>NC_139349.1:119311607-120511607 GCF_055883805.1 Amblyomma maculatum
GTTTGATTCTGACCAGATGTTTACTTTTTTGTCTTTTGCTTAAATGTACTTATGAAGCGGTTATCATAGCCTTAGTCGCATATGTTTACGTTCTTTGCTCATCACAGTGCGCATATTGCAGGCAAATTTGTGACTTACTGTTATTAAAAAATTTGTAATGTATGTGTTGAAAGCAGTTTACTGATTTAAAGGGCCCAGAAAACAATTTGACTTTCATATGCTAACGATGCATGTCTGTAGATTGTCTCTAAGAATTGAAGCCTGCTTTTTAAAGCTGAGCGGGGACCCTTAGTTTAGAGATATATTACATATTTTATTGCCATTCAGCCGTGTGCCAAGTTGAGAGAAGGAGGATCATAATTTTTGCTTTGTTATTTTTTATATTAGACTTTCCTTAATATTGCTTGCAGTTTGGCTATGAGTGGCAAAATACTGATGGTTTTTGCAGTTTTCTAACCTTAGCAAATATTTGTATTTGCTGTTTGCTAATGCCAGTTTTTTTGTTTTCAGATATGTACAAAGGCATCAATTGCCTTAGCCTTTGTACAATGATTTTTATTATTCAGTTACTTGAAACATTGAGTAAAATGAATTCTTTATGACTACCATTCACACAAACTTGCAGTTCTTACATGACGTCAACATGCTGATCAAGAAGGACGGCAAAGAGGCAGTTGAAATTGGCCTTAACAAGACACTTGTCTTGGTTTTGAAGGACACCATTCGTGCAAGAAAAAAGGACGTTGCCCGTGTGCTCGAAGTATGTTCTGAGGGAATGCGTGAAAGGACAAAGAAGCGTAAGTATTAAGCTGTTTCCTTCTGTTTGCTGCATGTGCTAACTAATTGGCAGTTTTTCGCTAAATGCCTACATTTTTGCCATTTTGCATTGCATTATAATTATACTAAAAACATGGCGGAGCATCAGAAAGAATAATAAAACCATAACTAGCCTGTGCATTTCTTCATATGTAACAATTTTCGCATTAGCTAAATTTAAATTACCTATTGTTGTTCTCTATTGTAATGGTGCAGCCTTTTCGAATCTGTTCAACTAGTAGCAGAGAATTAGGTGATACCTGATTCAAATCTTCACAAGCTTTGCTAATTTTTGCTGTCAGATGTTTGGCTTTCAGTTTGCGTTCCTCTACATGCTTTCAATTTTATTTGCCTTCCTAAATTAGACAATAAATTATCGCCTCAAAACTCGGCTGTCTCTTTTTACCTGCAAGGAGGTACACCATTGTTGTGTTGCTCATTTCTATTGTAGATGTACAGACAGTATGCATTCTGCAACTCTTGGCAAATATTGGGAACCAGCCGGGAGCTCTGGATGTTGTTTGTATCATTTGTAAGTTTTCTCTTTGTCATTTGAATATTCAGGAAGCCTACTTGAAACCGACATTATTAGCGAATTTTCTTTGTTTCATTTCTAAAATGGTTTACAGTCTAACTTGTAATATGTATTAGTGATTCATAATTCAAATAGAAATACTAAACAAGTTTTCATCACAACTGTGAATTCTTTGCTGTGAAAGGATTATTTGCACTGTAAGTGCAATCAAAAGCACTTTTAAGAGACTCCTGCCATCACATGCTTACCACGTCGTATTGCATACAAGAGTCACCTGATGAAGCACTTGTAATGTCAAGCATTGTGCATTGTGCCATTTGACTAAGCACTCTGCTGCAGTGGACCAGCAGTGCTTTATCAGATGGCTCTTGCAGGCAGCTTGGTGGGGTTTAGCATTTGCTGGAAAGGGGTCTCTCAACCTGCTCATGCATGCTAATACCTAACATGTTCCCAATGCCTGGAATATATAATCTGAGACTGCTTCAAAAGAAATATTTGCCACATTGTCTTGTCCTACAGGCTTCTGAAGGTGGGTAATGCAGTTTAATAGTTGTTTTTAAAAATGCTGTAATTTGCTAGCCAAGTTTGAAATGATGTAATAATTTTAATTCTTCTGAGATTAGGTTTACCACATAGGTTGGGAGAAAATACTGCTGCGTTTCAAGGTTCGTGCTGTATAAATATAATGCCTTCAACTACAGATGCTAACATTTCATGCATTAACCATGTGGCACTGTCATAGACATTCTCATTTATAGTAAACATTCTCAATAAATCCAAATTGTTATTTTTGCATTTCAAGTTAGTCAACATATTTTTAGTATTCGAACCTTTAGTATTTCAAAGTGCTCAGACTGCCTGCCACTATAATGAGAACAACTTCTTGAACATTTGAGCTTCCTGCCGCCTCGTGAGGCTCACCACTGATGTTCTGGATGCCTATGCATACAATGTGCTATGCGTGGAAAATGTTTTAACATGCCGTGCTTCAGTGTTGACATTTTTTAGAGCTTCTGCTGTTTGGTAGTTTGGTAATGCTCTGCTGCTGCACATGTAATTGTCGCTCAACTCAAAGCTCCAGTGTACACTTTCAATGAATAATGTGTGATGAAGTTTCAGAACTGCCACATACAGCAGCGAGAACACTTTTTCCTTATTACTAAACCTTAAATGTAAACACTTCAGGAAGCATTGCGATGACCTAGGGCTTGGCTGGTTCATACTTAGCACAAGAAGACGTGCAAAAGTTCAGAAATGCATTATGTGTTATGTATTACGTGCACTTTGTTTTTGTTTTTTTTTTTTGTAGTGCCCCATCACTAAGTATGCTCTTTCCACGTTTTTTTGTTTGGTTCTGCAGTATCTACTTGGCCAGTGCAGGGTATGGTGTAGGCCTTGTGTGAAGCCTTCAATTGAGCCAGCTGCTAATATTTTAGTAGTAAACACCGTGCTCCAGTGCTGTTTATTGTTTATTTACATTTTTAACTATCATGATAAGCATTCCAGTTCATGCGAAATGAAAAGTTCGTGGGGCAGCATAGAAGTTCTCTAACCCAGGTGCTTTTGATGAGTGTAGCCATTTTTGTTTGATAAAATAGCTTGCATAATCTAAAACTACCATGCAACAGCATGCTGCATGAATAAAAATGAGTTGACCTTATGTGCTCTCATTTATGACTTGATCAGACTGCTGGCTTTGTGCCTCCTAAACCAACCATAACAGTATACTCTGCATTGTTAATTGTGAGATAACCACCGGTGGTTTCCGATAGGGCCCTTTTCCAGCACACTGCTGTACACTAAAGGGGCATTGGCGTATTCTAAATATAGAGTAGAAAATATGTTGAATTTGCTTTTTGCCAGGTGCAGTGCGTAATTATACAGCTGGTCTATTATGCAATTCTTTCACAATTTTATCAAGGAACAGGAAGAAAAGCCTGCCGCGCCGTGCGTCGGATATACTGGGAGCAGCATCAAAGAAGCTGAAGAGCATTTCCCCTTCATCCAGCAGCGGAAGCTTCTTCGAGTCATCGACTCTACTTAGGGTATTGTTCCAATAATGGGTCGATTTTGGCTGTTCAATCTGACATATGACAAGGGGTCCGACAATTTGTGCTGCTTTATAGAGCACCTCTTTTTGGGCGTCTGCGAGTCGAAGCCAAGATGCGCTGCACGAGGCTTTATTTTATCGCTTAAGGCCGAATTTTATGCAAGAGCACGCGTTGACACTGACAAAGCATAGTATTAATATTGTGTACTGCGATTATTGTTGCATACGACTAAAAGTTTTGTTGTTGTTTTTTAAGAAATGCCACCATGCTGTTGTTTTCATTGTTCGGTTCTGTTTTTGAAAAACAATTGTATACTTTGTTGTCTGCATTTGTTAGAACTGTTTTGCTTCTTTCATTTTTTTTAGGTATTTACGTACATACCATGTATGTTTTTGCCCTTCTGCTAGGCTCTCGGTGGAGAGTGGCAGTATTGTTAAATAAATGAGGTTCCATAGCGCGCATCAATGAAGAAACAGAACACAAGTGTCACCCTGCCTGCCCCCCCCTCCACCAGCACCCGAGCACCCACTAGCCCGAACCCTGACCTTTCTATGCCGAATAAAAAACTTCCAGTTTCCTTCTGTGTGACATTTTTTTTGTAACATGCTCTGTGAATTTGAAAAAACAATCGTATTGGCATGGGCCATTCGAGATGTCAAAATAATGGCATGCAGCATCTCTTTACATGCTCATTTGGCATTACAGGTGGTTAAAAGGAATGCCATTAAGCTTGATTGCAAATGTGCCCATAGGAAAAGCATTAAGGAACGTGTAGTGGCAAAAGTAATTCCTAATTAGGGAATGCAATATATGGACGTTACCCCCACTGATTTTTATCAAGGGGTGTAAGGGTGCAATGCCACTGCTTCCACCCTGCAACAGGGTGTAAAGGTGATGAAAACACCCCAGTGCATTGGCCCCATAGAAGGGTGTTATGACCAACCGAAGCACCATCTTTGAGGGTGTACTGGCACTCTGAAGCCACTTTTTTTCAAGGGTGCATGGGTGTTAGTAATAGACATGCGAAAACACCTAATAAGGTGTTTTTGTTTTTACAGTGTAGCCTTGCCTTGAAAGCACACAGAGCGATTAATGAAGCCAATGCAGACTCAAATAGAGCGGTATTAACACATGGCACAGGGCTCAATGTACAAGAAATAAAGTTCAATAACACGGAAAGTTGAGCTAGTTGGTACATATTTTTAAGGAATAACAGCGCGGAGACGAAGGACAAGGAAGAAGACAACACCTGCGCTGACTATCAACTGCAGTTTATAACAGCGTCTCCGCGCTGTTATTCCTTAAAAATTAGGGTAACAAACTGGACTCCAAGGGAATGAAAGTGTAGCAGGGGGCGGCAGAAAATTAGGCGGGCGGTTGGGTTTAAGAAGTTCGCAGGGGTCAAGTGGATGCATCCAGCACAGAGCCGGGTTAATTGGAGAAATATTGTAGAGGCCTTTGACCTGCAGTGTGTATAGTCAGGCTGATGATGATGATGATGATACAGAGAGGTCTTGAAGCTATGTTAATCAACAAATGTTCAGATAACTGAGGAAGGTAAAATAGGACATCTGCTAAAAGACACCGCAGATGATGTTTACGATTTCTTGATAGCAAGAGATGACCTGGACGCCGTCCGATTTCATTCGGCACATCCGCACTTTCGAGATAATAAAGACTCGCCGCATAACGCAAAAACTTGGATGTCTAGCCAATGTTCCAACATTGGCTAGCATAGAAAATAGGTTCACGGACTTTTCATCGACGATCCCGTAAATCGGTCGTGAGACACTATAGCGGCTCGATCTGTCTGCATGGTATCCACCATCCGTCCCTCCTGACGTTAACGTTCCTCGAGAGGCTCCTGCCGCGCTCCCGTTGATGCCCGGTATTACCTCCGTCAATGCGGCCCACACTGACGCCTACAGCCAAACCGCAAGAATCGAAAGCTCTAAGCATCCGTCTCGCTACGACTCATGGACGTCTCACTACTCACAGCACTACATAGCTATTTATGTGGTGAAAGCAAGGATCGCCTCATGGTACGCAAGATCAGGCGATTGTCTTCCGGAATTCCTCAACCTGTGTGGATGCCTCCCACCTTCAACCGGCCATTCTCGACGGGTGAACCGTATCCTAAGCTCGGAGTTTTGGAGGCAGGTCAGGTACTACAAGGATCGACTACGTCTGGCGTGTGACTTGAATATGCCGCATAACCACCAAGCACGTATGTACAGGGAATGGTGCGATACTGCGCAACGGACCACTGAGTTCATCTGGGCATCCATCCGCCACCGATTGCCAGTAAAGAAGAGACGAGCGCCTCTACCTCAGGAAAAAGTCCTTGTTTTGGGGAACCTGTGCCTTCCGGACCGACACCTTAAGACCCTACAACAGGGACCAAAGTTCGCCTACCAACCGGCCTGGACACCGATTGACAAACTGTCCTTTGGTAGAGCCATCGCCCAGTGTGCGCCTGAACAGACCCGCCTCAGGTGCATTGAGGAATGTGTCGACACGATTGCAAGGACTGACCCTGGGACACGACTTTGTAAGTCTGATCCCAGCTACAGCTTAGCAGATTATCTTGTCAATTCCGGGTTACGGTTACTCATGTCGGATAAAGAAGGGTTCTTCGTTGTTGTTCCTGAGAGCATGTATGCGGTCAAAGGGCAGGCGGCCATTGAAAAGAGTTTCAACGCTGTAGACGTGAAAGCGTCTAAAATCAGAAAGCAGGCTATTGGGCTACTTAAAGGCATGAACTTGAATAGTCTTGCAACGGCTGTCTCGAACGCGAAGAGTACGCATTTAGATATCTTCTTTTCGGCGAAAACACACAAGCCAGATATCCCTTTCCGTGTTATTGTTACAGAAAGGAATACTTGGCAACATGTCATCTCGAGCTATCTTTTCAAGTTCCTATCTGGCCTCTATATTAATGACCCTTTTTTAGTTCCAAATTCTGACAAACTGGTAGATGTGCTGATGAAGTCTAATCCTGGCAGCTGCAGAGCCTTTAGCATTGATGTTACTGACCTGTTTTATTCATTACCCCACTCAGCCCTTATGCATAGTGTGAAGGACTGTATTTGTGAATCTAATGATGAGTTAAGTTTCAGAAATAGTGCAGGAATCCCGGTGGAGTCTTTTCTCGAATTACTTTCGTTTTACCTCACGTCCACCCATGCTGCTTGGGAAGGCAAAACATACATACAGAAGTCCGGTGTATGTATTGGCTCATGTGTGGCACCTGTTCTCGCAGACATCTTTCTCTGTAGCGTGGACAGATGTCTTGAAGAAAATCTAATTGGCATGTGTTCCCGTGCATTTAGATATGTGGATGATTACCTAGTGTTTGTGGAAGGTGCACGCTTCACAGACAGCGTTGTGAACATTTTAAAGGTCTTCCGAGAATGTGGGAAAGGTCTCGATTTTACTTTTGAGTTGCCAACCGGAGACAAATTGCAGTTTTTAGATTTGCTGATATCCTTCAACCACAGTCATGTTTGCTGGCGCTATCATCCGAGATCAATCAAACCCTTATTACATAACGCGTCAGGCCACTCGAAAGTTGTAAAAAACGGACTTGTTCTTTCTTGTCTGCGTTCAGTCCTGGTAAAATCTTGCATCCACGACATGGTGAAAAGCTTTCATGAACAGGTGAATAGAATAAAGACATCAGGGTATCCGGACAGCGCAATCAGGTTCGCATGTGATAAACTTATCCGCTGGGTGAGTGAGTGGAAAAACTTTATTGAGGTCTTTTGGTTGGTCTCGGAGAGTCTTCCTGCAGCCGCTTCTTCGCCACCGTTGGAGACTCCTTAGCACGGGTGGTTCCGCTGGGTAAAAGGTAACGCACCAAAGAAGTCATCTGACGATGTGGCAAAAAAGAAAAAGGTGGTGATACCATACAAGCATCGACTTTCACACAATCTCAGCAACGTGGCCAAGAGCTATGGTGTAAAGGTAATCTTTTCCGCTCCAAACAAGCTCAAGAAAGTGTGTGGCTTAGTAGGCAGAATGATGGCTAATCGGCACGGACAAAACAAAAATAAGAAAAGATCTAAAGTATGCCATGCTTCAGGGTTCATTCCTTGCAAAAGGGGGGTGGTATACGAGCTGCGTGTTTCCTGTGGAAAGACCTACATAGGTCAGACAGGACGTTGTGTAAATGTACGGCTAAAGGAACACGAAAAATCGCTATCAGGGTCAAAGTCCTCGCATTTGGTTGACCATTGCCAGGGATGTCAAGATTGTAAACCGTACTGTAAGCCGGAGTGTAAGCCGTTGTGCAAGAAAAAATGTGAGCCCCTTTACGAAGAAGCAGAAATATTGTCAACTCATAAGGAACGACTTCAGCGTGAAATCACGGAGGCTTTTTACATATCAAGACAAGGGAGTACATGCATAAGCGCACCGTCGATTGCTCTAACACAAAAAGAACTCGCATATCTAGACCACACATGGAACTAATATCTCCCGTCGCTTCCTTCATCTCTTTTTGGTAAGTCTTGTGTGACTTTGAGGCTTTTGTGCTTGTGTTTTTACATCTTATCTTAGTCAGTAAGCACCCCACCAGCTGCATCATGCTCTACACTTTTCCTGTACTTGATGCTATCACTTTTGTTTCTTGTGTTTTAGTTTCGCGAGATGGGTATTTATTCCGTGTTTTTCAATAAAAAGTTTAGTTGTGAAAAAGCGCTCGTGTTGTGTCCTTCTACTCTTGGTCCTCGTTTTTCGCGCTACCTTCAAAATGTACCATCCGCGTTCTGAGAACCGTCCGCAGCCACCACCTGACCGCTCTTCCCGGCGTCCAGCCCGAAGATCTGCAAATGCGTTTCACTACCAAATGGTCCCTTACTCCTTGGTGCCTTCCAGGGAACAAGGTTTTCGGCGAGCAATCCCCGTCGGCGACCGTTGTGTCATTGAGGGGCACATAGCTCGTTAGTGCCGCAGTCGCCCGCCATCCCGATACGACCACACTGTCAACCAAGCTCGGCCACGTAACGGTTTCTATCGATCTTCTTGGCAGTGGTCCCCATCTTTATATGATTTTCCGCCCTCCGATGGACTGCGTAGTTACTCTCTGGTTTCCGATAGCAGCTTCCTACCACCGCCTGCTTTTTCTGCTTGCCGCGTTTCGTAATCATACCCACAACGGCGGTCTGTATAGCCTATGCCATAAAACTAGTCAGCGCGGCCGCTGGAGTGTGTTCGCTGCGTGTAGAAATTCCGTCATCTGTTACAATGTTAAATGACACTTTTTCGGTGCTTGTCGATGGTGTGACGACAATGGCCTTATTGGATGCAGGGGAATACATTTCTATTATGGGTTTATCGTTTAAGAAACGCTTAGGCCGCAAAGTTATCTTCACAAGGTACAGAAGTGTAAATTTTTTTTTGCGCGGGTTATGAGTTGTGCCCTTTAGAAATGTGCAGTACTACGGTGTGCCTTGGCGGAACTATATTCAGAGCGGATTTTTCAGTGTTTTCTCGATGCACACATAGCGTCTTTCTCGCTATTGATTTTTTGCGAATGTGTGGTGCTACGGTGGATTGTCGCTCCGGAGAACTCTGAATTGACGGTTCCCTTCTTTCTGGGGACTTAGAGGATTCCCCAGAGCAGGAGGATGTGTTTGCGTGTCCGAGGATACCAATGTAGCGGCCCTTTTTATGGTGTGGCTCCCAATTTTGTTCCCCAGTCGTGCTTCCAATACCTTCGATGCTAGGGTGCACCGCTTTATTTTAACTCTGCAAAAGTACTCATTCTTGTTCCTTATTGCGTCCTGTCGGTGGTCAAGGGAGGCTCACGGTTGTAGACCATAAATTTCTTCGTACCTTGTGGTTTTACTCGTGAACATGAACATTACCACGTGTAGCCAAGATGACGCTGCTCCGTCGGTGGCTTTGATATCTGAAGCACCTAACCGAGTGGCTTCTGCTCTAATCCCTGGTTCACGATTGCATTGAGCAATAAGCAAATCATTAACCAGTGAATAGCGTGAGGCGCCGGAGAATTAACTTCTCAAGGACTCGTCTGTCTGACTTTTTAGAGGCAATCGGTCCACCGTTCATTCCCCTGACACGTACCTCACATCGCATCGACACAGGCGACTCACACCCAGTTCCACACTAGCTGTTTATAGTGTCGTCACCTGAACAACAGGTGATCAGTGAACAGGTTTGGAATACGCTAGACAAAGGTACAATTCAAGAATCATGCAGTCCTTGGGCTGTCCTTGTGATTCTGTTCAAGAAGATAGATGGTACATGGTGGTTTTGCGTGGGCTATCACCACCTAAATGCTGAAACTAGGAAGCACTTTTATCCTCTCCTGCATTGGCGACGCCAAAGATATCCTGTACTCCGCCTCATACTTTGTGTGTAGGCAGCAGATTGCTGGCATTGCACTTGGTTGTCGACACTAGAACCGAGTTTATGTTCACAGCTCTTCTTCAGGGAGACCATTAGTTTGGATCTTAAATTTGGGTGCGTTATCGCCCTCTACCTCATCATAAGTTACACTTCGTGGTTCAGTGTATGCTATATATCTTGCTCTATTTTAGAAAATAAATAGTTGGCAGTCGTCGTTGTTGTTGTTGTTCTCCTCTAATGTGATGACACATACCCACACAGGGGGATCGGCCAAGAATTGGGGTGCAGAGATATTAGATTTTGAGATGTATAACTAAATCGCAAAAATAAATAAAAATAAATGCTAGGGAATCGAGAAGGAAATGTAAGTATGAAAAACCAAAATAAAAAAGTAAATACTAACGCACGCAGTAGGAGAATAGTAAGATTTATGTGTACAGAATAAAACTTCAAAGTATATTAGCAAGGTAGACGTTTTGTTTCTATTAAGAAGTTTTGAATGGCGTTAAAAACAGGCCTGTGGCTGTACCCAAGCATGGTGGCACCGAACGATAATAAAATTGGCAGTCAGCGCCCGCGCTGTGTTTCCGTCTTTCTTCCTTGTTTGTTTCCCGCTTCTCTGCCGCCATTCAGTAGTCAAAGCCCTAGAAACGTGGTATTTGCTATTTTTTTGCACCATTCATAGATATAAAATTGTCATTTGAGTAATTTGATTTTCATTGCTGAAGTAAGAAATGTCATGCATAGGTTTTCGAAACATGAAAAATAAACGATTAATGGGTACCCATCAGTGGAATCGATTCAGGCTGGTACGGGAAGGTGTGTTGCGGGAACTAGTATGAACACGTGACAAAGACTTTTCCATCTTTTATTCGTGTGGTGTACAGTAATATGCTCCCTCCTGTTAACGCATGCCCTGGAAATAGTCCGATATAATGTTTTGAAGGAATGCATGAGCAACGCGCATCATACTTCAATCACATCCTTAATGAAAAACATTTTAAACCTCCTTTCACTATCACCTAGCAGGAAATTTTCATCTCGTTTTCTGCAGAACATATTTCCCACCAGCCCCCATATTCGCCCTGTGCTCGTTGGCCGCCTTCGCGGATCTTTCACGAGGAAGCCGTGCTATCGGTGTTGCTATCGTACCGGTTAGAGCAAAAAAAATACTACGAGTATTTCAACCCTTCCACATCCAAGGACTGGGACAACCTGCCCGCAGAGATCACTTCCATTGAACATGCTGGTCGCTATTTTGCAGCGAAAGCAATAATTTCAGATATTGTTTATATACTTGTGTTTAGTATTTTCCTACTCTTCGCTTTATTTGATTCTCAACCATCAGTAATTTCTTAGTCCTTGAATGTAAAATAATTAAATAAGTTGAAAAAAGGAAACAAAACCGCACTAGTGATTAGGTCCTCAACAAGCGATGTACATATGTAATTTGTATGCTTTGCTCCGTCATTTGAGCTATAGTGGTCATGGTCAGTTTTTCCACAGTTAGGCAAAATTATGGCACATGTAATGTAAACTAATCTAATTAACTGCAAGGAAGCGTCGCACGAGGCGGCAAAAAGGTAGATGGACATGTGAGATGATGAGGTTTGCGGCGATTACGAGAATGCAGCTCTATAGGTTGGGGTCAGTTGGAGGAATACGGGAGAGGCCTTCTGTCTGCTATTCGTGCGGTCAGGTAATTATTTTTAGGATGAATGCTACCCTGATTCAATTTGCCAGCGAAACCTAGTTGGATATAATGCCTTTTGTGTTAACGCGATTACCAGTGGAAACGGGATGAATCAGGGATGGCAACAGACCTGCCAGAATATACATACGATCTATTGCATAGGCTACCACAACCAATGCACTTGTCTAGCCGTAGCTGAGCAGTGACGTAAGGTAAATTAAGCTACACACACGCAGCCCCCCCCCCCCTACACACACATATTATATATACTTGCGAAAAAGACGTTGTTGAAAAAGACCGGGCCCGGTAGAAACGTCGACGAAGAATAAATGAAATGTTAATGATTTTTGCTATATATATATATATATATATATATATATATATATATATATATATATATATATATATATATATATATATATATATATATATATATATATATACATATATATATGTTATACCGGATGTCCCAGCTAACTTGACTCGAGGGTTAGAAAATAAAATATTTGAGGTAGGCAAGGAGAACCAGTTTCTTACAACTGCCAACCGGCTTGCACTCCAAAAGTAATTTTTGTTCTGCAATTACCTAATAAGCTAATTATGTTGATTTTTCTCATTTATTAAATATTGATTTTGGATCATAAATCTAAATTGGAAAGTAGGAGAGCACCTACAGAAACCCCGTTCTATTACTTGAGATCGAGAATAAAGTCCCACTACGTGTATTCTTTTTTCCAGGCTCAAACGAAAGTCCGCGAAATACAAATAAAATAATGTGACTATACTCGGGGACAACTTTCTGTGGCAATGTGTTGGAAGCTACGGAGTCGAAACCCACCAGCTCACTCCGCACAAGCATACAGTGCCTCCAGAAATTTCGGAGTGGATGCTCTGGAATGTTAAACCATTACGGAACTATTAAGCTTATTATTTTATCAGGCTTAAACTACAGTACTAGCCAGTACAGTGGGAGTTTAATAGACAGCGTTCATGTCGATGGCTGCGCGGCCTGTCGACCATCTCGTAAAGTGCAAGAGCGTAGGCGGGGCCGAGTGGGATACGTCGGCCGCTTTGCTCCGCCCACTTTTGCGCGCGTTCGTATCGCTCGTCTGCTTTTGAAAGCGTACGTCGTGCGCGTTGCCGAAACTGCAGCCGAAGCCAGGTACTTGGAACTACATGGCGCAGTAATACAGTTAGGAAAGCCCTGCCCTTGTAGCTTTGGCTCCATTGCCACAGAAAGTTCTCTATTTGAGCGCCACGATTGTGGTGCTCTCAGCCGTGATTTGAGCAAACGATATCACCTTCGGCCGTCACTCGAAGGTCCCGTAGCAGCGGCAGGCTGACATGTTGGCGAGGGTTATAGCGAGGTCATCCGTCACCACCGATATCTTGACAAGGACTGCGCGCCCTCACAACAGCAGCTAGTCACGACAGGTGGATGTTGATAAAGTACCAGCAAATGAAGGTGCGAGTGCGGATCTGAGCCGAGTCACATGATTTCGTCTCGCCTCTTTACCCAAACTTGTACGCGCAGGCTCAATGGTTGATCTTTTATTGGTAAATTCGCTTGCCGTGACGTTCGCTGATAGGAGAGAAGGTGATGTAAAGGCCTTGTTAGAATCTCGGTGCGACGGCCCGTCGCGCTCGCTTCTACTTGCACCGTCACCTGCGACCGCTGTCTGACGCAGGCGAAGAAACTACCGCAAGCTTATCGGCCTGCCCCTGCAACGGTTCCGAAGAGACACGGCCGCATATGATTTCGTTCAATCAAAGCCCCACTGAAAGCACCGCAATCGTTGCGCGCGAATACCCTAGTCACGGGATTTTATTTGTATTTCGCGGGCTTCTTTTGGAGCTTGGAAAAAAAGATACAAGTGACGCTTTGTTTGGAATGGAGTGGACTGGGGGCTTCTGAAGGTGCTCTCCAACTTTCCAATTGCCATTTATGGTCTTAAGTCATTATTTAGTAAATTAGGGACAGTAATATACATACCTAATTAAGCAATTTCAAAACAAATAATTGCCTGTGGGGCGCAAGGCGGCTAGCAGTTGAATGCAAATGGTTTCACAAGCCCACATTAGAAATTTTAATTTTCAAGCCTTGGATCAACTTGGCTAGGGCACCCGGTATATATATATATACATATATATATATATATATATATATATATATATATATATATATATATATATATATATATATATATATATATATATATATATACCGGGTGCCATGCACGGTCATAACAATATATATAAATATATATATATATATATATATATATATATATATATATATATATATATATATATATATATATATATATATTGTTATGACCGTGCATGGTCTGCGCTTGCGCGCACTATTGTGCGCCTGCGGGCATGGTATTGATATGTACTGTTGGTGCAAAGGCTCTAAGTGAGCCTTTTCCCATGAATCTTTTTGTGTGAGCATGCTTTGCTTTGTCGAGACCCTACAACTGCCAAGTTGGCCCTGTCAAGGGAACGTCAAGAAAAATACAAAGAAACGTCGCCCTGTGAGAAATAGCCGGAAGTGCTTTTGGTCAACTGTTCACCCTTCCCGTCGAGAGGCGCTATTGTCAAGTGAGGATTGCCTATTGTCCAAAGGAGACGATAGGAGTGACACGTCCGCTAACGTACAGGAGAAGAAGGAGCATGAGGATTACGGCCATTAGAGGATTTCCCGTGAATGCAGGAAAGAGGTGCAATTGCTGGAAAGGGACAATGCTGGGAGCAGTATGTGGCGCGCACGTACACTTGGGTTTCTGAGAAGGAAATCCACTTGCCGGAACAAACATAGCGAATCTTTGCAGAAGAATCGAAATTTACCTCCTCGCCGTTCCCAAGCTCTACCCGCCAACAAGTGACCACGCCCGACGAAACAATACTGGACCAGTCAGTGCATCAGACCATCAGTACAGTGATGTGATCGATTGGTTGCCGATATCTGAGGGGTGTGCCCTGGAACTGATTGGTCAGCATCTTCAGAGAGGGGCTAGACATAGGGGGATTTATGGACGTTGCAGAGCACGAAATGAGGCTCTGAGCCCTGTGTAAACGGCTCATCCAGACGCTTCTTGCTATAAACTCTTAACGCTTGCGATTTTGCTGATATATCTTTTTTTCATGTAAATAAGTTTTCTCAAACTGCCATTAAACCTGCTTGTATGTATTTTATCAACTTCGAAGATTCAATCGTTCATCAACCCGGAGTATCTGCACGCTACCAAGGGAAAGCCTGGTCGACTTAGTCCCAGCGTCACGACAACTGGTGACCAGCGTTGGGATCTGAATCTACAAGCCACAACATCTGGTGATTGGAGGTGGATCAGAATCTACAAGCCACAACATCTGGTGATCGGAGGTGGCATCTAAAGCTACAAGCAACATCTGGTGATCGGAGGTGGCATCTCAAGCAACAAGCAGGAGCAACAATCGGCCAACAAGAAAGCAGCTCGGAACATCGATCGCATGTGTGGGTGAGTGCTTGGCTTTTCTTCTGATGTGGACCAGGTTCTAGAACAGGGTTAGATTTTAGAACTCGTAAAGAGTGTTGAAACGCCTTTAGGTTTGGTAGTTTTCACAGTTGTTTTGGAAGTAGCCGACACTCGGAGCGATCATGGACCTACAAAAGCTGCAGAGACCGGAATTGTTGCTATTGTGTGAGGAATTGGGAATTGATACAAGTGGTTTGGCACGAAAACTCTTGATTTTAAAGACAATCACTGATTTGGGAACCGATGATGAGGGGCTCAGTGAAGCATAGAACCTCGTCTGATAAAAAAAAAGAGGAGCACCTCATACAGCAGAAAGAGCGGGAAAAAGAGGAAAAGAGGCGTGAGCGTGAAATTGAGAGACAAGCAAAAAGGCTGGAGGAAGAAATTGAGCTCCGGAAATTAGAAGCAAGTGTCCGGCAATTGTCCCCAGCTAGCGGTACCTCTTCTCAACAAGGAGGCAGATTTAAAGATGTCAAAGTACATGCAGCCATATGTGATATCAGGGGATATCGGTCTGTATCTGGCTAACTTTGAGCCAACCTGCGAAAAACTGTACTTCCAGCGAGACACTTGGTCTCAGAGATTATTGACGGAGATTATTGACGACAACCTCCCTGCGAGGCAGCGGAGGTTGTCGCGCGGCTAAGCAAGGAGGACGAGGACAACTGCGAGAAGGTCAAAGCTTGCCTTCTGAGAAAGTATAGGCTTAGCGCCGAGGCATTCAGACAACGTTTTCGGAACGCTATTAAGTCCAGGGACGAGAGTTACCCTGAATTCCTGTACAATTTAAGAGTAAATTTAGGCGGGTGGCTAAAGAGCACTGATTCCTACAGTGATAGGGACGCTGTAGTCGAGCGAATTCTTTTGGAGCAGTTTTATAACTGCCTTCCAGAAAAAGAAAGAAATTGGTTACAGGACCGAGGCGACATTAAGTCGGCAACTTAAGCTGCCGAACTCATTGAGGAGTACGCTTCGCGCCGACAATTCAGACACCAAGCAGTGGATAGGCCCCGCAATCCCAAGTTGAGTGTGAATAACCATCAGGAAAGGCACTTTGCTAGAGTTACAAACGAAGAAAGGAAGGCTTCTTCAGGCAAACTCCCTAGAAAGGACGGCAGTGAGAAAAGTGGGTAAGTAACCAACGCGCAGAACACGAAGAACAAGCTTGAGGCTAGGAAGCCGCTCACATGCTTTAGGTGTAATGAGCAGGGTCACATTGCCGTCAACTGCCGGAAAGAAAAGATTTCTTTCTCGTATGTCAGTGACTGTGATGAAAACATGAAGCTTTTGGAACCCTACATGCATGACCTAGTAATCAACGGGAAGCCTTGCAAGGTACTGCGCGATCCGGCCGCAACGATGGATGTTGTCCATAGGCCGTATGTGTCGCCTTCCGACTATACAGGACAGTGTGCATGGATCCGCCAGGTAGTGGAGGAACAGAATGTGTGCTTGCCAATTGCGAACGTGGTCATCGAGGGCCCTTTCGGCGAGTTACCAACCGAGGCTGCCGTTTCAGGAAAGCTTCCTAAGTGCTATCCGTATTTGTTTTCCAACAAATCGGACATGCTGCTGCGAAAGAGGGGCATCCTTTTTGGAGACAGAGTTGTGCAAGCCTTAACACGTTCAAAGGCGTGAGAACTAGCTACCCTTCTCATTACAGAAAATTCCACAGCGGAGGAAACGGCAGTTAAAACAGTGGTCGATGCGGAAGATAGCAGGTCAGAAAACTTTGAGAGCGAGGCATCTCAGATAGGTCAACTTGAAAGTGAGATTGATGAGACGCGGAATGAGGACGCTCTTGAGAGTAACCTCTTGCCGCCAGTGTCTAGTAATCTCACGAGACTTCTAAGTGGAACTCGAGAGTACTTAGCTATGGAGCAAGCCAATGATCCCAAGATACAGGAGGTAAGGGAGCGCCACCGCGCCACTGAGACAGCAAAGAATATTTCTTTCGAGATGAGAAAGGGAGTGCTGTATCGCTTATTCAAGGATAAGCGCGGAGTAGAGCGGGACCAATTAGTCGTTCCCCAAAAGTACCGCAAAGACTTACTGCGACTTTCCCATGGCAGCTCGTGGTCATGTCACCTTGGAATAAGGAAAACAGAGCAGAGGCTGTTGCAAGAATACTATTGGCAGGGATGTTTTAAGGACACGGAAATTTTTGTACGGTCATGCGACACGTGCCAGCGGGTTGGGAAGGCGCAAGATAAGTGGAAAGCTCCGATGGTGTTAGTACCAATCATTATTGAGCTGTTTCACCGGTTAGTAATAGATGTAGTTGGCCCACTTCCTGTGACAGAGTCAGGGTACCGTTATATCCTCACTATGTTATGCCCAGCCACAAAGTTTCCAGAGGCTGTTCCGCTGCGCGAGGTGACGTCCGAGAGTGTATTGGATTCGCTGCTGTCAGTGTTTGCACGAGTTGGATTCCCTTTCGAGGTCAAAGGTGATCAGGGTAGCGTTTTCACAAGTTTAATCACCACCTCATTTCTCGAGCGATGCGGCATTAAGGTTGTGCACAGCTCAATCCACCATCCGCAGAGCAACAGCGTAGAAAGATGGCATTCTGTTCTCAAATGCGTCCTGAAGGGACTGTGCTATGAAAACAAGCGCGAATGGGATACCTGCCTGCCTGCAGCAGTTTTCGCTTTGCGGTCAGTGCCGCACAAATCTACTGGATTTAGCCCAGCCGAGTTGGTGTACGGAAGGTCACTGCGCTCACCTTTGCGAATGGTGCGCGAAGCCTGGGAGGGGCGCGGAGACGACCCAACAGTAGTAGAATTCATTCTGAACCTCCTGAATCGCTTACATACCACTAAAAAACTCGTTGAGGCCAGCATGAAGTCAGCCCAGGCTCGTTCCAAAGTGTATTATAAGTCAGCCCGTCAAAGGACGTTTCGTATCGGGGACCAGGTGATATTGCTGAGAGGTTCAAGGCAGAATAAGCTCGACGTACAGTGGGAAGGACCTGCCGAAGGCGTTGCAAAGCTTTCTAACACTAACTAGGCAGTGAAAATCCCCGGTAGGCGTAAAGAAGTGCGCATTTATCATTGCAATCTTATGAAGCCTTATGTGCAGAGGGAAGCTGCGGTAAATCTAACGGTAAACCTTCCCGAGGAGATGCGTGACAACTTGACTTGCCTCAATGGAGAAGAAAGCAACGCTCAGGATCTTCTCAAAAAGACGGAGCAGAGAGGAGAACCAAATAAATCTCAGCTGTCCGATCTGGGCGAGCTAATAACAGAGTTTGAGGCCTGCTTCGTGGACAGGCCAGGCAGGACTGATTTGACTGATCACGATATTGAGCTGACTTCAGACGTGCCAGTGCGATCAAGGTGCTACCGATTTTCTCCAAGGCAAAGAGAAATTTTGGAGAGGAATGACGACGGTAATGAGCACCCCGTGCTCTACATGAGCAGAAAACGGAGCTCTAGAGAGAGAGCTTATTGCGCGTCAGAGAAAGAGTGCGCTTGAATTGTATGGGCCATCCAAAATTGCAGTGCTATCTTGGAGGGGCCAAGTTCACCGTAGAGATGGACCATTGCCCCCTGGCTTGGCTGCAAACTGCGACATCGAGGAACAGTCGCCTTCTAAAGTGGAGCTTGATTTTACAGCAGTAGAATTTTGAAATAAGATACAAAAAGGGGAACTTAAATGGGAATGCGGACGCGCTTAGCCGCTGTTTCTAAGCGGTCCGAGGTGCTCCTCACCATGTATCTAAATTAATACTCAGGTTCTTTTTTTTTCGTGCGCTTGTATATATGTGACTATGGAAAGGAGCATGTTTGGGTTTCTAGGCATACGTAGGTCCTGAGCGTCTTGAGTGTGTGCTTTTCCCGGACATCGATGGCAGTTTTCTTTTGACCTGGTCTCTCCAGACGGGAGCCGAGTGCTTGCTTAGACATGTGGTTCAGGTTCAGAGACAGCTCAAGCAATTTGGCCTACGACAATCAAGACAACGCGACGAGCGACAGCGAGTTTCAAGCGTTCATTAAGTGGCCATTAAGAGTGCAGCAGTTGCGACTGCTGCACTCCGTGACTCTTCTAGCGGGGGAGGAGGCTGTTGTGACCGTGCATGGTCCGCGCTTGCGCGCCTGTGGGCATGGTATTGATATGTGCTGTTGGTGCAAGGGCTCTAAGTGAGCCTGTTCCCATGAATCTTTTTGTGTGAGCATGCTTTGCTTTGTCGAGGCCCTACAACTGCCAAGTTGGCCCTGTCAAGGGAACGTCAAGAAAAATACAAAGAAACGTCGCCCTGTGAGAAATAGCCGGAAGTGCTTTTGTTCAGCTGTTCACCCTTCCTGTCAAGAAGCGCTATTGTCAAGTGAGGAATGCCTATTCTCCAAAGGAGACGATCTGAGTGACACGTCCGCTGACGTACAGGAGAAGAAAGGAGCATGGGGATTACGGCCATTAGAGGATTTCCCGTGAATGCAGGAAAGAGTTGCAGTTGCCGGAAAGGGACAATGCTGGGAGCAGTAATCATGGCGCGCACGTACACTTGGGTTTCTGAGAAGGAAATCCACTTGCCGGAACCAACATAGCAAATCCTTGCGGAAGAATCGAAATTTACCTCCTCGCTGTTCTCAAGCTCTACCCGCCAACAAGTGACCACGCCCGACGAAACAATACTGGACCAGTCAGTGCATCAGACCGTCAGTGCAGTGATGTGATCGATTGGTTGCCGATATCTGAGGGTTGTGCCCTGGAACTGATTGGTCAGCCTATTCAGAGAGGGGCTGGACATAGGGGGACTTAAGGACGTTGCAAAGCACAAAATGAGGCTCTGAGCCCTGGGTAAACGGCTCATCCAGACGCTTCTCGCTATGAACTCTTAACGCTTGCCATTTTACTGATATACCTTTTTTTCATGTAAATAAGTTTTCTCAAAGTGCCATTAAACCTGCTTCTATGTATTTTACCGACTTCGAAGATTCAATCCTTCATCAACCCGGAGTCTCTGCACGCTACCAAGTAAAGTCCGGGTCGACTTAGTCCCAGCGTCACGACACTATATACACGTGCACCATACGCATACACACTAGGGGGCACTCCCCAAATCTGCAGTAAGCTAGGAGAGAAAATAGGCTGAGCGACAATACAATAAGATTAAACGAAGCTTGTCAAGCATGTCCTGATTTTAGAATGCTCCTATGATGTCGCCTCTTTGAGAAATGCAGCAACAAGGCAGTTTAAATAGATTCGCATTAGCCTGCTTAGCACTTCCAAAAAGTCAACATGTAGACACGGATTGTTCTTTCTGGCAAACCTGTTATCCAACGAGATAGGGCGAGGCGGGACCGCTGCCTGGCAGGCCGAAGAGCAACAGCGGGAGGCCACTTATGTCAATTGCTCCATACTGTGACTGAGCTCCAGCAAAGTTCTTACGGCGGAGAGAGGATTGCATTCAGGGAAAGGAAATGTCTATATTTGTTGAGCCGCGCACAAGTTACTCCTAGTGGAAAAACGTTGTTTACAGTATATAATGAATTTTCAGTTTTATTTTTGTACTCAGAAGCCGTTCAAATACACTCTGAAAACTGACTCATTCGTAATCACCATCTGCTTGTTCCGTCTTAGTTTATACATTTTTCTAAACAGGAAATACAAAGGCATCGGTGTAGCAAGTTTTAGGTCTTCTACAAATCTTGTGTAGCCAGTTGCATAAGTTGCATCGTTGCCTGCTATCATCATATTACTAATTTATTGCACTAGGTAACATAAAATTTAATTTTGATTATAGTATTTACAGCCAAAGAATTCGCGAATTCAGGCTCCGAAAGTTTGCGCTATCTTTTCATGACTCCTTTAAGTAAATGCGCTTACATATATCGAGAAGGCAAGGTAGCCGCCTTTTTCCCACATAACATTTAAAATTTAACAACTAGGTTTGATGCCTCTTTTTGTATAACGAATGATGAGCATGGGCTATATTGTAGAGAAAAGTAATAACTGTGAGCGAGGGCAGCATTTTCCCACCGTAAAATTAGAAACAATTTTCGGACCTGCTTTGTCAGAAAGAAATGTCAGAGAAAAGAGTCGAGCCCACTTTTACCTGCCCATACTATAACGAACGCCTGCTTATTAACATCAACGTGGACATCCCAAACAAAACATGTTTTACGAAATTGTCTTTATAATACAGAAACAACGAACGGTCGCCGCACAACTCGCGTACTACCAAAGTGCCGTGTCTTTGAAGTAGCCCCGCCGCTGGATATATCATGTTTCAGCAAACGTATAGACTAAACAGCGCTACCGATAGACCCCGGCTAGAAAATCTAATACGAAGGCTGCGCTGAAATCCTAGATAGCAGCTCACCCATCAGGAGGTAAAGCTTCAAATGCAACTCATTTTGCAAGTGTGCACGAGTTCTTCGGTTTAAAATGCAAGACAGATCATGCTGGGTGTATAGAGCGGGAGAGTAAATTTTAAAATATAGCGCGGGTCGGCGCTGAAACAAAGGTAGCGGTTCCAAACCTCTCGAATAGCAATAACGTGGTATTCCTCGTTGGCGCAGCTTGTCCCGTGGCGTGCGTCGCCTCCTCAATCTGTTCTCCACTACTGCGCTGCCTGGGGTTCGGACACCGCGCTGGCGGCAGGCTTAGGACAGGCTTGGTGCGTTCAGCGCACGTTTCTGTTGCGCTAGGGTCATCGCGGATTAGGTCCAGGAAAGGAAGATTCCCTGCAGAGAATGCTTGCAATCATTCACTCGTGGAGTTTTGCAGACGCGCATATTATGCACTGCTGACCGCATATATAATTTTTAGGGTGCGCATTATAGCCTGTGGCATAGGCTATTAAGGATGGAAGGGGTCAAGCAAAGTACAAGTTCTGTCGCGCTGCCAGCTTTGTGATGAAGGCGATGACCAGGAGGCCAACCTACCACCAGCGGCCGCCACCAATTGAACGGCGCTTGCTATATTATGTCTCTAAAGATCTCTTTTGGCGGCAAAGATATCAGTTACAGGTGCACATCACAGCGTGCTGGAAAGACGCCGTGATAGTGTATATCGCAAATGGCGACATGGCTAAGAAATAAAAAACTGAGCTGCAGTTCTGCGCGAGTCACCGTTTGTAGCATCAGTGTATAACGCCCACCGTGCTACGAAATTTTGTTACAACGAACGCAGTCCGCGCAACAGTTATCCTTCTTCAAGTTTCATTGATAACGCCCATACCTGTAGCTAACACACGCCTATCACGAATTACCATCACAATTTGCTTTACGGCAATGCGAT
The DNA here is from genome assembly GCF_055883805.1 of Amblyomma maculatum. Classification (NCBI taxonomy): domain Eukaryota; kingdom Metazoa; phylum Arthropoda; class Arachnida; order Ixodida; family Ixodidae; genus Amblyomma; species Amblyomma maculatum. The sequence continues at coordinate 119,333,841 of NC_139349.1, forward strand.
CATGCAAAGACGTTTTTTCCTTCGAAAAGGTCCCATCCACATTTGCACAGATCCAAGTGTCTGCCATCACTAACAAGATCAGCTCGTAATGAACAAGACGGACCACAAAGGCAGATCAAAAAGGGTGGCATAGGAACTACAGGCAGCCCCAGTTCGTGGCAGTCGCCTCTGAGGCTGATTATATATCGGACTAGGTAAGCGGCTGACGTGGATTTTGTGTGTTGAATATTTCGGCTAGCGTGGAATTTGTGGAGGAATTGCTTCGAATACGAAGCTGTTACATTGGGCCATGGATAAAGCAGCACAAGGCATTTTAGAAGCATGAAATGTATGTTCCACTGTCACGTGAGAGCGTCACCAGACTAGTAACCTGGTCCCAATTTGCGCTCCTACCGTGTGCGTAAAGCTAATAGAGTGGCTGATTAGTTTTTTTGCGTGCTGGGTTACCTACCGCTCTGCCGGGGCGCTTATTACCAAACCATATCCCGTAGGAGCACTCGAGCAGACGACGCTCTGGCGCGTGATTGCTCTGAGCAACGCCACCTGGCGACAAATTCTGGATATATTGTCTGAACGAATAATATTGCATTTAAAGGCCACCGATCCCGTCGCTTTTCTGGCGCGCTGGATTGACCCCACACGCATATGCGCTGATGCCCCTGGAACATCAGTTCGACTTCTGTGTTGTCATTTTTTTTTTTTCATTTCTCTTCACCGCATTTATTTCCTGCCTTCAGTGAGCGTATGTTACCTTTAGGTTGCGTTCACGGACACCTTGTAGTAACAATCAGTATGAGAACGGTTACAGTAAACAATTACCTTCATCGTTATTATTTACTGCCTTCAGTGAGTGCATGTTACCTTTAGGTTGCGTTCGGAGACATCTTTCAGAAACAATAGCCCTTTACAGTGAGTGTGTGTTACCTTTAGGTGGCGTTCAGAGAGACCTTTAAGCAATAATCGCCGTTTAGCTCGCTGAGAGCGTCGTCTGCTCCAGTGCGCCTACGGGATATGGTTTGGCAATACGCTGCCGGGGCCCACTAAACGCCTGCTCCCCGTAAAGCCTGGGGCTACGAAAAAGAATTCCCATCGTCTGCAGCATCAGCGGCGAAAAACGAAGCTTATACTGGTGGCGTCATCTGATGGATATCAGCGGAAGGAAAGGAGGGCGATTAAGCGGCTCATTTTAATATGGAGTTTGACTGGTTTCCCAACAAGAAAGAAGGCATTTTGAGAGTGGCTTAGCGCCATCCGTATACACCGCTGACAAATGACGGCAGTGGACTGCCAAATTAAGCTCCCATGTGCCCGGGGTAACGCTGAGACTGAAAAGTTCCCACAAGTGTGTCGCCATCTTAAATATTATCAACCGTAGCCACCATTGTCTTTTCTAGCAAGGTTTAGAGAAGAGTTTTTAAAACTGTTCCGGACAACAGAGCTTTGCAAACTTTTTATGCTTTTTGCAAGTTTCAAACACATTTCGGACACTTCATGGCATAATGAGGCGATGTAGGACGATTGTGAAACATGTTAGCGAGCAGACATGCTTTGAGTTTCAGTTTGAATTTCCGTGTTGTAATCGCTTCATCTTGCAAGTACAAGCTTAAAATATTTAAAATAATTATGGTTCGTAACAAAGAGCCACTCGCGATATGCGTCATGATGAAACTCTTGTGCGTTGTATGCAAGGCGCAATCTCCAAAACAATTCGCATATCGCCTCACGCACGTCTGAGCGAATTCGCCGAAGAGCACTAGAAAATCAGAAAATTCTAGACAAGTTTTACGTTCTACAACAAAAGGTATGCGTGAACTCTAGACTGCAAGGCGTGTGGACGACAACATCTACGGTAGAAATAATACCAAAATTTACCTACTCTGTAAAACCAAAAACACCTTTTGGGGAATTTGTCTCATTCATAACACCCTTACACCCTGAGTCTAGGGTGTTCATGCCATTGGAAATCACCTCTTGCATACCAAAGGGGTGTTTTGGTTGGAGAATATCCTTAGGGTGTTACGGGCAAGCAATATCACCTAACATGCTGGGGGTATATGGCTGCGTAACTTCGTAGCCTTTTATACGCAAGGGGTCGTGCTAATATAATCCAACACCTAAATAAAGCATAAAAAATAACTCCAAAATTAAAATTACACACGAGTGCTTCCTAAAAATGAAACTGGAATTGAAACGAAATTTCACCACCAGGAGGCCGCCGGTAGCAACGCACGCTCTTTTCAAATTTCACAATATGGCCGTTAGCATTGTGAGGTACGTTTCGACCACGTTTCGGCGAATGCTTAAGGTGCTTCTTCGATTGTTTAACCTCCTGAAATGTGTTGCGTTTCGCGTGCATATGTGTTACAGAAGTGTGTACGCTTGTGAAGTGCCTTCTACATGTGGTGTTTAACGCAAACGGGCATTTATCGTGTCGGCAAGTGTCCGGGCTGCTTTTCGCTTTGCTCAGGCGGAAGGACTGCTGCACCGTGTTGTTTGAAATGTTTGAAAGAAGAAGGCATGGAGAAGTTTTTTTTCTGCGTGACTAAGAGGTATATGCGCCGACTACATTGCACTCGCACTGAAATCGTACTGGTTGGTTCGGTGCCGGTGATACGAAGGCGGACATCGTACTGCACGGCTGACGCAATCGCCTGTAAAGGTAAGCATATCCTTACGAATATTGCGCTTTGTGGGAAGAGTGTTCTACCGGATTGCTGGATTCTGTGTCTTTTTGTGCCGGAAAGCTCCAGATTGTGCTGAAATGAAAACGTGGGAAACGCGCTTGTTTTCACCTGGCTGCCAAAATGACATCGCACATGTGGTTAGATGTCGCGGCGAGTTACGCAGATTGGGCGCAAGAACATCAGTCTCAACTTTCTTGAACAGAAATAATGTATGTGCTACGTTTCCTTGCATTTTGTACGCGCAGGAGGTTCACCGAAACGATTTTCGTTTCTTGACAGTTTGATACTTGCGCTGAATTCGCAACGGCTCGGTTTTGTTCTACCGTTTCCGTTCGTGCGGCAGGGTCGTGTTGGCGTACTACCTTAATTCGCTTGGCACCCTCGACTCCCCCCTCCTCCTTATCTCGCATACTTCACGCTCGCTCATCTCAAACTTCCTTCATGCTTCGTCATCTCATTTCACTCGGAGTTCCGTGCCCCCCCCCCCCCCTTTTTTTTTGTTTTTACTCTGAGCATAAGCGCAAGCCGCCGCCTCCCGTCCTGCTGTTCGGGGAGCGTCCTCCCGCAGCCCCTCTGTTTAAACTTTACTGTTCGAGGAGGCTATGTTTATGTTTGGTTCTCGGCGGCCGTTCAGCGCGGCACGCCTCTGCGCTCCTGCTCTGTGCCTCGAAGGGCGCCGGTCGGCCGGCCTGGTTGCATAATAGTTTATTCAAAACTGCGTAAACTATATGCCGCTATCATCAGCCTATGTTACCTCCCCTGCGTCAGGATTTGCTATTTTAGAAACTTTAGAAAAAACTTTGAAAACTTTAGATCTGAAAGCATTAGAAACTATGAAAAGGGGGAAATCAGCTGGAGAGGATCAGATAACTACAGATTTGCTAAAAGACTGGGGGATATCGTGCTGGAGAAACTGGCCACCTTGTATACGCAGTGCCTGGTGTCATCGACGGTACCGGAATCATGGAAGAATGCAAACATTATCCTCATTCATAAGAAAGGGGACTCTAAAGACCTTAAAAATTACACACCAATCAGCTTACTGTCTGTTACGTATAAGGTATTTACTAAGGTAATCGCTAGTCGAATCAGGGCAACCTTAGACGGCAATCAAGCAAAGGATCAAGCAGGTTTTCGCAAACGGTACTCTACTATCGATCATATCCATACCATCAATGAGGTGATAGAAACATTCTCGGAATATAATCAGCCATTATACATAGCATTCATTGATTGCGAAAAAGCATTTGACTCAGTTGAAACATCGGCGGTGATGCAGGCATTGCGAAATAAGGGGTTAGACCAGCCATACGTGAAAGTGGTGGAAGATATTTATAGTCTCTGCACAGCAACCATAGTTCTGCATAAAGAAAGTAAAAAATTCCCATAAAGAAAGGTGTTAGGCAAGGAGACACAATCTCCCCAGTACTATTTACAGCTTGCTTAGAGGAGGTATTCAGAGACTTGTAATGGTAGCAGTTAGGGATAAGGGTAGATGGAGAATACCTCAGTAGTCTGCGATTTGCTGATGCTGCCCCCCCCCCCCCCGAGTTGCTGCCTTGCTAAGCAACTCGGGGGATGAACTGCAAATAATGATTGATGACCTAGACAGGAAAAGTAGAAAGCTAGGCTTGAAAATCAATATGCAGAAGAGTAAGGTAATGTTCAACAGTCTCGGGAAGGAACAGCAGTTTACATTAGGTAGCGAAGTACTGGAAGTAGTAGGCGAATATGTCTACTTAGGACAGGTAGTAACCGCAGATCCGGACCATGAAAAGGAAATAACAAGAAGAATAAGATTAGGATGGAGCGCATTTGGCAAGCACTCGCAGATTATGACTAGCAGCTTACCGGTATCGCTCAAGAGGAAAGTATGCAACATTTGCATCTTACCTGTACTCACCTATGAGGCTGAAACGTGGAGGCTAACCAAGAGAGTTCTACTTAAGTTGAGGACAACCCAGAGGGCTATGGAACGAAAAATTGTAGGGGTAAACATTAAGAGATAGGAAGCGTGCAGAGTGGGTCAGAGAAATAATTCAAGTTACCGACATTCTAGTGAAAATTAAGAAGAAATGGGCATGGGCAGTGCATGTTGTGCAAAGAGAGGATAACCGATGGTCGCTTAGGGTATCAAACTGGATTCCAAGAGAAGGAAAACGTAGCAGGGGGTGGCAGAAAGTTAGGTGGGTGGATGAGGTTAAGAAGTTCGGGGGGGTCAAGTGGATGCAGCTCGCACAGAACCGGGTTAAGTGGAGAAATATGGGAGAGGCCTTCGCCCTGCAGTGGGTATAGTCAGGCTGATGATGATGATGATTTATAGCAGCCAACCACTTGTTATCAGTAAAAAAGCGATTCTGAAACAAAAGCGAGATGCTTGAGTTTTCTCTTTGTGAAGCCAACCTTATTTTACCGTGTAGTCTGCTTTTCTAAATGCAGATAGCCAGATTTCTTATTTATTGATTAAATTGATAGGCAGTGCATGTATCTTTGGACCATGTGTTACTTTTCAGTGTCGTGTTAAAGTAATATCTGGTCCAATCTGTAAGCATTATTATCTTTTACAATTGATGCAGAATGTTGAGGCTAAATGAAATCACTGCCCACTTGGCCATTCATAATTACATGACCAAGGTGTCGCACAGGAAGGAGCATAAAGCTTAAATGGAGTTCTATAATTTTTTTGCAAGATTAGTTTGCCAGTAATCAATGTCATTCACATACATGCTGAAATATGACAAGAGAAAATCATTACGTGCCTCATGAAAAGAAGGTAATAGATTGAACATATTATTGATATTGTTTATAGGGTCTTTAAAAAAATGCTAATGTATGTGTCCTGAAACTTACTCAGTTGTCTTTTCGTTTGCTACCTGTTTCTTTCTCTGATTTTTGTATTGCTGAACCAGACTTGATAAGTTCATTTTTCTTTATATAATTGTTCTGAGTTGGGGTACTACATTAGTATACAAAAATATATGTTTTGTACCACTCACAGGATTCACCACTCTTCATACAAGGGAAAGGTGAAGGTGGGTGAAAGAGCGTACAGGACATGGAGTATACAAGATGAGCACTCGGTGGTACCATGTATTGTGTGAGTGTTCTTTATGCAGCCCTCCATAACTTAATGTATTATAGCTCGCCAACATATGCTATATAGGCTTCACTACTCCTTTGAATACAAGAAATACAGCCTACTAGATGTCCTCCAGTGGCTTTCAAGAACTTGTTCACATTTAAATTTTCTGCTGTTTCTTTTTTTTGTTTTTAAGTCAATGAATGACATTGATAGGTTGTTCTAATTGTAAGATCTCGCATATATCGTTTAAAAAACTTGCTAACTTATACACAATATTTCTTCAATGTGCATTTTGCAATTATTCTGTGTGCCAATGCACAAAGATGTGCATGTTTGTGAACTGCAAAAATGCCTCTTTCGTCTATACTGGCACTCACTGCAGCTGCAAGTGCCTGCTTAAAGGTTACGCTTAGGATTTTTGGCCAGCACCATTTCTATTTTTTTTTTCTTGAGTAACAAATAACTACCTCTTTTAAGAATTCAGCAGATGAAGTAATATTGTGAAGAATGCTGCAGTGGTATTTCTGTAATGCGATTCAATTTCTTTTCCTTGCTTATATTCCTTGCTTACAATGTCTTGGATGACGACTGGTTAAATCTAGGTATTATTGCATTCGTTGGGTTTCTGCACAAGGAAGTTCTAAGTTTTCCATATTTCGCAGAGATCGTGGTATTGGGAAAATTCACTTAATTGCGAAGACTCACAAATAAATGTAATGCTGCTGTGTTAATTATTTAACGAGACGAAGCGATTAGAATGATTCTAATTCGAACTGCCATACATAAAGATGTAGTCAATCTAGCAAAGGTATATTGGTGGTTTTTTCGGGAATTAATTTAGTATTTTAGATTTCAGAACTCCCGTGAATATATTCGCATAAGTGTGTGTCAATGGAGGGCTCATGCAGGTTCTAAATATCTGCAGGTAGTAACATCAATCAGACTCAAAATAATTTAAAGTCTGCACTTGTTTAAGGAGCAATTGACAAACTTCCGACTCATGAGATTGGGCGATGTTGAATAATATTTGAGAAAGTGCATCAATACTTTCAATAGAAATAAGATAGAAAGTGTAGAGAGTGACATGACAGCGTGTCATGTATACATACATACGAAAGGTTGGACGTGTTATTAATCTCAATTATTTGGAAAATGTGAGGTTTGTCCTGCACGAATGAAGAAAGCTGGTAGGAGTTCAACTGCATTTTTATTTAGGTATACCGACAGGTACTCTGTGCCCGTATTATTGTTAGAAACAATGTGCCTTCCCGGGGTGTCTCTAGTAAACAATGCCTCTGTGGAAACCTTGTGAATCTCGGGCAGCAAGTAAAATCGACTTGATTGTTTGTTTGATGGCTTAAAGAATTTGTAATGAATCTGGGTAATTAATTCGCTGCCATAAGTTTGATGAAATTAAATTTATTCTCCAGTCAGGCTTTAAATTTTTAAGGGACCGAAAATATAGGGAGACATATAATCCATGAATTTAGAACATCGGAACCAAAAGGAATAAATAGCCCAAAAGAAACATTCGAATCTCTTAAACATATTCTTTCTGCACCATAACTAGTCCGGGAAAAATCCCATATAGCGTGAATTGTACAGTTCACAGCACGTGCACACTTTCCCCTCCCTCCACCTCAGGAATAACATAAGCTGCATGTGTTCTTCTAAACATATTTAACTCTCATCACTTCTTACTTATTTTAGTTCCCCCTTGAATCCTTTCCTTCAGATAACGCCGTACTTGGCAGTTATGGTTCACTGTGTTGTTATTATTCTGTTTCTCTGTCCTTTTCTCTGTCCTTTTCTCCTCCTTCTGAAAAGCTCTTGATAACTATTCCCTTGTAGCAGTGTTGCTTATCAGTCCCTTTTGGGTTGCCTGTCCCCTTTCAAGTACTGTGTATTAGCATGAAACCTGCTTTGGATGCTCACTCATCATCCACCCTGCATTGTACATTTTCTGCTGCTGCTTCCTTTTATTTTTTTCCGGTCAAGGAATCACTGTTTCCAGGTTCATAGACATGTATATCGAAGGAAACATCATTTCACTCCTTGCCCTGTTCCCTTCTCCTCCACCTGCCTTTTCTTCTTCGCAAGCAAAAGGGAATTTAAACCCCACCAGTCATGGTTGCACTGTCCAGAGAGCCTCCTTTTTAAAATGTTGGCTCGGCTTGCAAACTGAGGCTCCTTACAACCCTTGTTCAGTTTTTTTTCATAATCTTTAAATAGAGAAGTAGATGCAACTGAATGCCTGTGCTACTGACATATAGGCACTTTGAAAATATTAGTTTGATATTTTGTTGTACTTTATGAAGGGAAATGGTTCTTCCTCTTTCCATTTCTTGCACAAAAGCCATCTTAATGCTATCTGTAACGTATGTGTTGAAAGCAGTTTATTAACGTAAAGGGCACAGAAAAAAATTTGACTTTCATATGCTAACGGCGCATGTCTGTAGAAATTGTCTCTAACAATTGAAGCCGATTTTATAAAGCTGAGCGTGGACCCTTAGTTTAGAGATATATTACATATTTTATTGCCATTCGGCTGTGTGCTGAGTTGAGGGGAGGAGGATCATAATTTTTGCTTTGTTACTTTTTATATTAGACCTTCCTTAATATTGCTTGCAGTCTGGTGATTAGTGAGAAAATACTGATGGTTTCTGCAGTTTTCTAACCTTATATACAAAGGCATCTATTTCCTTAGCTTTTGTACAGTTATTTTTAATATTGAATTACTTAAAACATTGAGTAAAATGATTTTTTATGGCTACCATTCACACAAACGTGCAGTTCTTACATGACATCAACATGCTGATCAAGAAGGACGGCAAAGAGGCAGTTGAAATTAGCCTTAACAAGACAATTGGCTTGGTTTTGAAGGACACCATTCGTGCAGAAAAAAAGGACATTGCCTGGGTGCTCGAAGTGTGTTCTGAGGGAATAAGTGAAAAGAGAAAGAAGCGTAAGCTGTTTCCTTCTGTTTGCTACATGTGCTATCTAGTTGGCAGTTTTTTGCTGATAGCCTACATTTTTTGCCATTTTGCATTGCCTTATAGATAAACTAAAAACATGGCTAAGCATCAGAAATATAAATAAAACCTTAACATTTGTAACAGTTTTTGCATTAGCTAAATTTAAATTACCTATTGTTCTTCTATTGTAATGGTGCAGCCTTTTCGAATCTGTCCAACTAGTAGTAGAGAATTAGGTGATACCTAATTCAAATCTTCCCAAGCTTTGCTAAGTTCTGCTGTAAGATGTTTGGCTTTCAGTTTGCGTGCCTCTCCATGTTTTCAATTTTGTTTATTTGCTTTCCTAAATTAGACAATAAATTATCGCCTCAAAACTCGGCTCTCTCTTTTTACCTGCAAGGAGGTACACCATTGCTGTTTTGCTTATATCTATTGTAGATGTACAGGCAGTATGCATTCTGCATCCCTTTACAAACATTGGGAACAAGCCGGGAGCTCTGGATGTTATGTTTGTATCATTTGTAAGTTATTTTAATACTCAGGAAGCCTACTTGAAACCGACATTATTAGTGAATTGTCTTTGTTTCTAAAATGGCTTACAGTCTAACTTGTAATATGTATTAGTGATTCATAATTCAAATAGAAATAATACATAGGTTTTCATCACAACTGTGAATTCTTTCCTCTGAAAGGATTATTTGCACTGTAAGTACAATCAAAAGCACTTGTAAGAGACCCCTGCCATCACATGCTCACCACGTCGTATTGCATGTAAGAGTTACCTGATAAAGCACTGGTAATGTCAAGATTGGTGCAGTGTGCCATTTGACTAAGCACTCTGCTGCAGTGGACCAGCAGTGCTTTATCAGATGGCTCTTGCAGGCAGCTTGGTGGGGTTCAGCATGTGCTGGAAAGGGGTCTCTCAACCTGCTCATGCATGCTAGTACCTAAGATGTTCTTAATCTCTGGAATATATAAATCCGAGACTGCTTCAAAAGAAAAATTTGTCATATTGTTTTATCCCACAGGCTTCTGAACGTGGGTAATGCAGTTTATTAGTGCTTTAAAAAAATGCTGTAATTTGCTAGCCAAATTTGAAATGATGTAATAATTTTAATGCTTCTGAGATTAGGTTTTCCACGTTGGTTAGGAAAAAATACTGCTGTGTTTTATGGTTTATGTTGTATAAATGTAATCCCTTCAACTACAGATGTTAACACTTCATGCATTAACCATGTGGCACTGTCAATAGACATTCTTATTTATAGTAGACATTCTCAATAAATCCAAATTGTTATCTTTGCATTTCAAGTTAGTCAACATATTTTTAGTATTCGGACCTTTAGCATTTTAAAGTGCTCAGACTGCCTGCCGCTATACCAATTACAACTTCTTGAACACTTGAGCTTTCTGCTGCCTCTTGAGTCTCACCACTGATGTTCCGGATGTCTACGCATACAATGTGCTATGCGTGGAAAATCTTTTAACATGCCGTGCTTCAGTGTTGACGTTTTTTGGAGCTTCTGCTGTTTGGTTCTTTAGTAATGCTCTGTTGTTGCACACATAATTGTCGCTCAACTCAAAGCTCCAGTGTACACTTTCAATAAATAATGTGCGATGAAGTTTCAGAACTGCCACATAGAGCAGCGAGAAAACTTTTTCCTTGTAACTAAAACTTAAATGTAAACACTTCAGGAAACATTGCAATGACTTAGGGCTCGGTTGGTTCATACTTAGCACAAAAAGAAGTGCAAAAGTTCAGAAACGCATTATGTGTTACATATTAAATGCACTTTTTTTTTTTTTTTTTTTTTTGTAGCGGCCCATCACTAAGTACTCTTTCCACATTTTTTGTTTGGTTCTGCAATATATACTTGGCCAGTACAGGGTATGCTGTAGGCCTTGTGTGAAGCCTTCAATTGAGCCAGCTGTTAATATTTTAGTAGTAAACACCAAGTTCCAGTGCAGTCAACAAATCATTACAAATTTTGAAGGTAGCCTATAACTAATTTCATTTTCAGTTGCAAGATATTCAGAAGTGGGTAATGTGAGGATCAGAACTATGTTGATTGTGGTTGCTTAAGAAAGATGCCCTCCCATTAATGCTGGGAAAAAGAAACTGCCTTAATTTTATATTCAAGTGCACATTGAGTTCCAAGACAACAGTGCTTACTGGGGCACTGTTATTAAATTGCCCCATTTCTCTGCCTATTTCGAAAATGATACTGGGACCAGTGCAGCCCCAGCATCCATTCAGCGCTTGTTTCAGTGCATTGTGGGATACCAGCAATGCACCTGCATCGTTGTAAAGAAAATGTCAGTATTTTCTCCCATCATACAAATGCAACTAGTGTCTTCACGTCACAGCTTCGCTGAATCTCGAGACCCCGAGCGTACCCAACAGAAATGTGTGAAAAAAAAATTGGTTTTGCACTGGGAGGTGCTGGTTTTTGTAATTGGGTAGTTCAGTTTACAAATGCTGTTAAACCATCATGTAAAATACAGAGCAGCATTTTTCCTTTTGGACTGCATTGCCAGTTTAGAATAACTTAATTTGTCACCATTTTTGAAACTTTTTCCGGTTGAAATCATGTGAATGCTGTTAGGAGTGATAGAAATCCAGCAGGCAATTTTTCCTTCTGCATACTTTAACAAGCTATTGGTTATTTACATTTTTAACTATCATATGAAACATTCCAGTTCATGTGAAATGAAACGTTCACGGGGCAGAATGGAAGTTCTCTAACCGAGGTGCTTTTGAGGAGTGTAGCCATTTTTATTTGACAAAATAGCTTGCATAATCTAAAAATATTATGCAACAGCATGCTGCATGAATAAAAATAGGTTGACCTTACGTGTCGAAGCCAAGATGCACTGCACGACCCTTTATTCCATCGCACAAGGCCGAATTTTATGCAAGTGCACGCGTTGATGCTGACAAAGCGTAGGATTAATATTGTGTACTCCGATTATTGCTGCATACGACTAAATGTTTTTGTTTTTCAAGAAATGTCACCATGCTGTTGTGTGCATTGTTTGGTTCTGTTCTTCACAAAAATTGTATACTTTGTTGTCTGCATTTGTTGGGAACTGTTTGGTTCTTTCATTTTTTTTGTGAGTATTTACGTACATAACATGTGTTTTGGCTGCTAGCTAGGCTCTCGGTTGAGAGCGGCAGTATTGTGAAATAAATGAGGTACGATAGCGCGCATCAATGAAGGAATAGAACACAAGTGCCCCCCCCCCCTGACCCCGCCCCCCTCACTAGCACCCGAGCACCCACTAGCCCGCACCCTGAGGCTTCTATGCCGAATAAAAGACTTCCAGTTTCCTTCTGTGTAAAGCTGTGACATTTTTTCGTAACATGCTTTGTGAATTTGAGAAAACAATCATACTGGTATGGGCCATCCGAGATGTCAAAATAATGGCATGCAGCATCTTTTTACATGCTCATTTGACATTGCAGGTGGTTACCAGGTATACCGTTAAGCTTGATTGCAAATGTGCACATAGGAAAAGCATTAAAGAACGTGTAGTGGCAAAAGTAGTTCCTAATTAGGGAACACAATATATGCAGGTTTCAAGGGGTGTAAGGGTGCAATGCCGCTGCTCCCACCCTGCAATAGGGTGTAATGGTGATGAAAACGCCCGAGTGCATTGTCCCCATAGAAGGGTGTTTTGACCAACCAAATCACCATCTTTGATGGTGTACTGGCACTCTGAAGCCACTTTTTTTCAACGGTGTATGGGTGTTAGTTATAGACATGCGAAAACACCTAAAGGTGTTTTTGTTTTTACAGTGATAGGACGGCTAATTCGGCTGGTTGGTAAGGATGCATACTATAGGAACAGCGCTAAAAGACGACGGACAAGGAAAGGACACAAAAGGCGCTGTACCTTGTTGCACCTTTCTTGTCCGTCGTGTTTTTATGCTGTTCCTATAGTATAAAATACCACCAAGGGAACTGAACATTTTTATTCTCTGCTTTCCCCACTATTTATGAAATAATACAGGTCAAATAAAGTGATCAGTAAACACGCGCGAGCACCCATTGACAATTGCTGTAGGCAGCGCTGCCCATCCAGAATAACCCAGGCAGGACCACTTTCGTGAAATTTGTTGTCGTTTGTTTTCTACGTTGGGTACCTTTCCTTATTCTAAAGCAAACTTCGGTTGTATTTTCAGGCAATTGGGAATAGAGGGAAGGTGTGCAGGCTCGACGGACAAAATGTAGGCAAAGCGTGGGACAATGGCTGACCGTAGTATAACAACACCGGAGAAGCTCTTTTTGTTTACAGTAGGTACGCGACGTAACATACCATCAGAAATGGTCCCGACGCGACGTCTTTTCCGTTATTCACGGCAACTTCTCTGCAACAACCACCAGTTAACTGCACACGCCATCTTCCAACAGTTTACGTTTCCAGGTATAGATCCTGTTCATTGCCAAGATTTAGCTAGCAAAAATAAATTGGATATCATCGAACAGTTTGAACATTGCAAAAAGAAAAAAAAAACTCATAAAGCAAAAGCATGCAAATTTACAAGTCCATCGTAATTCGAACTTCGGTCTTCGCGGTCAACAAGTACGTGCTGTAACCACTACACCACAGTGATTTTTTTTTCTGACATTATACATAAAGGGTTATGTACACAGACTATTTACAATTCCCTCAGCCATTGCTGAGATGCACAACACAAGACGCAACAATTTAAAAGGCAGGCAAAAATAAGCACCGTGTCGCCAGCGGAAACAAATCAGGTTGAAAGTCATTTTCATCATAAGTGTCCTTCAGTTACAGCATCATTTTGCTAAAATGGAGTCTAGGTGGAACAACAGGTTCAGCGTTGCGATCCGACATGCGTGTCTTCCGCAAGCTATGAAGTCCAAGTGAGATAGGGCTATGGTGGTTATATTTCTGTTTACGTAGTCGACATTGCTCTTTTGTACTTTGTGTATTTTTGTGGGGTGTAGAATTTGTCGCCCTTTACACACGCTTAATCATTTTCCTGGCTATCGCAAAGGGTATCCGCGTCCCTCGTTTATACAATGTAGCGCTTTCCTACAGACAAACCTCAGAATGTTGCAATTTAGTAGTGCTGATGTGTTTTGTCAACGTCTTCGAACTCATGTAATTTTTGCTACATACAGATACAGGCGATGCACCAACACTTGTAATACTGCTTGTTTTGCTTGTTTTAACTTGCAACCTGACTATATTCACTACTCCAAATAATTGGACTAAGCTGCACACTTCGCAACTTAGAGCGCATAGATTCGTCTCCGGCTTAATAAACTGTGGGTCTCTCTCACAAATTGCTCGTCGAACAGTTGCCAGGAGCAAATTATGGAGGCATAGGGGCGTTTTATCCTTCCAACTGACCTTAGTCAGCGTTAGACAATATTCCCTTTGTTAACGTCGGTCAGCCCGTGCAAGGTTCACGTGTGGCGGTGCGTTGGGCAGCAAGAAAAAACTCAGCAAGGGTAAAAATATGCATTTAATTGCTTTCAAGAATAAACACAAGGTAAAAACACGCTTAACGAAATCCATATAAGTAGTATGAAAACCGTTCAAACCCCGAAACGCGAAAAGGAGGAAAAATACAAACTCGACCAATTAAGCGAATAAGCATCGCTCTCTATATATTACGGGCAGTAATATGTGAGATTATATATCTAGACAAACAAAAACGTACTCGGAGAGTCAACATACAAGGACTACGGCGAAAGGTTCGGCGATCGTCGACATCGTGCGAGCTCGAAAGCGGCAGGCCGAGTACGATGAAACGCGCTCCTCGGCGCCTGTAATTCGGCGCCAACGCTCCCCCAGTGAAAATATCCGCCCTCGTCCTCCGCCCGTTTCCCACCGACTGTGCTGGCACTTCTCACATGCGCTGTTGTCTTGCGCACGCTCTGCGCAGACGACCGGTGAACGACAGGGAGGGCGAGAGAGGCTGATAGCTGCAAGAACCTCATTCGGTTTCACGTCCCAGCTTTAGTACGCAGTATCCAACGAACACATAAATCTTCTAGCAAGAGTGGGGCAACCATGCTAACCGCTACGATTCCATTTTTTTTCTCTACAATACCATGTGCCAAACAAAAATATTTGGGCAGGCTCGCAAGTATATTTAGGAATGTACCCTATGCTTAAATAACCGCTTCACCGTCAGAAAAAGCGGACGTGCAGATTAGTCAGAGCGCGTGGTCTCTCCACTTTTTCTCGCAGGTGAATACCTCACCAACACACGTCTCAAAAGGAAGGTCGTTGTCTTCGGCCTGTGACCAGAAAAGTCTCGTAAATTGCCTCTGCCCAACTTATTTTTTTGCCTATGGTCAGTTGAGAAGGGTCTAGATCAGTCGCTTCCAGAGTGAAGCCTATTGAGCCTAAGGAAGAACGGCGAGAAATTTAGAATATGCATAAGCGCTGCATATAGCTTTCCGGACTCATCATAAGTAGAACATTTGCCCACAATCCACAAGGATTCCGCGACTTGCCTATAAAATTGATATCCTAATCTGAAACGTAGAAGACGTGATGGCTCAGTGGTTATGCTCGAGTGCTGAATACAAGTACGAGTAGGCAATTGCGACCGCGGAGGCAGCTTTTTTACGGGGGACGAAAGGCTGTTAAGGCGCCAGCCTACGTTTCGATGGAGCCCTATGTGGCAGAAATGTCCGGAGTCTTCACTACGGCGTCTTTAAAATCCCGATTCATTTCAGCACTTTGAGAAAAAGTGACGAACGATCGTAAAATTCTTACGGTGTGGTGTCTTGGATGTAACACAAGGAAAATTAGGGGCCCCAAGGGTTAATACAAGCACTTAAGTTTTCACTTCACTTTTTCTGTCTGTCGATTTGCTGTGCAGGCCTCAGCCCTGCGCCGTGGTTTGAGCATGTTTTGCAATTCAGCCGTTCAGACAATCTGGGACCGGATATCGGAAAATTATGTGCATACATCTACGTTCGATGTCACCTGTCACATGAGAGGTATCTAAATCTTATGGAAGCGGATGGAGTGGTTCGAGCATTTCCTCTTGCAGAAATCCTCTGAAAGACTTTCGGCCGGCTGATATACAACTTCGACAGTGTTTATACTCAGCTTGTTGCATGTATAGGTTGAATAAGACCTTTTGCGATGCGCAAGTGTTTCGGAACGCCAGGGCAAGTAAATTGACACTCAGGCGGAGTATGCTACAGGATTTATTAAACAGCTACAAATATGTTGTGCACCAGAAGGAATTATCGTGCCTTCAAGCCAAGCGGAGGACAAATTAAAACCACGTTCTAGATACATATACGGAATGCACGTTCGGCAACTACATCGACAAGTGGTCTTAATTTTATTATTCTTAGCACTCGTTTTGATCTCCCATTTTTATTTCTAGGGCATACAGCGAAGTGTCAAGACGCAGTAGCAGCTACAATTGCCTGCATGGCGGCGTGCGGTATAGGTCTCATGGAATTGTTAGTCGCACAGGTCCCTCACGCAATGCTTAGATATATCGTAGGCGTAGCTTACGGACCTGCTTGTTTAAATTACCAGAGAAGCAAACTTATTTTGCCTAATGGTTTCGACTTATTAGACGTTGCATGTCTATTTATTGGTTCAACTTCTGTAACCTAATAAAAGACATCGGAAGCGAGGCTGCTTAGCGAACTTCGGTCGAAACTAGAATACGAACGGTTTCGAAAAGGGCGAAGCTTCCCACAAGAGGTGTACTGTATATCTCAGTCTTACCACTGGAGTTGGCTTTCGGCTGCGCGCACGGGCCTTCGGTGAGCTGGTATCTGTCAGGGACGCTCGAATTGAAACCTTTTGATTAATTTAGATAACCTTGTTTTTCAACCTATGCTAGCGCCGCACAATACACGGGATTTTCTAAATTTCAGCTGCATCGTAACGAGGCCGCCATGAGCGAGTTAATATCCTGCAACCTATAGTCAGATACAACTCATCTGCTTGCAATAACCACCCACACAAATCCTTTGGAAGCATTTTGCATTTAAACCAGGATCCATTTCAAACAGCCTAAATAAAAAGCTATGCATCATACGCGATTACCACGCAGCTAAA
Source organism: Amblyomma maculatum (assembly GCF_055883805.1). Classification (NCBI taxonomy): domain Eukaryota; kingdom Metazoa; phylum Arthropoda; class Arachnida; order Ixodida; family Ixodidae; genus Amblyomma; species Amblyomma maculatum. Next base: position 119,350,661 of record NC_139349.1, read on the forward strand.
GAACTTTGATATCTCTGCTTCTTTAGCAGAACGAAATTTCAAACCCCGATTCTGTTTACTGTTTCGGGGAGTAATTAATGCACAGGCCAGGTACTATATATAGCCTATATAATTATATAGCAACTACTGTTATTTTTTTTTTCAAGGTGTGTTCCACTCAGCGGCCGGTAGACAAAAGGCCGAAACAGTAAACATTAGCGGCTTGCACTGAAAATGCGTCGTCCATCCGGTGCATTCGAGCGCCCTAGCTGTTGAAGTCACAGAACAGTTTTTTGCGCCTTTGCTAGCTTAAAGATTCGTTTCCTCACCTATAGAAGCTACAAGTGAAATGCGTTAATTTCCGTTCTTGAAGAAAAATTCAGCCAAATATCCTCGAAAAATAGCGAAAATCTGGAGGGCACTCATCCTTTAATTATTAAAGTTTATGACAGCTTTATGCCTCCCGGTAGCGGGCTTCTTTTGTGGACCCTCGTTCTCACACACGCGCTCACCAAATCCGTGATTGCCTTAATTTGTGGCTGCTTTATTTCGCAGATGATACCCATTATAACACAGTCCTAAGTTAACTTAAGTGTAATCCATTACCACATTATTCATTTGAAAGGTCTGTCCCGGGATTCACGGATCCCGCAGGTTTCAGCTATTTAAGATAAACACAAGCCCGAGTTGGCAGCTCCTCACAAAAATGATTAAAGAACGGTTATACTTCAGCTTTCTTTATCTCTCACATGACCAAAATGCGTGTAAGAGATCATAACCATCACTCAGCGGCTGACACCGAAACCGAATCCGGAGGAGAAAGATTGTATCTGTTAAGAGCTAACTTCTAGTGCCGGGAATTCCCGCCTGGGCGGCAGTATAAACTTTGAACCACACGTGATCGTCCCGTGAGTGCGTCTTGGAACATGTAAACGGACAACCCCTCGCCTGCAGCATGCCTCCGAGGAGTCGGCGCCGCGGTGGTGGCACCATGCCATCCGTGTTTACCTTAGTTTGGTTGTGGAGTTTCTTTTCTTTCAAATGGGCGTAGTGCGCAGCGAATACAGCGTCCGTGTTTTGGTGGAAGATAGCGTGAGTACGGGACTCCGAACGGAAGTGTGAGTCGTTAATGTGAGCTGACGTTGAGGAAATGTGCGAAGAGAGCGCGGTGCGTCGTCAACGAGCACGGACGTTGAGGAAATATGCGAACAGGGCGCGGTGCGTCGACGAGAACGGACGCTTGAAGAAATGTGCGGAAGAGGGCGCAGTACGTCGCAATAGGAGCGTCAACTAGAGCGGACGGTTGAAGAAAGTGTGTGTGGGACGAATAAAGAGTAATTAAGTCGTCTTTGTTATCGTTTTAAATATAACCTTTATACGTTCCTTTATCTTAATGCGCGTTGAGTGTTTCCTTTTCCATTTTATATTTTTTTTTCTAACATATAACTTATTTCGCTAGCATAGGCGAATTCCGCGCGGTTGTTCATGTACAGTTTGCGCTGCGCACTACTGCGAAGAAAACACAACTCAAAAGTTTTGGTGTCTACTCTTTGAAAGCCAGCGCGTTAAAATGCCAGAAGCATTAATTTTTGTTCGTCGCTTTCGGCGCCTTAAGTTTGTACTTCTATCAAAGAGGCGCTTCCGCTAACAGTTACGTGGTTACGCAGAATATCTCAATGCACCTTATTATAAAGTTGAAAGTGATGTGTACCTAATATTTTTTAGTCAACATTTTTTAGGCTAGCAATGCAGCAGTAAACTGCATTAATGTATAAAACCTGGGAAGTTTGGCAAACAACTCGATTTGCAACTGTTTTAATTTGTATGTATTATTTTTGTGTCGCTAGTGAAAGCGCTGTTCTCCTTCTTGAATTTGGCAAAAGACGATGCTGTAGGAACTTATTTTCCGGTTAGCAGACGAAATGTGGCTCTACATCCCGCGCTACGCTCTATCTGTGCTAACGCACAGAACACAGAGGGGCACCTGTTCACGCTGCTGAAAAAAAAAAAAGAAGTAACCTCCCCCCCCCCCCCCCCTCCGTTCAGCACTCAGGTGATATAATCACAACAGCTTATTACTTGAAAACTATTATAACGGGCGGCTCTCATAGCATGAGTCGCTTTGGGACGTTAAACCCCACAAACCAAACCAAACTATTACACATGAGGTTTTGCAATGAAAGCTGCCACAACTGCGCTGCTCCATTAACTTACACTTTCTAGATGGCGCCACCTGCACAACTGGAGCAGTGGTAGGCTCTGGGGCGTTACTCTTCTACCTTTACATGATGCGAACAACTGCCCCTTTTGCTTTTTGCTTTTTTTCTTCGGATAGTGTCGCATGACAGCTAGCAGCATGCAAGCAGCGGTGCGGGCGGTGCTTCGTTTTGCCCTAACCGAATTAACTGTAGCTGCCTGCCAGCGAAGGTAGGATCCGTGGTTCTGTGCTGTGCGTTGGTGATGACGTCGCTTCATGACGTCGCCGAAGTGTGCGTTTCTGGTGGCGAGAATTCATCAGCGACCTTGGCGTTGTGAAGTGACTGCGTGACTGCATGACTGTGTCTTTGTGGTTAGCGGTAAACGAGAGCACGTTTGAAAAGGGAGGTAAGTGCGTTTACGTTCATCTCACAATTGTTTACAGTGCTATAGTAATAAAGGCAGGCCTTTTGAAGCTGCATTTGCCTTTTCTTACGGGGCTGAATCTCGAATGTTACCGCTTCTTATCGTGCTCTTGTTTGAAGACTGCTTTTTGTGCGCAGTTAGCCCTTGTTTTCAAATCGTGCTGAAAATCATACCCACTAACTCTGCCAATATGTGTCGGAAATATTGGAATAAAACTGTGAATACCAAGGAAAGGGAATCCTTTGACGCTGGTGAGATTTTGTCGTTATTAGAGGTGGGTGCTTTTGTTACTGGAATTAAGTCAGAAACTTTCATTATCACGTGTGCCATTCACTGGACCATTACTTCAAGGAGCATTTGCATACTGGGGGGCCATTTTAGCACATCTAGAGTTTGTTGTTTGCAGCTTGGTAGTCCGAATTGGTATAAAAAGCAAATTTCCTAAATTTTTCAAGAGAGTGTGATAGATTCTGCTAAGAACCCAGTCGGAAAAAACTACAAAAAAGTTTCTGATGTTACGACAAAATTTCTGTGCGGTTTTTGACGGGAAACTTGTTGTGACAACAGAACATTCTGTAGTAACATCAGAAATTTCTGAAGTTACAACTAAAAAGTGCTACAGAACTACAGACAACAGAAATATACTACAGAAGAACTACAGAACTACAGCGAAGTACTACAGAACTACAGAAAAATCTGATGGTTACGACAGAACTATAGGATATTTTGTCGTATTTTTGACACAGTTCTGTAGTTTTTTTTCGACTGGGAAGGCACGCAGAGTACCATGACTTTGATAATTGATAATCAAATTTCAATTAACAACGAAGCTTTAAACTAAAGGAAAAGTGATTTTCTGTGCTATATTATGAAATTGTGTCCCTTTCATTCACACACACCGAATAAAGTTACAAACTCTCAGTGGTGTTGATTAACTGGCGTGTCTTGCCATCAGAAGCTGCGGTGGTTACTCCGCCTGTAGCCGGTAATGACATGTGAAAAGCATCCACACCTGCCAAGTAGAAGAGTGTACTCTAAAAACTCCACACAGTATTTTGTAATTTCTCGTCGCGCACTTCGGGGGCCTTTGGGAAACACTGCACTGGAGGCGTTGTCCAATGAAAGAGCAATTTTACTGAGATTGTGCACAACTGACTTTCGTTCACACACAAAAAAGAAAACATGCGCTGTCAGAGCAGGCCAAAATGTTCTATCAATGTTCTACAGTGCTTATGAATGTACTTATAATTGTCGACTGTTCAGTCGGCTCTTCTGTCTGCCGCACTAATAGCTGTACTTATGACTTTAAGTAAGGCAGGCGTGATGGCTGTAATTGTGGCCTCTACTCTTGGTCCTCTTGGCGTATCACTTCGCAGACCGGCATGCCACGTGCACCACTTAAATCATTCATCCCTGCACAGACAGGTGGGTAGTACAAACACAGCTACGAGAGAAGATCGTGATACCTAGGTTGTTCACACCGAGCCAACTCTCGCGAACGATCATTATGTTAACTGTCCTTTGCCATGGTGGCCAGGTTTCTCATAATCCAGTTGTCAGGCTCATAAATCATGTCCTGGGGAAGGCGTGCAGCAGTTAAGTGAAGCGCCACTTGTCCCGTCAGGTGGCCTTCTGAAACCCAAGTTGGACTCCTCTAATATACGCAGCTGATGCCATACATAAACAGCCCAGCTCAGGCCCTCACATTATCCCTGTAATGGTAGTGCAATAAAAAACAAGGGCAAATCAAGATGTAATGACCCACTGACGACGGATCCTAGCTGCCCCAAGGGAGAATAGAAATTAGTATTATGAGCTTTGCAATTCACAACAGCACCAAAAGGGCAGAAAGTGGACTGCATTTTATTTGCCAATTTGTGCGGGTTACACCAGTCAAATGTTGATTGGCGCGCTCACGAGTATAAAGGCGTTTTAGCCACATAGCGTGCGTTCGGTCCAAACCACTCGATGATAAACACTAAACGTTCGTTGCGCGCCTACGCTCTCCCTCTAAAGGAAAATCCCTTCAAGAGGTCGCAGCACAGCTTCCTAGCTGTAGCTAGCGCTCGACCTCAGATCTACGTACCGCTAACCGGCGCCAACCTCTTCAGGAGTTTATGATGTCTACAGGTTTACTTCGGCCGCACACACCTTCCATACAGAAAGTTCGTAATTTTTTAGAGCTTTCTAAGATTTAAATATCTGTCCGCTCGGTCAATTAGCTCTCCAATCTTCTTCAAAACCGCTATTTCTACATCTTTTAGGCAGGTAAATGAAGTTAGATTGGTTCATTGAATGACTGATTGAGTGAATCGCCGAGTGAAATCAAACACTGCGTTCAATCTCATCGTTCAACTCTTCAGAAAGTAAGTGTATACCAGCAAGCTCGTCCTCTGAAGGGGGAAAGGGGGAGGTTCACATAGGCTGAAACGCAAAATTTGAGCGAAACATATCTAACGTCAAAGGAAACCGCGTTTGAGGTGAGTAATTTATAACACACCGCCCATCAAACCATTTGTTGCTCGTTTTTCACTCCTACTTTTTCTATTACGCTACCAATTGGGACAGTTGATCGCTTATGCCATTCACATTCATTCTAATCTGTTCAAAGTCAGGCAGTCTGGAACATTGTAGGGGTACTCAAGCTGCGCCTTTAAAGGTAGGACGCGGTAGCGTAAGCTACCAGCCCACGCGCCAAGTGCGCGGTTGCGCTGCTCTGGCCGCGGGCAGCACGAGCCGAAAAAACGACTGCCATATGGGGATGTGTTAGTGAGTGCGCGCGAAATGTACTGTTACATATGGGGTTCGGATGCCGCTGGATCCTCGGCCGCCCGCTCCACCTCCGGAAGGAGTGCCGCTGAGCGAAGGAATTGGCAGTAGAAGGACCAAAGCTTTGTTTATTTACATTCCCAATCAAACTACGCGACAGAATTTTGTGTCGCGAATATCTCGGGCGACACACATTTGTGTCGCGCGGTAAGCATCTCAGTCGTGCATTGTGTCGCGCGACAGAGACTTGTGTCGCCGGTTCTGTCACACGACAAAATTGCCTGTAGTGGAGCCAGGCAGGTCCCTTGCTCCGCCCATCTGGCATTCTCCGACGAAGCTCGACCACACTTGGCATTTCCTGATAATTATGAATTTATTTACAAATTACGCGCATTTCGTACGTATCACTCGGAGCGCGGCCTCTCCGTACGACACTCCAGTTCAGTCTCTTCTGTCATCTTCTCTCGTCCCTGCGCCCACCGTGGTCCCTCCGACCCCTCTCTCCCTTCGAGAGTCCTCCTAGCCAGGTCCACGGCTGTCTTCACGTAGTCCCAAGCTTCCAACTCCTCGGAGGTTAGAACACTTCCCAGAATCGGGCGGCCGTCGCAGGTACCCGCTCGCAGCCGCGTGCAGCGGCCATCTCGGATGACACGGGCAGAGCGCCTTGCGGGAGCCCATAAATGTTTCCTCCTTGCCTTCCTCCCGGCGCCGGTTCTCCAGTCACCACCGCATCTTCGCTGCTCTGGTTTCGGGAATGTGTTTAGTCCGCCAGCGCTTCGCGGGACGCACGGCATACACAAACACCCAAAAGCCGACCGTTCGTTCTCGCGCTGCTCGATGCCACACACAGCGTGCACGACACCCCCATTGCCACTGTGATGCATGACTAGGAATGCAGTACACTTCGGCACCGGTCGCGCGGCACTCAAACAGGGTAGATGTCTCGTGGCTCCATATTCAACGCACCATGGCACCCCAAACAAGGCGGATACACAAAACACAAATAACAGAAAAAGACGACCAAGGGGCATTCCTCCTCCCTTTCGCCTCCTTCTCTCAACAACGGCACTGTCGTCACCAGCCTTGTTGCTGACCGTTACAGTTCCCGCTGCGTCTACGCTCTCCTCTCTGTTGTCATTCTCCCCGCTTAGTGCGGTCTCCCATACTGACGCAACGGTTGCACCTTTTAACCGCTCCGGATGTGTATCATTATCAGAGATCGCCTGAACCTTGGATGCCTGCTTACCCGTCACTGCACAGATACTTGCAGTGTCTAACACGTCTGAATTAGTTCCCTTCAATGGACCCTTTTCTACCGCGCCGTGGTCAACCGCTCCGACCTGCTTCCGTACGTCTCTCAACATAGAGTCCTCCGTGCCAGCGCGATGAAAAAGCTCACGTTCAGTACCACCATGTGGCTCGCTGATCGTAGTAATAGCCCCGGTAGCCGCCACGACTCCGTAAAATTCATCACCACTGCTACCCGCTGGCGTGGTCTGATGCGTTGTGAATGTGGTTTCTCCCAGCAACTGCACGTTCGTGTCCGGGCTGATAAGTGCGTCTGTCCCTTGGGCTAACCTGTCTGTCAAAGCAGAGAACTTCTGTGCCAACCGTGGCTGCATTGATGTTTTTAGGAGCAGCCAACAGTTTCAAAGGGACGTATACCAATTTTGCCAGCACTTGCTCTCCAAACGCACCAGTTAATTTTATGCTTGAACCGGTAAGTGACACACGGTCTTCCAGAATTAATCGTCTGATGACACTGACCTCCGCTCTCGAATCCAAGTGCCCCACAAATTTGGCCTTTTCACAACAGAGTGCAATTGTTTTGAGGGCGCGGACCGGGCACTTTCCACCATTTACGTTTGCATTCCCGAAGTTAGTTCCCGCAACATGCGCCACCAAGCCTCCGTCATCTGCTGTCGTTTGCACGAGGTTCGCCTGTGCTGACCGCCGTTTCGGACAATCGCGGGCAAGGTGATCAGGAAGGCCACACTCGTAGCACAGCCTACGCGCCCTGGCATAAGGAGCCGACCGTCCGGCATCGTCATACCGCGCCCTAGCCGAGTCAATTGTTTTTCCTTCTCTCCTTACCGCATTTCCTGCGCTCCTTTTACATCTTTAGCAATTTGACTTCCCTCAAATTGTTCCGCAATGTTGGCCACTTCATCCAGGTGCATTGCTTTTCCGCTAGTCTAATTTTGGATGACAAAAGCACGGGCATCTGGACTTAACACTTCCTTTTAGTTTATCTGCTACTACAAGCTCCCGAAGCTGTTCAAGGGAAGTTATGTTGTAGCTGTTGCAATATTAGCCAAAAATAATTTTGCAGTCGTGTTGCGAAGTGATCCCATGATTCCCTTGACCCTCTTTTTGAGTGGTTAAATAGTCGCCTATACTCAGCTGGTGACAATCTGAGCCCTTTCAGAACAGCTTCCTTGAGCGCTGTGTAATCTCGGCGCTTCTCCGCCGAGAGCCGACCGAGCAGTCCCCTAGCCGTTTCGTTCAGCCTGGGAAACAACAAGCCCACTCTCCATTCGTTTGGGATGCTGTAAGCATCCAGGGTTGCCTCGATATCATCAAACCAGCCCGGAAAAAGCGCCTCTTCCGATGGCATATCTAAAAGCACTCCCTTCAATATGCTTGTGTATTTCAGCCTCTTGTCTTCCTCTGCACTCAGAAGGAGCCATCAGCGCGGCACCGGCACTGCCGTTGTTACACAGTCTTGCATGCTCTAATTCTGTTTCCGCAATTTTTAATTTCATTTGCAACAATGCCATCTGCTCAGTGACGGAAAGTGCTGACCCCTCGATAACGCTTCCCAGCCCGGCAGTCGCCACCCGCTCCATCTGCCTGTCCCCTTCCTCGCTTGGGGCCCCTGTTTCGGCCTCGCGACTCCGCAAGTTATACCCCGTGGTTGCCATAGTGCCCTCAAAACAGGAGCCAACGAGACACCCACCTGTCCAGACTTGCGCTGCAGGGGAAGACTGCGAATTTGTCGACGCTCCAGGTGTACGTTCAGCTGTGGGTCCACATCCTGCGTCCAGTTCCCGGTCGGTTCCACTTGATGTTGGAGGTCCTGTCGGCTGCGTAAGTCAGGCAGGTCCCTTGCTCCGCCCCTGTGGCATTCTCCGACGAAGCTCGACCACACTTGGCATTTCCTGATAATTATGAATTTATTTGCAAATTGCGCGCATTTCGTACGCATTACTCGGAGCGCGGCCTCTCCGCACGACACTCTATTTCAGTCTCTTCTATAGTCCTCTCTCGTCCCTGCGCCCACCATGGTCCCTCCGACCCTCACTCCCTTCGAGAGTCCTCCTCGCCAGGTCCACGGCTGTCTTCACGTAGTCCCAAGCTTCCAACTCCTCGGAGGTTAGAACACTTCCCAGGCGTCGTTGCAGGCACCCGCTCGCAGCCGTGTGCAGCGGCCAGCTCGGATGACACGGGCAGCGCGCCCTGCGGGAGCCCATAAATGTTTCCTCCTTGCCGTCCTCCCGGCGCCGGTTCTCCAGTCCCCACCGCCGCTTCGCTGCTCTGGTTTCGGGAATCTGTTTAGTCCGCCAACGCTTCGCGGGACGCACGGCAAACACAAACACGCAAAAGCAGACCGTTCGTACTCGCGGTGCTCGGGGCAACACACAGCGCGCACGACAAGTGGGTTCTGTCGCAAGAAAGGCTTCTCTGTTGTCTTTTGTCTTGCGACAAAGGTGTTTAGTGAGTTATTTCGTGCGACAAACAATCCTTGTCCTTTGTCGTGCGACAAAGATGCCTGTCGAGGGTAGTGTCGCATGGCAGACGTATCTGTCGCGGGTTCTGTCTTGTGACAGATTTCTACGTGGGATGCGTCGCACGACAAATATCTGTCGCGGGATGTACGTCGGTCGACGCATTTATTTCGGAGGACATATGTCTCACGCAATAGGTTTGTTTCACAAATTAATTTAACTGAGCGTCTCGGAACGGTCGCTGTCGTACTCAGACAGTCATTATACACTGAAAATTAATTTAACGCAGTTACTCAGGATAATGTAACCATTATATTTGCCACCTTTCCCATGGCTCGGAGGAGAAAACTTTATCAAGGAGAAATTGGTGGGTTCTTTCTTCTTGAGAGGACATTTCTTCTCAAGCCGCCCCAGGGGTCGTTGTCGTTCGATGGCTCTCGGCGACATCCTTGGCCCAGGCCGTGAGGGCGTGTTGCCGGCCTGGATCAGAGCTAAGCAAGGCAGTCTCCCACCGTTCCGAATCTGTAATCTTCAGGCCCTCCGGCTGATCCAATTTAAATAAGATGTGCCGTAGGCCTGCCCTCTGATCCCCGCAAAAGGAGAATGAGGGGCAGTATTCGCCTGCATACCATTGTGCTCATTTATATGGAATAAAGCACGCATACTGCAACAATCCACAATTTCAAACTTGCCGCCGACGGGCTGCCGATGCATGCCATTGGTTGAAAATTAAAGAAAACTAAAGCTTTGTTTTGGCTCTCAGAAACCTTTCAGAAACAAGAATATTTTTTCTTTTATTTTAAAAACAGCCTCAATTATTTATTGGCGCGTTTGTATTTATATATATCCTTTGCGCCTTCTCTCGAGTCACTGCTTCTTCGCAGTTACCGTATTACACAGCTGTTTGCAAATGGCTGTTTGTTTAGTTGCACGGTGGGCTGGTTCGCGCTTTTTCTCTGCCGCATTATTTTACTTCTACCTGCGTGTCATGTCGGCATCAGCTTCTTCCCTAATCCCAGCGGGCATTGTTTACTAACAGCTGTGGATCCATCGTCGTCTCGAGTGTTTCTGTGTCGTCTCGGTATACTGTCGGAGGCAGCGGTAAGTACGTTGACAGGTAAGCCTTTCTCCAATTCTGTATATACTAAAGCGGCGCTTCTTTACACATGTCGCTCTTGTGAGTTCAGTTATTTATAGTTGAGGTCAGAAAATGAGTGCAAGTAAATATGCAGACAAATACTCCATCACTTGTCCGAATAAAAAAGCTTCATGAGTAACATGCAGGAAAAAGTGCGCAATATAAACACCGCGCACCCCAAGGGTCTGTCAAGACATTTTCGGGGTCCGTTAGAGCGATAGCTGTGAAAAAAAACCTGAGTAACTACGAGACAGAGTGCACAATATAAGCACTCCCCGCCTCCCCACCGCCCTTTTTCGCATGCAAAGAAATGTCGCTCGATGGCTGTGCAAAAAGAATCAAAGTGCGCAATATAAGAACCGCCCACCCAAGGGGTCTGCCAAGCTATTTGCGGGGTCAAAGACCCCCCCCCCCCCCCCCCCTCACTTCACACACAAAGAAAGGTTACGCGATAGCTGTGGTCCGGATAGACACAGTTTTGCTGGGTTTTGCAGGAGGTTCGTAGCCTACTTCAGTTTTACAAAGTCAAAGAAACTCAAGAGGAGTGCGGAAGCAGGGAGTGTACGCAAGAGAGGAAAGATCACTCTACGCCCTACAGAAACGCGAGCTCGGGCTGCACTGCCGAACGGGGCTGCAGTGCAAAGCGTCGCGGTGGTCCGACGAGCGAGCAGCGAGGTTTTGGAAATTGTCGAATCCCTGTAGCGGAACGCATACCGGCGCCAACCTGTTGCCTCGTTCCCCCGTCCTCTGCAGGTGATGGCGCGCTGGCGTGCCAACTGTACGTTTTTAGAGGGAAGTTTAGTCTTGAATCAGTCCATGTTCCGCGAAAACTGTTCTATGAACTGCGATAGCATTCCCAACACATTTTTGCACAAGATCGAGCCTCTCCTGCCAGTCTCAAGGGTTCCCGGTACGTCCATGGCTGAATTAAGAAATAAGAATTAGTTGGACGTGTATGTAATATTCAATGCACGTGAGTTACAAGTCTTAGTTACAAAAAAAAAATACCCCCGCTCAGTCCAAAGCAAGCCACTTGGACTTTTTATTTTGTGTTGCCTTGAGAATATTTCGGCGTTGGAAACATATACCCAAATCTACAAACCATTCAGGCGCCCTCTGACATGAGGTTTGCAGCACAGTTTCAGTTAATTCTAATTAAATTTATAAATAATGTCTGACTTGATCCTTTTTCTACCAGTGTTGAATATTTTTTTTTCAAGAAATGTAACTTTCTTAGAGTGGATGTTCCCACTGTCATCTTTTTGTTCCCTAGTATCAACAGTTGCATAGCTTTTACATATCCACGCTCTTGATACAATGACTACTGTATGCTGTGCATGCTTTCCCTATTGTCTTTGAGCACCATGCCTGTTTATACTTTTTTTCCACTACTGTCAGAGGCTGAGAAAGGCTCATAGCATTGGGAAAATAAGTAAATAAATAAAATAAACAGAATCACTAGCCAAATGTAGCTGCAAGAAGAGCGACAAAGCAGGAAAGGATGGAAAGGGCAAACAAAGAAAGATCTAGAAGAAAATGATGTCACACTTCCAGGGAAATTGGTTGCGCTTGAAAGAAAAATCAGGCTTTAGAATCTGAAAATAGTCGGCTTAAAGAACTGAACGATATGTCCAATGGGCATTGTGTGCAAAGATGTTTTACATAAGTATGTGAATAATTTTTTGTATAAATAATTTCCTGTTCAGGCCTAATTTAATGTTTTCCTTTGCTTTTTGCTCTACGTTTGACATCTACTATTTTGCCCATGCAGTTGTTCAGGTAACTAAGTACAGTGCAGAAACGAAGCTCTTGTGTAACTGCTAAGCAGCAGAGAAGTGCCGTTGGTTTACCTGCCTGAGCTAGCTGTTTATTACTGCTGGCATCTGCATAGCATGGCATCTAGGCCGCATCAAAACTTCTAATACATTCCATTCATTACTGCAAGCGTGTGAAGGGAGAGCATGAGGAGAAGCAAAAATGTGTGGCCTGTATGTCATGAAGTCGATGGACAGCATTTTTGCTCATTGAATCTGTATCTACCAAACTCATGCTCTTCATTTTTGATGCAAAATGCCCACTTGCATGTGATGTTACTGGAAGTAAATGAAGCCACATATTTGAAATTATTTTGAGCCCTCGAGTACTGTATTCCTCCTTTTGATCTCATTCTAACTTCCTTCACAACACATTTGATGTGTCAATACACGAAGGAAATGGTAATTTAAACGCTGCAAATCGCTTTTCCTGAAAAATGGTATACTTCTTTTTCTCTCGTTTTGATTTATGTCTCTATATGCTTCGTTGTGAGGGCATGTCTTAAGGCAGCAGAACGGTGAAAACATGCAAGTGCAGCATAAAGTTCCATTAGCTCTGTCGAGTTATCTTGTATTCACATTGGCAGTGAGGTCTTTTGACCTTCCAAGTTAAAAGCTATAGTAATATCAGTTTTTATGTTACCATTTATGAGTTTCGCAGGCAGCAATGTAGCATTCACCCGTTATGATCTCTCCTTGGCGTTGCACGCTTGTCTTAGCATTAGGTGTTCAGGTCGAAGCACTCTCGGGTCATGAAGATACGAGAGAGAGATGCTTGCATAGTGGTTGAACAAGGTACATAGGTGCAAACTGAATTCTTTTCTTGAATTGCAGCTGTACTGTCCTCATATTTCTGTAGCTGTTTCCTATTGACAATGTTAAAGTTGTTCCTTGAGAGCTGTCATATTTATGTCACTCATGACTGTTTTCGGAAATGTGTCTGTAATTGTGCCGCAGGTTTTTGATTTAATACATTTATCTTAATTATAAAAGCGGTGACTGAGGGCTCGGCTGCTTTATACTCAGATCAAGGAGCGCAAAAGCTTGAGAAACACGCAAAATATTATGCATTACCAGTGCTGTATGTTTTTTTTTCTTTCATTAGCCCACCGCTCGGTAAACTACTCTCTCCCTCTTTTTATTTTTTCTTACAGCTGTTTATACTAGGCCATGGTGCAAGCTACGCTCGCCTGCGATTGACACCATTGGACATTTTGGCAGTAATCATTGTGTTAGAGTTGCCCTTGGGATCAGCTGTGATGTTTGTTATTTATGTTATCCCACATTATTCAATTCAAGTTTTAGTTGTATGTTAATCGTCAGTGTGTCGTGAGATATCAGAGGAGCTGCGATCGTTGTCTCTCAAAACGCTTGAAACGACCTATAGAAGCATGTAAACTCTAGAAAAAAAGATACTGCCTTAGTTTACTTATAAGTGCGCAACGATTTCGCAGCAAAAAGCGCTTATTTGAACCATATTTTTCATATGCGCATTTTTTATCGCCTCCCAGTTTCCGGACTTCCGACTATTTCCTAAGCAATACTGGGACCAGTGCGGCCCCAGCGCACGTATAGCGCTTCTTGCAGTGCATCGCGGATGCCAGCGACACACCCAGCGTGAAAAAGCTAATCCCAGCGTTTTTCTCCCATCATACCAGTGCAGCTACTGTCTTCCCGTCACTGCTCCAAAAAATATTGCAGACCTCCAGCGTCCCCAGCAGAACCAGTGCAAACGCAGTGCGAAAATCTTACTGGCTTCGCACTGGAAAACGCTGGGAGACGCTGGTTGTTTGCATAGGCACAAGGTACGTTTTACAGAAATGTATTTGTTTCTTTTAGCACTGGCGTCTTTAGGGTGACCCGCACCCGGTGCAAAGGCACGGCACCCCCCCCCCCCCTCCCACATGTGTTAAGCACGAAATCGCAACGACCTCATCTGTCCTCATGGTTTCCTTTGAAGTCAAGTCTGCTTTGCACCCAGCCACGTAGAGCGAGTGAAGCTTAATTTTTCTTTTCAACCCTTTGACGGCGATCGTGCCCCACAACTGACAATTAAGGAAAGCATTACGTCAGAAGCACATACTTCCGAAAAAGGCAGGAACACTACCATGTGTAAGTTGCAAGGACATTCACTAAGTAGGATGTTTAATTAAGACAGGTGATTGCCCAGTATGAGAAGTATGGGAAGTCAGCTCGTACCTCCAAAAGGGGCAAATTGATTTCTGCATCCAGACTGCAAAGTTATTAACGCGCATTGGTGCCATACCAACCAAAAATGTTAAGCGCGAAATGGCCTTTTGGAGCTGGGAGACGGTGGGCATCCCAGGTGCATCCCCGGAGTTGGCCTCTATGAGGTGCTGGGGTGGTCCTCTGAAGACGACGCTCAGGCTAAGCTGGGTTCGTTCTGGTGGTATGTGCGTCTGACAGTTAACTAGCGTTTACCGCTTTGTACGTTTTCCTTAACATTTGGAGGAGGATTGCTGGAAGTTCTTATGTAGCCAAACCTGGATCTCTGTAGTGGCGGCCAGATTGATACCATCACTATGCAATCTGACGCGGCATCATCTTCAGCGGCATCGCCAGCTCCCACCGTCGTCATGACGCAGCCTCGTGACCTGGGCACCTATTGCGGCACCGACCATGTCGACCTAGAAGACTGGATCGGTATGTACGAGCGCGTCAGCAAGCACAATCATTGGGACGCGACCCTCATGCTCGCCAACGTCATCTCCTATGTGGCGGGTAGGGCGCGCGTCTGGCTTGAGACGCATGACGACGATGTCACATCCTGGGATGTGCAAGGAGAAGCTTCGAGATCTATTTGGCAAGCCGAGCGGACGCAAGCTCGGCGCACAAAAAGACCTCGCATCCCGTGCCCAGTCTTCGACAGAATCATGTTTGTCTTATGTTAAAGACACTTTAGCGTTATGCCGAAACGTGGGAGCGCCATGTGCGAGTCAGACAAGGCGGGCCACATATTAAAGGGAATTGCAATCGATGTTTATAATCTGCTGCTTTGCAAAAACTGTCCGACGGTCGACTCAGTCATCCAAGTTTGCCGGCAGTTTGAGCAAACAAAGCACCGTCGCTTACTCCCCGCTTCGACCGCTCTCCAAACACAGCTGCTACGTCATCGCGCGAAGATAGTCCAACGCTGCAGCAGCCATCTGATCCCCTCAACTTGACCAGGATTTTTCGCCGAGAGATAGAAGCTATGGCGCCCGTTGCGTTCGCTCTTAAGCCAGCAGATGCTACTATAGCCTTAATACAATCTGTCGTTCGTCAGGAGTTCGCAAATGTGGGCCTCGACGCGAACGTGGACCAACTCTGGTCAGCCTTCCGCACAGCTCTCTCTCCAACCTAACGCACAGCCATCTGTCCAGTCCACCTTTCCGGTGGTAGCTGCTGCGGCTGCGACTGCGCCCTTCCCGACGCGATGCCGCTGCCCCTACCGCAACCCACACGAATGACGAACCTCGGATGACCGACCCTTCTGCTTAAACTGTTCACGTGTCGGCCACATTTGTCTTCATTGCCGCAGCTGTTGGATTCCACCACCTCGACCTCGCTAATTTCCTGATCGCAGCGTCGAATATAGTCCGCACCCAACCCATTTCCGTGATACGCGCTCTCGTGACTTTAACTCGTAAGCCCCGCGCATGTCCAGCCGCTCACCGTCTCCTCAGACCCGGCGGTCTCGCTCACCCAACATCGTCGTGCATCATCTTCCCACTTCTCTGGCTCTCTTCTGGAAAACTAACCAATGCTGCTCCCACAGGAGATGCTGCATTGAAGACATGGCCCTAAAGTTCTCTGCTGACCCTCGCTCATCGCCGCAACCTTCTAGACATATGTGTGGATGGAGCTCCTGTTACTGCCCTCATTGACACTGGTGCCCAAATTTCAGTCCTCAGCTTATCCTTTCGCCGCCATCTAAAAAAGGTTGTCACACCCGCCGCTTCATCCGCAGTTCGTGTCGCCGATGGAAGTGTTGCTGCCGTCGTGGGACTGTACACTGCGCGCGTGAGTATTTCCGGTCTACTACCCCTGTCCTCTTCACTGTTATCGACCACCGCCCTCACGACTTGATCCTCAATCGGCATCGGCTTTTAAAAGGCCCATTTTGCCTTGATTGATTGCTCGACTGGCGTTCTTCGCTCACACCTGCCTTACTGCTCCGAAAAACCGGTGTTAAGCCCCGCCTCCATCTGCCGAATTTGTTCGTCTACCGCCCCAAGCTGCTATTTATCTTCCGCTGGCCCCATTCCGCGCAGTTCCTGATAGCACATACGTCACTTGCCCAATTTTTGATGTTATACGTCGCAACGTCATACTCCCTGATACCGTCGTGACTGTCACTCCTAACCGCACCTATCTCTCTGTCCATAACGTCAGCCGCTCGACCCAAGTTTTACCCCAAGGATCGCACTCGCTGATCTGTTTCATTTGGCGGACTGCGAAGTTGCTGCTCTAACGCCTCAGCATCTGTCGGAGCAGCATATGTCGACTTCTTCCCATTCTAACCTCCTTTCAGGCATGATATCCGTGGTTCTGCCAGATGAGCAAGCCTGAGCTCTCTCCGACCTTTTGTGCGTCAGTGCTGTACAGTGATATATTTCATTTCGGGGACCAACCATTGGGTCAAACATCCATTGTGACCCATCGAATCAATACTGGTGACGCCAGCCCTTTTAACAGAAGGCCTTGTTGCCCTTACTGAGTGGCATGTTATACAGAAAGAAGTTGTCAAGATGCGGGCGCAAAAACATTATTGAGCCTTCCTGCAGTCCCTGGGCACCCCCTGCCGTATTGGTCAAAAAGAAAAACCAAAGTTGGAGATTTTGCGTCAACTGTCGCCACCTTAATGAAATAAAAAAACGTTTACCTTCTTCTGCGAACTGACGACGCGCTTGACTGCTTGCATGGTGCCAGCTATTTTTCTTCTATCGACATGTGTTCAGGCTACTGCCAAATTGCTGTCGACGAACGGGATCCCGAGAAAACCGCATTTGTCACCCCGATTGACTCTATCAATTCATGGTGATGCCATATAGACTCTGTAACGCTCCTGCGACGTTCGAGCGCATGATAAACTCTCTCCTCCGTACCTTCTAATGGATAACATATTTATTCTACTTAGATGACGTCGTCGTTTTCTCTTCCACGTTCGCAAACCATCTTGATCGACCTTTTAGGTCCTGGCCGTTTTTCGCCGCACCGGTCTTCAACTGAACGCTAAAAATTCAGCTCTGGCCAGCGCCAAATCAGTCTTGGGTCATTTGGTTGATGCAAATGGTATGCAACCCGACCCTGACAAAGTTCGAGCTGTGCGCGAGTTTCCTACCCCGCGTAGCTCAAGTGATGTGCGAAGCTTCCTTAGCCTTTGCTCCTACTTCCGCCGCTTCATTCGGAACTTCGCAGACATCGCTCGTTCGCTTACCTCTCTTCTGCAAAAAAACGTAGCTTTCACAAGGGGTTGTGACCAAGCCTGTCTTTACGACGCTTATTTCCGCACTCACCACCCCACCTGTTCTGGTGCACTTCGATCCTTCTGCACAAAGAGAACTGCGCACCGACGCTAGCGGCCATGGTATTGATGCTATCATTGCCCAGTCCCAGCATGGTTCCTCCCGCGTCATTGCTTATGCCAGTCGCCTCCTTTCGTCCTCTGGGCACAATTATGCAATTGCAGAGCGGGAATGCTTTGCACTTGCTTGGGCGCTGACCTAATTCAGCCCTTATTTGTTTGCGCGGTCCATCCATGTAGTGACAGACCATCATGCTTTGTGTTGGCTGTCCTCACTCAATGACCCCACTGGTCGCTTAGGTCGCTGGGCCTAGCGAATACAAGAGTACTACTTTACTGTGGTATACATGTCCGGTCACTTACACCAAGATGCTGAATGCTTGTCCCGCCATCCCGTACATCCTGCCCGACTTGTCCGACCATACTGCTGACGACTACATTTTGTTCATCTCGGACTATTAATATCGGCTCCAAACAACGTCGTGATCCTGACCTGCAATCAAATATGCGCAACAACCCCGATCCTTCCTCCAGCACGTTTGTGCTCCATAACGAGACATTATACCGACGCAATATGCTCCCAGATGGCGTGGATCCTTTACTGGTTTTTCCGGCTCATATGCGCTCTACTCTCCTCGCCCAACTTCACGACGCCGCTACAGCAGGACACTTGGGAGTATCACGTACGTACGACCTTTTGTGACGCCGATTTTTCTGGCCTTGTGTCTACCGCTCTGTCCGTTCGTACGTCATCACTTGTGAGCTGTGCCAGCGCCGTAAGACACCCTCGCTTCAGCCTAGTGGGCCCCTGCAACCAATGTCAGTGCCGACTGAGCCGTTTTCTCGTGTGGGCCTCGATTTTGGGCCTTTTTTGACGTCGACTTCTGGAAACAAATGGATTGCTGTGGCGACTGATTATACCACCCGATATGCCGTAACCAGGGCTATCCCCACCAGCTGTGCCTCCGACGTTGCTGGCTTTCTTCTGCGTGACGTGATCTTGATTCATGGCACTCCACGTCAACTGCTCACAGATCGTGGCCGCTGTTTCCTTTCTAAAGTGGTTCATGTCCTTCTCCGCTCATGCGCTACTCGTCACCAATTCGCCACAGCCTCCCATCTGCAAACGAACGGTCTTACTGAGCGCCTTAATCGCACGCTAACCGACATGATGTCTATGTATGTGTCCGATCACCATTGTGACCTGGACCTCTTCTTACCTTTCGTCACGTTCACCTATAACTCCTCACGCCATGATACCGCCGGATACTGTCCCTTATGTTTACTTTTCGGCCGTGACTCTTTACTCCCCTTCGACACCTTGCTGCCATTTGATGACTTCCTGTAGTTACTCTTCGGATGCCATCGCCTGCACTGATGCCGACCGCCACATTGCTCGAAACCGGCTTGGCGCGTCTCAGCGCTCTCAAAAGCGCCGCTATGACCGTGTGTAATGTGTATGGCGTAAAGAGGACGATGAGTTTCGGACGCATGCCCATCGCGAGCGCACGGCGCGAGATCATGTTGTTGAAGAAGCCTCGGACGGACGCTTCAGCGAGATCTCTCTCTCAGATCCCCAGGTTAAGAAACCTGGTTACAACATGGTGGAGTGTGCTGATTCGACCCTTCACCTATGAGGACAACAGATGTGAGCCAGCCCGCTGCTTCTTCGCCAACTGCCCTGGAGCGCTCCGACATCGGCACCCGGCCATATTCAGCGGGACTGATGATCACGATGTGGAGGATTGGCTTGCCTCTTACTGGCGGGTAAGCGGCCACAACCGTTGGGATGAAGCCTTCAAGCTCAACAATGTCGTATTCTACCTGACGGACGTTGCCAGTCTCTGGTACCACAACCATGAAGCAGAGTTTACCACCTGGTCAGCCTTTAAGCGGGCCTTGTCCAATATCTTCGGCCGTCCTGTTGTCCGAAAGCTTCGCGCCGAACAGCGCCTGAAATCTAGATGCCAGTAACAAGGTGAATCCTTCAACAGCTATATGGAATATGTTGTGAGTCTTTCAACACGTATATCCCCGTCCATGCCGAAGTTACCCGTATTGGACATATTTTAAACGGCATCGAAGCAGACGCTTTTCAGATGCTTGTTGCTCGCAACCCCGAAACCATTGCCGAAGTCTTCACGCTTTGTAAGACATACGATGAGCTCCGCAAACAGCGCATGCCAGCCCCACCACCATCCATACAGCCTGATTTACTATGAAGCTTGGCTGTGTCGGCGACAAGCATCTCGCTGCTCGACCAGATCCGAACTTCATGCGCGAGGAGGTCGCCCGACAATTGTCCCTTCTTCAAAGCTTTCAGGGCCCTCCTTCTAACCTAGCCTCAAGCCTCCAAGACATGATTCGGGATCAAGTGGCTCAGGTGCTACCAATCATTCCTCAGCAGGTTCCAGTAGCCACAGCCGCCACGAACGCCAGCGTCCTCAGACGCCCCAGCACCGAATCGCATATCTCTCTCCGCCCTCCCCCTCTCGCCCGCCCTCTACCGCCGCCAGCCCTTTTCAATCCTCCTCGGCCGACCTCTGTTTGTTCGAACCCCTGGCGTACTCGGGACAATCTACCAATTATCACGCGTGTGGTGCTGTTGGACACATTAAGCGTTACTGTCGTCGCCGCGTCGTGCCGCCTACAGATTATTCACGACTCTACGTATACGGGCCTGTTGAATATACGCCACCTCCCTCTTCTGCCGACCTTGATTCCGCTGCCGATCGACCACCTTCTCGCCGCCGCTCTCCATCACCGAGGCACTCGATTTCACCGATGCGTCGCTACACCAGCGAGCCTCAGGAAAACTAATTGGCGCTTCTTCCTACTTCTTCTAATTAGCCTACTTCCGATGCAGCCAGTCGTTTTTTGGTTCTGTCGACGCCAGCCTCGCCCCACAACAGCGCTCCCAACTTCTTCACTTACTGGAGAAGTATCGCTCTTCGTTCGATATTTCAAAACGCCACCTCGGTCGTACGGCTACCGTCACCCACGAAATTGATACCGGTACCCACAAGCCGCTGCGTCCGCGTCCATGCTGTGTCTCGGCAGCTGAACGACAGATTGAACGACAGCCCCCTTCTCCATTTGGAGTGCGTGTTGAACTGTTTGACCCAAGCTGGGCTCCAACTTAACCTGAAAAATTGTCGCTTTGGCGCTCGTGAACTCACGATTTTAGTCCACGTAGTTTCCAAGGGTGGTGTACTTCCTGATCCTGCCACGCTTCGCGCCGTTGCTGAGTTTCCGAAGCCGTCCACTATGAAGGAGCTTCGCAGCTTTATCGGCCTATGCTATTATTTCCGACGTTTTGTCCGGTATTTTGCCACTATTATCGCGCCTCTGCCGAACCTCCTGCGCGGCGACGACTTGATCGGTTGGTCAAACGCCTCTGACACCGCTTTCACAACACTTCGCCGTCTCCTCATCTCACCTCCCACCTTACGGATAGAAGGAAGAAGAAGACGAAAGAAGAAGGAAGCAGCTTTTGGTGCTCCGTATTATTCGGTTTTATCGACTCCCTAGGGTCCCGTTTGCAAGTTCGTTTGTTCGGAGGGCCCCTGTCGTCTTTCAGGGACCCTCCGCGGGACTTCTACTGACATCCTTCTACGCTGCAGCGATACTTTGCAACATTCAGGGCTCAGCTGGCCGCCTGGGTAGGCCTGACAGTTGCTCGAACAACCATGGCTGACACGGTTGCTGTTGCTGGCAACGCTCACCTCTTTGCTGATTCTACCTCGCACCCTCCAGCCACAGCGGACTCTTCCGACTGTAAGGCTGACCTTCCGGACGTTACTCTTTTCTTGGAGGATTCTGCCACGGAAGTCAACGCTGATTCCCATTTGCCTTTGTAGACAAAGTTGACTCATCTGACTACCTTACCGGGCCTCTCCCCGCATCCTGCGGCCATTAAGCCGTCCACAGATCTTGATGAACTTCCGCTTGGGTCCGACGCTGCCATTTTTAGGGCACACGAGCAGCTGATATCTACAATCAACTCCAGCAAAAGTAAGATTGGCCCTGGTGTTCGCGGTGTTCTCGTCTCCCTGGCTTCGTCTCTGAATGCACAGGCAATGCACTTTTTTAGTTGCGCTGTACGGGATAGGGAGCGAATCCGTTCTTTAAATGACCAAATCTATTCTCGCGACCGAGAAATAGAAGCTCTTAAGGCCCACAACGCGGAGCTTTCTTGTAGGACATCTCCTTGCGAAGTTAATCCACTCAGGACTGGACGTAATGTTTCTCGGACCTTCGCAGCAACTTTGCGGGCCGCTCCACATTCCGTGGCACCTCACCAGATGGTCTTAACGTATGCGGCCGCTACAAATCATGTGGGACAGGACGTTGAAACTCTGCTCAAGGCATCAATAGACCAAGAATCCGAGGGGATTGGCACTCTCAACCTCCTGCCCACGCGTCGTGCCTTGGTAGTAACTTCCAAGGACCCAGGAGAACTTGAGCGTTTGAGGGCAGCCAGCACCCGCATTGAGGCCACCAACGCCTCAATTAAGTCCGGATTCCCTCTAGGAGGAGCCCGCACGTTCGGCTATCAGATGTTGACCCGGACGTCCTCTCGGATGATTTGGTGGCCGCAGGAACCCCGGATTATGCCTCGATCCCGAAACATGCAAGGTCAGACTCTTTTACTCAGCGATCTGGACAACGGGTGCACATTATTGAGGTTGACCCTCCCGCCTTCTTTCGATTTCGCTCCGCACGTAGGGTCACGATCAGTTGGACTTCTGTTGAAGTCCAGGAGGATCTACATGTGCCTTTATGCACCTTTTGTGCACAGTACGGTCATGCGCTTTAAGCTTGTACACAAAAAACTTCCCCAGATAAAGCGTGTTGTACTCGATGCGCCGGTTCGCACCCCCTTGCGTAGTGTCCCAGACCGATTAAGGACTCAAACGTAAAATGCGCCCCATGCGCAACGGCAGGCCGCCCTTGTGCCCATCCTGCTGGTGACGTCTCCTGCACAATCTTGCAGTATCGAGTGGCTCGAATACGGGCAAGAACGAACTATGGCTTTTAGGACCACGGCAACCCCTCGTCCCAACCTTAATGTTAAGTTCTTATCAGTAAATTTGGATTACACACGCTGCACGACTGCCCCCATGGTTAAATGCATTCAAGATAATGACATCACAGTAACTGCTGTCTGCGATCCATACATTACCCCTAAAAAAGAATTTGCAGGAATTCGCCTTCATTTCATAAAATTTATTGCACTGAAAATCCCCGCTGCGTTGTATTGCTTCACAATCCTAATTTCCTACTTTCTTTCCTACTTTCATTTCACCTGAGCTTGTTGCCATTTTGTGTTCAACATCGATTTTTCCTTTATAGCAGTATATTGCCGCATAGAGGACGACGCAAAAGATGACGACTGGGAACACAAGCGCGAGCCCGGAAGAAAGAGGAAGCTTGAGCGCAAGACTCCTTCTAGTCTACTAATCAAACCGTGTTATCGTTCGGCCCTCCTTAGCGTTCTATCGAGACGTGACACTGGTGGAGGTGCTGAGTATGCATAAGACTCCTTCCGGCAGTCCGCAGCGGATCCCAGACATCGACACGCCTGTCCATCGCGCTAGCCGCCGCCTTCTAGGCCTAGCCCCGGAGTACAGCCATCTGTCGAACGACTCTTCAAACGTCCAAGCTCGTCAGGTCTCCCAAGCCATGGCACATTCCAACCTTACGCCGGTGACTCTTCAGAACACCAATGTACCAGAGTGCCTTCGCGGGGAAGTGTTTGAAGAGGTGGAGGACTGGCTTAACTAGTTTGAGCGAGTGGCCAAAATCAATCAATGGAGCGCAGACCACAAGCTTTCCATTGTTTATTTTGCCCTTCAGGATAATGCTAGAACGTGGTTTGAAAACCACCAGATCAGCTTATCCACATGGAATGACTTCAGCCGCCAGCTGGTAGATAAGTTTGCGCGAACGGATCGACGAGACTATGCGCTGCGCCTGCTTGAAGTGCGCGTCCAGAAGCCAAATGAGAGCGTGGCTATGTTTGCGGAAGACATGGCTCGCCTTTTTCGCCGTGCCGATCCTGATATGAGTGAGCCAAGGAAGCTACGGCATCTCATGCATGGCGTCAAAGAACAGGTGTTTGCCGGCTTAGTCCGCAACCCACCTAAAACCGTGAGTGAGTTCGTTGAGGACACTCCGGCTATCGAGCAAGCCCTCCAAGACCGGTGCCGCCAGTACAACCAACCGACTGTGCCCCGACGACTTCGGCAGCGCTGACTGCAACAGATACGACCACTCTTCGAGACATCATTACAGAGATTGTCCTTGAGGAGCTGCAGCGAATTACGGCTACGAAGGCTCACGAGTCGACAACGCGGCAGCCCTTTCCGAACCATACCACGCTCCAAAACCGATCAGCTGCAGTGCCACCATTCCTGCACCTTACCTCGAGCCGCAGCCCGAGAGCTATGCCGCGGTCCTTCGTCGCCCACCTCCAGACCACGCCCCACCGAGCTCGCCGAACCGTCAGGAGATGCGGGTCTTCCAGGGGCCTCAGTGGGCGCCTCCCAGGCGCTCTCAACTGCGTCGAACTGACAAGTGGCGCAGTTATGACAGCCGACCACTTTGTTTCTACTGTGGAAAACCTGGCCATGTGTATCGGTACTGCCGCCACCGCGAAGAGGGGCAGGCCTTTCCGCCTGCTTCTGCTCGCCGCCGCTTCGACACTGACTCTGCCCAAATCGACGACGACCCTCCCGTCAGGAGGAAACCGAATCCCGGGCTTCCGCCCGCGCTTCTCCCCATCGCCACAGCGCTATTATTCGCCGATGCGTCACAGCACTGCTGACGTTAGCGGACGGCGGTCCCCTAGCCCTCATCGGGGAAGCTAACAGCTGCAACCTCGCGAGGGGAGGTTGCAACCAGTCGAAAAGTGTCGAAACCCTCACCACCGCCGCAATTGCCAACAACCCGTGCTTCTGACGCCGCCGCTAACATTGGCATTGCCGCACTACCGCCGAAAATGTCGCCTACATTACCGCCGTAATTGCCGTACCAGATAATCAGCCATGACGACGAAGCTGAAAGCGCCGACCTTGCCGCGCCTCCGCCGCAAATGCCGAAAGAGACGATCAACCCAGATAACGTTGTTAGCGCTGAACTCGCCGTTTCCATTGATGGGCTGGAAGTACATGCTCTGGTGGATACCGGGGCGGATTTTTAATGTATTAGCCAGAAACTGGCCGACACGCTGCGCAAAGTAAAAACTGAATGGACTGGGCCAGTAATAAGAAGTGCTGGGGGTCAGCTACTGGCACTGGCAGGGATATGCACTTCCCAGATTGGAATAGGAAACGCGGTGTTTGTTGGCAGCTTTGTTATTCTACCTGACTGCTGCAAAGTCCTAATCTTGGGCATGGACTTTCTGCGTCTTCATGGGGCTGTTATCTGCATTCGTGAGAGCGTCGTCAGCGTCGTTGCCTTCACCAATAACCATGAAGACCTTGATTAGGCGCAAGTACCACTATTGCCCTTACGCGGCGCCAATGAGACGGTGACATTACCTCCGCGATCATGCTCTCTTGTTGAGTTGAAATGCGACGTGGCGCATACAGGCGATGGCGTCGCTAAATCGGCAGTTACCCTGCTACTCAGCCGAGGTGTTTCTATAGATCGAGGGCTGGTCAACTTGACCAATGGGCATACCGAACTGCTGCTGACAAACTTCAGCGACGAGCGTCAGCAAATTTAAAAAGGCACAACTGTGGCCTCCCAATTGTGCAGCACTGCTGTTTACTGCAACAGAAAGGACCAGTGTGCAAGAAACCCGTAACCATCATTGATGTGAGCCCAAACTTGTCTTCTTCAGAGCGGGACCGCCTTTTGGATCTCATAGATCAATATCGAGACTGTTTTACATCAGAATCGCGGATCGGCCAAACGCCTTTGACAAAACATCGGATTATCACGGATGACTCGATTCGCCCGATTCGACAAAATCCTTACCATGTGGCTCCAAAAGAACGTGAAGCCATTCAGCGCCAGGTGGCCGAAATGCTTAGAGACGACGTTATCCAGCCGTCACAGAGTCCCTGGGCTTAACCTGCGGTACTTGTTAAAAAGAAGGACGGCAGCTTACGATTTTGCCTTCAGTCACGAATTAATGTGAAGTGCAGGAAAAATATTCTGCGTGCTTTTTTTAAGAAAGGATAGTCCGAGAACAACAATAAAGCAAATAAAAATTTTTTTTTTGCTTCTTGCTGAAGTTTGGCCCGTGTACACATATGTGTACACTGTGACTCAGTCAGTATAAACAAGACAAGGTTGCATTTCGTTTCTCAGGCAAAAGATTTGTTTATTTCAGATCAAAATGAGATTCTAAAACACAAATTAAAGCTCACTTGTTGTGGAATGCGTAGAAACAGTCATTTGTCGCTGAAAAACACAAAAACACATTGCATTTCCGGCATCGGACTCTCGTTCTTGACTTGCAGCCTTCCAGTTTGCAACGCTGAGCGAAACTAGTGCCTGTGTGTGCTGGCCAGTGATGCATTCCATCATACCGTACAGAATTTACGGGCCGCGGCTCAGCATTGTGCACCTTCCTTGGGGGCTCCTTTGCATCATTACTCGGGCGACCACGTTTCTTGGCACCGTTCTTGTTGCACATGATTAATGTCATCCCAACATCATTCTGAAAGGCCAGTAAGTCTAGAATTTTTCTACGTGGTACACAGTTGTCATTCGCATCAATCAGGTATTCTTGCCAACTATTTACCAGTGCGAATGAAGTGAAATGAGAAATGACGCGTACTGGCCACTTTTTGGTTCTTTGTTTTAGTGGGTACAACGAGAGCAAAAAATCCATTTTGTCCACTCCGCCCATAGATTCGTTGTATTGGCTGATAATTTCAGGGCACGGTATGTCAACATGCTGCTTCAACGACTCGCTCCACCGTTTCACGCTTGTTGGCTCCCCAACGCCCACAAATGTCGACGCAACATTCACGATGCCATTGTCCTGCCACCTGACAACAGTGATGTCACCACTTTTGGTAACCCGGGAATCCATACTGCCGCGTCCCTCTTTCTTCAGTGCTTTATCCGACTTCAGTGGACATCCTTGAAGTCTATTGCTTCGAATGGTGCCAATGGCCCAAATACCTATTTCTTTCAACTCTTCAAGAAGTGGTATCGATGTGAAATAGTTGTCGAAGTAACATTTAAAGTTCTTTAGTTTTGGCAAGTACTCAGTCAACCTCATAACAATGGAACCACCAAGCCCTAGGTGCTTGTGCTCCACGGATGTGCCAGTGCCCTTACCTTGATAAAATTCAAAGTCATGTGCGACACCACTGGAGCTGCATCGAAGAAACACTTTGACTCCTTCGGGATTGGGTTTGTTGCGGACAAACTGCTTAGCTGCAACTCTCCCTGTAAAGGGAATCATTTGTTCATCGATGCTATTTTTTTCAGTAGCAGGTAATTCCAGGCACCTCTTTCTGACGGCATCCAGTAGCGGTCGTACTTTCCAGAACTTGTCAGTTCCAGTGTGATTCGGGTCTGGCTCTGTGACATGCAATGCAGAACGGAGTCTGAAAAATCTATTTACGGTCATTGCTTCCGCCACACTAGCAATTCGGGTTGCAGGGCTCCAATACATCCTGATGCGTGGGAATTTCAGTATCCCCATTATCAGCAACATTCCGAAGAAGGTTTTGACCTCTTCTGGTGTAGTTCCCAGAATGGTTCCTGAACTCTGAAGTGCGTAGATGTTGGTGCAGCGTGCAATTTCTTCAAACAGTTCATTTGTGAAGTACCTGAAGAAGTACTCACATGGTTCAGTCACAACACTGAAATCATGGTTTGGGAAGTGAAATGTGCTGTCAGGCGGCTGAAATTGAGCAGCCGTCCAAATAGCCTTCCTCTTTTGTCGGCCGACGACTTCTTGTTGGTCATCGGGGTCTAGCAGAGGCGGAGGCTGCTGCACTGCTCCGGACGGACCAGCTCCACTGTCTGTTATGACCGCCTGCCAAACAAAATTTATTTTATAATTTCTGAAGCAAACCAGACAACATCATATTCACTGTCATTCCGCCACTCACAGATTGATTTTGATGCTCGTCTTCTTCCTCGTCATCGGAAAGGCCAATATCCGATGTGTTTCCATCGGAAATTTTAGACAGCAGCCTTTCCGCCGAGTCATCATCAAGTCTTCTCCTTTGTCTTGCATGATTTCGCAAGTCTGAAAACCAAAAAAACCAAAAGTTCTATCAGAAACAAGCTGAACTACGAGAAACGCCATCGTTCATTTTGTACGAGTAGAGGCATGGTGTACACAATTGTGTACACGAAAGTTCGCGCCAAGTTTTCTAGCGCTGCATTGTAGTTCTGCTACATTTTAAGGCTTTTACATGTTCCCTATGGTTTTACAAGCATAAAAAAAGCACGTACTTGTTACCAAAAAACAATTACAGTCCAGAAAAAGTTAGTTCGGGAAAGCACTTACCAGCGTTTCCGTAGAACGTGACGGCGTCCATCTTCAAAGTGGTTGTTTACGACTGAATATCCGGATAAGAACACCAGATGGCGCTAGTAGTCTTGCCTGGTGTCCATACAAAGCTAAGCAAACGTATTTCGCGCGGGAAATTTGAACTTCAACGGAGGAAAAAAAATTAAAAAAATCGCGTACACATATGTGTACGCTGTGTCTGACTATCGCAAGCTCAATCAAGTGACCAAAAAAGATCTGTACCCTATCCCTCGCATCGACGACTCCCTGGATCGCCTACAAAATGCACGTTAATTCTTGTCGATGGACTTGAAAAGTGGATATTGGCAAATCGAAGTGCATGAGAGGGATCGGGAGAAGACAGCATTCGTCACTCCCGACGAATTGTATTAGTTTAAAGTCCTTCCGTTCGGTTTATGCTCGGCGCCAGCAACATTTCAGAGGCTGAGGGACATTGTGCTTTCGGGACTTAAGTGGCAAACATGCTTGGTGTATCTTGACGACGTGATCGTGTTTTCGGCTACATTTGAAGAGCATCTACTCCGTTTGCTAGCTGTGTTTCAGGCCAAACTATCTGCGGGCCTAACACTAAAACCCGAGAAGTGCCACTTCGGTTACGAAGAGCTGCAGTTCTTAGGCCACATCATTAGCGAAGAAGGCGTTCGGCCTGATCCTGAAAAGCTCTCCGCAGTCGCCAAGCTCCCAACACCCACGGACAAAAAGAAATTGCGGCGCTTCCTGGGTCTTTGCGCCTATTACCGTCGGTTTATTGCTGGCTTCTCACGAATTGCCTGGCCATTAACTTCACTTACGCGTGACAACACTGTCTTTCGCTGGGGTGAAGAACAGCAACAAGCTTTCAATGAGCTACGGAGGCATCTACAGACACCACCTGTCCTGGCGCACTTTGATGACGACGCCCCATACACTGCTGCATACGTATGCCAGCCACGTGGGCTTAGGTGCTGTGTTGGTGCAGTGCTAGAATGGTGTGGAAAAGGTAATTGCTTACGCCAGGAGGGCCCTATCTAAAGCAAAAGCGAACTACTCGGCAACCGAAAAAGAATGCCTTGCAGTGGTATTGGCGGTTATGAAGTTCCGCCCTTATTTGCACGCTCGCCCCTTTCAAGTCGTCAGCGACCATCACTCTCTTTGTTGGCTGACAAACTTAAAGGACCCTTTAGGCAGACTCACGCATTGGAGCCTTCCATTACAATAATTCGATATGGCAGTTATTTACAAATCTGGAAAGAAGCACACGGATGCAGATTGCCTTTCGCAAGCGCCGGTCGAACCTTCCGCTATGACCGAAGAAGACACTGCGTTTTCAGGTGTCATAGATGACGCAACGCTTTCCCAACAGCAGCGAGGGGACCAGGAATTCCTCCCTCTTATTGATTCCTTAGAGAAGCGAACTACGGTTGTTCCTAAGATTTTCGCCCGAGTAATCCCTTCATTCTTTATTCGCAACAACGTACTTTACAAGAAGAACTTCTGTCCTGGGGGAAACAGTCATCTACTCGTCGTCCCATCGGCTCTCCTCCACCGATTATCTGACCCGCTACGCGGGGACCAAGGCTCTGCCAAGGAGTACCGCCGCCGAAGCAGCTAGGTTCTTCGTTGAGAACATTGCCCTGAGGCATGGCGCTCCGGCACTTATAACTAACCGAGGAACTGCATTTACGACCCAACTTTTGGAAACCGTTCTTCACCTTTGTCACCGTAAAACTACAGCCTATCACCCTTAAACCAATGGGTTGACGGAACGCCTCAATAAGACCCTCGCAGACATGCTTTGCATGTACGTCGACGTGAACAACAAGAATTGGGACGAAATACTTCCCTACGTCACGTTCGCCTACAATACGGCATGCCAACATACCACTCGCATGACACCATTCAGCCTCCTTCACGGGCGACCAGTAACAACTATGCTGTATGCAATGTTGCTCCCGAACGCCGACATCGATGATATCGATCAGGACGCCGAGGAATTCGCTCAGCGTGCAGAGGATGCTCGCCAACTAGCGCGTGTGCGGATCAAAAATCAGCAGAAGGATGATGCACGACGCTACAATCAGAGACACCGACATGTAATGTACGAAACTGGCGACAAAGTTTGGGTCTGGACGCCTATTCGCCGCCGTGGACTCTCCGAAAAACTATTGCGGCGATACTTTGTACCCTATGTTGTTAAGCGACGCTTAACCGACGTCACTTATGAGGGGATGCCAGACGGGGTGTCGACATCAAAGCGACGCCAGTACCAAGCTGACGTCGTCCACGTCGTGCGTATGAAGCCGTACCACTCGAGCTGACCTTAACCTCCTACTTCCTTTTGTTCTCATCGGGACGATGCTTCCTAAGGAGGAGGACAAATTCCGCATAGAAGATGACGCAAAAGATGACGACTGGGAACACAAGCGCGAGCCTGGAAGAAGAAAGAGGAAGCTTGAGCGCAAGACTCGTTCTAGTCTACTAATCAAACCGTCGTATCTTTCGGCCCTTCTTGGCGTTCTATCGAGACGTGACAATATATACCACCTCGCGCAGATATCGAAAGCTTTCTTGCTTTACTGGCAACTTGTGTACAGACGTCACCTACAGATAATTTTATCATTTGTGGTGACTTTAACGCAAAAAGCATCCTTTGGGGTGAAAGTGTTACGGACCTAAGAGAAACTCACGTTCAAGCATTTGCGGCATCCAATAACTTTGTTGTTATTAATAATCCAAATTCCTTGCCAACATATGGAACTCCGTACAGTTCAAGTTGGATTGACATCACATTGGCTTCCCCAAACTTACTAAAGGAGGCTTATTTTTGGGAAGTTTTGCCAGATGCATTCCTTTCAGAGCACAGATTTATTTCCTTTTCTTTCATTTCTCAACGTTCATCACAGTTTAAGAGGCTTACTAGAGCCAGCTCATGTCGCCTAATTTCCCAGTTAGCGTCTCTGAATTGGTTTCAGCATTTTGCAATCATCAGATCTATTCAGCGCCTGCCCTTTATAGCGTCCTTTTAAAATTTAATCAGATATTTATCAAACTCTACAAAAAACACTTATGTTCTGTTAAATCTACATTTCCTGAGGGATCTGTTTGGTGGTCGGTTGATTTGCGCATGAAGCGCTCACGTGTTCGGGCTTTTCGACGTCGTTTTCAACATATTTCCAATCCTACACAGAGAATTTACCACCGCTCAATTATTTATAAAGCTCTTGCTGACTATAGAGATAACATCAGGCGCACACATGACAATTATGTAAAGGAACTTTGCTCAAATGCTACAAGGAAATTCCTTTTTGGCAAGCCATACAAGTATGCTTTTGCAAAGCTCAGAACTCCTTCAATAATTCCTATGCTGAGATACCCTGACGGTACCTATACAGAGACGTTTCAAGACACTATAAAGCTTCTGATGAATAAGCATATCGCTGTGGACGATTCTTCTTTAGATCTACATTTACATACTCACGTTAGGGATATTATTAAGCAGCCTTATAATAACTCAATCCAGGATCCACCGTTCACTCTTGCAGAAATTCAGGCTGTTATAACTTCAATGGATTTAACGTCTTCTGCTGGCCCCAGTCTTATCTCTCCTCGTTTTGTCGTTTCCTTGTTTAATGCTCATCCCTTCCTCAATTTTCAATTCTTCTCTGTTTTTGGGTCACTTCCGTCTACCATGGAAAATAGGCAGAGTTGTTTTTATTCCCAAACCCAACAGACCACCGGAATTCCGAGCTCATACCGCCCGATTTCTATTAATTCTTCATTTGGTAAAGTACTCGAGCGAATGCTTTATGGTCGGCTGTACTAGTTTTTATCAAAAAATAACTTGCTTCACAGGAATCAGTATGGTTTCACTCACGGCCGGAATTCTGCCCAGGCCATTTATAAATTATGTGAATTATTACAAGACTACAAAAAATAGAAGCACCCTCTGGTTTTAATTTCTCCGTACTTTAAAGGTGCATTTGATAGTGCTTGGCACCCTTTTTATTTTGCGTTTTCTAAGGCAGCATCGATGCCCAAAAAATGTATATTCCCTTTTAGCTTCCTTCTTAGATGACCGGCACTTAACATATCAATCTTCTTGTCATTATATTACGGCTCCTTCTTCTCTTGGTAGTCCGCAAGGTTCGCCTCTTTCCCCATTACTTTAGAGCATTGTCCTTTATGACCTCCTAAATATATCTCTCCCTTCCCCAATCCACATTCAGGCATATGCCGACGACACCATTATTCTTGTACCTGGTAAGACAAGTCGCGAGTTATCTACAAGGGCAACCAGTGTTCTGACTTTAGTCTAGCAATGGTGCACCGAAAATTGTATTCAGTTAAACGCACAAAAATGCTCTTATGTTTTATTTCATAATAGAGTACAGCATTACATAAGCGTAAACCCACCATCCGTCTTGGATCTGACAGCCTTAAGTGCGAGCCAACTATCAAATTATTAGGGGTCGTTTTTGATTTGTACCTTACCTTTATTCCCCATGTAAATCACTTGCAAACTAAAACTTTGGCCTCTACCACTAAGCTCCTTCATTGGTTTAATTTACACTTTTGCGTTTCACCTTCTCATTTGCGTCAAATTTATCATCAAGTCATTCTCCCCTCGATTACATATGCTGCCCCTGCATGGTGGTATCACTGTCCTTTTTCTCGACTAAGAGATCGCGTCCTATCACTACAACGAATACCACTCCTCGATCTTACTGGCGCCTACGCAACCACGCGAACAGCTGTACTTTGCGTTCTTGCAAATGTTGTTCCGTTGCCTAATATCTAGACCAGTTATGTGCCGAGTTCAATTTTTTTACACCCCAGAACCCTATAGTTTATGGCAACGTTACATACAACCCTTCTGAAACACAGCCATTGTTCAATCCCTGGGCTGATCATCCCTCAATCAAGTTTAAATTTCATTTTATTAAGCTCACCTACCAGGAAGCCATGTTTTGTTCTTCCCAAAGCGCACTGCATATCTATAATGATGGGTCGTTCGCACTTCACTAAGCGGGCGAAAGCTTTTGTAGTGCTTAACTCAACCCAAAGCATATTATTTGTTCATTGCCTTTCTTTGCAACCACCTTCCAGTGCGTATGAAGCGGAACGTGTAGCCTTTACTTCTGCAGTTCAATATGCGCTTAACAACCCTCCCACTACGCCTATTCATATCTATACAGATTCTCTGTCTCTGCTCTCTGCCATCTCTTCAGTAAATTCGTTTAACCCCACAATACTTACCATTAAAAAGAACCTGTCACGCTTATCGTCTCTCGCTCCATTCATGTTATTCTATATCCGGGGCCACTCCGGTATAAATGGCAATGAGTTGGCCGACCAAGCAGCTGGTAGCGCAGTCCAGTACGGCCATTTACATCATTCTACCCTTTCAAGACGTTATGTCCGTTCACGCTTACATCGTTCTTTCCTTGTTTTGCGGAGCAAATATTGGCGCGAAAATAATGGCGGCACAGAATTATTTAATTGGATACCCGATACCCTCATTATATCACGCATTTGTCCGCCCCGTAATGCGATTACAACTCTAATTGCAGGGCATGGCAGATTTCCTTTTTATTTTAAAAAAGTACCTCTATCCTCCTCTTCGCTTTGTTCCTGTGGCAAGATGTGTAATGACGTCCGTCACTACTTCCAAGACTGCTCCCTTACTGCTCCTTTTGTTTCTCGCCTTAAGTCCTTTTGCTCATCAGATATAACAACGTCTCAATACGCGACGTTGCTTCGGAATCCTGTCGCTTGTGCAGTTATAATTCAAATGGTTCAACACATAAGCACCACTGTACCTGACTATTGTCGCTATTTTTCTGTTAAGTGAACTGTTTGCTTGCTAATTCGCATTCTTTAAATTATATACCGCAGGGTTTATTTTTCTACGTATCTCCTCTGAAAGGTTACCTATGTTGTTTTCTTTCTCTTTATTTCCGGCACCCGCGGTTGGGGTGCCGGCCTTGCGGAAAGAGTAGATGCCAGGTGTGCAGCCACATGCAGACATCAAGCTGCGCAACAAGCACAGCGTCAAGTTTTAAGTGGAGAATAGATGGTAACTTTGATTGCGATGCCTCAAACGTTTTATACCTCCTAGAATGCGGTGTATGCCGCATGCAGTATATTGGCCAGACAGCTACCCCTCTTCGAATGCGGTTTAATAATCACCGAGCTCATATCCGCTCTCTGCCCAACCTTCCTTTTTCAAAACAAATCAACCAGAAACAGCACTCATTCGACTCAGTCAAACTAACAGTTCTTCAGGGGGGATTCAATAATACACGGGAGCGGGAGCAGCGTGAGTCATACTTTATTTATAAGTTTAGGACAATTAATACTGGGATAAATGAAAACATTGGGGCAATGTCGTCCTTACGAGCCCTGCAAGCTTAATGCTATACATATATATCAATCATTATCCCTTTACAGTTTTTCCTCGGTTTCTTTTTTTTTTTTCTCGCTTCTTTGATACCCTCCACATCCCACTTCTCGTAAAAACCTTCTTCATGCTTGGCGCTCACATCTCTTAGCGAAAAGCTCAAAGTATTTCACCATTCTACAGTCCCACATCTATTTATTATTTTTTTTCTTCTTATTCTTTCTTTGAGGTTCATCTCTCCTCGCGAGTTGCTCGAACTTTACTCGCCGCTGTCAGGTTCTTCTAACCAGCAATGTCCACCTGGTTTTTTCATCACGCTGGGCGCTCCCAGTGAGAACAAGAAAAATAATTTTCTCACCACCTGCAGCAAACACGTTCCCCCACCTGTTTTCTTCTTTTGCTTGGCCCTCGCATCTGTTAGCGAAAACCTCAAAGTATTTCACCATTCTACTGCCCCACATATTTACTCACTTCTTTTTTTTTATTATTCTTTCTTTTAGGCTCATCTCGCGTCGCAAGTTGCTCGAACTTTACTCGCCACTGTCAGGTTATTCTAACCAGCAGTGTCCACCTGGTTTTTTCATCACGCTGGGCGCTCCCAGTGAGAACAAGAAAAATAATTTTCTCACCACCTGTTTTCTTCTTTTGCTTAGCCCTCACATCTGTTAGCGAAAACCTCAAAGTATTTCACCATTCTACTGTCCCGCATATTTACTTACTTCTTTTTTTTTTTTTCTTTGAGGTTCATCTCCCGTCGCAAGTTGCTCGAACTTTACTCGCCGCTGTCAGGTTCTTCTAACCAGCAGTGTCCACCTGGTTTTCTCATCACGCTGGGCGCTCCCATCTTTTAGTGAGAACAAGAAAAATAATTTTCTCACCACCTGCAGCAAACACCTTCCCCCACCTGTTTTCGTCTTCTTTTTTTCTTTTTTTTTTCCTTCCAAGGTTGTTCCGCGGTTGCCTGTATTGTGTCTTGTATTGTATACAGATGACTCGCGGCGGCCAGTGCCTTGGGTTGATGGCCCATTGGGCCTAGCCTGCTCTCCGCACCTTTGTGTGTATGTGTGTGTTGTGCGTGTCCAGCTGACTCACCTGTGTGTGCCCATATTGTTTGTATCACCTCTGGCCAACTCTATAAGAAGACAAACAAGAATCATGTACCATCAGTCTTGAGAAAGGCAGGGCTCCTGCCGAAACGTCGACTACAAATAAACTTGGAAACAGTATGAAGCAATTTTTCACTTTTATGTAACCTCTAGCAACCAAGTACGTCTATTTACTTATGCTATATATATATATATATATATATATATATATATATATATATATATATATATATATATATATATATATATATATATATATCTTTTCGAAACATGCGTTCCAATTATGTACTATCGGCCGGAAAATAAAATGGACCACCGCTCAGGGTAGCGGAGCGGCTGCGGGGCCGCAAAAGGGCGCTGTTATCTCACGCCGCTCGCTGGCAGCCAGAGTGCCCCGAGTGACGACAAACATCGCCCTCGCCCTCGCGCGGGGGCTTGTCGCGCTTGATAAATATCTAGTGTTGCGTTCAGCTGCTCTGCTGTTGACGGTCCCGACGAAGGGGAGCGCGCATCGCCTATTCATCGAGCACATCGGGCTGTGGCAGATCAGTTGGACGGCCGCAGTCCGTAAAACCGCGGCTGTGTGAAGAAACGAGTCGGAGTTTTGTTTTTGGCTGCCCTTTTATATTTCCCTCATGTTAGATGTTACTGCTAATCCCCTGCATCTACCATAGCCGGATTTTAGGCAAAGCGGTCCAAGACGCCGCATCGGCAGCCACCGTGACGGGCGCTTTTTCACGCCAGTGAGATAACAGAGACGGCGAACTTCCCTGCGGGCACTGCTTCTCTTTCGAAGCTGTCGTATTGGCACTGTCTTCGCAATAAGCTTAATATTCTGTTGAGCAAAACATCTGCAATTTCTTTTATTTGGGGTCTACGATACGTAGTCTTTGACGATAATTTTTTTACAATGGTTCAGTCCCGAAGAGATTCTTAGAAAGACGAATCAGAAAAATTATTGCCAGTGATGAAATTTATGAAAGCAGATTAAAAATCTCATTGGCATTCTTCAGCGTGACCTTAGTGAGACGAAAAGTTGCCGTCTGCCGCAATGACTTGGCTTAGTCGTCTTTGCATAGAGTCGTATAGTGCCGCCACTAGGTCTGGACGTCGGCGCAGGGCTTCCCATTCCTCTTTGACGGCATGCCAGAGCTGGTCAGCTGTGCCACCACAAAGGCGCCGCGAGGAAACTTTCTTCATGAGTCCGCAGATGTTTTCGATGGGGTTAAGGTCAGGCCCGTTAGGTGGCCACGGGAGCTGACGCACGGTGCAGCGCTCAAGAAGGTAGCTTACAGCACGCGCCTTGTGCACGGGGCTGCGGTCGTGCTGGAACACGTAGCAGCCATCCGGGAGCGGTCCGTCCAGGACGTAGGGAATCATGTGACCGGTAAGGATCTCGCAGTACCTTGGCGCTGTGAAAGAGCCCTCGATCTGCACGAGCGGGCGGGCCGAGGCCGTCCCTAATGATGGCGCCCCAGACAATGACTGTCACCGACCACAGCTGAGCACGTTGTGAGTGTAGTCAGGGTGATAACTGTGCATAGCACAGCAAATATGTTCCAAGATACATTAGCATATGTCGGCTCCCAAACTTATATCAAGTAGCGCTAACATAACAAATCCAACACTCTGCTGAAGCTTCTGTTCGGCAGGAGAGAATAACCTACTTCTTATTCGATACTGAATCTACGTCAAATCAAACAGAAGGAAAACACAAAGCTGCACCATATTCTCAATACTACGATGTGTTGCAAAGCATACTTCATTAGCTGTAAGAATTACAGGTCATACCTGCTGTTGAGCGGGCGCCACACACGTTGCTGCTGATCCCAGCGCGTGCAGAATGTGGACTCATCCGAGAAAATCACTTCCCGCCACTCCCCTGGAGACCACTGCTGGAAGGCTCTGGCAAAACCGAGTCTCTCCTCTTTGGCTTCTTGTGAGGTGCGGCTTTTGAGCTGCAACGCAGTTCATTAGACCTGCTTCTCGCCACCTTGATCTAATAGTGTCGTAGGAGCAGCTCATCCAAAGTTCGTCACGAACCTCCCGGTTGTTCAAGAAGGGGTCTACAGCTACTGCAGCAACGATTAACTCATCTTCTTCAAGCGTAGTACTCCTTGGCCGTCCACTGCGCTCAGCATCGGAAATTCTGCCGTGTTCGTCCCTGTATGCTCTAAGAATACGGCTCAACGCTGTTCGTGTCCTTCCGGTACGGCGACAGATTTCACGCTGAGGGCGCCTTCGATGCCCAGTCGCACGATCCGCCTTCTTTCCACAATTGGAATCCTTGGTGGCATTCTTGCGAAGTACCGAAGCCGATGCAACCGTTCTCGGTTTTTTAGGTTCAGTGGTCCCTCAGTGACCAATGGCCAGACAGAATGTTATCAGGATAGCACCCCGCACTGCAAAAGCTCTGGCCTATAACGTTGATAAAAGTAAAATACGAACATTCAATCCAGGTTCACCATTAAATAACGGGAAAGCGCAGAATGTATAAACACGAGAACGATCGCATTGGGATTGGTAATTCGCAATAATACTACCTAGGGCTCAAATCGAGGAGAGAAGGCCCAATGCACGACTCTGCATACAAGATATCCTGCAGCGTGAAGTCTGTGACCGCATTTCAAGGGCGAGAACAGAGGTGAGCCGTATTATTGGAGTATATAGGGACGAAGATAGCGAAATTTTGGATGCTGAGTGCAGCGGGCGCCAAGGAGCACAATACTTGAAGAGGATAATTATATGTTGCTGCCGTGCTTGAAGAACCCTTCTTGAACGCCAGGGCGGTTCGCGACGCACTTAATTGGTCTCAGTTTCTCCAGCGAAACCATCAAGTGCTGGTAGCAAGAGATGAGTGTAATGAACTGAGTGACTGCTCAAAGGCCGCACCTCACAACAAACGAGAGGGAAGAGCGACTCGACTTCTCCGGAGCTTTCGAGCAGTGGTGTACAGAGGAGTAGCGGGAAGCGATTTTCACGGAGGCGTCCACGTTGTGCACACGCTGGGACCGACAGCAGCTTGTGTGGCAGTAGTTTAACCGCAGGTATGATCTGTCATTCTTAGAGCGAACTAAAAGCGCGGCTAAGGTTGGACTAACTTATCAGTGCCAAAAGCGAACTATGGTTTGAAACACATAGTAGTCTTGAAAATGTAGTGCCGCCTCGCTTCTCCCGCTTCTGTTTGATTCGACATAGATACAACATCGAAAACGATGCTGATTATTTTCCTTTGCCGCCTAGAAGCTTGAACAGAATGTTAGATTTGTTATGTTTTAGCAATAAGCCTTATTTTTCTGAAGCGAAACGGGTTTTAGTTCGGGACCCGAGATAATATAATGTTTGCTGACACATGTTTTCTCTCTTATTAGTAAGGACGCAGTCGGCACACTCGTGCGGACTGAGGGCTTGAACATCAGACCGAGGTACTGCGAGATCCTTACCGGCCACATGGTTCCCTACGTTCTGGACGGATCGTTCCGGGATGGTTGCTACGTGTTCCAGCACGACCGCAGCCCCGTACACAAGGCGCGTGCTGTAAGCGATCTTCTTGAGCGCTGCGCCGTGCGTCAGCTCCCGTGGCCGCCTAACGGGGCTGACCTCAATCCCATTGAAAACATCTGGGGAGTCATGAAGAAGGAACTTTCCTCACGGCACCTTTGTGGTGGCACAACTGACTAGCTCTGGCAGGCCGTCAAAGAGGAATGGGAAGCCCTGCGCCGACGTCCAGACCTAGTGACGGCACTATATGACTCTATGCCAAGACGACTAATTCAAGTCATCGCGGCAAACGGCAACGTTTCGCCTCACTAAGGTAACTCTAAAGAATGGCAATGAGATTTTTAATCTGCTTTCGCAAATAAATTTCATTACTGGCAATAATTTTTGTGATTCGTCTTCCTAAGAATCTCTTCGGGACTGAACTATTGTAAAGAAATTATTGTCAAAGACTACGTATCGTAGACCCCAATTAAAGAAAAACATTTGCAGATGTTTTGCTGAACAGAATATCAAGCTTATTGCGAAGACAGTGCAATACGACAGCTTCGAAAGAGAAGCAGCGCCCACAGAGAAGTTCGCCTTCTCTTATCTCACTGGCGTGAAAAAGAGCCCGTCACGGTGGCTGCCGATGCGGCGTCTTTGACCGCGTTGCCTAAAATCCGGCTATGCTGGATGCAGGGGATTAGCAGTAACATCTAACATGAGGGCAATATAAAAGGACAAAGAAAAACAAAATTCCGACTCGTTTCTTCACACAGCCGCGGTTTTACGGACTGCGGCTGTCCAACTGATCTGCCACAGCCCGATGTGCTCGATGAATAGGCGATGCACGCTCCCCTTCGTCGGGACCGTCAACAGCAGAGCAGCTGAACGCAACACTAGATATTTAATAAGTGCGACAAGCCCCCGCGTGAGGGTGAGGGTGAAGTTTGTCGTCACTCCGGGCACACTGGCTGACAGCGAGCGGCGCGAGATAACAGCGCCCCTGTGCGGCCCCGCATCCGCTCCGCTACCCTGAGCGGTGGTCCATTTTATTTTCCGGCCGATAGTACGTAATCATTTAGAGTTGATTTCCTTTTCTTTTCTAATATTTTCCATGAATATTTTGTTTTTCTTCTCAGGTACCCTTTATTTCTTTTTTTTTTTATGGCTGCCTTATTACGTGGGTGCATACTTGACCTGTTTCCTGCTGTGGCGCGCACGCTGCTGCTGCCAATAGTCATCCTTGGCTCTACAAGCACCAGTGAATTTCCGTTAGACCCTGTACTTGAGTCCGGGGATGAGGGACTCCTCGGAGTATCCTGCCGACCCCCAACCACGCTCTGTACAGAGGAGGACGATTGCTCTTCCTTTCAGCCTGTCTGATTCGGACACGCCCACTTGTTTGCATGGAGGCGCCTATGGCTGTAGTGCGCAGGTCACTTATGCCTACTGGATCACGTTTCTACGGGTCCATTGGTATTTCGTCCTGGCGTGCCATTCGATGCCGCCAACTCTCCATTTTGGTTTTTAGAAGCACCAGCGGATGACCTGCTGATCCCGTTCTTGAGCCTGACGGTGCGGGGGGCGAGGGTCTCGTCGGAGGGTCCTGAAGACCCCCTACCACGCTCTGCACAAGAGAGGGCTCCGTGCTCCTGTGTTGAGCAGAGTCTTAAGGCATGCCTTTCAGTTTTCCTGGATGTGCCCGTAACTGCAGACACTCTTGCCTACAGAGCCAGGTCCTCATGGGCAGCATGCATACTGCTATGAAATGAATGGAGTTATTTTTTGTTTCTTATTCCTCTGTGATATGTGATATTTTACTTTTTTTGCCTGTTCTGCTGCGGTTGTCACACGAGTCCGGTATAGTGGTGTAGTAGGTTTTCTTTTGTTTTTATATATCTTCCTCCATCGTTTCTCTTACCCGTGCATTTTGCGGTTAAGAACCTGGTTTAGTGACCGGCGTCTTTTCGCATCAGACTAGATGTAAGTTTTTTTCTTCTCTCTGAATGTTTTGTCAAGGTTTTACAATTGTTTCTCATCCCTTCCCTCTTGTCTGTGGTGTCGGCACTTCCTCAATTTTTTTGTTTGATTCTTCGGTTCCTAAAATCAGTATTTTTTCTCTCTTTGTGAATTTGTGGACCAACGATTAAAATGCGTAGGAGACTTCAATTCTCTATTGTTGACCCGATTTTTATTTCTTTGTTGAGGACTGTCCTGTTTACTTTTCTATCTCAGTCTCCCTTTTTTATGCTTTGGGTTTCTACATCTGCCTCTCTCTCCGTATTGTTATTTGTCATTTTGTATGACGGTGGTTTTGCTGCTGTTATCTTCTTTTCTGGTTCTGGTTCCTGTTTTATTTTTGTTTCATTTTAGGTCTGGATGCTACCTTCTGGGTTTTTCCTTTTTTTCTTCTTAAACCAGCGTGGGACCACCTTGCGACATGGACCTCGTGTTTTATTTGTTTTTTTTTTAAATACCTTCTTTCGCTTTTTAAACAATTTTTTTTATCTGGAGCTTCTGCTCTGTTTTCTTTATATTTAATTGGTTTTAAGCCTGGCAAAGCTTTTGCTGGTCCGGGCTCCCTCTCCTTTTTTTGTTTTTTTTTTAATCAGTTCGAGAGGACGAATAAAATGGTAAAACATGGCACTTTGATCCAACTGCTCCCACTGAAATTGATACCGATACCAGTGGCGTTAGCCACGGCGTTGTTCTTGCGCAACGAAAACCCGGTTTTGAAGAATACGTCGTTGCCTACCCGAGCCTTTTGTTGACGAAAGCAAAATCTAATTATTCCGTCACAGAAAAAGAATCTCTAGCCATCATTTGATCGATATCCAAGTTTCGCCCTTACGTGTACGGCCGCCCTTTCTACATCGTCACGGACCGCCATTCCCTGTGTTGGTTGTTCTCCTTGAAAGACCCTACAGGCCGGATAGCCCGATGGGCCCTCCGTCTCCAAGAGTACGAAGCCCGTGTCTTCTATCGCTCCGGCCGGAATCACAATGACGCCGACGCCTTGTCCCGCTCTCCCCTACCGCCCCCCAGAGCCTGCCATTCCCGCGTCCAGTGCTCTTCGTTTGACGCATCCCTTGCGCAACATGGCATGTGAGCAACAACAGGATCCGTGGATAGCTCGCCTTATCAGCTTCCTCTCGGATCCATCGGATTCACTAGTACCTCGGGCTATCCGCCGCCCGGCTGCTCACTTCGCCATTGGCGACGGCCTACTGTACCGACGTAGCTACACATCTGACGGTAGGAAGTGGCTACTTATTATCCCTGCTCACTTGAGGTCGAAAATCTGCGCACTCTTTCACGATGACCCACAGTACGCTCATGCCAGCGCCTTTAAAACGTACTCAGGGCTTCGTCTTCGCTATTATGGGCGTGGTATGTTTACTTATGACCGCAAGTACGTCTGCTCGTGCGCCCACTGCCAACGTCGCAAGTCTCGCCCTCACACCTCAGTCGGCCCGATGCAGCCTCTTTCTTCCCCTCGGGCCCTTTCGACCGCATCGGGATCGACCTTTATGGACCGCTTCCATACACTGCTGCCGGCAACCATTGGGTTATCGTAGCCGTTGATCACCTGACTCGTTA
Source organism: Amblyomma maculatum (assembly GCF_055883805.1). NCBI lineage: Eukaryota > Metazoa > Arthropoda > Arachnida > Ixodida > Ixodidae > Amblyomma > Amblyomma maculatum. Next base: position 119,393,319 of record NC_139349.1, read on the forward strand.
CGCTGAAACCGCGCCTCTCCCTGAAGCCACGGCATCCCAAGTTGCATACTTCACCTTGCACCATTTCATTCTGCGCCATGGTGCACCCCGCGAACTCTTGAGTGACAGAGCACGTGTCTTCCTTTCGGCGGTAGCGGAATCCTTATTGCAAAAATGCAACATCACTCACCGGACTACTACGGCATACCATCCACAAAAAAATGGTTTGACGGAAAGGTTTAACCGCACGTTGGGCGATATGCTCTCCATGTACGTCGCACCAGACCATTCCGACTGTGACCGGCTCCTACCACTCGTAACGTATGATTTTAACACCGCCACACTGGCCACTACTCGCTTCTCACCGTTTTTTCTCCTCTACGGACGTGAACTTTCCTCTCTGTTGGACACTATCCTGCCTTATCGGCGAGACGAATCCAAATATACCACTGTCTCTGAAGCTTCAAAACACGCTGAAGAATGCCGTCGGCTCGCTACGTATTTGAAATCAGGAGAGCAGGGATGCCAAAAGTCGCACTTCGACTCTGCTCACACTCCTGACATCTTCCAACCCGGCTCTCTCGTCTGGCTTCGCGTGCCATCTACGACTCCCGATCTCTCTTGCAAATTTCAGCCCAAATATCATGGACCCTATCGGATCCTTGACCGCACTTCCCCAGTCAACTATATCGTGAAATTCGTGAAGCCACCGTCTGATCTCGCCGACATAACCGCGAAACTGTTCATGTGGGCCGCCTCAAATCATACTATGACCCGTCTGTGTTGTCATCGCCTTTAGCCGCCAGGATGGCTCGTCTTTTCTCCGGGGGGTGATTGTAAAGAGGAAGATGAGTTTCGGGGGCATGCGCATCGCGAGCGCACGGCGCGAGATCGTGTTGCTGAAGAAGAAGCCTCGGACTGACGCTTAAGCGAGATCTCTTTCTCGAATCCCCAGGTGAAGGAACCTCGTTACAATGGTTTTATGCTTATTTAGCATGCAGGTATCTTCGGATGTGATCATTCTGGTTGTGCTGCACGATCCGCCCGAATTGGGTTGCGAAGCGGAAATACTCTGTTCGGTATCAGTTCCATTTATGTTCGGTTTCTCCGGTTTCAGTAAAACCGGACATGACCTATCCTGTATATGACCTCAGTACAGGACTTATCCACCCTGTCTCAAATCCATAGCGGACTTGAACGTCCTGTTAGATATGCATACTGGTAATGGTATGTCCTGTATTAGCTTCATTCCGGACCGGACCGTCCGAACTGAGTTTCACACCGTATGTTACCTGTCCGGTAAAAACCAGTTTAAGCTTCATACAGGACTGGTTACACCGAAATAAAATTTGTACGGAATATAGGATCGATCCAAACCCGTTTGGTGCGATACGGGATTTTTCACTGGGGTACTACAGCATCAATATTATGCAATATGTTTTTAATGACAATGAAAGCTGATGTAGTAAGGAATACGTGGAGAAAGTTTAAAAAATACCAAAGGCAGGTTTTTTATTTGTCCTTAAAAAGTTTTATTATTATGGTGAAGATGATTGCGAAAAACGAACGTGTGCTGACCTATGCCACAGCGCATCAGGACCCGTAAGCCTACAAAATTTACTCTGAATCATTCATTGCTGTGTCTAACACAGCTAACTTGCAACGTCGAAACAAAAATGATTAGATAGAATATTATGGCTGGAGAATGATGAGAACGAAGTGGCGCGCTCGTTTCTGGAAGATTAAGAAAAATAAGTGCATATAAGGAGGCCCTCATTGCCTGGCTACTTGGCTCTCTCTTTGTATATACCTTTAATCCTCTGTCATATATATTTCTCCCTGTTACAATAATATTCCACAATTTCAAGATTGTGGACGATTCACAAATGCCATACAATCTTCAGGTGTGCATGACGGGCTACGCCTTGCACAAGGGCCTTATCGAAGTGGCCATATTTAGTAGTGCAACAAGACTATGCCATATGTTTTAATGTCCTTGAAAGCTGAAATGTGGAATAGGTGGGCAATGTTGAAAAACATAACGATGTTTTATTTTCTAATTGTCCTAATATATTTTCACTGTTCGCTGTTTTCTCGAATATAACGCGATCGTATCTCTGCATTGAAATGCCCTATTAATATAAGCTTTAGCTGTTCGACAGGTAACTATGCTGAGAACATAGTGTGAAATTATTGCTACTCTGCCATAAACATGTTTTGAAATAAAGGTGTGCAAAGTAGGAGAATTTCGTTTCCTGGGCGGGTTTTGAGAAATTTTATAGTGATATCTACACTACCCAGAAAACGAAAAATCGTTGAATACAAATAAAAACATGCATACATTCAGTCAGATAATTTTCTGCTAACCTTAACATATTTTATGTAATTCATAACCAAAGTTGTCCAAAAGAACAGAGAAGGTAAACGCGGAACTCCGCCTCTTCATTGTTAATTTGTATGCCCCGAAAAAACTTTAGCAGCAAAACTAATTGCAGGTCTTTTCTTCCCAGTCATCACGCAACAATATGTAAAATTTTGAAATTAATATAAAAGGTCGACCGACCATCCTATGTTCGGTTTTACGTGAAAACACCCTGCTATTTCTTGATTCCTTTTCCACTCCGCAGCGCGGTTTGAATGATCGAACTCTAAAATAAAAGGCGCAAAACTACTTGTTGTTTGCCGATATTTGTGTTGTGCGCCATAAAAATGTGCCAGGGCTTGTCATGCTCGCAGTCCGCGCTAGAAACTGTCATTTTTTTACCACCGTGTCAATGTCAAAAACTAAAATGGTAACTTCGACAGTTTTCCTGCGTTTTATTTGTCAGGGCTTATGTCTGGAAGTACATAGAGCATATTTGGTCCTTTCCCCAGGTAAAAAGAGGATGTTGCGCGAAGTTACTTGTGGATAATGCAAAACCGCTGTAGGTAAAAAAGTGACTGGGAACACGGTCATTTGTTCGATCAACTACCCTTGAGAGAATGCATTCCTTCTCGGCAATGAAACAACTACCTGCTAATCACTAATTTAATGTCACATGATCGTGCTATGACCCCACTGTTTCGTTTTGTATGCGCGTTCTCACTGACAACCGAATTTATACTAGAGGTTAAGCAGATCCGGTGGCTTTAAATTTTTATCGTTATCACTGTAGTCGGCACCCAACACAGGTATATGGGTCGTGAGTGCTAGCTGGATTCCTGGACAAGCACGCAGCAGAATGTGGGGCGCCAAATGCCCAAGTAACCGTGGCCATGGATACTGGCCGGCTTCTGCCTTACCTAGTCCATGGCCTATCATGGACCGCCCACTGGCCGAGCTAGCATGGCCGAATTAATTGGCGTTCAGTCGGCTGCCCTAGCTTGGGCTTTGGTTGATGGCCGACTTACGACCAACGTGGTACATGGCCAACCATTAGCCATTATTCGGCCGAACACCGTATGCCGGCTGGGCCAGCTGCGGACTAGCTGCCGATGATCGGCCATAGGTCTGCAGTCGGCCAATGCTGTTTAAGTAGCCTGCTTTCATTCCACCTTAGCATTAAAGTAATCCATTAGTAAAGTATACTGCACCTTTACTTTTCCCATTGCCAATAATACGTCTTCGTAGAAGCTTTCGACTGCCTTATCAATATTAGTTTATACCGTTAGTTCGCTTACTAACGATGCCTACCACCCTCGCATTAATCCTATAGATTTTCTCTATGTGGTTAAGCGCTTTGGGAATGAAGTCTCCGTTAGAAGCCGTGTTGGGAAGTTCGGTCGAAACGAGGAGTAATTCTGTTGTGTTTGGTTTCCTCAAACTGCCGGCAAACCTCAAGGACGAGGTCAACTGTTAGCAATCTTTGCAGATCACGAGCTTAAATGCGTCTTCCGTGATCCTCATCAGTATACGACCCACCTTGTCAGTCTGTGTCACGGCACTGTCCACTCTACGGCACAGTGCTAGGACGACCTGACCGTGTGACACTCACGACTCGGTAGTTGACGGCGCTTAACAAGCAAGATCTTTTTTGCGCTGGGCTTGTGTTCTATTGGCTTTCCGAAACGGCTTTCAGCTTGTGCTTGAAAATATCCTAGGATGGTATATCTTACTAGCGCCCCTAGAAGAAGAAGCACCTTTCCCGCTAGGTAGATACGTTGGAAAGCATGACAGCAGCATCCCAACGGTTGTGCTTGTTTACCCGCTCCACTTGGATGGCCAGTCGTCAACATCGATTTCATTTATTTATTTATAAGATACTGCAGGTGAAAGGCCCTGGCAGGAGGGGCATACGATGAAATACAAGCACAAGATCCATAAACTGAAGCAATAGGACGTGATCTGGGCACAAAAAAAAATGAATTGATGCGGTACTACAAAAACAAAAAACATAAGAATAACATCAATCATTTGATTGCAGCACACTATCAATGGAGTCAAGCGAGTGAAGGCAATACTCAGGTAAATCATTCCAGTCATGAACAGTCCGGGAAAGGAGCGAAAATTTGAATAAGTTTGGCCTAGCAAAATACGGTGTAAGAGAAAGGGAATGGGTATGGCGGGTTATGCGCGTTGCCAGAGGGGATAGATAGGATCAAGAGCAAGTTTGCGGTTTTTTAATTAAAATAGAAATACCATCATCATGCATAGGTTTTGAAACAGAGTTAATGCGACTGCATGTACTTTGGGAAGATAAAACGAACAGATCTTCGCTGAATTTTTTCAAGCGCATCTACGTTTAACTTTGTATGTGGGTCCCAGATGACGCATGCGTACTCGAGTTGGGATCTTATTAAGACTGTATAAGCTAGTTTTTATGCTGTAAAGGGGCATCTTTAAGCTTAAGCTTATGCCGCAATAAACAAAGCCTGCTAAACGCGGATGAGCAGATGTCGCTAATATGGGAATTCCACTTCCAGTTTGTTAGCCTCACACCCAGATACCTAAATTTAGTGACCTCAGTTAACAGCATGCCCTCTATAGAATAAGAAAATATAAACGGTTTTTTCTTGTTGGTAACGCGAAGTAGGACAGATGTTTCGGTGTTACTTTTCATTCCCAACTCATTACACCAGGCTACAATATTGGTAAGATTAGAGCTTAGGGCATGTTGGTCAGAGATACTTTGTATCTTGTTGAAAATGATGCAGTACTCTGCAAATAAGCGGATTTTATCAGGTTCGGTAATGGCATTTACAGTATCCTTACAAAAAATCAGGAAAAGTAAGGAGCCAAGCACACTAACTTGGGGTACACCAAAAGTAACTGGTAAGACGTTAAAAGTGGGGCTTTTTATCTCAACATATTGATTACGGCCAGTCAGACATTCGATACCCAAGCAATTATGAAACTAGGAAGATCAATGATTTGTAATGTATAGATTAATTTGTCATGCGGAACGCGGTCAAATGCCTTACTAAAATCTAGAAAAATAATTTCAACTAAACCACCTTTATCGAGAATCGAAGCAATAGATGAGTTACTGTAGCTAATTGAGTAACGGTAGAATACCCTTTCTGGAAGCCATGCTAGAATGGAGATAAAATATGGTGTCTTTCTAGAAAGCCATTAATGTAATTGGTCAATATGTACTCCAGGAGCTTGCAGGAAGATGAAACAATCGCCGGGGACCGCCTTTCTGTTAGGAACAGAAAGGTGGTCTCCCTTTTTAAATACTGGTACGACTCTAACCAATTTCCAGTCTAGGGGCAATGTTGCTGATGTTATTGATGCTTGAAAGATGATAACGAGGAATATGGCTATGGGCTCAGCATAACGACGGAGGAAGGAATTCGGAATATTATCAGGCCCTGGCGAAGATTTAACCTTTAGTGGCAGAATCATATTTAGAACGCCCTGATATGAGATATAAAGATCAGGAACATGTGATGAGCTCTCACGTTGAAGATCGGATGAATCAGAAAAGACGCCACTAAAGTAAGGATTAAAATGATGTGCGATAAGCTCGGGGCCGTCAATCATAGTACCGTTGTCTAAGATCCGCTCAACCTGTTTCTTTCAGTCGCTTAAAAATTTCCAAAATTTTTGGGGGTCATTTTGAAAAAAACTAGGCAGAGTTTTATTGAAGTAAAAACCTTTCGCCTGGTGAATAGCTTGCGATAGGGTACGTCGGATGTCACTCAGGCCGTCACATGATGACCCTTTCTTTTTTGTTAGGTGTTTAGATTTTTGTATGAGGTGTGTTATTTCTCTTGTCGTCCATGGCCTGTACTTTGCAGCCTTTTTAATTTTGTTTGGTACTAAGTTCTCTAAACAAAAAAAGCATATATCTTTAAACTTATCCCAAAGAGCATGAACATCGTTTTCGCTATAGAAGTTATCGAACTCGGTATTAAGGTGATCTAATACTGCAATATCATCAGCACACGTGTAATCTTTAACTGTTATCAGCGCAGATGTATCCGAAGAATTTTTTACATTCAGAGGAAATAGGACCGCGACCATGTGATGATCAGATATGCCCGGTTTTACAGATATTTCATAATCAGCAATGCAACGAAGAATAAAAACAAGGTCTAAGAGTGACGATGACGAATCGGTGACATGAGTTGGTTCATGCACAACTTGTACAAGATCATGATAAAACTAAATGTCGAACATAAGACTAGAATTGTTAGTAGAATTGGAGCCTGATTGTAAGCGGTGCCAGTCTATAGATGGAAGGTTGAAATCGCCAGCTAAAATGATTTTATATTTCTGGTAATCAGCCATATGCGTTTTTAGTTCTGATAGGAAATCAGGCGCCGAATATGCTGGCCTGTATACAGCACACAGTAAAAAAATGGCCAAAAATATTAATTTTCAGGCAAAAACATTCGCTAGATTGAATTCGTGGTAAGAGGGAGGCCTCAAATATTAGATTTAATGACAACAGCAACGCCACCACCTCGGGTTTCCTTGTCCCTATGGAATATTTTACACGATGGTATAATTAAATCCTCGTCGCAAATTGAACTATGAAGCCTGGTTTCGGTAATGACAAGAATGTGAGGGCAGTAGGTTAAAAGAATTGATTCGAGTTGGTCTGTTTTGTTCGCAATACTACAAGCATTTATATTCAGGAGCCTAGTACACTTTTCATGACAACATGATGAAACCTTCTGCTTAGGGTGCGTCTTTGATATTTTCTGCCGAACATTGTTACTTCATCCCAAACAAAGGTGTCGTTATCAATCCGCAACTTGTCATGAGCTGGTGAGTCTTTTTTTCCGTGCAATTTCTCAGATTTCGCACTATCCTACAGAAGTTTACGTTTCTTAAGTGTTTCCTGCGAGAGGTCATTCTGGACAGAAATGCCTGTATTTTTCAGCTTACTGACATACTTAAAGATGGCTATCTTTTCTTTGAAGTGTTGAAGGAACACAATAATAGGTCTATTCCTGGGCTGTCTGCCAAGCCGATGAATTCGGCCCACAGATTCACATTTCACTCCCAGTTTGTTGCGGAATGTGTCGTCAATGACTTTCTTGTTAAGGTCGGATTCAGTTTCATTGCTTTTTCGGATATGCCACGGATGAGCAAGTTTAATCGTCGGCTTCTATCTTCTAGGTCAGCAAGTTTGTGTGCCTGAAAGGGCACAACTTTATCGTACATTTTAATGGCTGCGTCTAGATTGTTGAGAACTGGTGTTTTTTGTTTAAGCTCATCTATGTACAGTTCAATCCCCCGGAAACGTAAACCTAAGTCAGCAATCATGTTTTCAGTTTTAGTTTTTAGATCAGCTATTTCAGCGCGTAGTAAGTTCTGGCCATCAACGATTGATTGCAACATTGCTGCAATTGTAGGGCCGGGATGTGGCTCAACATCACCGCACACGAGAAGTTTCTGGACAAGAAAGCATTCATAAGCATTTTTACAGCACTGATTTGGGCACGGCAGAACTAATAAAAAGCGACAACCACTCCTAATTGATTTAGAGCAAAAACCAACCTGCACAAGGAAGAAGAAGGGCTTAGTTACGGCATTGTTCAACCTCGCTCGCCGTGCCCACTGAGGATGAACTCGTGCGTGAACTCTTTTATAGGTGAAGCATCCGATGACATCACAGTTCTGGGAGAGATATCTGCAAGGTGGCGCTGTCAGGTAGCGGTGGTTCCAGTTCAGTCACAAGCTTGCCGATTGGCGATACGTTGATTGAAGACAGCGGGGAATCGCCAGGGAACATGCAGCAGGTTGCGGCGCCTCTAGCGACACATAGCATAAATCCCTGCGCAAGGAAGAAGGGCTTAGTCACGGCCATTGTTCCATCTCGCCCACCGTGCGCCACTTCATTGCGGCCAGAAATATACCCGGTTCCCGAGACCATTACAACGGTTGCCACTGTTGTTGCCGCTGTTTAGTGGGATGTGTCGAATGGTATAATTTAACAATCAAGCTATCGGACACAAAGAAGCTCCAGATTGTGGGCCAGGGTTAATTGGAACCCACGCACCCCACCAAACTGTTATGGGGCATTCCCGAACGAGGCGCCGCCCTTAAAAGTAAGGAGCGTAAGCTTCAGCGTCGTTATTATTTCACCCAGCGTCTAAAACATCGTCGTCTTGTGATATCTTCGGCTATGCTCGTAACACTATTACCAGATATTACCAGACAATATTACCATATAAGGAGCCTCATCCCTAGTTCTCGTCTCAGACAAACCTCGATAACGCAATACATGTCCGCCCTTCTGTAAGTATATGCCTTATTTGGCCTCCTAACCTTACTAAGCCTTATGACATCCCATTTTATGTCCTTTTATTTTGCTAAAAGTTCTGCGGAATAACCCTCCCTAACTGGAGGTATAGTGTTAAGCAATGCCAGCGTCAGTATCCAATGGCGGCCTGTCCGGAGACAGAGATTCTTAACACCCTTTGCTGCGTTGAAGGCCTGAGAGCCGCCATGGTCAGTTGCTTCGCAGCCGCTGGGAATGAGGGCCGGGGGTTTGTTTGAATATGCATGGGAGGGTGCGGCCAGATACTACTCCAAGGAGGTCAAATACTGTTCTGGTGAGGGAGTGCGTTTCTGGAGGTGTTCATCTCGTAGGTCACGCGAAATTTTTTTTATCCGGTGGGGTATTGGGCGGCATCTGGATTTAAGCCACGGTCCTCTTGTACGCGAGGTTCAACCTCTACGCCATCAAAGTCGTCTGAATACATATTAAAGAGAATGGGAGAGGAGGACAATGCTAAGAATTATATATTTTAACATTTTATTGAAGTGCCTGTACCAACGAAGGAGACTCGCCCCTGCACTTCCCGCTTTCGATGAATTCGATTGTGCAGCTGCGAATATTGTCTAGAACCTACCAGATTCACAGTAAGGCGCACTTTTTTGCATAAAATATAGATAACTACTACATTGCGAGGAACGTGCGCTGAAACCAAACCTTACATACGGTAGATTTTATAGCAGCATTGAAGCATATTTTGCTTAGCCATCAGCTGTTCTCTGTTTTGGGGGCAGACAGACACTGAATTAATGAACAAATCCAGCTATAGGTTATAGATCTATGTATAATATTTCATCCCCTTGGTATTGAGGCAAACAGTAGGTCAGGAGAATTTGCACACATTCATACATAGCACGAGATAACTCACCATACTCTAAATAATGAAATCTTCTCGAAATTAGGGACTCAGATATTGACAGGTCGATGTGCAGCGGAAGTGATGTACCAATCTGCATTCCAAAATGGTTACCTGCAGCATAGAAAGGAATCATGCTTTTATGTGCGAACGCAGCCGAAACCCCTTCGAGTACCAATGTGTGCTTGATATGCCAGGTTTTCATTGATTTCTTCGAGACACTTCGCTTTCCCATGAATATATTCGCTACCACCTTTGGTATAACAACAGCGGTCACCCTGAAAATGTCCTGGTTGTCGTGGTCGTTCAAGTCGTGAGTAGGTCTCAAAGTACTTTGGACAGGAGTAACTTCATTCCCAGCTCAAGCAACGACATCACATCAATTTATTGCTTTCAACACATCACTTGGAGATATAAGGCGTATGTGCATGCGCTAACACTCGCCTATACAAACAATGCATCACGTGATATATGGGGATATATAAGAGAACATCTGGGTGCACTTGTGTTACCGACGGGGTTTGGAAAGTTATTCATGTTCATGGCTGAACGAGGAAAGACTGAAGCAGCAAATTTCATTACGTGAGCGTGAAGACTGACAGTTTGTGAGGATGACCAACGCAAAGTTTGCGTTTAGAAATCATATTGTTAAATAGCATGAGTACTATGAATGATCGAACTTAGTGGCTCGAGTTTATTAGTATTTAAGAAAAGTTGTCACACAAATATTGATAAGACTCCAGATGAGGGCAGAGTTTTTGTTTGTACAAGTTTTGCGTTTGTTGGTGCATGCAAAAATGCCGTTTTCGAAACCAAGGGTTTTGTAAGGTTATAATAGGATGTTAGTGGAATGCGCATTTCAAATTGAACTTTCACATAAGGTTACGTCCAAATATTTATCAGCAGCGCCTATTTCTACTGCGACACTCAAAATATGCAATTGATTAAAAGGGGCTACGGTTTTAGTAAATGTCCTGTGTTTCCCTTTATCGAGGAAGTTTCATTAAGCAATCGGTGCAGTTTTCTTGTGCGCTTGTTAGATCATTTTTATGAACCAGATGATCTGATGTATTGCTAAGTGGACGATAGACTACGCTGTCATCGGAAAACCTGTTTATGTAAAGGAAATAAGCGAGAATAGTCATTTTTAAGCACCAAAGCAGGATACCAAGCACGAATGCTTGAGCCCGGCCAGATGCCAATACGGGAAGGAAAAGAGATCAATGGTTATTAACATTTACGCACTGGGAATAGCATTCAATAAATTTTCACATCCATAGTAGTGCATTTTACATCTGTGAGGTATTTTGTCGAAAGCTTTAGCCAAGTATTGGAAAACTGGGTAAGTTCGATTGCATTCGCATGCAAAATAAAAATTTTCCAACGGCGTTCCGGAGCGCAATCACTTCAGAAATCCGGCCTGAAGGGATGAGAAACGAGATTCGGGTAAAGTAAATTTATTAATTATGAATACATGTCATGTTTTATAATTTTGCACAGTATACTAAAGCTGAAATATGATGGCAGGTAAATGGAGACTCTTCACTTCCTGCTTTGAAGACAGGAATCACCTTCCTCACTTTCCAATAGAGGCTTTACAAAAGTTAGCGCCATCTAGTGCAAGAGACAGAGACTGTGCATGGTGGCCATGTTTTGTTCCGTCCGCCCGCGCCTCCCATCGAGTGCATTGAGTGCAAGGTGCATTGGAAAGATCAGAAGCGATTGTTTCATTTTTTAACATCACAGCAGTCGCTGCTAGCACCAAGCTCAATTTGGAATGATGCCAGCATGTTGCTGCGTACCCTTCTGCAGCAAGCGCACCGTCGTAAATGCGCACGGAAACGAGGTATACGCGTGTATGCGACCGCTGGTTTGCAATCCTAATCAATTTTACAAGTGCCCCTTGCATCATGTAAAGCATTACTGCACGTCCCTCTGACTGGAAGCCAGCTCAAAGAACGCGTGCTATCACCTAAAACAGAAAGATTGTTTTGCGTGCTATGGAGGCCCTTTAACTTGAAGGATAAGCTTATGCTTCGATGGAGGACATATACATGCGATGCATGTATACCGGGCGCTATAGTTCAAATACGTTCTTTGGAACCTTTTATACGTAGGTTGCATTTACCATTGTGTATTAGATTTAAGACAAGAGCATGATTACCGAAACTACTTTACACAGTCCTACGAAATTGTAGTGCTTGGTGCAGAGAGCACTACGCCTGTCTAGTGCGCCCGAGACACGCTGCAAAAGCGGCTGCCAAACCCGCGGCATCTAGTAAAGCAGGAGAAGATGACATCCCACTACTGTGTTGTAATATGCTCACGTCCAACCCGTTTCGAAAGATGTTATCACGTGATAATGTATACGAAGTCCGATCCGCGTCCAGAGCGCGCAGCAGTGCCTTCATACCTGCTAGTGCAGCCGATAAAATTGTCCGATGGTTCGCTAATTGACAGCCACCTGAACTTCAGTTGATCTTTTAAATATGCCGATTTCTTGTATATACTATTTCCTCTGTCAGATAGCTGACATTTGAAGCCTTAACCTCATATGAAAGTGGTTTCATAGGAAGCTTCGAGGAACTCGGAGGAAGAGTAACTCCGCTGAAACGAACAGAAATTTGAAAAGTCAACTCACATTACTGCGAAGTGTCAGTGCTTGGTGCAACTGGCTGGGTTCATAAAGTCAGATTTATATTATATAATACCGTTATAAAACATTAAGGGGACACTTAAGCTTCGCCGTTAAGGGTATGACGCGATAGCGTCTCTCTCTCACACACGTTCTCTTTCTTCCATGTTTGAGTTTTTAGCTTTTATTTATTTTATATTTCGATTATTCGTTTATTTATTTTATTTAAGGTTTTATATTTTCATACACTAATACTCAGGGTCTGCAACAATCACCTTTCCATTCTGAGCAATTTGACACCTTTGAACACATTCAATTATATCAATTAATCAATTTCACATTCTAAATTTTTTTTAGCATCACCAAGTACTGGTTTTTCCTTCTGAGCATTTTGTCGCCTTTAAAACATTTCCATTTCTTTTTTTCTTTTTTGCTGCTTTATTTCTTGAATTGGTCAATTATATAAAAATATTTTATTATCTCATAATCGCCTATTGCACACCAATCAATCTTCACTCACTGGAAGCAGAAAAAACCGTGTCACATTTTTTTTTTTTTTGATGCCGCCCCCGATTATTTCCGAGACCCGTGCCAATGACTGAGTTGACGGCATAGGCAGAAAAGTGCTAAGCGCTATTCCGACTTACGTCAAATTACGCACAATTCTTTCATCTCAAAACAAATTGCATCCTCGCTCATTTCACCAACAAGTATCCCACTGATAGCAGTGGGATGAGCGCGAATTAAGCAAACTTGCCATCGTCTCTCATAGTCGTTAAAGTAAATAGCAAAGGCACACGGACAAAAAAAAAATCTGCACATCACAAAACTCTAGATGCTGTACCTGGGTACGGATGACGCTACGCGGATCGACGAGGGGCCCATGCACGACTCGTAGAGCAGTTTGTAACCGCTACGCCGCGGCTGTCAAAATACGCTTCTTGGCTTCGCTAACAGACACCGCCAGAGACAAAAGAGAGGTCCAAGCACAGCACACTAGGTTGCAACATGAAAAGCCCGGACAGAACGTCGGGCGCTGACGGATGGACACGAAGCGAACCAAAGCGAACGGATGGAGCGAACAAAATATAGCTGTCAGCGCCGGATCAGCGTGCAGCTCATGGTTGCCTGACTTACTTTTGTAAACCCTCTTTTGCAGGGAATATTACTTGTGCAAAACCTTCGAACAAAAATATTGATAGTGTAATGCAGAGACGTGCCAGTGATTTTAAAAAGTTTAAAAGTTTCTGTTAAGTGCCTCGTAAGGATAATAGCTTAATTGAATCGGTAACAGAAGCCATGGCATACGACGAAAATGTGGTTAAAGGCATTGCCTATATAGCTTCCCTTGCAGCGAGGGGCAGTGGCGTGTAATTTTCTTAACTGAAAACGGATGGGAATGCAGAGTTGAATATGTTGACTCATTCGGCATTGCTGATATCTTTTCCAAGTGCATTACTAGGAATGATAGTGAGTTTTTGTTCAGGGTTTACTATTTTTCTGAGCTTTCGTGAGTTGTTATGTCCTCAGCAGGCACGTTCCAAAAACGTGTGTTCAGCTTGGTTTGGTTTTTTGAGTTAACGTGACACACCGAGTAGGCTGTCAGAGATACCATGCTAGAGTACTGGGGGAAATTTGACCAACTAAGATTTTTTATCCTTTATTAAGTTCGCGCAGCGCACTGCTACCTTAATTTCAGCCTCCACTGAAAAGTGGCCGCCGCGACCGGGACTCAATCTCGCATATTGGCCATAGCAGTCGAGCCCCCAATCACTATATGATTAAGTCGCGGAAATTGTTCTTTAATTGCTTGGAATGAATTACAAATAAGCCTGAGAAGTTGGGTTTAGTATTGCTGCGCGAAATAAATTTTACTCATTTTTAAAAGCTTTTAATCAAAGCAATTACCATGTTTTATTTTCATTTGCGCGAAATGATTTGAAATGACAAAAATCGTTCACAAGCTCTGCCATTTTAGTTCTGGCATTTTAGCAAGCTACATTGAACTGATCAATCAATAAACATTTCATAAGGTGTGAAAAAAGCCTACAATTGGTTATTGATTGCTTAATGATTACCGGTCTCGTTGAAGGAAATAATTTTATGATAAAATTGGACTGGCTCCGAGACAAATGTAAAAGTACAGTGGAAGCCTAGGTTCGCTAATGTTTCAGTGATCGATAATGGATGATAGACATTCAGAGTACTCAGTTAGTATTGTCACGATCTTTCGTAGAGCATCGACGGAAGAAGAACGGTCGGTCGGATCGATAGAGAAAGAAGTGGAAGGGCAAAAGGACGTTTGTACGCTTCTCTGCGGTTCTGCTTCATTTGCTCCCTGTAAATAAACCCCCCGTGCGCACTAAGCACGTAACAGTTTTGGTGAGAGGGGCTTGGGTATCGAAAACGGAGCGTTCCATCTATCGAAGGAGTCGTAGACTCGCTCGTTTGGCACCAGTGCCATCGGACAGGACCGAAGACAGCAGCACCGAGCAACCGGCACCACCCAAGGCGGACAACTGGTCACATTATCGAAATCCCCGCACATTCCTTGGAAACTCTGAGCAGGACATTGGCTAGTGGCTGAAGAACTACGAAGGAGTAAGTAAATATAATCGCTAGAACGCTGCTACTAAAGTGGAATGCGGGGGGGGGGGGGTGTTACTTGTGGTCACTGCTTTCGACTGGTTCGACAATCACTAGTATTCACTCAGTTTATGGGCAACCTTTACAAGCGAGATCAAGAAATATTTTGGGGACGAAGATGCAAAGAAGCGTGCAGAACAGAAATTGCTTCACCGGGCACAAGTAGCAAACAAACTTGCACTGCATACGTCAAAGTTATGTTGAAACTATGCAAGCTACTGAATCCGTGTATGTTTGAGGAAGACAATAGATAGATAGATGGATTTATTGAAAGGAAAAGGCTGAGAGGTTGGCCCGAATAATTCAAATCTGGCCTGCTACTCTGCACTGGAGAAGGGGAAGGAGAGAAGAAAGAAGGTCATGATGGGTGACGATGTGGGAGAAGGCATATGAAATATATATACAGACACAGCAGCTTGCTTTACAAGCGTGAATCAAGTCCGCTGGCGCTCAAATAACGACAAAGAGCGCGCACTGCCTGGACGCCCTTCCCCTTGTCCTGCCAAGCGCCCAGCAGCAGTTCCTCCGAAAGAGGCCTCTTGTCTAACCGCTTCAAGGAAGCAGCTAGCACATTTCTTTCGTTCGCATACTCTGGGCATACCAATAATACATGGTCCACAGTCTCTGGGATGCCACAAGTTGAACATTCCGGTGAGTCCATCTGTCCAATTAAATGTAAGTACTTGCGCGTGAAAGCCATGTTTAAATGAAGTCTATGTATCAAGCATGTGTGATGACGCGGAATATCACGCGGAACATTAAATTGAAATGTTCGATCGAGCCTTCTTAGACGGATGTGTCGGGCGTCTGGTTGAGCCCAGTAAGCTGCTGTAGCAATATTCATATAACTCTTTAGAAGACACGTCGTATCCGCCCTTGAAAAAGGCACAGCTGTTTGGAAGCCATTGGTGAGTGCGCTTTTCGCTTCAACATCGGCCTTATCATTCCCATGGAGGCCGCAGTGGGCAGGGATCCATTGAAACATTATCGTGTGGCCTTGCAGCTGGGCAGATGTGATGAGCTCCATAATGTTTAGTGCCAGGGACTGATAGGCAGTGTGGCGTAAGAAGTTTTCCAAAATTTGTAATGCAGTCTTCGAGTCCGTGAATATAGACCATTTTTGAGGTGGTTCCCCATATATATAGCGAATGGATTCCCGAATGGCTACAAGTTCGGCAGCGGCTGATGGAGAGGTATGTCCCAAAAGGAAATGCAGAGTCGTTTTCTGAGCTGGTATGACCACAGCTGCAGCGAATGCCTGTGCTGACACAGATCCATCGGTGTATACGTGAATATAATTGGGATATTCTGACCAGATGTGTGCCAGAGTAAGTTGTTTGAGTCCACTAATTGGTACCATTGATTTCTTTAGTATTCCGGGAACACGAAGGTGCACCAAAGGTTTATCCATCGTCCATGGTGGTTGGGTGGGACGATATGGGAGGGCATATCCTGTCGGTACTTGCGACTGATGGCAGCGGAGTGCACTTGCAAAACTGCAGTCCGGCCTCTCATCCAGAATCTTGCTGAGTGGGTGAAAACGGTGTGTTGTAAGTGCTCGTAAATATACACGAAGTGGTTCGTGTGACAAGTATATGGACATTGTGCGAGCGTGTGCCTCTTCAATTGTGCCTTTGTTAGAGGTGCATCTGGGCAGTCCAAGGCATATTTTCAGTGCCTGCGCTTGCACGCTCTCTAAAGTCCGCAAGCAGGAAATGCTCATACTAGAGAGTACTGGGAGACTGTACCGGATGTAGCCAACAAACAGAGCCTCGTAAAGCCGTATTAAGGAGCGCTCAGTTGGACCCCATTTGATGCCAACTGCTATGTAACGAAGTACATGGCAAAAATTAATTAGCCTCTTCTTCACCAAAGCAATATGTTTCGACCAAGATAGTCGGTGGTCAATAATTACTCCCAAGAATCTGTGCCTGGAGACGTATGGTATTACGACTCCATGAAGGGTAATCGGGTAGCGGCTGGCACATTTTCCCGTAAACGCGATCACTGTACACTTTTTGGCCGCTAAAAATAAACCTTGACGCCGTAAGTACATCGATGTTGATGACACAGCTCGTTGCAGTCTCGCACATAGTTGTGGGCGCGTCGATCCAGAGGCCAAGATGCAGATGTCGTCAGCATATGGACTTATGTGGATGTTAGTTGGCAGTTCACTCGCCAAAGTCAGCAGTTTCCTAAAAGGATTTGCGGACAATGTCTATAACTTCCGGTTTAGAAAAGAGCCTGAACGTCACCGCCGAAGTTCTAAAACATTGTAGAACATGAAGTCTTCAAGCTGCATCGAATCACACCTAAATTCAGAAGACTGGTCAATATCACTTTTGTAGCCACTGCTGAAGCCAGTCCTCCACTTTCTGTGGCTGATATGACACGAGCTGTTGTACGCGAGGAATTGGCTAGATCCATGGAGACTGTCTGCTGTGAAGAACATCTTCGGCGCAGTTGTGTACCGCAAGCAGATATCGCCGTCCTGTCCACTCCGTGGGTACAACCAAGCGGCGCATCGAATATGGATGATCGATGCAACTCCGCCCAATGTTAAGCCGAGCAACCGATGGGAAAGAGGCCCGCCTACCCTCGAGTCGTAGTTCGTCAGCGAGAGACTGGCTACAACCAGCGTCGCGACATTGTCACCAACAGCCCTTATGCTGATCGCTGGCGCCATCGGCCTTTATGGTCAGGGGTGGCATTCCAGGGCATATCCCTATATATTGTTGTCGCTTCCCGACTGCTCAAGCATACTGACCTCCAGCGAACATTCGCGGATGACTGCACACCGAACAGCAGCGATCCCGGACTATGCCCGCGCGGGACAAGTGCCCTTTGATGTATTTGCGGAGTTCACCAGCTGCCTCTGATCGCAGTGTTACGCCGCTACTCCAGCGCCAGCGGCGATCACCTTCCTCTCAACGTTGTTCTTTCCCTCCGCCTCCAGGAAACTAGCAGGCGCGGCCGATGAGAGGTGAGGCTGCCGGCAAGTCGATGACGTCCATACCTCCACCCGGGTTTTTGTCGGGGAGCAAATTGCAACTCTTTATTTGAGGTGTGAAAACAATGGCTCTTTTGGATACTGCAGCTACGGTATCTTTTCTGATTTCAAGGTTTAAGAACCGTTTAGGCAGAAAAGTATTATTTTGTGGCGATCGTGCACTGTTATTCAGTGATGTCGTTTGTCAACCTTTGATTCCCCTTGGCTTCTGTGCTTCATATGTTGTTATTCGTGGCCTCAAATTTAGAACACAATTCGCAGTGCTGCCTCGGTCAGCGCATGATGTGATTCTTGAAATTCATTTTATTTTATGGGAGCGACTGCTTTGGAATTCTGCTCTCCTTTCGGCTGTTGTGAATGAGTGAATGCCGGATTTTGGAGCATCTGCGGTGGAAGAAGACGCAATTGTTTCAGCTTTTTCTGCAACATTTGTGCGGGCTTTCTCTATTCGGAATCAGTGCGAATCATCTGGAACTGTAGTAGAACATACAACACTCACCTGCTCTAAGATTATTCTAGTGCCTCGTTGGGTCGTTCCCGTGACCAGAGGCCGCACAGAGCTATGCACAATCAACCACTCTGAAGAGCCAGATTCATGATTGTAAAAAAAAAATATAAGGATAGCGCGTGACGTCACGCGGTCAACCTTTGAAAGCCAAGCGCCGAGGAAGCCGCTACCTCTTGCGTTTTTTTGCTCTCCGAGTCAGTTCCTATGTTTTGATGATCAGTATGTTGCAGTGCGCGCGCCTGCCCTGACGCGGGCGCGCGGCTGTCTGCTGTGGCGAGCAGTGTATTGGCGAGCATGGGACCGCGCCAATTTCCCGGTGCTACGCGTGCGGTGGGCCCCGCACAGCACCAATTCGCGTATGGGCGCGCGCGAAGCGGTAGTAGATATCACCGCACGCTATCACGTGGGGACCGACTCGCTCCTTTTTAGTTTTGTGACTAGGCTTAACGGGTATTGGCTCGCGCTTCCTCTAGTTCTTTTTTATACCATGGCCAGCTGTTACTTCGAGGCCAGTTCCGAGGAAGGCGTGTCATATTCCGCCGCAGCGTTAAACTCTCATTGAGCAGCACATGCATCAAGGTATGGAGACCCAAGTTAACGCTATGAATGATAAGCCACTTTCCACAATGGAGATCGCATTCTAGTCGAACAATTACTGAAGCACTTGACAGTGTTCGACTTTGCCAAGGACGACTAAAAACCGCCACCTACTAGTTGTATTCATCACACGATCTACACCGGGTCCGTACATCCGATACGGCAGAAGCCGTTTCGAATTTCAGCAACTGAACATAAGGTAATAAATGAGCAAGATCAAGAGAATCTAAAGCGCAGCATTATTTGAGAATCTTCTAGTCCTTAAGCAGCTCCTGTAATATTTGTTAGAAAGATTGCACATGGAGGATTTGTGTTGACTACCGTTGCAAATAGTCACGAAGAAAGATGTCTCCCACTTTCACGTATTGATGACGCAACTGACTGTCTTCACTCAGCTTCATACTTTCCTTCTATTGACCTGAGATCAGGCTACTAGCAAATCCCCATGCACACTGCAGATAAAGAACAAACGGCATTCGTAACACTGAACGGAGTTTATGAATTTAACGTTATGACTTTTGGATCATGTAATGCGCCTGCCATAGTTGAGCACTTCATGGATACAAAATGCGTCGATTAAAGTGTAAAATGTTTTTATATTATTTGCATGACGGTTGTTATTTTTGGCAAAATATTTAGTGAGCATCGAAGCCATCTGGTTTTCATTCTTGATTTCGTGGAACAAGCTGGTCTTGTACTTAATTCAAGTTTATGCCATTTTGGTGATTTTAAACAATTGTTCTCGGTCACTTAGTTGATAAAGGAGGTGTTCGACCAGATTCCAATAAAATTGAAGCGGTGAAACGTTTTACAGTGCCCCAATCAGTAAGCTGCATAGCCTTTTTAGTGCTATATGCTCGTACTTTCAACGCTTTATACCAAGGTTTGCAGACATCGCTTTCGCAGTCACGTGTCCACTGCATCGAGATGCACCATGCAGTTGGACCAGCGAATGGGATACAGTTTTCCGTCATCTGAAATTTCTTTTGACCTCGGGCCGCATTCTACGCCACTTTGCCCATTAGCACCATTTGAAGTACACACTGACGAAAGTGGTATCGGCATCGGCGCTGTCCTTATACAACCCCATGGCCGCGATCGGCAAGTGCGAAACCAAATGACACGGTTATCTAGTAAGAATATCTCGCCGTTTTTTTTTACTGTACAGCGCTTCCGCTTCTATGTGTATGGGAATCCTTTCACCGTCGTGACCAACCACCATTCGCTTTGATGACTCGAGAGTCTTCGTGACCCCTGTGGACGGCTCGCACGATGGGCTTTGCGCCTACAAGAGTTTAATTTTACTGTAGTGCATAAAAGCGGCCATAAACAGTCAAATGCTGTCTTTCGCGATTGCCTGTTCAAACTACTGAAGACGACGCAGAAAACTTCGACGAATACTTGGCTTCACTTTCACAAGCTTTCGCGATCTTCGAGTTTTCTGAAGTGAGCAACGCGAAGACAGATATTAACCTCTTTTTTGCGGCCAAAGATTCTACAAAGAACACTCTTTTACATTCGCGAGGGATTGCTTTACAAGAACAATATCGCCTCTCTAGGAGGGCGCGCATGCTTCTTGTAGTGCCGGACAGCTTACACATCACAGTTCTTGAAATGATGCGCGACGATGTCACATCCGAGCACTTTAGAGTGGCTGGAACACTCCACCGCACACACCAGCGATTTTAATGGCCGAAGATGCGTTCAACTATCCAGCGCTATGTAGCCAGGTTTGTGCAATGCCAGCTTTTTAAGGTGCCGACTTCAAACCCATAGGGAAACCTGCGGCCAGTCAAACCTCCAACAGCCCCGTCCGAGCAAGTTGGCACTGACCTTCTTGGACCTTTCACGCAAGCCTCTAAAGAAAACCGATGAATTCTTTTGTGCGTAGAATATTTAACCCAGTATTGTAAGACAGCCACGATACCATCAACTACTGCGTCTGAAGATCTCATTTCTGCTTCGATTGGTCATTCTTTGACACGGCCCTCCTGCAGTTGTCATTAATGACCATGAATGTCCATTCACAGCGGAAGTTATCAAAGAACTTCGCCTGAGCGCCTGCATTTTTGGCCATTCGACACCCGATCATCGACAAACTAACGGTGTGGTAGAAAGCACATTTAATTGAACACTTACCGCTGTGCTGGCTGTGTACAGGAGGGGACATAAGCTCCCAGGCCACAGGGTCTCCTTCTGGCCGGCATATTCTGGCACTTACCATCCCAATAACGATACCAGTTATATCAGATGTTAGAATCAGGCCTTCTATCCTCCTAAGATATTTTGAGACTTGGGGTCATTGTAGCTGCCTGATTATACTGCTCAGAAGCAAATTCTGTGGCCTGGGGACTTTTGACGACCCCTGTATGTCGCTGCAGATCATAAAGGACTAGGAGGATGTCCTCCCGCTCATTACTCATGCATTCAGCACAGCGCAACTTGAAACAACTAGCTACAGCCCCCTCTACCTGCTCTATGCTCGGTCGCCTCGCTGTGGCCTTGACACCATGCTGCCATTTTTCAATCATGATGAGGCTTTTCTTGCTATGATACTCTGCAAGCTGAAAAAGCTCACCAGCTTGTCCGCGTGAAAATTTTTTCTTCGAAAGAGCGTTCTAAGAGCCGCTACGACGCTCGATACCAACGTTTCTTATGTTCCTGGTGACCTTGTGTGCTTGTGGACACCTGTACGTAAGCGCGGTCTTTGTCAGAACCTGCTGTCACACTACACTGGACGTTTTGTTGTTTTAGAGTGTGTAAGCGACCAGAATTACGGTATAGCACGCTTAACTTCAAGTGGGCGACGGTCACGCCAGTCTCAGTTGGTGCATGTAGCCTGATTTAAGCAAATTTTGATTACGTAATAATATTCATTTATGCCTAAGGGCATATATGAATATGAAAAACGAAAATTAAAAATATACTAGGAACAAAGGTTGACTGTTCTAATAAAGTTCAAGAGAGAACGATGGTAAGGCGCTTGCGTCGATGCAATGTAGGAAGACGGGTTGCTCGGCGAAAGGCCCACTGCAGTCAGGTGCCGAATTGTCGCCGGCTTCTGGGCCGGGCAAACACCTTCAACAAGTGATGCATATCTGCCTCATTATTTTGTGAGTTGCAGACAGGACAACCTGGACGTTGATGTAAATATCAATATTGAGGCCGAGATCGCGTAACCGCAGGCGTGAGGGCAACCACGACCTGGATCCTTCGTAGCGCAACCTCCTCTGCGGGGTAACACCGCACACGGTGGGACAAAAGCAGGTGTGCGGAGCCCGAGATACTTTGTTCTTGTAAGAAACAGGGTGGCATCATTCATACCGACGAAGCGTGTCATTGATGAGGGTAGAGTCGCCTGGCGGGTTTCAGAATCGGCACAGCTCGGCGAACTATGTAGGTCACGTTGGACCCACTCATTTGGAATGACTTGTGAGATATGAGCCGTCAGAGGATGTATATTCTGGCAGATTTCTGGGCCGCGACTTACCCGTCGGAGCAAACGTGTTGCCTGAAGAGCCTCGGGGCAGATGAAAATTTTGGCTGTAGGTAGTAAGATTATGTCGGATAGAGAGCGAAGCGCGTCTCGGATGTCAACCAGCTCAGCACAGAAAGGAGATTCTGTAAATTGATGGCTGAATGTTCTATTTTCGCGCCGGCTTACAAGGGCAATAACGTGCTGTTGTCGTTTCTCATCCATCAGTGCATCTACAGATATAATTACTGAGCCTTCGGGCAGCTTCATATCTTGTTCTGCGATCATTTCACGAAGGATTGATGCCGCATAAGATGTGATTACTGGATGAAGATCAGTAGGCCTGTTGTTGCCTAGTTGAAGAAACTTCCATGGAGGGAGGACTGGCAATGGCGGAAACAATAAAGTGTGTAATGTAGCATAGGCCCGAAGTGCTCTGTCAGTGCAAAAGGATGGCCTTAAGGCTACCAGCACGACGGCGTTGCTGTACCAGTTCATCTAATGTGTTGAGCTGAGCGTTTCTTTGTAGTGCCAGGAACAGTGTGACGCGGTGAGGACAAGTGACAAGTTATGATAGCCTCTCTCTTTACTGCGTCCAGACGATCCAATTAAGCTCTTGTCAAGTGCTGAAACTGTGCATGATAAATGAGATGTGGCTGCAGAACCGCTGTCATCAAATGTCGTACGACGTGGGAGCGAGCGCCATCGGATTTTGGCGCAATACCTTAGCTTAGGCCCAGGGTCTGGATGGCCTGCTTTTTAGCCTGAGAAAGCTCATTCCCCACTGATGGATCGACAATTCCAGAATTTTGAATGTCGGACTTTCATAAATGAGGATTCCAGACAGTTAAGGACAGATCGGCGTCGTATGAGTTCACGGCGACCCAAGCGGTTGGCAACCGACGTGAACAGTTCTGCTCGTGGAAAGCCTTAGGTCGACAGATATAACATGGCAGTAAATCCAAGGCTGAGTGCAAAGCCGCCGCATGAGTCAACAGGTTACGCTGTGTATCACACACCGTAATATTATCAGCATAGAGCAAAAACTTCACTTCAGTGACATTATGTAAGCACCATGCAAGGGGAATGAAGTCAATGTTAAACAACATTAGCGGTACCGAGACCCAGGTCGCGGTAGTACCGAGACCTGGGTTACACCACGAAGAGGAAGAAAGAATTCGATGGAATCGCCATTAAGTCGCACGGCAAATCTTCAGTTTTTAAGGAAGGATTTTACGAACCTGCGAGCCCTAGGAGAGAAATGGAGCCTGTCAGTACAATTCAAAATGGTTGCATGACCTATGTTATCATACGCTTTTTCGACATCCTTCGGAGTATGGTACGTACTGTCTTTGCCAAAAGTAACCAGGCTTCATGTTTCGCTTCTCTCTTCTATTTTAAAGCCCCAACGTAATTGCCAGACAATAACAACTTGATAACATATGAGAAAAGGAGTTCGCCTTTATATTGCACAGATTTACAGCATCAGAAGTAATACAAATTCTCTACCACCCATCTGAGAAGCGGAACACGCTGCCTGGTTACTTTTGGCAAAGACGGTACATTGCGGCTGCGTGGTAACGACAGAACGTGCGAGGCCAAAACAGCCAGTCCATCTTCGGTGCCTATGGTTGAATGGAAGCCAATTCGTGCGTGGTGGTAGGAACTGTCGTGCTCCATCTACCAGGACAATCATGTGACCAGCATTTTGCAGTCAGCTTGCACAGTGTTGACAATAAAGAAATTGGCCGAAATTTACCGAGGTCCGTCGGTGGCTTCCCTTGGTTTTGAATTAGGGTCAAAATGGCTGATTTTCAGGTTTCCGGTAGAGAGCCGTCTAGCCATAATTTCTTAGTGGTGTCCAGAAGATAATGGAGTGAGGCGTTACTCAGGCTCTTGTCAACTTCGTATGGAATAACATCCGGACTGGGTGATGTCTCCCGTTTAGCCTCGTCTGTTGTCGCAAGCAACACAAGAATGGAGAAAGGACTGGCGGTACCATCGGTGCCGTCTGCTGTTGGCAGCCTGTCTACATGTTCTGGAATCCCTTCAATGCTATAAACGGTAGCTGAGGGAGGCAACACATCATACTTTGGAAAACACTGCTTTGCCGCTTCTGTGTCGAAATCGTCCGGACTCAAGCTAGCTGCGAAGCATGCGGTAGTCGCTTTGTCGGGGCGGCGCGACCTTTTTTCATTGCCCGGAAAGTTCGCCAGGGAGATCAATTTGATGAATTCGTACTAAACTGCTCACACCAAGTATGCCACTGCCATCGTGCTATAATATCCCGTTTATACTTGCGAGCCTCAGGAGTAATGTGGTTCACCCTTGTACGTTTAATTTTGAAATTAATTCAAGCGCACAAGAACACGTACACAAGAGAGGAAACACACAGGACAGGGCACCTGTCCTGTGTGTTTCCTTTCTTCTGTGGGTGTCCTTGTGCGCTTGAATTCATTTCAAAATCAGCTATGCACCATCTAGCCCAAACAGAAGTTCTGTTAAATTAACCTTGCACGTGTCTGAGGTATTGTAGGGTATCATGAAGCTGCTAGCTCGGCTTGTCCGCGAGCTGCCCAGAAGTTGAGCAGACCGATGTCATGAACCGGTCAATCGACGGGTGCCCATGCAGTGATTGTGTCCCTGTTTAACGCGCATTGTATGCAGTCAACAAGCAGTGGTGACGACTCCACAGGTAGATCTTGCATAATAGCGCGGGAACTATTCCAGTTGACCACCGTGCGCATAACCGGCGGGCTCGTGATGGATGCACACCGATGATGATTCGATTATAGTCACATCCCAGCAATCAGGTTCAATGCGTCACGATGGTGTGCGAGGGCCGGACCACCACGGGAAATCAGGATCATATATGCATATATGGCAGGGCGGGTGTTGCAAACAGCCCGCGTTGCTGAGCTGGGATTGTTTATAACAGCAAGTAACGTATTCGCGAAGACGTCCCGCACACGCCTACCACAGGAGCTTGAAGTAAGATACCCACAATCTCGGTGTGGAGCATTGAAATCGCCTACCATAAAAAGCGGGCAACTGGGATATTTTCTACGCAGTAAACAGCCAGCCCAATTTAATACGTGTGAGAGAGCCACCTACTGGTCTAACATTAAAATACACTACCACAACAGTTGCCTTTGGCAATTTAACCACAACTGCTACTACCTCCGGGTATGAGTTGCACCAGTTTTCTAAAGAGAGGCACACAGGAGAGAAGCGTGTATCAACAAACGCCGCCGCCTTTACTGGAAGGGGAGCAGCGTGCACACGACGGCCAATCATTGATGGGGACAAGTAACCACTAGAGCCTAGAATGGTTGGTAAGATGTTGGTCTCCTGGAGTAACAAGGCCCAAACCTCAAGCTTGTACAAACGAAGGCGGGTTGTGAGTTGCCCACTTTAGTCGAGAGCCCTCTGCAGTTCCCTTGGAGCACACCAGAAAAGCTTGTAAAAGTTATCTTTTGTTAGGAGTCCAAGCGCCTCAATAGAACAGATATCAGGTTAGACAACTGTGTCGCCAAGAAACAAAGCAAGGATGCTGTAAAATCATCTCTTTCACACTTCCTTTGTTACTTCTAAAGTCCAGGGCCTCAACTAGAGTTACTGTCCGCATCGGCATGAATACTGTCATACTCTATTATCAGTTCTATTGTTTCTGGGCATCTACAGCATATACCGATAGTTTCAGCTTGATTAAGCTTCCTTCTGTAGCTTCTCAGTTATAAGGCATCCTGATGTAGCCTCAAAAAGCAGGCGGCTGCATCTTGACCTGTCATAGAAGGTTTTCTTAATCCGATAGTTCAATTTTCTATATATGTCTAGGTTCGGTTTCTTTTCCATTTAATTATTCCAGTTTTTAGCCTCTGCGTTCTTTACTTGGCGTTTAATATTTTTTATTTCTCCGGCCTTCCTTCCTACATACTTTCTGGTTATTTTTCTGGTCCTTTTTCGACACTATGGGTCAATGCCCTTTCGGTATAAGTAAATAAATACTTTAGCTGCCCATCTATTCTCTTTCATTTTCCGGAGATGTTGTTCGTCCAATATTTTGTCCTGAGCCCTCGTGCCTCGAAAGACGCCCAGCCCATGTATCCCAGTGTTGCTTCGTTTGTAGTTTTCCCGTGGGCACGAAGTGCTAATCTTTCCACAGATATTTTACTTATTTTAAACCCAACTGAGCTTTTGCCCTTAAGCACAAAACCGTGTTCCCGAAGATGAGCCCTAGTGCTATTATTTCTTTTTAAATACCTTTGTGTAACAAGGTTGCTTTCCATCAGACGTTTTCTATATTCTTTGCATAAATCATGTCAGTGCTGACAGCGGACATCCTTGCTTTAGTCCTTTGCATACATCGTCAGTAAACGCACTTTTTAATGCCCCGTGTAATTTCAGCTGATTATCACTATTGCAAAAACCAGCGTCTCCCAAAGTCTTTACCCAAGTAGCACAAAGTGGGCTTTGACGTGGGGGCCCGCGTTGGGCCCGTGAGGGTAGCCCATACGGGCCCTATGCGGGATTTGCAACACGTACCCAGAGGGGCCCCGCATGGGCTGCCCAATTCTGCCGCTATCGGTCCCAATCTGTATCCGTGTGGGCAGCCCAAATACGGCTGCCCGCATTCCGCCCAGGTAGACGAATGTGGGCAGCACACCAGAATCATTAATGGGTCCCACATTTGTGTAGGCAATGCCATCCCATTGATCAAGGTTTTAATTTTTAAGTCGATTAATCCCTCCAACACCTGAATTATACAGGCGCGGGATTTGCGAAAGCCAGTTCGTTTCGGGCTGGCCCACGTGCTGCCCTGATGGGTTGAATCTGGCATTTTCGTTGCTGCCCAAATTCCAATAATCATCAATTGCGTAACATTATGCGCTATTTTTTTGCTTTTATGTGACACTCAGTAACATGAGAGAAATTTATTCCCAACCCTACAATAATGTGGGCTGGCCCACATCAACCCCAACATGTTGGTCTGAATATTTATTTCGGTGGTGCGTGTAGTATAGTAATGCTGCAGGAAACATTTGGAGGTCGTTCAGTGCATACTCGTAAAGAGGAACAGTTACTGTTGCATATTTTCTGTCGACACTGCATAATTAACGTAGTTGTTAGAGTAAAAATAAATAGTCTTTATTCATAGCAGATATATGCTTAGGACAGTTATGTGAAACCTCCAGAAGAGGCAATTAGTAGCCGGTATAACATGATTTACATAAATAAAGTGGTGCCTTAAAGATAGGGTGGATACGTTTCAGAGCGGTAAGCCCGCCTACGGCCAATTTGGGGCCCACTGCGGCATTTCATGGGCCGCCCCAATTAGGCTGATCTTGATTTTACCGCATGGACTACGAATATATATTGCATTTTCCCGCAAGTACCCCAAGAAATACCCGTGTGGGCAGCGTGGCGGTGCGGTCGCTTTTCAGCCCGGCCGCAAACCATGCGGGACCTATTCGGTTTTTGCTTGGGCAGCCCCAATCGGACTAGCCTGTCTTCTATTTGCTTTAGGCCCACATTTGCATCTCATCTGCCCTAAATTGCCCCGCAAGAGACCGATGCAGGCAGAAGTGGGAAGAAGCAATTGCCTGCCCCGCTACCGCCCACGCGGAAATTATCTAGGTTTTTAGTGGGCAACCCTATTTGGGGCAGCCCAGGAATTTTCTGCATCAATTCCAGATTTTCGTCTGACCTTCCCTCAAGTACCCCTCAAGGGTCCCATGTAGGCAATGTGTGGGCATACCCGTATTTAGCCCCGCCGCGGCCTATGCGGGACCTATTCGGCTTTTGAGTGGGCAGCCCCAATTAGATCAGCCCATGCGTTTCCTACACAAAGCCCAAATTTCATTTGCATCGGCCCTAAAATTTCCCAAGCGGGACCCTTGAGGGCCTGATGTGGGAATATGTACTCAGTTAGCCCTTCCCACGCCTATATAATGCCCAATGGAAAAAACAGGGGCAAGCCCAATTTGGGCTTGCCCGCTTGATTCCTAAAGCGGGCCCTCGTGGGTGTTATTGTGGTTGCCCAAGCCCAACTTGCCCATACGGGCCCCCGGTGGGCCATGTAATGTGTGCTACTTGGGCAAGTGCGAAACCAGCACGGTTTTCGCGCTGGTTTTGCACTGGGTCTAATGGGCACGCTGGAGGTCTACGATATTCACTGGAGCAGTAACGGAAAGACACTGGTTGCACTGGTACAATGGGAGAAAAACGCTAGGATTAGCTTTTTGATGCTGGGTGTATCGCTGGCATTCGCGATGGACTGGGAAAAGCGCTTTATGTGCGCTAGGGCCGCACTGGTCACAGTGCGGCCCGCGGCGTCGACCGGTTAGCATCCCTCAGGTGCCAACATGGCAACAGTGTACTCGCAATCGACCATCGGGGCGCATGTGAAAAATATGGTTCAAGTAAGCGCTCTTTGCTGCTAAGTCGTTGCGCACCTGTAAGAAAACAAAGGCAGTATCATTTTTCTAGAGTTTTCATGTTTCGATAGGTCGTTTCTAGCGTTTCGAGAGAGACCACGATCGCCGCTCCTCTGATATCTCATGACCCACTATTTCGTACAACTAAAACTGGAATTGAATAATGTGGGCTACCATGTTTATCAAACTTCACAGCTGATCTTGAGGGCACTCTAACACAATGATTACTGCCAAAATGTGCAATGCGAGCTCAATCGTGGACTTCAAACAGGGCCTACGCATTAGCGAGCGTAGCCTGCACCGCAGCCCAGAATAAACAGCACAAAGAAAAAATAAAACAAGGAAGAGAGTAGTATACCGATCATTGGGCCCATGAGAGAAAAAAGCAGCATACAGCGCTTGTAATACGTAATGTTTTGCGTGCTTCTCAAGCTTCTGCGCTCCTTCTTGCTCTCCGTATAAAGCAGGCGAACCCTCAGTCATCGCAACGCTTCCCGAAATGTTTACAGACAAATAAGGTTTAGTTACACACAAAATAGTGTCGTCGCTGCTGCCCTTGCCGGTATTAAAGCTTGGTCGCACAATTTTCCTTGAAGGTTTGTACTGAAGCTCCGTGTTCAGTGAAAATTACGCCCATTGTAGCAGAGCACCACCGAAAAGCATGTGTTGGTAAATTTGCCTGCGATGTCAAACTCCACATGTTAAAATTACTTCAGTGCACAAAATAGTTTGCATAGGCATCCATAACATTAGTTGCAAGTCGTGAGAGCAGGCAGCAAGCTCTAATGATCAGGAAGCTGTAATTGTTAGAACGGCCGCAATGGCCTGTAGACTGCAAAACATGGTCACCTTATAAATGCAGTCATGGCATAAAAAGCAAAAATGCTTCAATGGTTTCCCCTCAGCCCTCTGCTATTCTGCATTTACATCGAGACACTGTATTTAAATATCATAGAAAAGGACAAAATTCGTGGCTTCCAATTGCAAGCTGCAGAGGTTAAGCTGCTGGCTTATATGCGGAGGGTGTGGCTGTATTCTCAGTGAATCGCGAAGGGTTAATCGAGGCCGTGTCGTATGTAAAAGAATTCACAAACGTTTCCGGCAGTAACGTTATTTGGTCAAAGTCCCTGGGGCTTTGGCACGGAGAATGGCCAAAGACGCCCGAGAAGTTCGCAAACATGTCCTGGGTGACAACACCAGTAAATTACTTGGGAGTCCCACTAAATAGCTATCGCGATAGCGAATCGTAATGGAGGGCACAGACTCAAGCTATGCGGGAAAAGGTGGAGGGGTGGAAAGGGCAACAATTGTCAGTTTTCGCCAGGGCCACAGTGTGCAATATGTTTTTATGTCGAAGTTGTGGTACGTGATGCAAGTGTTGCATTGTTCAAGGATGAACGTACAGAGACTGCCCCGGATATTTGCCATTTTTACGTGGGCAGCAGAATGGGAACGATGCAGTCGGACCAGTTGGTTTAGGCGGGTGAAGGACGGATAGACTGGGTTTGAGGCATTTATTTCTACGACAGATTGTCAGCAGATTTCTTTTTGTTCGCGATGTAAAAGATCCATTTTTGCGTACTGTGTGCCAATTAAGGCTCGGCAATGCACTGCCGGACTTTGTTGTCTCGACTGAAAGTGTATCGGGACGCATTTTTGGTTATTTTAGAGAAGTTGTCGCTTGTGTGCGATTCCTGTCTGTTCGATTTTCTTATGAATATTACCTTGTGTTAGCAGGAAGAAGTTATACAAGTATTTGTGCGACGTAGTTCTTCCCATACCAATGTACAGGGCCTTATACAGTGGAGGACCAGGACGCGACGTACTTAAGCGGGTGAATGTGATGCAGGCTCCGTCAAATGCAAAAACTTTATTCTTTAAGTTACACACGGGAACACTGCCAGTAAAGAAGTTCTTGAAAGGGACCTTGGGGTTCACATTGCTTAATTTGAAAACAGCCAGAAACTATAGAACACGTTTTCTTATATTGTTCTGAAGGGGTATACTTTTGGGATATTTTAAAAGGACTTTAAAAAAGGAATTTTCATTAGACTCGCATGGTATTAGGTACTTGCCAGTAGAGAATGAGGATGGGGTGCCATTTGACCTTATTATGCTAATGGCCCTCTACTGTATTTGGCGCTCGAGAATGGCAGGATACCATTGCGATCCTGACGCATGGCCAGCACGGATCTATTTTCGAGAAGGCATGAATAGATATATTGAAATTCAGAAACTTGCTCCTGAAGCTCCCGAGTGGCTCGGAAGATTGGAGCCTTAGAGACCCTAAGAGGATTTTAGCATGACGACGCCACAACCCTCCTGGCTGATTGTTGTGTTAATGAATGCTCATTGTGCCCTGTAAGTGGTTTTGTGTATTGTGCCGAACTCAGGAAATAAAGAGAAAAAGAAACTCGGCGTGGTCGAGTGGTTACCGTGGAGAGCTAGAGATTAAGAGGTAACGAGTTCGAAGCATGTGCCCCTGTTTTTTGTTTCACTTTTTTAGCTTTTTTTATTTACTTATGTGCATCGTTATATTTTAGGTTTTAATTTTTATTCTAGGGCTTTTTTTCTCCGGGCGACCAGTGCAGCCAATGCGGAGCGTGCCAGTATGCCGCGTCCCAGTGCGCCTAGTGTCCAGCATCATACTGGGCCCATAATCAGGTATTTGGCTGGGGCGCTGGGACCCAGTGGCACTGGTTTTCGCATAATGGATCTCTGCATATTTCCTTCAGTAATTCAATTACTTCTTTACCGTGCCTGCAGATTTGAGTATGTTCCACAGACGCTCCCTGTTTACGCGGTCGTATGCACAGCTTATGTCCACAAAACCTAAATATAATGGTCTGTTTTCCGCTTTGGCTATTTCTACGCATTTTGTTATGCGGAAATGCTATAATCAAGGCGCCTACCACTCCTGAACCTATTCCGAATTTCGCCCAGAACATTATTACTTTATATTCATGCCTGCATTTTTAGGTTCGCTGCCGGCAGTGTCAGCCTACTCTTAACTGATGTTCTTGTGATCGGGCTAAATGATTTAATCTCCTTCCTATCTCTTTTTCCTTTATAGATTAAATTTATATTACCCAGTCGCCAGCTGTCCAAAATTTGTTTATTTGTCATGGTTGTTTCGAATGCCTTTAACGACGTGTCTTTGCTTCTAGGTCGAAGACCATTATATAGCCTAATAAAATTTCGTCTATCTCCATGGCTCTAAACACAGGAAAATTAAAGAGGATTGCAGAATCTACATTGGAGTAATGCGAAAGCACGGATGCTGCTGTTCTTTGCTTCAGGTTGCTTCTAGTTGCTTAATTCACTTGTTGTTATACATATTTTAGTCGGGCGCTTTCAAATTGCGTGCTAATTCCTTCCTACTCCTTTTCTCGGCTCTACTTCCGGTTGCGTGACATCACATCCTTGCGTCATATGCACCACGGCACCACTTTCTCTCTTTTCTCTCATTCTCACCATCCCATTTTACAGGTGTCCACAGAATAAGTGCGACAAATACTGCACCTTGTCCTTTGCTGTGAACCAGTTATTCTGAATATTTACCTAATTAACTTATTGATCGAATTGTATTTTTACACGACATTACGTCACCCTTTAACGATTCACACCATTCGTTACGTCTACCACTTCTCGATTACTCACAACTGCTGCGGACACGACCTTGCGGACAGGTTCTGCAGACAGAAATCTGTGAACATAGCGAAGTTATGCTTTCGCATAAATGTTTGCCTCCATTTTTTCAAGTTGATTTCCCGCTGTAACCTCGTTTCCTTTATGCGCTCCGATAGTGTTTCTACATTGGGGTACCCATCATCGTGCCTTAAGGATTTGGCAATAACTAAAGTAATATATCCTATGGTGTCATCATCCTCAAGACTCCAACACATTTTCTCTCGCCGTCCTGAATGAGTTCCTGTTCATTATGATTTCTCTTACCCATGCAGCTTATATGGCTCCAGAATTTCTTTGCCACCTATTTTCCCGATAACAGCGCTGACTACGGGCCCCCGCTGACCCCACTTCTCGGCGTTCATTGGCCCCCAACTGATTTGTCTCAGACAAATACAGCTCCCAGAGGAGACAAAACATAAAGGCCCGGCCCGAAAACCCTATACTGACGCTCGCTCATCGCTCCAAGCTTCCAGATATCTACGTGGATGGTGTACCTGTTACCGTCCTCATTGACACTGGGGCCAAAATTTTCTTCCTCAGCTGAACGTTTCGTCGCAGTCTTAAAAAGAGTGTCACACCCGCCGTTTGAACAGCACTTCATGTTGATGGCGGAAGTATCGCTGCCATCGTGGGACTATCCACCGCGCGCTTAAACATTTGCTGTCGCACTAGCCCTCTGATCTTCACTGTCATCGATGGCATCCCTCACGATGTGATCCTGAGTGTGCCCTTACTAACTGCTCAACTGGCTATCGCTTAGAACTGTCTTTATGCTCCGAACACACAGATATCAAGCAAGCCCTGCTTCCGAGTCACCAAGTTTGTCGACCGGCCGATGCTGCCATCTATGTTCCCTTGGCACAGTTTCCTGCCGTTACTGATGGCACATACGTCATTTAACAAAAATAAATTTTCTCCACCGTAACGTCATCCTCTCTCACACTGTATTGACCTTCAGGAGTAACCACACCTGTCGTCTTCCCAGCGTTATTGTGAGCATTCCGTCCAAGTTTTCATCATCATCATCAGCCTGATTATACCCACTGCAGGGCGAAGGTCTCTCCCATATTTCTCCACTTAACCCGGTTCTGTGCTAGCTGCATCCACTTGACCCCTGCGAACTTCTTAATCTCATCCGCCCACCTAACTTTCTGCCGCCCCCTGCTATGCTTTCCTTCCATTGGAATCCAGTTTGTTACCCTCAGTGACCAAGTTTTACCCCGTGGCATTGAATTCGGCGCCCTGCCTCCCTTGGCTGACTGTGAAATTTCTGCTTTCATGCCTGTGCCTCTGTGTGGGCCCCTTATCGGCTTCTTGTTGGACCCTTTTTTGCATAATAGCAACGGATATGACACCTGACCAGAGCATGCTTTCTCTGACCTTTTTGTTTTCATAGAGCGACATTTCATTTTGGGGACCAGAAATTGGTAATTACCCATCTCATCAATACGGATGATGCCAGCATCGTTCACCGAATACCTTGTATTGTCTCCCTCTCTGACCGCCACGTAATACGAAAGCCGGTCGACAAGATAGCGAGAGAGAGACAAACATTTATTCGGAGCAGGCGTGAAATATTCAGCCCTAGGTGGGCAGCCTCCTCAGTCCAGGAAGCCGTGGACCCCACCCTTTCTCCCGAGTCCGGTTGTCCAGACTATGCTGATCATCCAGGCTGGGGCTTGACAGCTGAGTCTCCCAGCTGCTGCTCGGTTAAGGCGATGTTGGTTATAGTACCATTTGGTCCCTTGCATCCCCACTCCGTATGCTGTAGGGTGTTTAATAAGTTGCAAAATGGGCATTCATGTTTGTAGGTGGTGGGCAATATTCTGTGTAGTAAGATGCCGTAGGAAGT
Source organism: Amblyomma maculatum (assembly GCF_055883805.1). Taxonomy (NCBI): domain Eukaryota; kingdom Metazoa; phylum Arthropoda; class Arachnida; order Ixodida; family Ixodidae; genus Amblyomma; species Amblyomma maculatum. The sequence continues at coordinate 119,427,718 of NC_139349.1, forward strand.
GGCTGTTCATTTGGATTTTTCGGAGGGTGACTGCTTCTTCTCTGGTTAGTTTCTTGTGGGGTGAGGAATATTTTTTTCTGTGAAGTCTGTAATGCAGGAGGATGTTAATATATTTCTTGGGTACATCCTGTGTTCTCCGAAATTCCTTTAGAAGTGGTGTCCGGTTAGCATATCCTCGGGCTGAGGCGTTGGCAACTTCGTTTCCTTCCAGGTGAGTGTGTCCCGGAGTCCATGTGATGTAGGTTTCTCGGAGGTGGTTGGTTATGGTGCGATGGAGGATTTGAAGTGCTACGCTAGAAATTCTTCCCTTTTGGTAGTTTCTGTATGCAGATTGTAAATCAGTGAGAATGATGACATGTCCTTTGCTCGTAGAGATTGCTGCCTCTTCGGCTGCGTCAATGTTGTTTGTGGGAACAGTTGCAGAGTTTTTTTCTGTAAATGTGGAATCGATGACGCTAATTGAGTGGGCTTGTCTTTCCGGGTATTTTGCTGCATCAGTGTATTGTGTTTACGGATTTCTTCCGTATGCTTTGCTCAGAGCCCGAACTGGTGCCTGGCGCCGGTCTTTGTTGTATGTAGTATGCGTGTTTCACGGGATGGGGGCTACGGTGGTGTATTAGCAGATTTTGTACGGGATGCGCTGCTAATTGGTGTTTTTTGTTCTAAACTTTCTCTGTATCCCAGTTTCTTGAGGGTTGTATTTCCAGTTTCTGTAAGTTTTAAGCGTTCCATTTGGTTTACTGTGTTGGCCTCAGCAAGCTCCTCCCACGCGTTGGGAAGGCCGAGGTGGAGGAGGCGTTGCATAGATGCATGTTCGGATATACGGATGGTGATTTTGATTGCTCTACGAATGACAATGTCGAGTTTTTCCACTTCTTCCTTTAGGTCTGAATATGGTGTTCCGTATTATGTGGCTTATGATGAGAGCCTTGATGATGCGGACGGTATCTGATTCTTTCATGCCGTGTCTTCTGCTGGCCACGCGGCGGACCAGGTGCGCCACTTGAGTAACAGTAGCCTGAAGTCTCGCGAGTGTTGCCGACCCTGATCCATCTTTCAGGATGGTTAGGCAAAAAAATGTGGAGAGAGTCGGCTGAGGGATAGGAGTTCCGCCAAGGAAGATTTCCGGATAAGAAATGCTATCTTTGGGTGGTCTTCCTTGAGTTCTCCCTTTAAGAATCAGGAGTGCCGATTTCTCTGGTGCGTAGAGAGTCCGCAATTTTTAGGTAGTTTTCGGTGCAGTAGACGGCTTCCTTAAGGGCTTCTTGCTGCTGTCCTGGGCAGGCGCCTCGAGTCCATATTGTTAAATTATCGGCATTTAGAGCATGTCATATGCGGTTGGTTTTATCTAGATCCTTCGGGAGTTTCATCATAGCGATATTAAACAAGAGGTGCGATATAACAGAACCTTGCGGATTGCCTTCGTCCGCTACCAGGAATGTGTCCGTCTTGCGGTTCCCCAGGCTTATGGTGGCCGTACAATTCGTCAAGAATGTATGAACATAGGTATATGCTCTCTGTCCGCAATTGGTGTTCTGTAGGTTTCGAAGAATTGCGGCGAGTGAAACGTTAAACGCTCCCTTTATATCCGTTGCCGGAATGATGCACGTACTTTATTTGTGAACGCTCCCTTTATATCCGTTGCAAGAATGATGCACTTACTGTATTTGTCAGGATGGTCAATAATATTTTCTTTGAGTTGGAGTAGGACATATTTTGCGGATAGGCATTGTCTGAATCCATGGAGCGTATTGGGGATGTGCCATTGTTCTTCCAAATTGTTTTGAGGCGGCTCAGAACCACGTGCTCGTAGAGCTCCCCTGCACATGAAGTGAGAGATATAGGTCGCAGATTCCCAAGTCCTGGTGGCTTGTTGGGCTTGGTAATCATGATCACCTCAGCGTGTTTCCCCGCTTCTGGTATGTCCCCCGTCTCCCAACTGTTGTTTTGCTCCAGGAGATAATTCGTTGCTTCTTGGTTAAGGTTGCGTAATATTTTGTCGGTTATCTGGTCGTTGCCAGGGGTGGTATTCCGGGTAAGCTTCGTTGGGACACCAGTAGTTCCGTCATGGTAAAAGGCAGAACTAGGTACTTATTTTGGCTCCCTTGGTACAACGGGTGTATGATGTGGTGTGGACGTAGCAAACTGCCGTTGGTGAATTGCTTCCTAATCTCATTCAGGATTTCTTGCTCCGTTTCATTCTGAGAACTTAATATTCTAGCCAAGGTTTTCCAGATGTAGATTTAGACTCTGTGTTGCTGATAAGAGATTGCAGAATTTTCCAAGTATTACTCGTACTAAGAGTTCCTTGTACTCGATCGCAAACCTGTTTTCAGTTTTGTCTTCCCAGGTGTTCGGCATACTCTTCAGCCTATTTGGCGATTTTGACAATCCGCTATTTAGGGTTCTCTTTCTTTTCTGCTTTCTCCATATTGTAATGAGTCCTCGCCGGACTTCTAAAAGATGTAGTAGATGAGGATCAGCTGCCGGTGTTTCTGTCGTGAGTTGAACATGTTTCGTGTGACGTTCGACCTTTTCTATTTAGGAGTTTGTCTAGCCTTCCAGGTCGGCCGTGCGGCCGTGGATGGGGGTGTGGTGCCTCTCTTGAAAGCATCCCAGTCCGTAAGGCAAGCTTTGCCGATGCGAAGCGGTGTCTTCTTATGGGTAATTTCAATTTGTATTGTCTGGTGATCACTGCCAAGAGTCTCTTCGAGCCCGGTTCATGCAACTTGTGAGATAACCCCTAGTGAACGTAAAATGAAAGTGAACGTGGCAAACACTATTGCCAGTTCTGGTGGGCGTGTGTGGGTCATTCCTCATGGTTAGTTGGTGATGCTGCATCGTATCGTGTATCCGGACACCCTTTTTGGTGATTTTGATATATCCCCAAGCAGTGTGGTGGGCGTTGAAATTTCCTATTAAAATAAGCTTGTGTCCTGGTGTGAACCGGGCTAATTCCCGCGTGAGGGAATCGAAGCCTGCGACGGGATCTCTGGGAGGACTGTACAGATTAAGGACGAACAGGTTTTGCTCACTCTTCCTGTTGGGGATTACTTCAACGAAGGTGTGCTCGATGAGGCTGCTCACGTGGTGCTTCTGCGCATTGAGAGATTTCTATACCAAAATAGCTGTACGACTTGTACTATGAGGAGTATATTTTTCCTAGGTCATTTAGTGTGGGTTTCTAAAGCTATTATGTCCGGATTACCTTGCTTAGCGAGTTGAAGAAGGTTTTTTTTTTGTCAGAAAGATCTGCAGATTACTGCCATACTTTCAGTTCTGGTGTTCTGCCTTCATTATTGTTGGGAGCCATCTTGTTTAAAATCGGAGGTGGCACTCGCCTGGTTTGCGTCTGTTCGAGCCTTCGTGCGGGCCTTGTCCTGTTTACCGAGAATCTGTTCGAGGTTAGCCTGGCTAATGTAGTTTTGTTGAACATGCATGCGGAAGGCTTGGAGGGTTGCATTGATTTTCTGCATTTCATGACTTAAATATTGTGTCATATGCTGCATGACCTGCTGCGTAATTTGTTGTGCCAGAGGTGTGAAGGCTTTCTGGATCCCTTTGTTGATAAGTTCATTGACGCGTTCTTCTATTAGCGCTGGTGGGTTGGGAGCTTGCGCTTTTACTCTGGAGCTAGTTATAATTTATTTAATTATTTATTTATTTATTTATTTATTTATTTATACTGCAATACCAGGAAGGGATTTTCGCAGGGTGAGCATACAGAAAATAGGTAAGTACAAATATTACAAATAAGTACAAAGGCCACAAATTAATAATAAGCAACAAAACACAACAGCAAAAATGAAAGGCTCAATAACGTAACACAACAAAAAGTACACTAAGGTTTTGGGGCATACAAATACACTACTATCAAGTACTCAGTGAACATGGTAAACAGGGAATTAATTAAATGAAGAAATGACCTCTTGTTCTTTGCATTTGTTAAGAGCTTAACGATGAGTGCTTGCTGATGCTGTAATTTGGCTTGTATCTTGTCGGAGATATTGTTCTCTTCACGGTAGGACTGGCCACCTGTTGCAGTGTCTGCATAGCTGACCTGTTTTTGAGTTTGGGAGCGTGAGCACGAGTTAGACCGGCTATCTTTCCGTGACCTTGAGGTGCTTCTTGATCTTGTGGTCGAAGGTTTGCTTGCGTCGTAGGGATAGCGTTGCTCATTGTTGTGGTTGAGAGAACAGGAAAATCACTGTTCTATAGTCCGCGTTCCATCGGCGTTCCTGTTGTAGCTTTTAGACGCCATTGCAGCCTGATGTGGAAAGGGGGATTGGGTTTGATTTTTTTCTTGCAGTCTCCGTGGGCGGTTTTTTGTTGTAGTTGACATAGCTGGCATTTCGGTTGGCAGTTATGATCCTGGGGTTGATTGGCTTCGCCACAGCGGGGACAGAAATTTGGTTGAGGGTCTGAAGAACAATATTACTGAGCCTTTCCGAAGTCCCTGGGCGTCCCCTGTCGTTTTAGCCAGAACGAAAGACCACACTTGGAGATTCTGTATTGACTACAGCAACCTTAATTAGATAACTAAAAAACGCTTACCCTCTCCCAAGAATCGGTGACGCCGTTGACTGCTGCATGGTGCCAGCTACATTTCCTCTTTCCAATTGCCTTCGGACTACAGGCAAAATGTCGACAAACGAGATCGCGAGAAAGCCGCATTTGTCGCCTCTGACGAACTATATGAATTCATTCTTGCAATTTTCCTTGGTATCGCTCCTGCGACCTTCGAGCGCATAATAGACTCATTTAAACGTGGCTTTTAAGCAAAGATACTTATATTTTAACTCGTGCCTTCGCTGAGACTGTGCACCATGTATTATTTGTGTGCCCAATGTATGCTCTTGCACAAAAAGTGCTAACTCGCTCCTTTCTGGTTTCAAATAGACGATGTCCATGTGCTACTTAGATGACAATGTCATTTTTTCTCCTACATTCACAAGCCACCTTCACCGACTTTCTATGACTCTGGACGTATTCCGCCGCGCCGACCTTCCACTGAACGCCAAGAAATGCTGCTTCAACCACAGCCTTATCAATGGGCCGTTTGGTTGATGCAACTTTTGTGCAGTCCGACCCTGACAAAGGTTGTGCGGTGAGCGAATTCCGTGCTCCACGTAACACACCTAATGAGCAGTGTTTTTTTAGAGCTCTGCTCCCATTTCTTAATTTGGAATATCGCAGATATAGCTCGTTCCTTTACCTCACTTCTGCAGAAAAGCTTGAATTTCTCCTGGAGCAGTGCGCAAGCTCATGCCTTTACAACGATCATTTCCTCTCTCACCCCTCCCTTTGACCTGGCGCTTTTCGATCCGTCTGCAGCAACAGAACTACGCACTGACGCTAGTGTTCATCCGTCCTTCAATTCGTCCGTCATTATGTTTGTGCTGCGTAACGAAACACTATGTAGGCACCCATGCGTCCAGATGGTGTAGAAAATTAGCTTGTCCTCCCAAATCTTCTGAGCTCTACAGGTGGTGAACTCGTTTGTTATGCCCAAAAACAGGGAGGACATGTCAGAGGACCGGTTGCGCTGGCTTAGAGGAGCTCGGCGGGTATCCACTGGGATGTCGTTGCCTCCATCGCGCGCTGGATACGCCGGTGTTGATCTGCTGGCTCGGATGTACGCAGGAGAGACTCTCACGTCTCTGGGGTGTTTGAGTTGCCTGTGTTGTAGTGTGTACAAGTCCACTGAACATGGAGGCTATCTGTTGTGGAAAGGTCCTGCTGTATAAGAGGGGGTGTGGGAAGCCGCCGGTTTGTAGTTTGCGCCATTGGACGGCCTCGCGTCTTGTTTGATCATGGTGTACGGGAAGATATGATCATTTTTCGAGTCGGTAGTGTTGCAGTATGTCCGTGAAGTGAGTAGTGAAGCGCCTGAGATATTAGTGTCAAGGGAAGTAGGGTGGCTGATCATACTCTTTGCTCGGAAGCTGAGATCTCGAGCGAGAGTGTGCGCCTGGGCGTTTGCGCTGAGCGACTCGTGCGCTGGAGCCCAAAGAAGTAATTGTGATATGAAAGAGGGTGCAGTAGAAAGTGTAATGTCTACCACCTGGCAAGAGATACGGCCAGCATCGTAGTTGCGGATAGCCTGTTGACGACTTTGGTATTAGACTTTGGATGACGACTTTGGTATTAGAGTCGGTTAGCGCTAGCGCAGTGGTAGCCCCCTCAGCTGCGTTGACTGTTTCTGCATTGCGAATGCTGCAGGCTGTGTACCAGCTGCTGTGAGGGGCGAGAGCTACCGCCACCATCGCTGTCTTCGAGGGATGTTAATAGGCGTCCGTATAGGTGACGTCCGGACGTCCGCTAAAGCGTTTCTCGAATTGATGTGCCCGGTCGGCCCGTCTTTCGGCGTGGTGGTCCGGATGCATCCGCTTGGTAATGAGAGGGATGCGGAGATTTAAGCGATATTCCGGGGTAAGTTCAGCATTGCTTTGGGCCGCTATCGGCGTGGAGGTCCCAACTTGCTGCAGTACCGCTCGGCCAGCGTGTGTGAGTGAGAGCTGCTCATATTGAGCGGTGAGGGTTGCTTCGATCAGTTCGCTCACGCTATTGGAGATTCTTAAAACCATCAGCTTATGGGTAGCTGTGGACATTTGAAGACCCAGTGCTGTCTTGTACACTTTTCGAAGTGGCATATCTAGCCGTTCGCTTTCGGCACGAGTGAGACGTAGGTAAGGTGCACAGTATGTGATGCGGGAGCAGATGAAAGCTTGAACGAGGCGCAGAAGGCTGCACTCTCGCATGCCATGATGCTTGTTGGAGACTCACTTAAGGAGTCGTCCGATCTGTACCGCTGACTGGTCGATGCGCTGGAGCTTGATGGTGTTGCTACCGTTGGTTGTAGGTGTAAGCCCAAGATCCTGATGGGATCAGTGCGAGGAATCGAGCTTGCTTGAACCTAGAGGTTGATGTCAGGAAGTAATTTTAGAGAGCGTCGTCACGGGGACGGGATGATTATATATATTTGTCGTCGTGTAGGTGAGGCCAACCGGGCTGAGACATTCCTCGATGTGTTCGATGGCGGTATGTAGAGTCTCTTCACTCTGTTCGTCACTGCCGCGCTTGATTCAGAGTATGAGGTCGATAGCATACATTCTATGATACAGTGATGTCGACCAGTAACTTAGGCAGGCCTATCAGTGCAACACTCAAAAAGCATCGGCGAAAATACAGAGCCTTGCGGCCTACCACAGTTTCCCTGAGGGACGATGGAAGGATCTGCCGTGCAGCTTTAAGTTGCACTGTGCGGTCGGTGAGGAGGTCTCGGATGTACCCATCCGTGCGATGTCCGACACCAAGAGCCTGAAGTTGTTTAAGTTGTTTAAGAATAGCTTCATGGAGGACGTTGTCGAATGTCTTGGCCTCATCGAGGCCGCCGATGACTTTCCTGTCTAGTTCGCGTCTCATGACTACCTCATGATGCCGCTAAATGAAGGCGGAATCCAAACATTGTGTCTGGAAGAAGATGGTTGTCTTCGAGGTATCGTATGAGTCCGGTTTAGATAACGTGTTCCATCAGCTTCCCAACGCAGCACGTGAGAAAGATAGGACGGAGGTTGGCTAAGGTTTGTAGTTTTCCCGGCATGGGGATGAGAACTAGATTGGCGCATTTGCACTCCTGAGGTATGGTACCGCTGGACCAACGTTCTTGAAGATAGTCATTAAGAGCATGAATGGATGCGTCGTCTAGATTCCTAAGCATTCTATTTGAAATGCCGTCGAGGCAGGCCGACGAAGTCGTCTTGAAGCGATTGAAGTTTGCTCGGACCTCCAAAAGAGTGATTGGAGCGTCTAGGCCGGGATTGTCTGCGCCCTGATAGATAGGTAGGGCTTGTTGTTGGTTCGGGGCGGATGTAATTATTTAAAAGCTTTTGTTTGAGCCTGTCTGGCATGCCAGGATACTGGTGGAAGATTCGCTTGAGCTGTTTGCGTGTTTGGAGTTTGCCTCCAGCTAGGTCGACTAAATCTCGAAGGATGTTCCACGTGTTAAAAGCGTTAGGAGTCTTGTTCATCTGGTCACGAATGTTGTGCCAGCTTTTTGGAGTGGGTTCGACTGCTTAGTTCTAGATATTCATGTGAGCGCGCGCCAGACTACATCTGAAATCACGGTCCAATTTCGGAGCCGCCAGTAGAGCTTCGAGCGGCTTGCGCTCCCACAAACGGGCGTAATAGCGGTCGCAGTGTGGGGCTGTGTCCTCTATCTTGACGGTTTGTGTGGCGTCAGCCACTTGTTCGACCATTTCGGTTGTTCAAGCCTTGATGTCAGTAATAGCGGGTGGTTTGTACTGCTGTTTGCTGTGTCCGGAAGGAGTCCCAGTCAATCACCTGATCCGCCCGTGTACATTGCCTGGTGGACTCGTGTATTACGATTTCGAGCACGAAATGATCCCTCCCGAAATTTTCGTGAGTGTGATACCAATTTGCTTTAACTGCGGGGGTTCATACATTCTCCTATTAGTCCTCAGGCCATTCCACAGGATACTCACCCTTCGGTCTACTGTTTTGCCGCGACTCTTTACTTTCCTTCGACACCTTACTGCCTGCCGATAATTCCTTCTGCAGCTACTGTTCCGATGCCCGAGCTGATGCCGCCCACCATATTGCCTGTTTCCGAAGTGGCGCATCTCTGCGCTCTCAAATTCACCGTTACAACCTCGAGCACTATGATGCCACTACCTTCCTGGCTCCTTACTCCACTGGTTCCCGGTCCGACGTGTAGAGATGTGTAAGAAATTTTTGCCTCGCTACCTTCGCCTCTACCGCGTCTTGAGGGAACTGGTCGACGTCACCTACGAGGCCATGCCTCTGCACCCTAAGTCTCATTCCACAACCCCTCACCCAGAAGTCTCGCATATCGCCAGTCTTAAGCCCTGCAATTCAATTTCCCCTGTACAGCGGGACTGCTTCTACCGCGGAGGATATTGTTTTGTTGAGCAGCCTCAGAGACAACGATGTGATGCAGTATAATAAAGAACGATGATGATGAAGCTAGGCTGTCCTGCGAGTATGGCGCTGACGGTGAACTGTTCCGTCTACGTTGTAGTGTGCCCCGTACCAATATCAACTTAAGCACATGAATGTTGGCTGCTGCCTTAAACAAAGTGTAACCAAGAAGCTGGCCGATGCCAAGGAGCTTTAAATTAAGGGACGCCGTTGCAGACATATTTCTTCCAGAGCACCGGCAGGTTAAAGTGCGTTTACATTGGATGTTGCACGGTGTCCCTGACTGCGACATCCACACTGCTTTCAAGGCAATTTGGTGCGGGTGCGAGGTCGCGCGATAGCTTTCTCGTGGGGCTGACATGAAGAAAAAAAGAGTTCGTAACGAGAACAGTGCTTCTCAAGTTGAACCTAGTTATGAAGTTAGCCAGTCTTCCGCAGAAAGTTCGGGTCGCAGGTAGGTTGGGTATCATGGTGCCCAGAGACAAACGCGGCGCATGCAATGTCACGGCTCATATCCCGTCCGCTGCTATTGAGGCCCCCATTTGTTCCAAGTAGAGGCACTGCGGGCACGCGGACGAGGACTCAGTCTTTACCTGTTCTTCGTTAGCCGGGCTGGGATCGAAGTTGGAGTGGAAGGTATTGTATTGTATTGTATTGGGGTTTTATGGCGCATAAGCAACTCAGGCTATCATGCGCCAAGAGCAAGGTTAAAATCTGTGCTTACTTGAAAAGGGGAAAAAGGTTCGTTAAAGTTTACAGTTTATTCAGAACGTCTGCTTCTTTTAAAAAACTAAGAACACATTTTAAGTTTATTATTGCTCTTTCTCCTAAAAGTAATTTGGGATGGAAAGGGATGGCACGATCATAAAAAATAGTGAAATGCTTTCTCCGTAGTGTCTCTAGTTTTGGGCATGTAATCAGGATGTGGTTGACAGTGAGTACTTCTCCGCATTCTCCACACGTAGGCTTATCTTGTTTCCTTAGTAAAAAATTGTGTGTGAGATGTGTGTGCCCGATACGCAGACGGCATACTGTAACCTCCATGAAGCGTTCCTGATGAGTGCTTGTTTCCCATTCTTCTATTTTGGGCTTTACGAGGTGCAATTTATTACTTTCTTGGTTATTCCATATAGACTGCCATATATCCTTTTGTTTTCGTTTAATTAACTTTATGCAATCCTTATAAGGTATGTTTACTTTCTCTATTTCTTTCCTGCCTGCTTGAGCAGCACACACGTCCGCTCTCTCATTTCCTTCAATGCCCATGTGGCTTGGAACCCAACAGAATATTATGTTATGTCCTTGGGCTGATATCTTTATTACATCGTGTATTATGTTACCGAGTAATGGCATGAATGCATTTCTGGAGTTTAGAGCTGCGAGCACACTCAGTGAATCTGTATAGATAACACTGTTCTCCGTGCCCTCGTACACAATTTTTGCTACAGCTACCCGGACAGCATAACACTCGGCTGCAAATACTGATGCACATTGAGGAAGTCGAATAATTTTTTCAGAGTTCGGATCCACTACAGCGCTGCCAACATAGGAGGCAGTTTTTGATCCATCCGTGTAAAACTCTGTGCATTTTCTGTATTTCTCTTTTAGTGCGCGATATTCGTGTAATATATGTTCTGTAGGAGTTTCGCTCTTTTTGAACTGTGTAAGAGTGAGGTCACAGACTGTTGGAAAGTTGTACCATGGGGCCAGGGGCCTATTTTCTTGAGCGACATCAGGCAAGGTGTCCAGAATATGGAGCTCACGGCAAATGTCTTCAAATCGCATTATCAATGGTCTTGTTGTGTGAGGCTTGTTTGAGAATATTGTTCGGGAGGGGCAAGCTGTGACAATCGGGTAACAGATGTGTTTTTTCCGTGTCCTTATTCTGAGGACATATGCGCATGTAAGTAAAGCTCGTCTATCTTTCAGTGAAGGCTCGTTAGTTTCAACATAGATGCTATGCACAGGAGACGTTCTGTATGCACCACAAGCAAGGCGGAGGCCTAAGTTATGCACTGGGTCTAATTTCTTTAAATATGATTTCCTAGCTGATCCATAAACTATGCTTCCATAGTCCAAGGAGGAGCGCACAACAGAGCGATATATATGCAAAAGGCATGCCCTATCAGATCCCCAATGTTTGCGTGAAAGGACTTTTAGGATGTTTAGGGATTTGGAGGCTTTCTTTTTTAGTGCTTGTATGTGAGGGAGAAAAGTGAGTTTTTTGTCAAAAGTAATGCCCAAGAATTTATGGTTATTGTTTATGGGCAATTTGATTTCATTTAGGTGTAAGGTTGGATTGGGCTGTATGCCTCGTTTGAGCGAGAACATAACTGCCACTGTCTTCTGCGGAGAAAATTTAAACCCATTTTCACTGGCCCATTTTGTTAGCTTATTTATTGTTAATTGGATCTGTCTCTCACATGTGGACATGTTGCATGATGTGTAGGCTATTTGAAGGTCGTCCACATAGAGTGAATACATTATGGAATTTGGTATTACTTTAGTAATCGAATTCATTTTTACCACGAAAAGTGTGGTGCTTAAAATGCACCCTTGGGGCACACCATTCTCCTGCAGGAAGGTTCTTGATAAAGTGGTCCCAAGACGTACTTGAAACGACCGATGTGACAAAAAGTCACTTAAAACCTTTAGCATTCTGCCACATATGCCTAAATCTGCTAGGTCGCGCAATATCCCATACCTCCAAGCCGTATCATATGCTTTCTCAAGGTCAAAGAAAACGGCAAGGCAATGCTGTCGGTGTATAAAAGCCTCTCTGATAGTGTTTTCAAGGCGCACGAGATGGTCAGTTGTTGAGCATCCTTTTTTAAAACCGCACTGATGAATGTTTAAAAGTTGATGAGATTCTAAAACAAAAGTTAGTCTGATGTTTAAAACACTTTCAAATGATTTTGCTAAACAGCTGGTGAGAGCAATGGGCCTATAACTACCAGGAGATGTCGGCTCCTTTCCGGGTTTTAAAAATGGTACGACAACAGCTTTTTTCCACGCCTCTGGCAATTTTCCTAGGACCCATATTTTGTTAAAAAAGTTTAATAGTGCCTCTATGGCAGGTTCGGATAAGTGGGCGAGCATTTTGTAGTGAATTTGGTCAGGACCAGGTGCAGTTTGTTTACCGGCAGATAGGACATTTTTTATTTCTTGTAGTGTAATTAAGCTATTATAGGGTTCTTTTGTACCACTACTTGTAGGGAGTTTTTGTTTCTCTGCTGTGTTTTTGTATTTTAGAAATGTTTGAGTGTAGTGTGATGAACTGGAAACTTCAGAAAAGTATTCACCTAAAATGTCGGCCTGTTCTTGTATCGTTGTCTGTACTCCGGGGGCTGTTAGAAGGGGAATGGTAAATGGAGAGTAGCTGCCATTTAGCTTTCTAACCTGTTCCCACATTTGTTTTGTTGTTGTTGAGCTGTTTATAGAAGTTACATAGTTCTGCCAGGAGGCTTTTTCGGCGCGGCGGCGGATGTAGCGGGCTTTTGCTCTTGCTTTTTTAAACTTGACGAAATTGTCCTGTGTTGGGTATCTGCGAAAAATTCCCCATGCTTTGTTTTGTTCTTTTTTTGCTTGTTTACATTCTTTTGAGTACCAGGTTTTGTGATTTTGTTTCACCACTCCTGAGGACTGAGGAATTGCTATATGTGCTGCAGTAAGGATACAATTTGTGTAAGCATCGTTTAGTTCATCTATATTATATTTATCTGGAGTAATTTTTTCTAGGCTGGCCTTCTCTCGGAACAGTGCCCAATCGGCTAAATGCAGCTTCCAGCGTCGCGGCTTGGATGGGATGATTTGTGGTGAAGATGTTAAGCTGATTAGTATAGGTAAGTGATCACTTCCGTGTGGATTATCTAAAACGTCCCATTTAAAATCTGTAAAAATTGATGGTGAGCTGAGGGATAAATCAATACAGCTCATTTTGCCTGAACTAGATGAACAGTAGGTTGGTTTCCCGGTGTTAAGGAGACAGATATTATTACATAGTATACAATCTTCGATGATTTCGCCTCTCGTATCTGTTTTTCTACTGCCCCAAAGGATAGAATGTGCATTAAAATCTCCTACTATTAAAAAAGGCTCTGGAAGCTGCTTTAAAAGATCTTCTAATTCATAACTACTAAATTTAAGGTGCGGCTCTAAGTATATGCAGCACACAGTTATAGTTTTAAAAGCCTGCAAGGTTACCGCTATAGCTTCAAACTTAGTTTTCAGTTTGTGTTCTCGAACTGCTATTCCGTTTTTTACTACTATGGCAACGCCACCTGAGAGCCTGAGAGCTTGCTCTCGGTCGCGACGGAAGACTGTATAGTTTTTGAGTACGTTCTTATGTTTGGGACCTAAATTTGTCTCTTGCAAACACATGGCTAGTGGTGAGTGAGTGGCCAATAAGTGTTTTATGTCATTTATATTAGTTAAAAGTCCTCTGCAGTTCCATTGTAAAAAAGCCATTTTGTATTTAATGAGTAGAGCAAGTTAGGTTTTGATTTCAGGCCCTCTGATTCGGGGCTTTTCTCGTCTTTGTCGATCCAAGGAGCTGCGCCGTCCATCAGACGTCGACGGCACAGGACTGCCTTGGCTTGTGTCCATCGCGTCTTCTGACACGCTGGACGCCCGTGCGGACCGCACAGGTGCGTTTGTATTTCCCCTCACCGCATGGTGAGAGGCCTTGAGGCCGGCTGACCTGGGGGTCTGCGCAGCCTGCTTTTCTGGTGGTGGCGCAGCGCTGGCCGCAGCCACCAAGGGCACGGATGGCCCTGCCCCCGGTTCACTGTGTGAAACCTGGGCAGGTGCCAGAGTCTGTTGTGGCTCAGTGCCCTGTTGTGCCACAACAGAATAGGCCGGTTTTTTTGACAGAACACGATTTCGTGCTTCCCGGAAAGTTATGTTTTCTTTGACCTTGATGGTAATGATTTCCTTTTCCTGTTTCCATATTGGGCATGTGCGTGAATAGGCAGGATGACTACCCTCACAGTTGGCACACAAATGTGTCTGAACCTCACAATTCTGGGAATCGTGTTCATGGGAAGCACATTTTGCACATCTCGGCTGGCCGCGGCAGGTCTGGGAGCCGTGACCATAGCGTTGGCACTTGAAACAGCGGCGAGGATTTGGAATATATTTCCTGAGTTGAAGTTTCACATAACCTACTTCGACTGATTCGGGGAGGATACTTTGTGCAAATGTCAGGACAAGGTGCTTGGTCGGAATCTCTTTGTCATCACGCCTCATTTTTATTCTGTAAACATCTGTTACGTTTTGGTCTTTTAGGCCTTCTAGAAGTTCCTCTTCGGTTAGGGATCTGAGGTCATCGTCAGAGATAACTCCGCGGACAGTGTTCAGAGAACGGTGTGGACTGATGGTCACAGGGATTTCTCCAAAAGACTTTAATGTGGACAGTTTTTCATGTTGATGATTATAGAAGATTTCCAACAAAAGGTCTCCGTTCGGAAGTTTCTTTACGTTGTAACCCTGACCTATTACTTCTGTCAGTGTCTTGGTCACTATGAAAGGTGAGATTTGTCTAGCCGTTTTCTCAGCGTTGTCACTGTGTACAACATGAAATCGTGGAAACCTGTTTGGGTTTTTCAGAAAGAATTTGGAGGTTTCGTCGGTGCGACCCCTTTTTCGGGATCGATCATGTGAGAGTAAAGAAGCCATAAAATAATGATGATGTTCGGCCAGGGTGGCGGCCACCCACCACCGAGCCCAACAAGGGGACGGGACAGGAGCTTCCGAGAAAGTCCAGCCCACGCCAGCCTTACACCCTGACTATAACCAAATATGGCGTAACACAGGGTGGTTAGCCACACAAGGTTAACCCTTGCCGCCTGGAAAATGAAAAATCCAAGAAAAGAGGAGGAGACAGGACAGTTGTAAGCAAGAGGACAGGAAAGCAAAAGATGGAGGGGAGGACAGGAAAAGGCGACTGCCGATTTCCCACGGTCGGGTCAGGCCGGAGGTGCCGTCTATGGGAAGCGTGGGCCAAAGTGGTGTGTTGCCTCCGCCGAGGGGCCTTAAAGGTCCAAACACTCGGCATCGGCTCAACCACCAGGATCCCCTTTTCCCCAGACACGACGATGCCACGCACGGCTAAACGTGGGTGCTCGGGGTCCGTGGTGTCGCACAAAACACACAAACACCTGCTTTAACAGGTGCCCCCTGCGGGGGGAGTGGAAGGAGCTGATGAATTCTGCTGGGGCTGAGGACGCAGCGAAACGTGCAGACAATTGGGGCAATGCAACTTTTTCGCTGGACTTGTTGGCGAATGCCAGCGGTAGTCGCCTTCCTGCTAATTGACCATTGCCCCAGCCGTTTTCGGCAGACACGCTCCAATCAAGTGAGGCAGCTTCAGTTGATGTGAAATGTCTCCCAGTGGTCAAGGGTGTTGAGGCAAAAGAAGCGACGGACGGTGACCAGCAGAGTAGTGGTAGCCGTACGTCCACCTCGCCGCATCTGGGAAGCTTTCCAATGTGACAACAGGGATCCCAACCTGAGCCAGGCGGTGTTGCCATAGCAAGCGATCAGCGCCTTCTTCTTTGGGAATTTCATCGCGCGGGAGGCAGGCTGTTGAGGCGCCTCGTTTTGTAATGTACCTAATATACCTTCTAAAGTGCGGCTTTAAAAAAATACGCAACTTTAATGAACATTTTCTGCTTGTACATCTTAAAAAAATAGAAAAGGCTACTTTCTGGCATGTAAAGTTTGTGTCGGGGACAAAAACTAAAAACGCTAGAATTGAAAGGGGACCGAGCAACGGCTCGCAAATGTGTATGTGTCTGTGTGCGCATGTGTTGGCACGTTTTTTTCGCGAACCAACATTTTTTGTTTATAGCCTCTTTCTCCAAAACTTTCACCCCATAATGCCTGAGGACCAAGCCTCGGAAAGTATTGTATCCATTGGAAACCGATCGGTAGCCAGCGGCACTGGGGATTGAATCTGGTATTTCCCGAATACAAGGCTGGTGCTCAACCACAACTGAAGGATTCCAAGGGAAGGAAAGCAAAGCAGGGGGCAGCAGAACGTTAGGAGTGTGGATGAGGTTAAGAAGTTAGTATGGGTCATGTGGATGTAGCTGAGCACAGGACCGAGGTAATAGGAGGAATATGGGACAGGCCTTCGACCTGCAGTAGGGCTGATGATGAAGATGATGATGATAATGTGCTTGCACGCGCTGGCAGTCTAACCAGATGCGGATTCCAGACCGCCCATACATCCGAACCGACAAGGGGCCGTGAGCGGGCGCCGATAAAGTTACAGGGATTCATATTATCGCTGCCGACGAACCATATTAGCTTTGCGAGAGCCAGGTTCCAAGAGCTGGCAAGCAAGATGGGGGTTGGACTAGTACGAAGGAGGCAAAAAAAAAGAACGAAACTAAGGAAGGCCTTGAGAATGGAACTGGGCCAAGCGTCGGCGCACACAATGGCTTGAAAGACGATGAACGAAACGATCGCCGGTGTGAATTTGCGTGTAATTTTCTTCATTCTTGTAGCCAAGTAGATCAGTTGTTAAGTTTAACGAAGTTTTCTGTGACCAACCAACTTCTACGACAGTGCGAAAAAGCTCATACAAGACCAGAATATTTCCCTGGAAGCGAAGTCTGCGCCACAGGTTAATGTCCATTTCTCGCGCAAGTGGTTTGTGACTTCATTATATTTGATTGCGTTTTGGGTCGTGAGCATATAATTGCGGTTCTGCGCGCTGCGATATTCTAGCTCGCGCGTTCATGTATGGACGGCTGCAACATTTCCGATATCGTCCACGAAGGGGATGCCTAATTAAGATTACGCACGAATGCGCCGCGCAAGTGGAAATACTCCACTATTTTTTCTCCGCCCGAGTACACTGGCGCGCTTGTCTAAGATATGCTTAGTGCTATTTATTTTTAAACTGCGAAATTTAGATGAACTCCACTTAGTAGTAAATTGTATGTATTCGAATCCTCCTAGCTGCCAAAGTTGCATAGTTTCCGTAAAAACGGTCATTTGTAAGTGAACTTATCAGCCAAAGCCTAGCTATCCAGGGAGGTTACTTCGTCCAACAACAGCCGGATTGTGTCGCCAAGTGTCTCAGTGAGTTGGAAAGCAAAGCGAAAAATACGAGAAGCGATGCACTATGCGCCGGAAGCCTACCTCTTGCCAATATGTTTCACTCTGTTCTGCTGCTTATTCAAACGGCTCAAAAGAAATCAGCCAAAAATCTATCTTTCAAATTGTATGGGGCACTTTGAGATCCATTTACGTGACCAGCAAACTGCCTGCCGTCCAACACGAGAAAAGCAGCGAGCGAATTTGTTTTTAGGTAGGGTATGTAAGCTTTCGTTACGAAAGCTACCCTTCGAATGAGTCTGAGGCACGACTGTGATTACTTTTGCTACGCGATACGAACTAACCGACCCTAAAACAAATGAGACATTTACTGAATTCTGCTGACCGAAGATATCCACGCTTCGCGCCTCTGCTACTCATACCTCTTGCGGATTACGGTTCTTTCTGTTGCGCTGACTGTTGCCGTGCACAACACCACAGCGATGACTGCCTCCTTTTCGCGAAGACAAGAGAATATATGCCATTGCGGCTAGTTGATTAATAATATTAGGAGCGACCCACGTTTTTGGCATCGCTCAACGTGTTGCTTCGCCTGCTCTATTCCGCGACTCCGCGACTCCGCTGCTGGCCGGCTGGCGGCACTTTCGCTTCGCGCCACCCTGGCGCTGCTCTCGAAACTAAAAAAAAACCTGATGTTGAGAGCCCTACAGCACCGACTGTGACAATTCGCGAGCGTTCGGCATAGCAGAACCCAGGAAAGGCGTCTCAAGCAAGGCGGTCAACTTTGCGTACGCTGCCTAATATCATGAATGATGAGCATGCCGGCAGAACGGCGCTTCCCGTGCAAGCCGAGGATGATGTCAGTGACCAATGCGGCGTCTAGCCACGTGTTAGAATCCGGACGTTAGTACCATGATCTCGGTTTCTTGTCACCCGGTGGCGTGTTCGGTGAGATGTACCAAACCAAGCTGAGTGAGCTCGACAGTAATCTCCTAAAAGTCTTCTGTTTTGTCTGTTGATTGGCATTTTGTATTGTAGCCCAGCCAGGGCAGCGCAGTGGTTACGGCGCTCGACTAGTGTGCCCAAGGAAGCGGCATCGAATCCCGGCCTCGGCGACTGCGTTTCGATGCAGGCGAAACGGAGTGGCGTTCGTGTGCTGTGCGATGGCAGTGCCCGTTAAAGAACCCCAGTTGGTCGAAATTTCCGGAGTCCTTCACTACGGCGTCTCTCATAGCCTGAGTCGCTTTGGGACGTTAAATCTCACAGACCAAACCAAGCCAAACATTTTGGATTATAGACAAGCTTGTATCATACTAATGAAATCTGTCTTATCCTGACATCGTTTGCATGTATTGGAAAACTGTTCCGGGGACAACTGGCTAAAGGCAGCTGCATTCGTAAAAGTTTTTTTCACCGCCTCTAGGTGATTTGTGACTCAATCAATGTATTATATTATATTATTTTGTGATTCAATGTATTATATGCCGGCGAGTATCTTACCCTGTTTAGTCGGTATGAAGGAGCATTGAACAAGGGTAAATGGGGTGTGCCTTAGTTCACATGTCGAGCCAGCGTTTCGACAAGTGGACTTGTATTCGTCTGGGCAAAGCGATCATCACTGGCAGGGGTATAAATACACTTTTGCTTCCAAAGAAGAAGAGCTGGGGAGGGGAAAGTGGGTGAGAAGAAAGTAGTTCTGAAGGAGCAGGGAGGGGAGATGGGTGAGAAGAAAGTAGGTCATGGAGTGAACAAAAAAAAATCATCAGTATGTATTTCTCAGCTTGGAACCAGGAATCCTGTGGCCTGCAAAAGAAGTAAAAGCGGCAGTACCAGGAAAAACTAAAATTGTAGTTTTTCCTGGTACTGCCGCTTTTGTATTTCTTTGCCTGTATTCCTGGTCTGGGTAAAGCGATCATCACTGGCAGAGGTTTAAATACGCTTTTGCTTCCGAAGAAGGAAAGCTGGGGAGGGGAAAGGGGGTGAGAAGAAAGTAGTTGTGAAGGAGTAGGGAGGGGAGATGGGTTAGAAGAAAGTAGGTCACCGGAGTGAACAAAAACAAATTGATGATGATGATGATGGATTTTAATGGCGCAAGGGCGACTCAGGCCAAAGAGCGCCAAACTCAAGGTTAATGGTGCACTCAAGTTTATGTGATGGAATAGTTGTGATTTTTCATGAAGGGATAAAAAACTGGTGTATAGGGCCTAAAAATGTATTCGCTCTGTAATATCGCTAAAAACAATGGTGTATAGGGCCTAAAATTCATTTGTGATATATAATGGATGCGCAATGTATAAGTAGATGTATTAAAAGATCTCATCCGTCCTCTCAAGGAGGAGCGGGCTGAGACCCACGTCGATAAAAAATTTCATGTAAAAAGCCTACTTGTGATAAAAATTTAAGCACCTGTTTTAAAGGAAACATTGGGTTGTCGCCAATAAAAATGGATGGGTGTGCAGGTATTTGATGAGTGAACAAGGAGGGAAAATGACGTCTTCTTTCTGGTTCCAGTTGTGCACATATGATTAAAACATGTATGACAGTGAGTCGGTCACCACATCTCGAGCAGTGTGGTGCAGGAGAGTTGGTTAAAAGATATGTATGGGTTATGTATGTGTGGCCAATTCTCAGCCTGCACAGGGCTACTTCTTTAAATCTGTGTTGTTTTTCTGTGGTGTACCTGCCTATTTTTGCCTTTATTGTGTGTAGTTTATTTTCTGATGCTGCGTCCCATTCCTCTTGCCATTGTTGTCGAATCATGTTTTTTATGTGTGGTTTGAGGTCATGATAAGTTATCTTATCAATGTCTGTGTCATTTCGAAGGGCAGCTGAAGCAGCTAGCCTATCAGCTGCCTCATTACCAGGTATACAGCGGTGGCCTGGCACCCAACACAGTGTAATTTTAATTTCTTGTTCATGGGCAAACATAAGGGTGTTATAAAGAGAGTTCAGTACTGGGTTCTTATTTTGCCATTTCCAAAAGGATAGGGACTTTAAAACACTGAGGGAGTCTGTGTAGATGATCGACGTCTGTATTTTATTTTCTATAATGTGTCTCACAGCTAAAAGGATACCATTGCATTCAGCGGTAAATATACTAGTATTTCTGTTCAGGGTTTTTGACTGTGAAAACTGTGGTCCATGTGCTGCACAGGAGACTTGAGCAGACTTCGAAGCATCAGTGTAATATTCATCACAAGTGTACTTCTCCTGAAGTGACATGAAATGCTGCTGTATGGCAATAGGGGATGCATGTTTGCCCACTTCAAGAAACGACAGGTCGCAATTAACACCGTGCATTTCCCAAGGAGCAATTAGGTCTTTTATGGAAGTTGTATGAAGACTGGTAACCGAAACATTCAGATATTCAATGTGCGTGGCAACTCTGATTGGATATGGTGGTGTTAGAGATGGTTTTTTTGAGAAAAGTGCTGTGCCAGTTTTGTCAAGCAGGAGCTGACGACATGGATGGTCCAGTTGGCATAGTACCTTCATAGCATAAGTTAGAGAAGTAATTTGTCTCCTTCGTTGCAGTGACCATCGGTTCGCCTCGACATAGAGGCTAGCAATTGGGCTAGTTCGGAAAGCGCCCGTAGCGAGGCGAAGGCCGAGGTGGTGCACGGGATCGAGCAATTTTAGCGCAGAGGATGATGCTGACCCATAAACCATGGAGCAATAGTCAATGCGTGATAGAACTACACTATTCAGAAGGTTCAGAAGGCAGTCGCGGTCTGTGCCCCATGACCGGTGAGAGAGAATTTTTAGCAAATTCATCGCTTTGAGACACTTCAGTCGCAACTGTTTTATGTGGGGAATGAAGGAAAGTTTTTCGTCAACAACTACGCCAAGAAATTTATGTTCTTTTTTAAAGGCAAGGCTCTGGCCATTCAGTGTAATGTTGGGGTCAGGCCTGATGCCACGCTGCTTAGAGAAAAGTACACAAACACTCTTTCCAGAGTTAAATTTAAACCCATTGTCATCAGCCCACCTGGACAATTTGTTTACACCTAGCTGAATTTGTCGTTCACAGATGGCCAAGTTGCAAGATTTGAAGCTTATCTGGACGTCATCAACATATACAGAACAAGAAATAGTTTTTGGCAGCACGCTTTTTAAAGAGTTCATTTTGACTACAAAAAGTGTGCAACTGAGAACACCACCTTGAGGGACACCATTTTCTTGAATGTACTGCTTTGAATATGCATTGCCAACACGAACTTTGAAGGTCCGTTCAGACAAGTAACTTCGAATTGTGCTCAACATGTTTCCTGTGATGCCAAGAGAGAAGAGGTCGCGGATGATACCATAGCGCCAAGTGGTATCATATGCTTTTTCAAGATCGAAAAAGACAGATAAACAATGTTGTTTATGTACAAAAGCATCCCTTGCATAAGACTCAAAGGCAATGAGCTGATCAGCTGTTGATCGCCCAGCTCTAAAACCAGCTTGGTTTTGATAAAGAAGACCATTGTATTCAAGGAAATGGAGAAGGCGACGATTTACCATTTTCTCAAAAAGCTTGCATAGACAGCTGGTTAGTGCGATAGGCCGATAACTAGCAGCAAGTGTGGGTTCTTTCCCGGGTTTTAATATTGGGATGATGATCGCTTCCTTCCATGCTTTAGGAAAGCGTCCTGTGGCCCATACTTTATTATACAGGTAGAGTAGGGTTTCAACAGTGTTCACATGCAGATGCCTGAGCATTCCATATGTGATCCTGTCAGGACCTGGAGCTGTGTTACCACATGTGTCTAGTGCAATCTTCAGCTCCTGCATGGTGAAAGGGCTATTGTATCCTCCTGAGGATGGCCTTTTATCATGTATGTGCTTCCTCTCCTCTCTTGCCTTGTGCCGCAAAAAGGAATCTGTATAGTGTGCTGAGCTGAATATGTATTCAAAGTGTTGCCCTAGTGTGTCTGCTTGATGTTCAAGAGAGTCACCACTGGTGCTGACAAGGGGCGTTGGGACTGTGCTATATCCTTTAAGTGCTTTTATCCTGTTGTGAACTTTGTGTGCGTCAGAATAGGAGTTCACTGAAGAAAGGAATGATGACCAGCTTTCTCGCTTGGAGATGCGTCGAATACGCCTGCCATTTGCCTTTGCACGCTTAAAGGCTATTAGGTTTTCGGCTGTGGGGTATCGGCGTAGTTTCGACCATGCCCTGTTTTGTGTTTCACGAGCAGTCTTACATTCTGCATTCCACCAGGGTCTTCGTTTATTTCGTGGCTTACTTGACGTCTGTGGAATGTATTTTTCTACTGCCTCTATGATGTGCAGCGTGATTAAGCGTTGAGTTTCATCAACGCCTAAGTCAGTAACTGATGAACTGGCCAATGATGAGTGTTCCCTGAACATCTTCCAGTTGGCTGCATTTTCTTTGAATTTTCTGGGATTCGACACATTTTCATTTCCGTTCCCAGTATATTTTATTAAGATCGGAAAATGGTCACTTCCGTATAGATTGTTAATGACAGTCCACTCTGTAGCTGCCAGGAACATCGAGGAGCCAATGGCTAGGTCTATGGATGTGTAAGAGTTATAAGCTATATTGTAGTAAGTTGGCTGTTTCGTGTTTAGTAAGCATGATCCCGAGGACAATAAGAATTTTTCGATTAGAACACCTCGGGAGTCCGTTCTTGTACATCCCCATAATGGGTGATGAGCATTAAAGTCTCCGACCAGCAACCAAGGTTCCGGAAGTTGATCAATCAATTTTTCAAAACTTTCGCTACTTAGCTTATAAGTTGGAGCAATATACAGGGAACAAACGGTTGTTATTTTGCCATAAACTAAGCTTCTGATTGCCACTGCCTCTAAGTCTGTGTTGAGTGAGATGTTTCGAGAGGGGATTGATTTCTGTGTTACAATGGCAACGCCGCCAGAGGAGTGAGAGCTGCCTTGCCTGTCGTTCCTGAATACATTATATTGCTTAAGGAAATTTGAGTCTGCTGGTTTTAAATGGGTTTCTTGCAGACAAAGTATGTTTGGCTGATAGTCCGCAAGAATTTCATATATATCATCTAAATTTTTAAAGAGTCCTCGGCAGTTCCAATAAATGAGGAGCGCCATAATTAAAAGTTATTTAAGGGACAAGTTTAAATTTAGGTTTGTATGTCCTTGGGACCTGTTATTGGGACTTTTCCCTTTCTTTTTCGCTCCAATGAGCTTTGCCGCCTAGGCAGCTGGGGTGAAGAAGTTGTGTCCATCGCATCTTCAGATGCGGTGGACGACTGTGCAGAAAGCACAGGATTGTCAGTTTTAGGCCTCGACTCATGGGTCGAGGCCTTTGGGCCGGCTGACCTGGGGGTCCGCGCAGCCAGCTTTGCGGGTGGTGGTGGAGTAGCGCTAGCTGACTCCACCGAGGGCGCAGGTGGCGCTGCCCTGGAAGAACTGTGTGCTTCCTGGGCAGGTGCCGACGACCGCTGTGATGCCGCGCCCTGCTGCGTCACAACGGAGTAGTGTGGCTTTTGAGGAAGAGAAAGCCGCTTTCGTGCCTCTCCGTAAGATATGTTTTCGGTGGCTTTCAGTGTAATTATTTCTTTTTCTTTTTTCCAGTATGGGCATGAGCGTGAATAAGCTGGGTGGTTACCTTCACAGTTTGAGCAGAGAAGCAGCTGTTCTTCGCAGTTGTCTGTAGGATGTTCGTGCGAGGCACACTTTGCACATGTGAGTTGGCCACGGCAACTCTGAGAGCCATGGCCATATTTCTGACATTTGAAGCAGCGGCGTGGGTTAGGGATGTAGGGCCTCAGTTTTATCTTTGTGTAGCCTACTTCGACTGATTCTGGGAGAGTGCTTGCAGCAAAGGTGAGTACAATGTGCTTTGTTTCTATCTCTTTGTTATCTCGTCTGATCTTTATCCGGTAAACATCTGTGACATTTTGTTCCTTCAGGCCTTCAAGAAGTTCTTGTTCACTCACGTACCTAAGGTCATCATCAGAGATGACTCCTCGGGCAGTGTTCAGTGATCGGTGCGGGCTAATCTGTACCGGTATTTCTCCAAATGATTCGACTGCGCTGAGCTTCTGATACTGATGATTGTATATTAATTCTAGTAACAGGTCACCGTTTCCAAGTTTCTTTATCTTATAGCCCTGGCCAATGGTCTCAGTCAACGTTCGAGAAACAACAAATGGGGACACAAGTCGTGCAGTGATCTCCTCGTGGTCACTGTGGACCACGTGGAAACGAGGAAAGTTGTTTATGTTCTTTGAGAAGAACATGGTGGTCTCGGTGCGCCCCCTTTTAGAAGGAGGACGATCGGGGTTAAGGTGTTTAGACGCCATAAAAAGTGTTATTTTCGGCTGCAGTGCCAGCCACCCACCATGGAGCCCAACGAGGGGACGGGACAGAAATTGTCTATTCCTGCCCACGCCAGCTGTACACCGCAACTATAACCCGATATGGCGTAACTCAGGGTAGCTAGCCACACAAGGTTAACCCTCGCCGCCTGGAAGTAGGAAGAAATGAAGAAGGTAAGAGAGGACAGGACAGTTCTAAGAAAGAAAATAGGAAAGTGAAAGATGAAGGGGAGAACAGGAAAAGGCGACTGCCGATTTCCCCCGGGTGGGTCAGCCCGGAGGTGCCGTCTATGGAAAGCGTGGGCCATAGTGGTGTGTTGCCTCCGCCGAGGGGCCTTAAAGGTCCAAACACTCGGCATCGGCTCAACCACCAGGATCCCCTTTTCCCCAGACACGACGATGCCACGCACGGCTAAGCGTGGGTGCTCGGGGTCCGTGGTGTCGCACAAAACACACAAACACCTGCTTTAACAGGTGCCCCCTGCGGGGCAAAAACAAATTATTCAGTATGTATTTCTCAGCCTGGAACCAGGGATCCTGTGGCCTGCCCGCTTTTGTAATTCTCACCCTGTATCCTATCCCTGGTTCCAGGCTGAGAAATACATAATGAAGAATGTTTTTTGTTCACTCCATGGCCTAGTTTCTTCTCACCCATCCTTCCCTTCCCACTCCTTCACACCTACTTTCTTCTCACCAACTTTCCCCTCCCCAGCTTTCCTTCTTCGGAAGCAAAAGCGTATTTAAACCCCTGCCAGTGATGATCGCTTTAACCAGACGAAGACAAGTCCACTTGTCGACACTTTGGCTCGACCTGCGAACTGAGGCGTATCCCAATTACCCTTGTTCAGTGCTCCTTCATATCGCGTAAACCATCTTCTTCCACTCGTTCTATCCTTACTCTGTTTAGCGAATACTTCTCAGCAATAGCTTTATAACCGTCGCTCCTGAGAACGTACTGAGGCCCATGCCTAACTAGAAGGTGAGACCGCGGGCAAGTTTTTGGGCTCCTACATTTTACTGAAACTAGGAATGGGCTGGTGCTCTTATTAGCCGGATGATTCTATTAACATGAGACGTTTCCACTATCTTCTTGGCCAGCAGAGAGACCCTTTTGTTGAAACAATTGTTTACTTCTTCTTTCAACGCCCTTATAATTGTAGTAGCCATTCTGCTTCTATACCAAAGGCAATGAACACCACCTAAGCCGTGTCAGCTAAGCACATCCTGGCCTAGCCGCTTATTCTTAGGTGTTATTGATCCTCTGATGCCACTGCAACTATAACATGCCTATCCTCATAGTTGTCAGCATCGCCATAGACGTTATCTTGCCTTCCTTGATATGGTTTCTGCAGCCTTTCTACTATTTTATTCTTTCTTGGAGATGATCTGGATGCATTTTGCATTATCCAGCTGCGGATTTTATTTCGATTCTAGACTTCCATCGGGACATCCGTCTTCAGGTCTGCTTGGGTTTTATAGCGATTTTATAGATTTAGAAGTATGCTTCTTCCCACCCGGGCCTTGGCAGCCTGTCGTATTGAGAGATTTGAGATGCATCTATCATTCTGCCAGCCTATTATGCACCCCGAGCTTCCTTAGTCGGCCCGTGCATGTACTGATGGGGAGGTCAAGGACTTCTTTTTTGCTCTTACTGACGACTTCCTATTGTACCTCGCAGTTGGCCAGGGATAAATAAAAGACAGCGCAGGCGATCCTGCTGATGACGTAAGCTCGTAGGCGTTTTGCAATCTTGTAGGCTTCCATTCTGCGCCGCATTGTCTAAGTCTTAGCTTTGGGTGTCGATGCATTCTGGTCTTTAGTGCGTGACCTTGCGAGACTTCAGGATTCCTCTGCGCGCTGAAGGTAGGCGGCCAAGTAGACATTGTCCTCCTCTGCCATGTGCGACAGCGCTGCGCAGACACTTAAGGTCTGCCTGGTATACAGAAGTTGGAATGGAATCGACCTGGTGCTCTCTTGGATGGCGCGTTTTCAGGCAAAAGTCACAGTGGGCAGGATGACGTCCTTAATTTTGCGTTCAGCATTGACCTGCATAGCCCTCTGCGTTGTCCCCAACTTAAGTAGAACCCCTCGGTTAGCCTCCACGTTTTAGCCCCATAGATTAGTACAGGTAAGATGCAACTGTTGTATACTTTCCTCTTGAGCGATACCGGTAAGCTGCTAGTCATAGTCTGCGAGTGCTTGCCAAATGCGCTCCATCCCAATCTTATAAAAATCAATTATGTGACCGTAATGTTCAGACGTTCTGTAAGTCCGTTCGCCAGCGGATGGCACGTATACGTCTTTGGTTAGTATGACTGTAAGTCAAGATGGCTTGTGTGAGCTAAACCACAAATTGCCTTGCCCTATCCGCGATAAGTGCTTCAAGAACACAGTGACGCAGGGGAATTTGTTGGACGAAAAACTTCGCGACTCCTGAGTAACAATAACGGTAGCAGTCGATTCTGACTAACAGTTCAGGATGTAGTGGCCAAGATAATTCACTTGATAATCGTAGATGACGTTACAAAGTGGCCGACAGGGATCTCTACCAGTTTGTTTAAAGGGCCTGTTTGAGAGTTTAAGGGGTTTAGTAGCCCGTCAGATCTGATCTGAGATGTCCTGAGTCCTTGACACTCAAAACACATTTTCATTTAATGGACAACGTCGGCAGGTAATCACTGTCAGTACAACTTTTCCTAGGTTCGCTACTATGTGTGCGCAAACCCGACATTCCGTGTTATCAGCTCGTCGTGAATTGCGTGCAGAATTTTCTCTTTCGAGGTTCTTGGGTCCAAGAAGGAACTGTCTGTTCTGCACGCACGAACTGAAGAACATGGGACGCTGTCGCGGGCTGCAATAGCATGCCCTGTGTTCGGCCATCGGTTGTCTGATTATCCGTGCTGGTGATGAAAGACGCTGGCGCGAAGGCTTCATCCCCACAATGTAACCAGCTTGTGGCCTACGAAGCTACATGAATCAACGCTCTTTGTTGTTTCGTAAACGCCGCCGAGTTCTTCAATGCCCACATATGACATGCCTGCGACGAGAACGGTAGTACCGTACGGAATTCACAGTGTAATGAAACTGCCTCCTGTGTCGAGAGATTCCTGCCTCGAAGGTTGCCCGGAGGTAGGATTCCTAAAAGAAGCTTCACGGAGGCTGAATCTTCAAATGCGTCATGAGCCATATTGGTCATATTGAAGCTTTTGACGAGTCCACCAACAATTGGTGCTCGTATAAGGATGTTGACGGCACCAGTCGCACCCTCTTCAAAGGTTTGACAGCCTTCTGAAACTCGATCCTGACCGATCATTTGACGATGCAAAAGTCCGTCATTGCAGAGCGTGCGAAGTTTTACAAGCGATCACAGCAAAGCGGGGAGTCAATTGCCCAATTTTTGGCTGCGCTTTAGAGGCTGATGCCGAGTTCCGAATTCGGAAGTTTCCTGGATGAAGCACTCAGGGACTGTTTCATCTGCGGCCTGCTCCGCGAAGACATTCAGCGTGCTTTGCTCAATAAGTTAAAAGGTTAACTTTCCAGAATGCTGTGGATGAAGTGCTTGCCATGGAAAACGCAACGCAAAGCGCGGAGTTTGCGCGTAAAAGCGTGTCCGAGGAGCCAGATGTGAACGAAGTTATAGCTGAAAAATATGACCTTCCTGCATCGCTTCCAGGAGGCGAAGAGTTGTCCAAAATCGGCCTCAGTAGGCCGTACCACTGGTTGGGATAGCGAAAAGCTCGAAATAGCTACTGACGCTAAACACGCACAAGGACTTGTTCAGAATGAACCATTTGGCTTTCGGCATTTCGTGGGCGCCAAGCATATTTCAACGAATTATGGGTAACAACTGAAAGAATTGAAGGGAATCAACTGCGATCTTCACATTCTGGTCACGAGCAAGACCAAGGAAGAACATTTCAGGAATTTGGAAGCCGTCTTATCAAGGTTACTAGAACGTGCTCATTAGGCGTAAAAAGTGCTTGTTTTTTTTAAATGACAGCTCTGTTAACTGGACCATATTATCAATGCGGATGGTACCGCCCATGCGCTTAGAAGGTATCGGCAAGCTAAATGCGCCTACTGCAAAGAACAAGCAGCAACTGCAGTCTTTCCTGGGGATGGTGAACTACTACAGCAATTGTGTTCAGTCTGTCGACATGGGCCAACCGTTCTACAAAATGTTTAAGCAAAACGAGCAGTGGACGTGCGATGAATCGTGCTAGCTCGCCTTCAAGCAGATAAAAGTAACTATGACGTGTCCTTCAGTAATCGCCCGTACAATCTGAAGCGATCCCTGCAACTCGCCGGCGACGCAACCCAATACGGCATAGATGCTGTTCTTTTGTAGAAAATGGCAAATCAATCTGTTGGACCATTTGCGTTCGCATCCCGCACATTATAAAGTGCCGAAAAGAACTATAGCCAGATCGAGAAAAAAGCCCTTGTCCTGGTATTCGACGTAAACATTCTTACGTCTAGGTGTTCTCCATGCTCGTGACTGATCACAAACCACTGCAAGGAATTTTCGGCTCGAAAACTGGTATCCCGCAATGGCAGCTGCGCTCATGCAGCGGTGGGCAATGACCTTGTGAGCCATAACTACGCTCTTGAGTTCAAGAAATAGAGCAATCACGCGGAAGCAAATTGCATATCTCGGTTGCCTCTCGAATGAAGTAAACAAAAATCAGCAGAAGAAAGCGTGACTTTCTATTTGCCGCCTTTCGAAACGCTGCCCACCACAGGCCAAGACATCGCTTGTGAAACCAGGCTCAACCCTTTATTAAGCAAACCACAGGACTTTACAAGTGTTGGCTGACCGGCGCCCGTCTCGAAATATGATTTAAACCTTTCTTTGACAGGTGTTTGGAGCTCATGTTCCATCAAACGTCTTTAATGTACGGCATAAGAGTAGTCGCGCCTCCAAAACACAGTTAATAATTCCTGCTTTAGGAGCTGCATCAGGGTCACCCCGGCATCCTGAGCAGCAAAGAACTCGCGAGAAGCTAGGTCTGGGGGCCGACAATCGAACACCGACCTGGAAGAACACGTAAAGAGATGTCAAGAGTGTCAGCAGCATGCAACGAACCAGTGGAAACTCCGCATCATCTTTGGTCTTGGGCAACTTCTGCCTGGCAGAATCCACTTGGATTTCGCTGGACCCACGAAAAACAGAATATTCCTCATTGCTGTTGACGCACACTAAAAATAGCCGGAAGTGTACGCTATGGAGCAGACTACGGCACACCATACAATCCAGTCTCTCAGAGACTTATTATTTCGTTTCGGCGTACCCGAGACGTTACAGACAGCGGTCATGATTGATGACTTCAAGAGCTTTTTTAAAGGCTTTGGTGGTCGTGATATTTTGAGTGCTGCGTAACACCCACGCACTGATACCGTTGCGGAGACAGTTTTACAATCTGTAACTAGGTTTCTTAACCTGGGGATCCGAGAGAGAGATCTCGCTGAAGTGTCAATCTGAGGCTTCTTCTTCAACAACATAATCTCGCGCCGGGCGCTCGAGGTGCGCATGCCTCCGAAACTGATCTTCCTCTTTACAATTGCCTCTCGGTGAAAAGAGGCGCCATACTGGCGGCTCACAGCGATGACAACACCGACGAGTCATAGTATGATTTCAGGCAGCCCACATGGACAGTTTAGCGGTTATGTCGGCGGAGGTCTGAGGGTGGCTTCACGAGTTCCACTGGGGAACTGCGGTCAAGGATTCGATAGGGTACATGACATTTGGGCTGAAGTTTGGAGGAGAGACCGGAAGTCGTAGATGGCACGCGAAGCCAGACGAGAGAGCCGGGTTGGAAGACGTCAGGAGTGTGAGCAGTGTCGAAGCGCGACTTTTGGCGTCCCTGCTCTCTGATGTCAAAGACCGAGCAAGCAGACGGCATTCTTCAGCGTGTTTGGAAGCTTCAGAGACAGTGTTATATTCGAATTCCTCTGGCCGATAAGCAAGGAGCGTGCCCAACAGACAGGAAGGTTCACTTCCGTAGAAGAGAAAAAACGGTGAGAAGCCAGTAGTGGTCTGTGTGGCGGTGTTATAAGCATACGTTACGAGTGGTAGGAGCCGGTCCGGAATGGTGTGGTGTGACGTCATGGAGAGCATATCGCCCAAGGTGCGGTTAAACCGTTGCTTCAAAGCCTTCGTTTGTGGATGGTATGCCGTAGTAGTCCGGTGAGTGATGTTGCATTTTTGCAATAAGGATTCCACTACCGCCGAAAAGAAGACGCGTCCTCTGTCACTGAAGAGTTCGTGGGGTGCACCATGGCGCAGAATGAAATGGTGCAAGGTGGAGTATGCAACATGGGATGCCGTGGCTTCAGGGAGAGCCGCGGTTTCAGCGTAACGAGTCAGGTGATCAATGGCTACGATAACCAAACGGTTGCCAGCAGCAGTGTATGGAAGCGGTCCATAAAGGTCGATCCCAATGCGGTGGAAAGGGCGCGAGGGGAAGGAAGAGGCTGCATCGGGCCGACTGAGGTGTGAGGGCCAGTCTTGCGACGTTGGCAGTTGGCGCTTGAGCGGACGTACTTGGGGTCGTAAGTGAACATACCACGCCAATAATAGCGAAGACGAAGTCGTAAGTACGTTTTAAAGGCGCTGGCATGAGCGTACTGTGGGTCATCGTGAAAGAGTGCGCAGATTTTCGACCTCAAGTGAGCACGGATAAGTAGCCACATCCTACCGTCAGATGTGTAGCTACGGCGGTACAGGAGGTCGTCGCGCATGGCGAAGTGAGCAGCCGGGCGGCGGATAGCCCGAGGTACTGGTGAAGCCGATGGATCCGAGAGGAAGCTGATAAGGCGAGCTATCCAAGGATCCTGTTGTTGCTCACGTGCCATGTTACGCAAGGGATGCGTCAACGAAGAGCACTCGACGTGGGAACAACAGGCGCTGGCAGGTGGTAGGGGAGACCAAGCATCGGCGTCATTGTGCTTCCGGCCGGAGCGATAGATGACTGACGTCATACTCTTGGAGACGGAGGGCTCAACGGGATAGCCGGCCTGTAGGGTGTTTAAAGGACAACCAACACAAGGAATGGTGGTCCGTGACGAAGTCGAAAGGGCGGCCGTACACGTAAGGGCGAAACTTGGAGGTGGCTAAATGATGGCTAGACATTCTTTTTCTATGACGGAGTAATTAAAATGCGCTTTCATCAATGATCGGCTCGCGTAGGCAACGACGTATTCTTCAAAACCGGGTTTTCGTTGCGCAAGAACAGCGCCGAGGCAAACGCCACTGGCATCGGTATGATTTTCAGTGGGAGCAGTTGGATCAAAGTGCCGCAAAATAGGAGGTAAGGCGAGCAGATGGCGCTGTGATGTGAAGGCGGTGTCACAGGCGTGTGATCAACCGACCAGGTCATTGTCGCCGCGCAGGAGGTTCGTCAGAGGCGCGATAATAGTGGCGAAATTTCGTACAAAACTTCGGAAATAAGAGAATAGGCCGATAAAGCTGCGGAGCTCCTTCATAGTAGACGGTTTCGGGAACTCAGCAACGGCGCGAAGCTGTGTAGGATCAGGAAGTATGCCGTCCTTGGAAATTACGTGACCTTAAATCGTGAGTTCACGAGCGCCAAAGCGACACTTTTACAGGTTAAGTTGGAGCCCAGCTTGGGTCAAACAGTTCAACACGCATTCCAAACGGAGAACGTGGCTCTCGAAATCAGAAGAGACGACTACAATGTTATCTAAACAGCAGAGACAAGTTTTCACTTTAGGCCATGCAGTATCGAATCCATCATGCGCAAAAAAGTGGTCGGCGCGTTAGAAAGTCCGAAGGGCACGACGTTGAATTCGTATAGGCCATCAGGTGCTACAAAAGCAGTCTGAGCGCGTGCGGCATCCGCCAGAGGTACTTGCCAATATCCTGATCACAGGTCTAACGACGAAAGGAATTCAGCCCCTTGTAAACAGTCTATGGCGTCATCAATTCGCGGCAGCGGATAGACGTCTTTGCGCGTGATGTTGTTAAGGCGCCGATAATCGACGCAAAACCATATATCCTTTTTCTTGACAAGCCATCCTTTTTCTTGACAAGGACGACAGGCGAGGCCCCCGGACTACTGGACGGCTGAATGACACCCCCCCCCCCCCCCCTGCAGCACGTCGTCGACTTGGTCTTCAGTAATCTCGTTCAGCTGCCGTGACATGGTATGGACGCTGACGCAGCTGCTTGTGGGTACAAGTATCAATCTCGTGGGTGACTGTAGCCGTGCAGCCAAGGTGGCTTTTTGAAATATCGAACGAAGAGCAATACTTCTCCAGTAAGTGAAGAAGTTGGGAGCGCTGTTGTGGTGCGAGGCTGGCATCGACAGGCTGCATCGGAAGAGTTAGGCTCAGGCAAAGTAAGTGAGACGACAGGAAGAAAGCAATCAGCGCAACTTTCCGGGATGATCACGCCATTGATGAACTGTACTATACCAAGGCACTCAACTTGGAGAAAAGAGCAGGGGCTCAGCAGAGTTGTAAACCTGAATTAGGCTGCAGCCGTCTTAGACAGTGAGCACAGCGTAGGGTAGAAGCAGGGCGTGGCGAGATGCGAAGCTCTCGGACGGGGAGAAAATGACGGCGCCGTCAGGTCAGGTATGGAGAGGCAGGAAAGAGGAATGGTAATAGATAAGCGCTGAAGGACCCCGATGTTGGCAGTCACAGTCAGCTTGCTGGGCGCAGGCAACAAATCGATATCGAATTCGGCGCGAGCGCAGTTTATAATGGCGTGATGGTCGCAGAGAAAGCCCCACCCTAAAATAATGTCATGAGAGCACGACGACAGAACGAGACATTCTATGGTATATAGAAAGTTTTGAATGAAAACCCTGGCTGTGCAAGCCGCCAAAGGCAAGACACGCTGCGCATTAGCGGTGTGAAGCGAAAGGTCCGGTAAAGGCATTGTCACTTTGCGTAGCCTGCGGCACAGTTTTTGGCTCAACAGAAACACAGCAGCACCAATATCCACAAGGACTAAGACAGTCACACCCTCCACAACAACTTCAATCACATTCCCAAGGACGAAACGAGGCCTTATATTGTTCGACGCACTCGCAGTTCTTGTCTCGGGAACTGCGTTAATTAGTTTTCCCGAGGCTCGTTGGTGTAGCGACGCATCGCTGAAATCGAAAGCCTCGGTGATGGAATGCGGCGGCGAGCAGGTGGTCGATTGGCAGCGGATTCAAGGTCGGCAGAAGAGGGACGTGGCGTATATTCAGCGGGCTCGTAAGCGTAGGGTCCTGAATAATCTGTATGCGGCACGACGCGGCGACCACAGTAACGCATAATGTGTCCAGCAGCACCACACGTGCACCAAATTGGTAGATTGTCCAGAGTACGCAAAGGGTTCGAACGACCAGAGGTCGGCGGAGGAGTATTGGAAGGGGCTGGAAGCGGTGGAAGTCGAGAGAGAGGGGGAGGGCGGAACGAGAAATGCGATTCGGTGCTGGGGCGTCTGAGGACGTCGGCGTACGTAGCGGCCGCTGCGACTGGAACCTGCTGAGGAGTGATTGGTAGCGCCTCAGCCACTTGATCGCGAATCACAGCTTGAAGGCTTGGGGCTAGGTTAGAAGGACGGCCCTGAACGCTTTGAAGAAGGGTAATTGTTGTGCGACCTCCTCGCGCACAAAGTCCTTGATCTGGTCGAGCAGCGAGCTGCTGGTCGCCGACACAACCAAGCTTGATAATGCATCAGGCTGTATGGATGGTGATGGGGCGGGAATGCGCTGTTTGCGAAGCTCCTCGTATGTCTGACAAAGCGTGAAGACTTCGGCAACGGTGTTGGGGTTGCGAGCGACAAACATCTGAGAGGCGTCTGCTTCGATGCCGTTTAAAATATACCCGATACGAGTAATTTCCGGCATGGATGCGTCTATACGTATGCTCAGACTCACAACGTCTTCTATATGGCTGGTGAAGGATTCACAGTGTTGCTGGCATCTAGATTTAAGGCGCGCTGTTTGGCGCGCAGCTTGCGGACAGCAGGGCCGCCAAAGATATCGGACAAGGCCCGCTTAAAGGCTGACCAGCTGGTGAACTCGGCTTCGTGGTTATGGTACCAGAGGCTCGAAACGTCCATCAGGTAGAATACGACGTTGTTCAGCTTCAGTGCTTCGTCCCAACGGTTGTTGCCGCCTACCCGCTCGTAAGAGCACGCCAATCCTCCGCATCGTGTTCATCAGTCGTGCTGAATATGGCCGGGTCCCGCTCGGAGCGCTCCTGGACAAACGACTGGGGTTGGCGAAGAAGCAGAGGACTGGCTCAAATCGGTTATGATTGTAGGTGCGATGGGGCGGCTGCGTATCTCCAGGATGGTAGATTAAGGGTGGAATCAGCACACTCCACCAAATTGTAACGAGGGTTCTTAACCTGGGGATCCGAGAGAGAGGTCTTGATGAAGCGTCAGTCCTAATCTTCTTCTTCAACAACACGATCTTGCACCGTGCGCTCGCAGTGCGCATGCCTGCGAAACTCATCTTCCTCTTTAAAAATCAATGAAAACTACGTTGCGGAAAGGGCGACAGGAAGACTCCCTGTAAGACCCCTTACAGTCGTTTCTGATGACACACCGCAACACGCCGCATACGACCACAAGAGAAAAGCCAGTAAACCTTTTCTTAGGTAGGAGACTTCACACAACACGACGCCGTCAAGCCCTCGATCGGGGAAGAGTGTCTCAACATCTCTCCGAGATGCGCGCAGAGCACGAGAGCGCTTTTCAACATCCGCGATGAGGTCCTCATGCGTAACTACTGATGCCTGACAAATTGGTTTCTGACACGATTATCAAGCAGTCTGTTACTGTTTCATTCAAGGTTCTAGTCATCACGAATCGTTGTGTGTTCACCTCGTACCGTCATCAGGACCAACACTTTTACAGCATCGAGAGCCGAAGGCAGAGTACGATTACTGACTTTGTACCTGATTTCTGGAATGTTGAAAGCAACACCGAGCCACCCCAAGCTCCCGCCCCTGCGGTAACAAGCGACCCTTGAAACCAGCGTCACTACGTACTGAGGGACCGGTGAACTCTTTATAGTTATCAGCCAGTGTGATTGCATCGTACAAAGTGGCAAATACGTGTTAAGAAAAAGGAGATTTGTGCGTGCGACCTGAAGCCTACGTGACGCTGTTGCGTGCTGCGTGAGCATGCGCTTTGTTCGGGTATCAGTTGTCTGATAGTCCCCACTGGCTATAAGTGACCCGTGCTCGAACGCCTCATCCCAGAATGTAACCAGCTTGCGGCCGGCCAAGTAACAGAAACAATTTGCAATGTTTTAACTCCAGTTAAACCTAGCTGTTGCGAAAAATACTGCTGCGTGGTTACGCTCAGGATTAGCTTGTGTTAGCACGCTTAGCTCTCTTACCTTCCTTCTATTATTATTCCTTCTTATATGAGCAGCCACAACCCAGGTAATCACCTCGGGTTTGGATGAGTTCTTAGTCTTCTGGGCCGCTGAGGAGCGGCCGGGTTCTCCTTCTCCGTAGTGGTCGATTCTGGCCGTGCGCTCCTAGCTATATATACACCAGACACACCTCTTCTCCACACAACCAATGGAGTGAGCGATGCGCAGGTTGCGCCAGCTGTGGTTACGACGTCACTCCTCCGATACCGATGAAGCGCGCGGCCGAGTGCGGCCACGACGGCAGCTTCAACGCAACAGCTGCTGCTTTTTATGTCGCGCGGCTCCTGGCGCATGCACAGCTTGGTCCACGCTGTGCCACGCGAAATGGCTCGACGGCTAGCAGAGTGTTGCTTTCGCAACAATAAGCGCTCTTGGTTTTTTCTTGAACGTCACCCAGTTGTTCAATAACCAGAAAGACACTGTCAGTACCTGTCGGGTGCGCACTTCTTCACGAGGATATCATTGCTTGAAAGGAACAACGACAAATGACGCCGGAAATAGCGAAAGGGAAAGCATTCTTCCTCTAGGTAATCGGCTAGGCCTTTCACCTGAGGGTCTGAGTGCTATTGCTGTGAAAAAATGAAAGATGGTTTAGCTCTACTATGCCTGGATATACGTAGCCAAAAGCAGTGACTACCTCGGAATCAGAAGTTAATTTCTCCAGTCTTCTGCGACGTTCGCCAGCAGCTAAACTCTCCTTGGCTTCATCTCGAGCGCGTCTAACTTCACTGCCATTCTATAATTCGTTTACAGGAAAGGAAAGGCGGAGAATCGGTCACTCCCGGAAGGCAAGAAGCGCCGCCCGGCGGAATTGGAGCGCACTCGTTCCCTCTTGGTCCACATAGCTGACGGCAGGTGGGTGACGTCACATCCTTGATGTCACCCTAATTGAGGGACTTAACTATTTTAGTCCTTGGTACTTTCAAATTGTGCGCCATTCTCTGTATCTGTCACTCGCGAAATGCCGCTATCATCCTCACGGTAGACAAGCGGAATTATGGAAAGCGCTTCACGACCCGGTACGTGGCACAGCGGTAAAGCGCTCGGCTGGAGATCCGAGGGACGGAGGTCCATTCCCTGATGGAGGCCATACATGGCAAAATTGCTTTTGAAAATTGCATAAATGATTACTTGCTGAAAATTGCAGCAAGTACATTACAATTACTTCTACTGAGTAATTAAATTACTTTTAAATTATTTCCTAGTTTCCATCCATGCAAAAACACAGTAAAGCTAGTAAACAAAACTTGTTCTCCAGAAGCCAAGCCCACACAATGTTTCGTCTTCCCGCCAGATTCCGTCCCAGAGAGCTATTCCTTTACTTTCTTACATAACTTGCAGTTACAAAGGCAATACAACAGCAAAAACAAAAAGCAGAAGCCTGGTAGAACGATCGTAAAATAACCGGCGAACCAGCGTATTGCTGGCCCGGAGCTGTCTCTGCAATGTGATTTGCCCGAAGAAGCTATGTTATTTATTGCTTCCGCAGTCCCAAGAATCAACGTCGGCACCTTGTGTTCACTGCTCAGTAATGCTCAAGCCACGGTGGCTCACGCCATGGACATTTCTGCCTATCTCCCCCAACCCCAATCCTCCCTCGCCCCGTGGTGACGAGTATGAGCAGGCACCACTGCGCCCTAGCCGACGCAACAGGGAGTGCCACTGCGCCGCCATCCCAACTAGTTTTCAACTCGGGCCCTCTTGGACCATCTGGCCCTTCGGCATTGCCTTGGCGCCTTTTATTCTGCTGCTTGGAGAATGATTGCCATGAGATAACCGCACTAAGTGACCATATGCTACACACGAGGTCTCAGACGCACTGTTCTGCCCAATTCTGTCACCTTTTGCCGATCTTCCCGCACGTCGTTCCCGCTTTCGCGGCACTTTACTTCGTTGTCTATTGAAGGAGTACTGGCGCACTTTAATAAAAGGAAGTTCGAAAGGAATTAACTACTTTTGGTGCGAAATTATTACTAAAAGTAATTCATTACATTAACAAATTACCAATTCGAAAAAGTAATTCATTACATTACAAATTACAAAAAAGTAAAAAAAAAACAGTAATTTCATTACTGCAATTCAATTACTGCCATGTCTGATGGAAACTATTTTTTTTAATGATTTGGAGTCGGACACCTTTTCAGCGTTGCTAGGCAACGCCGGCAGAGCTTGGCGAGAAGTCTGCGCACCTTACCTTGGCTGTGATGTCCCGCGCATGCGCAGAACTAGGTTATGTGTAGACACGTGAAGCGTTTATCTGACACCGGCAGCGAAGCGACGGATGCGGCCATGTACACTGCGCGTGACGTCACTCGGTCGCGGCATACGCGAAGCTCGGCTCCGACCCTCGTAGTGAAGCTTTTAGCTTCAAAACCACCAGCTCTTACTGGTTCCAAGAAAATTTCGTCGTTGTCTTCTTTCAGCGGTCTGTCTACAGGGGCTCGTAATAATAAACTGGTCGCATCAAATTGCTTATAGACAAACTTGGACACAACTGGGTTGCCGAGTTCTTGACCACGTAAGCTCGGTCGAGCAAAGCGGCCGGGAAGCCCTTTCAAATTGGCGAGCCAGCAATGCGTATGGCAG
Source organism: Amblyomma maculatum (assembly GCF_055883805.1). Taxonomy (NCBI): domain Eukaryota; kingdom Metazoa; phylum Arthropoda; class Arachnida; order Ixodida; family Ixodidae; genus Amblyomma; species Amblyomma maculatum. The sequence continues at coordinate 119,466,041 of NC_139349.1, forward strand.
TCGGTTACTGTTATGAATGGACAGATATTCGGTGTGCCTCAAATTATAACGATGAACTCATTGACCTGGATAATTCTGTTTGGATTATGAGAGGGACCAGCTAGCCCAAGCGGTATATTTTTCTACACCGGCACTCCTGTGAAAAGGACGGCGCAGGCCCGGTGCCTGCGTAGGTATGAAGTTAAGTCTTCGCGTTTTCATCAAAGCGCCTGTGAACACAAGAAGACTGCAGGCGGCGCTTAAATTTCTGGAAGGCTTCCTCTTTTGGAAGGTGCCATTCAAATGGCACTTCAGTCTTCCTAAGATTAGTCAGATGCTCTTCCATGTGCAGAAGGTTTTTCACAATGCACCGGTATTTTGCGCCCTTCCCAAGAAATGGCGCACTAATTGTTTTTTTTTTTTTTACACTGTTGAAGAAACAGCGAGATCACATTTGTTTTGTTTGGGTCTGCCCGAGCTCCTTCCTGGCTAATCGCGTGGCCTGGAATCACCTCCTTGTAAACGAAGTGCCACTGCTCTGCCTTCAACGTTAGGCGGGACGCCTTGATTGCGTCGAGCATTCTACTAACCCCTTTCATGTTTTCTACAAAGTTAAAACAGAAGACATCATCTAAATATACTCTATATATCTGTTACTTCAAGCTTGCCAGCACATTATCACTTACTCTATGGCACGTCGCTGATGTGGAGCCGATGCCAACTGGCGTCACTTTGAAATCGAAAAAGCCATCTGGTGTGATGAACGCAGTTTTCTCTCTATGTTATCGATCGCGGTCTTCCTCGTTATGTTGTATAATCCGCGGTAATCTGCGCAGAAGTGGAGGGGGGTATCTTCTTCACCAGATCGAACGAAACCGCCCAAGGGTTACGTAATCGCGAAGCATTTCCTGAGTCGGACTGCCGATGGCCTAGCGTTTCTGCGATGATACACTAGGAGCTTTGTCCCTAAGGTCGGGCGGGTTCATCGGAGACAATGCGGCGCCTGTCGTAACGAGGTCCACCACTTCCGACGCTGATGAAAACATCCACTTTAGCTTTGAAGAATGGTGCATCTTGAAACTTGCTTTCCTCCAAATAGCACTGGGCTGACATCGGGCGAGGGCTGTAGCCTTGGTTAGGCGTTTTTGGGTCATTCGCGTAAGGCGAAAACGTGTCGGCAGCCTGGTAAATATTAGGGAAAACCTATCATTTTGCTCTAGTTGAGATGCCGGCATTCTTCGGGGAAATTAATGATCAGTGAGCTAGCTTGTCCATATCTGAAATTGGAAATTCCGCTTGCGTTTCCAGTCCACGACCCAAGTGTGACTGGCTGTCTCCTTCCACAAACCCTTCAGTAGTCTCCATATCTCCCGCAACTACCGCCGCGAAGATTCTTGGTCGAGGAGGTACATTAAATTCTTCGTCGATGACGTTTGGAGCAACATGATGCGTCGACATGGCTGCAGCGGGTATTCTTTTATCTCTCGAAAGCTTGATGAATTTTGAGTGAAGGTCGATGATTGCTATATGTTCATTCAGAACGTCCATGCCCAAAAATTAGGTCGTGGGAGCACTATCGCAGGATGCCGAAGGTGGTCGGGTAAGCGTGTCCGTTTGCTTTTAATCGTGCAGTGCCTCAATCCTAACGTCGTAAAGAGGGTGCAACCAGATGCTCGGATGAGCGGGTTATCCCAAGTGTCTTCAGCTAGGAGGCGAATAGTCGAATGGTCACTGAATCTGAAGCTTCGGTATCTGCTACGGCAGTGACTGTACGATTGTCTACAGCAAATTGAAGTTAGCCTTTCGTGCCTTTGCACTGCGTGTTCGCCTTGGTGTCCTACTCACTAAAGACGAAATACATGATATTTGAGCACTAACCACAGCCACCCGCTTTTGACATCCGTGCCATGGGAACGAAGTCCGGTTAAAACAGAGCAGAGAACCTTGTGAACACCGAAGCCAATCTGTCTGGTTTTACGTGGAGCTCTGGTGGAGGATTGACTGAGCTCTGAAGCCACGATTCTAACGGTGTATAAAAAAGAACGTATGACAACCGAGGTCGAGAAAGGCCGAAGTGACGCTGTGTTACTTCAGGATGCGCTTCTTTGTACGCTTCTTTGCGTATTTGTTTTATCCGTCTAGCTTTCAAAGCGGCAAGTTTTGTTTTCCTCAAGAGATGCACTCGCTGCTGACGGCGAAACCATCGTGCTGCGCGCAGAGTGACGCCGCCGGTGTAAGCAGCAACTCTCTATAGAGGTAGGCATAACCTCTAAAATTGCTCCTCTGAATGGAGCCCGGTCAGTCGCACGTTTGAATGCGGCCTCTGTTTAAACAGTTATTTTGAGCGGCTGATTCGCGTTTTCATCCAACGAGTTTGACTAGGAATGAGAGTGCAAAGATTCCTGCGCGAGTACGGCTAATGATCGTAATGCAACCAGTGAAGCGGACACTGCGTAGGGGTAGGCCTAATATTCTTCAGTTGCGGCTCTATGACTAGCTTGGCTAACCGTTCGAATTCCCTGCGGCCACTGTTGAAATAGATACGTGAGCGGCGGCACACCCGCCTTCAACGGTTTCGAAGTTCGACTGAGAATGAAACGACGCCTCTGCGAGTTGTTCCCTTAGTGGACGTTGTGACCGATGTGTTGGATTTTGCTTCGCTCTGAATCGACTTTTCTGCATGCGCACCGGTAAACGTTCTTTGTCGCGCTCCTGACCTGCCGATGATCTTCGCCTTGATATGGCCGCCTAGAAGGAAATGATTGAAATTTAGTGATCTGTCTTTCTGGCCGGAAAAGATAATAATAAATGTTCTTGCATTTTCCTGTTTGGGCAGAAAATCTCATTTTATGTTTTCCGCTTTGCTTCTTAATCGCGTCCAGACGGCCGTCAAGAGCACTTAAGGGTCCTGCAGAACAAAGGGAAGTATTACACCAGGTTTGCGGTTTTAAGGACCGGTTGCTTTTATCATTTAGTTGATGATACGCCTGCGCTCGAACGACACATCATTAGTGCATTGTCAATGAAGTACCTACGTTACATTTCGCCAAGCCCAGCTCGCACGCTCTGTGGTAGTCTTCTGATATAAAGCTATCAGTTCAAAACAACAGGTTGGAGCAGTGCGTGCACCCAGTTCGGTGATCAGGATCAAGGTCGCGAATGGCTGCAGATGTTGCATATATGCACGAAAAAAATGTTTTTCTCTCTGCGTTGCCTTAACTCCGTTTCGTCTCACCAGATGTTTTGAACCGTTTTTTTGTGGTTTTAGTAGAACTGCCAAGCGAGCGGGTGGCCAGAAATTAAATTAGCTTTTTATTCACCATAGATTCAAGTTGACTGTTTCCTGCTGAAAAATGTTTTTGTGAATTACGCATCACTATCGTGAATGAAAAATTGCAATTTCTTTGCTTTTCTGTTAAAAACATTGCATTTTATTGACCTGCAGCTCGTCCAATCTCGTTGTTTACGCAAATTGTTTGGGTGTTAGGCGTTGATGTTTTTCTCTCATGCAAGTCCACAGTCCCACTGGGGAATGCGTTTTAGCTAGCAAACAGTTGTTATGCCTTACCAAATTAAAATTCTGAAGCAATTCATGCATTTGTTACCTCATGAGAGTGGTGCATTAGCGCGTTAATCTAAAGAACCGTCATATTTTCTGTGCAGAACGCATGTGAAAGTTTCCAATGACGAAACGTGGGACCCAAAATTTTCGCTACAACTTTTCATCTTTCCGTGTGCTTTCAATATCTCTTTTTTCCCTTTCTGTATTCTCGTCGTATCATGCATGTGTTATGAATATTTTTGGAATTTAAATATATTGGTACAATATATGAACTTGATATACCGCACCTTCTAGGTCATTTTGCGGTTACAGAGGCTCAGCATATAGCACCGTTCCGCCTATAATTTACGAACAGGGTAGGAACGCCAAAGGTTAAGCACATCGGATCGCTGCCTTTACACAGTGGAGGACACTGGTGGCGCAAGACTGTGGCACAGTGCACATTGACGAAGCTGTCATGCACAGCGTATTCCTTACTCAATAAAAACGCACCGTTACACATGACGGCGTGGAGCGCTCTGCAATGGCGATATTTAATTAAATCTAATAGCATTGGTAAAGGCCTCGGTAAAAACATCTCATATTAGCCTCAAATGAATGTTTTTGTTTTTTTGCAGGGAGCATATGCTCCCTATACCAACCGCAAGTGCGCCACATAATTGGAATTGAAATTTACCCCATGACACCTCCTGGTGTATTTTTGGAGAAGGACAACCTCCCCAAGAGAACTTCCGAGGCCACCCGCAACTTCTCCGGTTTTGTTGGGGAAAAATGTTACCCCAACTCCAGCGTTCGAAAAGAATATCGTTTATGGAGGACGTTAGATTTAGGGTGGATTCGCGTTTAGTGTTAGTACGTATGAATCGGGGACTGAGGTCGCGGCGAGTTGTCTTTGCAGGGCGGCAGTGTAAGCTTGGAGTCTCGTCGCGTTGCCGTCAATGCACTCGTCGTGCGTAGCGACGGTGCAATTGTTGCAGCATCGTCACTGGCCATCGGTGGGGGAAGATCTTCGTTTGTTCACCATAGATTAACCTTACCTCAAAAGGTTGCTGTCTTCAATTTCCCTGGGGTAGGTTGGTTACCTTCCTTGCAGAACGTGATTGTAGTTGCGGACCGACAAAGACACGCGGGTGCGTAACGGCGCTGGGGAAGGGTAATGGTAGTTTGGAGACCCTTCTCTGTGCAAGTAGTAGTCGTTTTTCTCTCGCCGTTCGCCGGGGGTAGTCGTGGGGCGTCGAATGCAAAACCAAGGTGACCGATTCGTCGGTGCGAGCAGGGGCAAAAGATGTATGCAACCTCAACACAATGGAAGGAGATTGGGCAGCTGTTGGATGCCCCACAGATGTCGCAGCTCTTGGGGTTTGACAGTCGTTCTAAGCTTGGCAAGCGGGGTTCAAGGGACGGCGTTCTGGAGCAACCTGTTCGCATCGAGGACCAACCTGTTCGCGCCGAGGGGGCTTGGAGGGTCTCGTTTGGAAATCAGTCCGCGTAATGTGGCAACACAGTTCGTCGTGATTGCTTTTTGCCAAGGGGTTCTCGCAGCCGTTGCTGAAGTATTGCTTATGCTCACTGGAAGTCCTCACTGATGACGTCAGTGAATGTCGCAACCTGTGATTACGTTGGCGGTGGCAGGAATCGGCGTACCTTCATAGATAATCTCACGACGGTTATCTCGGCTTGTAGCTGTGGCGCCCCAGTTGATTGCAAAGGACGCTTGAAGAGGCCAGTTGCTCCATAGAATCCAAATTTCTAATACCTGTTCTGTTGAGAATGCCGCCGCTTAGAATTTCGCCACAGTTTGGGTTGTGTTTTTCACTAGGCATGGAAAATAGGGTTGTTTGATAACTCGCATCATCAAATTTACTCTCTTTTGCTGTCATTTCAGGGTGTTTGCAGAAAACTGGCACTTTATGTTTTCAGAAAGATAGATAACGAATTCATTAAGGAGCTATTCTTTGCTTTGGAGAAGAATTTCCACTTTCTTTCATGGCAACACTTGTCGAGATTATCAAAAGCTTTACTTTAAATGTGTCCGTATCCTTCAGAATAGTTTTATGATTTTCAAACTAGACTCTTTTTTGATACAGTGCAAAATATCCTTCACACATCGTTGTAGCGCCGTTCCATGCGTTGAATCTGACCACGTAAAAAAAAGGGTGAAGTCATTCTTCCGCATGTTCATCTGGCAGGCTGTATAAAGGAGAGACGCTGGGTCTTTGGCTGGCTGCGTCATAAGTTGCATGACCCGCTTGACTCGGTTCAGGACCTCCACCAAATGCTCTGTGCTATTAGCAATGTCGTAGGCGAGGACCAGATACTAGCTTGCACGTAATAAAGACTACATTAGGATGATTGCCGCCCGCAAATAATAAAGCAGCACGCTGGCGTCGAATGTAAAAATCCAGCTCGTCGTTCGCTGAACTATGAATTCCAGATGCATAAGTCAGTGCCCAATTTATATTAGGTGAAGAACCACTTAGATAACCGGCAAAATTGAGGTCGGAAATTTTCCAAGAATATAGAAATAGTTTTGTTTAGCTTCGTTCATCCGGGGAAAATCTGGACGCGCGCACCTCACATTACAAAGAAAGTTAAAAAGGCGCGCCTCGAGAATCAACCGTGAACAAGGTCGTTCCGTGCGCTGCAATCACAAGGACAAGGCCGCTTCTGTTGAAAACAAGAGCAGGTAAAGGTTGCAGTTGTTCGAGGAGGCTTGCACACTTGGGCTCCATCTGGAACGTTGGCTGCATCATATTTTGCTGGAGCCAACTTTCCGCTTCTGTTGTTCATTAGCACCAGCGGAGACCCATTGATTCTGTGCTTGAGCCCGACTGTAGAAGGGGCGAGGGTCTCGCCGGAGGTTCCTGCTGGCCCCAGCCACGCTCTGCTTAGCGGAGGGCTCTGTGCTCCCTAGTCGAGTATTAGTGCTTTGGGCATGCTCGCCTTGCAAGGTGCAATATGACTACGGCGTAGAGCTTTCAGCTACTTTTGTGCAACGAATGTGCTACTGTAGTCATGGTGAAATGCGCAACAAACACGACACAAAAGTAAGAGGGACACGTAGCACGGAACGAGCGCAAACTACCAACTCTTTATTGAAGGAAAAAGGGAACAAATTTATACTCTCGGCCACTCAAGCGTTCATAGGTCAATCGCTTTCCACCCCTCCGCCATCAGAATTCATGAATGACATGGCTCAGCACACATGACTAAACACCTTAAAACAAGGTTAACCAAAATTAACTGATAAGTACCTTAGCAAACGCAGTCAGTCAACCGTAGCAAGGCAGAGTCAAGTACTCGAAGCAAAAGCAGTCAAAGGAAACCCAGTCAGGTATGTGAAGCAAAGGCAGTCAATCGCTCGTAGCAAAAGCAGAGTCATGTATGCGAAGCAAAAGAAGTCAAAAACAAACAACCAAACAAACAAAAACTTAACAACAAGAACGAACAACCTGTATCAATAGCAGTCAGTCACTCGTAGCAAAGGCCGTGTCATCTATGCGAAGCAAGGCAGTCAAAATCTAAAACGTTCGAGAATGTAAAATAAAACTGATTACTTTATCACCTAAGACAGGTCGTCAAAGCAAGTAACAATCAGTTGACCCTGGGCCTCGCGATTGAAATTCAACTCATGCGTGCAGCGTGCGGCCCAAGAGGTCATGTCACACGTGCCTAATTTTCATACCCTAAATGCCGTTTTCAAAAAGGCTAATTCATTTCTGTACAGGACGACTGACGCGTCACTAACGCAGTTACTATCGTTCTTTATAAAGAACGCTTCCAAAATCTCACGTGCATTGGCACTACTGCCCCTGCCAAGAATCTTGATCTCATTAAGCCGTGGCTGACATTTGCAGGTTCTGCAATGCTCAAATTTGTGCTAATATGTTTATCGCCTAATGAACGTTCATGCTCCCCTGCATGCTCATTTATGCAGCGCCCAGTCTGGCCTATGTAGGCCTTTCCACAGGTCAGTGGTATGGTGTAAACTACACCTGTCGACAAGACCGGTCGTGGTACCTTACATGCACAAGGTCGCGCACAACCTGAAGAAAGTGCCCGGCAGGTACTCAGTACCCATGGTGTTCTCAGCACCAGAGAAACTAGGCCAGCTGTGCTCACGCACCGCAAAGCAGAAAGAAAGGAAAGGTGGCTGCGCCAAAAAACATACGAAGCCCTTTGTCAAATGCGCGACAGGTGTAGTTTAGGTGTAGTCGCGACGAAGACGTCGATGACTGGCTCGACACATATGAACGCTGCAGTGCCTATACACGGTGGTACGATGCTTTAAAATTCCTCAACGTTTCGTTCTATCTCATTGAGGTCGCCAGAACCTAGTTTATTAACCGCGAACCCCACACCACTAACTGGACCACGTTCAAGCAGCAGTTCCGCCAATATTTTGCGGACCCAGCAGTTCGGACTGAGGTCGCGAAGAATAAGCTCGCCTCTCGCCTCCAAGGTCCCGATGAATCATATGCGTCTTACAAAGAGGCTGTTCTTTCACTTTGTCGGCGCATTAGTCCCACCATGGCAGAACCTGAACGTGTGCACCACGTCTTAAAAGGTATCAATTCTATGGCTTATCATACCTTAGTTGCCCAGAATTCTTCAAATGTTGATTCAATTATAACGACCTGTCAAAGCCTCGACCAGCTGCAGTCCTCTCGATTACAACCTAGCTTCGCAACTGGTACGACCTCTGCTGACCTTGATCTGCGGGCAATGATTCGAGCAATCCTCCGCGAGGAGCTCCAAGCCCTCAATCCATTCTATCGACATGGGTGCGATCATTCTTCCGCACATTCTAATGACGCCGTTCTCCGCAACATGATTAAAGAAGAGTTATCAACTATCAGCCAACCTATGACATCCGAACCTTCTGCAAACCGCCCAGCGCCGACCTACGCGCACGTCGCTGCATCCCCCCTTCTTTGGTTCCCCCGCCCCGACCGGCACCAACTTACAATCACGTCAATGCAATGGAGAGGGCTTAACCTATACCACCCTATTACGCACCTTGGCGTCGCTCCCGACCAGTCTGCTATTACTGTGGTATTAGAGGACATATATCCCGCTTCTGTGGTCGCCGCTTTCAGAACGAGCGCCGTGGTTACGACACCTTCGAAACTTACATGCCTTCAACATCATATTATCAAGGTCGGTCTATTCCAAGCCCACCTCGACGATCCTCCCCACCTCCAGTATCTTCCTCTGAGCCTCGTGGGAGCCATGTATCCCAACGCCGGTCCACATCCCCATACCGTCGCTCAGTTTCCCCTCTCCGCCCCGCAACCGCTCTCCTTGTCCGCCATCCGGAAAACTAAGTGTTGCAGTTTGCGGAGGTCAAACTGCACTCCGCGAACTTACTAAAAGTCCTCCTGATCGCCCGTATAATGTGATTGCTGTTATCGCTGAAGGTTTACCGGTGGAAGCTTTGATTGATACAGGGGCTGCAATCTCTGTCATTCACGCTAACTTGTGCTACCGTTTGCGAAAAGTGACAACACCATATGATGGGCCTGAACTCCGTGGTGCCAATGACGTCCCTTTGCGCCCTTCAGCGAAGTGCACCGTACGAGTTGTTATCGACGGCATCCGCCATCATGTGCAGTTTGCTGTGCTCTCACCTTGTGCGCACCTGATGATTTTTGGATGGGATGTTTTGTCAACCGCTTCAGCGTTAATGTCTTGTGGTGACCGTGTTATCCATATGACAGACAGCGATTTTTTATCTGACTTTTCTAAACGACATCATCCCCTCGTTGCCGCTGCTTATACTGTTTCGCCTTCTCAGTGCGAAGAACTGCTTATTGTTATTTCTGACCACATCACTGACGGGGACGTACTCATAGCACCATCATATAGTCATCTTGCACGTGGTATTGCCTTCCCGTCAAGTCTTGTCCGGTTCCACGACGGCTCAGCGACAGTAGTGGCCACTAACACTTCACGTGAATCCCTCGTGCTCCCAAAAGGAACTTCTCTGCGTTGCATGGTGGATGTTCAACCTTTTTCCCTGGTTGTGCTCACCGCCCCTCCGCCTCAGCAGCGTGTTTCGCCAGACCCCTCTCTGTTCTCGCAAAGACTATTAATCCTAAACTCACGCCGAACCAACGCCAAGAACTGCTGACATTGCTTCGACACCACCAAGCCATTTTTGATGCCACTTCCACAACACTGGGACGGACTAGTGTTGCGCACCATCGCATCATTACTGAAGGTAACTCTATCGTTCGCCGACGGCCTTATCGGGTTTCCCTTTCTGAACGAAAAGTAATTGAAGAAAATGTAAATGACATGCTCCATCGCAATATAATTTGTCTCTCAACAAGCCCATGGTCCTCCCCAGTAGTGCTAGTTAAAATAAAGGACGGCTCGGTACGCTTTTGTGTTGATTACCGCGCACTCAACAAAATTATCCGCAAAGATGTATATCCGATGCCGCGAATTGATGACGCCCTTGACTCTCTCCAAGGCTCCGAATATTTCTCGACCTTGGACCTCCGCTCAGGTTATTGACAAATACCTATGCATGAGGACGACAAAGAAAAAACCGTTTTGGCAGCACCCGATTGCCTTTACGAATTTAATGTTATGCCTTTCGGACTTTGTAACGCACCCGCAACATTTAAAAGAATGATCGATACTGTGCTTCGTGTCCTAAAATGGAGAACCTGTTTGTGTTACTTGGACGACATTGTTATCTTTTCGGAAACCTGTAATGACCATCTCACGCGCCTGAATGAAGTCCTCACCTGTCTCGCTTCGGCAGGCCTTCAGCTCAACACCAAGAAGTGCCACTTTGCACAGAAGGAAATTAAAATATTGGGACATCTGGTCAGCCATGACGGCATTCGCCCAGATCCTGAAAAAATCATCGCGGTCTTGAGCTTTGCTCGTCCACAACGGACTACAGATTTGCGCAGTTTCCTCGGCCTCGTGTCTTATTTCCGGCGCTTTATAAGGCATTTTGCCACTATTGCTGCATCACTTCATGAGCTACTTAAAGCACGCAGCCCTTTCGTGTGGACTGATAAGCTGCTTTTAATGACCTAGAGCACGCCCTCACATCAGATCCTGTTCTTGGCCACTTCAGTGACAGCGCTCCAACTATCCTGCACACCGATGCCAGTGGTCACGGTCTTGGCGCTGTACTTCTGCAGCGTGATGCAACATCGCGTGAGAAAGTGATTGCCTTTGCCAGTCGGACTCTGACTCTAGCTGAGAAAAACTACACCATTACCTAGCAGGAGTGTCTTGCCGTCTTCTGGGCTGTTCAAAAATTTCGTCCTTACCTATACGGTCGGCACTTCACAGTTGTGACCGACCACCATGCTCTTTTCTGGTTGTCTTCACTAAAAAATTTGACAGGCCGACTTGGCCGCTGGATTCTACGCCTGCAAGAATACCATTTTGACGTCACTTATAAATCTGGTCGCCAACACCAAGATGACGACGCTCTCTCTCGCTGTCCCCTTTCGGAATCAACTTGCTGTTTTTCTTCCCAGTGCACTTCCACCTCTGACCAGAGCCGACCATCTCTTTGCCCGACGTATATCACAACCATTTGTTTTGACGACTCTGAGAACAAGCACGCTCTCCGCTCACAGCAATTAGCCGATGACTACTGCCGTCCTATCATCGACCGCCTTAACGGCGCTTTCCTAGTTCCAAAGCTGTCGGCGAAGCTAGGCTTCGCCGACAGCTTCGCAATTTCAAGCTCGAAGATGGCATCCTACTCTGCTACGTGTATTGCCCTGATGGAACTCGCTGGATCCCAGTCGTGCCGCGTGTGCTTCGCCCACGTATACTGGTGGCTCTCCACGATGACGCTACTGCAGGTCACCTTGGTTTTGACAAAACCTACGACAGCGTGAGAAAACGATTCTTTTGGCCTGGCTTTTCTTTCACCGTTGCCAAATACGTCGCATCCTGCCCTCTGTGCCAACGTCGCAAACGGCTGACTTCTTCGCCCGCTGGCCTTCTACAACCTCTTCCTTGTTCCGCCATGCCATTCGACGTAGTCGGCATCGACTTATATGGACCCCTACCTTTCTCCGATGAGGGTAACCATTGGATTATAACAGCTGTCGACCACCTCACACGCTACGCTGAGACAGCACCTGTACCGACTGGTTCCGCTGAAGAAGTAGCAAATTTCTTTTTGCGATCAATTGTTTTGCGTCATGGCGCTCCTCGGGTGCTCCTAAGTGACCGCGGTACGGCCTTCCTATCGAAAGTCGTTGCCGAATTTCTTCACGCGTCATCCACCCTTCATAAGACAACCTCAAGCTACCATCCCCAGACTAACGGTCTGACTGAGCGATTTCATCGCACCTTGTCAGACATAATATCCATGTACATCGCACCAGATCATCGAAATTGGGACATTATTCTACCATTCGTCACATTCGCCTATAACACAGCTGTACAGCGGACTACCGGTTATTCTCCATTTTTCCTCGTTTATGGCCGTCCTCCCACTACAATTCTCGACGCTTCCTTCTTCTCTACGCCCGACTACTCCACATCACTAACTACCCATTTTTTATCTCGTGTGGCCAGATGCCGTCATCTTGCCTGCCTCAACACGGCAGCGTGCCAGGAAGGCCGCAAGACTCGCTATGATTCCACACATCGTGTGGTCTCTTTTCGTCCTGGCGAAGAAGTACTTCTTTTACACCTTTGCGCACCCCTGGTCTTAGTGACAAATTCCACCACCGCTACGTAGGTCCCTGTGAGATGATAAGCCAAACTTCCCCAGTGAACTACAAAGTGACGCCTGTTGATCCCCCAGCTGATCGACGCCACCGTGGAACTAAAATTGTTCTAGTGTATCGCATGAAACCGTTTGTGCACCGCGATGCATCGCTTAGTTAGGAGCGGCCAGGCTGGCCGCTTCCGACCCACCGGGCAGATTGTCTGAGCCTTCCGTTGATGTTCTTTAATTTATACATGCCATGATCTTCCTCTTTCATTTGTACATACAACCATCATCGTTCCGTGGCGCCCAACGCAAGAAGCAATAGACATGAATTATACTGGTGTATTACGTCGGTCCTGCGCCCAGGCGTGAACTTCCAAGCCCTCGCTGCTACCATCCTGTTCCCGAAAGCTGCCCCTTGGCCCTCGCCAACCAAGCCTACCAACTATCTCCAGGCTTCAGGAAATGCTTGAATTGCGGTGAGGCTGGACAGATCCTCCTTAAGCGCTTGTACAGTCGGATTGGCCTACGTCGTTTTGCCCTCGACGCCCCGCGACCCCGTCCTGGCGAGCGACGAAAGGAAATTGACTCCCTGCGCAGGGGAGCGCACGCGTCGCCAAGACGTCTATCACGCTCCCGATTGCCATAAAACACCCTGTTTGCATCACCGGGCAGTGGGTACATGCAAGGATGGTGGCCTAGCTTCCCTAAGGGCAACTAAAGGCCACAAACGTTTAGAGGCGAGGTTGCTAAACGGCGAACTAACGAAATCCTCCACCGGCAACGTTGAGTGACGACGTTTCAACCGATGCACCGCTGCTACATACAAAGAGGACATCGGCCACCACGCGACCGCTCGTTAAACTAACACCACCGCCCAGTGAAGTGGCAACAGTGCGCCTGGCCGTGGCCTGATCAAACGACGAAACAGAGATCGAACACCGAAACCAACATGCAATACGAGGACACGAACAAGTGGCCTCGCAGTTGCAGTCCATGGTTGGTTACCGACCTAGTGAACACTGGAGAGACTATTCTTCTATCAGAGGAGCTTTCGCCGCACAGATCAAGCAAGTGGCGACCACCTGGGATGGCCCGCTATCCTCACCGCTGGTGTTATTCTTATTACACTACCGGGACAATGTGTCGTAAGGGTTACATTAAACGGATGTACCGTCTTTGCCAAAAGTAACCGGGCAGCCCAGCCGGCTGGCGGAGCAAGCTCAGGCCCGAGCGGCGGCGCGGCGGTCGCCGTCAGGGACCGCTGCTCGCCGTCTACGAGTGTCACCTTGCTGACGTAAGGCTGCTCCTTTACTATCTCTCTTGGGATGATAAAATGCAAGCGAGTAGCATGTGCGGCGCAAAATTTCGTTCCTTTAGAACGCTGTGCTAGTCATGGAGGGCGCTGTACACAGCAAAACTCACTCAACGCTGCTTTTGGGCTTGCATTGTGAAGCGGCGCTCTTCGTTAGAACGCCTTGCATGTGGAATCCCAGTACACAGCTCCCGTAGACGAAGTGTTTCGAAAAGTTAGCCCAGTCAGACAGGTCTATGGCAGGTCTACATATGGCAAGAAGGAATAACTGTAGAGTTCAAAAACTAAATAAAGCAGTCGTTGTTTTACAAGTAAGGTTAATTCGGTATCAAGGCTTATTTATTCTATAACTACCTCCGTGGTGGAACAGTTACAGGCGTGCGCGGGGGAAGGTAGTTTTTTGTTTTTACAAATATTGTGTATGGAGAAGATACCCACATGTAAACTGACTTGTTCGCATTAGAACGAAAAAAAAATGTGAAAGAAAAGACTGGAAACACAAAAAAAATACGAAAAGGTACAATGGGTATATTAAAAACTGGATTGCAATGACACATATTTGTTTCGCACACGCTCGTTCGCACAGTTTTAGAGCCTGCTCTGCGTGCTGACGCACCGCTCAATCCTGTCCTCGCGCACTTCGCACTCCTGTCGTTCCCCGGATCGCACTCTCTCACCGCATGCGATGCGAGCAAGGTCCGAGGTTGCATGCGCGTGTTGAAATCCACGCAGATGCGCCAAAGCGGTGGACGGGTCGACGCACCACTCAGAGTCCAAGGGGTGGACGGCCGCCGCCCTGGGGAAGGAATTGCGCAGTAATAAACTGGAGACTTCTTTCAAACATTTCCGGGCTCTCATAACAGGTTGCAAAGAGAAATGTGATTTTACCGCATTTTCTTGGCCAATAAAATATACGCAAGAAACTAAATTGTGAGAAAGAAACAAGCGCCTAATGAATCGGGCCAACAAACGCCTAATCTAGCAGATAGAATGATGCTGACGGTGCGGATATATGAGAAAAAATGTAAGCAACTAGCTTATAAAGAGGTGGCAAGTCGTGGTACTGAGATGCTTAGCGCAATAATTTTCAACAAACTTGCTTCAAATCCTCATTTCAGTGTGATTGAAATATTCCACTCGATTGAGCACTATTGTATAAAAGCACTTTCGTTGGCATGCTAAAAGTGAGCAAACTATTCGTAGTAGAACACAGCATTCACAAAATACAACTTGAACAGGTTTGGGTGTTATAAACAAAACAGCTAGGCGCCTCTCTAGGGCGACGACGCGCTTCGCTGCTGGCACCGAGCCCTACAAAGATGAGCAGCAGCAGCAGCGCATCTAAGCTACTGCTGCTGAAAAGCGATTACTAAAAAGCTCGAAGGATGACGTGACAATCGCTTAGCCGGCATTACGGCGACAGTTGTATTTTGTTCCAAAGAGGGCGCTCCGTTCTTTCGTCCATCCAACGGCCACTCGTTCGCTCGGCTCGACGTTCGGTGGCACCGCGCACGGAAAATGCTTCTTTCTTCAAGAAATATCCCATGTAAGTTTTCAAATTTTTTCATTCAGATTTCATAAAGCGTTTGTGTAAATTGGAGCAAAATGTTAGCCTCTTAGATTGAGCATTTTTTTAAATTACAAGCGTTGTCTTATATTTCATTGTTGCTGCAGGCTGCGCCAGGAGGAGCCAGGGAGATTAGTCTTCTTTTAGCATGTTTCTTACGTTGTGAACAATTCAAAAGTGGTTCTCAAGTGTGCGCGACTTGATGCCGATCATTTTGCAGCTTATTTCAAGTTAAACCGTTACTGTTTTGCAGAGTACTGATTTCCTAAAGTAAACAACTGCGTGGCATGGTAGCCCTAAAAGCCAACTTCGGATTTTCACGGCGTTACAGTGGCTGGAACGGCGTATAGCCGTCGAGTGGCTCGGCCGCTCGGGTTCCCTCGGGTGACCTCGGGCGGAGTCGGCGGAGTCCGGGCAAAAGCTTTTTCTCATGTCTGGTGCGATAAAACGCTAACCGCATGAGTCGCGCGGCAGTACGATGCGCAGTGCGCTGAGGACCGCTAAAGCATTGCCGCTCGGCGCTGTCGCCCAGGTTCTGGATTTTTAGAAATTCGCTCATGATGCTGGAACCAGCTCGCGAGGCAGCCAATCGCAAAAGGCTTTGAGGTACTCACCTTCGTTGTTTCTTTTTTTGTTTTTGTTTTTTTTTTGCATGCAAAGTTTGTTTCCCTAGTCCGGTATGAGCGAAAATCCTACAGACGCTCATTTAGTCTGATCCGTGCATATATGAGCGCATCGAGACGGTTTAGTAAAAGCTTGGTTGGGTAGTATTGCGAAACAAAAAAGGCTAGTGTGGCTAGATATTGCTAATTTTCGAAAGTTGCTGAAAAACGCCACTGCTTTCAATCATGTCTGCATCGCAGTATAGTAGCACGCCGCTGTGCTGGGATCATTTTTCTTTGGGAGGGGGGGGTGGGCTCGACGCTTTTCAAGGAATTTCATCAGTGTTGCTGCTTAGTGCAAGAAACTGGATGTAGCGTAACTGTACTCATTTACCAAACGAGGAGGCGGCGCTGACAAAGCAAGGCTGCAAACGCGTCTCTGTCACTGAGGTCCTTCGCTGTGTGCGATGTGCACCAGCGGCAGCGACAGGGGTTGGCGTCGTCGTCGCGCGATGCATCGCCAGGGATTGTTGCCTATTTTTTTCTTTCTGTATCGTTGCTTCAGCTGCAATAGATCAGTTGCAAAACCTACACGTCAGCTTCCCGATGCGGCAGACATTCCTGCACAATGGCGGCATAGACTTTGCGGTAATGTTTGGGTACAGTGCTAGTACACCGCCTGACGGGTAGGGTAATTCCCGCACCTCTTGCCCATTCGTCACAGTATTATTCGCGTGCGCATTGTCGCCCCACTATTACCCTCTCCGGTTAGTGTCCCTTTTCTAAATTTTCTTTCTTCACCCCTAGGGTGACAGTGCTCCCCCCTTTATTCCAGTGTTAAGAATGCCCGAAAACTTTTCTCTGACAATATCCTGTGCGCGAGGAACTGCATCCCAAGCAGCGTGGACTGTGGTAGATGCGTGTACTACACCTAACTATTATCCCTGAATCAGGTTCTGTCGCCACTGTGCACGAATTCCTGCCTCACAGGGAAGCCGACTTCTAGGTTTTGCAACTGGTCTGTTATAGCATGTCCAGCAGGGCCAGAGCCTTAAGTGTGAGCGCTGGGTGGGCTCAGGCAATTTCAGTTCCAGGCCGGGTTCGGGTTTGTAGCATGAGGCCTGGGTCGGGCTAAACATTTATGCCCGTGCACACCTCTAGTCACGTCGGTTGTGTAGCACACGTTGGCGCCCGTGCATGCTATTAATTTTCTTCTTCGCACCATGACACTTGGCTCCAGCATCAAGACTGCATGAAACATCAGTATGCATTTTCCGGTCGGTATGCTAACTGATCGCCCCACCGCCCTGGCACAGATATGTTATACCATGTGTAGCATAGAGTTGCAATTAGTCCATTTTTGGAGACAGCTTTCAATTGAAATTTTAAATTGACTAAACAGAGAAGAGCCGTGGTATGCTGTTATCATGATTTAGAGGCATCGATTTAATGGAGACTTTCTTTCCTTGCATTTAGGACTCTTTGCTCTATAACGCCCGCAGTCCAGCTGCTGCACTTGTATCATCGCACTGCTTTTGCACAAGCATTCATCTGCCATCAAAGGGGTGCTGCCTGAATGTGACGCAGACAACATCGTCAACATTTTGGTACTGCATAACCTGTCAACAACTGTGGGAGCCTTGCCATGAAACATGCTGTGTGTAAGGAAACATTGCCTCGGTAGGTATGACACATTGCCTTTGTTTTGCATTATATAAAGGCTTTAAATGCTCTGCTGGTTTTTTGCTATATGATTGCATGCTATATGAGTTCTCTGGCTTTATAGCTCAAGACTTACTTGTTCAAGACGTCTTGCCCACCAGTATGCAGAAAATAATATCCTTCATGTCCCTGGCAGTGCTTTAATAGCTGGTGCTATATTTCGTTGCTTTATTTCAACAGTATGTGACTATTTCAAGTTGAGGCATGATTGAGTGAACCTGTGGTGTAATAGCACATTTACAGACAGCTTGTTGAACTGACGAAGTAGTTGTCATATGCGTATCACGGGAGTGCAGGTGTTTAAGTGATGGAATATTTCGCATACTTGATTATGCTTTCATTACAAGAATTCGCAGGAAGCCTGTATTGAGGTTGCAGAGAAGAAAGCCATTCAGTATTGCTCAGGTTATTTGCCTTCCACTCTCCCTTCATTACTGCTACCTGCATTGTATGTATTTCTTCATAGACAGGCATTTACTGACTGCTTGTACATATCTGATTACCTACACTGGCTTCAGCCATGTAGATGTAATATTACTTTCATCTAAACCAGGCTATTTACTTTGCTCAAAGTGGCAATTATAAATAATTCTCTCCCCAAGCGATTGAGATTCGCCATTAGCTCCCAACTCGCTTTATTTGCAGCTGCAATTAATCTATTCTGTAACCCTAGAGCAAGACATTTGCATAAAGGACATCATCATGCAATACTCGTTCAAATTTTGTAAATTTTAGAGAACATTCTGGTTTTTTTTGCATATGCTTCTCTGTTCGGAAAACAGAGCAGACTTGCTTACAGTGCAGGAGGGGTGGGCTGCAAGACAAAAGGAAATTATTAGGGCAGCTGCTCATTCAGGTGGGCATTGCTTGTGCTTTTATTGCTCTTATATATGTGCACCTTTGCAAGCACGCTTGCCAGGGCTTTCCCCATAATGGGTGGCAGTGATCTTGCCGCCTACCTCTCAGGGGGACTGCCCTTTTCCAACTACCTGCCCACAATCAACTCACCTCCTGGGCTTCAAATTTGTCATAATCAAGGACGATTTTCTGTTTTTGATGTTACCAGTGACGCCATTTAAGATACGCAGTGTGCATCATTGGTCCATAGTTTCATTTCGGGATGTTGTCACCCCTTATATTCCTTATTCATATTTCTTTTTCTACATGCCCTTAAAACTGCCAAACGAAATAAGACGTATAAAACTGCCACACTACCGCAGTCTCTGAATGCTATGCCAACAACAAAAAGGCTTTTGCATGTCTTAATAAAAGTAGAAATGATCCCCCGATTTTTTTTTTATTGTCATATCTAGTCAGACGGTTTAGTGAACTGCCACATGACCAAGCAAATTGCAACTGTAAGTGCACTGAGGAGTCATGCGTTAGAGCAAGCATATGGACCTTGTGTTGCTTAGCTGCTTAACTCCAAATATCCTCCTGTGTCAGACAAGATATTTTTTCACAAAACTGGATGGGGGGGGGGGGGGGGGAGCCAGAAGAAAGCAGATTGGATTCTTAGCAGCATTGTTACTTGTTACACGTGCGTTCCACTCCTGTATACATGAACTCGGTAGAATTCGGTCGAGTACGTCTGTCGAGTGAAAAATCAGTTGTGGGGTTCATGTATACACAGTCGGGTCGAGTAAAATAGGCAGCGGAGCGGGTCGCGTTATTTCGCTTGCAGGGGGTAGGTTAATTCGCTTGACCCGGTTATCTAAAGGCATGTAGACGCTGTCCAGTCAGGGGGTCTAGTTATGGGGAACTCTGGGATATGAAAAAGCCTCTGGAGCGGCGACGAGCGTCACTCGAAATGAATGCTTTTTATCGCTCATCAACTATAAAAAATGACCGAAGCTCTCGATAGTAAAAGGCAATGGGATCAAACACTAGTAAGAACTTGCACAATAACTTCGAATCTCGATGCTACGCTCTGCTACGATACTTACTCACTAGAAAACGCGTTCATGTAGGCATCAGCCGTGTCGAGAATGATAACCTTGCTTACTCAACGCTGATTCAACCCGGTGCTGTCGAGTCCATGTACACAGGGCTATTGTACTTGTAATTTTAGGTGAACTCTCAGTTCGTGTATTGCACATTACATTTGAGCGATATTGGTGCTTTTTTGCGTATGTACTGTTTTGTTCCGCAAACAATACTCTTTCTCCAGACACAATCTTATTTTTATTTTGAGTACAAAAACATTGTCCATTTTTGAAAAAAAAAATTGTGAGGCTGTTAAGAAATTTTGATTTTGAAATATATTCACAAAATATCAACATTTTATAGATACTTAAATATAAAATGTGTGCGAAACAACTGGTTTCCCAAGGAACTTGCGATAGGGTGAAAGTGAAAAATCACTGTCATGCTAGATGTATCGTTTCTTATGATCCCATAGTCACATCAAGCATTGTATTTTAAGGAGTGTTTAAGCAATGAAAATAATATTTGGCCTCAGATATTCAGGCAGATTACTATTCTCTATACCTACAACTACAATGAATTGGTTTGAAGAAATCAGATGCCCGAGCACCACACCTGGTACCTGGACATAAAATCACCCATGTATGCCTAACTGAACACAATCTTGCACGTGGAAGGTTGCCGATGGTATGGCCATATGATTAGCTGTGATGAGGGAAGATGCATACCTGGTAGGCTGCTAGCTGATAAGGAAATACGATATCATTGTACTCAGATCTAGCATAACATTTTCCTGCCTATGAAAAGAAAATTTCTAGTACTTGCTCAATTGCTCATTGCAGGCTGACTGTAATAATTTTAGCTGAACAAGCATGCACTGTATTATTACTAGAACTTCTTGTTGGGCTTGTTCGTGTTTATTTATTATAAACTGAAGGCGCCAAAACAATGCACGCACACAAGAAAAGAACGGGACAGAGTTCCACTCACAACTGATTTATTGTGTAGAATAAAGTACATATATATATCTCACTGCTGGCACATACGCAAGGAACACATTCAGCTACATCACATTCAGCAGCATGTAGTCTAAGATAAGCTATGTTCAAGAAATGCTTTCTCAGAGAAAGAGGCTGTGGTATGAGGAATGGGCTTCTTCGTATCTTAAACTACATGATGCTGAATGGGTTCCTTGCGCATATGCTGGCAGTGAGATATATATGTACTTTATTCTGCACAACAAATCAGTTGTGAATGGCGCTCTGTCCCATTCTTCTTTTCTTTTTTGTGTGCATGTTGTTCTGGTGTCTTTAATTTATAATGAGCATTGTATGAAAACTATTCCTTGGTACATTACAAGTAAGGCAATTGTTCATAGTAGAATGCAGCAAGCAATAAAGCTGTGAAAACTAAAAAGCTGGAACTTGAAATCGTACTGTTATCTTGAGAATATTATATGCGTACACAGCCTTGAGAATATCTGCCATGTACACATCTCCCTCAGTTAGCTGATTGAAGATAGCTTGACTGATTCTGTCAGGGCTATTTTTTCTTATTCTGGCCGCAGTAATGTATACGTGCCTGTAACTGGTGTACTCCAGAAAAATATTCTTTAATGTGTTCTTTAATCCATATTGTCTATTGCAGGAATGTTTAGGAATGTTTTAAAAATTGAAAGTTCTGGAGCCTTAACCGTCATATTTTCAGGAACTGTAATTCTATGTGAATACTAAGCATCCACCTGAAGTTATCGTTTTGCCGGAAGCAGGTTTTTCCTTCCAAATATCTTTCTTTTGTATCTGGAATGGATATTATTTTGCATATATGTTTATTATCCCTACGTCATAAGATGCTGCATGCCCTTGCAGGCCCAGAAACCTGTCGCAAAGTGCTCTGAAAGAAGAATGTGTGGCAATAGGCATTCAATATATACAGTAGTACCCCTTTATAGTAAAGCCACTGAGGCCAGCGAAAATATTTACTATATCATGGTCTTTGCTGTATCAGTGGTCTGTGATGACATGGTCCTGAAAGTGCTGTCTAGAAGCTAAATAGGCACTTACTGAACACGTCTTGTTGCTTAATGAAAGAATAACCTAAATACCTCCCATCTCGCTTTTATCATCTCTTTGTGTGATTTTTTCATTATAAAATTTCTCTACATCTTGTGGAAGTACCTCTAAAGCATGAAGACGTTATTACAAATGCAACCAAGTTTGATTTCATATAAAAACTAAAACCTTGCATGAATATGGTGTCCCTTTTTGCTCTTTCTGTCTTTTAAAAGGCAATAAATGATAAATTCGCATGGCACTCAAGTGCTGTAAGACCTTACTCGCTGCACCTCCAGTTTCTGCCACCACTGCCTCATGATTTGTGCTGCACATTGCAGTGAATGTTGACCCATTTCTTTCCCTTCGCTATTTCTTGCTGCACGTTTACTCTTTTACTTTCTGAATGGAACACGCCGCCTCCTTGCTATGTTTGTAAACAGCTTCACTTTTTTCTTCTTCGCGCTGCGCGCTTTCCCTCACGGCTCCAAGGCTTCTGTGAAGTAGGCTTCTTCTGACTGTTGCTACGGCTAGTAGTAAAGTCACCTGAACGAAGACTCGGGGTTACTGTTCTGTTTTCAAATACAAAGTCTTGGGCTCGCGACTCTAGGTAGTGCGCGGGAGTCATCGCCATGGCCAGAAGCACTTTAACCGATTTTTGCCAAAAACATCTTTACTATATAGGGGGAAAATGTACAGTTGCCTATGGAAGATGAACTGGGACTTGAGTTTCACTTTACTATACCAGAGGTTTTACTATAGCGGGGTTCTGTATTTTGGACTCAATCGTACAGAGCACCCAGACTTCAAATATGTGTTTGGATAAGCGTTGAGAAGGTGAGTTTAGATCTTATGGTGATATATGCTTGTCTTCTGTGTAGATGTCATTTGTAAGACCCACGGGCCAATCTCCTCAACAAACTGTTCCTGAATGGTTGTTTCCTGCGGGGTGCCCAGCTTACTACCTGGGCCATGCGCTTCCCCCGCCCCCTCAACCTCATCACTTGATCCATTGACCCTTCACTGCCAACTATCATGCTCAACACAGTCCACTGCCATTTTCCATCCATGGTGGACACTGCCCTGGAATGCACCCATGCTTAGCCTCCTATTCCTGCAACAGCTCTCGCACTATAAGGCTATAGTGCATCAACCCTGCTCAACATGTCCAGCGCCTTCCATCATGACCCATGCACACTGCACCCCATCACCTCTACCTGCACTACCTGGTCATGTTCTGCTAAGTGCCCTGTTTTCAATTACACCTATTAGCCTCTCCCATATCAACCCTGTACCCAATGCCTCTTGCAATGCATTCTAGCCTTCTGATGTCCTTGTGGCATGTACATGTATATGAGCTCTCATTAAAATGTTTTCGGAAAATATTTTGCTTGTCTCATTTAATTGCATGGTTTTTATGGCTCCTTAGGGAGATGGCATGCAAAGTTTTTTTGGGAAATGACTGCATAAAAAAACGACAATTGCCAGAGTGACAGTTAAGCAAATGGCAGTAGTAAGGGCAAGGGTGAAATAACTGCATAGCTAAAGATGGCTTAACAGTGGCAGTGCCAATGCCACGTGTGCCGATGAATACTTGTTGCATGCCAGTAAATACCAATATGTGATACTAGCGGCACGGCCGGTTTATTGCCAGTGTCACATGTGCCAATGAATACTAGCGGCATGCCAATACGTGTCACTAGGGGCACGGCCAGCTGATAGCCTATGTTGGCAGTGCCAGGACAGGTGCAATGTTGGCACATAAGCCCGACCAATATATAAAAATGTAGTAATTTCTAAAAAAATCAGTGTTACGCCAATGTTGGTACCAACTTTTGTCGAGTTGGGCGAGGGTTGGTGTGATGTTGGCGTGCTGCCTGGGATAAGGTCAGAGACCACCGCCGTGCCCGGCAGGCTGCCGCTATTATTGAACAAGCATATGGTCGTGCGAACTCACCAGGTTGCATAAAACTACATGCGACACGGCACAAAGGAAGCCAGTCTCTCTAGGCCAGAGGCCGCCGCCGGGCCAGGCAGGCTGCCGCGATAATGGAACGAGCATATTGCTTCATCAGTTCGCCAGGCAGATTGAAAAAACAGGCGACATAACATAAAGGTAGCTACCCTGCTAAAGCTAGAGACCGCAGCCGTGCCATACATGTTGCAGCAATAGTCGAGAGAGCATACTGACGTGCGACTTCCCCAGGTTGCATGAAACTGCTTGCGACATGGCATGGAGGAAGCCACTCTCGTTAAAGCGAGAGACCGCAGCCGGCCCTGACAGGATGCCGCAATAACCGAGCGACCATTTGCCATGCGAATTTACCCGTTTATCATCATATAATAGAAGAAGGCCCTCTCCCTAGGCCAGAGACGCCAGCGGTGGCAGACTGGCTGCGGCAATTATCGAACGAGCATATTGCCGCGCGAATGCACCTACTTGCTTGAAAAACAAACGACATGGCATAGAGAAAGCCACTGTCGCTGCGGCCAGAGACCGCAGCCGGGCCAGAGAGGCTGCTGCGACAATCGAACGAAGGTATTGCCTGCTGAATTCAACAGGCTGCATGACAAAAACAGGTGGCATGGCTTACAGGAAGCCAGTCTCGCTAAAGCTAGAGACCGCAACCGAACAAGACAGGCTTCCATGATAAGGGCGCGTATTGCCATTAAAATTCATGTGGCCGATAATAAAACCGGAGCCATATCATAGTGGCGACCAATCTTGGTAGTGACGGAAACAAAAGCCGGACCGGAAAAGCTGCAGCGATGATCGAGCGACCGTATTGCTGTGTAAAATCACCAGGCTGCGTGATAAAAACAGGCGGCTTATCAAAAATGCCACTCGCTAAGGCAAGTGGCAGCAGCCCGACCAAATATGCTGCAGCGATAATTGAACGAGCGGAGTGCGATGCGAGTCACTAGGCTGCAAGACACAACCAGGTGTATGTATGTAAGTATGTATGTATGTATAATTTGGTTTGGTTTGGTTTGAAGGGTTTAACTTTCCAATGCGCCTCAGGCTATGAGAGAAGCTGTAGTAGAGGACTCCGGAAATTTCTACCACCTGGGGTTCTTTAACGTGCACTAACATCGCACAGCACACAGGCGCCTTGCTTTTCGCCTCCATCGAAAAGCGGCCGCCTAGGCCGGGATTCGATCCCGCATCCTTGGGAACAGTAGTCGAGCGCCCTAACCACTGCGCCACCCCGGCGGGGCGTATGTATGTATGTATGTATGTATGTATGTATGTATGTATGTATGTATGTATGTATGTATGTATGTATGTATGTATGTATGTATGTATGTATGTATGTATGTATGTATGTATGTATGTATGTATGTATGTATGTATGTATGTATGTATGTATGTATGTATGTATGTATGTATGTATGTATGTATTTGCATGCATGAATGTATGTATGTGTGTATGTTTGCATGTATTTATATATAACTTTACTGAGATGCCGGCAAACGATAGTTCAATGCATCGTGATGCTGACCGTCTACCCGGAGTTATGCCCTACTCTGCATTACCTCATTTTGGCCCATTTGCGGTTGCCCGTGACGCTTCTGATTTTCGAGCGCACCCCGGGCCTGCTGGACGGCCCATGGTTGAATGTCCTTGTATGTGGTTTGTACAGCACTTTGAAGTTCGGGCGGGTATGTCTTGGATGTACTTCGGTCGGGAACCTGGCACAGGCCCACGCGATGTGCCATTGGTCCGCCGGACCCACTTGACATACACTGTACATATCACTCTTGTAGATGTCTGGGTGGAGGACATGTACCACTCCCGGGGCGAGGAGTGACGCGGTTTGTATTTGCTTGAGGATGACCGCCCCCTCTCGACTAAGTGCTGGGTGAGGCGGCAGCATTGTCCGTCGAGCTAGCCGGTAACATTTTGTAACTTCCTCGGAGCTGGTCATTCGGTCCATTGTTTCGAACCACCACTCGGAACTGACACTCGGGGTCACAGAAGGTAAGCGCTCGCGCCGCCGATGGGCCGTCTCTATGTGATTCGGTGAGGATTCACACTGCCGCTTGCGCCGGGAACCACGTTATGCGGATAGTGTTGCCGCGGTCTTGTAGCTGGAGGTTACCGATGATGGCGGCCGCCGGCGCGCACACTCGCGCATTGGCAAAGTTGCGCATAGCGTTACTCGAGTCGCTGAGCATGGTGCGACACTGGGTCCTCGAGATCGCGAGAGCGATGGCAGCATCCTCGGCGTCTGTGGCGTCCGTGCACCGCACGCTCGCTGCCGTTGTCCCGGTGCTGGTAGCCACCACAATGGCCACTGTCAAGAATCCTTCTCGCTTGTATTCTGCGGCGTCCACGTACCAGGCGTGCGGGTGCTGGGCATGTTGTGTGACGAGGACTTTGGCCCACGCCTGCTGCTGTTCTTGGTTGTACTCGGGGTGCACGTTCTTCAGGATCGGCTCTACGTGGATGTGGGCCCGCGCCTCATCGCTGATCTCGCACGACTGCCGACTGGGAGCTCGGGGATGGTAGCCCAGGGACGTCAGTATACTGCGGCTTGTCTTGGTGGTACAGAGGCGCTCCATTTGCGCAGTGAGCTGCGCCTCGGCTATTTCTCCTAAGGTGTTATGGATGCCGAGCTACAGGAGCTGAGCCGTACTCGTGGTCCCCATGAATGCCCAGCGCCGTGTTGTAAACCCTTCTGATCATGGTGTTTTGTGTTTGTCCTGTCAGTGACCTACCAATTGATGTTGGCTGCAATGTAGGCGACAGGACAAGACGTAGAAGGCTGTCTTCACGCATGCTCGCCCGTCGTGTCGAGACTCGGTGTATGAGCCGGATAGCATCCATTACCTTGGTTATATTCTTGTTGATGGTCTCATCGTGGCGGCCGTTTTTATTTAGTAGCAGGCCCAGGACCCTGATGTTGAGAACTTCGGGGATGCGCTCCTCAGATACGGTCACGATCTTTATGTGATCGCACTCCCGAGGGGGACCGCATTTCAGTTCCGGTTGTAATGGTGTGAGGATGAACTGCTCGGATTTGGCGGGCAAGCATACTAGGTCTGTGCCATCAAGATGCCTCTCGATGGCGTCGGGGCCGCCTGCCACCCAAACGGTAATGCCGTCAGCGTAGTTCATATTCCAGACGCCGGTCCCCTCTACATTCCTCGCTACCCCGATCATGACGAGATTGAAGAGCAAGGGCGAGATGACCGAACCTTGAGGGGTACCCGTGCGGCCGAGCTTGTGTTTGGGGAGCTTAAGATCTCCGGCGTGCAGTTCCACTGTTTGGTTGGTCAAGAAGTCTTGGATGTAATTGTAGCTCGCTACACCCATGTTGAGTCTTGTTACTTGTGCTAATATAGCTGAGTGTTTGAATTTGTCGAATGCGCTTTGTAAATCAAGCCCCAGAATTACTTTGCTGTCTTGTGTCTCATTGTCGATTATCTTTTGTTTGAGTTGTAGCATGGCGCCTTGTGTGCTGAGTCTGCGCCCGAAGCCGATCATCGTATCCGGATATATACCTTCCTGCTCCAGGCACTCCTGCCATCGGTTGGCAGCCACGTGCTCTAGGACCTTGCCCACTCAAGACGCGAGCGGGATGGAAGGCAAGCTCCCAATGTCCAATGGCTTTCCCGGTTTCGAGATCCGGATTGTTCTTCCCGTATTCCACTGTCGGGGGAGCTTGCCCGAACACCAACATTCATTTGTAGTAGCGGGTTAGCGGGTTAGGGCCTCGATCGATGGATACTCACGGTTGCGTAGTATCTTGTTGGTAATAAGCTTGGGGGACCGGCCACTGAGCGGGTGTTGAGCTCATGCAGCGCTACCTGTATCTCTGACATGGTAATGTATCGGTCGAGCCACGCGTTGGGCAGCCCCCCGTTGCCGGATGGGTTTTCCATTGGCGTGTGTGGCAGATATTTGCCCTCCAGATTAACGACGTCTTTTTCTTGTTGTGTGGCGGTGTGTATGAGGCAGGCCAGGTGATCGCGCTGGAGCCACTTGGTCTTGGTTTCGTTTAGGGGGTGCGAAAATCGATTCCATATGCAACCACTATGTAGTTGCCTGTCAGCTCGGTTGCAGAATTCGTTCCACTGCTGACGGCACAGGACCTTGCAGCGATGTTGAATGGCCCTGTTTAAGTGAGCCACCTTCTTTCTCAATTTGCGATTCGGCTGCTGCCACTTCCAGCGCGCCTTTATCGAAAGTTTGACCTCGATCAGATGGGCCAGATGGCTTTTCATAGCTACGACGTCCTTGTCCATTTCGATGGCCTTGGTGGTCGAGGGCACTGCATCGCGGAGCTCTGCTGACCAGGTTTCAATATCTGTGATGTCTTGCGCTGTGGTTTGTCGTCCCTTATGGAAACCGTCTCAGTCCGTCCACTTGTGCGTAATGGTGATGCCCCGGAATTATCGTAATTTCGAGTATGTAGTGGTCGCTGCCCAGGTCGACGCCGGCGTTGTGCCATGTTACTTTGCCGTTGTGGTCTTTCTTGATAAATGTAAGGTCTAGTGCGGTGTCTCGTGCTACAGAATTGCCGATTCAGGAAGGATGATCGGGATCCGTGATCATAGTACACTTAGGTCCCGTCCCTTTGTCGTGTCTTTTACGTGACCCCATGCTCGATGTAAGGCGTTGAAATCTCCTTCAATCAGCAAGAGAGATGATAATGATAATGAAAACGTTTATTTAGAGCCACATTGGCTTAGATTAGGGGAAGGCTTATCGGGTCCCTAGTCCGGGACATCGATGGTAAAAGCCGCTGCCCGTGCTCTTTCGAAGAGGGCTCATTGTTTCCTGTGGTCCGAGCTGGACAGAAACATCTTTTATTGCCAAAATAGTAATCATTAAGACATGTCGGCCTGGTGAGGCCCCCAGGTCGGGGCCACGCATATCAGCAAAGTGTTGCCTTTGGCTTGGTTGCTGGCTGTCTGTAGTAGGGTCTTGAATTTCTATTTTTGGTGCTTGGGTATACTTTCGATGTTAGCGATGAACAGGCTGCATTTCCGCTTGCTTGGGATGATTTCGGGGAAGGTGTATTCCATCCTGCTGCGGTCGTGTCTAAGCTGGTATTCAATGAACGTGAGCCCTTTGTGGACTAATGTGTAGGCGCCTCGTCCCTCCGTTGGGCTAACATGAGCGCGATACCCAGTCTTGATTAGGGTCGCCTTCACCGTTTCTTGCAGCGCAATGATGTCGGGCTGCTTGGTTACCATGGTGATGTGTTGTTGCATTACTGCTTTCTTGTAACTGTAGCAGTTCCACTGCCAGACCATAAGGCCCGGTAGCGATCCTATTGTTGCTTTGGGCTGGGACATGGTTGTGATGGAGTTGAGGCTTGCTACTGTTTTGGAGATATTGGTGGTTGCCGAATTGCGCAGCAAAGATTGGGTAGCATGCAAAGGGCTTGAGGGTTTGTTCAATGAAGTCGAAGCGCTCCCGCATGGTTCGGTAGGATGTGGTGATTAGCTCCTCCAGCCGCGCCAGGCGTTGGTCGCGGACGGCAGCCACGCCGCCATACATGTTGACGAGCGCTTCAATTTTGGTTTAAGCAGGTATCGGATGATGACGGATAGCTTCACGAACATGATGGTATTAACATTTTCTGGTTCTAAACTAATTAGCGCTGCGAAAGCAGTAATTAATGATAGAGTCAATAGGAGTACATCTGTCCTCCATGGCAATCGCAGCCTACAATTATCAACCAGGTTTAAATTCATAGAGGAAGCCACGATCGCAAAGGACGAAAACTGCAGTCGGGCCAGACGTGCACTGCGATAATCGAACGAGCGCATTGCCTTGCGAATTCACGCCACTGTATTACACAATCATGCCGCATGGCACAAGGGAAGGCACCCTGGTTAAGGCCAGAGACCATAGCGGAGCCAGGCAGGCTGCCGCGATAAACGAACGAGCTTGTATTTGTGAGAATCCACTAGGGCGAAAAACAACAACAGGTGGCCTGTATAGAGGAATTAATTCTCACTTCTGTGAGAGACCGCTGCAATGCCAGACAGGCTGCCGCGATAAACGAACGAGCATATTGCTGTGCGAATCACCAAGATGCATTAAAATACAGCGGCATAGTTTAGAGGAAGCCACTCTGCCTAAGGCAAGGGACCAAAGACGTGCCAGACACCGCGAAAACTGAAAGAACATATTGCCTTGCGAATTCAGTAGGCTGGATGAAGTTACATGTGACATAGCATACAGGCAGCCATTTTCGCCCAGGCCAGAGATCGTAGCCGGTGAGGCAGGCTGCCGTGATGACCGAACTAGCATATTGCCGTGCGAATTCACCAGTTTGCATGAACCTACATGAGACATGGCGCAGAAGAAGCTAATTCGCTACGGCCAGAGACCGCAGCCAGGCCAGACAGACAGCCGCGATATTTCAACGAGCACATTGCCTTACGAAGTCACCAGGCTGCATAAAAAAAAACAGGAGACATTGCTTAGAGTACGCCATTCGCTAAGCCCAGAGACCGTATCAGGGCCAGACAGACTGCAACAAGAAACGAGCGAGCGTATTGCCGTCCGAATTCACCCGGCTATATTTGAAAAGTGGCAGCATGGTTATAGATGCCCCCCTGTCTAAGGCCAGAGACCGCAGCCGTGCCAGAAAGGATGTCGCGATAATGGAAGGAGCATATTGTAGTGAGAATTCACCAGGCTGCTTGAAAAACAAGCGACATGGTTTAGAAAAGCCACTCTGGCTAAGGCCAGAGACCGCGGCCGTACCAGACATTCTGCCGCAATAGGCGAACAAGGGCATTGCCGTGCGAATTCGCCAGGCTGCATGGCATAGAGGAAGCTGCACTCGTCGAGGCCAGTGACCATAGCCTGGTCCGCCGGGCCGCGTGATATTTGAACCAGTTTATTGTCCTCCAAACTCGGTAGCCTGCCAAAAGAACGGCATAGAGCAAGCCATACTCCCTACTGTCAGAGACTCGAGCCGGGCCAGTTAGGCTATCGCGATAATCGAACGGGCTTATTTCCGCGCGAATTAATTAGGCTGCATGTCATAGACGAAGCCACTGTCAATAATGCCAAAGACCGCAGCTCTGCCGGACAGACAGCTGCGATAAACGCTGGAGCCTATTGCCGTGCGAATTCATCAGGTCACAGAAAACTACTTGCGACATGGCATGGAGGAAGCCACTCTCGCTAACCGCAGCCGGGCCAGACAGGCTGCCGCGATAACCGAACGAGCATATTGCCGTGCGAATTCACCAGGCTCTATGAAAAACCAGGCGCCATGTTATTGCGGAAGCACTCTCTATAAGGCCAGATATACCAGCTGAGCCAGACAGGCTGCCGCGATTATCGAACAAGCAGATTGCCGTGCGAATTCACTAAACTGCTTGAAAGAACAGGCGGCATGACTCAGAAGGTACCACTCCCGCTAAGGCCAGAGACCGCAGCTAGGCCACACAGGCTGCCGCGATAATCGAAATAGCATATTGCCGTGCGAATTCATCAGGTTGCATGAAACTACATGCGAGATGGCATAGAAGAAGCCAGACTTCGGGTGAGGGGCGTTCAAGTTGCTCGGACTAAAATTAGACGCGACTTCAACGCACCTCAACCGAAGGGGGATATCCCATTGCAAACCCTCGTGGTAAGCGTGTGCTGAACGCCTTCACCGATGAGCTCTTCGTTCTGCTTAACCACCCTGAGACAGCAATACTGCCTGTGCGTCACATACGTAGTGCTGCCTACGCTCCAAAGGAGACGCGGTGGTTGGGCACTAGAACTCCGTCATGCCACATGGACCCAGACTGTTAGGGAAGTGATCACCACCCTATCACCATCGGTCTGCATCCCCTCCGTCACCGCTATTTACGCCGCAGATGTTCTGTGTTCAACTGGGACAGCTTTCGCGCATGTCTCGACAGTATGACTTGAAATTCGCCATCACTCCTTACAAAGAAGTGAGGACAGCGTACAAAGAGCAGTAAACAGCGCTACGACTACTACCTGGATTGATGTTGGCAGACCGGCATCAGATATCGGCCTGCTAAATGTGTGGGCTGCCCTCCGGGCTGCTCTCAGCAGCAGCTGAGCTGGCTGCTACGCGAGACCCGTCTTTGGCGCAGGCTTGTACACGACTGAATTATATTACCGCGAAGGCTTGGAGATTTGAACACGATCTCTCGCGAAACCAGTGGCATGCATGGCGTGAACGTGTTTCTGCTAAGTCCTGAAATACCTCACTCTGGACGTTACGCGCAATGAAACATGTTCGCCGATCTACTGACGCAGCAGCAACAGCATGCTTTGCGGCTAATTTGTCATCGGGCGGTTTCGCCAAAGAAGCAGCAAAAAATTTTTCCAAAATCGATGCATTGCCTCTTTCAGCTGCTGATTTGAATTTGGCAGGTATCCCTGCTTATGCATGGAAACTACCACCTGCTGCCGACGCATATGAAATTGCGAGTTCCTTTTCAATGCTAGAGCTGCTGGCTGCGATTGTCAATGCGAAACGGAAAACAGCGCCCGTATGAACAAAATTCAGCATGATATTTACAAGAATCTCAGTACCATTACATGCCCTTAACTACTAGACACCATAAAGAAAGTATGGCTGGATGGTGTCGTTCCCGAGAGCTTGAAAACCGCTGTCATGATCTCTATTCCCAAACCTGGAAAGCCTCCAGCAGGCCTCGCATACTTACGACCAATCTCCTTACATCAACGCTTTGCAAGCTTTCGGAGGAAATGCTTGCCACACAACTTTATTGGTGGCTTAAACAGCACGGTTTTATTACGAAAGAAATACTACTCGCACTTTCGAGCCGTCAGCGTGGTCCCGGCGGTAACCACAGTTAACCTTTAGACGACACCAGTAATGACATCACATTGAGCGGAGGAAGAACTGGAGACCGGCTCGGCTCGTCGGCGTGGTCCCGGCGGTAACCACGGCGCGCCATGTTACGCTGTGACGTCACATCCCACTTGACACACGGGCTGGTAGGAGCTGCTAACTTGGGTCTCTCGTTTCACATGGGACGGTTATGTCAGGATAAGCCTGCTAGGACCCTCGCATTCACGTTACCCCTATAGGTCACTGAGGCACGTTCATATCGGTTGGTTCAAACGGGGCTTTATATGTAGGCTGAGAAAGAAAAAAAAAAGAGAAAAAGAACGCTATGTCACCTGCAGCAAATGCTTTCGCTCAATATTTGGTTCAGCAGCGTTCAACCCTTGTAATTTTTTTATCACCTCACTCAAATTGGATTTCTTGCATACATAGGTACAGAGGACGGGTTGATGGTCTTGGCATTAGCAGTTCTATCATCTACCCGCAGCCGCAGCGGCTGCGGGGCCGCACTGGGGCGCTGTTATCTCGCGCCGCTCGCTGGCAGCCAGAGTGCCCCGAGTGACGACAAACTTCGCCCTCGCGCGGGGGCTTGACGCGCTTGATAAATATCTAGCATGGCGGAAGTCTAGTGTTGCGTTCAGCTGCTCTACAGTGGACGGTCCCGACGAAGGGGAGCGCGCATCGCCTATTCATCGAGCACATCGGGCTGTGGCATATCACCTGGACCGCCGCAGTCCGTCAAATCGTGGCTGTGTGAAGAAACGAGTCGGAGTTTTGTTTTTGGTCGTTCTTTTATATTGCCCTCCCGTTAGATGTTACTGCTAATCTCCTGCATCCACCATAGCTGGACTTTAGGCAACGCGGTCCAAGACGCTGCATCAGCAGCCAACGTGACGGGCGCATTTTCACGCCAGTGATATAACAGAGACGGCGAACTTCTCTGCGGGCGCTGCTTCTCTTTCGAAGCTGTAATATTAGCTCTGTCTCCGCAATAAGCTGGACATTGTGTTCAGCAAAACATCTGCAATTTTCTTTTTATTTGGAGTCTACGATACGTAGTGTTTGACGATAATTTCCTTACAATAGCTCAGTCCTGAAGAGATTCTTAGAAAGACGAATCACAAAAATTATTGTCAGTAATAAAATTTATTTGCGAAAGCAGAATAAAAATCTCATTGCATTCTTTAGCGTGACCTTAGTGAGACAAAAAGTTTTCCGTCTGCCGCGATGACTTGACTCAGTCGTTGTTGGCATAGTCTCATAGTGCTAACAAAAATTAAGCTTATTCCGAACGTATGCGCAGGGGTTCCTATTCTTTCTTGCCGGGATGTCCGAGGTGATCCGCTGTGCAACGCTCGTTCTCACGACTCCTTAGATGTCCGCGACAAGGCTAAGCTCAGCCCCGTTAGACGGCCACGCCAGTCGACGCACGGCACAGCGCCCCAATAGGGCGCTTAATCCACGCGCTTTGTGCAAGGTGCTGCTGTTGTTCTGGCGCATGTAGCAGCCCTCCGTCGACGGTCCGTTCATGACGTAAGGAATCATGTGCCCGCTGAGGATTTTTCATAACCGCGGTCCGATGCTCTAGCGCTCCGTCCGCACCAGTGTGCCGATGGCGTCCTTACTGATGGTGACCCAAACACTGACTGAGAAGTGGCCACTGCCGCGCAGGCTGTAGGTGTACCCAGGGAGATACTTAAGCATAAGAGAGCAAACATGTGTCAGCAAACATTATCTTGTGTCGGGTACTGAACTAAAACCCGTTTCGCTTCAGAAAAATAAGGCTTATTGCTAAAACATAACAAATCCAACATTCTGTTCAAGCTTCTAGGCGGCAAAAGAAAATAATCCGCTTCGTTTTCGATGTTGTATCTATGTCGAATCAAACAGAAGCGGGAGAAGCGAGGCTGCACTACATTCTCAAGACTACGATGTGTTGCAAACCATAGTTCGCTTTTGGCACTAAAAGGTTAGTTCAGCCTTAGCATCGTTTTTTGTTCGCTGTAAGAATGACAGGTCATACTTGCGGTTAAACTACTGCCACACACGCTGCTGTCAGTCTTAGCGTGTGTACAACGTGGACGCCTCCGTGAAAATCGCCTCCCGCTACTCCTCTGTACACCACTGCTCGAAAGCTCCGGAGAAGTCGAGTCGCTCTTCCCTCTCGTTTGTTGTGAGGTGCGGCCATTGAGCAGTCACTCAGTTCATTACACTCATTTCTTGCTACCAGCACTTGATGGTTTCGCTGGAGAAACTGAGACCAAGTGCGTCGCGAACCTCCCTGGCGTTCAAGAAGGGTTCTTCAAGCACGGCAGCGACAATTAATTATCCTCTTCGAGTATTGTGCTTCTTGGGCGCTCAATGCATTCAGCATCCAAAATTTCGCTATCTTCGTCCTTATATACACCAATAATACGGCTCACCTCTGTTCTCGCCTTTGAGATACGGCGACAAATTTCACGCTGTGGGACATCCTGTATGCAGAGTTCTTCCATGGGCCTTCTCTCCTTGGTTTTAGCCGTAAGTAGCATTCTTGCGAAGTACCAAAACCTATGCGACCATTCTCGTTTTTATACGTTCTGCGGTTTCCCGTTATCCAATTGCTGGATTGAATGCTCATATTTTACTTTTATCAACGTTATATGCCAGAGCCTTTGCAGTGCGCGCTGCTATCCTGGTAACATTCTGTCTAGTCATTGGGCACTGAGGGACCACTGAACCTATAAAACCGAGAACGGTTGCTTCGGCTTCGGTACTTCGCAAGAATGCCAACAAGGATTTAAATCGGGAAAACAAGGCGTATCGTGCGACTGGGTATAGAAGGTGTCCCTCATTGTGAAATCTGTTGCCGTACCGGAAGGGCAAGAACAGCGGTGAGCCGTATTCTTAGAGCACACACAGACGAACACGGCGGAATTTTCCGATGCTGAGCGCAGGGGATGGCCAAGGAGTACTACGCTTGAAGAAGATGAGTTAATCGTTGCTGCTGTAGTTGTAGACCCCTTCTTGAACGCCAGGGAAGTTGGACGAACCTGGGATGAGCTGCTCCTGCGACACCATTAGATCCAGGCGGTGAGAAGCAGGTCTAATGAACTACGTTGCAGCTCAAAAGCCGCACCTCACAAGAAACCAGAGAGAAGAGAGACTCGGCTTCGCCAGAGCCTTACAGTAGTAGTCACTAAAGGAGCGGCGGGAAGTGAGTTTCTCGGATGAGCCCACATTCTGCACGCCATGGGACCAGCAGCAACGTGTGTGGCGCCCGCCCAACAGCTGGTATGACCCGTCATTCTTACAGCTAAGGAAGTATGCTCTGCAACACATCGTTGTATTGAGAATATAGCGCAGCCTCATTTTTCCCTTTTGTTTGATTTGACGTAGCGTTGACGTAGATTCAGTATCGAATACGAAGTAGGTTATTTTCTCCTGCAGAGCAGAAGTTTCAGCAGAGTGTTGGATTTGTTATGTTAGCGCTACTTGATATAAGCTTGGGAGCCGATATATGCTAATGTGTGTTGGAACATATTTGCTGTCCTATGCACAGTTATCACCCTGACTACACCCACACCGTGCTCATCAGTGGCCGGTGTTCAGTCAGCGTCTGGCACGCCATTAGTAGGGACGGCCTCGGCCCACTCGTGCGGATAGAGGCCTCTTTCACCAGGCCGAGGTACTACCAGATCATTACCGATCACATGATTCCCTACGTCCTGGAAGGACCATTCCAGGATGGCTGCTACGTGTTCCAACACGAACGCAGCCTCATGCACAAGGCGCGTGCTGTAAGCGACCTTCTTGAGCGCTGCGCCGTGCGTCAGCTCTCGAGGCCACCTAACGGGGCTGATCTCAACCCCATCGAAAACATCTGGGGAGTCATGAAGAAGGAAGTTTCCTCACGGCGCCTTGTGGTGGCACAGAAAACCAGCTCTGGCATGCTGTCAAAGAGGAATGGGTCCCTGCGCCGACGTCCAGACTTAGTGGCGGCACTATATGACTCTATGCCAAGACGACTAAGTCAAGTCATCGCGGCAAACGGCAACTTTTTGTCTCACTAAGGTGACTCTGAAGAATGCCAATAAGATTTTTAATCTGATTTTGCAAGTAAATTGCATCACTGACAATAATGTTTGTGATTAGACTTCCTAAGAATCTCTTCGGGACGGAACTATTGTAAAGAAATTATCCTCAAACACTACGTATCGTAAACCCCAATTAATAAAACATTGCAGATGTTTTGCTGAACACAATGTCAAGCTTATTGCGAATTAAGACAGTGCCAAAACCACAGCTTCGAAAGAGAAGCAGCGCCCGCAGATAAGTTCGCCGTCTCTGTTATCTCACTGGCGTGAAAAAGCGCCCGTCACGGTGGCTGCCGATGCGGCGTCTTGGACCAGTTGCCTGAAATCCGGCTATGGTGGATGCAGGGGATTAGCAGTAACATCTAACATTAGGACAATATAAAAGAACGACCAAAAACAAAACTGCGACTCGTTTCTTCACACAGCCACGGTTTTACGGA
Organism: Amblyomma maculatum; assembly: GCF_055883805.1. Taxonomy (NCBI): domain Eukaryota; kingdom Metazoa; phylum Arthropoda; class Arachnida; order Ixodida; family Ixodidae; genus Amblyomma; species Amblyomma maculatum. The sequence goes on from NC_139349.1 coordinate 119,502,803, forward strand.
CTGCGGCTGTCCAACTCATCTGCCACAGCCCGATGTGCTCGATGAATAGGCGATGCGCGCTTCCCTTTGTCGGGACCGTCAACAGCAGAGCAGCTGAATGCAACACTAGATATTTGTCAAAGCGACAAGCCCCCACGCGAGGGCGAAGGTGAAGTTTGTCGTCATGTGAGGCATTCTGGCTGCCAGCGAGCGGCGCGAGATAACAGCGCCCCTGTGCGGCCCCGCAGCCGCTCCGCTACCCTGAGCGGTGATCCATTTTATTTTCCTGCCGATAGTACTTACCATATTAGCATCGGACGTTGAAACACCATACGACATCAGTCATGCTGCAATCCTGAATGCCATTGACACGCTTCATCTCGCTCCGAGGGTACGCAGTTTTGTCGCATCATTTTTGGAAGGAAGAAAAGTTGCAATATGCCTCAGGGGTGACACAGTTGGTTTAATAATTTTACTACGCGGCGTGCCGCAGGGATCAGTACTTTCTCCTATGTTGTTTATTATTACTTTCCTCCCATTGGCATGGCGGTTACATGATATCCCTGAAGTCATATTTTTTGCAATACAGAGATGACATCATGGTGTGGAGCACTCATAATAATCTACTCATTCAGGAAGCCGACCGTCAGTCAGCACTAGACAAATTTTGATTACGCTTTCTTCATTGGCCTTCAGCTTTCCGTGTGTAAAAATACATTCACGTCTGTCGCCAACCGCTGGGGACGCCGTAAACTTGCTTCAAATCCAATCCGTCTTTCTCTGGGGCACCTCATTACAAGAACGTCCGAGCATAAAATTTCTGGGCTTAAGGATTCACCAATCGGGATCAGCGACGGATTGGCTTTCTCAGGCAAAAAGGCAAGCAATTCAGACTATGAGTTTGATAAAAAGAATTGAGCCTAAAACGAGTGGAACTGGCTTGTCTGTAGCACGCCAAGTATCGAGGGCGGTTCTGCAGCCACGTGTTATCAAGCCCAGTTCCAGCATTTTACAAAGCGCAATCGGATCGCCTTGAAGCCATAAACCGATAAGCTGTGCGGGCCATAACATGTCTTCCACGACTCCCACCGGTCATAGCGTTACAAGAGAAGGCGCAGCAAAATATCATCGACGAACTGGTGCAGCAGCGCCGTGATGCTCGCAGATTTAAGGCCGCTATATCACATTTACACAAGCTGTGAGCGCGTATGCAAAGTCATACTTATTCTTCAGCCACCTGCGCTAGTTATCCCTCCCTGGAAATTTGTACAATTAGGAGATAACAAGCGTACTGATATCCGCAGACCAACGTCTGCCAACTCGGTATCGTCGCTTTGCCAGAGATTCGAAGAGCTAAAAATAACCTGCACCAAGGGTCCATTGTAGTGTACGTGGATGCAAGCATACACGGCTGTAGAGCAAAAACCGCAATCTACGGTCCACGGAGACCTAGCCTGAATCAGACATCTACGTTTCAGCTTTCGGAGCCAATTATATCCTTTTGCGCTGAGCTCGTGGCAGTTCAGCAGGCACTTTGCTCCGTGGACACCATGCCCAAGCTCCCTGCCGCCCACGCCATTCGCACTGCCAGAGTTAAGGCAGTTCGTTTGCTCCGACGTGTACGCTGCTGTATCCAGACTCCAGGCCAACCGGAACAGGAGGCTTTATTCCGAGGAGGAAGCTTGTAGCCTCAAACCAACAACTCCCGTACATAGAAAATGCGCGCTCTCTTATACCTGCGGGAGCTGTCGGCGCATGCGCAGACATGACGAACGCGATCAGCCAAGGCAATACATCGCGAGCATCCTTCTCGCGATACAACACGAACGCTATAACACTCCCTTCCTTTTATAGTTCTAAACGATCCGACGGCCGTCGCTGTCTGGTGCTCCTTCGCAGTAGCACCGGTTAGCCTCCGCTTGTTTGCTGTGCTGGCAACGGTGACGGGGTTGATTCGGCGGATGAATGAAGCCCTGCGTCTGATGCATGTGGCAGTTCCGCCTCAGGAACTGATCTGCACTCGACATGATGCAGGATCATCGCAGGTGTTCAGCGTGCACAAACCGCACTTTGTTTCTCACACACACCAAATATGCTGTCCGCGATTTAATTTGAGTAATTCGTTCAGGCAACTATTTCACCACGCCATCACAAACCGAGCAAATCCACACACGATCACCAACCACAAACAACCTCTGCACACCTCTGCGTTTGTCAGCAGACGTTTTTTTACTTTGTCAGCCTTCGTACTTATTGTATCTATAGTGGTCGGTTTTAGTAACGACAAGCGAGTCCGCTGTTACCTTCGCAGAAATAATTCGGCGCGTGTTCTTCCCGTGAAAGTATGCGGTGTAGTTCTATAAGAGAAAACGAAGTTCTGAATGTTATGCTGCAGTGACCTAGAAGTGCCTCTTTCTTCATCTTACAACAGCTGCTTAAGCAATGCCTTCTTGACTGTTTGGACTGCACGCTCTGCCGCTCCATTAGATTGTGGGTGGTAGGGTGGCATGAGGGTATGCTTAACTTCGTTTTCTTTAAGAAATTCTTGGAATTCAGCTGCTAGAAACTGCGTACCGTTATCGGTTACTACTTCTACCGGCAACCCATGTGAAGTAAACCAGGAACGAACACACTCAACCGTTTTGGCAGCCGTTGTCACTGTCATAGCTTTGAGTTCTAATAATTTGGAGTATGCATCAATCGCGACAAGTAACAATTTTCCTTTTCATTCCGCGAAATCCAAATGTACACGCTCCCATGGGTTTTCGCACAGTTGCCAGGGGGCCAAAGGTACGGGTTGTGCGGAGGGGAGAACAGACTGGCATATCTGATAATTCCGCACACATTGTTCGAGGGCATGATCAATGCCAGGCCACCACACCATGGATCTTGCTACAGCTTTCATTCTGGTTATGCCAAGATGTTGTTCATGGAATACATCCAGCACCTGATTCCGGAGCGACTCCTCGGGAATGACCACCTTGTTTGTCCATACCAGGCATCCATTGTCTATACTGAGCTCAAATCGGCGAATGAAAAGTGATTTTAACAGATAGGACACAGTTCTAGGCTAGCCGCGCCATATCGTGTCCCGAACCGCACTCAGCAGTTTATCTCGCCCAGTTTCGCGTTCCGCATCCTTTACCGTCACAGGCAACTCATTCAGAGACGAAAAATAAACGAATTTCTCACACTGGTCCCCCGTCGCAAGCGAGACAATGCATCCGCATGACTGGTAGCAGAACCTGGCTTATGCTTTATCTGGCAGCGATAGTTAGCCAAACATGCGAGCCACTGATTCACTCTTGCAGTGGCTACCGCGCTGTCCGGCCTTTTCAGATCCAACAGAATAGTGAGTGGCTGATGGTCAGTCAAAATTTTAAACACCCGTCTGTACAAATGCTTGTGAATTTTTTTCACAGCGACCACAACGCTTAGGGCTTCTTTTTCTATTTTTCCGTACTTCCTTTCGGATGACGGCAATGACCGAGACACAAACGCTACGAGCCTTTCATTGCTGTTTTCGACGTGCGACAATACTGCGCTGAGTCCGTACTCGGAGGCATCGCATGTGATCTGAGTTTCTTTTTTTACGTTATAAAGAGTCGATACTTTTATCAGAAAACATATTTTTTGCTACTGTGAAAGCCTCGTCACACTGACGCAACCAGTGTCAATTTCTTTCTTTGCGGAGCAAGCCATGAAGTTGTTGAAGAACCGTAGCCAAATTTGGCAAAACTTTGGCATAAAAGTTTATCATGGCCAAAAAAGCCTTCAACTGGGTCACGTTGGTCGGCAAGGGTGCTTTTTAATGGCCACCACCTTCTCCGGCGTCAGATGCAAGCCATTATTATCAATTTCATGTCCCAATTACGTTATGCGTTGCTGAAACAAAGCACAGATTTTCTTATTCACACGTACACCGTGTTCACTCACACGCTGTAGGACCCGTTCCACTATTTCGTAAGCCTGCCTATAGTTCTCTCCTGTGATCATTATGTGGGAGGAGGAGGAGGAAACAACTTTATTCAACGCATTACATCAAGCGTTAAGAATGTCCTGGGCCAGGGTCACCAAGGCCAACTGATCTTGCAGCTGGTGAGAGGCTAACCAAGCCCGCCACGTTGGGGGAGGAGGGTGTGGAAAGTGAGGAGATTGGAGGGCGACAGGGCATGAAAAGATGCAATGCTCCAAGTTTGCATAGTGTTCTGGACAATTTGGGCATGCAGGGGAATGCACGATTCTGTATAGAAAAGATCGGGCAGGAGTAAGCAGTGTATTTAGTTGTATGCGTCTAAGAATGCGGATTTGCGTGGTAGTGAGACATTTATCAAGAAGAGGAAGTGTACGGAGAGTTTCTCTAATTTTGTCGTAGTGAACGTTGATTTCTTTTTTGTAGTGAAGAGTAGTGTCCCACGTTGGTGGATAAGGCCAGGGAATCCCAGGCGCCCGGTGTTGAAGTTCGCGGGCGAGGCGATGCACTACCTCATTGCCTGGGATTCCAGCGTGACCAGAAATCCACCTCAGTGTTACAGTGTGGGGACGTAGTTTGGTAAGAGCTCTGTGTAGATCGTCGTGTAGTTCTTCAGGAATGTGACCCGTGTGAATGGCGCGTATAGCTTGTATTGAATCAGTGTATATGGTATATCCTGAAGGGTTAGGGGGTGCTTGTGCGAGGTCTTGAATAATGGTAACTATTGGTAGGGTCTCGAGAGTCGCTGTAGGAACAGGATCTATGTAAGGACCGAGGGTATGCGTCACTACATCGCTACAGCTCTGAATTGAGTAAGCAGCCGCTCCGACGTTAGTACGTGATGCATCTGTGTAGATGATCGTGGAATCTGTTGGGTGAACATGGTTGGAAACGCGAGCGGAACGTCTGCCTGTGTTAGTGCCGGGTGCAACGTTTTTTGGAATGGGGATTATTCTGAGGTTATCCGGGAGCGAAGAAGGAAGGGTAATTATAGGGAGGTCTATAGGTTTGAGTGCAACCTGCTGTAGTATCCAATGTCCTTGTTTGGTGCTAGAAAGACGTGCCATTTGCCGGTCGCGATGTTGTTGTATGAGGTCTCCCAGGGGCAAGAACAGCCCCGTAGAGTATAGGCGCTCCGTGGACGTATGTACAGGGACGTTAAGGGCGGCCTTGTACAATATGTGAAGCGCAACCTCAATCTGATGTCTTTGGCGACAAGTTAGAGTAAGGTAAGGAATCGTATATAAAATTTTGCTAAGTGCTAATGCGTGGACAAGCTGCCTGACTTGACCCTCGCGTAGCCCGGCGTGCTAATTGACTATGCGGCGAACTAGATGCGTAAGCTGATTGCAAACTTTAACGGTTGTAGATACATTGGCCTGATTGGTCGACTTATGGATATGAAGTCCGAGGATCCGGCAGGATGATACACGAGGGATGGGGTGACCTGCCATTGTGAGATTGATCAGCTGGTTATGTTGGCGTTGATAGCGAGTTTTTGCAATCAGCAGCAAATCGGATTTTTCAGGTGCGGGAGATAGCCCTACTTTATCAAGGTAACTAACGACTGCATCGATACCTTGCTGTAGGGTCTCCTCTACTGCTCCAGGAGGCCCAGAAGTGCACCAAAGAGTAAGGTCGTCTGCATAGAGTGTGTGTTTTAGGTTTGGGAAAGATGCTAAAGTACGAGATAGGGGAGCCATTGCAAGGTTAAAAAGGGTGGGTGACAGAATAGTGCCCTGAGGAATACCACGTGTGAGGGGGAAAGGATCAGATATCGAATCGGGGAGACGGAACTTGGCCGTACGGTCGCGGAGAAATGCTGTGAGGTAGCCATACATCTTTGGATCACATCCAGTAGAGGCAAGGATGTTTAATAGAGGATCGTGGGCAAAGTTATCAAAAGCTTTTCGCACATCAAGGGCCACTATGGCTTGGATCTGGGAAGTGGGCGGAGGGTAAAAATCGTGCATGAGGAGAAAAAATAGGTCCTGAGTAGACACACCTTTTTGGAAGCCAATTTGTTGAGGGGGAAAGAAATCTATGGATTCAAGATGAGTCTCGAGCCGATTGAGCATCATCCGCTCCATGGTTTTTCCCAGGCATGATATTAAAGAAACTGGGCGGAGGTTTTGAAGCGCAGGTTTTTTGCCTGGCTTTGGAAGTAGGGTTATAAGTGATTGTTTCCAAGATGCTGGGAGTGTGCTTTCTTCCCAATGTAAGTTTATAATGCTCAGAAAATGTTTTTTGTCCTTGTCAGAGAGATTTCGAATGAGTGAGTATGTAATCTGGTCTTCACCTGGGACTGACTTCCGCTTTAGCTGTTCTAGCGCCCAGTCGAGATCCCTGAGGGTAAACGGCTGATCGAGTTCTACATTGGAAGCACCAGTGTACGGAGTATAAAGGCTGGGTAGGGGAGGAGGAATGTAGAGATCGCGGAGTTGGGCTGTTAAGGCATCCGCGCCTAGTTGAGAATAGTGCTTCTCGAGATTGGGAACAGGCGCCGGTTGAGGCCCGAGTAGTTCTCTGAGTAAATGCCAGGTTCTTTTTTGATTTAGTGTGCCGTTAATTGTGTTACAAATTTTATTCCATTGATTGGTGTCAAGTGTAACGCAGCGTTCTTTAACATGTCGCGTCAATTCGGTGACTCGGTCGGAGAGGCGAGCATTGTTGGGCTGAGTGCGAAGAGTGCGCAAGGGTCGTTTCCGCCTCTTCCAGATGCGTACAAGGTAAGGGTCCGGATTATCTGACGGGGCTGAAGTGGAACTCTCCTGCGTAGCTTGTTTCTGAGCATGTTTGAGTGCTTTTGTCCAGCTCTGAAGACTGCCAGTAGTATGAGAGGTGTCGCGTATAGCGCGAAAGGTATTCCAGTTTGTGTGGGAAATTTTACGTTTACGCGGACGGGTACGGCTAGGGACAGTGATGTTAAGAATGTTAAGAAGTAACCAAGAGAGTTCTACTTAAGTTGAGGACAACCTAGAGGGCTATGGAACGAAAAATTGTTGGGGTAACATTAGGAGATAAGAAGCGTGCAGAGTGGGTCAGAGAAATGACTCAAGTTACCGCATTCTAGTTGAAATTAAGAAGAAATGGACATCGGCAGGACATATGTAAGGGTGAAGAGATTATAACCGATGGTCGCTTAGGGTAACAAACTGGATTGAAGAAATGAACATCGGCAGGACATATGTAAGGGTGAAGAGATTATAACCGATGGTCGCTTAGGGTAACAAACTGGATTAAAAGGGAAGGAAAGAGTAGCAGGGGGCGGCAGAAAGTTAGGTGGGCGGATGAGATTAAGAAGTTCGCAGGGGTCAAGTAGATGCAGCTAGCACAGAACCGGGCTAAGTGGAGAAATATGGGAGAGGCCTTTTCCCTGCAGTGGGTATAGTCAGGCTGATGATGATGGTGATATATTGGGAGTATCGCCAACTAACAGTCAGTTCATTGAAGCTACGCCGTACGGCAGACGCTGGAGCAACAAAGAATAGGACAATCTTCAATGATGCCTTGAGTAGCCTGTTCCACGGGTGCTCTTGATAAACAGTCCATGTCTTGGTGCTGCCTACCCGATTTATAGACGACCGTCACATCGCACTCCTGCAACCTGGGGCTCCATCTGGCCAACCGGCCAGAAGTGTCTGGCTAGTCAGCATAGCGAGTGATGATCGCTGACAAAACGAAATGGTCGCCCGTAGATGTATGGCTGGAACTCACTCGGAGCCCAGATGACGGCAAGACACTTTTTCTGTGGTCGAATAGTTCGATTTCAACCCAGAAAGTGTGCGGCTCGCGTAAGCGATTACTCATTCTTTGCCGTCCTGCCACTATATGTGGATCGCTCCGAGGCCGACATTGCTAGCATCAGTGTGGACATCAGTTTCTGTATTCTCGTCAAAATGTGCTAGTATTAGTGGACTTTGAAGGCGGCGGCGGAGTTCCTCGAGGGCTTCGTCTTGGGCACTTCCCCATACGAAGGGTCTGTCATTTCGAGTCAAGGCAGTCAATGGCTCAGTTAGGCGAGAAAAATCTTTAACAAAGCGACGATAATACGAGCAGATGTCCACAAAATGTCCGAGGGCCTTCTTGTCGGTTGTGAGTGGGAAACTGGAGACGGCAGAAGTCTTGTCGGGGTCTGGGAGAGCACCTTGTGCGCTGACATGTAATAAGAAACTGTTGCAAACGCCAGCGGCCGGCGTTCGCCTGCCAACGGGTCGGCGGCGGCGAACGCGTTAGAGCCCAACGAGACTGATGGCTGGGGCAGAAAGAACCGGGTTTATTGTGTGGCTTGGATTTTTATACCAAGCCAAAGAAAAAAAGAAGAACGAAAGGAAAGCTGCAAGCAGAGGCTGCCGGGACGCTTGGTGATGACGAGCAGAGCGGAGGCGGGCACACGTGGCGCTGACGACGCATTTAGCAGTTCGCAGCATCCCCCTTTTCTTGGAATCCATATCTTGTTACGGGCCTCCTGACACGTGTTGACCGCCGCAGCACCGGACCCTCGATGTCGCTAGCTGTGGGAGCCTCCGTTCTCCCCAGCTCCACGTCTGAGTGATCCGCAGGTACTCCAGGGCAAGCAGGGGGAGTTGAAGCAGCAATGGGTGCATCGGTGCTTCTTCTGCGGAGCTGGTCCATGTGACGGTGAACAACCCCGTTGTCTGTCTCCACTTTCACGACACGCGAGCCCGTGGTTTCCTTGACCTTGCCCGGCGTCCATTTCTCGCCGCTGCTATAGTTGCGGATGTATACCGGATCTCCTGGGGCAAAGCTCCAGCCGGCGTCTTCCCGTGACTGGGCCTGGTTGACTGTCTTGCACCTGGGCGGGAAGCACATATCTAGCCTCGTGCGCAATCTGTACCCGAGCAACATTTCGGATGGCGAGCGCCCTGAGGGTAGCGGCGTGCTTCTATAGCTGCACAATATTCTTGCCAGGGCCTTCGTTATATCCCCTTCGGAGCACCTTTTAAGTCCATCTTTAATGGTTCGTACAGCGCGTTCAGCCAAACCATTGCTTTGTGGGTGATACGGCGGCGTTCGAATGTGTGTCACGCCGTTCCGCTCCATAAATTGGGCAAATTCCCAACCGATAAAAGGCGTCCCATTGTCAGAGACAACTGTGCGGGGTAGACCAAACTGACTGAAAATTGTCCGGAGGGCCTTGACTGTGGTGCAGGACGTGGCGTTGGATAGGGGTATGGCCTCAATCCACTTGCTATGCGAGTCTACGATGACCAGGATCATCTTGTTTTGAATAGGTCCCGCAAAATCAATGTGCAACCGCGACCATCTTTCCTGCGTCTCTGGCCAGCTAACAGGTGCGTGGGTAGGCGGCATTGGAAGCGCTTGAACGCAGGTTTTACACCCAGCAGCCACCCGTTTAATATCTGTGTCGAGACTGGGCCACCAGAAAGTAGACCGCGCAACGGTCTTCATGGAAGAAGCCCCTTGGTGTGCTGCGTGTAATAACTTCAAAAATCTTCCTCTGGCTGCTACCGGAATCACAACACGGTGGCCCCAGTAGAGCAGGTTCTGACTAACGGACAGCTCGTGTCGCCTTTTCGAGTATTCCGCCATCTCCCTCCCTTCCATAACCAAGTGCCTCGGCCAACCCTCCAAGACACACCTACAGACCTTCGAGAGCACTGCGTCTGCTTGCGTGAGCACTTGCAGCTCCTTTAGGGGCACGGCAGGCTGGTCCCAGGCGTCCAAGGTCAACACGTACTCTGCCTCGTCCTCCGGATCCTCGGGAACCTGCTGAGATGGTAGCGGTAGGCGGCTTAAGGCATCCGCGACGAACATGTGCTTACCAGGCTTGTACTGTAACTTATACTTGTATGCGCCAAGCAGAATGGCCCATCTCTGTATTCGAGCAGCTGCCATGACGGACGTTTGCCTGTCATGCTTTAGGAGACCCAACAAGGGCTTATGGTCTGTAATGAGCGTGAACTCCCGCCCGAGTAGATAGTCTCGAAAACGCTGCACACCGAAAATTAAAGCCAGGGCCTCCCGCTCAATGTGAGAATAATTCCTTTCAGCGGCGTTTAACGAGCGCGAGCGAAATCCGATCGGACGATGTTCGCCATCTATGCGATGGGAAAGCGTGGCCCCAACACCATAGGGTGATGCATCGCATTCTAAAAATAGCTCTTGTTTCGGGTCGAAGTGCGTGAGCACCGGGGCCGTGGACAGCGCCTCCTTCGCTAAGGAAAATGCATCTTCTTCCTTAGAACTCCACACCCACTTAACACCCTTTTCGAGCAACCGGTACAGGGGGGCTAGCAACGTAGCCATGTCAGGCAAAAACTTGTTGTAGAACGTTACCATGCCCAGAAACGAGCGCAGCTCGCTCACATTTTGGGGGGAGGGCGCCGATTTGATGGCATCAACAGCTTTTTCAGTCGGATGCAGTCCGTCCGCATCAATACGGTGACCGAGATAAGTGACAGACGTCTCGTGAAATCGACACTTGTCAGCACGCAGCTTGATGCGATGCTCACGAAAGCGCTGAAGAACCGCCCTGAGGTGATTGCTTTCGCCATCCTTTTCCGCAATCAGAACGTCATCGAGGTATGCTTGTACCCCGGGCAAGCCTTGCAGAACAGTTTCGATACGCCTCTGGAATATGGCCGGTGCAGAAGCAATTCCAAAAGGCAAGCGATTGAAACAAAACAACCCTTTGTGGGTGTTGATTAAGGCCAACTGGCGGGATTCTTCGTCTAGCTCAATCTGATTGTAGGCATCCCTCAAGTCCAATACGCTGAATCGCTGCCCTCCTCCCAACTGAGCAAAAATATCATCTATAACTGGCAGCGGGTACTGTTCCATTTCACACACTAAGTTCAGCGTAACCTTAAAATCTCCACATATGCGCACTCGCCCATCTTTCTTGAGAACTGGTACAATAGGTGTGGCCCATTCTGCGTGAGTGACCGGTGATATTATGCCAGCTGCCACAAGCCTGTCCAATTCCTCTGAAACTTTATCGCGTAGAGCGTAAGGTACTTTTCTTGCCTTGCAGAACTTCGGCTGTGCTTGTGGCTTGACCTGCAGGTGCACTGGTGGACCTGTCATGCTTCCCAGGGCCTCCGTGAATAAGTCTGCGTAGTCCTCCAGAACGGCAGTCTGTACAGCAGGGGTCAAGCTGCGGTCCTGTGGCGAACGCAGAACATGTAGCACAGCTGCTTCTTTGGTTTCGAGTTTCTGCAGCAAATCCCGGCCACAAAGTAGGGGTCCTTCGCAATCTAAGACGATGAGGTTGCAATCGACAGCTGCAGTCTTATAGCGCACCCGCATAGGCAACACTCCGAGTACCGGCAGTCTCCCCAGATAGCAAGACAATTTAATCGTCGGTTTCTGCAACTCTGGCCATTGATTACTGTGTGCTTCGTAGGTTGTCCTAGGAATGACACACACTGGCGATCCGGACTCCTCGTCCCATCCTCGTCGCCACTGTTGCAAACGCCAGCGGCCGGCGTTCGCCTGCCAACGGGTCGGCGGCGGCGAACGCGTTAGAGCCCAACGAGACTGATGGCTGGGGCAGAAAGAACCGGGTTTATTGTGTGGCTTGGATTTTTATACCAAGCCAAAGAAAAAAAGAAGAACGAAAGGAAAGCTGCAAGCAGAGGCTGCCGGGACGCTTGGTGATGACGAGCAGAGCGGAGGCGGGCACACGTGGCGCTGACGACGCATTTAGCAGTTCGCAGCAGAAACGAAGATGCTCGAAGGCGAAATGACATTTCTCTGTCTTGATAGTTAGTTGTGCAGACTGGAGAGCTTGAGAGAGAGAGAGAAGGACAATGCGCAATCGCTGCAAGTGTTGTTGGAAGCTAGACGAAATGATGACCACGTCGTCTAGGTACGCAACGCACGACTGCTCCTTCAGACCAGCTAAAACAGTGTCCATCATGCGTTAAAACGAAGCCGGAGCAGAGCAAATACCAAACGGGAGCACCTTAAAATTGTATAGATCATCGGATGTCACGAAAGCGGCTGTCTCGCGGTCTCGCTCGTCCACCTCGATCTGCCAATATCCGCTTTTCACTCTAAGGAAAAGAAGAACCTGGCGTCTCGAAGTCGGTCAAGCGCATCATCGATCCTGGGGAGTGGGTATACGTCCTTTTTGTTAACAATATTCAGTTTCCGTTAATCAACGCAGAATCGCAACGTGTCGTCTTTCTTTTTCACCAGGACCACCGACGACGCCCACGGCTTGTTGATGGCTATATAACATCGTCTGCAGGCATTTCATCGACTTGCGTTCTAATAGCCTCCCGCTCTTTAGGCGAAACCGGTATGGACGCTCACAAACTGGTGGCGTGGCCGAATCTGTGACGATGCGATGCTTGGCTACCGGCGTACGCCCGGCCTTGGAGCTCGTCGCGCAGCAATCTTTAAATCAAGTAGCACCGATGACTGAAGGTTCTAATAAGGTGATAACCCCGGGTATAGTTTAATCTTCTCAAGGGCGTTACGTGGAGCGGCATCATCGCGAAGATTCCTCTCCACGGGGCATAGATTCGGCAATCCATCCACGTCGTGGAGGAAGGTGGCGGCCGTTCCCTTGGCGAGGTAAATTCGTCAGCAAAACTGTCACACAGCCGTCATTTAGTTTGACAAGACCGCACGCGATAGCTAGTCCCTTCTCGAGCAACAGCGAAGAGTGACTGTCCGCAATACCTTCGTAGTAGTGAAACGAGTCGTTCCCCACTAACACCAGCACACTGGACCATGGTGGCAGCATTACGTCGTATTTAACAATACGCAGAGCGTTGAATGCTGGGTCTTCTGTTGTCAATGTGCCCCACGGCTTGCTTCGTCGAAAATGTGACTCGCACCTCGTGTAGGTCGATCACAGCACCGTTTGCCTGCCGAAACTCGAGGCCCACGATCAAATCTCTCGAACACTCGCGCAAGACGACGAATTCATCGATGTAGATGAAACCGCGGTGGCGATTCGGTCTGCGCACCTTCCCGCCGGGCTAATGAGGTGACCCCCCAGCCGTGCAAATGCTAGGACCCAACCATGGAGTCAAAACGTTGCTCAATTCCTGGGTGAGGGCGTGGCTCATCACTGAATTGTCGGCACTAATATCAAACAAAGCAACCTTATCAGTTCCGTTAATTGTCACACACAAATCAGAAGTAGCGCGTCAGATACTGTCGCTACCCTGCCCCTGTGAGAAATCAGCGTATCGGTGTATCGGTGACGGAGGATCTTCAGTTTTCCCGATAGCAGCGGCCTTGCCTCCGGAGACCGCTGGAATGAGTTTTCCAGGCGTGGACAGGGAGAACGCCGCTCAGGATAGGTGGCGACTCGACGAGGACTTGGGGAATGGTATCGCAGCGGATATGACGATCTAGAGTCATAGCGGCCGTATCCAGGTCGTGTCACAGGCCTCTGATGGAGCGACAGATGAGCTTCTATTTCGAGTGGTCGTTCGCCGTTCGGTGGGCAAGGTTCTTCGTGTGAGAAACCACGCAGACCAACTCGGCGGTACGGGCAGGCCCTGTAAAGATGACCTGCCTCACCCCAGTGGTAGCAGACTGGCCACTGATCCAGTTCACGCCACACATCACATTTCTGTGGTCGCTGATAGACTGGTCGAGCAGGCACACGGGCAACACCAGACTGCTGCACTGCTTGAGCCGCGGTATTCAGGTCGTAGACTGGTGCTGGCGCCCGACAGAGGACATCTGCTTAGGTAGGCCTGCCCTCAGTCTGTCTGGGAATCTCAGAGTTGTTGCTGCTGCGACGCAAGGCGCACCTCGTCCCGGACGACTTCAGACAGCGATGTAACAGACGGCGCGCTGGGAGACAGTTGGAGGGCTTGTAATCCCTCCCTGATGATCAACCTGATTACGCCACGTAAACCGGCTACATCACTACACATTGCTGCAGAGTACTACAACTCTTCCTGGAGGAGTTCAAGGACTCCACTGATAAAAGCGCCTGTACTCCAGGAGAATTAGCCCCCATTTTATTTTACTCCTTCCGGTGAAATTACATGGCTTGTTTTATGTACCCTATCATTTTTTTTTCATTCCACTTCTGCAAAACTAGTTCCAGCCATATGCTTTGTAGGACTCATCTTGGCCATACTTTCCTCTGCAAAATGGTTCACAGTATTTTCATAACACAGTTCAGTGGTGAATGAACAAGTTTTACTTCACTGTACAAACTTTAATAAAATTTGCGATAAAATTTTTTTGCCACACTTGCACCACACTCACAACGGTCTGATGGGAAATCGGTGCTTCCACAAATGGATGCAAACGCACACTGATGGCAACTTTTATTTTATTCTCACGATTGCTGCGTGTGCCAGCTATTCAATTGGGGTATGCTCGGTAATGTCTAGGCCAATCAGTGGTTCGGACACCACAGCCTACTTGGCATAGATGCCCAGAACACTGCTACAAGCCAAGTGATCCTGTCGCTCGACCACACCACAGCTTGCCGAGCCGAGTGAGGCCGCTCAAGATATCCTTGCATTTTCCAGGTACCTGCATATAGAATAAAAACAATGCAAGGGAGGTTAAAGCAAACTATTTTAAGCAAGTAAACATAATTTTAATTTCACAGTTTTCATTTTAACCTGCAGTTAATGCAACAAAAAATTAGCTGGGGCTTAGCTTGGTTAAGCCTTGTAGTTGCGAAAGCCCTTGGTTAAGCCCTGTGGCTACGCCCTGGTTCAGCTGGTGGTGTGACTGGAGGTGGTGCTTGGTTACACTCGTTTTACAAACGAAAGACACATTATGCTACTTTGGTTCAACTTTATTCAACGAAAGGATGGTGCCACAACCGGTGACATACGGAACATGCGTAACGCGTAACCAGACGGGCTATTCGTGAAACTTTTGTTGAATTCCCTCGTGGCTGACTCAAACTCAAACACTCGTCTTTCATACTGGAATTCGTTATATTTGCAAGCAAGCGCAGAAGCCTTAGGATTAAAAATGGGGAGGAAAACGAATGTCTCATCAGTTCACCAAACTGCAACAAGACCTTGCAGCTGAGAAACATGAATGCCTTTGACCACTCGAGTGTACGCTCGTAACGTTGCTTGATTGCCAGCTTCATGAGTGACCGTTAGGTCCTCAGACTACCACCTACACGAGGTATTCTTGACGAGTAACTGTTTCACAAGCAAATAAAACTATCTACACGAGCACAATGCGTAAATTCTAAGTACAACGAAACGCATTATGTGAACGCAGCAAGAACATATAAACACTCCGTTTCGGTAGTAAACACAACACTCAAATTGTGAAACGTTTCGGAAACACTTTGCGGTCAGTCTTTGCTGGAAAACCAGCTAAAAATGAAAGGCTACGTGACACGCTTGTAACAAATTTTTCGTAAATGTACTCACGCAAAAACGAGAGAACCGACAGCGGAGATACGCCGCTAGCGGGCTGGACGATGCATCGACGCATTAAAGCCCCTTGATACTACGACGCATAGGTGCACAGAGCCGCCTGGTGGCGCCTGGAGGAACTGACAAACTTGCAACATTTGGCTGGGGCGCGAGTCGATTGGAACGGCCGGAGAAACGCGCGCGGGCGTGATCTCGGAGGCCATGGGTTGGTACGCACCGCCATGTAAGGTGACGGCATGAGTTGGGCGCCCTCTCTTGCTGCTGTGCCGTCCTACCGCTAGGCGCGCCGCGCGCGGCAGGGGCAGGACCTAGGCCCGGTTGGTGCGCACCGCCATGCATGGCGACGGCATGAGTCGGGCGCCTGGTTTTCGCGGCAGCTGGGATCACGTCACACCAAAGGTCGAGCTAACGGTCAAATGGTATGCACCGCCATGCCACGCGAGGAGCTGAAAGTGAAAGTAGTATTGCTTTAGCAATAAAACATTGGTGTGCAATCCTGGGGTCGCCACCTAGGTATGCCCTAGGCAGTGGCACAACATGACCAAGTGTAGACTTTTCATTCTAAATCATTAAACAGAGCTAGTGATCTAGAAACACGCATACCTCATTTATTCTGAGTGCCAATTTGCTATACCTCAAGTGGAAGTACAACTATGCTAGGCTCCTCAGAGGCTAAAACACAAACCTGGCCTGCACTGGACCCTTTGTTGCCTGAGAATTGGCTTTGGATGTAGAACATATGTATGTTAAACCTGGAAACCGCATAAAAAACACACGGACAACAGCAAGAGACAGATACACGAGCGCTTGTCCGTGTGTTTTTTATGCGCTTTCCAGGTTTAACATGTCTAACCAACTCGCCCAAACGCTGCCATTATTGAACATATGCAGCTGTACTGGCGAACCTGCAATCGCTCTGGAGTTTACTGAGGCCGCTTCTGCATAGTGGCATTCATTTATGACGACTGAGAAGAGCACTGCAGAAACTGAATTGGAGTAATGCGAAAGCACGGATGCTGCTATTGCTTGCTTCTGGTTGCTTAATTCACTTCTTGTTTACCCGTTTTAGTGTTTGGCACTTTGAAATTGCACGCCAATCCCTGCCTATGTCCTTTTTCGGCTCGACTTCAGGGTGCGTGACGTCACATCCTAGACGTCACCTTAACAGACGGATTTAATTAAATATTTTAGTACTTGACACATTCAAATGTGGCGCCAAGCCGTTCGGCAATTCGACCATTTTTGCCTTTACTGTTTCATTTTTTTTTTGCCTCCAAATACTGACCTAATTGCCTTAATGGTCTAATTATATTCTCACACACATCACGCCACCCTCTATCGATTGACACCACTCATTACCCTTACGACTTCTCACTTACAACTGCTGCAGACACGATTTTGCGTGTCTCGAATTTAAATAATTACCTAATTACCTTATTGGCCTAATTGTTATTTAAGATAGAAAATTACGTCACCATCTATCGATAGGACCACTCATTAACCTGTACTGCTGAATTACTCACAACTGCTGCAGACAACTTTAAAATTTTTTGCCTGTAAATACTTGCCTAATTAACTTATTAGCCTATTTATTTTTTCAGCAGCAACATTACGTTAGCCTCTATCGATTGACGCCACTAATTAACCTCTAACACTTCTCAATTACTGGCAGTGTCTGCGGACACAATTTTGCAGACGCGGTCTGCGGACAGAAATCTGTGAACATAGCGAAGTAATGCTTTCGCGTTAATAACTTGAATGAATGCTTTACTTTAGTTATATTCACAAGACAGGTGAAGAAGGCTTTGGTGTCAAATATCAGAAAGGTCACGAAGGCACGTTCGGTGTGATAACTGCTCCTGAGCCAGATTAGTTTCAGCGATATAGTGAATAAAAGCATGAAGCAGATACTGCAGTTTGTTTTTAATGCCTTGCATGGCCTTTACTGATTTTCTGACGCCGCCATTGCTATGGTGTTGAAATTGAAACAGATGATGGGAGAGACTGTATTGTTATTTAGCAGCCATAAACAAATACCACATTGTAATCCTTGTATAGTCATGCACACTGTTACAAAGACAACACAAAAAGAAATCGGGGGCACTTTAAACTCTACCTTAAGTGTAGATGGAAAACATTGAGGCTCCTTTATGGATCCTCATTCATATACAGGCACTTTACTATACAGGTAAATGAGTAACCCCACAATTTGTTCCTCTGTTATGTTGTGCATACTCATCAACACAGTCGTAAGCCACCACGTGATGTTAAAGACCACATATAATGATATTGTGGAAGAAGGCCACGTCGAGACGGCAAGGTCGAGACGGCAAGGCAACGGATGCCGAGTCTGGCGTTTTATTCCGATGGACAGAACCCAAGCGCGTGCCGGAGCCAGCGCCGCGGGACGATGATGATGGTATGTACAAGAGGAAGAAGAAGATCATGGTATGTACAAATGAAAGAAGATCCGTGGAGGGCTCACACAATCTGCCCGGGGGGTCGGAAGCAGCCAGCCTGGCCGCTCCTAATCAGCCGATGTACCGCGGCGCACGAACGGCTTCAAGCGAGATACATGAACAATTTCAGTTCCACGGCGGCGTCGGTCGGCGGGGGGATCAACAGGTGTGACTTGGTAATTTACTGGGGACGTTTGGTTGATGACCTTGTAGGGACCAACATAGCGGCGCTGAAATTTATCACTAAGGCCAGGGGTGCGCAGTGGTGTATAGAGTAGTACTTCGTCACCAGGACGAAAAGAGACCACGCGATGCTTCGAATCGTAGCGACTCTTGCGGTCTTGCTGGCACGCTTTTGTGTTGAGGCGGGCAAGATGCCGGGATCGGGTCACACGGGATAAGAACTGGGCTGGTAATGATGAGGAGTAATCGGGCGTAGAGAAGAAGGAAGTGTCGAGGATTGTAGTGGGAGGACGGCCGAAAACGAGGAAAAAATGGGGAGTAACCGGTAGTCCGCTGTACTGCAGTATTATAGGCGAATGTGACGAATGGTAGAACAGTATCCCAATGTCGATGATCCGGTGTGATGTACATGGATATCATGTCCGATAGGGTGCGATGAAATCGCTCAGTCAGTCCGTTAGTCTGGGGATGGTAGCTTGAGGTTGTCTTATGGAGGGTGGATGAGGCCCGAAGAACTTCGGATACGACTGTCGATAAGAAGGCCGTCCCGCGGTCACTTAGAAGCAGCCGAGGAGCGCCATGACGCAATACAATTGACCGCAAAAAGAAATTAGCTACTTTTTCAGCGGAACCAATCGGTACAGGGGCCGTCTCAGCATAGCGTGTAAGGTGGTCGACAGCTGTTATAATCCAATGGTTACCCCTGTCGGAGAGAGGTAGGGGACCATATAAGTCGATGCCGACTACGTCGAATGGCGTGGCGGGACATGGAAGAGGCTGTAGGAGGCCAGCGGGCGAAGAAGTCGGCCGCTTGCGACGTTGGCACAGATGGCAGGAAGCGACGTATTTAGCTATGGTAGAAGATAGGCCAGGCCAAAAGAATCGTCTTTTCACGCGGTCATATGTTTTGTTAAAACCAAGGTGACCGGCAGTGGCGTCATCGTGGAAAGCCGCCAGTATACGTGGGCGAAGCGCACGCGGCACGACTGGAAGCCAACGAGTTCCATCAGGGCAATACACGTAGCGGCGTAGTATGCCATCTTCGAGCTTGAAATTGCGAAGCTGTCGGCGAAGCCTAGCATTGGGCGGGTTCGAAGCGCCGATAAGCCGGTCGATGATGGGCCGGCAGTAGGCATCAGCTAATTGCTGCGAGCGGAGTGCGTGTTTGTGCTCAGAATCGTCAAAAGAAACTGCTGTGATATGCGTCGGGGGAAGAGATGGTCGGCTGTGGTCAGAGGTAGAAATGCGTTGCGAAGAAAAACAGCAGGCTGATTCCGTAAGTGGGCAGCGAGAAAGAGCGTCGGCGTCTTGGTGTTGGCGACCCGATTTATAAATGACGTCGAAACTGTATTCTTGCAGGCGTAGAATCCAGCGGCCAAGTCGGCCTGTCAAATTTTTCAGTGAAGACAACCAGCAAAGAGCATGGTGATCGGTCACAACTGTAAAGTGCCGACCATAGAGGTAGGGGCGAAACTTTTGAACAGCCCAGACGACGGCAAGACATTCCTGCTCGGTAATGGTATAGTTTTTCTCAGCTGGAGTCAAGGTCCGACTGGCGAAGGCAATAACTTTCTCACGCGAAGTTGCATCGCGCTGCAGAAGGACAGCGCCAAGACCGTGACCACTGGCATCAGTGTGCAGGATGGTAGGAGCGCTGTCGCTGAAGTGGCCAAGAACGGGATCTGATGTGAGGGCGTTCTTTAGGTCGGTAAAAGCAGTGTTGCACTGTTCAGTCCACACGAAAGAGCTTCGCGCTTTAAGTAGTTCATGAAGTGGTCCCGCAATAGTTGCGAAATGCCTTATGAAACGCCGGAAATATGACGCCAGGCCCAGGAAACTGCGCAAATCTGTAGTCCGTTGTGGGCGAGGAAAGTTCAAAACCGCGCTGATTTTATCAGGGTCTGGACGAATGCCATCATGGCTAACGAGATGTCCCAATATTTTAATTTCCTTCTGTGCAAAGTGGCACTTCTTGGTGTTGAGCTGAAGGCCCGCTGAAGAAAGACACGTCAGGACTTCATTCAGGCGCGTGAGATGGTCGTTAAAAGTTGCCGAAAAGATAACAATGTCGTCCAGGTAACATAAACAGGTTCTCCATTTTAGGCCACGAAGTACCGTATCAATCATTCTTTCAAATGTCGCTGGTGCGTTACACAGGCCGAAGGGCATAACATTAAACTCGTAAAGTCCATCGGGAGTTGCGAAAGCGGTTTTTTCTTTGTCGCTCTCATGCATAGGTATTTGCCAATAACCTGAGCGGAGATCCAAGGTCGAGAAATATTGGGCGCCTTGTAGAGAGTCAAGCGCGTCATCTATTCGCGGCATAGGGTAGACATCTTTACGGGTAATTTTGTTGAGTGCGCGATAATCAACACAAAAACGTACCGATCCGTCCTTTTTCTTAACTAATACTACTGGGGAGGACCATGGGCTTGTTGATGGACGAATAATATCGCGACGGAGCATCTCATTCACATTTTCTTCGATTACTTTTCGTTCCGAGAGAGAAACCCGATAAGGTCGTCGGCGTACGATCGAGTTACCTTCAGTAATGATGCGGTGGTGTGCAACACTAGTCCGTCCCAGTGGTGGGGAAGTGGCGTCAAAAATGGCTTGATGGGCTTGAAGCAATTCCAGCAATTCTTTGCGTTGGTGCGGCATGAGGTCCGGACTGATTGTCTTCGACAGCATGAGAAGAGAGACGTGCGATGAATCACGTTGCTGAGGTAGCGGGGCGGTGAGCACCATCATGGACATAGGGTGAGCATCCACTATGCATGGCAGGGAAGTTCCTTTAGTCAGCACGAGGGATTCACGGGATGTGTTCGTGGCAGCTACTACCGCTGAGCCGCTGCGGAATCGTACAAGACTTGATGGGAAGGCAATTCCACGTGCAAGATGACGATGAGATGGTGCGATGAGTACATCCCCGTCAGTGATGTGTTCTGAGACAACGGTAACAAGCTTTTCCCACTCTGGAGGCAATACAGTATCAACTGCGGCAATGAGGGAATGACGTCCTTCAGAAATGTCAGATGAAAAATCACTGTCTGTCATATGAATGACACGGTCGCCACAAGAAATTAACGCTGATGCGGTCGACAAAAAATCCCATCCAAAAATCATCTGATGCGCACACGGTGAAAGCACAGCAAACTGCACATGGTGGCGGACGCCGTCTATAACAATTCGAACTGTACACTTTGCTGAAGGATGTAGAGGGACGTCATTTGCTCCACGAAGTTGAGGTCCATCGTATGGTGTCGTTACCTTCCGCAAACGGTGGCACAAATCAGCGCGAATAACAGAAATTGCAGCCCCTGTGTCAATCAAAGCTTCGACCGGTAATCCTTCAGCTAAAACGGAAATCATATTGTACGGGCGATGAGGAGGACTTTTGGTTAGTTCGCAGAGTGCAGTTTCACCTCCGGAAACTGCATCGCTTAGTTTTCCGAGTGACGGATAGGAACAGTTGTTGCTGGTCGAAGTGGAGAAACAGAGCGGCGGTATGGGGAAAGGGACCGGCGTCGGGATACATGGGCACCACTTGGTTCAGACGAGGATACCGGCGGTGGAGAGGATCGACGAGGTGGGCCGGGATTAGGTCATCGCTGATAATATGAGGGTACGTCGCTTTCGAAGGCGTCGTAACCACGCCGCTCGTTCTGAATGCGTCGACGACAGAAGCGGGATATATGTCCTCGTATTCCACAGTAGTAGCACACTGGGCGAGAGGGGCGCCAAGGTGCGTAGTAGGGTGGCGTAGGCTGAGCCGTCGTCACAGCGTTGATGTGGTTGTAGGGCGATGCCAGTTGGGGCGGCGGAACAAAAGGAGGGGGTGATGCTGTGACGTGCGCGTAAGTCGATGCTAGGCGGGGTGCAGGAGGGTCGGACGCCATAGGTCGGGTGATGGTTGCAAGCTCATCTTTAATGATGTTGCGGAGACCGGCGTCATTAGAAGGTTCGGAAGAATGATCGCACCCATGTCGACAGACAGGCTTGAGGGCTTGGAGCTCCTCCCGGATGATGGCTCGAATCAGTGCCCTCAGATCCAGGTCAGCAGAGGTCGGGCCAGCAGCAATGCCGGGCTGCAATCGGGAGGACTGCAGCTGGTCGATGCGTTGGCAGGTCGCAATAATGGCGTCAACAGTAGAAGGATTCTGGGCAATCAGGGTATTATAAGCCACAGAATTAATTCCTTTCAAGATGTGGTGTACGCGTTCAGGTTCCGGCATGGTGGGACTAATACGCCGGCAAAGTGCAAGTATGGCCTCTATGTAAGACGCGTACGACTCATCGGGACCTTGGAGGCGAGAGGCGAGCTTGTTCTTCGCGACTTCAGTCCGAACTGCTGGGTCCGCGAAATATTGGCGGAACTGTTGCTTGAATGTGGTCCAGTTGGTGGTGTGGGGTTCGCGGTTAATAAACCAGGTTCTGGCGACCTCAATGAGGTAGAAAGAAACATTCAGAAATTTTCGAGCATCGTCCCACCGGTTGTAGTTACTGCATCGTTCATAGGTGTCCAGCCAGTCATCGACGTCTTCATCGCGACGACCAGCGAACAGCGGCGGGTCGCGTTGTCCTGTGGGCACAGTCGGAGGGGGTGGTGCAGCCGAGGTAGAGGGGCCTGCCGATTCGTGGGTACTCTCGGTAGACATAACGATGGTGGCAGGCGGTAAACAGCGACCGGAACGCAGCTCCAGCGAGAGGCAGGGCACAAAACGGCAAGGGGATCAAGTCTTACCTCCACCACTTGTGGAAGAAGGCCACGTCGAGACGGCAAGGTCGAGACGGCAAGGCAACGGATGCCGAGTCTGGCGTTTTATTCCGATGGACAGAACCCAAGCGCGTGCCGGAGCCAGCGCCGCGGGACGATGATGATGGTATGTACAAGAGGAAGAAGAAGATCATGGTATGTACAAATGAAAGAAGATCCGTGGAGGGCTCACAATATAAAGACCTGCTTTAACCAATCCATCTGAATCTGCCTGGGTCACCTGGGGATGCCTGGTTGACCGGATCCAAAGAACCTTAGATCCAGATAAAGACATGCTACCCCTAGGTCGCTCAGGCACATTTAAGTGGCTTGGGTAAATCAGGAATTGCTATCTGCCAACTTAGACATGTCATGTAGACTTGTGACGTGGAGAACCACTGAGCAGTGTCTAGTAATGTCACGAGCCAACCACCACCTGCAAGACAGGCTCATGATTTTCGCTCAAAATGCGTATATCAGACTATATCCAGAATAAAGCCATGAATGTTGTAGCATTATTTTGGTGTCTATACAATTTTAAGTTAATACTACCACTCAGGCAAGATCATGACAACGTAAATTTTGAAGTGACGCTGTTTTGATAGCAATGAATTCCATCAAATGACAAATTACATAAGGGAAACGAGCAGCCAGCGAAACTAGAGGAAGCATAAAGCAACGTTTAAAATTTTTTATTCTAATTTGTCTTGTTTGTACCCACTTGCAGCCAAACATTCCAGGATGATTTTATACTGGCTACGCTCCGACAACTAGCAGACAATGGAGAGGTGATATAGATGTGAGCAATGTATGCACTCTTTTTAAACTGACTAGAAGGACAGGGGAGCATCATGCAACATTTCTTATATATGAGGGCATCATAGGTGCTCTTAGCTGATCCGCGGTGCACACCTATGGCTTTGTTTTCTTTTTCAGCTGTCGGTGCTTATATTTTATATTCATGTGACACTGTTTCCCACCAGGCAATTGACAATTGCAGATTTCTAATTCATAATGAACTCACTGAACTCGGATTCCCAACATATATTTCATTTGTCAAGTGCATAGCCTCAGCTTATTTTAGGTACCGTTTAAGGACCTTGTCGAGAATGACAGCAGATCACAGCCCCCAGTACATGCTCAGGCATGCGCATTCATGCAAGCATATTGTCAGACTGTGAAGAACAATCTGAGTGTGTGGTATTTTAACGTTTCAACGCAGTGGAAATGCGGAGATGCTCTGGTAATTGCTCAGATATATTTGAGATGTACCACATGCATGCACTATCATATTTCACTTGAGTCATCAAAAAGCAATGTTTCTCAAATGTTAGTCACGATCTTCGGAGTCCACAAAATATCTTAAAAAAATTTAAAGGTCATTGCAATAGCTCTGGCCTGGCTAGGCACAGCTTTAAATGGTTAAAAGGGCATAGGATTAAAGCTGACTTAAGTTTCTCAAAACTCAACATAACAGGAGTGCGGAAACAGGGAGCATAAGAGAGAGTGAGCATCAATGGGATTTGTCTATGCCAGCAACGGTGATACCCGAACTTCGGCTCCACTGCTCGATGGAAATGCAGTGCTGTCTTGAGAATCTGTCCTGGGAAAAGAGGACGTTATGTGGTAGAGCTGACTCTAAAGTGTGCTCTGTTGCACGCCGTCATCCATGCATAACGTCGATAAGGATGTTTTTAATATGCAAACACCTCTACCGTTAATAAAAATTTAGCAGGTTTCAATTCTTTATGCAACTGGGGCTGGTAAAAAAGCAGCCAATGGTGCGTGCTGTGCCGTCACTGTGGAAACCGCTAGCATGACCAGCGTGTCAGTCCTTGCATGTTGGTGTCCATGCATGATGGCTCACACGGAGAAGATTAGGAACGAATAAAGTGATAGATAGTGCATGCATTTGTCATTGCCCGAATATTTCAGTTTTTTCAAAAGCACGTCCTTTTTTCCCGTTTCAGAAAAATGAGTGCAGTCATGATACTGATGGACATGCACGTATTAATGTGCCTTCCTGACTAAGTACGGGGGGCTGCAATCCGCGGCAACGTTCGAGAAGGCCCTCAAATAGCAAATTATGCAAAATAAACTGAGTATGGACTGAAGAGATGAAACGGATTTTGCGAATCAATCGATTTAATAGCATAGTATGACGCAAACATCTGAACTTGTAAATGGTGAGGTGAGATATGTTGCCGCACATACACAAAATAAGTACACAATGGCAATGGAAAGACACACATGGTGTCCACCACGACTGGGCGAAATAAGCACTCTTCTCGAGATTGTAAGAAATGTCATGTTCAATGAAGTACCACACATGCTCACCACTTCCATATTACCTCTGTCATCTGCTAGCTGCCCGAGCGCAGCCCGCACTAAAGTTTCCTCGTGAGAGTAGCATCCAGTGGCATATCAGAGAAAAAATGAATGCATTTTCGTGCAACCAAATGTAAACCCCCTCCCTAATAAACACAGAAAAATGGAAGAGCTGGCTCCAGCCTCGAGTGCCCCTTAGGCTAATGTAGATAACTTAAGTCCAGTGACAACGCGGCACGCATGCGGAAACGCTTGAAAAGAAGAGTAATTAAGCGCGACAACTATCTCTTAAAGCTAATTTATGTTCATTATTTTACCTGTGTTTGCTATGCCTTTGGTCATTCATTTTTAATGCGAGAGTATTGAGGGCCCCGTTCTCTCCAAAATCTTGCATTGTTGTTGGCAACGTCGTGAGCAAATAGTCATGAGCAGGGTTCTAGCATTTGGTAATAAGCAGGTGACATTTTTGTGGGTCAGGCATTGATGTTTGGTGTTGGTTTGTGTGGCATCATGAGGCCGCATGAGATAGCCGAATTGCCAGGAGCTTCTTACGATTGAATGGTGAGATGGCAATTAAGCCCTTCCGAGTTGCACTCTTGTACATTGTGGCTAAAACAGGTATATATTGCGGTCTCTTTTCGTCTCGGTGACGAAGTCCTGCTTTACACACCACTGCGCGCCCCGGGCCTCAGTGATAAATTTCAGCGTCGCTATCTTGGTCCCTACAAGATCATAAACCAAACTTCCCCGTGAACTACCAAGTCACACCTGTTGATCCCCCAGCCGATCGACGCCACCGTGGAACTGAAATTGTTCATGTCTCCCGCTTGAAGCCGTTTATGCGCCGCGGTGCATCGGTTGGTTAGGAGCGGCCAGGCTGGCCGCTTCCGACCCCCCGGGATGATTGTGTGAGCCTTCCACGGATCTTCTTTCATTTGTACATACCATAACCTTCTTTTTTTTTGTACATACCATCGTCATCGTCCCGCGGCGCCGGCTCGAGCACGCGCTTGGGTTCTCCATCAGATGAAAACGCTGACACGGCGTACCTTGCCTTGCCGTCACGACTTTGGCGTCTCGACCTGGCCTTCTTTCACAATATATCTTTGTCAGGTTGTTTGTCAGGCAATGTGGTAGCTTACGACTGTATGCTAAAGAATGTTTGAGATAAATGGATCAATAACGGAGCAAATAGCAGCATACCCTTAAATGCGGACTTTAAGTAACCCTCCAGGTTTTAAAGTTAAGTTTAATTTACTTTTCCGAGATTTCTTAACGCCTGCTTTCCATCCGCATTCGGTTTCCGTTTGTAGCACCGCGTCGGTTTAAGGTGGTCTCTATTCTTGCAAAGGTGGAAAAATTAGCTAGTTGGTGCTTCATCTTCAGGACAAAACAGCGCACTCTTTAGACATGAACAAAGCACTGTGCTGTCATCCCTTTCTTTGACGATATCTTAGGAGTGTGCTTTATTTTTTCCGAAACTCTCTGTTCTTAATGAGCTTTTTTATTCCACCCCAGATGCATTACCTACAGTAATGAAGATGAATTTGTTTACGCCTTATCGCATACTGTAATGCTTTTAATTTTTTTTTATTATTAAAACTAATTCAACAGCTGCCACATGTGTATGCATTCATTATGTCAGACTGAAGAGAAAACCCTCGGTAGTTTGGTACCAGTGAATACTTATGGAACTTGTTAGTACTGGGGTCCCTACTTTTTCGTGGCTCAAGAGTAGAGCCCACCTATATTGGCCTCAGCTGTAACAAATGCTTATTGTGAACGAGGGTGGAGCTACTGTCAAAATATGTGGTGTGTAGAGCCTTGAGTTTCAGACAAAAGGAACTACAGTGGTGACCCCACCTTGTTATAACGAACAACAATGCACCATAAAGTCACCCTTTTGTCAAAACATGCATGATGATCGGAGCAGATCTAACTCCTTTTATCAACCTCAAAGAAAGTATCGAGCATGTAAAAACAATGCAAGAAACTATACAACAGGACGCTAGTAAAGTTAACCACTTCCCGAGCACATGCCTACAGGCTGCAAGGTACGTCAGTCAGTGCATAAGTGTGCAGGCTAGGCAAAACATCTGAAGTGTGAGCAGAATCAGGGGAGCAGCAGCTTCAAACTCATGTTATTCTACACTGGCAGCGTACAACCACTGACAGCGCTTTGAGAAGTTTGAATACCAGCCACTAAGTATGCTTTGTTAGCTGAACTGGTCACGTGGCAATGTGTCACCTGCCTAATTGGATCTCACCTTCTCCCCTACTGGAGAGTGCAGATAGCACACAGAGCAAATAATCTGAACCTCTTGTGTATGTAGAGCCTTACGCACTCATCAGTTGAAACTAGACAGCAGCCGATGGTGTTATGCTAAAGGACCACTTTCTACCAGGTTTCTTGGTACGGGCAGAAAGGTTGCTTCAAAAATAGAGCAACGGCGACTGCGTATCAGTTTATTTAAAGCTCATTGGCAGCTGGAATGCTTTACACAAAACCTATGCGTACAATTGATGTTCTGCATGCCCATGTGCTTGGTTGGCCTTTAACTGTTGAGGGTTGATGAAAAAATTCCGACCCACCTACCACCAGCTGTCGTGACCACCTCAACTTCTTTATTATTGCAATCCTCAAGCGGCTCACCCACGATCAATGACTGCGTCAGGCGCCTGAATGCTCGGAGAGCATAGAAGTTAGCTTGATAATGTTTGGGTGCATATCTGACTTTGTTTGTATTTAACACTAAACGAAATGGCACTGTGAAGGTGTATGTATGTGTAGGTAGCTCTGTTTCTGACTTTCAGGGGTCAGTTTAAAGAATGTGTAAAGGCCAGCAATTTTTCCACCTGCGTATGTCAATAAAATTTAGTAAGGGTTACATTTTTTCATTGAACTGATACTGGTGTTTTTCTAATACACTGTTAATGTGTGGTAAAAACTACAGATTAAGTTCCTACAGAATTAATGCAGTCATGTGATTTATTTCCCTGCAGATGGCTATGGTTTTACTCCCAGAGCACATATTTGACAACTTTGCAGTGATATTAATTGGAGGTACAAGGAAATAGCAGCATTAAAAGGCAAGCAATTTGCTGAAACAGCATAAACAAGACCACTGTAAAGGCGAATTGCTTTACGTTGCTAGTGGGGACGCAATAAGTATGCTTATTACGGTTACCTGTGCATAGTGTCACTTTCCCTAGCAGCCTGAAATACCAGACGGACGCATTGCTAGAGGCCGAGAACAGATATCTTTCAGCAGGGTGGCAAAAAGAGAGTTAGACTGCGGACTATATTTGCATAATGCAGTCTAGCACTTTCTGAGTATAAATAATACTGAGAAAAGGCAACCCTTTATGTGATACATTTTCTCAAAAAGCGTACACAATCTGTGATCATCCATATCAAGGAAACTTGAGGTACCTTTTACACTCAACTAATATATGAGCCACTTATAAATTTGGAACCTGTCATCTGGAAGGAAATGGAATCTGCAAACTACAGCGGCACCACATATACCCCGAAGTACTGCAGCTGCCTGTTGCCATCATTATCATCGCCTGGCTCTGTGGCATATATAGAACAATTCAGACATATCTGTACTTTGAGAGCATGGCAGCAGTCAACCACGTAATAACACAATGAGGTTAGCTTGGAGTGTCACTTTGGCCTGTCTGCTTGCGTATCTTCAGATCATCGCATGTGATGTCCGCAGATGCTGTTGTTGTTCAAAGGTTCAAATATATGGGTATTTGGGATGGAGAGGCTGTATTTGATTATTTCATATACCAGGGAGATGAGGAGCAAGGTTTTAGCACTGCAGAAAACAATAGCAAGGAACAAGGATAAGAGTTGTAGCGGCCCTTAGCCCATCGGTATCATGCCGATAGGAATCTCAAGAAGACATCCTACCCACCACATTCCCGAAGTATTCCACACCAGCTGCAGAAGTGTGTGTTCTCCACCTGCTGTGGACTTGTGCAAGGAACATCAAGGACAGATTCTGCAGGAATTGGGATTAGCCGCAACAAGGGAAGAGGACTTTTCCAAATGGCTCACCGAGAACGATAAGAGCAAGAGCCTTCTTGGGTTCCTTATTGAAAACAAAACCTTAAAGGTATGTGCAACTAGCCAGGTATAGTGGCATACTGTATTGCACAGTTGATTCCGCCGAATGTATTTGCAAAGTTGAACTAATCATTGCTACTTTCATGCAAGATCCACACACTGCCAAAATAATGAAAAAAGAAAGATATTTAGCTGAGTGTAAAAGTGTTAGGATTGCCATCACTTCCATTTTTGCACGGTACTTGCCATACCCAATTCAGTACGCACCATGATCAAGCTAACGTCTAAGCTCTCTAGTGTGCTCATGTTGTTTTATCCGTGTCATTGGTTGTGAATAAGCCGCTGTAGGAACGCAATAATATAGTAATCGAGGTGTTCACGACAGCTGGTGGTAGGTAGGTTGGGATTCTTGTCATCTATCCTGAACAGTGAAAGATACTGCGGCAACGCTACCAAGCACATGTGCACGCAGAACATACATTATGCATTTAATCATTGTGTAATGCACTGCACCAGCCCATCAAGCTTTAAGTTAAGTGATCGCAGATAGCTGTTGCTTGAATCACAAAGCAACCTTTCCGCTTAAGTACATCTGCACAGACTGCGGCAACCGCAGACTGTCTACAGTCTGCAGCCGTTCTGTTACTGTTGTGTTGCCGTGTTCCATCGCTTGTCATGTCACCACGTAACATTATATCAAAGGCCTACAAAAATTTGTGTAGGATTCAATTTTTATTCATCGAAATTGCCACGATCTGCAAAAGACATTACTTTAGTAGAGGAGCAGTGCATAGAAAACGTGACATTAAATTGAACAAGTGCCAGTGGGTGGGAATGGCATCAATAACTTTTCCATGCTGCATGAGCATTTCTGTGTGAATACTCGAAGCGAGACGGACTTGAGGTCAGTATCGAGAAAAAAAATTGGAATTTGTAGTAACGATCTATTTCCCGCATGTATGCTGGCTACTTGCATCAAGGCTTGTGAGTGCGTGACTTAGAAATTCTAGGGAATTATTTTTTAGTACAGAAGTGATTTAGCCGCATTCAAGATCGCTCTCTCCTTCCGCCTTCATTGGTTATGCATACAAAATATTCCTTATGATTTTTTAAAATTGCATTTGAATGACGAGTCCTAGCGGCCACTGCCTGATGACACCAAGGACGACTCACCGACATCACATAATAGATGACATAGATGCGTGTACGCGACAGCGACTGACATTCACACACCTCAGCTGAAAGGCAGCATGTGCATGCAGCTCGATTGCACACCTGTGATGTCAAGTAAAGCTGTGCTCTCCAGATCCCGTGAGAGTGCTTGAATGTTGACTGAAGTTTTTTGCTTATTTAAAATTATTGCTTGCGTTTTGTAAAAATGTAATCGGGTACTGTGATGATCAACCATTCAGCAATATAAATCAATCACTAACTCAGTACCCTAGAAAAATCGCTGGAGTTGCCCGTTAAAAACCGAAAACATCTGCCAAAATTTACCGCAGCCTAATAAGGGGTAGTGCATTTGTTTACTTCTATAAAGAATATGTACCCCCTGGGCACAAGAAAACATATTTAATTTCCTTTTTTCAAATGTATATTACTTAGAATAAAAACAACTCTCGTGATACAACTGACGCGCGCTTTCGGAACACTGAAAGTTTTGGATGCGGCACGCCACATGTGACCCGCGGGACATGTGTTTCAGACCACTTCTGTAAAGCTCCGCTTCGGAAGGACCTCTGTGGATTCTTCTGTACAAGTGGTGTTAGCATCAAAGTAATCCTGTCACAACTGTGACAGCCCCTACAAAGCCCCTGTTTTGGATAATTTACTAACAGTTAAAAAGCCTACCTATGACCAACAAAATACTCCCAAGTATAAAGCACACATTAGATTACTGCACTCTTACGAGCTTAGGAGCCTTCACCTTTGAGCTTCCACTGCAAAACAAATAGCGGACCCGAATACTTCAGCTGCCACGGACCAGAGTGTTCATTTTGGCTAAATGCCACAGTTTCAGGCACAGGCACTACGTGCGCCCATCTTATGTTGCCCGAAGGGCACAGATAAAATATCACTTCTGTACTTGAATCAATATCTAGTACTAGGAAGCTGCGTAAGATGATCTCCTGCATCCATTACTAGGCCTTTCTCTCTCAGCAAGGTGATTACCCCCACAAAAATATTCACGGGCAAAATTGAAATTTTGAGTGCAGCCATACAAATGCGATATAACGTTAGCTATATGCCAAAAATAAATAATTAATGTCACAAAATATGCGGAACTTAAGGACCACTCTTACAACAGCGAAGGCAGTAGTTCTTACTAAATTAACTGCATCAGCACCTATTATTTTAGTGGCACCTGGTAATTCCAACATATAAAAATGGTCATGTTAAGCAAAATGAATTTAATTTTTGTGCAGAGTTCCCGGCAAGTAAAAAGAATTCCAAAAGATACGTTATCAACACTAGTTAACACTCAACCTTTTTAGCAGTACTTATTTCAAATCAGTTAAGGCCCAAATGAACGAATATGATAATTACTGAAAGCATAGAGTGAAAGACAAGTAGGCAGCATAAGAAAATATGCTGCTGGCCAATTTAAATGGTTGTAAAACTTAATTCATTCTTTAAAGAAGATGGTACAATATCACGCCATGGCAACCAAGAAATTACAAATTCTTTAGTATCATAAACTGCAAAAAGCACGTACATTGTGGAACAGTCATTCTTTCTAATTGAACACAATTGATTATATATATTTTTCTTTATTGCCCCAAGAAGATATAATATGCTTTCATTCAAAACAAGGTGTAGCCGTCTGCCATAGGATTCCAATACTTCGTTTTTTAAATCATGTACTGCACGTTCTCTGTAATATCCGTGGAGCAATTGCCTTAGTGCTTGCCAATGTAGCAATAAAAGTCCGCCTTTTTATTTTACCAAAAGAGAGAGCATGAACTTGCCTGACATCGGCCTGAAATAATTTTGTTTTTCAGAAAATAACTAGTATTTTCAAAAACGATGCAGCAAGAACACAACCAGTATATGCCAAATCATCATAAACTGCCGTAAACAAACATTTGTAATAAATATACATTAGCGTGTGCAACATTCCTCACTCCTTTGAAAGGCATCAAGCTATCAAAAGA
Organism: Amblyomma maculatum; assembly: GCF_055883805.1. Taxonomy (NCBI): domain Eukaryota; kingdom Metazoa; phylum Arthropoda; class Arachnida; order Ixodida; family Ixodidae; genus Amblyomma; species Amblyomma maculatum. Next base: position 119,535,092 of record NC_139349.1, read on the forward strand.
CGAGCCTAATGAACCCGCTAATGGTATTGTGGGATTGGGTTGCAAAGGGGCATAATAATGATTTTGTTGCCAGGGACATGCTCTTTATGCCATGCAGTTTTGTGCATATCCCAAGCACGATTTCAAACAGACATATAAAAGCCCAGACACAGCTTGCGAGTTGTAAATGTATTGCTACAATGTGGGCCTAAAAAGAACAGCTCTGTGTCAATCGCATGTTGCTCGATTCTTTGGAGCTGCTAACAAATAAGCAGCGCCTCGGGTGCAATGGACGCCTGTTCTACATCTGGCTTCTCATTACCTGACAAGAACAACTTCCCTCTGGAAGATAAAGCTCAACAAAAGGAAGCACACCCAGGAAATGATGGGATATTCATTTTATCTTCTATACACCTGCTGCCCCATCAAGTTTTACCATAATACTGGCACTCTTTGTCCCGACGAGGCCTTTTCGGATTGTGACCACTGGGTTGTACTCAGGATAGCTCGCAGGTAGAGTCGCCAGCACGGCAGTCTACAGCGCTCACCCGGAGTGCATTTAGCTGCCACTGGTGGCATCTAGTGGAAACGGCTGGTTTCGAATAGCCTGCATCTGAACAAGTTTTGAAACACTGATGGGAATGCATTCACTTCTCTGCCGTGTCTGTTCCATCAATGGGAGGATGCATGATAAATGCACGCTACCTTAAAACAAGAATTATCAGCAGATGACATCCATGCAGCCCAAAGTACCTTATTTGAACACTCTACATTGCCATGCTGATGACGGCACTAGCAAGTTGCTCTAGAGCTGTACACGAGCTCGAGCCGGCCCGAAGGCCCATACCCGACTCGGCTGGCTGCCGGGTTCGGGCCGCTCGAAAGTCCTTTCGCTCGAGCTCGGGTCGGGTCAGGGCCAAGGTATATTTGTTTCGGGTGGGCCGGTCCCGGCCGGCCACCCAGATCACGAACACATTCAACATTTGCGAAAGCGCGAATACGGCCGTAGTGCGATACGGGTCTAGAATTCACAGCATTTTTCCGCGTCGTCTCTACGGGAGAGCTTCCGAGTTCTTTCCCGGCGTCGATCTACCCGCCTCTCATCCTCGCCGCAAACAGATATTTGGCAGCCGTCATTGACCGACCAGCTTGTGGGCTTTTTTGTTTCGCATCTCCGCTTTGGTAACACCGGCGCTGAAGTGCAGGTATCCTTTTATAAATTTGCGTCGCGCGTTTGCCTATCACACGTCTCTATTTTCCTCATTTGAAGTGGGGCATATCTCCAAGCATCTGCGACACAAGAGTTTCCTCTTGTTTTTCTTGTTGCAAAAATTTCATGTGAAAGGCGCACGGTGAGACAGGCGACCTCATCGAGTACGTGGCCACAAAATCAAACCCTTGTTTAGGTTTAGAGCTAGCGCACTTCTGGAGAAGCAAACAGGCTTCTTACCGAAAACTTGCTTTCCCATCAAAGGATGTGTTAGCCTTTCCAGCCACAAGTTGTACCTCCGAAAGAAGCTTCAGCGCTACTGCATGCATTTTCCAAGAGCGCAGCAAATGCCTCAGCTCAATGGATAGCTTTTAAGCTTTTGCACAATAAGTTAATTATACGTACGTCCTGTGCTCCTGAATATTCAGCAAATTTGTCATTTCAAACGTGTAACTCAACTGGATAAAGCTATCATTCTGATATCATTTCTTTTATCGCTTCAACTGCAATTATAGCAGGACGGGCCGGGCCCGGGCCTTAAACTTAAACTCCGGGCTGAGTCGTGCCGGGCTCACTTCCTGTCCAAGTCGGGCCCGGGGCGAGCTCGGGCTGAAACTTTCTGCCCGTGCACACCTCTAAGTTGCTCCCCGGCAGCAAATTACAGTCATTTGGCTGCCTTTTTCAGTGATGAGACCCAAATGCTTGGGAAACCTCACGAGACGCTGCCCATTTTGTGCCTTCATTCCAAGGAAAAGCGAACTTTTTCTGACAGCCCACATGTCATGACATTAATCATGATTTTTGTGTGCTTTAAAATACTTTTGTTTGAACTGTTGTCCAGTAATCTGGCAGCAGAACATATCAAAATAATTATTAGGCAGTACAAGAAGGGTTCTCTGTGTCAATCCGTTCCTTAGTTCTGCAAAATTTTACAACATTTCACACTGATTTTGTGACGTCAATGGTCACGCATTGCAACTGTGAATTACGATTGCTTTATTGTGTAAAACTCTCAGTACATACGCCTTTTCAAAACCGTTAAAAGTGGTAATTACATAGAAAGCGTTCTCGCAGCACGGCTGTGAGACCTGCCGATGTTGCTGCTGGCGAGGGCTGCTGCTTGGCCCTCAATATGTGACTTCGCGACGAAACAAAAAATTAGAATGAAGACCTTTGTATGAGTTCGTTCGGCAACTTCCTTTAAACCTTTCTGAATACGGCTGCAAATCAATGAAGGGCTGTCAAATCACAAAAAAGCGACAATTTTCAGTGCAAACAGTAGTTCCTCACATTTTATGAACCCTACACTACAAGCGATGTTTCAGGCATTTATTTTTATTTATTATTTTATTTATTCATACTGTTCATTTATTTATGATATTTATTTATTTCATTTAGACTATTTATTTATTCATATGGGGTCATTACAGGGAGGGAAACACATGCAATACAAGTACAATTCTCTTTGGTAAAATACACTCTATACAACAGAATTACAGATTTGCACTGTACTGCTCCAAGAACGTGTTAACACCTACCTCAATTGTTTCTACTTGTGCTTGGTCCACAATTTCGCTCGGCAGTTGGTTCCAGGTTTCTACTACATCGGGAAAAAAGGAGTAGCGATATATATCAGTACGTGCAATAATAGGTTGCAATACCTTGATGTGATTTTTTCGTGGGCAACGCTTCAGAGGACGTGTAACATAGTGTTGTTTATTAAATTTTACTTTATCATTCATTATCAGAAAAAAGGTTTCAATTTTTTCTTCGTTCTTCTCATTTCTAGTGAGTCTAAGTGACACTGTTTTAGCATTTCTGTGACTTGAGTCAGTACGCCGGTATTTAGGACATATAAAGCATGCCGAAACCCTTTGCAATATTTCCAGTTTTCGTTTTAAACCCTTTTTATATGGACTCCACACTACACTTGCGTACTCCATGACTGGCCACACGAATGTCTTGTACGCAATCAATTTAATTTTTCTAGTTGCATTCGGCAACTTCCTCCGCAGGAAACGAAGTTTCTGATAGGCTTTTAAATAGATATTTTCAATATGGGTGCGCCAACACAGATTATGTGTTAGTGTCACTCCCAAGTATCTAAAACAGTTTACCTCATGTAAAGAATTTTCAGCGATATTATATTGAAACGGCATAACGTTCTGCTTGCGTTACATGCTTCTAAGTAGATTTTTGGTAATTTATTTCCGTGCCCCACTTCAGGCACCACGAGTTTAAAAACTGAAGACACCTATTTATATTCATCTGATCTTCTGGGTAGCCACAGAAGAGTAAATTAAACAGTCATCAGCAAAATGTTCAATGATTCAATGATAGCAGAAATATTATTCATATTGTGAAAGAATTAAGGCCAGGTCCAGACGGCAAGGTCGTGAAGGCAAGGCAAGGTATGCCGTGTCAGCGTTTATTCTGAAGGAGAAAACCCAAGCGCGCGCCGGAGCCGGCGCCGCGGGGCTATGATGATGGTATGTACAAGAGGAAGAAGAAGATCAGGGTATGTACAAATGAAAGAAGATCCGTGGAGGGCTCACACAATCTGCCCGGGGGGTCGGAAGCAGCCAGCCTGGCCGCTTCTAACCAACCGATGTTCCGCGGCGCAAAACGGCTTCAAGCGAGATACATGAACAATTTCAGTTCCACGGTGGCGTCGGTCAGCTGGGGGATCAACAGGTTTGACTTGGTAGTTTACTGGGGAAGTTTGGTTGATTACCTTCTAGGGACCAAGATAGCGGCGCTGAGATTTATCACTAAGGCCAGGGGTGCGCAGTGGTGTATAGAGCAGTACTTCGTCAGCAGGACGAAAAGAGACCATGCGATGCTTCGAATCGCAGCGACTCTTGCAGTCTTGCTAGCACGCTTCTGTGTTGAAGCGCGCAAGATGACGGCATCTGGCCACACGGGATAAGAACTGGGCTGGTAATGATGAGGAGTAGTCGGGCGTAGAGAAGAAGGAAGTGTCGAGGATTGTAGTGGGAGGACGGCCGAAAACGAGGAAAAATGGTGATTAACCGGTAGTCCCTGCCGCTGTACTGCAGTATTATAGGCGAATGTGACGAATGGTAGAACAGTATCCCAATTTTGATGATCCGGTGTGATGTACATGGATATCATATCCGATAGGGTGCGGTGAAATCGCTCAGCCAGTCCGTTAGTCTGGGGATGATAGCTTGAGGTTGTCTTATGGAGGGTGGATGACGCACGAAGAACTTCGCATACGACTGTCGATGAGAAGGCCGTCCCGCGGTCGCTTAGAAGCACCCGAGGAGCGCCATGACGCAATACAATTGACCTCAAAAAGAAATTAGCTACCTCTTCAGCGGAACCAGTCGGTAAAAGGGCCGTCTCAGCATAGCGTTTAAGGTGGTCGACAGCTGTTATAATCCAATGGTTACCCCCATTGGGGGGAGGTAGGGGACCATATAAGTGGATGCCGACTACGTCGAATGGTGTGGCGGGACAGGGAAGGGGCTGTAGGAGACCAGCAGGGGAAGAAGTCGGCCGCTTGCGACGTTGGCACAGGTGGCAGGAAGCAACGTATTTAGCTACGGTGGTGGCCGGAAGTGGCCAAGAACTGGATCTGATGTGAGGGCGTGCTTTAGGTCGTTAAAAGCAGTGTTGCACCGTTCAGCCCGCACGAAAGGGCTGCGCGCTCTAAGTAGTTCATGAAGTGGCGCAGCAATAGTTGCAAAATGTCTTATAAATCGCCGGAATTAGGACGCCAGGCCTAGGAAACTGCGCAAATCTGTAGTCCGTTGCGGACGAGGAAAGTTCAAGACCGCGATTATTTTTTCAGGGTCTGGGCGAATGCCGTCATGGCTAACAAGATGTCCCAATATTTTAATTTCCTTCTATGCAAAGTGGCACTTCTTGGTATTGAGCTGAAGGCCCGCTGAAGCAAGACACGTGAGGACTTTATTCAGGCGCGTGAGATGGTCGGTAAAAGATGACGAAGAGATAACAATGTCATCCAAGTAACATAAACAGGTTCTCCATTTGAGGCCACGAAGTACAGTATCAATCATTCTTTCAAATGTTGCAGGTGCGTTACAAAGGCCGAAGGGCATAACATTAAACTCGTAAAGTCCGTCGGGAGTTGCGAAAGCGGTTTTTTTTTGTCGTCCTCGTGCATAGGTATTTGCCAATAACCAGAGCGGAGGTCCAAGGTCGAGAAATATTCGGCACCCTGGAGAGAGTCAAGGGCGTCATCAATACGCGGCATCGGGTAGACGTCTTTGCAGGTAATTTTGTCGGGTGCGCGATAATCAACACAAAATTGTACTGATCCGTCCTTTTTTGTTAACTAATACTACTGGGGAGGACCATGGGCTTGTTGATGGACGAATAATATCGCGACGGAACATGTCATTGACATTTTCTTCAATTACTTTTCGTTCCGAGAGAGAAACCCGATAAGGTCGTCGGCGTACAATTGAGTTACCTTCGGTAAGGATGCGGTGATGTGCAACACTAGTCTATCCCAGTGGTGGGGAAGTGGCATCAAAAATGGCTTGGTGGGCTTGAAGCAATTGCAGCAATTCTTGACGTTGGTGCGGCATGAGGTTCGGATTGATTGTCTTCGACAGCATGGAAAGAGAGACTTGCGATGAATCACGTTGCGGAGGTAGCGGGGCGGTGAGCACCAGCATGGATATAGGGTGAGCATCCGCTATGCATGGCAGGGAAGTTCCTTTAGTCAGCACGAGGGATTCACGGGAAGTGTTCGTGGCAGCTACTATCGCTGAGCTGCTGCGGAATCGCACAAGACTTAATGGGAAGGCGATTCCACGTGCAAGGTGACGATGAGATGGTGCAATGAGTACATCCCCGTCACTGATGTGTTCAGAAACAACGTTAATAAGTGTTTCGCACTGTAGAGGCAATACAGTATCAGCTGCGGCAATGAGGGAATGATGCCGTGCAGAAATGTCAAAGGAAAAATCACTATCTGTCATATGTATGACACGGTCGCCACAAGAAATTAACGCTGAAGTGGTTGACAAAAAATCCCATCCAAAAATCATCAAATGTGCACACGGTGAAAGCACAGCAAACTGCATATGGTGGCGGACGCTGTCTATAACAACTCGAACTGTACACTTTACTGAAGGGTGCAGAGGGACGCCATTTGCTCCACGAAGTTCAGGTCCATCATATGGTGTCGTTACTTTCCTCAAACGGTGGCACAAATCAGCATGAATAACAGAAAGTGCAGCTCCTGTGTCAATCAAAGCTTCGACCGGTAATCCTTCAGCTAAAACGGAAATCATATTATACGTGCGATGAGGAGGACTTTTTGTAAGTTCGCAAAGGGCAGTTTCACCTCCGGAAACAGCATTGCTTAGTTTTCCGAATTACGGACAGGAACAGTAGTTGCTGGTCGAAGTGGCGAAACAGAGCGGCGGTATGGGGAAGGAGACCGGCGTCGGGATACATGAGTCCCACTTGGTTCAGACGAAAATACCGGCAGTGGAGAGAATCGACGAGGTTGGCTGGGAATTGGTCGTCGCTGATAATATGCAGGTATGTCACTTTAGAAGGCGTCATAACCACGTCACTCGTTCTGAATGCGTCGGCGACAAAAGCGAGATATATGGCCTCGAATTCCACAATAATAGCACACTAGGCGCGAGGGGCGCCAAGGTTCGTAATAGGGTGGCGTTGGTTGAGCCGTCGTCATGGCGTTGATGTGGTTGTAGGGTGGTGCTTGGGGTGGGGGAACAAAAGGAGGAGGGGATGCAGCGACGTGAGCGTAAGTCGGTGCTGGGCGAGGTGCAGGAGGATCAGGTGTGACAGGGTGGTTGATAGTGACCAACTCATCTTTAATGATGTGGCGGAGGCCGGCGTCGTTAGAAGGAGGAGACGAATGATCGCACCCGTGCCGGCAGAAAGGGCTGAGGGCTTGGAGCTCCTCGCGGATTATCGCTCGAATTATGGCTCGTAGATCGAGGTCAGTAGAGGTCGGGGCAGTAGTGAAGCCGGGCTGCAATCGGGAGGACTGTAGCTGGTCGAGGCGTTGGCAGGTCGTTATAGTGGAATCAACACTTGATGGATTCTGGGCAACTAGGGTGCTATAAGCCGTTGAATTGATTCCCTTCAAGACATGCTCTACACGTTCAGATTCCGGCATGGTGGGACTGATACGCCGACAGAGTGCCAGCACGGCCTCTATGTATGACGCATAGGACTCATCGGGACCTTGAAGGCGGGTAGCGAGCTTGTTCCTTGCGATCTCTGTCCGAACATCCGGATCGGTGAAGTACTGTCGGAACTGCTGCTTCAATGTGGGCCAGTTTGTGGTGTGGGGCTCGCGGTTAATAAACCAATTTCTGGCGTCCTCAATAAGGTAGAAAGATACGTTCAGAATTTTCGAAGCATCATCCCACCGGTTGTAGGCACTGCAGAGCTCATAAGTGTCAAGCCAGTCATCGACGTCTTCGTCGCGACGACCAGCGAACAGCGGCGGGTCGCGTTGTCGTGTGGGCACCATCGGAGGCAGCGGTGTAGCCGAGGTAGAGGGTCCGGCCGGGTCGGAACTGCTCTCGGTTGACATGACGATGGTAGTTGTTAAACGGCGACCGGAACGTAGCTCCAGCGAGAGGCAGGGCACAATGTAGCAAGGGGATCGAATTTCACCTTCAACACTTGTGAAAGAAGGCCAGGTCCAGACGGCAAGGTCATGAAGGCAAGGCAAGGTATGCCGTATCAGCGTTTATTCTGATGGAGAAAACCCAAGAGCGCGCCGGAGCCGGCGCCGCGGGGCGACGATGATGGTGTGTGCAAGAGGAAGAAGAAGATCAAGAAGACAAATGAAAGAAGATCCGTGGAGGGCTCACAATATATAACAAAAACAAAACTGGACCTCAAACGGAACCCTGCGGTACCTACGACAGAACTTCACGCTTATCTGATACTGTGCTTTCTATTTTGACAACTTGACAGCGATTACCTAGATACGCCTGAATCCATACTACCACAATTTTCACTGATTCCTAATCTGCGCAGTTTAAAAAGAAGTTTATGATGCGGAACTTTATCGAAAGCCTCTGCGAAGTCCACACAGACCGCACCTACCTGCTGACGTTCGTCTATAACCTTGCAAAAATCGTTCACTGTTTCAATCAACTGCGTCACCGTCGAAAGGCCAGTCCGAAACCCATGCTGGAACGGACACAAAAGGTCGTTCATTTCCAAAAAATGAAGGATGTGTTTAGCTATTATGTGTTCAAAAACCTTGCAACATATGGAAGTCAGTGAAAACGGTCTATAGTTCTTTATAAGAAGTCGATTACCGCCTTTAAAAACCGGAACTACTATTGCGCTGCGCCAGTCATTAGGTAACGAATGATCCCGCAATGACTTTTCAAATAAAATTTTCAAGCAATATGACAACCACTCAGCATACCGTTTAAGGAATTCCGTCAGTATTTCATCAGGGCCGCACGATTTCTTTGGGTCCAGAGACAGCAGCTGTTGACAAATGCCCTCCCTATTGATGCTAATGTGCATCGAGTATGGCAATGTGCAAATTGTAGTATTGTCACTCTCAATGTCATTTGTATCTCTACAAAATACCGACTGGAAGAAAAACATATTTGCAATATCATTTTTATCAGTCACCTCATCAGTTACCTTGACATGCATAATTACGCGAAGAAAAGACAAGCTCCGTTCTCTTTTTTTCAGATGGTTATTATTTTACGCTGAACACTGCCTTACTTCGGCATTCGTATCGAACTGCGATGTAACAGCACTTTACTAAAAGCAGCTGGAAACAGCGATACAATGTAACAAGGGCTACGCACTGAAATTTGAATGAGCTACCCAGGCAGAACAACTACTATAATCAATACGTTACCTGCAAATGAGGAGTAGACGATTTGCCTCAAGCGCTTCATTATTTTTTTTTGTGGTGCGAGCCCAGTAGATGTTACCTCCAGAGTATAGGCCGCTTGCAGCGTTGAATGTAAACGCATTGCCAATTTGCCGGGCTTCCGTGCTTCTAAACATTCACCGTTTCTGCTATACCAACGAAATCGTCTAACCATATAGAACGCAGCACGGTGGGCGCACAAAGCAACGTGCAGCAATCACCGACGAGCGCAAACACTGGCTTTAGCGAAAGAATTTAAGCTCACAAACGCACAATGCACATTACGACCCCATCATGCCGCTGTTACTACGCATCATGCTACACAACTTGCCCAGCTTTGCATGGTATTAGTGAAGTGAGTGCAGACTTTCCAGCTTCTTGACTCTGCCACTGACGAACAACACTGTGACGCTAAAGTCACCTAGCAGAAATCGTCTGCAAATGGGTGTATAACTGGCATTTTGCAGCGCGTGAGACGCATTAAAATACAAAATGATTATTTCCGGTCTTGTAGCGAGCGCGTCACGAGTGCTCTAGGGGCAGACATTTTACAAAGCGGGCTTTAAACAAAAGAAAGCTAGGCGAATCTAGTGGGGCTTCAGTCGAAAGTAGATGGACGCGGCAGTGGTGCGGAGTGTGGTCGTGCGGCATTTCCACTCGTCGGTATTGGGTTACTGGAACGTTATGTCTGGGCGAAGTTGATGTAATACGTCCGTTTCAATGATGCGAGATCCTTGTAAAAGAGCAGGTTCTTTTTTCCATTAAACAAAATTTTAAATATTTTAGCTATCACATGAAATGCGCTGCTTTGGGTTAGATTGTTTGACAGAGTTACTTAAAGGTTATTTAGCTGTAATAACTCAACTGAATCCTTGGCTCCAACTACGAAACGCCTAAGGTGGTGCGCAGGTTGCAGTGCAGTCATCTAGCTTTAGTTTGTAGTTTCTGGTGATGAGTACCTCGTTCTTTTCTTTCTTCCGGCCCGCCTAGTTCAGCACTGGGAGCATCGTTGCTCGATATTTTGGGCTTTTAACTGATACTTTCGCGTGCCGCTACAACGAGATGCAGCCGTCGGTATGAAGCAAACTGAGTCGCAGAGGAGTCATTGCCGCTCGAACCCTTCAGTGCATTTGCTATGTGAGTCAAAACAACCCATAAATCTGCGCCGCGACAGTGCCGCTGAGGCCCACCGCCCCAAAGCGTGCCATACTGATACTAGGACGCTCCCTTGCGCGCCACCAATTGTTGGGAAATATAGAGATTGACAAAAATGAGAAAATAAAAGTCATAAAGTATCAAAAAAAAAGGCGGAAAAATTGGCCGCCAAGCCAGAATTCAAGTCCACTGCCTGAGACCGTCTTGCAAGCCTAGGAGACTAAGCAACGATTAGGTGGACGAAGAGCTAGTCATTTTACTTTCTGACCAGTAGACTTCACTTTCGTTGGTTCATATCTCGCACCAGATAGACTTAGTCACTATGTTAAGACTTCTGGAACACTGATGCTGGTTGCAGGCGCGGTAGATTTGGCAATGATGTGGATCTCTACACGCCATAGAAGAAGGAATACTTCCTCCGTGCTATATGCTGAGAAGCATGGAGTGCCTTTAGTTTCGCTGTTCTGGAGTTCCGGCGCAAAAGATGGAAATCGCGACTATTGAAGCTTCAAGCTATTGCAGGGTCCAGTGAAGATTACATTAGTGTACAAATTGATTTGTATATGCTAATACTCTGAAAGCAACAGATGATTGAGGACTCGGCTGGTTTACAATATTACCTTTGAAAGAGGGAAAGAGCTAAGGAACAGGCACGATGTTCTGTAGTACAAGTGATTTGAGCTTTCTTCTCTTGCACACTAGTTCATAATGCTAGGAAGGCTATGCTTCCCTTCATTTTATTTTTTTTTGCATTGCTTTCCTAGCCTGCAGTGCCTATGCCTTATTTAAACCAAAGTTTATGCCAGCGGTTCATACGTCGGTGGGAATTACCTCATGAAGACCTTACGAACTCGTTTTAATAACCTTTTTGATTCATTTTTCCTTTCCTGTATTAGTCATTTTACTTGTTCGCTGGTGTGCTTTATTAATTTTATTACATTTTGGCTAATTTGCAACTTAATATTGTTAAGTTTTGTAGTGTATAAATAATGACTGGTGATTTCGGTTTTTTCCTTGTGCGTTATTTTTATTATTTACCATACCTTGTTCAATATTTTCCATACTCTTATGTTGGAAAAATTACGTGTTCAGGATGTGTGACTGTACGAAGTTCATAGCTTTGCATTAGCAATGCAGTGGTGTCAGACCATTGTGTCGAAGTGGTATCTGAACTAATATCTTATGTAGATATGTACCAAATGAGGTAATCATGTGGATCTACAAGAACAGCCTAGATTGAAATTTGCATAGCATTAGACGTTTTTTCTTCCATAACAGGTGTTTAAGTGTTTTTTGTTGTTTCTAGTTCTCCATGTTTTCCGCTGCCTGACTTCTGTAGACTGTTGACGTCAGTCTGCCTTTATTATCAAATTGCCTTAACGGGAATCTCGTTTAGATATTTGGTGCTTAGTGTTTGCTGCCATGAAAACTCTACATTTAAAGGCAATGTGTGCTTTGCACACAACATTGTAAGCCTTTCGTCATTAAAACTGCTTCGGGTTGCTGTTTATATTTTTTTATTGCGAAAGCAATAGTACTCGCACTTTCAAGCCGTCAGAGTGGTCCCGGCGGTAACCATGTTGAACCTTTAGACGACCCCCGCCGTAGTGACATCGACCGAGCGAAGGAAATACTGGAGACCAGCTCGGCTCGTCGGCGTGGTCCCGGCGGTAACCACGGCGCGCCATGTGACGCTGTGACGTCATATCCCACGTGAAACACGGGCTGGCAGGAGCTGCCAACTTGGGTCTCTCGTTTCACATGGGACGGTTGTGTCAGAATCAGCCTGCTAGGACCCTGGAATTCACGTCACCCCTATAGGCCCCTAAGGCACGTTCATATCGGTTGGCTCAAACGGGGCTTTATATGTGGGCTGAGAAAGAAGAAAAAGAGAAAAGAAGAACGCTCGGTCATCCGCAGCTAATGCTTTCGCTCAATATTTGGTTCAGCAGCGTTGAACCCTTGTAATTGTTTTTGGCAGCTTACCCCACGTCATTCATTCAGCTATTTAATAACATTTGCCTTTAATTTTCCTTGAATTGAGCCTATCAAAAAGGTATTCAACAATGATGTGATTTGGGCACTACAATCTCAAGAGAAAATTTGTATACAGAGAGCATCTGCAGTGGCTGTTGAGCCAGCTTATGGTGAGTAAAATATATCATTAAATAGTTTATGTCAAGTGTAACTGCAAGGGTCTAATGGTAGGTCTCGCTTATTGCTACTTATTTATGTGATTAAATTGAGTTGATTACATCACTAAGTCGTATATCCCTCAATAGCTTATGTCAGGTATATTTGAATGGAACCAACCCTACGTTCTGCGTATGATTGTTATTGTGAGTACATTGTGAATAAATATCAACTAAATGCATCAAATGATAAATTCTTGGTCAGCTTACATTGTTCAGCTGCGTGTTACATCATATGGCTTACATCGAGTATTGTGCTTAATTATTGCAGGGAAAAATAATTTTCATATAGTTAGTTACATTACACTGCGTCAAGTCATATCTGGATAGCTTATGTCAAGTATAATTGCACTAGACTAATTACAAGTCTTAATGAAGCGCCGTTTGGTAAATGTGAATAAAAATGGAAGTTCAAGCCATGACATCATCACGTATCGATAGAAGCTTAACTTAGGTTTATTTTCATTGAATTATTTGCAGTTCTAATTAAAAAGTAAATTTCATGCTATAACAGGAAGTCGTATATCTTTTAATAGCTTACGTTGAGTATAGCTGCAGTGGGCTAATTTAGGTGTTAATTATGATCTGTTAAATTATTGCCAAATACATCGTGCTTAGGGCCTCAACATCAACTTATATATCATTAGGTATCTTATGCCATGTATAATTGCCCTGAAATATTTTCAAAGTTCATAGTAAGTAAAGGTAATTGGTTTATTATAAGAATAAAAATTGAAATTTCTGCTGTACATATCACATCATGCATATTTGCAGCGCTTATATCGAATATACAGCTGCACTACGTTAATTGCCAGTCTTGACAGGAACCAATTACAAATGTGAGGTAATTGACAATAGACCTTTAGCGTGTCAAGCCACGTATCATTTCGAAGCTCTAGAGAAGTACATAATCCAAAATCAAACAATAAACTTGGAAAAAACATGTTCAAGTAAAATTTAACAAGTTCAACTTAGTTAACAGAAGCAACAAGAGTGTACAGTACTACTTAAAGCTATGTATTCACTACATGTTAGCTTGGAGGCCTAATTATAGCCCCCCAGTAGTCTTTTCCCATGTTCAATAATGCATATATATATATATATATATATATATATATATATATATATATATATATATATATATATATATTGCCGCGCAACCTTCAAAACAGTATTTGTTGTTTAACAGCCGCCGGCCTACAGGCTTATCACTCTGATTCTGGACCGCGTATCAGTTCCGTAATCATTGTTTGTTAATGCTCGACGTCGCGAGTCACACCTTTATCAGTTTTGTTGTAGCCCAAGATGCACCGAGATCTGTCTCGAAGGTTCCGGCCACTCGGGTGTCTTTCCACAATGTTGTAGCCCGTGCTGGTAGTTGTTTGCGACGATATCTAGATTGTTCTGCGCAGCCTTTAAATTGAGCGTTGTCGAGTGTTACGAGCATTCTTTGTCCGACGCCCGACGAGCACGTTTGTTGCTATCGCCGCCGCCGAGTTGCTTAGTTCTTTTGCGGGTGCAAGTCAGCCCAATAAAGAGTTTCTTCAGTGCAATCATCGACCCTTCATTTGTGTCGTCGACCTTGTCACCCCAACGTGACATCTGGTGTATGTGCTGCCTATGATCCTTCAAGCGAAGACCCAAGCCGCGTTTCTTTCGCCCTGGAAGACCAGCCTACAGGTCACCGAGCCAGCCGCCGACTTCAAGGCCTACAACCCGAACACGGTCTGCTGCCTGACCCCATTCGATCTCGGAAGGCATCGACGCTGACAATGGCCCAGCCTACTACAGCACCGGTTGTTTTCGTCTAACCCCGTGAGCTCCCCTGCTTCCACGGACGACCGGATGAAGATGCTGGAGACTGGATTTACCTTTTCGACCGTGTGGCAGAATTCATCGAACAGCCCCTGGGCGGCACCAGTCGTTTCGGTCAAGAAGAAAGACAGCACACTTCGCTTCTGCGTTGATTTCCGCCGCTTGAATAGCATAACGAAGAAGGATGTCTACCCGCTTCCCCGCATCGACGACACTCTCGACCGGCTCTGCAATGCAAGGTACTTCTCATCGATGGACCTGAATAGCGGATATTGGCAAATTGAGGTCGACGAAAGAGATCGCGAGAAGACCGCATTCATCACACCGGACGGCCTTTATGAGTTCAAGGTGATGCCATTTGGCCTCTGCTCCGCACCAGCCACGTTTCAACGAGTGATGGACACAGTCATGGCAGGCTTGAAGTGGCAAATTTGTTTGGTCTATTTGGACGACGTTCTTGTCTTCTCGTCAAACTTTGAAGACCACCTAAAACGACTACAGACAGTGCTGGAAGCCATCAAGACATCGGGACTAACGCTAGAAGCAGAGAAGTGTCACTTCGCCTACGAAGAACTCCGGTTCCTAGGTCACATCATTAGCAAGGACGGTATTCGCCCAGACCCGGAGAAAACAGCTGCAATCGCACAATTCCCACCGCTTGCGAACAAAAAAGCTGTGCGCTTATTATCGACGATTTGTCAGAAACTTTTCGCGGATCGCCGAACCGTTGACGCAGCTTACAAAGGCTGACGTACCTTTTAAATGGGAAGCGCCGCAAGGAGAAGCTTCGACGAACTTAAGCGCCGCCTGCAATGCCCTCCTGTACTTGACCACTTTGATGAAAACGCCGAGACCGAAATTCACAACGACGCGAGCAGTGTGGGCCTAGGAGCCGTTCTCGTCCAGAAGAGTGCCGGACAGGAGAAAGTAATTGCCTACGCTAGCAGGTCCCTCACAAAAGCCGAAGTCAATTACTCGACGACCGAGAAGGAGTGCCTTGCAATCATCTAGGCCACTTCTAAGTTTCCTCCATACCTATACAGCCGACCATTAAAGGTGGTAAGCGACCATCACGCGCTCTGCTGGCTGGCTAATTTGAAAGATCCTTCCGGCCACCTTGCCAGATGGAGCCTACGACTTCAAGAATTTGACATGACTGTAGTCTATAAGTCGGGCCGGAAGCATTCCGACGCAGACTGCTTATCCCGCGCTCCCGTCGATGCTCCCCCGAAGGACGATGACGACGACGCCTTTTTGGGACCGGTAAGCGCCAGCAGTTTCGCAGAACAACAGCGATCGGACCCTGAGCTGAAAGCGCTAGCCGACTACTTGGAAGGAAAGACCGCTTCCCCTCCTGGTGTGTTCAGGCGACATTTACCATCCTTCACGTTAAGCAATGGCCTCCTCGTGAAGAAGAACTTCGCACCAAACAAGACCGCGCAGCTTCTCTTAGTGCCTAAAACCCTTTGGCAAGTAATTCTGCAGGCGTTGCACGATGAGCCCACAGCAGGCCACCTCGGATTTTCACGCACGTTACGTCGAATCCAGGAGAAGTATTACTGGCCGCGACTGCCTGCCGAAGTTGCCTACTACGTGAAGACGTGTCATGAGTGCCAACGACGCAAGACGCCGCCGATCAGACCAGCAGGACTACTAAACCCGATTCTGCCCCCAATCCTGCCCTTTCAACAAATTGGGATGGATCTCCTCGACCCCTTTCCATCTTCGTCTATGGGTAACAAGTGGATCATCGTGGCCACTGAGTACCTTACCCGTTACGCCGAAGCAAGAGCACTACCAAATGGTACCGCGGCAGAAGTCGGCAAATATTTTGTCGAACAAATTCTCTTGCGACACGGCGCCCCAGAAGTGCTCATCACGGACAGGAGAACGGCGTTTACGGCAGAGTTGACGCAAGCCATCCTGGAATACAGTCACACAAGCCATCGACGAACAACTGCGTACCATCCCCAGACCAATGACCTTACGGAGCGCCTGAACAAAACGATCGCGGACATGATGGCTATGTACGTCGAAGCTGAACACAAAACCTGGGACGCCATCTTGCCGTACGTGATCTTCGCGTATAACACGGTAGTCCAGGAGACGACCAGAGCGACCCCGTTTAAGCTTGTGTACGGCAGGGAGCCCACGACGACGCTCGACGCAATGCTGACGCACGTAACCAGCGAAGACAGCCTTGACGTCGCCGGCTACCTGCAGCGTGCAGAGGAAGCCCGACGACTCGCACGGCTGCGTATTAAAGAGCAACAGCGCACCGACAGCCGACGATACAATTTACGACGACGCCACGCAGAGTACAATCCAGGAGACCAAGTGTGGGTTTGGACACCAATTCGCCGTCGCGGATTAAGTGAAAAGTTGTTGCGTCGATACTTTGGCCCGTACAAAATCATTCGCCGCGTCGGACCACTAGACTATGAAGTCATTCCCGACGGAACGTCAGCATCACAACGGCGACGCGCACGCCCAGAAATTGTACATGTTGTACGACTGAAGCCATATTACGCGCGTTAAAAAATCTGTGGTGTTTAAACTTTGCAGCGTTTATGTTTAGGTTTCTTTGTTTTGGAACATCGAGGCGAGGTTTTTTTGAGGGGGGAGTAATGCCGCGAAACCTTCAAAACAGTATTTGTAGTTTAACAGCCGCCGGCCTACAGGCTTATCACTCTGATTCTGGACCGCGTATCAGTTCCGTAATCTTTGTTTGTTAATGCTCGATGTCGCGAGTCACACCTTTATCAGTTTTGTTGTAGCGCAAGATGCACCGAGATCTGTCTCGAAGGTTCCGGCCACTCGGGTGTCTTTCCAAAATGTTCCAGCCCGTGCTGGTAGCTGTTTGCGACGATATCTAGATTGTTCTGTGCAGCCTTTAAATTGAGCGTCGCCGAGTGTGACGACCATTCTTTGTCCGACGACCGACGAGCACGTTAGTTGCTCTCGCCGCCGCCGAGTTGCTTAGTTCTTTTGCGGGCGCAAGTCAGCCCAATAAAGAGTTTCTTCAGTGCAATCATCGACCCTTCATTTGTGTCGTCGACCTTGTCACCCCAACGTGACAATATATATATATATATATATATATATATATATATATATATATATATATATATATATATATATATATATATATATATATATATATCAACATTGCGAGATATAACCATATGTGCATGGCATGAACTCGCAAATGCCACACAAACACGTACAGTGAGAGAGAGAGAGAAAACTTTTTTTTGTCCAAAAGCGACTATCCCGCTCTTCGGGGGTTAGACCGGAAGGTGGGACAGGCCTTATGTGCACGCCTGTTGTTCTTGGACTTCAGCGCCATCTTCGGGCAGTCGAACAATTTCTGTTTGTGGTCTTGGGTCTGAGCCTTGCGGAAGGGTCTCCCAGGTGTCTTTAGTGTTATTTTTAGCCCTGCCTGCTGACTTAGCTGCTGATCTAGTGATCGCGTTTCCTCACATAATGAACATAGGTATAATCGTATTTCCGGCCATATATGGTTGACTAGAACTGGGTTCGGGTATGTATTTGTCTATAGCTTTCTCCATGCTACTGTTTCCTCTGTGCCTAACTTGGGGTCTGGTTGTGGTAGGACCCTCCAGCTCATTCTGTAGTGCGTTGCTATTTCACTATAGTTAATCAGGTCTTCTTCTTTGCCTTGCTCTCATGGCACTCCCCCAGCCCGGTGTGTGAGATCTCGGGCTAGTTTTGTGTGCCACCTCGTTTTCAGGCACGCCTGCGTGGGCTGGCGTCCAAACAAGGGTGACGTCTCTTTCTATTCGCTTTTGAACGAGGATTCTACTGCGATCGTCGCTATTACTCCTGCGGTGTTGCTCCCGATTGCACTTTTGCTGTCACTGATTACTTATTTTGCCTCGGACTGATCAAGAACAAGTACTTTTGCAGCCTGTTCCACTGTCTGTATCGATCTTGTTTATATAAAGATTGCTGTACCCATTTCTCACTTGCCACTGAATACGACTGCATTAATTTTTCCTTTGTCACAGTATGCAGTGTCTACATATGCAATTCTACCTGGATTGTCGGCCTCGAACCTCTGTATCTCTTCTTCTGTCCTTTTCTCCCGTCTTTACTTATTATATTCATTGTGCATGTTCATTGGTAATAGAAGGATATCCATCCGTTTCCTGTCCTCCCCTCTAATTTCATCTATCTTGACACAGTATTGCTTTGGTTGAATACCTAATTCCCTCAGTATGTTCCTTGCCCCCTTAGTTTTCTCTAGCCTTCACTGTTGTGCAGATAGCGCTGCCTCAATTATTTCATCTAATGCGTTGTTTTCCCAGTATCATTAGCCTGTCCGTGGAGGTACTTGCCGAGACACACGGTGTAGTGCTCTTTTAATGCATTTTCTAATCATGCTATCGATCCTATCTTTTTTGGAATTTTTCAGGTCTAAGTACAGCATGGCATACTCGACCTTGCTTATTACGAAAGCTTGTATGAGCCTTAATAGGTTGCTTTCCGTAGGGGTATTTTATTGGCTATTCTCCTTGTAAGGTTTGTCGTTTGTATTACCTCCTTCCAGTGTCTTTATCTTTACTCCGTTGTATCCGTTTGTTTGGAGGACCAATCCTAGCATCTGCATTTGATCGAATTTCGGGACCGCTTGTCCCTCCACTTCTATATTTACGTCCACCATCGCTACTATGCCGCAGTCCAGAACTCCCTGAACAATACGACAAAGCCATCAGGAGTTATTTCGAGGCAGGGCATGCGGAGCGGGTGACCGAAGAAGTAGTGTCTGGGAAAGTTTATTACATGCCACATCAGCCCATCGTACGTAGTGAGGCAGCTACGACGAAGCTGCGTGTCGTGCTCGACGCATCATCACACGCTCCGGGGAAACGGCCACTCAACAACCACTTGGAAAAAGGGCCTAACCTCGTCAGTGATTTGGTGCAGATTCTCTTGCGGTTCTGCCTACACAAGGTCGCTTTGGTAGCAGACATCGAGAAAGCATTTCTGCAGATAAGCATGCGGCATGAGGATAGAGAAGCCCTGCGGTTCTTCTGCTACAATAGCCCGCCGCTTGACCCGTCAGCATTGCCGGATATCGAAGAATGGAGAATGACTCGGGTACCGTTCGGTACGATAGCCAGCCCGTATTTGCTGACCGCTACCCTCCTCCACCACCTTGAATGCACGACAAAGGAAGTTTCGAAAACAGCGAGCCTCATGAAGGACTCCTTTTACGTGGACGATGTGGTGACGAGGGCTGCTACAGTAAACGAGGCATTGAGAATAGCTACGGAAGCCACCGACATAAGGAGCGACGCCGGCATGTGCTTAAGCAAATGGTCCTCGAATTCCGATGCAGTCCGCGCGCAGCTTGGGGACGACGAAACTACACCTTCGAAAGGTGAACAGAAGATCCTGGGAATGAAATGGAACGCAGCTGACGACAAGATGGCAATATCCCTGGCTCTTGTGATCAGCTCATTACCTAGCGGAGCTGCGTCGAAGTGCGCGGGGCTGCAGGTGTCGGCAAGAATATTCGACCCCTTGGGCCTCGTCGCACCGTTCGTGGTGCGGGCAAAGATACTTTTTCAAAGGCTACGGGAGAGAGACATCGAGTGGGATGACCAATTACTGAGCGATTTGGAAATGGAATGGAGAAGTTGGTGTTTAGACCTCGCCAATCTGAGACAAATTTCCTTCCCACGTTGCATCGTACAGAACGACCAAGTTTCCTGGCAGCTCCACATTTTTTGCGACGCAAGTCCGACGGCCTACGGGTGCTGTTCCTACCTCCGCAATGGAGAAGACAACGAAACGGTGAGCGTCAACCTCATCCTTGCCAAGTCACGTATGGCGCCTCTGAAAGCCTTGTCGCTGACTCGGTTGGAGCTGATGGCAGCTGTAATTGGATGACGCAGGGCCACCTACTTACAAGGAGCAATTGACCACCAAATGAAAGTATTCTTTTCGACTGACTCGATGATTACGCTTCCCTGGATTAGAAGTACCGCGAAAAATTGGAACCAACCCGGAGAGATGGCGGCATTGCGCGGGAAACAGTTACCCAGCGGACTGCCTCACGAGAGGCATGAAAGAAGAGAAAGATGCCACCCGGGGCCATCATAAGGAGACCGGTGCAGCTCCTATATCCCTTGGAAACGCGCGTAAAATGAGTTTCACTCATTTTGGGGGGAGGATGTAAAGAATATATGAAGAAAAAGAAAAAGAACCGACAAACCCATAGCTCGACTTCAGAAACGAAAAAGGGCCATAAATCTGAGCACAAAGCAGAGAAGAAATGTCGAGCTCTTGCTCCCGAAAGAACAGCCAGCAAATGTCAGCGCGTTCCTAGGTTTCAAGTTACAAACCGAAGACGGCATGGTCCACTTTCCGGGAACGACCGGGGAACGCGCGATTGGAAACAAAGGTCGGCGTGGCACCCCGCTGAGGAGAAGGAGGGGCCTGGGCCGGCGACGACGAGGCTGTGCGCACGTGCGGGGTGCGAGTCTTGCTCTGAACGACTGGCCGAGAGAGAGAGAGTGAGAGAAGAGGGGACGGGACAGTGCGGAACGCACTCTTCGTCGGAGAAAGACGCGTGCAAACTTTGCTCAATATAGCCAGTGTTTTTGTTACGGTTAAACAGTTTTTGTCCGCGTGTGATTTCTTCACTTTTATTCGAATCCCCTAAACTTCAAAGTTGTAGTAACAAAGTTCAGTCTAATATCAAATCAGCAACTACTACACAGCGCACGAAAGGCCCAGCTCCTTGCAGCTTCGATCCCGAACCACCGCTTGGGCACAACAATCTGGCTGGCAGCGGAGGGATCACCATGCATCAGAGCCCCATGATTACAGCTTGGTGAGTGACGTTTTCCCTTTGAGATTTACCAGGCTCTCGAAGTACGTGTCGGAGCTGGCAATTGTATCCATTATCGGAGGCAGAGCGTGGTGTTTGTGACCTGTCTCGACAAGGAACAATTGGGGAAAGTCTAAAGTGTAAAGAAGAAGTTCTTAGTAAACGGACAGATAGCCAAGAAGGAAGAAGAGGAAGTGCTTTTGCGGACCAGCTGACTAAGAGTTAAGCCACGACCACTCCGGTTCGTCTCGCTACCAGTGCCCGCTACCAGTGCCTGGATCCCCGCTTAACATAGTGTCAGCTCATCATGGACCTACAGCCTCAATTGCTATTGAAGTGCAAAAAGTTGGGGGTGGAAACGGGAAAGGCCGTGCGAAAGCCTCAACTTATCAATCCCATTCTCGCTCTGCAAGCAGACGACGATGAGGTCATTGAATACTGGGAGCTAATTAAGGAACGGGGAAAGAAAGAGGAAGAAGAGAAACGTTAGGCCGACGAAGAGAAACGTCGTGCAGACGACAAGGGCCGCGAACAGGACATTGAGATGAAGCGGTTAGAACTTGAAATGAAGAAGGCTGAAGCACGTCTTGCTGCTCCTCAGGCAATTAGCGTTGGAGACGGGGGCAATATTAAGATGAAAGATCTGATGCAATCTTTTCAGCTTGGTGAGGACATTGGTCTGTTTCTCGTGAACTTTGAGTGGACTTGCAAAAAAAGGGAATCAACAAAAGACTCTTGGCCGCAGCACCTATTGCCTTTGTTGCCGTGTCAGGTCGCTGATGTAATTGCCAGAATGAGCCAGGAAGGCTCTGACAATTAGGGTCAAATAAAAGCGAGCCTTCTAAAGAGATATCGTTTGTCACCCGAAGCGTTCCGTCAAAGGTTCCGTAAAGGAACAAAATGGAAAGCAGAAATGTACCAGGAATTTGGCTACAATCTAAAGATTAATTTGGTAGAGTGGCTGAAGAGTGCAGACGTCTATGGTGGCCATAATAGTGTCCTAGAATGCATGTGCTTGGAGCAATTCTTCCGCACCATACCAGATCCGATGCGGTGAAGACAGTGCAAAATGCCGCTGAACTAGCAGACGAATACGCTTCTCGTCGCGGTACCCAAGAAGACAACCGCGCGAGAGAGTATCGCAGAGAGGGCGAGCGACGGGGTGAGTCTGGGCCAAGGTACGAGAAGGCCGCCGCTAAGCCTTTCTCGCGAGAAAATAGGGCTGCAAAGAGAGATGAGCCTGAGATTGGCATCTCCCGGGAGCCAACGAAAATCGTTGATGAAACGAACGACAAGGAAAAAAAGAAAGCTTTTGAAGTCCAAAGGCCTATTATTTGTTACATGTGCCAGCAACCAGGGCATGTTGCGTCAGGTTGCAGGGGTGCACGCGTAGTATTCTTCTAAGTTAAAGGAACTTATGAAATTTTGGCACTACTTAAACCTTAAATGAGGGAATTCACAGTCAACGGAAAGAGTTGTAAGGATCTTCGAGATTCTGCCGCAACAATGGATGTTGTTCATCCATTGTATGCCCGCGCCACAGATTTCACGGACGAGTGTGCTTGGATCCGTCAGGCTGTGCAAGAAGACAGCGTCTGTTTGCCTCTGGCGCGCGTCCTTATCGAGGGTTCTTTCGGGTCGCTGGTAACAGAGGCTGTTGTTCCGTTTAGGCTGCCAAGGGGTACCCTTACTTATTTTCTAACAGGTCTGAAATGCTCTTGAAGGCGCAAGGGACGAGTTTTAGACAGGGGGACGTTAGTGCACTGACGCAGTCGAAAGAGAGAGCGTTAGCAAATCAGCTGAGCCCGTTGAGGAAAGAAGTCGCTTTGAGAACGGCAGTGACCCGCAGTCAGACAAGGGCAAAGCTCTAGCTGCAAACGTAGAGGATGTGGTGACGGCAACAGAAGCAAGTGAGGGAGGAAAGAATGTCGCTTCAGTTCTCCCACTATCTTGCAGTAGTTTCGAGCGTTTGCTGTCGGTAGACAAAGCTCGGTTCGTAAAAGAACAAGAAGAGAATGACTCTATCCAGAACATTTACGATTCTCAAAAAGAAGGAATCTGTAGGAGAAATGCAACACTGCAAAAGAAAGATGGCCTCCTATTCCGCCACTATAAGGACAAAAGAGGCGTTATGCTTGATCAGCTGATTCTTACAAAAAAGGTACAGAGAGGACTTGCTTCATCTGGCACATGGAAGTGGATGGGCAGGCCACTTAGGGCTGAAAAAAAGTAAGGCACGCCTCTTGCAGGATTTTTATTGGCCTCTGTGTTTCAAAGATATGGATAGGTCTGTGAAGTCTTGTGACAGCTGTCAAAGCGTAGGGAAACCGCATGACAAACTAAAGGCGCCTATGCAGCTGGTTTCGATAATCACAGAACCTTTCAATCGCTTGGTGATCGACATTGTCGGACCGCCTCCAGACATGAAGCAAGGTTATAATACCTGTTCACACTGCTTTGCCCTGCGACGAAATTTCCGGAAGCAGTGCCACTTAAAAAGCTGAGCTCTACAGAGGTCGTCGACGGGCTACTTTCTGTATTGTCACGAGTGGGTTTTCCCTCGGAAATACAGTGACAAAGGTAGTGTTTACCAGTGCTCTAATCACAAAATTCCTAGCAAGGTGTGGAGTTAAACTGATCCACAGTTCCATATCGCACCCGCAATCTAACAGTGTTGAGCGATGTCATTCTACTTTGAAAAGAGTGCTCCGAGGTCTGTGCTATGAGCACAAGAAGGAATGGGACGCTTGCCTACCGGCCACGATGTTCGCGCTCAGGACGGTGCGCCACGAGTCGACGGGGTTTACACCTGCTGAACTGGTGTACGGGAGGAATCTCCGATCTCCCTTGCTCATTATGAGAGAGATTTGGGAGGAACAAGGAGAGGATTCGACAGTCGTGGAGTACGTCTTGAGGCTTTTGGAAAGGCTAGACAGGAAAAGCAAATTAGCCGAAGCGCAAATGAAGGAGAACAGAGACATCTCTAAGGTCTATTACCACTGTGGTGCTAAAGAACGGTCATTCAGTCCGAATGATAAGGCGATGGTCCTGCGACCATCGAAGGCCAACAAACTCGAAATTCAGTGGGACGGTCCTGCTGTTGTTTTGAGAAGCTATCGGCGACAAATTATGTGGTGCGAATGTCGGGCAAACGAAATATTTGCAAAACCTATCACGTGAATCTTTTGAAGCCCTATTCGTGAAGGCAGTCAATTGTAAACCTGACGGTAAACATGCCAAAGGAAGTCAGCGTGGAAATTCCAAGCGCTGAAAATGACAAGCGTGATTAAGCGGCAGCTGAGATTGAGAAACTCATCGTTCAGCCCAATTCTCTTGACCCAGGACAGGCAGAAAGCCTCCGCAAACGGATCGCTGAGTTTCGGGATTTGTTCTCGAGGCGACCAGGAAGAACAAATCTGGTCACCCACGACATCGAGCTAACTGAAAGGGCACCGCTCAACTCAAAGCCTTACAGAATGTCTCCAAACCATCGGAATATTCTCCAACGAGAGGTGGAAAAGATGTTAGAGCTGGGCGTGATTAAGGAAGCTGAGAGCGATTATAGCTCACCTATGATCATTCTTGAAGCGCCAGGGAAAGATCCGCGATCTTGTGTCGATTAGAGAAAACTGAACGCGGTCATCAAGGATCAGGTTTCCGCAATCCCAAATATTGAAGAGATGATCGAACAGGTTAGCGCTGCAAACTGCATCTGAACTCTCGACCTTGTTAGAGGGTACTGGCAGGTGCCTCTGAGAGCTCAGCGGTTCGCGGCCGTTGTTACGCCTTTTGGCATGTTTGCCCCCACTGCTCTGAGCTTCGGACTGAAAAACGCACCATTCTGTTTTTCAAGCTTGATGAGCAAGGTGTTACGCGGCATGGATAGCTTTGCAGTTCCCTACCTCGACGACGTGGCAATATTTTCGGACAGTTGGGAAGAACACCCGCAGCACTTGAGAGAAGTTTTTTGCAGGTTACATGAGGCCGGACTCATTGTAAAGCCTGAAAAATGTCAAATCGCTCGTCAGGGAGTAAGCTATTTGGGTCATGTGGTAGGAAATGGTTTTCGCCGGCCTTCCGAGATTAAACTGCTGGCCGTATCTTCCTATCCACGACCAACCACAAAGACAGCCGTCAAGGCATTCTTAGGGCTTGTCGGATATTACCGACAGTACATAGACCATTACTCGCAACTTAAGAGTCCTCTGACCGACGCTCTGCGTAAGGGCAAGCCAGAGCGCATCGTTTGGGACAGCGCTAAAGAGAATGTGTCGCAATCGCTAAAGCAAGCGCTTATTAGCGGTCCCATTCTAAAGTGTATCGACTACTCTAAAGTATTTATCATACAGTGCGACGAAAGCAACAGAGGCATGGCCGCTGTATTGTGTCATAAAGATGACGAGGGACGTGAACACCCAGTCCTCTATGTCAGCCGAAAGCTCACTACCAGAGAGAATGCATACAGTGCTTCCGAAAAAGAATGCGCCTGTCTGGTGTGGGTGATCCAAAAACTTGCTTGCTATGTATCCGGATCGAGGTTCATATAGAGACAGGCCATTTCCCATTAACATGGCTGAAAAATATGTCTGGCAAAATCGGGCGTCTCCGCCGCTGCAGCCTGGCGTTGCAGCAATTCTCTTTCCAGATGCGATACAAAAAAGGCAGCAAGAACACAAAAGCCGATGGCTTAAGTCGCTGTTTTTGAGCAGAGGGGTGTGTTTGGAGAGGCTTGCGTGAACGTGCCGGTGCGAAAGACGGGAAGGAGAACCCGGGACACATGCTATGCATTCCAAGGTGCATACGTATATATATTTTTTGTGTTTTTTCCAAGATCAGTGTGGTCGTGGCAGGATTTTCCCGATCGCCTGTCACCTTATATTTTTGTTTAGCCAAAAGAACCTGGTGGGTCTCGGGGAGAGAGTTTGACACTTGCCGGTTGTTTTCTTGCGAGTACTTGAAGTTGCTGCAGCCGCTCAACAGTGTCAGCAAATAATCTTGGAGACGCAAAAACACCGGTTCAAGACGGGGACACCCGAGCCAACCCCTAGCTACCACATGGCTTCACATCGCCTCTTCAGGAGACGGTGCCGAAAGCATCCTTCCGAGAGTGATTTCCAGGCGGGGGAGGAGTTGTTGTGTCGGGCACAACAGTGCCTCGCCTTTGGGCCTATTTGATACTAATTTGAGGGCAGTGGAATATTGTAGTCTCACAGACCATAATCCTTTTATGTATACATTCCAACAAAATCACAGCATGTACACTGTATGCGAGTTTGGCCAAATCTGATTTAAGCCAGTTTACTATGGATATAGTTTGAAGGCCTCGCCTTCAAAAAATCGGGTCCACGAGCCATGGTCTCGCCCGACGAGTGACAAATCCAGTCTCTTAAAAACACCGGTTTATTCCGGATAAACAAAAAAAAGCAAAACAGAGAAACTTAAGGCGCTACTGCGCTGAGAACAGGCTGTTCATGCGCGCGACAATAGAACAACGGAAAGCGGCAAGAATGTCAGGGCCTTACCGCGGCGAAACAACACACACTGCGGAGCGAATAAAACGAGCAATGGGGCCAAAGCGCTAACGGCGACACAAGAAAGATTGCCCCTCGCGGCACAGCAACTCACAGAAATACGCCTAGGCTGTTCCTGCAGGCACTGCTTCCATCTTCGCGTCGGCGATCTTCTTTCGGTCGTCCTAGCACACCCTGCTGCCCATGACGCTCGCCGGTTGCCCCGCGCCTCGCTTCTGACGCGCTTATATACCCTCGTCTGTCGCAGCTAACATCACGCCCCCCAATATTTTCTGCTTGCCCATGCGCACTCGCGCTGCCCGTGCAAACACAATACAAATAGAAAGACGCGCGCGCGGTTTAAAACACCTAAAGGGGCTACGGAGCCCCACACTCCCCCCCCTCTCAAGACGAGACACCTCCCGAGATTTCTAAGAACGAAACAAAGAAGGGCGCTGGGAGGAGTACAAAAACAATGCTGGTTCTGACGAGCTGCCCGCATTAAGGAATCCGCTGGATTGTTGGCATTCATCAGACGATGGTCCAGGTGGTTCACATCTGGTAGACCCGAGTGCCGTTACGTACTTTCTGGTCACTCGTAGTACTTTCTCAGGTCGGCGACGTTGACTGGTCCGATCTCCCGGCCACCCTACACATGACGAAGCATGTAAGCCAGCCGCGAAAGACGCTTTATTACTACAAAAGGACCAGTCCATCGAGGAGCGAGAGAGGCGGCAAATCCTTTTGTGGCATCACTTAGCGGGTGCGAGCGGCGGAGTACTTTATCCCCAACGTCGAACTGCGAAGGACGCCTGCCCTTGTACTGGCCGCAGTGCTCCAGGCGGGCGAGGTCCAAGTTCTCCCTGGCCTCCTTTAGAGTTCCAGCGAGACGACTGGAGAGATCCTGGGTGAACATGGAATAACTGGGAGCCTCTAAAAAAGAGTCATGGGTAAGGGCATGTTCAATGGGAAATCGAAGCTCACGGCCAAGAAGGATAGCTGCTGCCGGCGTAAAACCAGTCGCCCGGTTTACTGTGGTTCTTGTGGCGAAAGCCATCTCCTGCACTCGCAAATCCCAGTCTTTGTGACGTTCCGTGAAAGCCACGAGCATGTTTTTCAGGTTTCTGTTAACCCTCTCTGTGATGTTGGCCTGAGGATGGTAGGGCGTAGTCCTTTTGTGCTGCATGCCAAGAGCTTTGCAGGTGTCAGCAAATATCCTGCCCGTGAAATACGTCGCATTATCAGTGATTAGCTGCGCCGGGAAGCCGAACCGAGTGAATGCGTCTAGGAGCTTATCCCAGACTACTTTTGAGTCCAGTTTACGCAGCGGGTATAATTCAACCCACTTAGAAAAATTATCAGTGACCACTAGCAAGTAGCGATTTCCTTTCACAGATCTAGGATAAGGGCCCATTACGTCGCAGGCAACAATTTCCCACGGGTAACGGCTCTCCACAGGTTGCAAGAAGCCCGGTGGTTTACCTCCCCTTGCCTTCCCTGTCTGGCATGTAAGACAAGTACGGACGTATGCCACGACATCCTTTCTCATGCGGGGCCAAGTCACGATGCGACCCAACTTTTCATATGTTTTCTTGCCATCGCTGTGGCCTGCAAGGCGTGTGTCGTGAAAATGCTCTAAAAAGGCTCTTTGGTACGACAACATGAAATGGGGACTCACCACCATCCGTGTCGGCAGCGGGTATATATCTCAGGAGAAGTCCATCCTCTGCTTCCAGGTAGCAGTCATAGCTGCCGGTAGGCGCTGTGCTTCCTGCAGGGTTGGCGCTGTCCAGGCCATTTCGTATTTGGATGCACTGAGGATCGCTTAGCTGAACTTGGAGCAGCTGTTGACGGGAAACCAGCGTTCCCCAGGCATCAGCGGCTTCTGCGATCACCAGGACTTGCGGTGCTTGCTCGCCATCTGCAGGTAACGGAGCTCGGGACAGGGCGTCGGCTGCCTTGTTGAAGGTGCCTTTCTTGTACTCCACCTTGTAATTATATTTCTGAAGAGAGAGCGCCCAGCGGGCTAGATGGCCGGCTGGGTTCTGCAGCTTTGACAACCAAGACAGTGCCTGATGATCGGTCTGAATTGTAAACTCAGCCCCATCCAAATACATGTCAAACTTTTTAAGCGCAAATACAATTGCCAAGCACTCTTTCTCTGTTACCGTGTAGTCCGTGTAGTTTCGTTCCGGCGATGAGAGAGTGCGACTTGCAAATGCCAAGGGGCAAAGCTTCCCTTCATGATCCTGAAGTAAAACAGCACCTATTCTATACTCACTCGCATCAGACTGCACTGTAAAGAGCCGGTTTATGTCCAGGAGCCGCAGACGAGCAGTATGGGCGATAGCTGTTGACAGCGCCCGAAACGATTCCTGCTCCGTGTCTGTCCAGGACCAACGGGCGCCTTTCCGGAGAAGCTGATGAAGGGGTCTTGCCAGGTCCGCACAGTTTGGAATAAAGTGGCGGTAGAAACCGACCATGCCCAAGAATCGCTGCAGGCTCTGGACGTTTGTTGGCGATGGCAGCTGCAATATGGCCTGCAAATTCTCCTCGTCAGGCCGGACTGTGCCCTGTTCATCAATGTAACCAAGCAGGTTGATTCTGCGCGAAACCAACTGCACTTTGCGTGGATTAATAGCGATGCCGGCGTCCTTCATTCGTTGCAAAACAGTGGGTAAATGGATCAGATGCTCGTCTAGGCTTTCTGAAAACACCCCGACATCGTCCACGTATGCCATTGCATAGTTGAATTTCGCGTTTCCGAGCACTATATCCATCATGCGCTGAAAGGTAGCAGGCGAATTGCATAAACCGAAAGGCAGTCGAACAAACTCGAATAAGCCCCGATGGCAAGTGAATGCAGTTTTTTCGATGTCACTCTGGGCAATGGGTATCTGCAGAAAACCCCTGCTACTGTCTAGAGTAGTGAAGAATTTCGCTGATCCAAGCGTATACATAACAGAGTCGACTGACGGAAAAGGGTACGAATCTCTGACTGCTACAGCGTTCAGCCGCCGATAGTCGACACATAAGCGTGCTGTGCAGTCTTTCTTAGGCGCAAGAACAACGGGAAAAGCCCAAGGGCTCTTTGAGGGTCTTACTGCACCGGTAGCCACCATTTCATCCAGAGAGGCATCCATCAGTCATTACTTGTGGACGCTCAACGGCCAGGGGAGGAAACGGATCGGGCGGGAGCAGCCGGTGTCAATCCTGTGCGTCAGCACGTTAGGTTTTCCAGGAGCCTTCGTGAACATGGTAGCGAAGGGCTCGAGTGTCTCCTGGATTCTGGATCTCTCCGTTTGTGATCCTGTGAAAGACTGCAGGACAGTGAGAACACCACTTTCTGCCACTCCAACTGAGGGGGGATCCGCGACCAGAAGATTTGAGTGACGCCCTGTTATCTTTGTAATGAACTTCAGTGGTTCTGCATTATTGCTGTATCTGTAGCTGCCTGAATGTAGGTCGGCAATGATTCCTGCCTTCGAGATGAAGTTACGGCCCAAAATTACCGGACAAGAGAGTCCGCGAAGATGCAGAAAGCGCTGCCTTATTTTGCGACCATTCACGGTAACTGTTAGACGTGCTGCAGAGGTTGCTGACGCTATCTGTGGCGACGCCATCCGAAGCTTCGTAGTCACTTCTCGTAACTGCAAATGTCTTGAATCGCATGCTCGCTTGACCTTATCGCCAAAAACAGAAACAGTTGAACCTGTATCCAGTAGAGCGGGAACTTCTATCTCCGCTATTTTGACAGCCACCAATGGTGCGTTATCAGGGCGGGCATCCTGGAGGCGGAAAGTGGACGGCAAATCGCTTACCGGTTGGTACTTGATGTCCTGGGGCCGTGATTAACGTTCCAAGGGGCCGCCAATCACTTCTGGTGCCGGGGCTGTCTGGGCCAGAGAAGACGACTTCTTTCCTCGTCCCTTACGTCGCTTAGGCTGACGTCTGCAGCAGCCCCATACCCTGGCCGCAGGGTGATGAGATGACCAAAACACCAGGCTCTGTGTTCGCCACGCTCCTTCACCCGCATTGTAGCAGGCAGCAGCCAGAAGAGGCCCGGTCCAGCCTGCCACAGCCGGCAGTCTGCCAGTCACCGGAGGAAGCCCGTTCAGGCCTGCCACCCCTTGCGCTCGGCCACTCATCGGAGGAGGCCCAGTCCGACCTGCCACCCATTGCGCTCGGTCACTCATCGGAGGAGGCCCAGCCCGGCCTGCCTCCCCTTGCGCTCGGTCAATCACCGGAGGAGGCCCAGTCCGGCTGCCACCCCTTGCGCTCGGTCAATCACCGGAGGAGGCCCAGACCGGCCTGCCACCCCTTGCGGTCGGTCACTCATCGGAGGAGGCCCAGTCCGGCCTGCCACCCCTTACACTCTGTCAATCACCGGAGGAGGCCCAGTCCGGCCTGCCACCCCTTGCGCTCGGTCAATCACCGGAGGAGGCCCAGTCCGGCCTGCCACCCCTTGCGCTCGGTCAATCACCGGAGGAGGCCCAGTCCGGCCTGCCACTTCTTGCGCTCGGTCACTCACCGGAGGAGGCCCCGTCCGGCCTGCCACCCTTTGCGCTCCGTCACTCATCGGAGGAGGCCCAGTCCGGCCTGGCACCCCTTGCGCTCCGTCACTCATCGGAGGAGGCCCAGTCCGGCCTGCCACCCCTTGCGCTCGGTCAATCACCGGAGGAGGCCCAGTCCGGTCTGCCACCCCTTGCGCTCGGTCAATCACCGGAGGAGGCCCGGTCCGGCCTGCCACCCCTGTATCGTTCGTTGTGTCGTCCAAGTACCCGCCGAGACCAGTTCCGAGCAAACGAAAGCCGCCTCAGCATTTATTAGCGCTCGTTTTATACAGGCTCCGGGAAAGGGCGCACAAGTGG
The DNA here is from genome assembly GCF_055883805.1 of Amblyomma maculatum. NCBI lineage: Eukaryota > Metazoa > Arthropoda > Arachnida > Ixodida > Ixodidae > Amblyomma > Amblyomma maculatum. The sequence goes on from NC_139349.1 coordinate 119,566,580, forward strand.
CGAGCATGCGCCGATGATGCTGCAGGCAGACTCGCATCGCTTATCTACACGATACATCTTCCTTTGCTTGCACAGAAAATAACAATCTAAACCGATTTGAAATTGTGACAAAACAATCACACTCACAGTTCTTACACTCACCGTTCAGTTCACACTCACAACAAAACACTGTTCTGGAGGTTCAAAGTTTCCTCACGGAACCTGCATAAAGTTGTCACCATGTCCCAACCGCTGTGGCTGCCTTCTCTCGCGCTGGGATCTTGGTGCTGGTGTATGTGGGGAGGGTGCAGTGATGGGCCCGTTGTCATCGTTTGGTTGGACCTGGCAGGAGGGTCCGTTCTCTTGGCTGTCATCTAGCATGTCGTCATCGCTGTGCAACATGCTGAAAGGCTCAGCCATCGCCATGCGGTGTTGTCGGTTGCGTCGCAATACTCTACCGTCTTCGGTGGCAACCTGGTAGGACCTTGGTTGAGCCTGTGCATTAGGAACCTTGGCTTTCGGGGACCAACAGTCTCCGCGTACTCTGACAACCTGTCCTTTCTGTAGCGGTGGAAGACTACGTCTTGGGGGTCGGCCTTGTTTATGTTTCCTTACAGATTTGCTTGGAGCTTCGCTGAAGTCGGGGAGAGGTGTCCGAAGTCGTGTACCCTGAAGTAACTCTCCAGGCGACTGACCGTCTTCTAGCGGACTGCTCAGCATGAACTTCCACGTCGTCGTCGGTGCTTTCTTTCTCTGGGTCTTCAACGGATGCACGAGACAGCATGTCTGCGACCACCAAGCATTTCCCTGGAACAAATTGGAGCTTGTAGTGGTATCTAAGCAAACGAAGAAAAAATCGCTGCAGTCTGGGTGGCATTTCTCCAATAGGCTTTTCAGATATTGCAATTAAGGGACGGTGATCTGTCTCGAGGATAACGTTGCATCCGTACACAAAATGAGGAAACTTTTCGCACCCGAAGACGACAGCCATAGCCTCTTTTTCTATCTGAGAGTATCTCCGCTCCGATTCGGTTAGGACCCGTGATGCATAAGCAATGGGCTTCCACAAACCCTCGTAACGCTGCCAGAGAGCCGAGCCTATTCCATTTTGCGAAGCATCGGATGTTATCTTCGTGATCCTTTTAGGATCGCAGATCGCCAGCATAGGATCTTTGCTCAGACTATCACAGATCAGTTTCCATTCTTTAGCGTGGTTTTCCGTCCACTCAAATACACGATCCTTCTTTATCAAGTCGCGAAGCAACGTCGTTCGCTCTGTAATTGCTGGCAGGAACTTCGACAAGTAGTTTACAACACCGAGCATGCGCTGCACTGCTTGCTTGTCAGCCGGTGGCGGCATATTTAGCAGAGATCTGACCAAGGCAGGATTTGGGCGTATGCCGTCTTCCGCAATAACGTCACCAAGAAAAAAAATCTTGCGCACGCCAATGCTGCATTTGTCTGCATTGAATGTCAAGCCAGCTTTCTGTGCCGCTTCTAGTACCGCTCATAACCTCTCGTCGTGCTCTTTCCTTGTGACACCCCACACGATGACATCATCAACGTACACTCGCACTCCTAGCAGTGTCTCGAAGATTTCACTAAGAGCCTTTTGAAACACTTCTGGGGCGGATGCTATACCGAAGGGTAGCCTCAAGAAGAGGTAACGGCCAAAGGGAGTCGCAAACGTACATATCCTTGACGTTTCATCATGCAACGGTATTTGGTGAAACCCAGAGTTGGCGTCAAGGCGGGTAAAAATGCGTGCTCCAGCTAGTTCAGATTCAATATCTTCTCTACGCGGCATCTCGAAGTGCTCGCGCTTTAGACTGTCGCTAATTTTCCTCGGATCTATGCACAATCTTAGTTTGCCGTCCTTTTTACTGACAATAACCAGAGGACTTACCCAGTCTGTCGGCTGGTCTTGCTTGGCTATAATGCCGGCCTTGACCATGCGGGCAAGTTCATCGCGCAGAGGCTCCCGCAAAGAAAGGGGCACCCGGCGGGCTGTCTGGACGACTGGGACAGCGTCCTCTCGAAGATCCATGCGGTATGGTCGCTGAATACATCCAGTCCCCGAAAAAAGCTGTCGAAATTGCTGAGCAACTTCCTCGCTGCTGCTTACTCCGACGTCGTTTAAGGTGCGCGAGAACAGTTAAGTAGTTCGCTGGATCGCAGTCCAAGTATGGCCTGTCGTTCCCTCTTCACGACGAAAAAATCAATCTCGGCCTTCTTTCTTCCGACAGTCACCGTGGTAGTTATGACGCCATGGTGCTTGATGACTCCTCCGTTGTAAGCTCGTAGGATACAGTTGCTTCTAGTCAAGGGTATTCGCGGCTGCAGCTTTTTGTAGATTTTTGTAGATTGAGAATGGCAAGAGGTTGGCTTGCGATCCCGTGTCAACTTTCAAGGTTAGTGTCGTCTCCGCAACTTGAGCCTGGAACATCCAGTCACAGTTATGCGCTCTTCCAATGCTGTTGACAGATACGTCAAGGATGTGAAATTCAGCATCGCTCTCGTCGGCGCTCTTCACTTCCCGAACTTGTCGATAAACCTTGCAACGTGCAGAAAATGGTTCTGCCCTTGGCATTTCCTGCAAGTTTTGCCAAAAGCAGGACAGCTTCGCGGACCATGTGTACGCCCATACCTGCGGCACTTGAACGTTGCGGGCTGTTCGTCGCGCAGCTGCTGCTGCTGCTCCCGTCGTTTGACAGCGTGAATCTGTCTGTGTTCTTGAGACCAGATTTCGTTTTGCGCGGCAGTCATTTCCGCAGCCCTGCATACTTCTGCTTTAGCCAAGGTTAACTTCTTATCCTGCAGCAGCTTTTGTCTTACTTTATCATCATTCGTTCCAAAAAACTATCTGGTCACGTATGAACGACTCTGCCATAGTTCCATAGTTGCAGGAGCGAGACATCTTCCTAAGTTCTCAACAAACTGTTCCACGGGCTCACCTTGAGCTTGTACGCGTTGTCGAAACAGGCAGCGCTCATGCACTTCATTTAGATGCTCTTCGCAGTAGGTGTCGAACTTGGCGATCACAGTCGCGAAACTTTCCCGGCTCTCTTCGTCACTGAAGGTGAAGTTGTTGTAAATTTCCAGTGCTTCGTCGACTGCCACAGTTAGCAGTAAAGCAACCTTCGCGGCATCCTTTCGAGGTTGATTGCTGGGTTCGGAAGCAGCCAAGAAAAATTCAAACTTTTGTTTGAAAAGTTTTCATTGCTTACTGATCTCTCCGATGAAGTGCAGCGGCTCCGGTGGCTTGACAAGTTCCATGCTTTATACCGTGGATGAGCTTCGTGGCCGTGGCTTCCAACCACTTCTGACACCATGTATCGTTCGTTGTGTCGTCCAAGTACCCGCCGAGACCAGTTCCGAGCAAACGAAAGCCGCCTCAGCGTTTATTAGCGCTCGTTTTATACAGGCTCCGGGAAAGGGCACACAAGTGGCGAGCATGCGCCGATGATGCTGCACGCAGGCTCGCATTGCTTATCTACACGAGGAGGTCCAGTCCGGCCTGCCACCCCTTGCGCTCAGTCAATCACCGGAGGAGGCCCAGACCGGCCTGCCACCCCTTGCGCTCGGTCACTCATCGGAGGAGGCCCAGTCCGGCCTGCCACCCCTTGCGCTCGGTCAATCACCGGAGGAGGCCCAGTCCAGCCTGCCACCCCTTGCACTCGGTCAATCACGGGAGGAGGCCCAGTCCGGCCTGCCACCCCTTGCGCTCGGTCAATCACCGGAGGAGGCGCAGTCCAGCCTGCCACCCCTTGCACTCGGTCAATCACGGGAGGAGGCCCAGTCCGGCCTGCCACCCCTTGCGCTCGGTCAATCACCGGAGCAGGCCCAGTCCGGCCTGCCACCCCTTGCACTCGGTCAATCGCCGGAGGAGGCCCAGTCCGGCCTGCCACCCCTTGCGCTCGGTCACTCATCGGAGGAGGCCCAGTCCGGCCTAACACCCCTTGCGCTCCGTCACTCATCGGAGGAGTCCCAGTCCGGCCTGCCACCCCTTGCGCTCCGTCACTCATCGGAGGAGGCCCAGTCCTGCCTGCCACCCCTTGCGCTCGGTCAATCACCGGAGGAGGCCCAGTCCGGCCTGCCACCCCTTGCGCTCGGTCAATCACCGGAGGAGGCCCGGTCCGGCCTGCCACCCCCTGCACTCGGCCAGTCACCGGAGGAGGCCCGGTCCGGCCTGCCACCCCCTGCACTTGGCCAGTCACCGGAGGAGGCCCGGTCCGGCCTGCCACCCCCTGCAGTCTGTCAGTCAGCGGAGGAGGCCCGGTCCGGCCTGCCACCCACTGCAGTCGGCCAGTCACTAGAGGAGGCCCGGACCGGCCTGCCACCCCCTGAAGTCGGCCAGTCACAGGAGGAGGCGCACCAGGGATTGCGACCTCGTGCAAGTCGCCTGTCCCCATACGGCAGCTGGGGGTCATCACGATGCGTGCTGCCAATGATCCGAGCCATGCACAGGACGGCTCGAGGCAGGTCTCCGCTGGGGGAGGTGTCTTGTAGTTGAGCTCTGCCAGAAAAGATGCCTTGATGCGGGAGGCCTCCCTGGCCATGTCCTCGAAGTCCATGAACTGGCGGCGCCGGAGGTATGGCTGGTACCTCGGATGGCACCGATGTATGGCATGAGCCACCCTCTGTGGTTCCGGAGCTCCAGGATCTGCCCGCTCGTGCAGCTCTTGAAAGCTGCGCAAAAACTCGAGCAAACCCTCGTGTTCGCCTTGCGTCCTGGCACAAAGCTCATCCTTGATGCCGATGACGTAGTCAGGCGGCAAAAACACTTCCCGAAAACACTGTACAAAGTCCTGTTTTGTTGTGAATGGCCACTGACTACGCCTCCAGGGTGCTGCGGAACCTACTAAAGCTACAGGAATCACACGTGTGACCAAAGCACTGTCCGAAATTGCCATTGCCATCTGATAGTCATCAAGTTCATGAAGAAAATTGCAAACAGATTTCTTGTCGGCGTATCCTTCAAACCTCGGCACGGGCAAATTTATCTGCAGATGGTTATCGCGATACAAGGGAGTGGGCGTTAACGAAACTGGCTCGTTTCCCATCACTTCTCTAAATTGTGCCTTTGACGCAAGTAGCTGGGACAGTAGGCCAATAATTCCGCTTTGAAAATCCGACGGTTCACTTTTCTGGTCTCCTAATTGCTCATGCATAGAACCCGCATGGGTGGGAGGTGGAAATTCAACCTTCAACTGGGCGCTTGCGCCAGGTAAGTTGAGATTATCCGCCATAGCTACGCACGAAAACATGGAATGTTCTCACTAAAGTTGCGACACTCGCGGGGCAAACCAAAGCTCGAGCAAAAATCACGTTGGGCGCCAGATGAAGGCCTCGCCTTCAAAAAACGGGTCCGCGAGCAATGGTCTCGCCCGACGAGTGACAAATCCAGTCTCTTAAAAACACCGGTTTATTCCGGATAAACAAAAAAAAGAAAAACTGATAAACATAAGGTGCTCCTGCGCTGAGAACAGGCTGTTCATGCGCGCGACAATAGAACAACGGAAAGCGGCAAGAATGTCAGGGCCTTACCGCGGCGAAACAACACACACTGCGGAGCGAATAAAACGAGCAATGGGGCCAAAGCGCTAACGGCGACACAAGAAAGACTGCCCCTCGCGGCACAGCAACTCACAGAAATACGCCTAGGCTGTTCCTGCAGGCACTGCTTCCATCTTCGCGTCGCCGATCTTCTTTCGGTCGTCCTAGCACACCTTGCTGGCCCATGACGCTCGCCGGTTGCCCTGCGCCGGCCTTTCCGCCGGCGCAAAAAAGTCCCGCGCCTCGCCTCTGACGCGCTTATCTACCCTCGTCTGTCGCCTCTAACATCACGCCCCCCAAGATTATCTGCTTGCCCATGCGCACTTGCGCTGCCCGTGCAAATACAATACAAATAGAAAGACGCGCGCGCAGTTTAAAACACCTAAAGGGGCTACGGAGCCCCACAAGTTTCTCGTAAATTGGTCACAAAATGCTTTTACCACTCACGCTTTCGCGCCATCGTATGGTGAACAAATCACCCTTTGACAAGGAGCTATTATTCATACAGCGCCATGAAAGATAACGGCATCACAATTGCTCCTCATCCCTCGCTAAATATCCGCTGCTGTTTGCCTCGATGCTCAAAACGTACTCGTCTTCCATTATGCTAAGGACCTTTTGTTTCCGTCCCGGAAGTTATGAAAATCAGGACATCTACAAACTTTGTACTCACGTGATTCTAAAGCAAGGCACCTCTCGATTCATTTGGTCAAGCATCGAGGCCGATGTGCGTGGTTTCGCTTAAGCTTGCATTCAATCCTATCTGGTCAAACCTCAGCAGCATGCCGTAATGCCTGCTTCTGCTTTTCGGTACCCCATAGTTAGGTTGTTCATATCCATAGAGAATTCTTTGAGCCGCTTGCGTCACCACATGGCGCCTTTTACCGGCACACATGGGAAGATATGTATCGCCCGTTAGAACAAGTAAGCTAGCATACTTCTTATCGCTGAAACTACAACACAGAGAGACAATAGAGCCTTTATGGCCTGCTGACAGTCCCATTTCGTACTTCCCTCTGTCATCCCCAATGACAGCAGGCACCAGTTTTAATCGACAAGATCGTATCAACAAAGGGAGCGTTTGCCCTATCCATACGCTTCCCTACCATCCTTCGCCAAATCTTTGGTGGAATGTTAGCATCGCATACTGACGACTTTCGCAGGTATTTATCAGCGATGGTAACGTTGGTCCGTCCACCCTCTCTCGTCACTGTAGACATCTACTGTAGAGTGTAGACTGACGACATCTACTAAGAACTAATGACTGACGTAGGGTGCTTTTCTGCTAAGCTATTCTATGATGTCCCACTCGGCTTCCCTGTGGATTTAACTTCATTCCTGAACTTCAATACTAATTTTCCACCTGTCGCAAGGAACACGGCTACATATTTTCATCGATAGCCCAGCCTTGCCTACTGAGCGTTGCCTACTGTCATTCGTTGTTCGCCGCTGTCTGTACTCCTGCCGCCACTACTTCGTCTGCCGTGACAACATCCGTCCTCCCTAACGCCAGCCCGCAATGGACAATTCCGTATTTCATCCTGCAACGAAGGCCTTTACACAGAAGTAATTTCTGTAGATTGAAAAGCCAGTCTATATTGTAGCTCATGCGGCTTCCCAAGCAGCACATGACGACGGTCCAACGTTGGGCCTGAGCTGGCAAACGTCGGTTCTGTGAAGGCCCCGCGTTGCCTATGTACTCCCAGCCTCGGCTAATCCATCTTTAGAAGTTGGCGTCATTGGACCAATGTCTCGGATGTTTTCCCAGCCTTGGCTCAGCCACTTTTAGAGGATGGCATTATTGGACCAGTTTCTCGAATTTGTTCCCAACCTTGGACTAGCCACTTTTAAAAGATGGCATTATTGGACCAGTTTCTCGAATGTGTTCCCAGCCTTGGTTTAGCCACTTTTAGAAGATGGTATTATTGGACCAATTTATCCGATGTATCCCCTATTTTAGCACTGCCATTTTTAGAAGATGGCAATAATGGACCAGTTTCTCGGACATTCTCCCTGCCTTGGATCTGCCATTCTTTGAAGTTGGCAATAACGGACAAGTTTTTCAAAATTTTTCCCTGCACTGACTGTGCCATTTTTGGACGACGGCAGTACTAGACAATTAATTTTCTACAATCGCTTTCCGAAGTAGGCCGCGCCGCGTTAAAACGTTTGCTACAGAGGAACATCGCTTGCTGCGTCGTTCGACTTTTTCTTACTCTGCGAGATCGACGCGATATTATTTTGCATGGCGTACATGAGCTCGCAGCTTGTGGAATATATACATGTATATCTTCTGCGTTAACTGCAGTAATTATCCATAAAAAAGGATACCTCGATCCGTATACCCATTCGATTCTCGGCAAAAGCAGGCGGACGTCAACACAAGGTAATGCAGCTGAAGTAACGTATGTCCATTTGTTACCTATCTAATCGCTTGCTATAGCGCGTATACCTGACGCCCAGTCTTCGAGATTCTCGTGGAGCTGCTGAAAAGAGTTGTGTACGGCGAGCATTGCTGTCACTTATACGCGCGCGCTGGCTGTAGGCGAAGCTACGTATGTGTACCAGCAGGTACACACATCACATTCGCGAGCCGTTCAAAATAAAGTGTCATCTCGATCTGCTGCACCGATCGCCGAAGACTGAGCGCCGGCACAACACAAAAAGTTGTGATCTGTGTATGAAACTTCTTTGCTACTTCTTTACGTGCACGCCAAATCTCCTAGAGGCGTTTGGCGATGACCAGCAGGTGGTGGTGGAAAACATTTATATCTGATACAAATACAAGAGCTGACCATGAGCAGGCCGTCGAGGAATGTCGAGGCGAAGACGCGCTGCATCGCAATGCATGCGATTGTATACAGCAGGTAGCGCGAATGATCGATCTGTTTCCATACGAAGCAGTTTTTCTGGCGAAATTTTCGCGTACAGCAAGCAGCTTAAACCCCTGTAGGTTCAACGTAGCGCGAGTCGATCGAGTGGCGCCCCTCAGCCGTCGTCACACTACGGTAAATCCCCATATAAATAGCCAGAAATAAATACTACAGTTCAACGCTGCTGTCCAGCGACTTGTGTGAAGCAGTGTATACAAACGGAAGACACGCTGGTTTTCACGCACGCGCGCAGCACAAACTGACAATTTATTGGTGGCACACTCGAACTTCGAATAGGACACCAATCGCCGCATTTCGGGCAGTGTGTAGACACAAGAAAAACAGTCGCTAAAGTTACCCACCACGCGGCTCACATTTGAGCAGTTGTGTCAACTTGGTTTGTCCTATAGTTACTACCAATAGTAGATCGAAGCACATATGTGCAGCATCGTATCTGTCGTACCAAACCTATGCGAAAACCTCAGTTGATATGTCAGATATGCCGAACTTAAAATACTGACGTACCCGGGGTAAATCTTTAGGCTGGTGCGACGCATTTTTAGCTACAGCACCTAAATACAGCCGTATCTGAAAAAAAAACGCACCAGGTCCTTGCGATGTACCTGTATCCATAGCCCCTTTAACAGTTTTTTTTAAGTGAAAATGCGCAAAGTTTCTTCGGAGGCATGCGAGTGTCCCCTTTTGATTGTCTCCTATTCGTCCTTTAAAGCAATGTGCAGTCATGCAATTATTGAAGTGACTGTGACATGAGACTGCTCAGCAGTAACAGAAGCATATTTAGCGTGCAGGTTTGATAGAACTTCGCCTTACTGGCTATATTTCATTTTCAACAAATTCAGTCAGATATATGTCTGCAAATTAATTGCCTCCACAACTGATCTTTTGGTTCAAATTTAAATAACTAGGTACAGAAACAAGTTATAGAAGCAACTCGATTATACCGTTAGATTTGCTGTTTGGTCATGCACTTGGATATCACCAACGCTTTTGTCAGTACTTCTATGACATTGGCAAAACTACACAAGAACACATATACATGGCAGAACTTCGGTGCCAAGACGACATAAGGCAGATCGAATTTAGGAAGCAGTAAGCGATACAGCATTACATAATGTGCACTAATTGCTCCTTGATACAACAGCTGAACATGTACTTATACAAGAAAAGAGACATTGGCTTATGACAAAAGGGCCATTTGTTCAACCTAAACCAGCTGCACCAGTGTAGGAAATGTCAGATACCTATAATGTATTTTTGCTGCACTGGTGCAGCAGGTGTAGATTAAAAAAAATGGCCCTAAAATGACACCAAATGAAGTGTCCATTCCGCCGCACTTTAGTAGCACTTGCAAGAGCTAACTTTTCTCTTCATCCTCCAGAATGTGCTACATCTTCCTTGCTATCATCTAATGCTTACATCTGCTCTTGAAGACGAGTAAGGATGGAAGTTCTATATTATTTAGAGTAGCTAACTTCCCACTGCATAATCAAAAGGAAAAAGTGTCTATAGATGTGTCATTTATTGCTGACACGTTGCAATGCTCATAACACGATTGAGATTCGTGATGGCACAATTACACAAAATGAAACATCCACAAGTAATTAAGCATTTCCATTGTTTTCTGCTAGCATTGAAATTACATAAATGCATTTACTTAAACAACATCATTTCAAAAATGGCAGGATGAGCTTGAACACAAATTTGAATGCCAGGCGACTTCCACCAACATGTACAGCTGAGGAAAGAAAAATATAAACCTTGCTTTGGCATTCACATGCTTGTTCCTTTCATGTGCAAGGAGAAAAGCAAACCAGAGCCTGTAATATGCACCTAACAAATAATGTTTTCAGAGTAATAGATCACAATATTTTAACCGCTGAAAAGTTCACGCCATCTGAAACTGATGAAAGCCATAGCTCTAGTGTTCTTCAACTTGTAGTGTATTCGGTGTGCAGCAAGAAATTGTATTAGGTGCACAATCAATTTGCCTTCTTCGTACGGCACGGACAGATACATCAAGGCAGCCAATAAAATGCATTATAAAATCATTGTGTATATGCTTCCAATAAAATGCTTGATCGCACGTTCTATGCCGAAATACGCGCAGGTTACTTTGCTCGATATTCGTCAGCATTATGCACGTAGAACCCGTTGTTGCTATCAAAAAGGATGGATACTAATTTGAGATGTGTACGGTCACTGCACGCTATCTAGCAGTTTAATTGTATTCACTTCATCCCTCAGATCTGATGGAACAGGGCATTACAGGAAGCTCACAACACGCCTGTGCGAATGAATGTTTACCAAGCTGTATTCTAATATAAGGCACGTTTTCATATATCTTATGTGACTCCAGTAGGTTAGGTATTGAATAACTTGGATAAACTGTATAAGGGCATACACTTGTCAGTTTTGTGATGAGTGTGAGTTGACACTTCAAATGATAAATGTCTCGCTGCAATTAGCTCATGAACACCTATCAAGTTTTTCGTTTTCATTGTAACACTGTCGTCTTGATAAGAAAATTTGCCCACTGAAGAAACTGAATGTATGTTCTTTCACTGAAATAAGTTCATGAACTTTGAATGTCTCGGACTGAGAGAGTAATGAGACATACTGCACACTTTTATAAAAATTCACTTTTCCCACAGTACACATTTCAGATTGAATTGAGTACAGATCCAAATTGAAGGCAGCATTTATGGCTGCTTCTGAAGATATACCATCACAGACGAGAGAAGTGAATAAGTTTTGCACAGTATAGTTAAGATTCCATGTCCACACCGATATGAAGACAAAAAAATATTTCCACGTTCTTTTATAAATTTGCCTTCATGTGCAACATTTTGTACTGTACACTGCATTTAGACTCATATGCACCAGGTTAGAGCCACCATGAAATTCTGACCTCTAAAGCTGCACACTTGTGGAGAACTAATAAATCATTACCTTTCATTTGACATGTAGTTTTACACAGCATCCCATTGATACAAGCCTAGTAATAATATAAGATAACAGCAATCCAGTTTAACCTAGAACAAAAATTATATAGTATGACAGTTCCATATGGCTGGTTGAAATAACTAGCCTGCCTTGTTCAGAATTAGTTGTTACCAGTACAATAACTGCTCAGGACTACATTTCTAACTGATGCTCCACCTGCAGCACTGAAGCCCTCTCATAATTCTCATAATTTCACCCACATGGTAGGAACAGCTCTTCTGCTAATTATGATAACCTGAACCAAATGATAGTTGTGCAATATTATCAGCACCACTGGTTCATGGCGAGTATTGCATTTGTGACCATTCAATTCTGCAAAAAAGGCAATATGGTGATTGCATGCATTAACAGCCTCACAAGGAAAATAAAAGGAAGTTAGTCTTTGGATACATCTGTGCCAAGTGACACGCAGAGGCTTGCATGTTATCATTGAAACATCTGTTGCATTCAGCAGATCCTCACTGACATTCACTGACCAATAGTGCTGGATTAAGGAAAACGGGGGCCCTAGGCTAAAGTGCATGTAACTCCCCCACCCCCCACCCCCGTGTCGTTCCTTCCTCAATCCCATACTACACTTCTGCAGTATACTCCGTTTCATTCTAACTGCACAAACATAAAAAAAATCAAGATGTGATCCCTGTGATTAGTGCAAGAGTGGTGCGTTAGCAGCACACAGAATACAAGCGCAGTAATTAACATTCAGACATAGAAGTAACAAATACTATTCTATCCTATTCTTGGACTCATTCTGACTTTGCCTATTTTCCTCCCCTAAAGTGGCAGAAAAGAACTGAAGAAACTTCGTGAGAGATATGTAGGGTAATAGAAATGCTGGCAGTGGAAATTTTCCTTCTTATTTCCTCTATTATTCCGACTGCATATTTTTTTATGTTATGCACCACCACAGGATAGAGGGACCAACAGGAAACACTCTCCAATCCTATAATCAATTGGTGCAGATAACCTCACGTGAAAGGGACTAGCTCCGAGAGTGGTGGAGAATTCCTACTTTTGCAGCTCAACAAGGTCTCACCAAACTGCTAAACAATTAAGTCCAATTAGGTGGAGGCCCTATCTCTTCATTCTGTTTTTTTCTCTCCAAAACCTGTTGCTCATAAGTTTCATTGCTTATGAGTCCATATATGGAGCAGGTAAGAATGGGCCCCCTCCCCCTACCCTTGGAGATGAAGCCTGGGCTGCAGCCTTCACTTTGATCGAGTGCAGCTGACCAACACAGTCATGAAGCATCTTTTCTTGCAATTATGGCTGTTCTATTTGAATAACTTTATCACATGGTCAGGTAATGATAAGAACAAGTGGGCAAGTTGGTCAGACGTAGTTTCAACTGAGGCTGCTTAACAGCACAAGGCCTAGAAGAGATTTTCAGTACTGTATTCGTCCTCTAATATCCTCTAGGCCTTGTGATACTTCACTATGTCACTTGAAACTAGTCAGGTAATTAAATGAAATCTGGAATGATGCAAGCATACAGTAGCAATGGATATCACAAGACTAGGCCAGCTGCACAACACCAAGAGTCTATATGCCCCTGCAGTTTGCATAACCGTGCCAGGAATGGTGCCAATAATAAATTTCATTATATAAACTATACAGTTTTCCACTTAGATCATCATGATCAAGCGCATGTCTTAAGCTTTATTTAATGTGTACTATAATGTTTGCACCTCTGCACTCATACATACTATCATTTGCATAAGTCATGAATTGGTGGCATATATTCACCATATATTTATTTGCACATGGTCTTATTTGCAGTTGCTCACTTCAGGGTATTGCATTAAAATGCAACCGTTATTTTAATATTGTTCACATTGAGTAAATATTCGTTGGAGCATCCTTCACGAAATCAATAACCTTTAAGGTGCTGTAACTAGTATTGTGGTTTCCTTACCGAAATGCTAAAAAGTTCCTAAAGAGCACTGAGCTGGAAAGCACGTTTTACATGCAAGACGAGTGCACTTTCTCGCGTAGGCTAGAAATTTCAGCAAGCTAAAGATAGGCAGGTCATCTTTTGGCTTGTATTATTCATCATTGATTGCCTTTGTGTAACTCCTCTTGATCGCATTCTTGTTTATGGCATAGTACAGCAGTTACAAGCTTATTTCACTCTAGTTATAGGAGGATGCTGGTTTACGGGGCACTGCTTTAGTTCCTTTAACCTAATATATTCTATAAATTGTTTCCATGGAGCCTCAGGGTTCCTTGGAGTGTTTATAGGGCTCCCCAAAAACCTATATTTATGTATTACTTGAATTACTATAAAACCCTGGCCCTCAGTCCCCAGCGACTGCGAAACAATTGACCACGGCGGCGGTCAGACCTGTGACGCAGCAGGGGGTGCTAAGAATTTCTGGCTCCGCTGGACAGGCCGCCATTAGAAACTGACCTGGAAACGTTTAACGTTAGAACCCCAGCTAGTGAATCAAGTCTAGCAGTGCTGTTAGAGGAACTAGAGAGTATGCAGCAATAGGATGTCATAGGGCTTAGTGAGGTTAGGAGGCCGAATGAGGCATATACCGTACTGAAGGATGGGCATGTACTGTGTTATCGAGGTTTACCGGAGGGGCAAGATCTAGGAGTAGGTTTCCTTGTCAATAAGTGCATAGCGGGCAATATAGATGAATTCTATAGTATTAATGAGAGGGTGGCAGGCATAGTAGCTTAATAAGCGGTATAAACTGAAGGTTGTACAGGCCTATGCACCCACATGTAGTTATGATGACCAGGCAGTTGAAAGCTTTTATGAAGATGTAGAATCGGCAATGCAAAAAGTAAAGACGCAGTATACTGTACTAATGGGCGACTTCAATGCCAAAGTAGGGAAAAAGCAGGCAGAAGACCAGGCAGTAGGTGACTATGGCATTGGCTCTAGGAATAGCAGGGGGGAGTTACTAGTTGAGTTTGCAGAGCACAATAACTTAAGAATCATGAATACCTTCTTCAGCAAACGGAAGAACCAGAAATGGACATGGAAAAGTCCAAATGGGGAGACTAAAAATGAAATTCACTTCATACTATGTTCAACCCCCACCATTATGCAAGATGTAGAGGCAATTTGGAAAGTGAGATGCGGTGACCACAGGATGGTGAGGTCCCGAATTAGCCTAAATGTGAATAAGGAACGCAGCAGATTAGTAAGAAAGATACCCACCAACGAATTAGCGGTGAGGGCAGAAGAGTTCAGGATCTCGCTACAGAATAGATATTCAGCTCTAACCGAGGATGGCGACATTACCCTAGAAGCAATGAACAGTGACTTCAGAGATATCATTACTGAGTGCGCTGTAGAAGTAGGCGGCAGGATAGTTAGAGAGGATACCGTTAAGCTGTCTATGGAGATGAAAGATTTGATTAAGAAATGCCAGAATATGAAAGCTTCAAATCCAACAAACCAGATAGAATTGGCCGAGATATCAAAGCTAATCAATAAGCGCAAGGTGGCCGATATAAGGAAGTAAAACATAAAGAAAATTGTGCAAGCTGTGAAGAATGGGGGGAGCCTTAAAGCGGTAAAAAAGAAATTGGGCATAGGCAAAAGCCAGATGCATGCGATAAGGGACAAGGCGGGCAACGTCATCACGAATAGGACAAGATAGTTAAAGTAGCCAAGGAGTTCTATATAGATCTTTACAGTAGCCAAAGTAGTCAGGACCGTTATGAGATTGGCGGTAGGGAAAAATAGTCAGACATTCCTTCAGTGATGAAGGACGAGGTCAAGAAAGCATTAGAAACTATGAAAAGGGGGAAATCAGCTGGAGAGGATCAGATAACTACAGATTTGTTAAAGGGCGTGGGGATATCGTGCTAGAAAAACTGGTCACCCTGTATAAGCAGTGCCTGGTGTCATCGACGGTACCGGAACCATGGAAGAATGCAAACATTATCCTCATTCATAAGAAGGGGACTCTAAGGACCTTAAACATTACAGACCAATCAGCTTACTGTCTGTTACGTATAAGGTATTTACTAAGATAATCGCTAATAGAATCAGACAACCTCAGACTGCAATCAAGCAAAGGATCAAGCAGGTTTTCGGAAACGGTACTCTACTATTGATCATATCGATACCATCAACCAGGTGATAGAAAAATGCTCGGAATATAACCAGACCTCATACATAGCATTCATTGATTATGAAAAAGCATTTGACTCAGTTGAAACCTCGGCGGTGATGCAGGCATTGCGAAATCAGGAGGTAGACGAGCCGTACGTGAAAGTGCTGGAAGATATATATAGTGGCTGCACAGCAACCATAGTTCTGCACAAAGAAAGGTGTTAGGCAAGGAGACACGATCTCCCCAGTACTATTGACAGCTTGCTTAGAGGAAGTGTTCAGAGATTTGTAATGGGAGCAGTTAGGGATAAGGGTAGATGGAGAATATCTCAGTAATTTGCGATTTGCTGATGACATTGCCTTGCTAAAGTAACTTGGGGGATGAACTGCAAATAAAGATCGATGACCTAGACAAGTAGAAAGGTAAGCTTAAAAATCAATATGCAGAACACTAAGGTAATGTTCAACAGCCTCGGGAAGGAACAGCAGTTTACGTTTGGTAGCGAAGCACTGGAAGTGATAGGCGAGTATGTCTACTTAGGACAGGTAGTAACTGCAGATCCAGACCATGAAAAGGAAATAACAAGAAGAATAAGATTGGGATGGAGCGCATTTGGTAAGCACTCGCAGATTATGACTAGCAGCTTACCGGTATTGCTCAAGAGGAAAGTACACAACAGTTGCATCTTACCTGTACTCAACTATGGGGCTGAAACGTGGAGGATAACCAAAAGGGTTCAACTTAAGTTGAGGACAACTCAGAGGGCTATGGGACGAAAAATGGTAGGGGTAACATTAAGAGATAGGAAGCTGCAGAGTGGGTCAGAGAAATAACTCAAGTTACTGACATTCTAGTGGAAATTACGAAGAAGAAATGGGCATGGGCAGGACACGTAGTGCTATGAGAGGATAACCGGTGGTCGCTTAGGGTAACAAACTAGATTCCAAGGGAAGGAAAGCGTAGCAGAGGGTGGCAGAAAGTTAGGTGGGCGGATGAGGTTAAGAAGTTCGCAGGGGTCAAGTGGATGTAGCTTGCACAGAACCGGGTTAATTGGAGAAATATGGGAGAGGCCTTTGCCCTGCAGTGGGTATAGTCAGGCTGATGACGATGAGGACGATGACGACGATGAATCTTTTTGTACTAAACTTTATTTTCTGCAAAGTGGCTTGTTGAGAGAGTTGGTTGGGCATTATATTAAAACAGTGCTAGGAACATGGACATTTTTTATTTTCTGACTCATCACGTTATTTATTTGAGACTTTCATTATGCAGCTGGCCCACATAACTGAATGTGAGCATTTTTTAAGTACTGTGAATCTGCAGACTTTCTTTTCAAGGTAGGTAGGCATGACAGTAAGAAAGACAAATGGAGTTTCTCAGCCGTAATTGAAAGCTATTTGTTTTCTTCACAGTTGAAATGATTGACTCCTGATTAACCGATCATTAGGTTCTGAGGTTGTTACTCATAATTTTTAGCATTGCATCTGTGGCAATCAGGCAGTACCCTTGAATGACCTAAATTTAAAAAAAAAGCCGAAATAAATATTTGATTAAATGGTGAGTACTATTGCAAACTGAAGTGTTGCATGACCCACATGTGTGTCATTACACCAGTTCAGATCTGCTTTCCTGGACACTGCAAACACATCTATTATACTGGGCACGGGGGTTTATGACCCTTTCAGGACCAAAAACTTATGGCCAAAGTAACTTGCATGACTACGATAACTTCATGAACACGTCATTTCCTGCCACAGCAATGTGTATGGTACAAAAGGAAATATGAGCCCTCTCAACTTTTTAAAGCATGCAAATGAGACTAACAAAAATACACACTTGAAAAGAGTTCCTTCACGAGTGTTTCCTGTAGCAAAAAAGCAGTGGAAAAAAAAGCCTTAAGTATCCTGGGATACTGTCCAGCCAGGAACTTCATTAACCATGGTTGCTGATGGGGCTGTAGTCAAAAATGAATGCTGGTTTGGGAGTGTTACGACTATTCACAGCTTAGAGGAAGGAAGCTGACATTTCCACTTGACCATCATCAATGACCAGCTAACTTCACTTATCCTTTTGTGCACAATATGCTTTGTACGTGGAGCACGGAGCCAAACTGGTTGATGTCAGAGCACAGGACTTATTTGGCATGTGGTAATGTGATAAATGCCAAACCCCTCTATTTTTGAATCAATGGTATATTCTTATGATCAGTCGATTTTCCCTTTATTTGCAGAAGCCAGTGTTATTTTAATGTTATTCTTGCAGTTTTTAGGAATGAACTGCAATGTGTCACCCTATACATCTGCACTGCACTTTAGTTGTGAGAGCACATGCTGCCAGAAATGCCTGTAAATATCTGTATGTAATCTAGCATATAAAAGCCCTATCTTCAGTGAAAGTAACCTGTCATGAAAATGGAGTAATATATCAAACAGGTGAACAAATTTGTGATTTTTGAAGTTTAACATCTCAAAGGGACACTAGAGCTATGAGGTCTATTAAGTTACATCCTCCTATTACATTAATTTTTTGTAATAATGTCCATTGTGCACCACTTCATGCAGTTATGCCGCATATACCAATTTCTCTCACCCAAAACTTATCAATCCACATTAATATAGCCTTGTGTGCTCAATGCTTCATTGTTTTATTCTGTATGTCTATTTTATTAAATAGAATGAGAGATTTTGGTGGAAATTGGGAGCAGTCGAAGGCCCAACTGCAGCCCTGCCAGCACGTTTGGGTGGCTCTGAAAATAGCCGTTATCTTCGAAGTCCAAGCTCCAATGTGAGGCTGTAAGAAATGATGATCTACAAGTTGCTGTCCTTGGCACCAATAACTGTGGCCTGCATCTGAATATGAGGCTGCAAGTCCGATTCTCAGCAGCATTTCGATGAAGGCAAAAGACACGGAGGCATACCATGCTGTTCCCTCTTGATAGAGGTACATATATTTTTTCATGCTGAAATAGCCATCTGACCCGTCGCAGTGACTTAATGGTTAGGGCGCTTGGCTGCTGAACCCAAGCAAGTGAGTTTTATCTTGCGGCCTTTTTTCAATGGACGCAAAAAGCAAGGAGCTCATGTAGTGTGTGATGTCAGTGCATATCAAAGAACCCCAAAGTGGAAGAGCTTCCCAGACAATTCCTGTATGGTACCCGCCGGGATGGCGCAGTGGTTACGGCGCTTTACTACTGTTCCCAAGGATGCAGGATCGAATCTCGGTATCGGCGGCCGCTTTTCGATGGAGCCGAAAAGCAAGGCGTCCGTGTGCTGTGCGATGTCAGTGCACGTTAAAGAACCCCAGGTGGTCGAAATTTCCGGAGTTCTCCACTGTGGCGTCTCTCATAGCCTGAGTCGCTTTGGGACGTTAAACCCACAAACCAAAACAAACTTACTCTATGGTGGTTCTCATAGCCTAAGTTGCTTTTGGGCATGAAAGCAAACCAACAGCAATAAGAGATTTCACTGCAAGTGGAGAAGAGGAAAAATAATGTGCCCTCGCTTGTATTTAAGCTTCAAGCATTGAACTTGGTTCCTGATATACGAGAGAGGCCACATCTTAGCCTCTTGACTGAGAGCGCTGTAACGCCTTATGTGTAGCCGAGAGCTCTCAATTGGTGTTTTGAAGAAATCTCTGCAATTTGGCAAGATGCCAGCCTTGACATTATCTTCATGCACTTCAACAATGAGAACAGCACAGTTGTCTATTAAGAAGCAGTCGCCCACTTTCACATGTCGGTCAACCCTTGTACAAGTCTGTGTGCACTCCCTTGCTTCTGACATTCTGCGGCTGAGCTGTGCCAGTGGCTTGTTCGTAGTTCTCAGCTTCTTCTTAACCTTTCCTAAGTAACTTTCGAAAGGAAAAGCACTGAAATCATCCACAGGCCCATGCTGAAGACACTGCTCTGCCAAGTGCACCAAACTGTGTACGTTGTACACCAGCTGCTTCACCCCATATAGTACACCGAACTGCTGAACAAAATACCTCAGCAAGTCCCGGGCAAAGCTGTTCAGAACTACATGGTATTCAGGTGCAGCGAGTATTCGCAAAGCCACATGTAACTGTAGGAAGTGTTCATACTTTTCTTTGGGCAGGAGAGATTTCAGAACAACAGGTCCTAGGTAGAGCAGAAATGTTCGGAATTCAGTCGCTTTCCAACGATCCAACTCCTCTGTTCCTCTGGGTTTTCGCTGGAAGGAACTTGGAAAAGCTTTAGCTGTTTCTCGCAACCTGTTGTTGAGTTCACTTCGCTCATCTCTGCTCAGTCGGGCAGCGTGCCCTTGCGAGACCCAATTTCTTAACAGCCGCCGCATTACACCCAGACAGACAAGGTGCATGTATTCCGTAGGAAAGCATGCCACCATATCAATATCCAACTTGGTGAAAGGGGAAACACCAGTGTGGTGCCGCTTATCTTCTTGTGCACGAAATGATACATCACTTCGCTGCGGTGCATGAAGGTCAGGAAATGTCAGCCTGTTTTCCACATAGCGACCCTTTTGGCTGCATCTTTCACAAGCATGGTAGCCTCCGTGTCCTATAATTGCCTTTACAAAGCTCCTTGCTGGGGCATCGCAGATCACAGCTGTCAGTGTCACAGTGGCACTAGTCCCTTTCACAAGTAAACCGCTGCTGCTCAGACTGTAGACTTCGTCTAGGAATGGAGCGAGAAATTGCTCCAGACAAGGTGGCTTCCCTGCACCACAGTACACACTGACCATAAATGGTGCAGAGTTCTTGAAGTTCGTTATGCGGCAAAGTATTGGCCACAAACCAGTCTGGCTGCTTTTATACAACGGCAGGCCATCTATGTTAGCATGCAGCCTGATGTTCTCGGGCACAGGTCCTTGCCCAATCGCTTGCTGGATGCCTTTGGCAAGGCCGAAATGAGCAAATGTGTCATTCTGCTCCAGCTGTGATCTCCTTTGCGTCCGCAGCACGGTCCTTGCATCTTTTGGGAGCTCCGGAATCCCGCGACGACGGCAAAAGTCGAGCATATCATTAAGCAAAGCATGTGTGATGTTGTGCTTGTTAGCTATGACAGCCAACTCCTCAGTCGCTGAGAGAATATGAAGAAAATTTTCATCAGGCTGACCCACATTCTCAGCCGCTGGACTGCTAGATGTCTCATCACTTGACTCTTCCGAGCTTGTGGCATGATCATTTCTTGAATGTTCTGCCGCATATGAATCATCCATAGAAAGGTCTGAGCTTGAAGCCTCATCACTTCGCCTGCTGGCTGTGCTCAATGTGCTGCTCCCTGATGCATTATCACACTCGCGCACAAATGGTGCTGGTGGATCTGCAGGTGGCCCGCTTCTACTGGTGCAAGCGTCGTCGGCGCAGACTCCGATTCTCCGACGCGTGGTTGCTTCGGACGGTGGCAGGGTGCGAACGTCGAGTAACGGTGCTTCACTCTGCGATTGTTTTCTGTCCCCGCGTTCTAAGCGTGACGACGCAGAATCGACCGGCCGCCCCGGAATACCGAGCTCTTGCAAGATCTCCCGGCATTCTTTCTCGACGATGCGGTACTTACGCCTTTTTGCGCTCATGACGAAACGCAACGCTCAGCGGTGAGAGACGAGGACCGAAACAGGTGCACAAAAAGACAACAGATGGATACGGGCCGCACCTCTACGCCACAAAAACACAGCGATGACAAGCGAGCGCGCGCTCGGAATCACGTTGGAAGAAAGAGGTGCTCCGAAGGCGCCGTGCGGAGCCGAAGCAGCCACTTAGTGTGGGCGCCAGTGCACTGAACTATGGTCACCATAACTGTACTGTTTCGCACGGAGCGGCCGCCAAGGGCAGTGCCGGTGCTGAGGGTCGCTCGTTTTGCTGGCGCTTCTAACTGGGCGAACCTGCCACAGGCGCTTCATTTCGACGCGTATGATGTTCGCTTGCATGAAACTACTACTTTCGCATTCCACTCAACAATTAGACCCCTAATTCTCGAAACAACTGTCTCCTTCGCGCTTGGCTAAATTTCAATGTATACTTTAACAGCTAGAGCGACTGCTTATATAACGGTACTGAGCTGAGAACATATAGAAGTTGCGGTTTGGCGCTGCTTTCACGCGTATATCTGGTTACGGCACATGTTAAATGGTGTAATAATTGATTTCAGAGTTTTCGTTTGTGAAAAGCAGCATCCATCTATACCAGGATACTTCTAAAACATCACGTAAGATACAAAAAAAAGTATAAGCGATGAAGCGCAGGAAAACGACTGCGCATGTGATTGGTGTAAGCTTGGGATGCATATCAACTATCGACAAGCAGGTATGAGTATACATATACGCCGTAGGTATAAGCTGTCTACGAAACATCTGATGCCGATACAAAAAGTACAAGAAAGACTGTTGGCGGCGCACTATAACGGGATGGCACTTTAATTGCATATCACTGTATGCGCTTCCGATGCCCCGCGCGCGCCAGGCGTCTTCTGCTCGAGCACAGACGTTTCCCATACAGGAATAGCAAATACAGTTTATTTGAGCAGAAGGCAGTGTGAAAATTTATACCAGCTCAGAATTAGGTGTTTACATAACGAAAAGAAGCATATATCATGTTAGAGGTGCCTGAATGCTAACTGAGGTTACAAAATTTCAGCGCGCCTGCCGCTGCTCCGTCCACTGACTCTGGCGGCCTCTTCCGAGCACACCAGCCGAGCTTTTTCGCGGCCCAGGCTTCGAAGCACTACTCTCTTACACTATGCAAAGAACCTCCTCGATCCGGACGCATGGAGAGAGAGAGAGAGAAAGAAAAAGAAATACCCGGATGCAAGTTGTCACGAAAAAGCGCCAACACTGTGCAGAAGAAGAAAAAAAAAAGGCTTGCAAACAGTAAACAGTTGTCACGAAAGAAAGCCAACATTGTGCAGAAAAAAGTAAAATGATTTAACGTTACGAGCGGTACGTAAATTAGATATAGCCACAGCAATTTTACCCATGAGCATAAATAACGCATATTTCCTTTATAACATCCATTCGTTTACAACTTCATCTACTTCAGCACTACGGCATTAGGTAAACACGCGTGTGTTTGCTTTCGTAACTTGCAAAAAAAAAAAACACGATGTGTAGCTCTTTAAAAAAAAATTGAAGTGCAGTAAGAACATAAAAACAAATCATGGTGCCGTTGTCAGCACTCAGCTTCAAAGAGCTGTTCTCCACTGCTTTACGCACTATCCCTGTAGGCATCCCTGGGCATCCCTTTAGCGCGCAAACCCGTTATCCCATTATTCCCCCGGTCATTTCGTGGTTCGTCTCCGTCGGCTACGGAAGCGCTTGCTTTGGTTTAGGCTGAACTTTGGCGTGGCGACTCGTCTGGGTGACCCACAGGAGCACGAAGGAACTTTTTACGTAAGTATGCATGTTGATCTTCATCCCCTTGCATATTAGTGGTCAATTAACAGCTAATTACTCGTGAACTTAATGCCACGAGAAACAATGAGCCCGACTCGCAAGTAGCCCTTATCTCTCCGTAGACATCATTGGTTGTATTTTGATTAACGCGTCTTTGTGCATCGCTTCTGAGAGGTTTTGTTTATATCGGGTGTGTGCATGGATATTATAACAAGCCTATAATTTTTGGCGCTAAACGAATGTTATGCTACTACTGCTCGTCATGGTTGCGATGACAGGCAAGTGCGAAGTAGTCGACAGCTTTTCATCGCAATTTTCGCGTTTGTAACGCTAATCGCTATTTAATATATGCGCTGTCATAGAAACCAGCCTACATGTCTTGTGCTTGAATGACGAATGTTTCCACTGCAGTGCTTTGTTTCGTTGCGAGTCCTTGTATGATGAGACAAATGTGAGCAGAACAGATGAGCGAACACAATTCTTTTTCAGCGCTGCCAGAAGCAATGCAAAACCTGCCAGTTATCTGCTCAAGAAGGAGTTTATTTATTTATCTATTTATTTATTCGTTAATTTATTTATACAGGTGCCTGCAGCACCTCAAGGGCATTACTGCTGAAGTGGGGGGGGGGGGGGGTGACAACTGGAAGAAAACATGTATTCAATAAACATGAAAAAAAAAAAACTTAACAGCACAGTACAGTTGCTAAAAGCAAGAAAGTAACTTTTTGTCCCCTCCCACTTAACTGAGTTTTCTATCGCAAACCACGGTAAAAATTTTCCCACTCGTTTCCTGCTGGCATCCTACTGGTTCCCAGTAGTATTAGAACCACCAGCAGCTACTAGTAACAGTAGCTGATGGAATGTGTAGCAGCTGGGTTTCTGTCGTGCGCTGCAGAAAGTCAGACTTTGGTGCATTGTTTTCATGGGGTTCTTTTGGCCTAGGAATCATGGTGCAGCAGCTACCTTGGGCCATACAACCAAAACAATGATGACGGCAGAGGTTTTATTTCATGAATCATGCTTTATTATTACTTATGCCTACATAAGCTCTGCAGTTCGCTTGGCCACCCCTTAGTTTGAGATTGTGGTACTACCGCAGGTGTGCTCCAGCTCCAAATCAGATGGCGCCATGAAGTTAGCTGCACAGAAAAGGACTTGTTCCGAAAAACATGCTAGCAACACCATGCTACTGTTATTTACATTTTGAAAGCAGCCACTCATGAACCACACATGTGGTGAGAATCCACACGGGATCAGGTCAAGTGTAGTACAGTCAAGTCTACTTATAACAGATGCACTTATAATGAACGCTCACTCGTTATGAACGAGGGTCGGGGTACCGTCAAAATATGCATTAGGGCTACGAAACTGTCTCAGATTAAATGAACAACCGTGACCATACCACTTTGTTACAATAAAAAAAAGGGGAAGCCTGGTGACCCGCCACACCACTGCAGTTGAAAGACGCACGCTTGCTGCGAATGCGGAGAACAACGAGCACAACCCAGGTATTGGCGCATCTAGTGTCCACCTACCATAGGACAGGTTACAAGGTCTGTCGGTGCACGTGTACCCTGGATGGGTAAAGAACCTAATGTAAAAGCAAATGAGTGGCAATCACGTAAAAGGACCAGTCAAAAACCACCATCTCCGATTTGAGTTATGAATAATAGTCGAGGTATGCGGTGCTCGCCCACCAAGACCGGCGTGTGTGTCATTGACAGAGTCGAATCTCGAGCTTCTGCACTGCTGCCACGTGGAGGCGGCACACAAGAAAACAGATGTGTAGTATGTCATGTGCACACATGCACTGTAGTAGCTTGGGCACTGCTATCTTGTGGAGAATCGAAGAGTTGGGGGGCAAACTACGAAATAGCATAAGCGCCTCATTAGCTATCGCTTTTCCGCGTTCATCAAGCAGCTGGTCCGCAGACTGTTTCGGGCAGGAGCATATGATCACGCTGCAAAGCTTAGAAGGCAGCTTGATAGTGTCCGATTTGAATAAACAGATGTCCAAAAACGACTCTTGGAAAAAAACAAATGCCACTTTTGTAGAAGTTTGCATTCCTTTGGCTGAAATAAGGGGAGTCCACTTCACATGAACTTTGGATACAACGAACAACATCCGTGCGATTGTTATAAGTGGGCTTGACTGTATAATCACATAGCCTTTAATGAAAATTTTTCATGAATGGTGCTCCACCAGAACTTGAGAAAGGGTGAAGGTGGGTCACACATTGTGTGCACTAGTGCATATTGAACCTAAACCCACACATACCAACTGTGTTCACTCAACACTGAGAACACCATTTCTAGGAGCAGTGTAAGTACATGGCCTTAGCATGAGGCCGTAAGTGCTGGTGCTACCAGTGAGGTTACAGGTATACACACCGTTAGCCAGACCTGGCTGCTCAGTGCTGAATGCTTTTGTCTTGTATGGAATGCCACACAAGACACACCTATACGCTGCAGTAGCTATAGTAGTATCAAGACATCCAAAAACGAATTATCATTGAAAGCTAGCCTACTTGGGCTTCGATTGGCATTACTGTAAACAGTGCAGTCAATAACCAAGTGATGAAATGGGGCACTTGTGTGACACTGCAGCAAGTGTCGCAAGGATTATATTACCTAATTGCTTCTGAGAACAGCCCACATAGTATCGCAGTGTATGCAACAGATCGAGCATCCAAATGCTGCTACACAGTGTATGCCATTAAAATTATTGTGGTACACATTACCGGAAAGCTAGCAAGAGTTCACGGTCACCAGTACTCTGCAAGCAAGTCTGTAATAACCTTTCTGTACATTGGATTCAGGTGGCATCACAGACACCATGACCAAGTCCAAGACATAGCTTCCACAGTGCATGTCGAAACAGGCACCAATAAGCAGATTAGGGAAACATTCAGCTTTCCACCAAGCTTCTAGTTTCAAACGCAGTGCCTGATGCAATGTCCGTGCTGCCAATCTAAACAATAGATAACAAAGAAGCCAACAGACACAAAGGGAGGCATAGGAGAATGGTAAAAAAAAATCCCTTATGCTTTCCGTTGTTTCAATGGCTGTTGACTCCTTTGTTGTCTGTCATAACGAAGCCCCTCCCTACATTACTTTGCAAATCTGAAACATGTTACACAATAGTACACATTTCATTGAAGGTTATCACACCCGGAAGAGTTGCTTGTGATTAGCATCTAAAATTTTCATAAAAATCCATTTTCAAAAAAAGAACTTGTAACAATTTTTGATGTGAGAGTGCAGTTTAAGGTAGCAACACAATGAAAACAACAATGCTCTCATCATAACAAATTGCCATATGCAGATAAGCAACAGCAAAGCACTGAAGAAAAAAAAAAGTTTTCTGGATTGTTTTAGATGTGCTACAATGACGTATTAACATAGAAGTATTCACAAAATCCCTTTGTCTGTGCTTTGCTCCGTTCTCGTCCTTGCCGCTCTGAGCGCAGTACTCCTTTTTGTACCAAGGTAAGCGGTGAAAATAAATTAAATATATCAACTATAGCATTAATATCAGTACTGTGCTGTCTGCCTCCCGCGAAACTGCCGGCGAAAGTAACTTTCCTCTGAGCATGCTGAGCTTTTTTCTCGCAAAGCTGCACTGCGATGTAGCTCCTCGAACTATAACCATAACCAGTAAAGGCAAGCATAACTTAGTTTTGAAAACGAACATTCGTACTCTACTGCTACTGCGGCGTAGCGCATTAGCTCGGCCGGAGCTCCTGCTTTTTTTTTTCTTTTTTTTTCTTTCTTGCCTGTTTATATATCTCCAGGCTTGCTTCGTAGTTTAAACGTAACTATTATAGTACCGCTTCACGGGCAGCACTAACTCCAGGCTTGCTTCGTAGTTTAAACGTAACTATTATAGTACCGCTTCACGGGCAGCAATAACAATCAGAGGCTTTTAAGGTCACGTTTTGTTATTATTTTTTCTTTTTTTTTACTTGCGTACAAAAATACGGCCCATTTGGAATTACGGGGTCATACCACCTCACTTCGGTAGTACACTCCGTTTTCATCAGTAGTGGCCATCACTGCCGGACATGCTTGCGTTACTGTTGGTCTTCCCCAGTGTCATAAATTAGTCCTCGCAAATCTGCCAGGTAGGAATAATCCAATCGGACATGTGTTTTTACGGGTCACAGATAAGTCAAATATACTTAGGCAGAACTACGGGCCAACAAAAGTGATCACCTCACTTGGTAGTTCACTCGAATGTGATCAGCGGCGGTCATCATTGCCGGGCTTACGTGCCTGAGAACCGCTGTGCCCGTTTGCATTGCTGTTTTCCATTCATTTAAATGAGTCTTTGCAAAACCGCCGGACCTGAGCCCTAACGCGTTACACAAGTCGTGAAGACCCACAACACGAGAGAGAAATAAGCTTTTACTCACAATTGCAGCGCGGTGCTAGGCCTTGTAGAAGAGTCGTTTTACATTTTTGCGTCTTGCCAGATTGTCATATCGCTCAAATTTACGTAGAAATGCTCTAAAATAATTAATACCAAACATGTTAAAAGCGCAAAATACTCGCGGTGCATCGCGCTCGTAAACACGCATTGGTACACAGGCACGAACATCTGCCGCCAAATTCGGCACTCCCTCAAGATATTACACTGCGTAGACTTCAGGACAGCCACTTTTGGCTTGTGGAGGCTCAAGTGGCTCAAGCCTATGGCTCAAGCTGTAGGACGTGGTCATAGGTGCTAGAGGCCTGCAATTGTCAAACTGTAATGCAAGAAATACGTGACATAATAAAATTTATTTACATTATTTAAAAAATAACTTCTTGTACATAATTGTATTCGCTGCACTTAGAGAGTTAATGCCGATGTGTCATAAGACGCGTGCGTCGTCTGCTGCGCTAGCAGACAGCAGAAGTAAACAGTAACGTGCACTATGCTATAATAAAGGAAATGTTTCTTCTAAATGATAAAACTTCTTGTGTCCCTGACGCTTGGAATACCTCATAGCGATATTCCACTATGTGGCTACTGCTCGAGAGAAAAAAAAAAAAACAGACATATGCTTAGCTTGTTTGTAAAATTGCCTGTTCTTCGATCGTCTACCGTTGTATTTCAGCCCACTATAATTCTTATAATGTAACCTAGACTTACCAGAACCATGTTTTAAATATTGGTACATAGTTTTCGTTCTTTCTTTTTTTAGTGAAATGCGTAAAAATGCGGTAAGTGTATGCAACAAGCTTTTGTATGGGACTGCATAAACTCAAATGCATGCTTTTGTACACCTTCAAGCCAACTGAAGATCATCGGGTCGTCTGCTGGTTTCAGCAGACACCAGTACAAACCAGTAGCTCCCAGCCAGCACGAAACGAGTAGGAAATTTTCACCTGATTTTCATGGTTAGGATACATGTGACATGAAATACTGGGTGAAAATCTCAAGCAATGTGTTTCCTGTCTCTCTTGCTCGTTTGGCCTTTTCTTGCATTTTGCTTTTTTTTTTCATCCCCGTGCTCCTGGTAAAGTGCACTCAGTGCAATATTCAAGTTCTATGCTATGATGCTGGCTGTGATATGTGCATTTCGTTCGCATGACGACAGGCAGAAAGATTGCTTAAATAAATCCCAGATTGCAAGCACTTGTGACACACGTAACTGTCAACTTGCTTTTGATGAAAGTTCAGGAGTGTGGTGCGGCACAGAACGAGGTGGATGTGAGAGTAGCGACGTCAGTTGTAGAGGGGCACTATAGTTTATGGCTAGCCTAACAGGAGCACTTAGAGAATATCACAATAATTCTCTTGGCTGTAGGGCTTAGACACTGGGCTGCAAAAAGTTTTTTACACTTCTCTATTATTATTTTGTCCTGTTTTCTCCACGCAGCATGTCGAAACCATTCGCATTGGTGAAGTACCCAGATGAGGAGGACAGCTTGGCAGCTGTGCCGGTGGGCTGGCTTGATGGCGACAGCCATTGCTTCTGGCCTATGGCCAGCCCAACGGCAGTGATTCGCCTGGCAAAGAGCCAGGCTGATAGAGATGCCAGCGGGCACCAATGGACACGGTGCCCAGTGACAGTGGTTGCCTCTTGCCGTAAGTATAGTCACATTGTAGACTATGTAAAGATGATGATGATCTGGCTAGCAATCGTAAAGAGCTCTTTAAGAAATTCTTTGAGCCTTCAACTCTATGTGACTAAATTGCGACTAAGAAGTTGTAATTTAGCAGCCACTTAGCCAGTTATCAAAAAACAAAGAGGAATGAACTGTTCTCTGTAAGCCGATCGAAGGCGACTTTTGAAACATACTAGTGCCTTATTCTTGAAGTCCTACAGTTTTCAGCGTAACTGCTGGAGTCAACATGCAAAATAATTACAGTTAAGACAGAAAAGTTTAATGCGGTTCAGTTTTTTTTTCTTCCAGTTTTAAGTAAGCGTGCTGCAGCAGCTAAGCGTCAGGCACTTTGCTGCTGGGACGAGTCCCTGTGTTACGTGCATGCAGTGAAATGGAGCAGTGCAGAATGTGCTTGTGCAATATAGTATCAGTGCTTGTTAAACTATCCCACTTGATGTAAATTAGTGTTCTTTCACAATGTTGTCCTTCTGTGCAAGCATTGACCTCGATGCCCCTTTTACACTACACGAGCTTGAAGCTGCACTTCTTGCTAACGCCACTCGGTCGGCTCCTGGTGAAGATGGAATCACTTACTCTGCTAACGCAAAAGATAACGCAAAAGAGTACCTTCTCAACCTCTATAACACCGCCTGGGAAGAAGGCTCTCTGCCATCTCCTCCGTAGCCATGTGTTGCATAGTTTTTAAACCCTAGAAATTGGAAACACGTTTTAATTGTAAATATAAAAGAATGCCTCTGCCACATGAGTGTTTCAATAGCATTCAAACATGGATGGAGTCTGTTGGCTGAACTGACTGGTGACTGCAGTTACAAGGGCAGCTGAACAGGCGTTAATTCGGCAAAGTAGCCTAGAACTTCTTTTACATACAGCAGTATCATGCACTTTCGGATGTGTATGTGTTATGGCCAAGCGTTGAGGAATGATATCAATGAAATTTATAAAGAAGGGCAGGTCGTTCAACCAATTGCATGTTAGTGCTTCTATGGAAGTCTATGATCCTACTTCCAAGTTTCGATGACCGGGGTTGTTGCATATTTTAAAAAATGCGAAATGTAATTGTGATCAGGAAGCCCCTTCCATTAAGAGTGACCGCCATAATTAAATGCTCACAAGATGTCATGACAGACAGCAGAGCGTCAGCAATGAGGTAATATGTCAAAGAACAGATTTCTTTTATTTTTATACATGACTAGCCATATTAGCAGTGTGCATCTTAGGGGAGTGCTTGACGAACATTGCTACCAAGCAAACAATAAATGTAATATGTGTTTTTGCCGGCATAAAGGCATGATCAGTTGGGCTGGGCAATAGATGTCTTACATATAGCTTATTATGCGGCAATCTGCCGCGTCATACCGGCAGCTACAGCAGCACTATCAGCAGTCTAGTGCTTTCAGACCCGCAATGCCAATGAAGCTGATCAGCAGATGGTTGCTTGATCTGTCATAGGCTGATCGAAAACCACTTCGTTGAGGCAATGGCCTAAGTAGTTGCACTTGTCTGTGCCTTAACCATTTAAGAAAATGAAATAAACAGCACTTCAATGTTCAAACTTTAACGTTTATGAGCAGTGAGCTATGCCAGAAATTTCAGTCAACATGGCCAGTTCTACAACAGGTAAACCTAGCAAAACATTGAGTTGGCCATGCTAGTTGGCACAGCTATACCAACTAGCTGTATACCAACCTATGGTCATGATACTACAGCGTAAGAAAAGAAAGAGGGATCAGAGAAAGGAAAGCACGGGACAAGCGCTGACTTACAATTAAGGGTTTTCTTTACCAATGATTTGGTATATAAAGAAACACTCAAAGGTGTGAAAGTGTTGATGCAGATAAACCATATAACACAACACTAAAGCCCACTCAGATATGTATGCAACCTCCAAGCATTCTCAAGAAAGGCAATCTCCCTGTCACTTAGAAAACTTTTTTTGCCTACGCAGTTATCTTGGTCCAATATAGAAATCCTCAACCACTTCCTGTGTTGTCTAATCATCATGGGTGTAGTGCAGGTGTAGTACAAATTTCATTCATTTCATATTAATTCTTTGCAGGCTCTTACAAGAGCGCCGAAAAAAAGATGCGAAAATATGAATTTACATCTGCTGTGGAGACGTCAGCAGTTTCTGGTAATTATAATTCCTGGAGTTATAATTAACAAAAAATTATTTGCATACTGAAGATGATATTAATGTGCAATTCTTTCTTTAGGAAACGAGGGCATTGAAGATTGGCCCGTGGAAGTGGAGCTGCCATCACCTCGTATGTTATGAATTGTCATCGACATTTAATCTATAAGCTTGATTTTAGTTCAGATTGTGAATATATGGCAGTAGGTGCTTGCAAGAGCTGCAAAAAAAAAACTGTAGCTCATTGCACTCTCAGAGAAATAGAACACATTTACCGTATATTCTCATGTCAGTATACAGATGTCAGTAACCATTTCTTGGCAAACTGCCAGTTGCCCGCAGTTCTAGGGTAATTTTAGTTTACTCAAGAGGTAAAGATGCAGTGTTGAAATTTCTAGTAGACTGCTTGAAATTGGAATGATTAAATTTCTTGAGTTAGGCAAGCATGGCCAGATGTAAACGTGTCACATGCTCATTAAGTATTGAGTGATTTTGGCTCCTTGAATAAGGAAAAAAATAGTAATATCTTGTTAATTTGGCCTTCAAGGGATCAAGAAAAATTTTCGAATTATTGAATGATACTATATACTGCCAAAAACCTCCTGCATCACAGTAGTTTTATGTGATGAATGCAAGAAATATGGTTGTCTGTACTTGAGAGGTAAAAACTTATTAACATTGATCATTTTCCATGGCTACATCAAGTACTTTGCTTTGTGCACAATGTCAGGAGTGTTGAAGAATTGCTATAATATGATGCCTGCATAGCCCTTTTCACAGTGCAGTACAGTAGCAGTAATGCCTCTTCACAAATGGCACTGCTCTGTTTCAAAAATGCTTGCATGGACCATGGCTCTTGATGGCAGCGGCAGAATGTTGTGAATTTAACAAAAGTGAAACAGTGTTGCTGGGATATATTTGACAGACGGGGGACTTTTTATCTTAGTCACTCTTCTGCTATAGTGTGCATGATTGTTGCGTGTGCACGGGCGCCACTGTTCCATGCGACTCAAGCTGGGAGGTCT
Organism: Amblyomma maculatum; assembly: GCF_055883805.1. Classification (NCBI taxonomy): domain Eukaryota; kingdom Metazoa; phylum Arthropoda; class Arachnida; order Ixodida; family Ixodidae; genus Amblyomma; species Amblyomma maculatum. The sequence goes on from NC_139349.1 coordinate 119,598,731, forward strand.
ATTTTGGGAATTGCTGTCTTTCTGGGTTGCATAAATTAACACAACTTGGGGTTTGAAATAGGTGCCTTTTACTGTTACCTGGCAAAGAATGGTCAAACAAAAGCACCACCTCACTTTAATCTGGACAGTATGAAGGAGCACTGAACAGGGTAAATGGGGTACACCTCAGTTTGCAGGTCGAGCCAACGTTTCGACAAGTGAATTTGTCTCCGCCTAGACGAAGACAAGTCCACTTATCGAAACGTTGGATCGACCTGCGAACTGAGGCGTACTCCACTTACCCTTGTTCAGTGCTCGTTCATACCGTGTAAACCATCTTCTTCCTCTCGTTCTACCTTTAATCTGGACAGTTTGTTTATTATTTTTCGTGCCTCCTGCATTACCACTAATGATGTTCGTGTTCCAGCACCTCTGAATGAAGGCGCTGAAGTGCCAGCAGTGACACTTTCTGAAGCTGTCGGCAGGGAAAGTGCAGCCCTGAGCTCCGAGGAGGCTGCCAATGAAAGTGGGACTGTTGAAGGTGAAATTTTCACTTTGTTTTCTTTTTTTAATGTAAAATAACCTAGAGCAAAAAAACAGGAATGCTAGCCAAGCATGGGGACAATGTGAGAGGATGGGACAAATGTTTGTCCTGTCTTACCAATTTTTCCCTGTCTGATTTTCACTCCTATTTCTCTGCTATCAAGTAATGCTCTCAGCTAGAGGTTAGACCTGTTTAGCCTTAAAAAAAAGCAGCAAATTTTATTTTCCTCAGTATATCCTATGCTAGTGAACTGAAGTTGGCATTGCCAGAAATATCTAGAGAATAAATATTTAGGAAGGTATTACACGGAGTTCACGATCAGACTGAAATTATGTTCTTTGAAAGTGATAACTCTGAAAATGTTTACTGGTATTCTTCAAAGACAGTCCCTACTGAACCAAAGTAATGCTAAAACATACAACCTAGTATTTCGATTCGCTTTCAGCTTTTGTCATTCATACTGCACTGGCTGCTGTAGTTAGTAACTTTTGTTGTCATCTTTTGGATCCTGGCATTGCTGCTGCCTCTCTTGCCCACGATCACCAGAAAGCCATCACCAATAATGTACTGCGTGCAGTGGTCCCATGTTCTGTGCTTTTTCTTCTTGCAGAATAATTTATTCACTTCCAGGGGCATACAGGTCAAAGGGGCTCATATTTTAACTTTTGTTGTCTTTGATAGTATCTTAAAAGTTCATTAGCTGGAAGCGAATGCAGTGCCTCAGATGGAGTGTAAAATGTGGAAGAAAATTAATTTGGACATCATGCAGCCCCTGTGCACTCCCTTATAAGGTACCCAAAACCAACAGGGTGGCACGCTCTCATTTAGGAAAGATCTCAGCAGTCTAACCACCTTCTGCAGCATCCGCTGCCATTCATCTTTTCTTGCATACAGCAAGATTTATGTGTGATAAGCAATAATTACGACCTTTTTTATTTCTCAAACATTCGCCTGTGCCTAGCAAGAAATTTCAGTTGGTCGGCAAAAAACAGCCCGCTTTATAGAGATGGTGCCACATTTTCTGACTTAAAATTTCATTTTTATTTGCATACTTCAACTTAAAGTGGCAATAAGCTGAACAGTGTTTACCACAAAATGGTTTCATTTAGTGCACACAAAAATGCTTGCACTATTTATTCTAATACTCTCAGAGCGTCTCACATAGGACTGTATGCCATGTATGACGTCATGTTTATCTTGCTGACAGATGGCAACAATGAGTCACTAGATGATCATGTTTGACATATATGCTGGCAAAAGTTTGCTGTTTGAAAGAGGCAGTTGTTTCAAGCTGATTTTCCAGCGAGTTAGCTTGTGGATTAATATTTGGGCATCGTTTGAGGCATATGTCTGCTTTATGCCATTGTGATGGAATACTTCATTTAAATGTTGCCAGCATATTCGTGGAACAGGAGATATTAAAAGGGAGTCTTCGCAAATCCCAGTTGGCATGCAATATATTTGCCCCCCCACCTCCTTCTCAAATCGCTATCATCTGGTGTTGCTTGATCATGAACCCACCCTGTTTTTTTTGTTGTTTAGTTCACTTTTGTAAGCACTTGTTTGTATTCTTGCTTTTGGCAACTACCTTTTTATTCAATGCCTACCTCTCACTTATACTGGAAACTATAAGCAAAATCCAGATGGCAAAACTAGAAACAGTAAACTAGTTACAAGACCAGCACTACATTCAATTCTCGTGTCCAACCCAGCTGGACTGTGCATAGAATCACGCAGCAGCTCACAGGTTATTGGCTGCCCCCTGCTTCGGCATCAGTGCGGCATAGGCATACTTTTGCTCTTTGGCAGTAGAAGCTCGTGGAACCCCTGAGCTCTGCAGAACCCAGTTTGAGAACCCCTGATTAGTGCATAAACAAAAAGAAAGCCTAGGAGTGGTACCTTGCAGCTTGCGCAGTTACTTGGTAAAAGGTATGCAAAACAAGATTACCTGCTTAGAGGTCTGATCAGAACTAAATTTTCTGTTTAGTAATATTGCAGATGACTATAGTGTAGCTCCTAGCCTTTGAAACATGTTACTGTGCATCACCCTTTATGCACTGCATTTTGCATTGGAATGTGATGAATTACTGTGGCAAATTTTTCTTAGCGTTCCTTTTTCAGAATTCTGTGTTGTTCCTTTTTGTCATAAGCAATAGGCAACTGTGTGCAGTGTCTGCAGTTCGATAGTGCAGAGATGTATGAAGAAAGCCTATCTGAAATATTGAACATAATATAGGGGTGCCAGCGGAAACACAAAGATGCGTACACAAGAACGAAGAGGTAGCTACAGCACAAAAACACACATCTGACGCATGCGCATCTGCGGTGGTGCTGCAGATGCGCATGTGTCGGATGTGTATTTTTGTGCGGCAATGCTTCTTCAATAAACCACAGTTGATAGTCCAGCATCCGTCTGTAGCTACCTCTTCGTTCTTGTGTACGCACCTTTGTGTTTCCGCTGGCACCCCTGTAATTATGTTCAACATGCACCAACTGGCCCAAGAGCTAATGTTATTGTATCTTATATATTTCCTGTATTTATTTACGTCCACATGGTGGTGGGCTCATCTTGGATTTAATCTTTACTTTGTCCTCTGATGTGGAACTTGACACATGATTCACCTTTTTGTTGCATTTTGTTTATCAGCCAAGGACAACAGTGCAATAGAGATCTTTGCTGCAGCAAGTGTAATGCATTAGCTCCCAAAAGTACTTGTAGTTACACAGAACAGACTCCTACCTCCAGAATTTTTCTAATATCATCTTGTCATGAAAAACACTTTTCAAATGATGCAAAGCTAAATTACAGCCGAAAGCCTGCTCTGCTTTCTGACTCCCTATTAGCATGTGCTTCTCATGACAGTAGAAGAATACATTAATCCTTTCTGCAATGCAGTAGCAGTGGAAATGCTTCTGAAGTGCCATAACCATTGGCAGAAGCCCAGACTGAGGAGGCATTTGCAGAACAATATCGCAGCTCTTTTGCTATCTGTCACACGTAGAGGAGCTCTGTTTGACCTAAGTGTTCATCAGTGTGATGACATTTATAACTTTTACATTAGGCTGGCAAGGAATAGATGCATGTGTTATGAGTGTCTCTGTGAAAGTTGTAGAAAGTTAGGGGCATAAGCAGCATGTTGCTTCTTGCTATTTACACTCATACTGTTTTATTGGTGCCTAGGGCATAAGTGATGCTATCGGCCTTAGGAAGCTGTACTCTCACTGAATTTATTATTGATTGCTTCAATTACAGCTGCAGTGCTCAGGGTCCTGAGGATTTTGCAGGCACTGCGCAGCCAGTCTCCCCACCAGCACCTCCTCCCGCCCTTGCTCTGCCCGCCTACACTACAGAGGAGCTGGAGGCAGCCGACGCTGCCTTGCAAGATGATGGTGTGGCAGCTGCACTGGTAATCTAATGCTTTTTAATAATTCTGAACTGAGAAAAAGGAGTACCTAGTCAGGGTTTGCAATATAAAGTAATTCAGATGTTTGTGAAAAAGGTGCATGCCATGCTCTGTGGATAACATGCTCATCATATTCATAATTCTTACTGATTTGCTTGAGTATGTTGTCACTTCTGCATGTTTTATTAATGTAAATATCTTGTGCATGAAAGCTGCATATACAGATTACTGGGTGCTTCAGTGAACATTTTCAAAAATTCTGAATAAGGGGAGGCTAGAAAAAATAGATTGTAGGAACGCATTTCCTGATGCAACAGGCACAATGTACGGCTAAACTTTAGTAATTACATGGTTAACTAAACTCAGTTATTAAATCTTTAATTTAATTGCGATTTGGTGGTTAGTGGCAGTGGGGAGTTCAATTCCATCAATCGTGCCATACTTTTTTTCAATAAACAAGTTTCAAAAGCACTGCAGAATGAGGAAATTACACACGTTTTCACTTGAAAATGGAAATTATTGTAAGAGGCGTGGAAGCTCAGTGAGGATGGCAACGTTTGCTGAGGCTTGTTGCAGTGACCATGGCACTAAATTCGAACTGTGCTTTATTTCTCTTTATTGCTCTAAGAAAGTAACGTCTACACATTTGGCTATTACTGTCCTTTTCTTTCCATGTAAATCTGATGCAAAAGTGCTTGCAGTTTGAACTGAGCACTGCAACATGTCCGCAGTGGGTGTCACATCTGCAGCGACACTCCTGCATGTCTAATGCATAAAGTTTCAGTTTTGCTTCAGGAAGCATTACAATTGCTCGTGCTGCAGGGCTTTTGGCAATTACATTTTCATTTCAGGAATTGATACTACTACATGGTCTTGTATATGGTCTCAAACCGCTTTTGACACTATACCACCAAACTGTGCAACAACACTGATGTTTGGGCCCGTTGATGTTGATTCATCAACGTATAGTGCTCACAGCACGAAAAAAATGAGGACATGAAGAAACACACAACAGGAGGAACTTCCAACTAAATTTTATATAAAATAAAAAAAGCTTAAGTATTGTGCTGTTATTGCCATGTGGTAGTCAACCGTGTTTGTCCTGAAAGGCCATTTCATTATCATACAGAAACAATGAGGGGGGCTGACACATTGATCTCCCGCTTTTCTGATATGATATACCTCAACAATATCTCTTTCAGTCTGATCTTTCTCGCACCCAAGAAACTTGGTTTTTCGAAAAATTAGCTTACACTTACAGTTTCTGCATTCAGTGGCAAGATTACTCCCTTTACCGTCTTTGACTTAATCATATTGCTCCCTGGCTCTCTCATTAAAACAGTGTCCTGTTTGACCAATGTAAACTCTATTACAAGTGAGTGGAACACTGTAAACTACCTTTGTAGTGCACCGGGTGAACCAGAGTTGGTGCTTGATACTACAATGCGGCTTTTGCTCTTTCATCATCATTGGACAAATTTTTTAGAGCCTACTTGATGCAGAGAAGAGCATGTTTACATTGTATCTTTTTGCAACCTTCTTAAATTATGGGATACTTTGCGAATGCACGAAATGACTTGTGTTGTCAGCCTCTGATCTTGCTTATCTTGCTTTTTACTGATCTTTTTCTTTTTTAGCAGGCTGTCTGCAACTGCTTAGTATCTGGAGGATAGCCGGACATGTGCAAACGCTGTGCTTGTATTTTAACGCTCTGAGATATTTGATGACAACATGATTTTTCCAACGTGTAATTGAGGCAATTCATGGCAACTGCTCATTTTACTACCTTCCAATGAGCACTACTATAGGGGAGGAGTGCCTTTTGTGATCTAGGATTATACATCCAACATATGTGCCCTTTCAAAATTGAAATTCTTAGGTCACGGAACTGTACGCTGTCTTCATGTGGGAGCTCATGCACAGCCCATGAGTTCACAGCCCTGTGTTTTGTTTATGTTGTGGTGTCAAGTCCTTGTTTTCGAGCTGTTTTTTATCCCCACTTTTTCCTCTCTTGCCCATATCATGCTTTCTTTCATTACTTGATCTGCTGCCAAAAACAGGAATGTTAAGACTGCTTAAAGAAAAGTGGTTGCTAGGCATGCAGCTTTACTCATGTTCTTGGGGTACATAATATTAGATCATGCTCAGTTTCGGGATAATGGGCCCCGTGGCAGCGGCTCAGTCACTCAACTGCTGAACCCAAAAAGAGTTCAAACCTGGCTGCAGCAACCACTTTTCCATGGAGGTGAAAAGCAAGGTGCACGTGTGCTGTGCGATGTCAGTGCACGTTAAGGATTCCAGATGGTTAAAATTTGCAAACCCCTCTTCTACAGCATGCTCTTAGCCCGAATTCCTTAGGGACTGCAGCCCAAATACATCCAGCACACATATCTGCTAAAAGCCTCAAGTTATAACATGATAACAGCGACCACTTTTGCTCAGCACCTAAATTTGTCTGCTCCTAGCAAATTAGAAAAAAAAATGTCTTTGTTTGCAGTGGTAGAGAGCTGTTGCATCATACAAGAATGATGCATTAAATAGCAGGCACAATTGTATGAGCTGCTGACAATTGGTCACACAGTTATCTCAGTTATTCTATTCAGAAATAAACTAACAGTACTTGTTATTTTATGTCTAATAGCATTTTCGCAACTATGATTTTCTTTCTTTTCAGCGACAGCAGCTGCTCCGCCTGGGGGGAAAAGGGCTAAAGGAGGTGGCGGCCAACGCCATGACCGCCATCATGGGGGTGTCCGTACAACGCCTGTACAGTCTGCACGGCCGGAAAGGAAAACTTTCCTTTATCGGCCTTAGATTGTGCAACGTGGTCACAGGTATATTTTTTTATTAATTACAGTAGCTTTTAATTTTAAAACATGAGCGAAAGCACATGTAACAGGCTTTGCTGCACTTTGTTTTCATCTGTAAAATCTGTTACCACTTTACCCAGCTTACGACTTCTTTTTTATAACAGATGAATATTTTGTTACTGCAATTGTTTGTGGGGCTGGTTGCAGTTTTCCTCAGTGGGCATCTAAGGAATGAACAGCAGATGTATTTTGAAAAAGCCCTCAAACCAGTCAAGTCCATCTTTTCTCGCAGCATTGCAGTCATGTTGCACTGGCCAGCTATTTGTGTTCCCCCTCTAGTCCTTGAAAGGTGGACCATAGTGTCATAGTAGCTATATACAGTTGGTTAGAAGAGCTTTCTTGCGAGAGCTTTTTCTAAAGTTGCATTTGGTTGCCTATAGTCCTTGAATTATGAGGCCCATTCCGTGTAACATTTACTTGTGTGTCCTCTTCTGTTTTTTTCAATAAAACTTGTTGCTGGGCTGGTTCCTCGTCCTTTTGCGCTACCTTTTATTCTTCTGTTTTTCTTTCAGTGAAATAAGCTTGATTTCTGTGAGCCAACAAAGTGTTCCTGTTGGCCTAAAATGTCCATTTATCTTGTGCAGATGTTATCTGCCAAAAGACAGGCGTGGATGTTGCTGAAGCGCACGGCTTCATTAAGAAGTGGTTGCCAGGGTCAGTGGACCGTGGTGACGGTAGAAAGCGGCGCTTTGCCGAAACACTAAATACAAGTTCTGCCGCCAGCCTGGCAACCACACCGAACCCCTGTGCTTCGGCGACGTCCAGTACGGCACCCTCACTGCCTCACCCGGCCCACACCTCCAGTGCTGCCCTGCAGGGCCCTGCTGGCACCTGAGGCTGCTCATGAGTGGCCTCTACCCGGTGTGCCAGCGCTCTTCTTGGTGTTCTACCGCTCCTCCTCCCGTCCGTGACCACCGAAACGACTCATATGGCCCTGCTCCCCTAGCTCGTTCCCACTACAGGGCGCCACCTCCTCCGCAACAACCCCAGCGGCTGGACTTTGCTGATCGCTGCGATCCTGTTACCGAGGGCTATTATTTGGACCGTGCTCGTGAACCACCCGTCTGTTACCGCTGTGGTATGCTTGGCCACATATCCAGATTCTGCCGCCGCCGGAACCCGCCACCACGCTACCAGTGCCAATGGACAAATCTTCGTTCTACTCTGAGCCCAGAAGTCCATGACCCGACCTATCCCCCTCCTTCGGGCTCCTACCGCTACGTACCACCACGCAACGACTCGCCAGTTTCTGATCGCAGCCTGACTCCTCCTGCCCGCCGCTCCCGACAATCGCCTTCTCCCCGCCGTTCTTCTCCGCCACCGGGAAACTAGCGTGTGCGGCCGATGGAGGTGCGGTCGCCAGGTCATCGATATTGCCAATTCCTCTACCGGTCGTTATGCTGAAGAACCGCTTGGAAGTGTCAGTGGATGGTGTTTGTGTTATGGCCTTAGTGGATACTGGTGCTACAGTTTCCGTGATGAGCTTAGATTTTAAGAACCGTCTCGACCGCAAAATTATGTTTGGCTGGGATAGAACTGTCATATTTCGAGGTGTAGGGGGAGAATCGTTGGTTCCGCTTGGTATTTGTTATGTAAATGTAGCGATGGCTGGACACGAGTTTAGAACTGAATTTACGGTGCTCCCTCGCTCTACGCACGACGTTATTCTAGGAGTTGACTTTTTACAGCAGTGTGGCGCAACTCTCGACTTCAACAGTGGCGAGATATCAATAAGCCCCAGCCTTCGATCGGCCCTCATAGAAGAATCGCCGCGGGCGGTCCAAGTGTTTTCTGTCTTCGAAGGTACCGTCGTTCCGGCGATGTCCGCCATCTTCGTCCCAGTTGTGTCTTCGGGTGCGGTTCCCAATGCCTTCGACGCTCTGGTGGAACCCACTTCCCTTTCCGGTGCCAAAAAGAGTGTGTTGGTGCCCCGCAGCGTTGTTCGAGTGAACGAGGGCCGTACCACGCTTTGGACTGTCAACCATACCAATGAACCCGCCGTATTGCCGCGTGGTTTCAAACTCGCCGACTTTGAAGAACGCCTTTCTATGCACATCGCCGCGTTCAATGAAGGCGTTGCTCGTTCAACTAGACGTCCCGATCATGCTGATTCCCAGTTTAAGTCTATGATAAATGAATCGCTACCCACCAACGACCAGCGAATATTGATGGAGGTTCTTATGAAACATGCGGACGTGTTCGACTTTGCTCGAGATCAGCCACCACCGATTCCGCCTTCCCGCACCCATCACATGATCGACACTGGATCTGCACACCCGATTAGACAGACACCATACCGTGTTTCACCTTCAGAACGTAAGATAATTGACGAACAGGTCCGTGATATGATGCAAAGAGGAAGTAGTTCATGTAGTTCACAGGTAGTTCATGTCGCAAGAATGTACACAGGTAGTTCATGTCGCAAGAATGAAGCGCTGCCACTCTCGCTCGGGACTCTGACAGCCCAGGGGCTTCGTCTGCCAAGGGGGAAATGTCAGGGATGCGCACAGAAGAGGAGAAGGAAGTGCAAAAAGAGGCTCTCCGGGATAGAGAAAGAAGAAGAAGAAGCTCACCATCTGTTACTTAGCACATCAGGCTAAGGTGCAGAATCGCTCTGTAAATAAACTCTAACAATATGTTATTTTTAAATAAATGATAACACTTTGATTTTTGTTGCGCCTCATTTTATGCATGTGTATATAAATTGTGCAGTTTGGCAGTAGTAAAGCATGTGGCTTGTATAATGCAAATATTAGCTGGAATGCACTGAAAATGCATGGCCTGAATTCTGGGCCAGCTTTAACAGATAGGCTAAACAATTGTCTAATTGTGGCATGTCCACTTTTAGTAGACTGGCTGAATGCAGGTTCAATCATGGCATGAATGTCGGGCCAATGTTATCACATCGGCATAACACTGGCTTAATCATGGGTGAACGGCGGGCCAACATGAATATATGGGCAGTACAGTGGTTCAATCATGGGTGAACGGCGGGCCAACATGAATATATGGGCAGTACAGTGGTTCAATCATGGCATAATGTCGGACAAATGTAGGCTGGAGAGCGGTCCAATCGTGGCATGAACGTCGGCCCAAGGTTGGAAAAAGTCTCTTTTGGCCTAAATGCCAATGACGGTCCGACTTTCGTGCCGTTTTTTACCAATGTAACGCCAGCGCTGGTCCTTTCAAAGGCTACGGGAGAGAGGTATCGAGTGGGATGACCAATTACTGAGCGATTTGGAAGTGGAATGGAGAAGTTGGTGTTTAGACCTCGCCAATCTGAGACAAATTTCCTTCCCACGTTGCATCGTACAGAACGACCAAGTTTCCTGGCAGCTCCACATTTTTTGCGACGCAAGCCCGACGGCCTACGGGTGCTGTTCCTACCTCCGCATTGGAGAAGACAACGAAACGGTGAGCGTCAACCTCATCCTTGCCAAGTCACGTATGGCGCCTCTGAAAGCCTTGTCGCTGCCTCGGTTGGAGCTGATGGCAGCTGTAATTGGATGACGCAGGGCCACCTACTTACAAGGAGCAATTGACCACCAAATGAAAGTATTCTTTTCGACTGACTCGATGATTACGCTTCCCTGGATTAGAAGTACCGCGAAAAATTGGAAACCATTCGTGAAAAACAGAGTGAGAGAGATACAAACTGCAACCAACCCGGAGAGATGGCGGCATTGCGCGGGAAACAGTTACCCAGCGGACTGCCTCACGAGAGGCATGAAAGAAGAGAAAGATGCCACCCGGGGCCATCATAAGGAGACCGGTGCAGCTCCTATATCCCTTGGAAACGCGCGTAAAATGAGTTTCACTCATTTTGGGGGGAGGATGTAAAGAATATATAAAGAAAAAGAAAAAGAACCGACAATCCCATAGCTCGACTTCAGAAACGAAAAAGGGCCATAAATCTGAGCACAAAGCAGAGAAGAAATGTGGAGCTCTTGCTCCCGAAAGAACAGCCAGCAAATGTCAGCGCGTTCCTAGGTTTCAAGTTACAAACCGAAGACGGCATGGTCCACTTTCTGGGAACGACCGGGGAACGCACGATTGGAAACAAAGGTCGGAGTGGCACCCCGCTGAGGAGAAGGAGGGGCCTGGGCCGGCGACGAGGAGGCTGTGCGCACGTGCGGGGTGCGAGTCTTGCTCTGAACGACTGGCCGAGAGAGAGAGAGTGAGAGAAGAGGGGACGGGACAGTGCGGAACGCACTCTTCGTCGGAGAAAGACGCGTGCAAACTTTGCTCAATATAGCCAGTGTTTTTGTTACGGTTAAACAGTTTTTGTCCGCGTGTGATTTCTTCACTTTTATTCGAATCCCCTAAACTTCAAAGTTGCAGTAACAAAGTTCAGTCTAATATCAAATCAGCAACTACTACACAGCGCACGAAAGGCCCAGCTCCTTGCAGCTTCGATCCCGAACCACCGCTTGGGCACAACAATCTGGCTGGCAGCGGAGGGATCACCATGCATCAGAGCCCCATGATTACAGCTTGGTGAGTGACGTTTTCCCTTTGAGATTTACCAGGCTCTCGAAGTACGTGTCGGAGCTGGCAATTGAATCCATTATCGGAGGCAGAGCGTGGTGTTTGTGACCTGTCTCGACAAGGAACAATTGGGGAAAGTCTAAAGTGTAAAGAAGAAGTTCTTAGTAAACGGACAGATAGCCAAGAAGGAAGAAGAGGAAGTGCTTTTGCGGACCAGCTGACTAAGAGTTAAGCCACGACCACTCCGGTTCGTCTCGCTACCAGTGCCCGCTACCAGTGCCTGGATCCCCGCTTAACATAGTGTCAGCTCATCCTGGACCTACAGCCTCAATTGCTATTGAAGTGTAAAGAGTTGGGGGTGGAAACGGGAAAGGCCGTGCGAAAGCCTCAACTTATCAATGCCATTCTCGCTCTGCAAGCAGACGACGATGAGGTCATTGAATACTGGAAGCTAATTAAGGAACGGGGAAAGAAAGAGGAAGAAGAGAAACGTTAGGCCGACGAAGAGAAACGTCGTGCAGACGACAAGGGCCGCGAACAGGACATTGAGATGAAGCGGTTAGAACTTGAAATGAAGAAGGCTGAAGCACGTCTTGCTGCTCCTCAGGCAATTAGCGTTGGAGACGGGGGCAATATTAAGATCAAAGATCTGATGCAATCTTTTCAGCTTGGTGAGGACATTGGTCTGTTTCTCGTGAACTTTGAGTGGACTTGCAAAAAAAGGGAATCAACAAAAGACTCTTGGCCGCAGCACCTATTGCCTTTGTTGCCGTGTCAGGTCGCTGATGTAATTGCCAGAATGAGCCAGGAAGGCTCTGACAATTAGGGTCAAATAAAAGCGAGCCTTCTAAAGAGATATCGTTTGTCACCCGAAGCGTTCCGTCAAAGGTTCCGTAAAGGAACAAAATGGCAAGCAGAAATGTACCAGGAATTTGGCTACAATCTAAAGATTAATTTGGTAGAGTGGCTGAAGAGTGCAGACGTCTATGGTGGCCATGATAGTGTCCTAGAAAGCATGTGCTTGGAGCAATTCTTCCGCACCATACCAGATCCGATGCGGTGAAGACAGTGCAAAATGCCGCTGAACTAGCAGACGAATACGCTTCTCGTCGCGGTACCCAAGAAGACAACCGCGCGAGAGAGTATCGCAGAGAGGGCGAGCGACGGGGTGAGTCTGGGCCAAGGTACGAGAAGGTCGCCGCTAAGCCTTTCTGGCGAGAAAATAGGGCTGCAAAGAGAGATGAGCCTGAGATTGGCATCTCCCGGGAGCCAACGAAAATCGTTGATGAAACGAACGACAAGGAAAAAAAGAAAGCTTTTGAAGTCCAAAGGCCTATTATTTGTTACATGTGCCAGCAACCAGGGCATGTTGCGTCAGGTTGCAGGGGTGCACGCGTAGTATTCTTCTAAGTTAAAGGAACTTATGAAATTTTGGCACTACTTAAACCTCAAATGAGGGAATTCCCAGTCAACGGAAAGAGTTGTAAGGATCTTCGAGATTCTGCCGCAACAATGGATGTTGTTCATCCATTGTGTTCCCGCGCCGCAGATTTCACGGACAAGTGTGCTTGGATCCGTCAGGCTGCGCAAGAAGACAGCGTCTGTTTGCCTCTGGCGCGCGTCCTTATCGAGGGTTCTTTCGGGTCGCTGGTAACAGAGGCTGTTGTTCCGTTTAGCCTGCCAAGGGGTAACCTTACTTATTTTCTAACAGGTCTGAAATGCTCTTGAAGGCGCAAGGGACGAGTTTTAGACAGGGGGACGTTAGTGCACTGACGCAGTCGAAAGAGAGAGCGTTAGCAAATCAGCTGAGCCCGTTGAGGAAAGAAGTCGCTTTGAGAACGGCAGTGACCCGCAGTCAGACAAGGGCAAAGCTCTAGCTGCAAACGTAGAGGATGTGGTGACGGCAACAGAAGCAAGTGAGGGAGGAAAGAATGTCGCTTCAGTTCTCCCACTATCATGCAGTAGTTTCGAGCGTTTGCTGTCGGTAGACAAAGCTCATTTCGTAAAAGAACAAGAAGAGAATGACTCTATCCAGAACATTTACGATTCTCAAAAAGAAGGAATCTGTAGGAGAAATGTAACGCTGCAAAAGAAAGATGGCCTCCTATTCCGCCACTATAAGGACAAAAGAGGCGTTATGCTTGATCAGCTGATTCTTACAAAAAAGGTACAGAGAGGACTTGCTTCATCTGGAACATGGAAGTGGATGGGCAGGCCACTTAGGGCTGAAAAAAAGTAAGGCATGCCTCTTGCAGGATTTTTATTGGCCTCTGTGTTTCAAAGATATGGATAGGTCTGTGAAGTCTTGTGACAGCTGTCAAAGCGTAGGGAAACCGCATGACAAACTAAAGGCGCCTATGCAGCTGGTTCCGATAATCACAGAACCTTTCAATCGCTTGGTGATCGACATTGTCGGACCGCCTCCAGACATGAAGCAAGGTTATAATACCTGTTCACACTGCTTTGCCCTGCGACGAAATTTCCGGAAGCAGTGCCACTTAAAAAGCTGAGCTCTACACAGGTCGTCGACGGGCTACTTTCTGTATTGTCACGAGTGGGTTTTCCCTCGGAAATACAGTGACAAAGGTAGTGTTTACCAGTGCTCTAATCACAAAATTCCTAGCAAGGTGTGGAGTTAAACTGATCCACAGTTCCATATCGCACCCGCAATCTAACAGTGTTGAGCGATGTCATTCTACTTTGAAAAGAGTGCTCCGAGGTCTGTGCTATGAGCACAAGAAGGAATGGGACGCTTGCCTACCGGCCACGATGTTCGCGCTCAGGACGGTGCGCCACAAGTCGACGGGGTTTACACCTGCTGAACTGGTGTACGGGAGGAATCTCCGATCTCCCTTGCTCATTATGAGAGAGATTTGGGAGGAACAAGGAGAGGATTCGACAGTCGTGGAGTACGTCTTGAGGCTTTTGGAAAGGCTAGACAGGAAAAGCAAATTAGCCGAAGCGCAAATGAAGGAGAACAGAGACATCTCTAAGGTCTATTACCACTGTGGTGCTAAAGAACGGTCATTCAGTCCGAATGATAAGGCGATGGTCCTGCGACCATCGAAGGCCAACAAACTCGAAATTCAGTGGGACGGTCCTGCTGTTGTTTTGAGAAGCTATCGGCGACAAATTATGTGGTGCGAATGTCGGGCAAACGAAATATTTGCAAAACCTATCACGTGAATCTTTTGAAGCCCTATTCGTGAAGGCAGTCAATTGTAAACCTGACGTTAAACATGCCAAAGGAAGTCAGCGTGGAAATTCCAAGCGTTGAAAATGACAAGCGTGATTAAGCGGCAGCTGAGATTGAGAAACTCATCGTTCAGCCCAATTCTCTTGACCCAGGACAGGCAGAAAGCCTGCGCAAACGGATCGCTGAGTTTCGGGATTTGTTCTCGAGGCGACCAGGAAGAAGAAATCTGGTCACCCACGACATCGAGCTAACTGAAAGGGCACCGCTCAACTCAAAGCCTTACAGAATGTCTCCAAACCATCGAAATATTCTCCAACGAGAGGTGGAAAAGATGTTAGAGCTGGGCGTGATTAAGGAAGCTGAGAGCGATTTTAGCTCACCTATGATCATTCTTGAAGCGCCAGGGAAAGATCCGCGATCTTGTGTCGATTAGAGAAAACTTAACGCGGTCATCAAGGATCAGGTTTCCGCAATCCCAAATATTGAAGAGAGGATCGAACAGGTTAGCGCTGCAAACTGCATCTGAACTCTCGACCTTGTTAGAGGGTACTGGCAGGTGCCTCTGAAAGCTCAGCGGTTCGCGGCCGTTGTTACGCCTTTTGGCATGTTTGCCCCCACTGCTCTGAGCTTCGGACTGAAAAACGCACCATTCTGTTTTTCAAGCTTGATGAGCAAGGTGTTACGCGGCATGGATAGCTTTGCAGTTCCCTACCTCGACGACGTGGCAATATTTTCGGACAGTTGGGAAGAACACCCGCAGCACTTGAGAGAAGTTTTTTGCAGGTTACATGAGGCCGGACTCATTGTAAAGCCTGAAAAATGTCAAATCGCTCGTCAGGGAGTAAGCTATTTGGGTCATGTGGTAGGAAATGGTCTTCGCCGGCCTTCCGAGATTAAACTGCTGGCCGTATCTTCCTATCCACGACCAACCACAAAGACAGCCGTCAAGGCATTCTTAGGGCTTGTCGGATATTACCGACAGTACATAGACCATTACTCGCAACTTAAGAGTCCTCTGACCGACGCTCTGCGTAAGGGCAAGCCAGAGCGCATCGTTTGGGACAGCACTAAAGAGAATGTGTCGCAATCGCTAAAGCAAGCGCTTATTAGCGGTCCCATTCTAAAGTGTATCGACTACTCTAAAGTATTTATCATACAGTGCGACGAAAGCAACAGAGGCATGGCCGCTGTATTGTGTCATAAAGATGACGAGGGACGTGAACACCCAGTCCTCTATGTCAGCCGAAAGCTCACTACCAGAGAGAATGCATACAGTGCTTCCGAAAAGGAATGCGCCTGTCTGGTGTGGGTGATCCAAAAACTTGCTTGCTATGTATCCGGATCGAGGTTCATATAGAGACAGACCACTTCCCATTAACATGGCTGAAAAATATGTCTGGCAAAATCGGGCGTCTCCGCCGCTGCAGCCTGGCGTTGCAGCAATTCTCTTTCCAGATGCGATACAAAAAAGGCAGCAAGAACACAAAAGCCGATGGCTTAAGTCGCTGTTTTTGAGCAGAGGGGTGTGTTTGGAGAGGCTTGCGTGAACGTGCCGGTGCGAAAGACGGGAAGGAGAACCCGGGACACATGCTATGCATTCCAAGGTGCATACGTATATATATTTTTTGTGTTTTTTCCAAGATCAGTGTGGACGCGGCAGGATTTTCCCGATCGCCTGTCACCTTATATTTTTGTTTAGCCAAAAGAACCTGGTGGGTCTGGGGGAGAGAGTTTGACACTTGCCGGTTGTTTTCTTGCGAGTACTTGAAGTTGCTGCAGCCACTCAACAGTGTCAGCAAATAATCTTGGAGAAGCAAAAACACCGGTTCAAGACGGGGACACCCGAGCCAACCCCTAGCTACCACATGGCTTCACATCGCCTCTTCAGGAGACGGTGCCGAAAGCATCCTTCCGAGAGTGATTTCCAGGCGGGGGAGGAGTTGTTGTGTCGGGCACAACAGTGCCTCGCCTTTGGGCCTATTTGATACTAATTTGAGGGCAGTGGAATATCGTATTCTCACAGACCATAATCCTTTTATGTATACATTCCAACAAAATCACAGCATGTACACTGTATGCGAGTTTGGCCAAATCTGATTTAAGCCAGTTTACTATGGATATAGTTTGAAGGCCTCGCCTTCAAAAAATCGGGTCCACGAGCCATGGTCTCGCCCGACGAGTGACAAATCCAGTCTCTTAAAAACACCGGTTTATTCCGGATAAACAAAAAAAAAGCAAAACAGAGAAACTTAAGGCGCTACTGCGCTGAGAACAGGCTGTTCATGCGCGCGACAATAGAACAACGGAAAGCGGCAAGAATGTCAGGGCCTTACCGCGGCGAAACAACACACACTGCGGAGCGAATAAAACGAGCAATGGGGCCAAAGCGCTAACGGCGACACAAGAAAGATTGCCCCTCGCGGCACAGCAACTCACAGAAATACGCCTAGGCTGTTCCTGCAGGCACTGCTTCCATCTTCGCGTCGGCGATCTTCTTTCGGTCGTCCTAGCACACCCTGCTGGCCCATGACGCTCGCCGGTTGCCCCGCGCCGGCCTTTCAGCACAAAGAAGCCCCGCGCCTCGCTTCTGACGCGCTTATCTACCCTCGTCTGTCGCAGCTAACATCACGCCCCCCAATATTTTCTGCTTCCCCATGCGCACTCGCGCTGCCCGTGCAAACACAATACAAATAGAAAGACGCGCGCGCGGTTTAAAACACCTAAAGGGGCTACGGAGCCCCACACTACCCCCCCTCTCAAGACGGGACACCTCCCGAGATTTCTAAGAACTAAACAAAGAAGGGCGCTGGGAGGAGTACAAAAACAATGCTGGTTCTGACGAGCTGCCCGCATTAAGGAATCCGCTGGATTGTTGGCATTCATCAGACGATGGTCCAGGTGGTTCACATCTGGTAGACCCGAGTGCCGTTACGTACTTTCTGGCCACTCGTAGTACTTTCTCAGGTCGGCGACGTTGACTGGTCCGATCTCCCGGCCACCCTACACATGACGAAGCATGTAAGCCAGCCGCGAAAGACGCTTTATTACTACAAAAGGACCAGTCCATCGAGGAGCGAGAGAGGCGGCAAATCCTTTTGTGGCATCACTTAGCGGGTGCGAGCGGCGGAGTACTTTATCCCCAACGTCGAACTGCGAAGGACGCCTGCCCTTGTACTGGCCGCAGTGCTCCAGGCGGGCGAGGTCCAAGTTCTCCCTGGCCTCCTTTAGAGTTCCAGCGAGACGACTGGAGAGATCCTGGGTGAACCTGGAATAACTGGGAGCCTCTAAAAAAGAGTCATAGGTAAGGGCATGTTCAATGGGAAATCGAAGCTCACGGCCAAGAAGAATAGCTGCCGGCGTAAAACCAGTCGCCCGGTTTACTGTGGTTCTTGTGGCGAAAGCCATCTCCTGCACTCGCAAATCCCAGTCTTTGTGACGTTCCGTGAAAGCCACGAGCATGTTTTTCAGGTTTCTGTTAACCCTCTCTGTGATGTTGGCCTGAGGATGGTAGGGCGTAGTCTTTTTGTGCTGTATGCCAAGAGCTTTGCAGGTGTCAGCAAATATCCTGCCCGTGAAATACGTCGCATTATCAGTGATTAGCTGCGCCGGGAAGCCGAACCGAGTGAATGCGTCTAGGAGCTTATCCCAGACTACTTTTGAGTCCAGTTTACGCAGCGGGTATAATTCAACCCACTTAGAAAAATTATCAGTGACCACTAGCAAGTAGCGATTTCCTTTCACAGATCTAGGATAAGGGCCCATTACGTCGCAGGCAACAATTTCCCACGGGTAACGGCTCTCCACAGGTTGCAAGAAGCCCGGTGGTTTACCTCCCCTTGCCTTCCCTGTCTGGCATGTAAGACAAGTACGGACGTATGCCACGACATCCTTTCTCATGCGGGGCCAAGTCACGATGCGACCCAACTTTTCATATGTTTTCTTGCCATCGCTGTGGCCTGCAAGGCGTGTGTCGTGAAAATGCTCTAAAAAGGCTCTTTGGTACGACAACATGAAATGGGGACTCACCACCATCCGTGTCGGCAGCGGGTATATATCTCAGGAGAAGTCCATCCTCTGCTTCCAGGTAGCAGTCATAGCTGCCGGTAGGCGCTGTGCTTCCTGCAGGGTTGGCGCTGTCCAGGCCATTTCGTATTTGGATGCACTGAGGATCGCTTAGCTGAACTTGGAGCAGCTGTTGACGGGAAACCAGCGTTCCCCAGGCATCAGCGGCTTCTGCGATCACCAGGACTTGCGGTGCTTGCTCGCCATCTGCAGGTAACGGAGCTCGGGACAGGGCGTCGGCTGCCTTTTATTTATTTATTTATTTATAATACCCTCAGGGTACAGTTGTACGTTACAGAGGGGAGGGGCGCATACAGGATATATATATAAAACAGAAGGTTAACAAAAGCGTACAAATCTGAAAAACAAAGCAAACAAAAAAAGAACAAGGTACATGTGCAATTTAGGAAATTTAGGAAAACGGCATAGGTGTTAAAAACAACAATATAAAAATATAATAAGCAACAGTATACAATGATGTTATGCAAATAACCATACAGTAAGTTTTAAAACTAGGCAAAATAGAAAGATTGCAGCGCGGATTTAAATTTTTGTTCTTCAGTTATACTTGTTAGTGATGCAGAGAGGTTATTCCAATCATTACAGGTGCGGGGAAGAAAGGAGTTAAAATAGGCAACTGTGTTTGTGTGCGGAATGTTTACCTTTTGACTATGGCTACGGCGAAACGAAATGTAGGATGGTGGCTGAACCCATGAGGAACGCAAGGTGGAGTTATGGTAGTATATTTTGTGAAAAAGTGAGAGGCGGGATAGTTTTCTTCGAGTAGATAACAGCGGGAGATGTAAGTATGCTTTCATATTAGTAACGCTGGCTGTCCTTTGATAGTTATTTAAGATGAACCGGGCTGAGCGATTTTGTACTGCCTCAACGGAGTGTATGAGTGTTGCTTGACCGGGGTCCCAAACAGATGAGGCGTATTCCAGTTGTGGACGAATGTATGTTGTATACATTAATAGCTTTAATGATGATGGTGCAAGGGAGAAATTACGACGAATGTATCCGAGAGTACGATTGGCTTTAGCGATGATGGAGTTGACATGCAATTTCCAGGTTAGATCACTAGTAACGATTACACCAAGGTAGCGGTATGACTTTACAGATTCTAATGGGACGTTATTAGGCATATACATAGGACTTGTTACATTAGTTCGAGATACCCTCATTGATTTGCATTTGTTAATGTTTAATTGCATGCACCATTTACTGCACCATTCGCTAATATTATTAAGGTCATTCTGGATTAGTATGATATCGGAATTATCAGCAAGTTTACGGTATAAAACACAGTCATCAGCAAATAGGCAAATTTTCGAAGAAACACAGGAAGGCAAGTCATTTATGTAAATCAAGAATAAGAGCGGTCCCAGAACCGACCCTTGCGGAACGCCGGACCGGACTGGGACAGAAGGTGAGTTGATTTCATTAGCATTTACAAATTGTACGCGGGATGTGAGGAAAGCGCGGATCCAATTAATTACAGCAGGGTCAATGTTTAGAAAGCTGAGTTTATGAAGGAGTAGTGCGTGGCTTACTTTGTCAAAAGCTTTAGAGAAATCAAGAAATATACAGTCAGTCGAAAAGCCAGAATCTAAATAGGCATGCAAATCATTAGTGAAGGAGACAAGCTGAGTTTCACAGGAGAATAGTTTACGGAATCCATGCTGTGCACTTGAAAAAAAGTTGTTATTTTCGAGAAAGTTAACAAGATGTGTGTATATAATGTGCTCCATAATTTTACAAGGTACGGATGTTAGGGAAATAGGCCTGTAATTGAGGGGATCGTGTGCTGGACCTGATTTGTGGATGGGGATTACTTTAGCAGATTTCCAGTCATGGGGCAAAATGCCAAGATCATAAGATTGCGAAAAAATGCACTCCAGTATTATTGAACAGTATTCTACAGTGTTTTGCAAAAATTTAATATTTATCTCGTCAGTTCCACAAGATAATTTGGGTTTCAGTTTGTTAATTAAAGCTTTGATACCTGTTGATTCAAATATTATTGGGTCCATGAGCTGATAATTGGTAGCATTCACAACTGGAATATGATTGGTGAGTACAGGGGATGAAAATGACTGAATGAATGTGTCGTTAAGTACTTTTGAACAGAGGTGAGACGGCACTGAGTCCCCTGAATTAGTGAGCAATGATAAGGTGTTGTTATTAGTGTTATTAGTGTTCCCTCGTATGACATTCCAAAATCGCTTTGGATTAGCCTTTAGTAACTGTGGAAGAGTAGTGTTTAAAAAAGACAACTTAGCTGACCTTAAAGACGTGATGTAACATTTAGCCGCTTTTTTATACGATAGCCAATGAGTTAGTTTTAAAGACTGTCTGGCTGCACGGAACAAACGCTTTTTCTTGTTTGATAATCTGTTCAGATGTGTATTATACCAAGGCGCTTTGCTGTTAGTGTAGGCGGTTCTAAGGGGGACGTATCGGATGGTTAATTCGGAAATTTTATTTTTGAACATGGACCAGTTAGTTTCTATGGACCGGTCGTGAAGTGATGGCAAAAACAGATCTAGAAATGAGCAGAGTGCGCTGTTGATGGCGGTGTAGTTAGCTTTGTTAAAATCACGAAATTTTCTTTTTTGTCTGCTTGTTTTTGTTTGAGTCACCGTTAGCGTAAAATGTAGGATATCATGATCGCTCAGCCCGGGCAGGTGCGAAACGATCGATAAGTTGTCTGCTGATGTTGAAAGAATAAGGTCGAGAACTGACGATGTACTATGTGTTACACGTGTAGAACGATTAACAATCTGGGATAAGTTGAAGTCAGAGCAAATGGAGAGAAACAGATTAGCTTCGGCGAACGGGGGATTTGAAAATGAGTTATCAAAGGACCAGACGATATTTGAAAAATTGAAATCGCCTAGAAGTAAAAGATCAGCACCAGGGAAACGAGTTACAATATGATTTAAAGAATCGTGTAGGTTATCGCAAAATGATGAGTCAGCCAAGGGTGGTCGATAACATACGCCTAATATTACTTTTTTAAAGTTCAGATTCAGGCAGCACCATATTAGCTCTAAATTAGTTATAATAGGTACAACAAAACAATCGATGCATTCACTGATAGCAATTAGGACCCCACCACCAACTCTGCCCGTTCGGTCACTCCGGAAGACAACATATTTCTTTTCACAATGAAACAGTTCACTATTTCTTATTTTGCTATTTAGCCACGTTTCTGTTAACACAATAATATCAGCATTACAGTCTTCTATTATCGCGCATAATTCATCTTTTTTTGGGTAAAGGCTACGGATGTTTGTGTATAACACTGAACATTCGAGACTATTCGAAGCGCCTCCCCTCATATGATCCTAGCTAGTAGACATCATGCGACCAGACCGGAGAGTTCTGCCATGAGTTTCACTCGCGATTTCTGCTGCATTTTCATAGGAATAGCTGATTTCATAAATGGCATCTTCACTTTCGTTGTAGCCGTAGCACTTTCGTCCTATAAAAATTTTCTTGTAACCAAGTTTGAAGGATACGCCACCTTTGGATTTGCCAAATTCGATTAATTTTTTTCTGACATTGCGCGTTGCTGGGCAGAAGTCTCAAGTAACTCCTTTAGCCTTGTTGAAGGTGCCTTTCTTGTACTCCACCCTGTAATTATATTTCTGAAGAGAGAGCGCCCAGCGGGCTAGATGGCCGGCTGGGTTCTGCAGCTTTGACAACCAAGACAGTGCCTGATGATCGGTCTGGATTGTAAACTCAGCCCCATCCAAATACATGTCAAACTTTTTTAGCGCAAATACAATTGTCAAGCACTCTTTCTCGTTAACGTGTAGTCCGTGTAGTTTCGTTCCGGCGATGAGAGAGTGCGACTTGCAACTGCCAAGGGGCAAAGCTTCCCTTCGTGATCCTGAAGTAAAACAGCACCTATTCTATACTCACTCGCATCAGTCTGCACCGTAAAGATCCGGTTTATGTCCAGGAGCCGCAGACGAGCAGTATGGGCGATAGCTGTTGACAGCGCCCGAAACGATTCCTGCTCCGTGTCTGTCCAGGACCAACGGGCGCCTTTCCGGAGAAGCTGATGAAGGGGTCTTGCCAGGTCCGCACAGTTTGGAATAAAGTGGCGGTAGAAACCGACCATGCCCAAGAATCGCTGCAGGCTCTGGACGTTTGTTGGTGATGGCAGCTGCAATATGGCCTGCAAATTCTCCTCGTCAGGCCGGACTGTGCCCTGTTCATCAATGTAACCAAGCAGGTTGATTCTGCGCGAAACCAACTGCACTTTGCGTGGATTAATAGTGATGCCGGCGTCCTTCATTCGTTGCAAAACAGTGGGTAAATGGATCAGATGCTCGTCTAGGCTTTCTGAAAACACCACGACATCGTCCACGTATGCCATTGCATAGTTGAATTTCGCGTTTCCGAGCACTATATCCATCATGCTCTGAAAGGTAGCAGGCGAATTGCATAAACCGAAAGGCAGTCGAACAAACTCGAATAAGCCCCGATGGCAAGTGAATGCAGTTTTTTCGATGTCACTCTGGGCAATGGGTATCTGCAGAAAACCCCTGCTACTGTCTAGAGTAGTGAAGAATTTCGCTGATCCAAGCGTATACATAACAGAGTCAACTGACGGAAAAGGGTACGAATTTCTGACTGCTACAGCGTTCAGCCGCCGATAGTCGACACATAAGCGTGCTGTGCAGTCTTTCTTAGGCGCAAGAACAACGGGAAAAGCCCAAGGGCTCTTTGAGGGTCTTACTGCACCGGTAGCCACCATTTCATCCAGAGCGGCATTCATCAGTCATTGCTTGTGGACGCTCAACGGCCAGGGGTTGAAACGGATCGGGCGGGAGCAGCCGGTGTCAATCATGTGCGTCAGCACGTTAGGTTTTCCAGGAGCCTTCGTGAACATGGTAGCGAAGGGCTCGAGTGTCTCCTGGATTCTGGATCTCTCCGTTTGTGATCCTGTGAAAGACTGCATGACAGTAAGAACACCACTTTCTGCCACTCCAACTGAGGGGGGGGATCCGCGACCAGAAGATTTGAGTGACGCCCTGTTATCTTTGTAATGAATTTTAGTGGTTCTGCATTATTGCTGTATCTGTAGCTGCCTGAATGTAGGTCGGCAATGATTCCTGCCTTCGAGATGAAGTTACGGCCCAAAATTACCGGACAAGAGAGTCCGTGAAGATGCAGAAAGCGCTGCCTTATTTTGCGACCATACACGGTAACTGTTAGACGTGCTGCAGAGGTTGCTGACGCTATCTGTGGCGACGCCATTCGAAGCTTTGTAGTCACTTCTCGTAACTGCAAATGTCTTGAATCGCATGCTCGCTTGACCTTATCGCCAAAAACAGAAACAGTGGAACCTGTATCCAGTAGAGCGGGAACTTCTATCCCCGCTATTTTGACAGCCACCAATGGTGCGTTATCAGGGCGGGCATCCTGGAGGCGGAAAGTGGACGGCAAATCGCTTACCGGTTGGTACTTGATGTCCTGGGGCCGTGATTCACGTTCCAAGGGGCCGCCAATCACTTCTGGTGCCGGGGCTGTCTGGGCCAGAGAAGACGACTTCTTTCCTCGTCCCTTACGTCGCTTAGGCTGACGTCTGCAGCAGCCCCATACCCTGGCCGCAGGGTGATGAGATGACCAAAACACCAGGCTCTGTGTTCGCCACGCTCCTTCACCCGCATTGTAGCAGGCAGCAGCCAGAAGAGGCCCGGTCCAGCCTGCCACAGCCGGCAGTCTGCCAGTCACCGGAGGAAGCCCGTCCAGGCCTGCCACCCCTTGCGCTCCGCCACTCATCGGAGGAGGCCCAGTTCGACCTGCCACCCATTGCGCTCGGTCACTCATCGGAGGAGGCCCAGCCCGGCCTGCCACCCCTTGCGCTCGGTCAATCACCGGAGGAGGCCCAGTCCGGCTGCCACCCTTTGCGCTCGGTCAATCACCGGAGGAGGCCCAGACCGGCCTGCCACCCCTTGCGCTCGGTCACTCATCGGAGGAGGCCCAGTCCGGCCTGCCACCCCTTACACTCTGTCAATCACCGGAGGAGGCCCAGTCCGGCCTGCCACCCCTTGCGCTCGGTCAATCACCGGAGGAGGCCCGGTCCGGCCTGCCACCCCTGTATCGTTCGTTGTGTCGTCCAAGTACCCGCCGAGACCAGTTCCGAGCAAACGAAAGCCGCCTCAGCATTTATTAGCGCTCGTTTTATACAGGCTCCGGGAAAGGGCGCACAAGTGGCGAGCATGCGCCGATGATGCTGCAGGCAGACTCGCATCGCTTATCTACACGATACATCTTCCTTTGCTTGCACAGAAAATAACAATCTAAACCCATTTGAAATTGTGACAAAACAATCACACTCACAGTTCTTACACTCACCGTTCAGTTCACACTCACAACAAAACACTGTTCTGGAGGTTCAAAGTTTCCTCACGGAACCTGCATAAAGTTGTCACCATGTCCCAACCGCTGTGGCTGCCTTCTCTCGCGCTGGGATCTTGGTGCTGGTGTATGTGGGGAGGGTGCAGTGATGGGCCCGTTGTCATCGTTTGGTTGGACCTGGCAGGAGGGTCCGTTCTCTTGGCTGTCATCTAGCATGTCGTCATCGCTGTGCAACATGCTGAAAGGCTCAGCCGTCGCCATGAGGTGTTGTCGGTTGCGTCGCAATACTCTACCGTCTTCGGTGGCAACCTGATAGGACCTTGGTTGAGCCTGTGCATTAGGAACCTTGGCTTTCGGGGACCAACAGTCTCCGCGTACTCTGACAACCTGTCCTTTCTGTAGCGGTGGAAGACTACGTCTTGGGGGTCGGCCTTGTTTATGTTTCCTTACAGATTTGCTTGGAGCTTCGCTGAAGTCGGGGAGAGGTGTCCGAAGTCGTCTACCCTGAAGTAACTCTCCAGGCGACTGACCGTCTTCTAGCGGACTGCTCAGCATGAACTTCCACGTCGTCGTCGGTGCTTTCTTTCTCTGGGTCTTCAACGGATGCACGATACAGCATGTCTGCGACCACCAAGCATTTCCCTGGAACAAATTGGAGCTTGTAGTGGTATCTAAGCAAACGAAGAAAAAATCGCTGCAGTCTCGGCGGCATGTCTCCAATCGGCTTTTCAGATATTGCAATTAAGGGACGGTGATCTGTCTCGAGGATAACTTTGCATCCGTACACAAAATGAGGAAACTTTTCGCACCCGAAGACGACAGCCATAGCCTCTTTTTCTATCTGAGAGTATCTCCGCTCCGATTCGGTTAGGACCCGTGATGCATAAGCAATGGGCTTCCACAAACCCTCGTAACGCTGCCAGAGAGCCGAGCCTATTCCATTTTGCGAAGCATCGGATGTTATCTTCGTGATCCTTTTAGGATCGCAGATCGCCAGCATAGGATCTTTGCTCAGACTATCACAGATCAGTTTCCATTCTTTAGCGTGGTTTTCCGTCCACTCAAAGACACGATCCTTCTTTATCAAGTCGCGAAGCAACGTCGTTCGCTCTTTAATTGATGGCAGGAACTTCGACAAGTAGTTTACAACACCGAGCATGCGCTGCACTGCTTGCTTGTCAGCCGGTGGCGGCATATTTAGCAGAGATCTGACCAAGGCAGGATTTGGGCGTATGCCGTCTTCCGCAATAACATCACCAAGAAAAAAAGTCTTGCGCACGCCAATGCTGCATTTGTCTGCATTGAATGTCAAGCCAGCTTTCTGTGCCGCTTCTAGTACCGCTCGTAACCTCTCGTCGTGCTCTTTCCTTGTGACACCCCACACGATGACATCATCAACGTACACTCGCACTCCTGGCAGTGTCTCGAAGATTTCACTAAGAGCCTTTTGAAACACTTCTGGGGCGGATGCTATACCGAAGGGTAGCCTCAAGAAGAGGTAACGGCCAAAGGGAGTCGCGAACGTACATATCCTTGACGTTTCATCATGCAACGGTATTTGGTGAAACCCAGAGTTGGCGTCAAGGCGGGTAAAAATGCGTGCTCCAGCTAGTTCAGATTCAATATCTTCTCTACGCGGCATCTCGTAGTGCTCGCGCTTTAGACTGTCGTTAATTTTCCTCGGATCTATGCACAATCTTAGTTTGCCGTCCTTTTTTCTGACAATAACCAGAGGACTTACTCAGTCTGTCGGCTGGTCTTGCTTGGCTATAATGCCGGCCTTGACCATGCGGGCAAGTTCATCGCGCAGAGGCTCCCGCAAAGAAAGGGGCACCCGGCGGGCTGTCTGGACGACTGGGACAGCATCCTCTCGAAGATCCATGCGGTATGGTCGCTGAATACATCCAGTCCCCGAAAAAAGCTGTCGAAATTGCTGAACAACTTCCTCGCTGCTGCTTACTCCGACGTCGTTTACGGTGCGCGAGAACAGTTAAGTAGTTCGCTGGATCGCAGTCCAAGTATGGCCT
Source organism: Amblyomma maculatum (assembly GCF_055883805.1). Lineage (NCBI taxonomy): Eukaryota > Metazoa > Arthropoda > Arachnida > Ixodida > Ixodidae > Amblyomma > Amblyomma maculatum. The sequence continues at coordinate 119,625,679 of NC_139349.1, forward strand.
GTCGTTCCCTCTTCACGACGAAAAAATCAATCTCGGCCTTCTTTCTTCCGACAGTCACCGTGGTAGTTATGACGCCATGGTGCTTGATGACTCCTCCGTTGTAAGCTTGTAGGATACAGTTGCTTCTAGTCAAGGGTATTCGCGGCTGCAGCTTTTTGTAGATTGAGAATGGCAAGAGGTTGGCTTGCGATCCCGTGTCAACTTTCAAGGTTAGTGTCGTGTCCGCAACTTGAGCCTGGAACATTCAGTCACAGTTATGCGCTCTTCCAACGCTGTTGACAGATACGTCACGGATGTCAAATTCAGCATCGCTGTCGTCGGCGCTCTTCACTTCCCGAACTTGTCGATAAACCTTGCAACGTGCAGAAAATGGTTCTGCCCTTGGCATTTCCTGCAAGTTTTGCCAAAAGCAGGACAGCTTCGCGGACCATGTGTACGCCCATACCTGCGGCACTTGAACGTTGCGGGCTGTTCGTCGCGCAGCTGCTGCTGCTGCTCCCGTCGTTTGACAGCGTGAATCTGTCTGTGTTCTTGAGACCAGATTTCGTTTTGCGCGGCAGTCATTTCCGCAGCCCTGCATACTTCTTCTGCTTTAGCCAAGGTTAACTTCTTATCCTGCAGCAGCTTTTGTCTTACTTTATCATCATTCGTTCCAAAAACTATCTGGTCACGTATGAACAACTCTGCCATAGTTCCATAGTTGCAGGAGCGAGACATCTTCCTAAGCTCTCAACAAACTGTTCCACGGGCTCACCTTGAGCTTGTACGCGCTGTCGAAACAGGCAGCGCTCATGCACTTCATTTAGCTGCTCTTCGCAGTAGGTGTCGAACTTGGTGATCACAGTCGCGAAACTTTCCCGGCTCTCTTCGTCACTGAAGGTGAAGTTGTTGTAAATTTCCAGTGCTTCGTCGCCTGCCACAGTTAGCAGTAAAGCAACCTTCGCGGCATCCTTTCGAGGTTGATTGCTGGGTTCGGAAGCAGCCAAGAAAAATTCAAACTTTTGTTTGAAAAATTTCCATTGCTTACTGATCTCTCCGATGAAGTGCAGCGGCTCCGGTGGCTTGACAAGTTCCATGCTTTATACCGTGGATGAGCTTCGTGGCCGTGGCTTCCAACCACTTCTGACACCATGTATCGTTCGTTGTGTCGTCCAAGTACCCGCCGAGACCAGTTCCGAGCAAACGAAAGCCGCCTCAGCGTTTATTAGCGCTCGTTTTATACAGGCTCCGGGAAAGGGCACACAAGTGGCGAGCATGCGCCGATGATGCTGCACGCAGGCTCGCATTGCTTATCTACACGAGGAGGTCCAGTCCGGCCTGCCACCCCTTGCGCTCAGTCAATCACCGGAGGAGGCCCAGACCGGCCTGCCACCCCTTGCGCTCGGTCACTCATCGGAGGAGGCCCAGTCCGGCCTGCCACCCCTTGCGTTCGGTCAATCACCGGAGGAGGCCCAGTCCAGCCTGCCACCCCTTGCACTCGGTCAATCACGGGAGGAGGCCCAGTCCGGCCTGCCACCCCTTGCGCTCGGTCACTCATTGGAGGAGGCCCAGTCCGGCCTGCCACCCCTTGCGCTCGGTCAATCACCGGAGGAGGCCCAGTCCAGCCTGCCACCCCTTGCACTCGGTCAATCACGGGAGGAGGCCCAGTCCGGCCTGCCACCCCTTGCGCTCGGTCAATCACCGGAGCAGGCCCAGTCCGGCCTGCCACCCCTTGCACTCGGTCAATCACCAGAGGAGGCCCAGTCCGGCCTGCCACCCCTTGCGCTCGGTCACTCATCGGAGGAGGCCCAGTCCGGCCTGCCACCCCTTGCGCTCCGTCACTCATCGGAGGAGGCCCAGTCCGGCCTGCCACCCCTTGCGCTCCGTCACTCATCGGAGGAGGCCCAGTCCGGCCTGCCACCCCTTGCGCTCGGTCAATCACCGGAGGAGGCCCAGTCCGGCCTGCCACCCCTTGCGCTCGGTCAATCACCGGAGGAGGCCCGGTCCGGCCTGCCACCCCCTGCACTCGGCCAGTCACCGGAGGAGGCCCGGTCCGGCCTGCCACCCCCTGCACTTGGCCAGTCACCGGAGGAGGCCCGGTCCGGCCTGCCACCCTCTGCAGTCGGCCAGTCAGCGGAGGAGGCCCGGTCCGGCCTACCACCCCCTGCAGTCTGTCAGTCAGCGGAGGAGGCCCGGTCCGGCCTGCCACCCCCTGCAGTCGGCCAGTCACTAGAGGAGGCCCGGACCGGCCTGCCACCCCCTGAAGTCGGCCAGTCACAGGAGGAGGCGCACCAGGGATTGCGACCTCGTGCAAGTCGCCTGTCCCCATACGGCAGCTGGGGGTCATCACGATACGTGCTGCCAATGATCCGAGCCATGCACAGGACGGCTCGAGGCAGGTCTCCGCTGGGGGAGGTGTCTTGTAGTTGAGCTCTGCCAGAAAAGATGCCTCGATGCGGGAGGCCTCCCTGGCCATGTCCTCGAAGTCCATGAACTGGCGGCGCCGGAGGTATGGCTGGTACCTCGGATGGCACCGATGTATGGCATGAGCCACCCTCTGTGGTTCCGGAGCTCCAGGATCTGCCCGCTCGTGCAGCTCCTGAAAGCTGCGCAAAAACTCGAGCAAACCCTCGTGTTCGCCTTGCGTCCTGGCACAAAGCTCATCCTTGATGCGGATGACGTAGTCAGGCGGCAAAAACACTTCCCGAAAACACTGTACAAAGTCCTGTTTTGTTGTGAATGGCCACTGCCTATGCCTCCAGGGTGCTGCGGAACCTACTAAAGCTACAGGAATCACACGTGTGACCAAAGCACTGTCCGAAATTGCCATTGCCATCTGATATTCATCAAGTTCATGAAGAAAATCGCAAACAGATTTCTTGTCGGCGTATCCTTCAAACCTCGGCACGGGCAAATTTATCTGCAGATGGTTATCGCGATACAAGGGAGTGGGCGTTAACGAAACTGGCTCGTTTCCCATCACTTCTCTAAACTGTGCCTTTGACGCAAGTAGCTGGGACAGTAGGCCAATAATTCCGCTTTGAAAATCCGACGGTTCACTTTTCTGGTCTCCTAATTGCTCATGCATAGAACCCGCATGGGTGGGAGGTGGAAATTCAACCTTCAACTGGGCGCTTGCGCCAGGTAAGTTGAGATTATCCGCCATAGCTACGCACGAAAACATGGAATGTTCTCACTAAAGTTGCGACACTCGCGGGGCAAACCAAAGCTCGAGCAAAAATCACGTTGGGCGCCAGATGAAGGTCTCGTCTTCAAAAAACGGGTCCGTGAGCAATGGTCTCGCCCGACGAGTGACAAATCCAGTCTCTTAAAAACACCGGTTTATTCCAGATAAACAAAAAAAAGAAAAACTGAGAAACATAAGGGGCTCCTGCACTGAGAACAGGCTGTTCATGCGCGCGACAATAGAACAACGGAAAGCGGCAAGAATGTCAGGGCCTTACCGCGGCGAAACAACACACACTGCGGAGCGAATAAAACGAGCAATGGGGCCAAAGCGCTAACGGCGACACAAGAAAGACTGCCCCTCGCGGCACAGCAACTCACAGAAATACGCCTAGGCTGTTCCTGCAGGCACTGCTTCCATCTTCGCGTCGCCGATCTTCTTTCGGTCGTCCTAGCACACCTTGCTGGCCCATGACGCTCGCCGGTTGCCCTGCGCCGGCCTTTCCGCCGGCGCAAAAAAGCCCCGCGCCTCGCCTCTGACGCGCTTATCTACCCTCGTCTGTCGCCTCTAACATCACGCCCCCCAAGATTATCTGCTTGCCCATGCGCACTTGCGCTGCCCGTGCAAACACAATACAAATAGAAAGACGCGCGCGCAGTTTAAAACACCTAAAGGGCTACGGAGCCCCACAAGTTTCACGTAAATTGGTCACAAAATGCTTTTACCACTCACGCTTTCGCGCCGTCGTATGGTGATCAAATCACCCTTTGACAAGGAGCGCCATGAAAGATAACGGCATCACAATTGCTCCTCATCCCTCGCTAAATATCCGCTGCTGTTTGCCTCGATGCTCAAAACGTACTCGTCTTCCATTATGCTAAGGACCTTTTGTTTCCGTCCCGGAAGTTATGAAAATCAGGACATCTACAAACTTTATATTCACGTGATTCTAAAGCAAGGCACCTCTCGATTCATTCGGTCAAGCATCGAGGCCGATGTGCGTGGTTTCGCTTAAGCTTGCATTCAATCCTATCTGGTCAAACCTCAGCAGCATGCCGTAATGCCTGCTTCTGCTTTTCGGTACCCCATAGTTAGGTTGTTCACATCCATAGAGAATTCTTTGAGCCGCTTGCGTCACCACATGGCGCCTTTTACCAGCACACATGGGAAGATATGTATCGCCCGTTAGAACAAGTAAGCTAGCATACTTCTTATCGCTGAAACTACAACACAGAGAGACAATAGAGCCTTTATGGCCTGCTGACAGTCCCATTTCGTACTTCCCTCTGTCATCCCCAATGACAGCAGGCACCAGTTTTAATCGACAAGATCGTATCAACAAAGGGAGCGTTTGCCCTATCCATACGCTTCCCTACCATCCTTCGCCAAATCTTTGGTGGAATGTTAGCATCGCATACTGACGACTTTCGCAGGTATTTATCAGCGATGGTAACGTTGGTCCGTCCACCCTCTCTCGTCACTTTAGACATCTACTGTAGAGTGTAGACTGACGACATCTACTAAGAACTAATGACCGACGTAGGGTGCTTTTCTGCTAAGCTATTCTATGATGTCCCACTCGGCTTCCCTGTGGATTTAACTTCATTCCTGAACTTCAATACTAATTTTCCACCTGTCGCAAGGAACACGGCTACATATTTTCATCGATAGTCCAGCCTTGCCTACTGAGCGTTGCCTACTGTCATTCGTTGTTCGCCGCTGTCTGTACTCCTGCCGCCACTACTTCGTCTGCCGTGACAACATCCGTCCTCCCTAACGCCAGCCCGCAACGGACAATTCCGTATTTCATCCTGCAAGGAAGGCCTTTACACAGAAGTAATTTCTGTAGATTGAAAAGCCAGTCTATATTGTAGCTCATGCGGCTTTGGGCCCTTCATGCACGGTCTTTGGTAGGCTTCATGTACGGTTTCATCTAAAAATATTTGCTTGACGGGCCGCGTAGCTTACGCTATGCGAGGGGAGCCCTATGAGCTCTGGTCACAAGTCGCAGCACGATGCCTCACAAGAAAAAAACTGGCACTAGGCGCCTTGCACCAGTAGTGGTATAAAACCAGTTCAACTCCGTACCCTGCCGAAGACGGTTCATCGTCATGGCCTCGACGTACTTCTCTGATGCCTTATTGTTTGCGCAACTCGCTTCAAGGCATTGGAACAATGGGGTACGTATCTCGAGAGCGTATTAAAAAATAGTTCATCACTTTGTTCCGCTGAGACGCCGTCGGCGTAATAGTATTCGTAATCGCCGTCACCACTTCCGGAAAATAATGTGGTGCTGGGCAATAATTGTAAAAACTTTAATATGCGGTTCCAGTGATTGAAGATACATGCTTAATTGACAGGCGATAGCGTTGGAATGATATCTTTAGAGTTATTCCGTTATTTGTATAATTAGAGAAATGAAGAAAAAGAGAAAAATAGCGAAGGGTGGGTTCAATGAGTAAATGCCAAGAATTAAAAGCCAAAGATTGCTGATGTCGAATAAGAAAATGTAGTTTATGAATTTATCATTTTTGAGCTACAATAATCAAAAATTAATCATGGAAAAAGTAGAGTACAAAGGTGTGCAAAATGTTAGGTATGGAAAGCCAATATTTTCTGACGTTAATTATCGGTGTAGTAAAATTCAGAGTACAAAAATGTCAAAAAGCATGGTCACTATGTATGTAATGCTATTGCTTTACACCATTGACGATATAGTTCCCCGGCTTTGCATCTAACGCAAACAACATGTTCCGCTGAATGCGCACTGTGTCACATCACGTTTCACGAACTGGCATCCATGCCGACTAGTGACGTCTGCACCCAGCCGGTTATAAATGAACAAGTATGAAAGAAATCAAAATTTAAAGATTTGAAAAGGGGAAAAGCCTCGTCGGTGAGCGTTTGCTATCGCTTCATACCATTAACGGCGAAGCCTGGGTCCCCTGATTATTTTAGCGCAATGGTCTTTGACCAACAATGAATGTTTTACTGCAAATTATTGTCAATGTCTATTGCAGGCGCAATATGGGGGGGGGGGTAAATCCGATCTGGCGACCTGCCCGTGGTCCCCCCTGCACGTTGAGTGGGCAAGGTGGTTTCGGCTACCTGGCTTTGCTCAATGACTGACAGCCAGCGGTCGGTACGGGTTTAGCCGGGGCCCATACTGAGGGGTGGTATATACCCGAATAGGCCTCAGCGTACTCCCTCCTTGGAATAGAGAGCATGGCGTGCGCAGGTTAGCCCGTTGCCGGAGGCGGCAGCAGGAGCAAAGTGGGTCTGGGCGGGGCACGCGTAATCCGGCAAATTCAGTGCAGTACTCCAGTCATCGGCAGGGCAAGGAAAAGTCCTGCCTGCTGCCAACGGAACGGCGGCGTAGCTACGGAATATGCAAGGAAACGCAGCTAGCTGGCTTTAGACGCTGGACTTTTTTCTGTATCAAGGTTGGTCGGCAGGCCGAGGGAAAGTCCTACCCGCTGCCTAGGGAACGGTGGCTTAGCTGCGGAGTATGGTTAGGAAACGAAGCCAACTGACTTTGTATGTTGCATTGAAAATTCCCCTCGTGTCTAAGTACTACCCAGCCGCAAACGTGTTGGTTTCCGTTGCCGAAGAGACCAGTGCCTCGACAGAAGCCTGGCGGCTGGAGCGAACCAAGCCTTGGTTTTGGGGAGCTCACCTTTGGCTTGAAAGAAAGAAAAAGACGGTGGAGAATAGCTAAAATCTAGTAAAACCGAAACTTGGGAAACGACTAGTGGAAAACAGGGTAAATGCATAATACATAAATGCCTAAAGGCTGAGTACATACTCCAAAAGGGGGTCGATAGGGAGTAAGGGCACGGACCAGCTCCTGAAAGTGACTGGCACAAGTATGGGTGCAGCCACGGCAAGAAACCGATCTCGCAAACGGTTAGTAGCATGGCGAATAATTCGGCAAGTGCTCACGCGGGAAGCATCCTCCGTAGGATGCAAGACCCTACAGCACGAGAGCGGACATAAGTGTGTAGCAATAGGTGGAACTTCAGGGCTTGCCACCTTGACTGATATACCATTGTAAATGCAACGTCTGGCGAATACCGGGGAAGAGTATTATTCAGTTTGCGCTAGAGACCAATATCTGCCCATTTTCCATGTTTAACTTGAAGTTCGGATGAACGCTAAGTAACATCCACCTCTATAGTAACTCAAGTAGAGTCGCTTTGGGGGAACCGGGCTTGGGGATGGGAAAAATCAAAAGCAGCTTTATGAAATGAAGAGAACCTGTCTTAGACGCCGGAAACCCGGAAAACGCCTTGTGGTGATGGAATGACCTTAGGGCCGAGGGCCGCACATTCGGCTAAGAGCGAGTGCTCGCCCTCTACGGAGGAACGGAAGGGAGCTTAACTAATATTGTCAGTCAGTAAAAATCCAACGCTGCCCACATTCACCGCCAAATTCCCATAGCCCTATACTCATTCCTACTTCCTCCTCCCCTACAACCCTCTCCTTCCGCTACGTCCCAGGGGAGATATGTCGGGTCTCCTCGAGAACGCTCCCTCGGGTATGGGTCGCTGAGTAGGATTCCCCCTTTTCATTTATTAACTTCCAATCAGAAACGTTTGTCCGGATGGACCTGCTCATTTATATCGCCAATTCCGAAACTTTCTCTACCCACGATGCAATTGTACGGCGGGAGGAGTCTGATTTTGGGCTCCATCTTACACAATGTTGGCGCAATATTTATTATCTTCAGGTGGCCTCACCATAGTAGTTGTATGTGTATTGACGTACTTGCGAAACAATAGTGGTGCGGGAGAGGTCCATGCTAGGAACATCATGCTGCTCTAATGTTCGTTGAGGTATAACGATTATAGTGAACGGACCCGCACATCCTCCAACGCTTTCTTATAGTGTTAGTTAGTTAATAATGCGATGGGCCACAAGGATTTTCCAAGTTCTGTGTCGAAAAACAACAAAGGTGAAGTTAGATCTGGCGTGATTTTGTGTGTTATTATCACGCGTTGGTAGCCGGGATTATTGAGTATCCCTCTCGCCGCTCAGGGTACCCTGTAACTGTATGATGGAGCGTGTGGTGTACCAATAGCGCGGGCCCATAATGTGCAACTCCACTGCAAGCATCTACATGTTTTCCTAACTGTAGCTCGTGACAAAAAACAATCCACAGCGGTAACGCAACCGCTGACTAATTCTATAGCGCAGCGCCGCTAAGCGATATAGTGATCGGACGAGCTGCGGAGACCGCCGCGTCGGATCTTAAGAACGGCGCCAATGATCGATAGTACCCCACAACGATCGACATACCCCCCCCCCCCACCCCTCCAAGCTAAAGCTGGGGTATGGTCCGGCTGTGAGCGCCCAACATCTGTGACGGTGGGATGCCCTTGCACCTGTGACCGGCCGGCAGAAGGAAGCAGTTCGTCATCCGGCGGCAATTACTGTGTGGGGTCCTGCCAACAGGTCGACGACCGGACAAAGCAGAGAAAAAGATCGATTTCCGGTCCGTTCAAGTGCCGAGCACCGCTACGGAAAACGGGCGTGCATTCTTCCTTTTCGTCCCGTGGTGGGCCAAGGGGACAGCTTTCGGCTGGATTGCCTCTTTGAGTGCCACCCGGCCACGTGGGGACCGATGAGCCAGCCCAGGTGAAAGCACGCATGGCGGCAACCGGCTGACGGCACCTATGCCGTCCAGACGACCACCTCCTCACCCTATAGCCAGGACCAGTCGGAGGGGCGTGTCAACGAGTGCGAGCAGTGTTGGGGGGAGTGTATGAAAAAAAAAGGAAATTCCTCGTTCTTCCTGGCCCCAGCACATCTTGACAGTTTTGCCGTGCGAGGCAGCCGACGTGCTTGCTTAGCATACTAAAGAGGAGGCGGACGATTACGATAAAGTAAAAGCAACTTTGCTAAAGAAGTACCGCCTCTCAGCCGACGCTTTCCGCCGGCGGTTCAGAAAATCAGTGAAACGGCCTTCTGAATCTTTTCCGGATTTTTCTTACAATCTGAAGGCAAATCTTATCGAATGGCTCAAGGCCGTCGAGGTCTGATGAGCATGAAGAGGTCGTCGATGAGATCTGTTTAGAACAATTTTACAATTGTCTCAGTGAGGAAACATGGCTGAGGGTGCAAGACAAGCCCGAAAAGAAAAACTTGGAACGCGCCGCCGAACTCGCAGAATAGACGTCAGGCGCGATGCAGGGAGAGAGGGCATGCGGGCAGTCGCAAAGCCTCACAAAGATTTCATGCGGCATCCGTCACGAAACGAGAGCCAAGTACCGCCTACGCGGGGAGAGAACGGGACAAAGACGAGGATCGCGAAAACAGCGCAGCCGGGTGAAACGACGTTGACAAAAAAAGGAGAGAGAAGGACCGTGCTAAAATCTTTCAGGCGAGGAAGCCTGCAGTTTACTTTCGCTGTAACGTGCTCGGGCACTGCGCGAGCGACTGTCAAAGAGCAAGGGTAGTTTTTCGCTCACCACCCTAGACGAGGAAAACATGCGCTTGCTGGAGACGTACACGCCTGAAATGACTGTAAATGGAATACATTATCATGTTCGGCGTGACTTCGCCGCCACGATGGATGTGGTGTGACCCGCGCTCGTTTCCCCACACGATTTCACCGGCGAGTGCGCGTGGGTCAGACAGGTGGCACAGGAAGACAGCGTTTGCCTGCCTGTTGCAGGCATCAGAGCTGAGGGCGTTTTCTGAGTAATGCATACAGGGGCGGTACACTGTAAAAACAAAAACACCTTTTTGGGCATTTGTCTGATTCAAAACACCCTTACACCCTGAGTCTAGGGTGTTCGTGCCATTGGAAATCACCTCTTGCATACCAAAGGGGTGCTTTGGTTGGAGAATATGCCTTAGGGTGTTATGGGCAAGCAATATTACCTAACATGCTGGGCCATATGGCTGCGTAACTTCGTAGCTTTTTATAAACAAGCGGCCCTGCTAATATAAACCAACACCAAAATAAAGCACCAAAAGTAACGCTAAAATTAAAATTACACGCGAGTGCTTTCAAAAAATGAAACAGAAACTGAAACAAAATTTCACCGCCAGGAGGCCGCCGGTAGCTACAAGCCTACAACGCTCTTTTCAAATTTCACAATATGGCCGTTAACATTGTGGGGTGCGTTTCGACCACGTTTCGGCGAATGCTGAATGTGCTTCTTCGGTTGTTTACCCTCGTGAAATGTGTTGCCTGTCCCATGCATATGTGTTACAGAAGTGTGTACGCTTGTGAAGTGCCTTCTACATGTGGTGTTTAACGCAAATGGGCATTTATCGTGTCGGCAAGTGTCTGGGCTCCTTTTTGCTTTGCTCAGGCGGAACGGCTGCTCCACCGTGTTAAGTTTGAGATGTTCGAAAGAAGAAGGCATGGACGATTTTTTTTTCTGCGTGACTAAGAGGTATATGCGCCGACTACATTGCACTCGCGCTGAAATCGCACTGGTTGGTTCGGTGCCGGTTATACGAAGGCGGACAGCGTACTGCGCGGCTGACGCAATCGCCTGTAAAGGTAAGCATATTCTCACTCATATTGCGCTTTGTGGGAACAGTGTCCTAGCGGTTTGCTGCATTCTGTGTCTTTTTGTGCCGGAATGCTCCAGAATGTGCTGAAATGAAAACGTGGGACACGCGCTTGTTTTCACCTGGCTACCAAAATGACATCGCACATGTGGTAGATATCGCGGCGAGTTACGCAGATTTGCGCGCAAGAACATCAGTCTGAACTTTCTTGAACAGAAATAATGTATGTGCTATGTTTCCTTGCATTTTGTACGCGCAGGAGGTTCACGAAACGATTTTCCTTTCTTGACAGTTTGATACTTGCGCTCAGTTCGCAACTACTCGGTTTTGTTCTACCGTTTCCGTTCGTGCGGCAAGGTCATGTTGACGTACTACCTTAATTCTCCTAGCGCTCTCGACTCCCCCCTCCTCCCTTATATCTTACACTTCGCGCTTGCTCACCTGAAACCTCCTTCATGCTTCGTCATCTCCTTTCACTCGGAGTGCTGCGACCCCCCCCCCCCCCCACTTTTTTTTTCTTCACTCGGAGCCCACTTTTTTTTTTTCTTTACTCGGAGCATAGGCGCGCGCCGTCCTGCTGCTCGGGGAGCGTCCTCCCGCAGCCCTTCTGTTTACTCTTTTTGTTCGAGGAGGCTATGTTCGTTCTCGGCGGCCGTTCAGCGCGGCACGCCTCTGCGCTCGTGCTCTCGGCATCGAAGTGCGCCGGTCGGCCGGCCTGTTTGCATAATAGTTTATTCCAAACCGCGTTAACTATATGCCGCTATCATCAGCCTATGTTACCTTCCCGCGTCTGGATTTGCCTTTTTTAATCACAATGGGAGCATTTTTTCATATTACGGGGACCATATTTTGCGATTGCATGGAGAGTGAAGTTGCATTTTTTTATGCTGCTTTTGTTATAGCGTTTACTGTCGCTCTCGAAGAATCATTTAGCTACGTATTTTATTTTCAGCAAGACTTCAGTTAAGGCACTTGTACACGTGCTAAGTCAGCTGATGTGGTTCAAACCATCCAGTTTTCATTATTTTTGTGGTCATATTTCAACATAACTGTTTGATCTCATTACTTGATTTTTGTATTGTCTTTAGACTACAATAAATGGATATTTGATACTGATGCCTCAGCATTCAAGTAGAGGTCGACAGCTTGAATTTTTGTGGGCAAAAATTGTACCGGATGTTGCTATTACAGAGTTTGATTCTGACCAGATGTTTACTTTTTTTTTGTCTTTTGCTTAAATGTACTTATGAAGCGATTATCATAGCCTTAGTCACATATGTTTACCTGCTTTGCTCATCACAGTGCGCATATTGCAGGCAAATTTGTGATTTACTTATTAAAAAAATTGTAATGTATGTGTTGAAATCAGTTTACTGATTTAAAGGGCCTAGAAAACAGTTGGACTTTCATATGCTAACGATGCATGTCCGTAGATTGTCTCTGAGAATTGAAGCCTACTTTTTAAAGCTGAGCGTGGACCCTTAGTTTAGAGATATATTACATAATTTATTGCCATTCAGCCGGTTGCCAAGTTGCGGGGAGGAGGATCGTAATTTTTGCTTTGTTATTTTTTATATTAGACCTTCCTTAATATTGCTTGCAGTCTGGGGATGAGTGGCAAAATACTGATGATTTTTGCAGTTTTCTAACCTTAGTAAATATTTGTATTTGCTGTTTGCTAATGCCAGTTTTTTTTTTTTTTTTTCAGATATGTACAAAGGCATCAATTGCCTTAGCTTTTGTACAATGATTTTTAATGTTCAGTTACTTAAAACATTCAGTAAAATGAATTCTTTATGGCTACCATTCACACCAACTTGCAGTTCTTACATGACTTCAACATGCTGATCAAGAAGGATGGCAAAGAGGCAGTTGAAATTGGCCTTAACGAGACACTTGTCTTGGTTTTGAAGGACACCATTCGTGCAAGAAAAAAGGACGTTGCCCGTGTGCTCGAAGTATGTTCTGAGGGAATGCGTGAAAGGACAAAGAAGCGTAAGTATTAAGCTGTTTCCTTCTGTTTGCTGCATGTGCTAACTAATTGGCAGTTTTTCGCTAAATGCCTACATTTTTGCCATTTTGCATTGCATTATAATTATACTAAAAACATGGCGGAGCATCAGAAAGAATAATAAAACCATAACTAGCCTGTGCATTTCTTCATATGTAACAATTTTCGCATTAGCTAAATTTAAATTACCTATTGTTCTTCTCCATTGTAATGGTGCAGCCTTTTCGAATCTGTTCAACTAGTAGCAGACAATTAGGTGATACCTTATTCAAATCTTCACAAGCTTTGCTAATTTTTGCTGTAAGATGTTTGGTTTTCAGTTTGCGTGCCTCTACATGTTTTCAATTTTGTTTATTTGCTTTCCTAAATTAGACAATAAATTATCACCTCAAAACTCGGCTGTCTTTTTACCTGCAAGGAGGTACACCATTGTTGTGTTGCTTATTTCTATTATAGATGTACAGACAGTATACATTCTGCAACTCTTGGCAAACATTGGGAACCAGCCGGGGGCTCTGGATGTTATGTTTGTATCATTTGTAAGTTTTCTCTTTGTCATTTGAATATTCAGGAAGCATGAAAGTTCTCTAACCCAGGTGCTTTTGATGTGTAGCCGTTTTTATTCAACAAAATAACTTGCATAATCTGAAAATACCATGCAACAGTATGCTGCATGAATAAAAATGGGTTGACCTTACGTGCTCTCATTTATGACTTGATCAAACACTGCCAGCTTTGTGCCTCCTGAATCAACAATAACAGTATACTCTGCATTGTTAATTGTGAGATAACCACCAGTAGTTTCCGATGGGGCCCTTTTCCAGCACACTGCTGTACACTAAAGGGGCATTGGTGTATTCTAAACATAGAGTAGAAAATATGTTGAATTTGCTCAGGCGCAATGCACATTTAAACAGCTGCTCTCTTATGCACTTCTTTCACATTTTTATCAAGGAACAGGAAGAAAAGCCTGTCACGCCGTGCGTCGGATATACTGGGAGCAGCATCAAAGAAGCTGAAGAGCATTTCTTCATTGAGCAGCGGAAGCTTCTTCGAGTCATCGACTCTACGTAGGGTATTGTTCGAAAAATGGCTCGATTTTGGCTGTTCAATCTGTGATATGACAAGGCGTCCGATATTTGTGCTGCTTTATAGAGCACCTCTTTTTGGGCGTATGTGTGTCGAAGTCAAGATGCACTGCACGACGCTTTATTTCATCGCACAAGGCCGAATTTTATGCAAGTGCACGCGTTGACACTGACAAAGCGTAGAATTATTATTGTGTACTCCGATTATTGTTGCATACGACTAAAATTTTTGTTGTCGTTTTTTAAGAAATTTCACCATGCTGTTGTGTGCATTGTTCGGATAAGTTTTTGAAAAAACATTTTATACTTGTGTGCATTTGTTGGAACTGTTTCGCTTCTTTCATTTTTTTAAGTATTTACGTACATAACATGTATGTTTTTGCCCGTCTGCTATGCTCTCGGTTGAGAGCGGCCGTATTGTTAAATAAATGAGGTTCCATAGCGCGCATCAATGGAGGAACAGAACACAAGTACCCCCCATGACCCCCTCCCCCCACTAGCACCCGAGCGCCCACTAGTCCGAACCCTGACCCTTCTATGCGGAATAAAATACTTCTAGTTTCCTTCTGTGTTTGAAGCTGTGACATTTTTTCGTAGCATGCTCTGTGAATTTGAGAAAACAATCATACTGGCATGAGCCATTCGAGATGTCAAAATAATGGCATGCAGCATCTCTTTACATGCTCATTTGGCATCACAGGTGGTTACCAGGTATACCATTAAGCTTGATTGCAAATGTCCACATAGGAAAAGCATTAAAGAACGTGTAGTGGCAAAGGTAATTCCTAATTAGGGAATGGAATATATACAAGGTTATCCGCACTGATTTTTTTCAAGGGGTGTAAGGGTGCAATGGCACTGTTCCCACCCTGCAATAGGGTTTAAAGGTGATGAAAACACCCCAGTGCATTGGCCCCATAAAAGGGTGTTATGACCAACCGAATCACCATCATTGAGGGTGTACTGGCACACTGAAGCCACTTTTTTTCAAGGGTGCATGGGTGTTAGTTATAGACATGCGAAAACACCTAAAGAGGTGTTTTTGTTTTTATAGTGTAGTGTCAGTGACTTTGCAAGAGCAGTGCCCTTACCTCTTTTCTAACCCCTCAGAGGACCTACTAAAGAAAAGGGGCTGGAGCTACGTGGTCTGTTCCATGCAATGAAGAGCGTGTACTCCGCAAGGGAAAGCCTGATGTAGATGCCGCAGCGGTTCCTTTCAAGAATGTGACTTTTTCTGCGCCCGCTAGTGAGTCCAGAGTGCAATTTTAAACCTCTCTGTTGCCTCCCCAACTAGACGGCTTCCCTTAACTTATGAGAGTGCATCAGGATGGTATAGCGACTGAACAAGCGAGCAAAAACACTCTAGAAAATTTGAAGCGTCAGGTCAGTGAAGGATTCGCGAGAAAGAACATTGTTCTGAAGGAGCGCGGAAGAATAATCTACAAGCAATACAAAGACTCAAAAGGCGTGCACTACGACCAGCTAGTGGTGCCACAAAAATACCGGACAAGTATTCAAATCTGTGTAACGGAAGCAGCTGGTCCGGTCATCTCGGCATCAAGAAAGCAAAGGCTCTACTTCTGAGAGAATGTTATTGGCCAGGGTGTTTTAAGGATGTTGATAAGTTTGTGCAGACGTGTGACACTTGTCAAAGGGTGGGAAAATAACAGGACAAACGGAAGGCACCTCTGAAACTTGTGCCACTGATCAGCGAGCCGTTCTGGCCCCTTGTGGTGAATGTTGTAGGTCCACTACCTGTGACCGCTTTTGGCTACCGCCACATCCTAATGATCATCTGCCCAGCGATGACCTGCGGCGATTCCCCTGAAGGAGCTGAACTCGGTAGGAATTTTAGACAGTCTGTTGCAGGTGTTTTTTAGGGTGGGTTTCCCCGCCGAGCTGCTAAGCGACCAATGCAGTGTTTTACGAGTGCGCTCACTAGCACCTTTCTAGAGAAATGCAGGATTCGCATAATGCGCAGCTCTGTAAGACATCCTCAGAGCAACAGCGTAGAGGCGCGCCATTCGGTGTTCAAAACAGTCCTCAGGGCACTGTACTACGAACATCGCCGACACTGGGAAGCGTGCCTGCAGGCTACCATATTTGCGCTGCACTCCGTACCGCATGAAGCCACTGGGTTTAGTCCAGCTGAATTGGTATACGGCCGGTCGCTCAGGGCAACCCTTCGCATGCTGCGCGAATCCTGGGAAGGCCAAGGCGACGACCCCACCGTTCTCAAGTAGGTACTACAGCTGCTAGAACGGCATCAATCATGCAGAGAGCTTGTCGAAGCTAACATAAGATCGGCATAGCAGAAAGACAAACTCTAATACAACCGTGGCGAGCGCAGCGATCGTTTTCGGCAGGAGACAAGGTAATGCTGCTGGCCGCATCCAAAGCAAACACGCTTGATGTTCAGTGGGAGGGACCAGCAGAGGAGGGTAAACTTTCGGAAACCAACTATGCGGTAAAGATGCCCAGTGGACGTAATGAGGTACAAATTTACCACTGCAACGTCATGAAGACCTTTCGACAAATGAAGGCGGTCGTTCAGCTTGCCCTAAATGCACCCGAAGAGGTAGAGATCAATTTTGTATTTAACCGTAGGAGTACACCCTCTTTCACTGAAGTTATCGGGAGAGACTACCGCAGGTCACCGGACGCGAAGATTGCTGCCATACGTGAATATACCAGGCCCGCAACAAAGACCGGCATAAGCGCCTTTCTCGGGTTGGCTCGATATTGTCAGCACTATATACCGGGATATTCGGAGGTGGCGAGGCCGCTCACGGACAGCTTGAGGAAGGGTGAACCTGTTAAGGTGAACTGGAATGCCAACAACGAACAGACTTTCCTCGCGTTAAAGAAAGCTCTGACCAGCCGCCCATGCTGAGGGCTCCTTCCTATGACCACGCCTTCATTGTTCATTGCTATGCGTGTGAGAGGGGCATGTGGGTTATTCTGAGCTAGCACGAGAGAATGGGGTAGAACATCCCGGAGTGTTCGTAAGCAAGAAGTCCTCGGCGCGAGGAGCATACAGCTCCTCGGAGAAGGGCGCATGATTAGTGTGGGCTACGCAAAAGCTTCGGTGCCATTTGGCCGGCTCCCGATTCGCAATTGAGACGGACTACTGCCCACTGACATGGCTCCGGAACATATCTCCGAAAAACGGCCGTTTGCTCCGCTGGAGTCTCGCCCTACAAGAGCATAATTTAAATGCTCTACCGTAGGGGAAATGAAAATGGGAATGCTGATGGTCTCAGCCGAGGCTTTTTCTGCTGGGCGAATTGATAGCTTCCAGGCGCTCCTCTGAGTGTACCCTTTTATTCTCAAAGGGGTAATTTTCTTGGCCATATCACTTTCAGAATTTCTTTTTAACAGCACTTGATCACTCGAGGTTAGTATATGCGTAATGTAGTTTTATGATGTAGGTTTATCTCTCGATATTCATGTTATCAGCTGTTGTCCAGAGATCGCGACTGCAGCTGCAGTCTTTATTTGTTTCATATATTTGATCCGAAATTGCAGAGTGGCGTGATTAAATCGCCCGCGTAGGTTTGGTCAGCAGCTCTCTCCACCGGACGCCAGTAGAGTGACCAAGAAAGGAAGGGAATTCTTCCAGCTTATAGTTTAAGGCGTGTTCTTTCGTTGCCTGGCACAGCTCAGGAGGTGGCAGTGTTCTTAGCTTGCCGGGGTGGGGGTATTGTGCAGACATCATAACTAATGCCGTACCTGAGTCCTTTAGCCGGCAGGCATATCACTTCTGGATAAAAGAGGGAACCGGAGACAATCCAAGCTGATGCGGCCTCTTTGGACGACACCGATGAGGTGCAGCCCTTGCGAGGCCTCTACCTGGCGGCGGACGAGCTGCGGAGTCCGCTGAGTCGAATCTTAAGAACGGCGCCAATGAGAGACTGAAAGCAAGCACCTCGCGTCCACCCAAGCCAGTGCTGGGGGATCGTCAGGCTGTGAGCAGCCAACATCGCCGACAGTGAGACGCCCTTGCATCTAGCACCGGCCAGCCGGAGGGCGATAATTACCATGCGGGGTCTCGCCAAGAAGTCGACGACCGGACAAACAAGAGGAAACGACCGATTTCCGGTTCCTGGAAGTGTCGAGCACCGCTACGGAGAACGGTCGTGCATTGTTTCCTTTCGTCCTGTGGTCGGCCAGATCACAGCTTTCGGCTGGGTTGCCTCTTTGAGTGCCGCCCGGCGACGTCCGGACCGATGAGCCATCCCAGGTGCAAGCACGTACGGCGACAAGAGGCTGATGCCATCTACGCCGTCTAGACGACCACCTCCTCACCCTCAAGTCAGGTCCAGTCGGAGGGGCGTGTCGATGAGTGCGAACAATGTTGGTGCGAGTGTGTGAGAGTGCGGGAGACGGAGGTGACAGAGACACTCCCACATAATCTGGCCTGCCTTTCAACTATTCAAACCTATAAAAACATTTCAAACCTATAAAAACCTCCTACAAGAATTTTTAGGGCTGGTAAAAAGGAGACTGTTTCTCTAGTCAGTCTCCGACTAACCAAACGCTATCATGTAATTACTGTATATAAAATTTTGTATCTGATTTCGAAATCCGTTACCAACCACATCGTCCTTGTTCCTGCCACGACAAATCAAACGGACCTACAACACGCAATCTGGGTCATGACAGCGAGCATCTTTTGGGACACAATTATAGAAATCGATAACTCGCTTGCCATGCATTGACGGGAGCGAGTACAATCAATGATACTCAACTGTCACGCTTCCTAACATAGTTGTCTATCTGGCGGAAAGGGAAGCATGAAGAATACTTCACCCCCCCATTTTAAGATATATTTCATCAGATATTGAGGCCTATTTGGACCGGCTCCTAACTGAGCTTGTAGATTGCTAGAATTGGATACAATGACTACTGCCCAAGGAAGACGAGATGAAGATAGGCGGACACACCAGCGTCCGTGCTCTCTTCATACCATCGGCGCGCACGTTTGTTGGCCACTCGCCACTATGCCCGATTGATTTGACAAGCCAGTGCAATGCGCTTTTACTAAAAAAATTGAGTTTTCTTGCCGAGGAGAGTTATGGACCACGTTCTCTCCAATCGTGCATTAACAGCAATTTAGCGCTGTCCCATAAATTGGACAGCACCGTAATGTAGACCACCCATTTGAGCGCCATACTGAATGGAGTTGCGGAAGACTAAACCTCCACTGTCGTCTTCATCTTCTATATATGCAGGCAGTTTGAAGAAGCCAAATGACACCTAGTTGCTTCTAGTTTTGAGCGACTTTCAAACCCGGATGCTGCATCTTCTGACGATGACGTGCCTACTCTGCACTAGACGCCTCATCCAGTTCATGTGACCCGACCGCTGTAACTACAGACTGTGGACCACGCCGGCCTCACTCCTGAGTCCACTGAAGCCCCACAATTGCTCTCGCGATTAGTTGTGCTTTTATGTCTCAACTCTTGCTGGCCCTCTGGGCACCATATACTCACCCGCTGCTCCATCGCTGCGGCTTCTGCTTCTATTAAATCCTGCCCTCTGCACTACCGCTCCCGAAGTACTTCTCATAAGTGAACCTAATACTACTGATCTATCTGCTTCCACTGCCAAAGCAACGCAAACGTTTCTTACCATTGCCATAGCAGATAGTCATCGCTTCCTCTACCTCCCTTCTGTTATGACTGCTGTAGCGATTGCGGCTATTTCCACGTGATGAAGCCTCACGAACGTGCTTCAACCCAGCCCCGCGCTTGTGCAGCCGCATGTCTAATTGGGCTCACACATCCCGAACATCGTCTGCTCTCTCCACACTGCTCTGACTCACTTTGGGAGAGCTAACCAGTGCGGCGCATGAAAAGCACAGTATATCGACGACTAGGCTTGAAACTTCTCTCTTGACCAATGATATCTGGCACGGCATTCTCGAACCTTTTATGGACAGTACATATCTAGCTGCTCTGTTGATATTGGAGGCGGAGGTTTTGTGCGTAGTTGATCCCTTCTTGGCGTCTCAATAAGCATTTTACACGTGCCTTTTCCTCCAACGGTTGTGTCGCTGATACCAGTAAGGTCTTTGTTGGAATGCGCAGAGCGTGTTCCAGCATTGTCAGCCATGCGCTTCTATGCTGTTCGTTGTCATCGACCTCTGCCCTCAAGATGTCATAATCGCCACCGGCTTTCGAAAGGTGATGCTTCCCATATCCAATACTTCAATGCCCTCCTTCACTTGGAAGTGCTCTCTGCTCTTTCAGCGACCCTCCAAAGCCACGTCTCTGTGCCACTGACTTCTTCACTAATAGTCCAAAAATGTCATCTATTTTCCAATTTCTCTCTTTTTCAGTGATGCTGATTGGGCCTTTATTACTTATCCTGTCACTGACGTGAGTCTTCTGCGCCAATTCATTTTTTCTCACACCGTTATCACCATTGCCGCCAGCCACATCTACTTTTATAGCCTTCAATTCCGCCTCTCAGCTTAAGTAGCTCAAGGGCAGCTTACTCACGGACCTTTTCGCCTTCAACAATACGCACTTTCTGTTGTCGCGCCAGATTTACCACCAAATATTTCTGCAGCCAGGCTATCATCAACTGCAGTCTGACGACTTTCTGCAATGAATGCATGAGATTTTCCAAACCACAAGGTCGGTGTCCTTTCTAGACTTTTAGAATCATAGTGACCTCATTTATTTCAGTAACTGTATTTTGCTCCAAACTTGTGTTTTGATCCACCGCATCGATACAGACGGCACCAACCCGCTGCACCGCTGGCCCTGCAATGTTTTTCCTTCTTCGCGCCAAACGATAGTCTGGAAAATGCAAGATTCTGGCGAATAGTATTTGGAGCTTTCCACCAATTATCTGCATCAGATATGATCCTATTGAAAAAAGACCACAGTTCGAGATTCTGTGTTGACTACTGCCACCAAATGAGATCAACAAGAAGGCAGCAGTGGTCTTTAATTCGTGTCCTTAATAAATTTCGGGGAATAAAAAGAGGAGGACTGAGCGCCACTTTTGGGGCAACCAGTTCTGAAATTGCGCGCCTGGCGAAAATGTGTCTGAGTTTATTAATCACTGTACCCTATGTTAGCTTCTCTGGAGGAGTCTGTTCTGGAAACTCAGTAATATTTTGTCGCAACCAGCCTCTAGTGGCTATATAGCAGATAAACAGCAAATGTATCTGCCATATGTCTGGAAGAAAACTTTATGCTTTGATGGAAAATGTTTCGCTTTATCGACAACTTGACATATTCATATCTTTTACAGTATATACAACATGTTTCACCAATGTTGGCCTACAAACTACATCATTACCCCTGGGCGTTCGTCTCCAAATGTGCACGTATTCTTCTTGCGAAATAGGTCTAAAATCATTCCTAAAGTGAGTGGCCAACCACAAAGGCTGCGTAGATAGCGAATTGTCGTCTATAGTCAGAATATGACATGTGAAGCACAGTCTCACAGGGAAGGTAAGTCGTTCATGCACAATTTTCGGAAATTTAAGGAAACCAGATCACATTTGCTGGCTTCTTTTTATAGTCAACACAGCTAGTGCTGCTTGATGAGAATAGTCATATGCAGCAAATCAACGCCGCGACATCCCTGTCTGGCCAGTGCACCGTAAATTGCTGAAAGGGTAGTGTCCTCATAGAGCACATACATTAAGTGAAAATGACATGCTGCTTCGAGAGAGAATTAGGCATGGTGCTGGCTGACTTACATAATAGACGAGGGATCCCAACTGTAATTTGTAACGCTGCTGACTGGTCATATAGGAAGAATGTGCAGCTCCGAGGAAGCTGTAGATTACTGTCCGGCGAAACGAAATTGGGAGGCGCACGAGTGCGCGTGGACGCATTCATGCTTATATTCGTACCCTTAGACGATGATGCGGTCGAAGGTAAACCTGCACAAGGCTCCTACCTACCGTCTGGCTATGCCATTTTAGGAGCACAAGTAACGGCAGGTCCTACAGTGTACGACACGGCCTGAACGGCACCACCATTTTTCACGGCTTCCGGTCTCTACTTCAAGCCAGCGTCTCACAAAGTCGACACGCATTTCCACAATATGGGTGACCAGGCCATGGACGTCTTAGAAATCTTCAAGATTTCAGACTTAACACATAGGGGTAGTCCTGATGAAGTTCTATTACATTTCAATCCGCCACAGAACATCACCTTTTAAGGGACACGTTTTAACACGGAGATTCTACATAACGACGCACCTGTCGAAAGCAATGGGAGCGTGACATACTTAGAGCGAAATGCTCATCGCCATTGTAAATAAAAAATCGTCAGCGAGACAGCAGCGAAAGCTACTGTTACTCTTCAGAACATGCTTCAGTCCGTTGTCCGATTTGAAAGCGTCAGGAGCAAGTATAGCGCCTCACACCGCTCACTCCGACATGCTGATACTCAACAATGTCGTACCTACAGGCAGCAGATTATGCATCATAAAAAAGCCACTCACATCAACGATGGCCGTTTGGACTTCGAACGGAAAAGAGACCCGCATCCATTTTAGCTGTTGTCTGAAAGGCCGGCTTCCGAAATTAATATGCCGAGCGCGGTCGTAAGCATGTAAGGATGCCACAAGAAAGCCACTACTGGTCAGTGTACATGTCATGCCAGGTTGATATGGTTAAAAGATCTGGACCCAACAGCGAATGCATATTTCTAGCAACTCTCACACTCGTTGAAATGGCGACATGGCAGGCAGTATTTATGTAACGGCAAACGTGTCCAATTCGACTGATACCAGTGCCGACAAATTTGTTCTCCCACCGGCAACATTTAGCAGACTGTGGCACTGTCGTTCACTGTCACGGACTGCTAGTAATATTTACCATCTTTTGCGAGCTTTTCGCACCCAATGACCTAGGCTATATTTCGGTCACGGCAGGTGGACCAGCACCTACTTGCAGGTGCTAATTTCGTCAGGTTCATTACAAATTTCAACCCGAGGCACGAATATTCCTCGTTGTTTAAAGTCTCGGCTAGTTATATCGAGTGCACCGCATTATCTGGCGCCCAGGAATGAAGCAACTTGCTCGCACCTCCCGTAGTGGCACACTAAATCTTCGCTGAAGAATTGAAGGCTCGAACTGCGGGCAATTATTATGGTAGCCATAACTGGTGCCGCTCATATTGTGACATGCTTTGCAGCGTCATGAAAAGGTGATAGATGAAGTTAAGTAATGTGAGCAAGCATAAGGTGGCGTGCTTCCGGAAATCGCAGTTTCTACACTATAAACAAGCTCCCCGTTACGTACTGAGTAGGTAAAAAGTACGGTGGAGAGCTTGCTGGTCACCTCAAACCGGAAATCAATGGTATTAGCGAAGCCTTCGACTTGTAGCTTTAGCACACCTACAATTCAATATCGCTCAATAAGATGACGCTCGCCGAACAACACCTGCAGTAAGCAACTGGAAGCATTATAGTGAGCTGCACACCTTTGGTGGGAAATATGACGAGGATGTCCAGAGGTCACTAATGAACTATGAAGTATTGAGCCGATAGAATCGTTGAAATTAAGATTGTGAAACTAGAGAACGTAGTCTACTTCTTGAACGAAACTGCTTTATTTTGGTTTGACAATCGTGAAACGTCACTAACCAGTTGGGGTCACTTCACAGATGAAATCACAAAGTGCTTTATCGACGATTCCGTTATAAAGAAATCAGCAAAGCAAACGTTGCTGAAGAGAGTCCGTGTAACTGGCTCTACGTGCACAACATATATCGAGCACATTGTGAATTCGTGCAAGAATATAAGCCCACGGATATATAATGGAGATATAGTGGGACTCTTGCTCATAAGGATCGCTGAAGGCTTATACACGTTCCTATTACAAAGCATAACTTAAATTCTACTGCTGAGGACATCAGGTACTGCCGCATGTTCAAAACCCTGAAGTTGAATTATGCCTAAATTTGCAATTGGCCAACACTACAGCCATCGTGTGAGTTCAAATAAGTGGTTAGAGGTCGACAGCTAATCGCATATGCCGGATCGTGTAGAATTTTTGCGCAACAAAGGCTGCGTGCGTGGATGAACACCAATGGGAGGGTTGTGCATGACAGGCTGTTGGCGCACACCCAATGTCCATGACTCCTGCTTGAATTGAGCAACACCTGTGCTACCACAGGCAATATAACACCACAATATCTTATCGGTGGCAGATCAGATCAAGAACCGCCGACACAAGCGAGGTTTTTCATCAGCAACGCAAAACCGGCTACAAGTGTCATGCCGATCTAGTTGCACCCATTTTGACTCTGACCGGTTGCGCCCGCGTGCTGTGTCGTACTGCCGCGGCATCACTGGACGCATCTCTCGGTTCTACCTTCGACGGATCCTGCTGTCACATGACCATCGTAAATTGGCCGCCGCTTCCGATCGCCACAACATAGAGTTTGATCCACCGACGGTACAAAGGCTTTCCAAACCTACCGATTGGTACAGATGCGAAATGCCTCGCTTGCTTGGGACCGCAGCCTCACGCCACAAACTCAAGGACCGTCTCTTCGGTGCTGTTTTCCCCTTTCGGGAAATTAGAAGGTACTGCCGATCGAGATGAGGTCGCAGGAGAGTCAAGGTTCCCAATCACTCTGCCTGTTGTTATACTAAAACCAAACTTGAAATATTTATTCACAAAATTCGCACTATGTCATGAATTGACATTAAAGCAAGTCTTTACATCCCAAGGTTCTTTTGAAACGTAAGTTATGTTCAGAGTGATTTAAGCGGAGGTGTTCTGTGATGATGGCAGTGACACATTGATGCAACTGGGTGCGTACAGCCCGAACGCTCTGATTTGCAGCCTCACTTTTTCGAACGGATTTAACAGTTTTGTCTCGTTCTACACCTGAAGCAATTCTAATTATAGACGTTTTGAATCAATATGGCGCCGTAGTAGACTGCCGCAGTTTAAAAATTTCGCTGACAACATTGATGTTAGCTCTTTTGAAAGCCTCATCACTAGTTTTGAATGAATTTTCTTCGTCTGTAGATCGATTTGTTCCTGCGATGTCTGGAGAATTCATCTAAGCTTCGTCACCTGTAATGTTTTGCGGGGATGTTGCTGCCGTAGTAGAACCTGCATAATTACCTTTGCAAAGAAGATTTTCGTGGTGCCACGTTGCAGTTTCATTGACCAGAATCCACTTCCCCTTGTGAACTGTGCAGTACTTAGGCGAGACATTTGTGTTTCTCTCGTTGCATTTAAATCACTGTTCCCAAGGACGCTGGATCGAATCCCGGCCTCGGCGGCCGCTTTTAGATGGAGGCGCAAAGCAAGGCGCCCGTGTGCTCTGCGATGTCAGTGCACGTTAAAGAACCCCAGGTGGTCGAAATTTCCGGAGTCCTCCACTACGGCGTCTCTCATAGCCTGAGTCGCTTTGGGACATTAAACCCCACAAACCAAACCAAACCAAATCACTCATTTCCAGGAAGATGTGTCACATTCTGGTACGGCACTGAGTGAGTGTGCTCTTGAAGAGAAAGCGCACCTTTGTGCAGTCTCGAATTCAAGCAATGATAAACAAGCCTTCCAATAAATGAGCGCCGAATTTTGCCTGACTTTCTTTCCAAGGATGTGTTCGTTTTGGAGACGCTAGGTGGCGTCGACTAGAACAGACGGCGGAACATCGAGCTCCGGAATTTACCGTCTTTTTGCCAGCCCATCAACCCTGGGACCTCCATCGCCCAATTCACGTCATTCGGCAAGTACATGGGATCATTCTGACTCCTCATGTGCTGAATTTGATAGCTTTTTGGCTAAGAACCGACCATATATAGGTTCCGATGATGCCCGAGTCTCGCTAAGCCTTGCCGCGGACCTCGATTGTGTTACCATGGCAACGGCACCGCCGCCGCCACGTGCCGTCGATGAATTTCCTGGAGAAACACGTGCCCACGCTGCCCAAGCACGCGCCAATGCCTCAGACGCCAGAGAAGAACGCGCTCATACCTCTGAAGATTTCGATGCGTCTGACTGGATTACCCCAAAGGGGAAAGGCAAACAAAAGATTCCGGCGACACATTTCTCAACGCTGAAAACTGTCGTAATCAGGGCACCAAGTACACTCAATATCTCCCAGGTTAAACCCTACGAAATTCTTCAAGAAATTTCCTCAGCAGCAGACTTGGCGCCACATGAGCGACAGGCTCTGACTCTACAAATCAAATACCACCAGAATGTCATCCTTCTTAAGACCTCCAACGAATTGACCGCCCGAAAGGTAGCAGCACTTTCCTCGTTATCCATCCGAGCCAAAACTCATAACATCCAATCTTACATGACGGCCCCGGTGGCATCGTGCCGGGGCGTAATTCATGGAATCGAGAAAGGTCTTTCAGAAGCCGAACTTTTAGAAAGCCTTGAATCGTGGCATGCGACGATCCTGTCTGCTCGTATGATGAGACAGACCGAGTCTGTATTTATAACTTTTGAAGGCACCCATGTACCTCGACAAATTCTGTTCCGCCGTGTCTTGTACAGATGCAAGCCTGAAAGACCAAATGCTTTGAAGTGCAGCAGGTGCCGTGAATATGGTCATCGGCTGCTGAACTGCCCTTACCCTCCGACATATCAACGCTGCCCCACCTTCTCAGCGCAGCTCAGCCAACAAGATGAACCACATCGTTACTCCGCCTATTGCTTCCACTGCGGTGGAACCCACCCAACTTTTGACGTCACCTGCCCTGTACAGAAACAAGACCAAAAGAGCCACAAGGCTGCATATGACCGAAGGAAGAGTCTCAGGGAACAGCTGGAACCTTCTGTCCAAGAACGGAAAAAGCCATCTAATTCCCATCGTCCCACTACAAAGCGACTATTGACTACGCGACCAAAAATGTCTGGGCACCCTGGCAAGAAGAATACGCCACCCCATCATCCTCCGACTTGCGAGGACTTCCCCTCTCTGTCACATGCAAATCAAGAGACAGCACCACCCCCTCGGACCAATGTCTGGCATCAAGAAGTTCAAGAACTGCCAGCTGCCCCACGTCCGCTTCTAAAGCCAGCTACGCTCCCACCACCGGGTAAGCCGAGCCCGCCCCTTCCCATTTCCCCTCCCAAACCTTTATCTTATACATCTTCCGATTCCACACCAGTTATCACATCTGAGAATTATATGCGCCACATAAAAGATAGAAATGACCCTATTATTTGGTACCTTGCAGAAGAAATTTCCCCCATTCGCCAAGCATTCGAACTCATGCATACCCTCCTTAGCAATCTCCTGCAGGATGACGAACGCATGGATTTCCTAAATCATTCTTTTAAACGGCCCCGTCCATCTACATCCCCTGAAGAAACTGCTGCACCCTCTTCTGTCCCTCCCGAGAAGCGCGCTAACGTAGCTTAAGAATGGCAGGGAACAATCACGTACACATTGTAGAGTGGAATAGCCGAAACCTGCGTACCAATCGAACACTCTTTATCCAATGGCTCCTAACTACCCTCGCAGCCCCACGTCATTCTCATTGAAGAATCGCGTGCTCTTAAAGGTATTCCGGGCTACCGTGCCCTGCATGCAGCGCATGACACCGACTGTACCCCATTAGTGTTCGTTTTTGACTTCAGCAGTACTCGTCTGCAACCGATTCCAACTTCTCGCATTCATCTTTGAATTGGGAATGAAAGCTCTCCCCCGCTCAGACAAAAAGCCGACCTTGTGCCGCCAAACGAGCGCCATCGTATCGTTGAACAAGTTCAATTTCAATATGGCGCCATGCATGTATCTGTCCTGCCCATAGCGGCTCCAGTTCTCTTCGCTAAAAGGAAAGACAATATGTGGAGATTCTGTGTGGACTATCGTCGGCTTGATGTCGTAACCAAAAGGATATGTATCCGCTGCCGTGTATTGATAATCCAATCGACTGTCTTCAATCAGTATCATCCTCGGTAGACTTGAGATCATGGCACTGGGAAGTACCAACGCATCTGTACTGTAAAGTAATGACGTTTTTGACACCGGATGTTTTTTATGAGTTTAACGTACTGGTTTTTGTATTGTACAATGCGCCTTTGATGTTTGAATGATGCATGAAAATTTTGCGCAGACTAAAGTGGAAAATTTGTGCCTTTTGGCCCAGTTGTTATCTTCGGCAGGACCTTTCAGGAGCATAATAGCCGTCTCACTGTCGTTGCTGACTCCATTGAAAGAGAACGCCTCGTCCTCAATCCTAAGAAATGTGACTGTAGCCAACTCCAGACAATTGTCCTGGTGCACTTGGTCGATAAGGATTCTTCGGCAGGATGCTCAGAAGATTAAGGCTTTACCTAGCTTTAGAGCGCGCAAATCAGTAAAGAAACTTCGAAGGGTTTTACGACTATGTTCTTAATTTCGGCGCTTTATGCCCAGATTCGCCGGACTTGCCTACCCGCTCACGTGCCTTCTGCACACTTTCCCGTTCAAGTGGGCTGCTGACTGTGATTTTGCCCTCAAAATTTCAAATTTCTTCTGACATTGGTACCTATTCTACGGCACTTATTCCCTGAAGCCCTCATTGAAATTCAGATTGGTGCTAGAGGCTTGGGCGTTGGCACTCTGCTCATGCAGCGCCACTGCCGCCATAAGCATGTGATAGTTACACTAGTCGTTCATTGAGCAAGATGGAACAGAACTACTCAGTCGCTGAACAAGAATAACTCGCAGAACTTTTCGCGGTGAAGACTTCGTACCCGCGTCTATAGAAGGGTTATAAACGCGAACCGACCATCATTGCCATTGTGAGTTTGTAAATTTCTGGGAACCTTGCGTCCGGCTTCACCGACGCGCTTTGCAGTTGCACAAGTTTAACTTCACTGTGGCATGCAGACGCGGCAGCCAACATGCCGAGGCGAACTGTCTCTCTCGATTGCCGTTTCGTCTACTGGTAGTGTGGTGACAACTTCGGTGACTCCGTGGGGCATATCTCAGCAATGTTCCGTGGTCTTCAGCATTTCAGGCGTAACAATGGAATAATCGGATTTGGTCACCGCTCTTCGCTGCTGATCATAATTCCAAACATGGCACGTCTATGCGTCCTTGCCGCCCTACTTTACAAGGAAAATTTCAACTCTTGAGGTGCGCGTTTTCTTCTCGTCGTGCCGCAAAATCCGGCTTCCTTTTCTTGATATTATGCACAGCGATTTCATGTCTGGCCTTTTGGGTGTCCCCCGCACCTTTCACCGATCACATGGAAGAAAAAATGCGCAAAATATTCCGTGCTAGGTAGCTAGGTTTTCACGTGTCAGTGGTACAATCTCCTTGTTTTCCGTCCAGCAGGCCGACTGCACCCTATTGCACCTCCTACGTCACCCTTTCAGCAGGTAGTATCAAGCTCTTGGGTTCTTTCTGGCAGTCTTTGAGCGGTCCCCGATAAATTGTGGTGTTTGCCTCCTCACTGAACATTCAGAAACTGCCGATATCCCCTCAACCGTACCTTTCGAGGTATTTCCATTAATTTTGAGATTTCTCTTCCTATGGCATGAACTTGGTTCATAATAGAAACAGCCAAAAGACGATGAACAGAAAAAAGAAGCGCACAGGACGAAGGCTGGCTAACTCACCCAGTCGGCAGCCTTGACATGACCATGCTCGACTTCTGATCAGTGACCATTGGCACAAATTTACAGCTGACGTTACTGAATGACTCTTTCGTCTCAGTTTTTCGATTCGCACTAGTCACCGCTCTACCGCCTTCAAACAAATAGGCAGTCGAACACACCAAACGCACTCTTACCACTAGGTGGCCAAGCACGTAGTGATTATAACTGCTCTGAAATTCTTTCTTTCAATACATACGCGTATATTACTGCGCAGCGTGAAATGACCAGTCGCAGTCCGTTTACCTCCTTCATGTTCAAGTCACCCGCTTCTGTCTCGATACCACTTTCTTTCTCCATTCACAACGAGCCTTCTATTTCCGCCAGTTTATGTTGAGCTGAAGAAGCTGACCACATCGCCCACCTATGCATTCTGGACTC
This sequence comes from Amblyomma maculatum, assembly GCF_055883805.1. Lineage (NCBI taxonomy): Eukaryota > Metazoa > Arthropoda > Arachnida > Ixodida > Ixodidae > Amblyomma > Amblyomma maculatum. The sequence continues at coordinate 119,655,456 of NC_139349.1, forward strand.
AGAGGAACGCGCCAAAGAGTGAAATGACAACATACAGCCGCACATTGGCTGTCGCCGGTGATATCATGTTACTGTGGACGCCGCTGCGCAAACCTGGTTTCTGCCTTAAGCTCTGTTCCACTATAGGGGCCCTTTTGTGTTACTGGAGAGCCTGAGTTACATTACTAATGTGATATCACGCCACACTGAAATTAGCCGATGACCATGGAGGACAGAGGATGCATGTCGTTCGACTAAAACGGTTACATCCTTGGCATAAGCTGGCTACCCAGGGGGCTTCCTCTGCGAAGGGCGAAGTTTTCATGTGCTCAAGAAAAGGCGGAAGAAGAAAGTGAACAGTAAAAGGAAGCAAAAGCACGTATGCCTTGAGCGTTCACAGTCCCTACACTGTAAACGCGCCCGGTTATGTACGAAGTACGTAACAACATAAACATTTGCATGGACTTACTGATCTCAGCCTTCACGCCTTCACGTCCTGGGGGAGTGGCATTCAAACACATTAATCCATCGCATACTTGAGCTACTTCTCCGGGCAAAATCGTCTTGAGCTCTGTGCCAATTCAGGGATCTGGTAGTTACCACTCAGTGGAGACACCAAGGAGCTTACTAGTTTCAAGTTAGCATTCAGGAGGATTTCATTTAATGGGGGTCTTTGCTATGATGTGAAGGCGCAGATGATCGCTTGACATATGAGCCGTATGGGCATGCTTGTGTGGTCTATAATTATCGCGACTGATTCAGTATTGTAGTCGACACAGTCGTCAAAAACAAAACAACGGAACAGATTTATTGTCCCTTCGTTTATAACACTCGCTCGCACGGCGTACAGAACACACACTGACTGAAAAGGGTCCGTTTCGGTGGCGGCACGGTCCACTCGGTCCCTCTCCGCACACCCTCTCCCACCAGATGTCCGGGGTCGGAGTGGCAGAGTAACCTGAGAGCCACTTCGCAGCGCAGCCAAGCATCCCCCGTCGAGTCCGAGGCGGGACCCCGGAGAGGGTCTGCGCGCATTCCGTCCGTTGGCCGAACATGCGTGGCGTCTGTCGACAACATTCGGCCATCCTTTTCTTTTCAACCGCCCTCGGTTGGAATGGGGTCTTGCGTTTTCTCTTCTTTTTTTTTTCTTACTCGTAGGCCGCTTGTCTCTCGTCGCTTTCGGTGTCTTCCGAAGAGGAATCGCCGCTGGCCGCGGTTCCCAATGTGAAGCGCCTCATGCGGTCCGACGCCACGACGCCTTCGTAGAATCGCCGGGTACGCTGCACTTCGGGGAAGTCTTGCACTTTGTATCGGTCGTTGGGAAGCGTTTCCACGACCATGTACGGTCCCCTGTACTTTGGGCACAGCTTGCGCGACTCTCCCGTTGAAACTGGCTCCCTCTCGATCAACACCATGTCGCCTGGTTGGTAGGGCGCTGTCTTTCGTCGCTTGTTGAAACTCTGTCTCTGTTTCTTCTGGTCCCGACGAATATTGTCAATTGCCGTCTCCCGTAGCTTAAGTAGGCTGGCGTCAAGCTCCAGTACGATGGCGTCATCAACTGGGTCTCCTGTCACGTTTCGTGGGTGAAAGTTGAAAAGCAGACTGAATGGCGTCGCTTTCGTAGCTCGATTTACGGTGTTGTAGATTCCCCATTGCACCTGCGTTAGAGTTTCGTCCCAGTCCTTTCCGTCGCCTCGTTTTGATAGACTGGCAATGGCGGGCGTTTTCATTCGGTTGTACCCCTCGACCTTCCTGTTGGCCTTAGGTGTGCACGTTGCGTTCTTCACGTGAATTATGTTGCATAATCTTCTGAAAAGCACGCCTTCTATCAGGGCATACTCCTTTCTTTTGCGGTGCGCTTCTTTCGTGTTCGACGATTCCCTCAAGGTGTCTGTGATAGACTGTAACTTTGGGTCCGTTTTCTGTGCAAGCGTCAACCAGTCGTCGTCGGTGAGCTCCGTTAAAAAGATATTAATGCTTCTTGCAACATCAATCTCTTCTGCTTCCGAGGTAGGCGCCCTGCTGAGGGCATCAGCATGGCACATTGAAGCTCCAGCGATTGCCTTTGTCGGCTTTTTTTCGTTGCAGTTTACGAGAATGAAGGGTTCCGAATATTCTTCTTCCATGCACAATGTTCCCCTTGCGATTTTCCGGTTTTGCGCAATGATCAGCGGATACTCTGAGACGTTCGCTACAGGTATGCATAACCCGCACCCTTCGTTTTCCCTCAGCACACAGCTTGGTACGTATTGGCCGCGTGGCTCGTGCAGCTTTCCGTAGACGAAGATGTCACTGTGAGTAACGTTGTCACTGCCCAGTGCAACGAAGCCGACGTAATTCGGAGGTATGACAACAGCCTCCTTTGCCCACAAGTTCACTCGGCGCGGTGGTAGGGCTGGTACAGCTAAGTTGGCCAGAGTCCCGTCCTGATCCTCCGACTCGTCATGCTCCTCGAAAATGCGCACTGTATTTTTGCGGCGCACCACCGTTATGTACGGCTGCTCGGTAAAGGGTTGCCCGACAAGCAGTGGGACAGCTTGTACATCGTCTCGGACAATGTGGATCTGGACGTCGGCTGTAGCCTGGTCCACCGTCAATTTCGCTTCAAAACTGCCCATTGGCATCGTTTTTCCCGATCCGTACCCGCTGATCGTAAAGGGACGGCTTAGAGGTTCGTATGAGAGTTTCAACTTTTCTGCTTCGCTCTCCCGCATCGTTATGCACTGGCTTCCCATGTCGACGTATGCCTTAATCGGCTTCCCGTTCACGTTGGCACTCATGAAATACTTCTGATTTGGCACCATGCTGCCCACTGTATCGCTCTCTTGCGCAAGGATTGCTGGTTTCGTCCCGTTGCTAGTTGTCGAGCCTTTCTTCGAATAACAATCTTTGGTCTCGTGGCCCGATTTTCCACAATTTGTGCATCGCGGTTTGCGTTGAGGTTTTGGGCATGCTGCCGAAAAATGTCCGTATGAAGAGCAATTAAAACAAAGTGGCTCACCTTTTTCGTTGTACTTCCGTCCGAATGCCTTTGCCTATTCGCCTCCGGTGCGAGGTGGACGTTGAGCAGTTGCCGCTACGCAGTTGTTGCCGTCTTGGACGCGGTGTGAACGTCGAGCATCCAACGGCTGATAAAGCGTCTTAGGTCTCGTCTGCTTCATGGTGTCTGTTCTGTCGCAGAGCCGTTTCATGCACTGGAGCAACTCATCTGGGCTTGCGTAGTCTCGAACATTGAGGATCCGCACCAGATCTTCGTCGTTGAGTCCAGTGATGACGTACTCGATACAAGCCGCTTCACCGATGTTGCAGCGCCTTGCTTTGGCCAGCTTGTCGTAAAAGTACGCTTCAACACTTTCGTGTGGCTCCTTCGTTCGTGATTCCATGTCCCGGAATGTGCGTTGGAAACTGGATGCCGAAGGAAACGCCCTCTTCATTTCAGCTTTCCAGTCGGTCCAAGTTCGTTGGACATCGGTGAGCCCATCATACCACGTTTTTGCGACGCCCTGGAGCTTCGTGAGGGCGAAGCAAGTGGTCTGCTGGTCGCTCCAACTGTAGGCTGCAGCCAGATTGTCCACTTTGTTGAGCCACGTCTCGACCGTTGGCTGATCGTGCAAAGATGGGTCGAATACTGGCACCAGTTGTGCGATCGCCGTGGCCAATCGTCCATCCGCGACGCCAGATGCACTTGCTGACGGGTGGTGTGGTGGGGATTGAGCCGATTGCATTAGCTGGGCTGCTCCCTGCAATGCCTCTCGCACCGCTGTCTGGATCGCAGCCTGCATCAGCGCCTGGAAGTCGAAGGCACTGGGAACGGGCACTGCTTCGTTGGGGTTGTCCATGTCGTGGCTGCTTGCCGTTGCAGCGTTCATGGATCCCCTTTCGACGTTGGGCTGCGTCTCGTCTTCGTTCTGTGCGCCGTCGTCGTTCGTTGAGTGAGCCGGTCGTAATACCTCGCCCTCGGGTCCTCCATTCGTTGTCTTCGAACGTAGCAACATCGTGGCTTTTCGTGGTCGAATAACTTCAGAGGCACTCGTTGAGGAAGGTAACTGGTCGCAATCCCACTTCTGAGAAAAAGTTTTGTAGTCGACACAGTCGTCAAAAACAAAACAACAGAACAGATTTATTGTCCCTTCGTTTATAACACTCGCTCGCACGGCGTACAGAACACACACTGACTGAAAAGGGTCCGTTTCGGTGGCGGCACGGTCCACTCGGTCCCTCTCCGCACACCCTCTCCCACCAGATGTCCGGGGTCGGAGTGGCAGAGTAACCTGAGAGCCACTTCGCAGCGCAGCCAAGCACCCCCCGTCGAGTCCGAGGCGGGACCCCGGAGAGGGTCTGCGCGCATTCCGTCCGTTGGCCGAACATGCGTGGCGTCTGTCGACAACAGAATTGTTAGGTTTGGGTCGCGAGTGCCTGAGTAACGTACCGCTGCCACCAGTTATTACGTTTGTGGCTCGCGTGCTCAGCCCACCGCTGACGCCACTTGTTATGTTTGGGGGTCGCGAGCGCCTGGGTAGCGTACCGCTGCCAGCAGTTATTACGTGCGGCGCGCGGCCCCTCGGTAGCGTTGGCCTGGCGGCTCCATGGACGGCGGACGGCATCAACGGTCCCAGCAAAGACGAGGCGTCTTCCAATGAAACAACCTTTACTGCAACATCATGAAGAAACGGGCAGAGAAGCTGACCCGGAGAGAATACAGACACTCTCACACAGCTGGTGTCTGGCGTCGTAACAACGGCGCGTCAAAGTAGTCTCTATCTCAGCGGAGTCGGCCGCTGCTTATTATAGGTTTTCCCGTTCACAGGGAAAGGGTAAACCCTCACGGGAAATGGAGCGCCCAACGTGTCTGGGCAAGATGAGATGACTCAATTGCCGGTGGTCCGAACGCATCTCCTCCTCCTCCTGCAGACAGGAGAGGGAGACGCACTCTCCCTCGGGCTCCAGGCTTGGCCAGCTTTTGCACACACACGTACGCACACACATTTGGCGCGTGGCAGGATCACGTTGAGACATGCCGGCGGAAGGAAGCGTTGCGCATCCGATGAACGGTGTCGAAATGGCCGTTCCGCTCGCGGTTCTTCCTGTTGCTACGCGGTGGCCGCGTCAGCTGTCCCACTTGTCGTTGGAGAAACGCAACAGTATCCAAAAGTACGGGAATGGGTTTTGTTCAGTCCACTTCACCGAAAATGAGAAACCTGAGTAGGGAACTCCTGCTAACTTTCTGATATCGCGTGGCCTTTTAAGTCGCAAAAACCATTGTAGAGTAAGTGACGGGCCATGCCAGCTGTTGTCTTGCGCCCACTAGCTCAGAGCTCTCGATTTTTCGCCCACAACGACGCCGTAAAAGGTGCCAGTTTTTTTTCCCTAACGTGCCCTTTAACGCAACCATGTTGAAAAGCATAACACTAGCTTAAAGGTTATAAATGCAACCAATATAAGTGAGCTGCAATGAATGTCAGAATGTGGGCATATCTTGCGTCTATGTTGCCAACCTTGAGGACAAATATACAGCTACTGTCTTGTTCTCATAATAGCCGTTGATAAAAGTATGCTCTCCGTTATTGGTGACGATGCCAAAAGCAGCAAATATAAAGACGAGTATTGAAGTGGATGAACTCGTTATTGTGCTGGCATGCGGCAGCACAATGTATTTAAATCAACTGCTCCTTTACCCGCAAACGTGCTCTTTCGTCATTGGAACAATAAATCACAATGCATGCGTCAGCCCCGAAAGGCACTCCTTAGCTTCAGCACTTTAAAACGAGATGTAAGTAATGTAAAACAAGTGTTTCATCTGCCGAGCTGACAGAGAAAACCTTCATTGGTTTTAGTCACCCCCACAGTACAGCTGTCTGTGAAATAGATAGTATAGAACTGGAACATGATATTTTCTACTCAGCAGTTAGCACTTTACCGTATACACATGCGGTATTACCCTTACGGAAATCCCATATCTGCTCCAGATATGGAACATATGCTGCCAGATACAAATATATAAGGCAGCAAATAAGACCTTATCGGGGCCAGATAAGGTCATATATGTGCAAAATGGTGCCCTTATATGGCTCAGATTTGGCCATATCATGCAACATATAATCCATATCTGAACGTGTAATGGGACCTTATATGGCTTGATCAGGGGCATATATGGTATCCTCGCGACCTTATGTGGCCTGATAAAGGGCATATGTGGCATCGTCATGACCTTATATAGACAGACCAGGGCCATATGCCTGGCATCAACAGGACATTATATAACCTCATCGGGACCTTAATTAAGTAGGCGCCATAGTGATTGTATATTAGCAATATATGGCCTTTGTCTACCTTCTGCACATATTCAATATTGGCATCATGTGGTCGAGCTTCAATTTTTCTACACTCAGCATGGCCTGCATACTTAGTGTTAATTGTCTCCAATTTAGAAAATATCTACGACTCCTAATATTTCAAATATTCTGCCGATTTCGCTGCACTATAATTATTACACCATGTGTTCCTTAATCCAGGAGGGTGCTGGGTTATGGCTACATGCTGTTCTTTCCGCCTACTAACTCTCATTTTCATTTAAAGTGCGGCGGCAGTCCGGTGCACAAACGCATTGTCGGTTAAGTTGAGCGATTCAAAATATCAAGAAAATGGCAGTTCAGTATACGGCCCCCTCCGAGCTGTCTAGACGGTGACTCACCCTCAGAAACAGCTGGCGGTTGCTGCGTCGAGGGCCGCACTGGCTAGACAGTGACTCCTCCTCTCCCGCGTTCCCCTCTTCCCTCTAAACAGCGGCGGCCCCATCGCCGCGGGCTCACATTTCATCTCACCTCCTCGCTGCCACGCTCTATACGGCATAGGCCGCGAGCTCTCCATTTTATGTGTGCTTGCTTCTTTCCCCTCCCCCTTTCAACTCCGTGCGCCTAAGCACTTGTTATCTCGTTCCTTTTGCGGTGGTGGACATAGGAGTTGGGTGCGGCTGGCGGGTGTGCTGCATGTTTTGCATGCTGGTGTGTGTGTGTGTGTGACAGCGCATGTTCGCTATTAGCTGTGTGCATGTAACAAAAATGCGGCAGCAAACCTACAAGAGCTTCAGTCTGACCATCGGCACAGAGGAAATTACTGTGTCCCACTGCGGGTGGAAGCTGCCTCCCCATCCTTGGCAGCGAATTTGATTGCCGATCGAGCTTTTCGAGACTTCTGCCCTGGGTGGCCCGGCCAAATCTTCACCATTCCATCGGATCGCACCCTCATCGTGCCGCCTCATCTTCACGACCGATCACCAAAACCGTGAGCGTGAGACTTCTTGTCGGGAACTAGCACTTGCCAGCCTCGTGATATCACTTTATTATTTTGATGGAAAAATTTTCCAATCAGTAAATTGGATGGTAATTGCCAGTATGTGATATTTTTCCGTACATTTCGTTGCTAATATGTCTTTCGCTCCAGCAATTTTGACAAATTTCAGTGGGTGGATAGGGTCCTTCATTGTTTATTATTATTGTTATTCGCACTACCTAAGTAAGTTCATGCTTGATTTGGTTTAGGGGTAGAGCTTTCGCTGTCATGGCAAATGCCATCGGACATGCTTTTTTCTTTGTTTTCTCTCTTAATTTCAAAAGCAACCACGAGTTAGGCGCGTTCGCTCATTTTGCACTGCAGTCTCTGCTTAAGGTAACACCAGTACTTCCTGACAGCCTATATGTACTTTGCGAAGGTTTAGGTATTATCAGCAGTCCCAGCAGCGTGTGTTTTATCGCGCTAAGGTTTAGCGATACCTTTTCCGGGTAGCGACAAACCTTTAAATTCCCTTTTAATAGTCTAGTTGGATTAATAGCCGTTTATTTTATTTAGCTTCGCAAGTAAACGATCTCAAACTAAAAGCATATTAGTAAGTCTGCTCTTCTAACAATAACGAGAAAAAAATTCAGTCTTCATATCCCTATATGGTGAATAATACTCCTCTGACGCGAGTTAACAATTATAAATACCTCGGTGTTATAATATCCCATGATCTCAGATGGGAGTCGCATGCGAACTATATGACATCAGCCGCATTAAAACGGCTCCTGTATCTCAGAAGACACCTCCGTCAAGCCTCGCCTTCAACAAAACAACTTCCATATAACGCTTTTGTTCGGTCGGTTCTGGAATATGCGACTGTCGCTTGGTTTCCTCACACGAAATGTCTCATAAGTAAATTAGAATCCATCCAAAGAAAGGCAGTTAGGTTTGTGTTTAACAGGTACAGGTATACTGACTCACCGACTCAACTACTAATTGACGCCGGCATTCTCACTCTAGAAAATAGAGCCAAACTTGCACGTATTAAGCTGCTTTATCAATTGCTGCATAACCAACGTAATATTGATAAAACAAAGTGCATCACGACCTCAGAGGCGAGACCAACTAGACATAAACATAGCCAAACACTAAAAGAATATTCTTTCCGCACTGACTGCCTGAAATATTCCTTTTTCCCCCTTGCAGTAAGAGAGTGGAATAACCATCATCACATCACTAATAGTGCATCACTAGATACTTTTGCAAAACTTGTTGAAAATCACCTCCTGTCATTATCACATATTCCAAATGTCATCCTAAATAGTTGACTTCATGTTTAGTGCTACATTTCTCGTTCATATTGTTTCTGTGTGATGCTATGTGGGCCATGCCTAACCTATTAGTGTGATCATGTTTGCCAGGCGTCAGTGATCTTGTTGTATAACAGTGATCTTCCCTGTATAACTGTATAATGAAGTGTGACACTGTATTCCCATCGTTTCACCTTTTAAGTTCCTTTTAAGACTACGCACTCTGCATCTGACATTTTTAGCCATGTAGTCCTTTTCACCCTGATATGCTTTGTACTAAATGCCCTTCCTGTTAAAATCCCCAGTGGATTGACAGTATGTCTAAATAAATAAATAAATTTACTGGTTAAAGCTCTGTGTGTAAACGAGTAGAATAAAAATGTAATATCTAATTAATTAGGTTAATGTATTTCACTTTAGCTTCTCGTGTAGACATTATTCTGTTCAGATATCCCATTAGTTTGTTATAGTATCGCGCCTAAATGAATAGAATCTCAATATTTACTAACGGATGAGCATGTCTTTGACCCTCGGTATACACGCGTAATTCAGGCCCGTCTTTGAGTGATTCCATATAGGCAGGGAAAAAAGAAAACCTCTGGTTTCAAAGCTATTTTCCTGTAAGGTTGTAAGGTGAAATTCAGGTTTCCCTTGGCAAACTTGATTGAGCGTGCGTTTAGCTGGAATACTGAATTGTCTTGAGTGTGTTGCAATAAAGTGTTATGTTGATATGCAGATATATAGATCTATAGTTCAAAACCTACATGCCATGCGGGCTAGATCTTTAAATCAGGAAATGGGTAGATAAGGCATATCTATCTGCTACTCGAAATCAGGAATTGGGCAGATATGCCTTATGTGGCCTAAATCTGTCCTAATATACCATATCTGCCTAATTCCTGATATACCTGATCTGGATTTTTTTAAAGTCCAGATATGGCATTTCCGTAAGGGTATGGTTAAATTCAAGTTTTTACTCACGGTTCCAGTCTATAAAATTCTTTAGTGTCTGCATTTGTTATCGCTCACCTAAATGCGCGACTTTTGTGGAAACCGGCTCGAGCGCCAGAGTAACAACTGCTGATATTTACGCTATCTATTTGTTCTTATGTAAGTAAACTTGAGCGAAGTAGTCTGCACTCAAATCTTAAGATCAGCAGTGCCATACCACTGAAGGCTAGACTGGAATACGAAGTTCCTAAAGAATGTTTCAAGGCTACCATAAATAAGCATGTAATAGTTTTCTAAAGGACACCCGCACTTTACCTTAAGCCTAGAGGCACAGAGGTGGTAGAGGCAGCTAGGCAAATTAACTCTAATGCCACAAGTTCTATCCTTCCGTTCTCGGGAAGTGCAGTGCGCGCATTTTCAAGTCCATGCATAATAAATAAACGAAAACGTGGGCTTTGAGCCGAAGCATAAAATTGTGATCTACGTTCATCGATTCGTTGTTGCAGTACAATGTTACAATATCTCTCAGCAGACATTTAGAAAGACTTCTTTACCGCCTGCATTTCGCAGCGGCGTACACCAAGCATTCTTCCTAAAATTATCCGTGCACACAGCGGTGTGTGTGGCTCATCCATAATTGGATAGCCGGGTGGATGACAACATGCACCCGGCTAACATGACAACAGTTGTGTGTCCGACGTGCCCACTGAAAGACCAAGAGCTTGCGGCATTTATAACATTTCTTGGGGAGAGTGGCAGCCATGTGAACTAATAATTTTAATGACGTAGCACAGTTAGTAATAGAGCTCCTACTTCTATACGACTGAGTGAATACTTATCTGTTAATTACTTTTCCTCTTTGAGGAACACGCTTATTAAAATTTTTAGTTTTTCTGTTAGTCGCGTTTCAAGAAAACTGTTTTTACTTGTTGTGTGTACCGACAATAAGATTACGTTTGTGCTTATATGCTTGTTTATTCAAATCGGTCGTGTATATTAGATTATGTATTGTTCTGTGCAGATCTACGAGTTTACTAACACACACAAATTTATTGACCGTATATCGATCATCAACATTACTTCTAAAGCTTCTTTGCCTCATATCTGTGCTCTGTTCACGTCTGTGTAATCTATATTGAACACATCCTTCATTTCTCCAATACGTGCCGGATATGGTTAATCCTACAATCCACGGCCCTCTCCTGTCCTCCTTTCATGGTTTCCCCCGACTGGCAACTTTCCCACTCGCTTGCTTTGTGCGGTAGAGATAACAGTTAAGCAGTGCCACACCTCGAAAAGGCAGAAAAGCAAATTTCCTAACTTTCTTTCTGTCTGGGTGGGCGCTCAGCATCCCTCAATGCTCAACTACATGGTCCCTCGAAGTGCGCCTTCTGCGCGCTTGGCTGCCCACACGCTGACCAGAAGTCTGCGCATGTGTGATGCGTCGGCTCCCGCCGACCGCGTTCACGAAGCTCGGATCGGACAGTGCCAGATATCGGTGCGCGCGCTACTCACGACAGCGCGCGTCCTATTTCCGGCGTGCAAGAATCCACCAATCAAAGGGCGTTCTGCTTCTGTGTCTTTCGGAGCGAGTCTGGTGGGTCTTCTAAGCATATTTTGAGAAAAATGGCTGATTCCCGCCTGAAAGGAAGCACGTCGTCCTGCGTTGGAAGCCAAATAAATGAACTGAACCGTGAGCTGTTCACCGTAGCCATCGAACGATGGCCGCCGCTATAGTTAACGGGGCACGCGATTCATAAGAACAAGCTGGTAACGGCGACTCTATGGAGAGAGGTGGCCGCTGAATTTTTCCGTGGTTCCGGCGCGAAGATAAGATATAGAACCTGGTCGTTCGCTATCGATGTCGTGTGCCTGAACAAAAATATTTGATGTGTATTTTCTCTTGTATTCATCGCACAAGCCAGAAAAATGATTCAAAAGCAATGGAAGAGCCCCCGGGACAAGTTCCGCCAATTATGGAGCATGCGACTGGGCGCGTACTCGCGCCGTGCGCTGGTAGTTGTGTACCGCTTTCTTTACACGCCGGGTCGCGACGCTCACACCGCAGGCGAGCACGGCAGCCGGCGAGTAGAACGCAGAGGTGTGTATGGTGTTGGGCCTTTAGAGTTATCAGGCTGCCGTTAACTTGCTGAACTGTCATATAGAGCACTTTTTCGTGGCCTGCTTATTTTGGCGCGACTGAAAGGGCTCGTTTTAAACTCACGCACAGTAGTAGGGTGTAGCGGTATTGGTATCGTCCTGGCCTCATTATGAGTGGCTGTGTCGGATTTATGGCATCCTGTAACGTTCAGTTATAAACGGGAATATTTCGGCAGTAGCAGTGAAACTGTTGGGCCGAAGTATGAAACCAGACGGTAAATGTGGTTAGCAATAAGCTTCGCTAATGGTTTGCGATTTAATCTTATTTATCAAGGAAACTAGCAAAACTAAATAGAAATGGTCTCGTAAATCTTTCCTGAGAAGGCATATTTGGAAACTACCAGTTGTCAAAAGGTGTCGATGTATAGCTCCACTTTGGCACTCTTGTAACGCAAAGTAATATATGGTTACTTTGTCATGTGATAAATGGATACCTTGTGCACACACTGCAGTCTACATATTAGCCGCTAACTAGAAAAAGGCTTTTGATAACGTGAACCTCCTCCGCCGTGAGGGTGCAGTGATTAAGATGCCAGACTACTGTGCCGGAATAGCGGGGTTCGATCCCGACCGTCGGCGGCTGCGCTTCATGCAGGTGAGACGGAGGGACTTCCTTGTGCTGTGGGACGTCAGCGCACGTTAAAGATCTCTAGATTGTCGAAATTACTCCGTATCCCTCCACTACTGCTCCACTTTCTCTCTCTTTGCGCTTTCACTCTGAACTTCTTCCCTTCCCTTATGGCGCAGTAAGGTGTCCACAGTACAAGTCTGATAGATACCGCGCCTTTCCTTTCCTGTGAACCAATTAATATTTATTATATTAACGTGAACCAGAGCAGTATACTCTAACAGCTAGCTGTGGCATATCGTAGTCTTTGGGCTCTCCGATGAGTCCACAAATTCCTACACAATTCATTTTCGGTCAACTGGAAAAAACCTTCCCCCACTTACAACTTTGCAAGGGCTGTTCCTAGTGCTCATTCCTAGCACCTGTCTTGTTTCGTATCGCCATGGCCCGCCTGGCAGGGAACCTCTAACGTGAAACGCATGCTCGTTTCCTTATATATGCGGATGATATTAATATTTGGATTGAGGCAGTGGACAATTCGTCAGAGTACATGCAAACGCAGTGCCAGTCCTCTAGCGAACTCTCCCTTTGTATCCAAGGGCTAGAGCTTTCCCCTCAGAAAATTGTGCTCATCGCCCTAGGAAGCCTCAGAGTGAGCTCTCTGATTCTGTCAGATTATATGTTGGTATATAAGCGAGGCACAATATGGCTTCTTTTGGTCCCTGTCTCTGGCACTAAAAGCTCTGAGCATGGTTTAAAGAAATAAAGGCCACCTGGAAATGCGTGCTTCATCTGATCACCCTTATGTAAAATAAATACTGTGGGGACGACCTGGCAGCTTTTATTACACTCACTCCAGCTGTGGCAATTAGCAAACTTGCCTATTAAGTACCAGAATAGTTCCTCAAGCATAATAAGGCTCCTATTCTGAAAATCTTTCTGGCAGCTCTACGGAATAAAAGCAGCCTGCCCTCCACACCGCTCTGATGGCCCTCGAAGCATACGCGTCATTTACACCACTCTTAGATATCTGTCTATTTTTCTATCGTTTACAAATTCTGCACGCCGCAATGCTGCCTAAGCAGGAAAGGGTACAAAAGTATGTTCGCAAAGAAAGGTCAAATGTACGAATGAAAGCATATTTAATAACCGAAGCAAGTAAGCGATTCCGGTGTTCGATTGTGCATTGGAAAAAAGATTTTTGGAATTGCTTAGCCCTAGAATTATATCCCCTAGTCAAGTTTGTGTTGTTCAGCATTATGATATTTGTAGCGAATAAAGTAGATTAAATTCACGTGGCAGTCCTGTTTTGATATGATATAATAAGTACAAATGTTTTAACCCGGCAATTTATCTGTGCAATCGAAGCGGCTCCAACGTATGCTGCCTCAGCCTGTTAATAACAGATGGACGTTTCCAGTAATCGGGTTAGACGAGCCTGGCAGCATTCCATTGGATGCGCGCCACCTCCTCAATGTTTTCCATATTAACGCGATAGCGTTAAGGTGCTCGTGTCGCAGAAAAGCCGGTGTCGTCGGCGTCAGCGGCGTTGGCCGTGAGCGATAAATCCCGGCATGCACTTTATAAATAAAAAGCAACTTCCAAGGTGGACTGGGTGGGAATCAAACCAGGGTCTCCGGGGTGTGAGACGGAAACGCTACCACTCAGCCACGAGTTCGATGCTTGAAAGCGGTACAAAAGCGCTTCTAGTGAATGCGGTGTTGCCTTAGAAATGTGCCGTAGAACGTTATACTGCGGTGTATATCGGTAATTATGAGCATGTTACTTACAGAAGTCGCAGTTACAAGAGTAGCGAAGTACGTTTCCGCTACATTTCTTCTGCGCTCTGCGCACATGCAGAGCCATCTTGCGGCAAACACAGAAGAACCCCTCCTCGCAATGTGTGGCGCTGCCCCGACACGTGGCGCGCCACTCGCCCCTGACGTTTCGCCGTGCACCCTCACGAGTTGTAGAATCGAGCGTCTTTCCTTTCTTTAGATCACTATCTTCGCTCACCCGCTTCTCCCCTTCGGGCCGCGCGGGTACCGGTGCGAGGATGCCCCATGCCCCAATACCCTTGCGTTTAATAAGTTTTCTCGCTCTCTCCCGAAGTGCAATAACGCTATCGCGTTCCACTCTTGAAGGCGAAGCTTAAGCGTCCTCCAAATTTTGTACGGATTACACAACCGAGGTGTACTCGGGGAGTGGACGAATCATATTGCAATATTCCACAAGTTTTACGCTAGAAGGAAACCCTTTTAATTTCTTACGTAGGTAGCATAATTTCCTGAATGTCTTCTAGGAAGTATCTTTAGGATGCATATCCTATATTTCAGATTAATAGTAACTGTCATGCTCAAATATTTAATTAATATGACTGTACGTGTTACTGATCTCCAATTATGTAAACAAGTTGTAGGGGATGATTCTTAGATGTCATTGAAGCTATTTTAGAAAAAAAATTATTTTCATCACCCTTTGTTTTCACCAGTCTGCGAGCTTCCATAATTGGTATTGAGCAGTATAAATTAGCATTCAGCTACTGTGTTTCAAGCTTGCAGACTAAACATAGATCCCAACATTTCAGCATGCATCGAAAATTTTATTTTCAACAAAACACAGTTTGTATATGCCAATAAATCTGATTCTTTTCCTTCTCCCGCTTACTCCGTGTACCCCAGGGCTTTGTGCTCGTTAATGTTTGTTATGTAGACTAATGGTTTGCCTGACCACATTTATTTTTCTATTAGGTTCTTTGTCAATGACAGCGTAATTTTAAAAATAATTTCTTCTTTGCCTGACTCTATCCAAAATTCAATATGACATTTATCAATATATGCGAAGGATGTTACACATGAAAAACGCTTCTTAGCCATGATAAGTGAAAAGCAATGAGAATTTCTCGGAACATATTTCCTGTTTCTGCTGACGTTTTTAACTACCAAGTCGAAGGCCTTTACCTTGAGCCCATAACATATTATGAATACATAGGCGTTTACATAACCAACAATATGCCGTGGCAAACATATAAATTTCATATGCAGCAATGCCAATCGCATGCTGCCATATTTAAGAAGTAATTTCTTTATGGCACTTCCTTCCTTAATACAGTTGCCCTATAAAACACTCACATGTCCAAAACTAGAATATGCATCTTCGTTGTCGGATCACTGTTTTCAATGTCTCAGCCAAACATTGCAGGCTGTGCGAAAGCGGTGCGCACGATTCATACTTCATACTTACACGCATTTATCCAGTGCGTAAAATATGAAAACTACCTTGAACCTCCACTCTTTTCCTTACAACGAAGTCTCTCGCTTATCTCTCTTTCGCAAAACGTTTCATTACAACCATCACCATAAGGGTGCATTTCTCTATAAATATATGCCCATTTTATCCAGTAGAGAGCACCCCGATAATCTTAACATCCTTTTTTTGCCGCACTAACACGTATTTTAGCTCATTTATTTCTAAAACCAGCAATCGTACCAGATGGCCATATAAATTGCTACTCTTACCAACACTGTCATGTTCAGATCTGCTGTTGAAGAGAATATTTATTCCCTATAAACTATTTCTCTGCTTTTTTATTGTTTGTTTTTTTTCTAGTTTCAACTTGTTTGGCATGTTTCTGTATTGTCGCGCTACTTGTGTTATATATTTTTCTCATGCATTCCCTCCCTTATGTAATACCACCACGGGTCCTCAAGGTATTCACATAAATAAAACCATAACTAACATGATCAGTATTACACTGCATTGCAGTTTGAAGAGCCCTATCACTCAATCCATGAAGGTCTCAATACAAGTCTTCCCTCTAACCAAAATTCTAATTTAAACAAATTCTAATAAACATTTACACTCAGAAGAAAACCAGAAAAAAATTAAAGACGCTTTGTGACAAATATATAAAGAACAAAAACCTGTCTAAATTCAAGCTGCGGAAAGCATGCCCCTGAGCTCTCTCATCACTTGGGTGGAACCCTTAGGCTGTTGATCGTATAGACCAACACCGTGTTTATAAACATAGGGGGCGCTCGCGGCGTCGCAGCCGACTGAACGTGAAAAATAGGGTTAGCGCCCGTAGGAATACACGGAGCCGAAATATTTCTAAGCAGTTTTCTCATTTTATGAGGCACCTGTGATGTCGCTTTTCGATACAAAGCAACTATGAACATTCTAGAACAGATCGTCAAAATATGAAATCTCATTACCGACGCGAAGTATTTTTAAAACACCGCGAAACGTGTTGTGGTGCGAGTTGGGAGGGCGACCCGTAGAAAACATCTAAACACAACTTACCGGAACATTTTTCTCATTCCACAGAGCATCAGAAGTGGTGGCCGGTCGTTAAACGTTGACCAGCACTTTGAAGAAGTGTGCAATAAAGTATGGAGCGTCATTACGGAGGCAGTCTACTTTTAAAACTCGTCGAATAACATGTGTTATGAATCAAGACACCGCCAAAAGGCAAGCTGGGTGTAGCGAATTGCGCCGTTTTGCTTACAGTTTGATATGCTGCCGAATAGGGCTTGATAATACTGTCGCTCCAGTGATACGTGCTAGACAGAATTACATTTAAAAAGCAGTTGTCAAACGCCATACGAGAATATGAACCGAACGAGATTCGCGCATTGCAGCAGACGACAGTGTAGTTGACGATACCCACCGCGGCTGCCTCCAGCTCCGGAGCATCTGCTAGCGACAGCGGGTGGTGCATGGCCGTCTGCAACTGTGCGCGGTCGGTTTATCGTGCTGTGAGCGGTCCCGCATGTCGTCAGACTTGCATTACTTGCAAGAGAATGTAGTGTGTCATGCAACATGACGTCGGGGCGTCGTACAAGATGTTCACCAAAAAATTAGAAGGGTTCAACGCTGCTGAACCGAGCAAAATGTTGCGGTAAGTTGTGTTTACATACGTTTCTAAGGGATCGCCCTCTCAACTCGCACCACGATACGTTTTGCGGTATTTTAAAAATACTTCGCCTCGGTAATGAGATTTCACACTTTCACGATCTATTCCGTTCATGGTTGCTCTGTTCCGAATAACGACATCACAGATGACCCGTGAAATTAGAAAACTGCTTTGGAATATTTCGCTTCCATGTATTCCTATGGGCGCTGAGCCTATTTTTCACCTCCAGTCGGACAACGCTGGTGATAGAAGCGCCATCGCATCGTGCTTACGTCACAGATCGGTGTTGGTCTATAGAGTAGGTGATGCGAGCTTTTACTAAGAGCGTAAGCAGGCAAAGCTCGGTATTGACGTTTTACGTTAAGTCGTATTTTAGAGCACGAGACTACATTCTATGTCTGATACCCGCCCGTTAGAATTAGATTTAAACTGCTGTGCCGCACTCTTTCCGGTCTTCTATTTAGGCCCCGCCGAGCCGGTACGCACGCACGAATAACACGTTTTGCCTGTTAGTGTGTGTTTAACAATCGATTAGCCACGAGTTGAACGCTGGCATTTGTAAGTTTCCTTCGTGATTTAAAACCTTCCAGGGAATATCGTAGGATCCAGAAATAGACGATCTTCGTACAGCGCACGGTGAAAAGAGCAAATTCTCTTCCCTGTTCATAATAGCTGAGTGGCATTGACTCTGTTTTAGTTTTATATTGAAGCAGTGCCATCTCAACAGTTCGTGTGTAGACGGTTGCAACACCTTATTCACCAGAAAGCGACCGTTTGTTATAATTTTAAGCGCTACATATCGGCTCTGTTGTTCACTCCATGAAGCACGGCCATATGAGCGATAGCGCCTGTGTTTGTGGACTGGCTACAGGAGCTAAACCATTTTTATTTACATCCTTTCAATACCGACGTTCCTTTAGTTAGCATCAGGCCAGTTGTTCTGAGAGCATAGTGCTTCCACTTTCGGTTTTGTGCAGTGGAGCGTTTCTATTTTTGTTGGCATGAGTGGCCTATTTTAACCTGATTCAATAAACCCGATATCCGGTTCGTTAGCTATACACTAATCTCTAATCGCAATCTTTATTTCAGCCAGGGCTTACAGATGTTATTGAAAGCATCTACAACACGTAAACCATATTTAGAAAACAGGTCAGAAAATTATTGTGGGAAGTTAAGCTACCCTTTTATTGTGGTTTTCGTAATGCCGTTAAAAGCTCCAGCTTGTGGCTCAAGGTTTTGAATCTCGTGCTCGTACATGCGTTTTTTACCTACTTGACCACAGATCCCTTAATGTAGTGCTCTGCTATATTAGGCGTGCTGGTCAGTACGCAGTGATAAAAAATAATATATGCATGACCACTGGATTTACAAGTAGAGTTAAAGCCCAATTTAAAGGAAGCCTTCAATTTGCCTGCGTCATAAGCGCAGAGCCTTTCGCTTGATATTCACTATTCCCGATAAGTTTGATTTCTATCAAATAAGAGCTATCAGAGTTGGTAGTCTCATAGAAACCAATGTCATATTGCCGGGAACTGTTTAAACCTTTATTTGTTCCTGTTCGACAGCCTCTGGCATGCGCCCTTATCATTGTGATCCTGGCGCGCTTATCAATTCCGTATCCCGTGTTCGTTCATGCTCGTTGTCGCGATACGACGAGATATCATTATCTTTGTCGCGAACGTTACGCCGAGATCTGTCCCGATGATTCCGATCACTCGCTTATGTTTCTACAATGTTCCAGGTTGTGCTAGTGGCAGTTTGCGACATCATCTAGATTGTTCTGCGCAGCCTTTAAATTGAGCGTTGACATGTGCGACGGGCATTCTTAGTTCGACGATCGACGAGCATGTTTGTTGCTATCGCCGCCACCGAGTTGCTTAGTTCTTTTGCGAGAGGAAGACAGCCCAATAAAGAATTTTTTCAGTGCAATTACCGACTTTTAATTTGTGTCATCGACCTTCTCACCACCGCGTGACAATATTTGCTGACGACGGAACGTGCGGATATGTTTATAGCCGGCCTAGCCATCTACAAACAAACCATCCACCAGGGGCTTTATTACGGCTTTTCTTCACAACGTTGACATCACAGACAACATTGAGACCACTGTAGTTTTTTGAGAGTGGATAGTTTAAAGCTATTCGTCAAAAATGCTCATCGAAAAGTGAATTCTGCCCCTGTTTATACTCTCCATTAGGGATGTGTTCTTACTGACGCTCCTATAAAGGTGGCCTATTTCTAGACTGGATATGATAATCATGACATTTATTACGATTATTACCCGTTAAAGAACTCCATTGATGATGGACGGAGTACAATATATCTATTTCAACTCAGAGCCGTAGAAACGTAAGTATTCTAAACACAATTTGGAGCTCGATAAATACAGTAGCTCACATTACGTAAAAGGATTCATTGACGAGACTGTAAACTGTTAAGAGTTGGAGCCCAAGCGCGAAGTGCAAACAGGCTAATTACTCCTGCAGACCTTACTATACTCCTTCCATGCGCGAGATAGAGTGAAATGACTCTTCACGCCTCCAAGAAAAAGGAGTAAAGTGGAAAATCTACAGCGGCAAACATTCATAGGTTACTTTGATTTACTCCTGGGACAGAAGAATTAGGAACAAATGATAAATTTACGCGCCACACGTATTGTTTCGTTCTGCAGTAATAGAAGCATCAGTATTGAACAGCGAAGCAGGCAGCCATACACACAATTTGTTTATACCGGCGCAGGCAGTATAGGCATCGTTATGACACATCTAAACAAGCACAAAACGTATTCAATTGTATAGTCGAATACAAATTCTGCTTCAGTAGTTCCTATCATTTTCGAGATAATGCCGCGAAACCTTCAAAACTGTATTTGTTGTTTTTTTTTTAACAGCCGTCGGCATACAGGCTTATCACTCTTATTCTGGACCGCGTATCAGTTCCGTAATCTTTGTTTGTTGATGCTCGATGTCGCGATTCACACCTTTATCTGTTTCGTTGTAGCGCAAGATGCACTGAGATCTGTCTCGAATATTCCGGCCACTCGGGTGTCTTTCCACAATGTTCCAGCCCGTGCTGGTAGCTGTTTGCTACGTTATCTAGATTGTTCCGTGCAGCCTTTAAATTGAGCGTTGGCGAGTGTGATGGGCATTCTTTGTTCGACGATCGACGAGCACGTTTGTTTCTATCGCCACCGCCGAGTTGCTTAGTTCTTTTGCGGGCGCAAGTCAGCCCAAATAAAGAGTTTCTTTATTTGGGCAGCACAGAACAATTTCAGAATTTCGTTGATTTTTGTCCGGCACGTGCATACTTCGAGTTTTTCAACAGTAAAGAGTCACATTTTGGATATGCGCTAGAAACATCATATCTTAATTAAATAGAGGAGTAGGATGACAAAAGCGTTCAACGAGAAATTTACTCCTGGATATTTCCGCGCTAATTTGTTATTTTCACAATGCACCGACGTTTGACGCGTCCTATTGGGCGGCGACGGCTAAGGTGGGTCGTTTGATCGTCTCATGATAACCTCCGTCGCAGCCGACTGAGTGTGAAAAATATGGTTAGCGCCCATAGGAATACATTGAACCTAAATATGTCTAAGCAGTTTTAATTTCACGAGACACCTATTATATCCTTATTCGGTGCAGAGTAACCATGAATATCCTAGAACAGATCGTGAAAGCATGAAATCTCATGACCGAGGCGAAGTATTTTTAAAACACCGCGAAACGTATGGGGGTGTAAGTTGGGAGGGCGACCCATAAAACACAAGTAAACGCCACTTCCCGCAACATTTTTCTCGTTTTGCAGAGCACCAGAAGTGGTGGCCGGTCGTTAAACATTGCCGTCTGCAACTTTGCGCGGTCAGTTTATCGTGCTGTGAACGGTCCCACAAGTCGTCGGACGCAGTACTTGCAAGGGAATGTAGTGTACCATGCAACATGATGTCAGGGCGTGATACATGTTCACCAGAAAATGAGAAAGGTTCAACGCTTCTGAACCGAGTAAAACATTGCGGTAAGTTGTGTTTACATGTTTTTCTATGGATCGCCCGCCCAAAATCGCACCCGCATACGTTTCGCGGTATTTTAAAAATAATTCGCCTCGTTAATGAGACTTCATACTTTCGTGATCTGTTTTAGGTTGTTCATGGTTGTTCTGTACTGAATAACGAGCTCATAGGCGCGCTTTGAAAGTAGACAATTGCTTCGAAATATTTCGGGTCCATGTATTTCTATGGGCGCTAAGCCTAGTTGTCACCCCCCCCCCCCCCCGGCCGAGCCTGGCGACAGAAGCGCCACCGCATCGCATTTACGTCACATACAGAGAGCGTGATCTCTCTTTTTTCTATTTTAATTCCTTCGCATTCATTCGACAGCAGGAAGGCGGTGCATACAAGTTGCGTTGACAGCCTGCTCCTTTTTCTCTTTTTCACATTGGCTGCATTATATCGCAAAGAAATTATAATCTGAAAACTGTTGACCACTCATACCGAATTTATATGAAGGAATGAGTAATGCATAACTACCTGATTTCACGAAATAGCTTCAATGTTTAAACTAAAATTTCTACAATTACAAACCTTTAGAGCTTTAACACTCACCCTTGCTACATTGCGCACCTGTAGCTCTCCTTATTCAGTCCAATTAGTTGCAACCTGGTGTCAGAAAAGCGTTATTTGTTCTTGCGGCCTACCTGGTGCATCGGTGGTGATCATTTATTGGCGGTGGTGTGACCTCTCAAACTGTCCTGTTACAACATAAATATCTCTCTAGCCTCAAGTTTTTGAAGTCTTCATAATTATCTGCAGCAAACACAAGGGATGTGATCGGCATACAGGCAAGTCGCTTTTAATGTTCACTCTCCAACAATATTTGGACGGCAATGCAATATTCAGGTAAGATTTGCTATCTTTATTTTCACAACTGTAAGTCTAAATTAGCACAAGCTGGTCATTTGGGCATACACTTCAAACCTAAGTTTTTCCCAGGCGTCACTACGTTGTACTGGGAACGCTGACATTTCTATATTTTCTAACATGGGAGCTGTTATAATATTTTCTCGTCATTGGACAACCGCCCTAATAAAATCGCGCATCTGCTTGATCCATATTTATCTGTCAGTTTGTCAGTACACATGAAAATCGTACGCATTTTAACCTGCGACACAGCGAGAACGCGGGCGCGATATGTTTTGGGACTGCTGTGCCGAAGCATTTTCAACCTTATTTTCATTGCTTCATTCTCGCACAAGCGCACAAATTTTGTATTGTGCATTGATTTTTTCATAACTAATTTTGTCATAATGCATGCGTCGACAACCACTTTGACGCCCGCATGAGACGAAATAAATATTTATTGCCTGTACTTCCCGGTGTGCAATAACACGTTGCGTACTGACATTGACGTTATCTAAAGTATTTTGAAAAGACAGCTGTTTTTTTTCAGGCGTGACGCTTCCTTGCTTACTGAAGGCGTCCCTTGATGTTCTTCAAGCTTTTGTTCTCCTTCCGTGATAGAATTCTCAAAAGGCGCTATCGCGATTAATGTCAGCAGAAGAAACAGCTTGTAATAAATACTTTCTGATTTGCGTACATATGCTGTACAACCAGAGCAACCGCGGCAATCTCTTGTATCATTCTCGCTTCATTTGCACACTGTCAGAACTTGCATCATTGCATAATTAAAGGAGAAGCTATCGCATGGGCAGGAAATATAACATCTGGACTATAAATTTAAAATGCAAATGGTGCAGCAAGCCAGCATTACTTGAGTTGGGGCAGATGTAAGGCATATAAATGTTTACCTAGAGTGTGCGAGCAGCAGCTTCTCTAGCGTCAGCCCCCTATTGGCCTCGAGATCGAGCAGAGTCGCCCCCTAGCGTCATAGTGGTGAACCCTACCCAGTGTGGATGCGTGTTCGCGTCGCGTGCCAGCCCGCAGGGATTTACGTGCGCGCGTGCGGCGTGCACAAGAGTGTGTTTTGTTTGTTTCACGGTTCCTGTGCGCTTTTGCTTACTTATCTGCCTCTTGCAAAATAAATGTTAACAGAATATTACCCCCCTGTTACACTAAAAAAATACTTGTCCACATCGAGTATGTCACGCTGGAAAGAGCATATCATCAGTCGCGGTCTCGGCGCTTGCGATTTTTTGACAAGCTGTGTCTCAAACGAAGCGCTGCTGTCGTTAGGCGCCGCGTCAAAGGAAACAGGTTGCTGCCGTCAATACAACTTTATGCAAATGCTCGAAAATCGTACATTCCCGTTTCTGTTTGAAATACCGCAACTGCTGAAACGCATGCAACCGCAGACTGCTGCATAGCAATATCCAGTTCGAACAAGCCATTCTGTGCCTTCGGTATCCACGCTAGAGTTGTCTGAGTACTTTTTTGCTGTTAGACCTCTGTCGTGGTGGCTCAGTGGTAGGGCGCTCGACTGCTTATTTCGAGAACGGGGGGTTCAATCTCGGCCGTTTAGAAAAGCTGATGTCGAAAGTTAAACCCATGTAATGCATTTCATTGCTTCTTTTTTTTCGTTCAAGGATTCTGCGCAACCGTAACAGTGGTAATGAGCACATTTCGCTGTGGAGAAATGCTCGAACGTTTGAGAAATAAATCTTCGAAGTACCTGTTACAAAATTACATGATACAATAGATCAATGTACACTGGTAGCCCTTTGGAATCATTACAACCCCCTTTTTGTCTGTGATGTCTTTCGAGCAAACCGGTTGTTTCTGACAACGGGAGTAAAATAGCTTCATACGGACTTAAGCATTGTTGTTTAGTTCGGAAATAAATACATATTTATAGTCTTATGATATGATGAACTGCATTTCTTTCAAGATAGTTTTATATCCGGCACCTGTTTTGCAAGTAAACGACAGAACAACACCAAGTCACTGCTCAACAATAATTATAATGATAAAGAAATTATCTGTCAAAATTTCTTGCCAGAACATGACAGCGACCGCAGTTTTTACGATATCTTCGCAGCTACTGATTCGTAGCTTACACTTTAACATTACTGAAAATTTATCGCTCATAGTCCTAAGTTTTCTCAAGTGTGTGGAATTTCTGCCACGTGGTGCAATACAATGTAATTGAAAAAAAAAATTACACTACTAATTTACCGCTTATAAACATCACACACATCAGAAACTCCTTATACTTCCCTCAATTTCAGGAAATCAGAGTAATTTCACAGTGCAACACCAGATTATCTGCCGCCAGAAGCATCCGCCTTGTTGTGAGCTCGGCAAACTCATTCCACTCACCGCACTACACGCGAGCAGTCAGCTAAATGTCCGGCGCGGCAAGGTTGCCTGTACAGTGTCGGAGTAATCTAATTTTTGGGGGAATACTTGTTCCTGGTTGTCTAGCGAGAGTTGATGTCCAATGAGTTTACGGCACCCCGCCGGGCTGAACGCTGTAAACGCTGCATTTTGCATGTTTAATCCGCGAGTCAAGTACGATGTAATGCACAATGCTGCCTCGATTCAATCTAAAGTACTGCAGGAACCTAATACTAAAGTAATAAAGTACTAAAGTATTGCACGAACCTTGATCTCCGTGTGCTCGACACTAAATTTGCCTGTCTCACTTGTATAAAACACGGCACCCTGTTGAAAACGCGATAAAATATGTCATTTTCAGACCCAAGTATCAGGACTGTAAACGCCTTAGAACGCAAAAATGTGTGCAAAGTGATGGCAGTAAATCTAAAAGACGGGTGGTTGCATGCCTTATTTTCCTAAAATCTGCGCGTCTTTTTTTTTTTGCTGAATTTTTTCTGCTTTCTCCAATATCGTAACACTCTAAAGATTAAATCGCTATTGTATTGCATAATACAGGTTTTCATCGGCCAACAAACCCGCCGTAAACTCGGAAGCAGACATACTCCGCGTGCGTTTCTGCGAGCACCGCCGGCTGCCGATCCAAACTATCGGAGTGATGGTGGCACCACCACTAGGTCGATCTCGTGGCAGATCCATTAAAATTAGACCAGTCGTTTTAGCCGCTCCCGGGCGCGGTCATTTTCTGCCGACTAGCGCGCCGCAGCGCAGGCGCTTCCTTGGGGACTGCGATACCGCGGCCGCGCCTGCATGGCAGCCGCGTTTAGCTAGCCTTCGGCCGCTAGATTATACTGGCAAAAATATTTTCACCGGACGGTTGCGTTGGAGCAAGTTTAACTGCTCTGCCATATAATTAAAGTCGACTTCTTATTTGTGGGATTTAGGTTTACGTTCACTAACTGTGCTGGTGCTCATCGCACTGCTGCGCTAATAATACTGTTTCGGTATTTTACTAAAGATAAAACGTTAGTGAACAATTTCAAACATTACTCTTGCGTATACCTCGCATATAATTGCACTTCCCATGCTGCTCTTCTTCCTTCCTGCCAGCCATTTCGAACTTCAGCAGTTAGGGTGTGGGGTCGTCTGCGCGGTGTGTGTCATTCACATCAACAAATTATTTATTTGTGTTCATCTGATTTGACAAGCTAATGGCAGGCAAATTCGCTGCGCTTTATATATGAACACCGTCGCATTAGAATCATTCTGTATTAATGGAACTTTATAGCCCCTATCAAATTGTTGCGCCTGCATGTCAAGCATAATGCATCTTTTTATATCCTGCACGTGCCTGTGCGGACAAAAATGAACGGAGCAGGTTTTTTTTTTCTACCATTTTTTACGCGTTGGATAATTGAAACTGGCAGTCTTGATATTGTGAAAGAAGGCTAGGTTGAGACGGCAAGGTCGTGACGGCAAGGCCAGCGATGCCTTGTCTAGCGTTTTAATCCGGTGACAAAACCCAGGCGCGTGCCGGAGCCGGCGCCGCGGGACGATGATGATGGTATGTACAAATGAAAGAGGAAGATCATGGCATATACAAATTAAAGAACATCCACGGAAGGCTCACACAATCTTCCCGGGGGGTTGGAAGCGGCCAGCCTGGCCGCTCCTACCTAACCGATGCATCGCGGCGCACAAACGGTTTCAGGCGAGACACATGAACAATTTCAGTTCCACGGGGGCGTCGATCAGCTGGGGGATCAACAGGCGTCACTTTGTAGTTCACTGGAGAAGTTTGGCTTATGACCTCATAGGGACCTACGTAGCGGTGGTGGAATTTGTCACTAAGGCCAGGGCTGCGCAATGGTGTGTAAAGCAGTACTTCGTCACCAGGACGAAAAGAGACCACTCGATGTGTAGAATCATATCGAGTTTTGCGGACTTCCTGGCACGCTGCCGTGTTGACGCGGGCAAGATGACGGCATCTGGCCACACGAGATAAAAAATGGGTAGGTACTGATGTGGAGTAGTCGGGCGAAGAGAAGAAGGAAGCGTCGAGAATTGTAGTGGGAGGACGGCCGTAAGCAAGGAAAAATGGAGAGTAACCGGTAGTTCGCTGTACTGCTGTATTATAGGCGAATGTGACGAATGGTAGAATAGTGTCCCAATTTCGATGATCTGGTGTGATGTACATTGATATCATGTCCGACAAGGTGCGATGAAATCGCTGTCAGACCGTTAGTCTGGGGATGGTAGCTTGAGGTTGTCTTATGAAGGGTGGATGAGGCGTGAAGAACTTCGGCAACGACTTTCGATAAGAAGGCTGTACCGCAGTCACTTAGGAGCACCCGAGGAGCGCCATGACGCAATACAATTGATCGCAAAAAGAAATTTGCTACTTCTTCAGCGGAACCAGTCGGTACAGGTGCCGTCTCAGCGTAGCGTGTGAGGTGGTCGACAGCTGTTGTAATCCAATGGTTACCCCCATAGGAGAGAGGTAGGGGACCATATAAGTCGATGCCGACTACGTCGAATGGCGTGGTGGGACAAGGAAGAGGTTGTAGAAGGCCAGCGGGCGAAGAAGTCAGCCGTTTGCGACGTTGGCACAGAGGGCAGGATGCGACGTATTTGGCAACGGTGGAAGATAAGCCAGGCCAAAAGAATCGTTTTCTCACGCGGTCGTAGGTTTTGTCAAAACCAAGGTGACCTGCAGTAGCGTCATCGTGGAGAGCCGCCAGTATACGTGGGCGAAGCACACGCGGCGCGACTGGGATCCAGCGAGTTCCATCAGGGCAATACACGTAGCGGAGTAAGATGCCATCTTCTAGCTTGAAATTGCGAAGCTGTCGGCGAAGCCTAGCATTGGGAGGGTCCGAAGCTCCGATAAGGCGGTCGATGATAGGACGGCAGTAGGCATCGGCTAATTGCTGTGAGCGGAGAGCGTGCTTGTTCTCAGAGTCGTCAAAACAAACGGTTGTGATATAAGTCGGGCAAAGAGATGGTCGGCTCTGGTCAGAGGTGGAAATGAATTGGGAAGAAAAGCAGCAAGTGTATTCCGAAAGGGGACAGCGAGAGAGAGCGTCGGCGTCTTGGTGTTGGCGACCAGATTTATAAGTGACGTCGAAATGGTATTCTTGCAGGCGTAGAATCCAGCGGCCAAGACGGCCTGTCAAATTTTTGAGTGAAGACAACCAGCAAAGAGCATGGTGGTCGGTCACAACTGTGAAGTGCCGGCCGTATAGGTAAGGGCGAAACTTTTGGACAGCCCAGACGACAGCAAGACACTCCTGCTCGGTAATGGTGTAGTTTTTCTCAGCTGGAGTGAGAGTCCGACTGGCAAAGGCAATCACTTTCTCACGCGATGTTGCATTACGCTGCAGAAGTACAGCGCCAAGACCGTGACCACTGGCATCGGTGTGCAGGATAGTTGGAGCGCTGTCACTGTAGTGGCCAAGAACAGGATCTGATGTGAGGGCGTGCTCGAGGTCATTAAAAGCAGTTTCGCACTACTCAGTCCACACGAAAGGGCTGCGTGGTTTTAGTAGCTCATGAAGTGGTGCAGCAATAGATGCAAAATGCCTTATAAAACGCCGGAAATAGGACGCGAGGCCGAGGAAACTGCGCAAATCTGTAGTCCGTTGTGGACGAGCAAAGTTCAAGACCGCGATTATTTTTTCAGGATCAGGGCGAATGCCGTCATGGCTGACCAGATGTCCCAATATTCTAATTTCCTTCTGTGCAAAGTGGCACTTCTTGGTGTTGAGCTGAAGGCCTGCCGAAGCGAGACAGGTGAGGACTTCATTCAGGCGCGTGAGATAGTCATTAAAGGTTGCCAAAAAGATAACAATGTCGTCCAAGTAACACAAACAGGTTCTCTATTTTAGGCCACGAAGTATAGTGTCGATCATTCTTTCAAATGTCGCTGGTGCGTTACAAAGTCCGAAAGGTATAACGTTAAATTCGTAAAGGCCATCGGGTGTTGCGAAAGCGGTTTTTTCTTTGTCGTCCTCGTGCATAGGTATTTGCCAATAACCTGAGCGAAGGTCCAAGGCCGAGAAATATTCGGAGCCTTGGAGGGAGTCAAGGGCGTCATCAATTCGCGGCATCGGATATACGTCTTTGCGGGTAATTTTGTTGAGTGCGCGGTAATCAACACAAAAGCGTGCCGAGCCGTCCTTTTTTTTAACTAGCACTACTGGGGAGGACCATGGGCTTGTTGAAGGACGAATTATATTGCGATGGAGCATGTCATTTACATTTTCTTCAGTTACTTTTCGTTCAGAGAGGGAAACCCGATAAGGCCGTCGGCGAATGATAGAGTTACCTTCAGTAATGATGCGATGGTGCGCAACACTAGTCCGTCCCAGAGGTGTGGAAGTGGCATCAAAAATGGCTTGGTGGTGTCGAAGCAATGTCAGCAGTTCTTGGCGTTGGTTCGGCGGGAGTTTAGGATTAATAGTCTTTGCGAGAACAGAAAGAGAGACGTCTGTTTAAACACGTTGCTGAGGCGGAGGGGCGGTGAGCACCATCAGGGAAAAAGGTTGAGCATCCACCATACAATTCAGAGAAGTTCCTATTGGGAGCACGAGGGATTCACGTGAAGTGTTAGTGGCCACTACTGTTGCTGAGCCGTTGTGGAACGGGACAAGACTTGACGGGAAGGCGATGCCGCGTGGAAGATGACTATATGATGGTGCAATGAGTACGTCCCCGTCAGTGATGTGGTCAGAAACAACAGTAAGCAGTTTTTCGCGCTGAGGAGGCAAAACAGTATCAGCGGCGGCAACCAGGGGATGATGTCGTTCAGAAAAGTCAGATGAAAAATCGCTGTCTGTCATATGGATAACACGGTCACCACAAGAAATTAACGCTGAACGGTTGACAAAAAATCCCATCCGAAAATCATGAGATGCGTACAAGGTGAGAGCACAGCAAACTGCACATGATGGCGGATGCCGTCGATAACAACTCGTACGGTGCACTTCGCTGAAGGGCGCAAAGGGACGTCATTGGCTCCACGGAGTTCAGGCCCATCATATGGGGTTGTCACTTTTCGCAAATGGTAGCACAAATCAGCGTGAATGACAGAAATTGCAGCCCCTGTATCAATCAAAGCTTCAACCGGTAAACCTTCAGTGATAACAGCAATCACGTTATACGGGCGATCAGGAGGACTTTTAGTAAATTTGCAGAGTGCAGTTTGACCTCCGGAAACTGCAACACTTAGTTTTCCGGATGGCGGACAGGGAGAACGGTTGCGGGGCGGAGAGGGGAAACTGAGCGGCGGTATGGGGATGTGGACCGGCGTCGGGATACATGGTTCCCACGAGGCTCAGAGGAAGATACTGGAGGTGGGGAGGATCGTCGAGGTGGGCTTGGAATAGACCGGCGTTGATAATATGAGGATGAAGGCATGTCGCATTAGAAGGTGTCGTAACCACGGCGCTCGTTCTGAAGGCGGCGACGACAGAAGCGGGATATATGTCCTCTAATACCACAGTAATAGCAGACTGGTCGGGGGGGACGCCAAGGTGCGTAATTGGGTTGTGTAGGTTGAGCCATCGCCATTGCATTGACGTGATTGTATGTTGGTGCTGGTTGGGGCGGGGGAACCAAAGAAGGGGAGGATGCAGCGACGTGCGCGTAGGTCGGCGCTGGGCGGTTTGCAGAAGGTTCGGTTGTCATAGGGCGGCTGATGGTAGCTAACTCTTCTTTAATCATGTTACGGAGAACGGCGTCATTAGGAGGTGCGGAAGAATGATCGCAGCCATGTCGACAGAAAGGATTGAGGGCTTGAAGCTCCTCGCGGATGATTGCTCGAATCATTGCCCGCAGATCAAGGTCAGCAGAGGTCGGACCAGTTGCGAAGCCAGGCTGTAATCGAGAGGACTGCAGCTGGTCGAGGCGTTGACAGGTCGCAATAACTGAATCAACACTTGAAGGATTCTGGGCAACTAAAGTGTGATATGCCATAGCATTGATCCCTTTTAAGACGTGGTGCACACGTTCAGGTTCCGTCATGGCGGGGCTAATGCGCCGACAAAGTGCAAGAACAGCCTCTATGTAAGACGCATATGATTCATCGGGACCTTGAAGGCGGGAAGCGAGCTTGTTTCTCGCGATCTCAGTCCGAACTGCCGGGTCGGCGAAGTATTGGCGGAATTTCTGTTTGAAAGTGGTCAAGTTAGTAGTGTGGGGTTCGCGATTAATGAACCAGTTTCTGGCGACCTCAATTAGATAGAACGAAACGTTGAAGAATTTTAAAGCATCGTCCAACCGGTTATAGGCACTGCAGCGATCATATGTGTCAAGCCAGTCATCCACGTCTTCGTCACGACGACCAGCGAACAGCGGTGGGTCGCGTTGACGTGTGGGCAGAGTCGGAGGCATCGGTGCAGCTGAGGTAGAGGGTCCGGCCGGGTCGGGAGTGCTCTCGGTGGACATGGTTATGGTGGTAGTTGCTAAACGGCGACCAGAACGTAGCTCCAGCGAGAGGCAGCAAGGGGATCGAATTCGACCTCCACCACTTGTGAAAGAAGGCTAGGTTGAGACGGCAAGATCGTGACGGCAAGGCCAGCGATGCCTTGTCTAGCGTTTTAATCCGGTGACAAAACCCAGGCGCGTGCCGGAGCCGCCGCCGCGGGACGATGATGATGGTATGTACAAATGAAAGGGGAAGATCATGGCATATACAAATTAAAGAACATCCACGGAAGGCTCACAATATATACGATCCGGTAGTAGACGCCATTTCACTGAAGAATATTGTTTTCTTATCTCCAGTGCAGAAGGCGTGATTTTAATTTCAACGAAAAAATGTGCTCCGTTTACTTATGCCCGCACCTGTACAGGTGCGGACAGAAGTAAACGAAGCGCCCAGCCGAAGAAAATACTGAAGGTCAGCGCCGCCTAGCCGAGCAGGCCGAAAGCAGGAGATCGCAGCGCGCATTTGCACACCCCCGCCAGCGCTCCCTTCCTTTGCACTGCATGCCTTGTCACTGTACCCGCGTCACTGTCGCGATAATGATAATCGTGATCGGATGGTAGCGCTCTTCGAGGCGGGCGTGAACTTTAGTTGCGCGGACCACTGCCTTGATAGCTGAGCCCGCGTGGATGGCGCTACGTTTAAGCTGCTTCATTCAGACAGTAGTAGAGACATTTACTCCCGCAGATGAGAGCAGCTTTTGTGTTTTGAACTTTTGTTGCTACCGGGATTCATTTTATCTCGCTGCCGACAATTTGTGCTTCACCTCGACGTGCCAGCGCAGATTCGGGTTCGTTTATTACTACTGATACTTCTTGGACATTAATACGACCATGGGGCGGAAAGTACATGCATACAGAAT
This sequence comes from Amblyomma maculatum, assembly GCF_055883805.1. Classification (NCBI taxonomy): domain Eukaryota; kingdom Metazoa; phylum Arthropoda; class Arachnida; order Ixodida; family Ixodidae; genus Amblyomma; species Amblyomma maculatum. The sequence goes on from NC_139349.1 coordinate 119,687,251, forward strand.
ATTTCCGCAGCAGGTTCCGCATAAAAATAAATTTCATAGGGAGTTAAGAAATAACTACTAGTCGGTATTGTAAAGAAGACACAGAACCGAAAACGCGGCGCCCATCTCTCGTGATGAAGCTGAGCCCTGCGGCTGGCAATTCGACCCTACTGTGCCCGAATTACTGGCAGCACTAGACTTTCAAACCAACTAATAAATCTGTATTCCACTTGGTGGAGGTCAATCTGAGGTTCCCTGCACCCATCTCGCCCTGGAACTTCGCAGCAGAACGTTGACTACCCCAATAACAGAGCCGACTTCATTGCACCTACCTCCGCCCGTCACCAGCACAGGTGCGCTTCGTCAACGGGACCCCGCTACCTTCAGTGGAAGCAGCCATGACGACGTCGACGATTGGCAGACCACTTACGAACGGGTCAGCCGTAACAATAACTGGGACGACAACCGTAAGCTCAACAATGTCATCTTTTATTTGAGCGACGTCGCTAATCTGTGGTTTCGAAACCACGAGTCGGACTTTACTACCTGGGCGAATTTCAAGACAAAATTTTCTGAAGTCTTTGGCCGCCCCGCCGTCCGAAAACGCTGCGCGGAACAGCGTCTTCGGTCGCGAATGCAGCTGCCCGGTGAAACGTTGACCAGTTACATTGAGGACATTGTTGATATGTGTCGTCGCGTTGACCCGGCCATGACCGAGGCCGTTAAAATACGTCATGTCCTCACGGGAATTTATGACGGCGCTTTCAACATGCTCATTGCGAAAGGCCCCACTACGGTCAAAGAAATATACGACCTCTGTAAAAGCTACGACGAGCTCCGGAAGGAGCGTGTTTTGATTCGCCAGCCTCATGCGTCACTCGCTGGACTAGCCGCGGAGAGGGAGTCATCTAGCCTCTCTGAAGACATCAAGGCTTTTGTACGCCAGGAGGTCGCGCGACAACTGTCCCTGCAGCCATATGTTAAGGAGTCGTCAACAACTGGCCTTGTTCCGGAGCTTCGGCGTGCAATCCAGCAGCATGTATCTGATGTCCCCTCTAATCCTGTTCCTCAATCAGCTCCGGTCGCACCCTCAATGCCGTTCCCCACGCCAACAATTTCATCGTCCGGCGTTGCGCCACTGAGCTACGCTCCAGCATTCGCGCCGGCTCCTCCTCAAGTATTGCGTCGCACGTATGCCGAAGTCACTTCAAGTCCACCGCCTGAGCCAGCATATGCCTATGCTTCGCCCCCATGCGGTCGGCACCAACAGCTTTTGCTCCCTCCTTGCTTCCGACACGATCTCCATGGCGCACTTCAGACAACAGGCCTATTTGCTACCACTGCGGCATCCCTGGGCACACTACACGCTACTGCCGGCACCGAATAAATATGGCCTTTGCTGCACGGCCTGCGCCACCCTATTTGGCCCCCAAGTTCCCAGTCTCATCGGGTCCTCCAACAGCACCCCCTGATCCTCCGGACTTCCTCCCTTGTCGTTCGCCATCACCACGTCGACGCTCCATTTCGCCAATGCGCCGACGACCTGCTACCCAGCCGGAAAACTAACCGCCGCAGTTCGCGAGGCACGAAATGCGTATTCGACAGAATTTCAAAGTCCTCGTCTTAATCTCGCGAATGTTATTCCTGTCATCGTTGAAGGTGTTCATACTCTTGCGCTCGTCGACACCGGTGCCGCTGTATCAGTTATCAGCCAAAAACTAGCGCTCCATCCGAAAGGTGACTACGCCTCTCGAGGGACTATCGCTTCGTACCGCATCCGCTCACAGTATACAGCCGACAGCTCGCGTCGTCATTGCTGCAGCCTTGTACATCATCGAATTCGTCGTTCTCCCCACATGTTCTCATGACGTCATTCTCGGCTGGGATTTCCTATTCCAGCATCATGCTATCATTGACTGCGCCAGTCCTCAAGTAGAGCTCATTGAATCGAGCGATGCACCGTCTGATGCCCTGCTCAACGAGCCGTGTCCTCGTTTTGCGACCAAACTCCTCGTAGCTTATGACACAACCATCCCACCCGTTAGCGCTGTTCTGGTTCCCCTCACTGCCTCTATTACCACCGCCGCGACAGTCCTCTTTGTGCCGTCTAACGTTGTCTGCCGCCGCCGCCACTTACCGCTGCCGTTTGCCGTCCTTGACATGAACAAAGGCCCTAGCACACTTCTGGTAGCCAATCCTCTTGCGTATCCCGCTATGTTGATCGAAGGGGAGTGCCTCGGCCGCATCTAGCCCGTGGACCTTCTGTTCGCCTTTGATGATGTGTCATTCCCTGTTTGCCAGGTTGACGCCTTGACCCCAACTCGGGCGGCTTCAGATCCGCTACAGCGGGACCTTTTTGACCATTCTGTAGACAGCGCTCTAGAGCCGCGCCACTGCGAGCAACTTCTTGACCTTCTACACCAATTCTGCTCCTCCTTCGACATCCCGCAATCTTCCTTGGGCCGCACGACGACCGTTTCCCACCTCATCGACACTGGCGCTCATCCACCTCTCCATCAGCGGCCGTATCGTGTGTCCCCGACTGAGCGCCGTGTTATTGCCCAACACGTCGATGACATACTCCAACGCTGGGTAATTAGAGAATCCTGTAGCCCATGGTCGTCTCCTGTGGTCCTAGTTAAAAAGAAGGATGGCTCCATACGATTTTGTGTTGATTATCGCCGCCTCAACAAAATCACCCGTTGTGATGTGTACCCCCTCCAACGAATCGACGATGCCCTAGACTGCTTGCAAGGCGCAGTATTCTTTTCGTCACTCGGGTTACGCTCCGGGTATTGGCAGGTGCCCATGGCAGATGCGGATTGTCCTAAGACCGCCTTTATTACTCCAGACGGACTATACGAATTTAATGTTATGCCATTCGGACTCTGTAACGCCCCAGCCACATTTGAAAGAATGCTGGACACTGTACTGAGCTGCCTGAAATGGAACATCTGTTTATGCTACTTTGATGATATCGTCGTCTTTTCAACCGACTTCCCGACCCACCTGACTCGACTTTTTCAGGTCTTCACCTGCCTAATCCACGCCTTTCTTCAACTGAACCTCAAAAAGTGCCGCTTTGGTGCCCGCCAGCTCACAACACTCGGACATGTTGTGTGTAAAGATAGAGTTCTGCCTGATCCTGAGAAGCTGCTCGCCGTCGCTGACTTTCCGAAACCGACCACTTTGAAACAACTGCGAAGCTTCGTGGGCCTATGCTCGTACTTTCGTCGTTTTGTTTCGCGACACTGCGCAATGTTCTGACGTCACCGCCAATCCTTCGCCATTACGACCCTACTGCACCTACAGAACTTCACAACGATGCCAGTGGTGTCGGCTTCGGCGCCGTCCTCGCCCAGCGCAAGCCTGGCTTCTCCGAATACGTTGTCGCCTACGCAAGCCGTGCTCTTCCCAAAGATGAGTCCAACTACTCCGTTACCGAAAAGGAGTGCTTAGCAATTGCGTGGACTGTAACGAAGTTCCGCCCTTACTTATACGGCCACTCCTTCGAGGTAGTTACAGATCATCACGTTCTCTGCTGGCTCGCGTCTCTCAAGTGTCCGTCTGGCCGTCTCGGGCGCTGGGCTCTCAGGCTTCAGGAATACGACATCCGTGTAGTGTACCGCTCTGGCCGCAAGCACTGACGCCGACGCTCTTTCTCGGTAACCGGTGCGCTCGCCTAACTCAGCGCCCCCTCCTCAAGCATGCTTGTCAGCACTCACCATTGAGGATATGCCTTTCGAGCAACGACAAGATCCTTGGGATTCTAACCTGCTAGATATCCTTGGCATTATTTCCGCGGCTACGCATCCTCGGGCACTCCGCCGACAGGCCTTCCATTTCGCCATTCGGGAAAGCCTTCTCTACCGAAGGAACTACAACTCAGACGGCAGAACGTCGCTTCTTGTCATTCCGCGCCACCTCCGCTCCGAGGTTTGTGCCCACCATCACACTGACCCGCAAAGCACTCATGCCGGCGTCCTCAAAACCTATGATCGAATTCGTCAGAGGTACTACTGGCGGGGAATGTACAATTTCCTACGTCGCTACATTCGCTCTTGTACCACCTGTCAACAACGCAAGATTTCTCTCCACCCCGCTGGCCCTCTACAGCCTTTACCGTGTCCAGCTCGCCCGTTTGATCGCGTGGGAATCGTCCTTTATGGTCCGCTACCATGCAGTGCCGCTGGTAATTGATGGGTCATCGTCGCCGTCGACCACCTGACCCATTACGCCAAGACTGCTGCACTTCCCGCGGCGACAGCCCGAGAGGTAGCCCATTTTCTTCTGTACCATTTCATTCTTCGACATGGCGCCCCCCGCGAGCTACTGAGTGATAGAGGTCGTGTCTTTCTTTCCGAAGTAGTCCAAGGGCTCCTGTCGTCTTGTAAATCGATACATCGGGCTACAACTGCGTACCACCCGCAAGCAAACGGCCTCACGGAGCGCTTCAACCGTACGCTTGGGGACATGCTCGCAATGTATGTTGCATCTGAATCTGGAAGCTCCAACTGGGACCAGGTACTGCCATTTGTACCGTTCGCGTACAACACTGCCACCCAAGCAACAACTGGTTTTTCGCCCTTCTTTATCTTATACGGCCGTGAACCATCTTGTACTCTGGACACAATTTTGCCATACCATCCAGATGCCTCTGAGTAGTGCTTTGCCAGATATTGTACAGAAGGCCGAGGAATGCCATCAGCTAGCTCGCACTTTTACCTCCAACACTCAAGGCTATCGCAAAGATCAGCGTGATACCGATACCCCTGCTCCCACGTTCCTGGCCGACAGCTTCGTTTGGCTATGCGTTCCTGCCACCAACAAACTAGACACCAAATACCACTGACCTTATCGCGTCTTGGATCGCACATCCCCTGTGAACTACGTCATCGAGCCAGTCACCCCTTCTTCCGACCACCGCCGTCGCGGCCGCGAGATTGTCCACGTTAGCCGCCTCAAGCCATATTACAACCCTCTGGTCGTCTCTTCTCCTTGAGTCGCCAGGATGGCGACTTCCTCACGTGGGAGAAATGTAAAGAAGACAAAGAACCGAAAACGCTGCGGCATCGCCATCACCATCGTTCGTCTCCGGCTCCCATCTCTCGTGCTGAAGCTGTGCCCTGCGGATGGCAACTCGACCCTGCTATGCCCGAATTACTGGCAGTGCTATACGTTCAAACCAACTATTAAATCCACATTTCAGTATATTAGTTCTTAGCTATCATAAACTCAGTCATGAGTACCAAATTTATGTGGCCACCCCGAACATTTGGCAAACTGGAGCCTCAAGATTTGTCTTAGTCCGAACTTCAAATTTGGTATCAAATCTGATTTCCCAATCGCCAGACAAGTAGTGCCCTCAATGTTTAAGGGCGCTACTCGCAAATATGGACGAATGGTCCCCCAAATTGAACGAACCCAATTTGCGGTGACACCTCACGTATTTCTAGAAGGTCGACAGCGAGATAGAAATGAGTGGCAGCAAGTGTTCAGAACACGCGGGCCTATCTACCGATTTCTAAACGAAGTGGCTGAATTAGCACAGCCTCCGTGGACTACTATGTATCAAGGCAGCGGTCCGTGCACCTTAAATGGCCGCTCGTCTTGCAGAGCGCGACAATCTGATCATGGTAATCATTATCGCGACAGTGAGGCCGGTGCAGTGACAAGGCAAAGGGAGGGTCGCGCCGGCAGGGGGCGGGCAGATGTGCGTGACGATTTTTTGCTTTCGGCTGGCTCGTCTAGGCGGCGCTGACCCTCATGTTTTTTTTTTTGGGCTGGGCGCTCCGTTTACTTTTGTCCGCACCTGTACATTCTTGTAGATACCAAAGAAACAGCAGCAAAAAAACACTAGCTGGATCTTTACAATACAGTTTTCATATGATATATGAAATGTATCATCCAAAAATGGCATCGGTTATGAGATATGTCGTAGTGGAGTCTCCGAAAATTAATCGACTCGATGGGGTTCTTTAACGTGCGCGGACATCACACAGGCGCTTCAGCTTCGTCTTCATCGAAGCGCAGCCGCCGCGTGTGTGATCGAACCTATGTCTTGGGCTAAGCAATCTAGAGCGCTAACCACAGCACCTCCCCTGGAGTGCACAGCACCGTTTCTTTATTTGTATACATTACGCTTTGAACAGATATTTACACAGCAGCCAGCTCTCACGACTTTTGCAGCGACAATACGAGCATATTTAATTTAGAAGCTATCGGTGTGTGTTAAATAGCTGCTTTGCGATTTGGGCCAGGTCATAACACGTAGGGAAATCAGGGTGCGTCCGAGGTAGATACTAACCGCAAAAATCTACTGCGCTCAACCGTTTTGCACGCCGACGTCTCTCTGAAATAAGGAAATAACTATTGGGAGTCCCGGTTGTCGTACTTAGATTCCCTTAAAGGAAAACCTACAGCCAAATACGAACCACTGTTGGCCGAAAATGTTTCGTTTAAGCAAACTTACGAGTGAGGCTCCTCCATCCATTTAAATCTGACACCATGAATTCAGGTTGAAAAATCTACATCCACGTGCGGAAACTCAGAAATAAACACCAAGGTTTCTCTCATGTGAAAGGCAGCCCCCCCTCCCCACCAAAAAAAAAGCCACTGCAGCGTTCGTAACCTTTACACATTTACATTTACAGTGTTCGTAACATTTACAGTTAGTAACCTGCATGGCAGACTGCCCTCGTATATTACGTCTCCGAGGAAACAGCGCGCTTGAAAGCGCAATACCGCTACGTGGAACAAAGTCAAATGCACGTAGCGATGCACAGCACACACCTACACGCAAATATGGAGGAGCACTGAACAAGGGTAAATGGGGTACTCTCAGCTCACAGGTCAAGCCAACGTTTAGACAAGTGGACTTGTCATCGTCTGAGCCCAGACGAATTGAGGCGTACTCCATTAACCCTTGTTCAGTGCTCCTCCATACCGTGTAAACCATCTTTTTCCTCTCGTTCTACCTGGAACCTACATGCAAAGGTGGTAGAACGCTTTATCAACAGAATTGAAGAACTGTCGCTCACAAACACGCAATAAACGCGGGGCGCCCGCAGGACCTGCAGTCCCCTGGCCGTGCGCGCCCGTCAGATGGCGCCTGCTGTCGAGAGTAGGAGCACGCTAGCAGCCTGCACGTGAGGGTAAAAGATGTGGTCTATAATAGAGACAAACTGCCAACAGGTTGAGGCTGAGCACATGCCCGATAAATGAGCTCTGCTGTTCGAATTGTCTCCTAGACCCCGCCCTACCGAGACCCCACCTACCTCCCATCGTGTAAGCCATGGCCACGGATCCGCCTACTCATCTACCATCTCCGTCGCCTCACATGGCGCCACCTCATGAGTCCGCAATCTTCTATGAAGTTCCCCGACTTGTGGTCATTGAACTCGAAATTTTGCTTTCTCACCATCGACGCCTTCTTCCGCCGGCACCCCGTCACTTCGTAGGTGAGCATATTTGACCACCTCATTGGCGCGCTCATACCTATTACTGCTGCGATTGTTCGCGACGTCCTCCGCTCTCCGCCTGTCGATCGCTCTTACGAGAATACTCGGGCGACGCTTATCCAGAGAACTGAGACGGAGCCGTGTCGTCTGCAGCAGCTCCTTACCTGAGAAGAGCTCGAAGTTTGAATGCCTACCTAGCTTTTGCGTCGCATGACAGGCCTGGCTTGAGACTCCGTTACTTCGTACGACAGCTTACTCCAGCGGCCACTCTTCCTGCAGCGCCTACCACCGCAAAGTCGTATGATCCTGAGTGTGTCTTCATCTCAGACACTGGAATCCCTGGCCACGCTGGCAGATAAGATCATGGACATCGGTTTTACCTCCGTGGAAACAATACATCCTCTTGGTGTCAATTAGTTGCTGCCGACGACCGCTATACCTTCCTCACCGATGCTAATGAGCAGCTCACTCGGCAAGTAGCACGGCTTACAGCTGAAGTTGCAGCCCTTTGTACTCGCCGGCCGCGTTCCCCCTCACCCCGCCGTACCATCCTGAGTACTCCTGGCAACAGTGCCACGTCCTCCAAAACCTTTCGCTAGTGTCACCGCCGCTACGGCTCTCGCGCGCTCCAGTACCGCGAGCCCTGTTCCTTCGCGGAAAATGGTCCGGCCGAACATTGCAGCCGACCGGTGTTCTCGACCCCCAATCCAGTCGCCTCTACCATGTCACTGGCCGTATAACGAAAGTCCGCTATCTCATCGACACTGGTGCCGAGATCTGTGTTCTTTCGCCTATGCTGAGCGGCGCCTTACTTCAGACTCTCCATCTTAACCATATTCAACGGATCGGTCATATGGACACACGGCCTGAATTCGGTGACTTTACACCGGACTACGCCGTAACTTTCGCTAGCTACTTGGCTTCGTGGACGTGCACTCGCTAATCATCGGCGCTGTCTCGCTATGCCACTGAAAACTCCTAGTTGACATGCGGCTAAGCCGCATATTGGATTCTGAAGAGAGCCTAGTCGTAAAATGCGCCTCTTGCCATGATCCACCACTCCGGCTCCCTTAGGCGCACAGCAAAATTTCCGACGCTCGGTCCAGTGCACTTGCCAAGTATCTAGATGTCTTCCCTGTCCCTTAGAGCACCGGTCACTCGCCGCGTGATACATAATATTGAGACGACTGGGCCTCCCGGCTTTCATCGAGCTCGCCGCCTCAGACCGGATCACCTCGCTGTCATCAAATAATATTTCTAGTATATGCTGGAGCTTGACTTCATCCATCCCTTTCTTAGTCCTTAGAAATCGCCCCTCCACATGTTGCCCAAAATGAATGGCGACTGGCACCCGTTCAACGATTACCAGACTCCTAACAAAGCCGGAGTTCCTGACCGCTACCCGATTCTCTTTATCCAGGATTTCACATCGGCCCTTCATGGCTGCACAATGTTCAGCAAGGTTGATCTCATGAAGGGATGTCACCAGGTTCCTCTGGGGCCGACGGATATCCCGTAGACTACCATAATTACGCCTTCCGGCATGTTTGAATATTTGTGGATACCTTTCGCCTTCGCAATGCGGCTCAAACTTTTCAGCGCTTTGTCGATCAGGTCCTACGTGGTTTAGCGAACTCCTTTGCCTATCTAGATCACATTCTCGCCTTCAACCTTACGGTAGATGCCTACAAGCTCCACCTGCGTCAAGTCCTGGCAAGGCTCAGCTGCTTTGGTCTTGTGGTCAATTGACCATAAAGCTAGTTTGCGTTTCAGAATTGGACTTTCCGGCCCATCGCTTGAACGCCCATGGCGTCCGCCCGTTACCAGCCTGTGTCACTGTGTCACCATCATCACTTAGTTTCTCTTGACAACCACCACCCGGCAACAGCGCGAACTTCTTGGCATCTCCAAATATAGGCGCGCCATTCCTCACTGTGCTGCAATACTTCAGCCTTTTCACGACCTTCTATCGAGCCATAGCAAGCCGACAGCTCGTGTCGCTTGGAGCGGTATCGCTCACCACGCATTCACTCGCATAACCTGCCATTGCCTGTGCGATGCTCCTGGTTCGTTCCAAGTGTGACGCGCCCATGTCTGTCATACTTAAGGGCACACTGCTCTCGGCTCGGTCTCAACTGTTTGGTGGTGCTTGGCAGCCACTCGTCTTGTTTTCCATTCAGCTTGCGCCCCCTGAGCGCCGCTACACCACCGTCGGCCGAGAGCTGCTAACAATATTTTCCGCCGTGAAGCACTTCCGTCATTTTCTCCAGGGACACAAATTTCATATCTTTACTCACCACAAACATCTGACGTCTGCACTGGCATCATACATTTACAACTACGCTCCTCGCGAAATCAGGCAGCTTGCCTAAATTTCAAAATTTACGTGCGACATTTGTCACACCACCGTCAAGTAGAACATAATTGACCACCCTCTTTCTCGTACTGAAGTCAAAGTGACGTACGATGGACAGACAATCATCGACGTCGCGGCTATTGCTGTTGCTCAACGATCAGATGCCAACCTGCAACGGCTTCGCAAGCGCGACACCTCACTGGTATTGGAGGACGTCTCGCTCCCTAGCTGCGCCATTCATCTCGTATGAGATATGTCGACCGGTCGCCCTCGCCCCTACGTGTCTGTCACACCCCCGTGTCATCTTTATTGGCCTTCACACTTTGGCCCATCCTGTCAGCAGCCCAAGTCAGCGCCTCACCACGGCTCGTTATGTCTGGCCTCGCATCAACGCCGACGCTCGCCGCTGGTTGCGCACGTGCCTCAGCTGTCAGCAAAGTATAGTGCAACGACACATCCTTCCGTCCTCGGTCGCCCGCTTCGAGGATCAGCATGTCGTATTGTCGCTCCCTTCCTCCCTGCGGGAACCACCGCTACCTGTTAACCTGCATTGACAGGCTCACGAGATGTCCTGAAGCGACTACCCTTCTGGAGATAACAGCGGACTCTTTCGGAAGGCCACTCATCACACGCGGGATAAGCGGCTACTGTGCCCCTTCCACCATTACTACTGAACATGGTTGTCAATTTGACTCAGCTTTGTCAGACAACCTATCTCTGCTCCTCGGCGTGAATCAGATTAACACGACCTCTTACCACCTGATTTCCAGCGCCTACCCTTCGTCCTGCTTTGAATCCCCACAGCACTTCTCAGGTACTCTTCTACCTGTGCTGCAGAGCTAGCGTTTGGAACCCCTCTCCGTGTCCATGGCAAGTTCTTCGAGCTCTCGCCACCCAAGCCTGCTGACCAGCATGCGAAATATCACTCTACAGGGCACAGCAGAAGTGACCCAGTTGTGCCGGGTGGAATTCACTGTCAATGAAACTTCGTTACTTACGGAGATCGACAGGGGAACAAGTGTGTGCGTTGTGTCTGAGGATACATTTTACCGCAAGTTTCCGTCATCACGTCTTAAGCCATCAACTCTCATGTTGAAATGCTACTCGAGTGAGCGCTCCCTGTGATGGGAAGTCTGCCAGTAACTGTTCAGCTGGGGAACCATACATGTGTGTCGAGGTGTTGTGCGTTGTTGTTCGTGGTTGTCCGTCCCTCATAGGGTGCTGTTGGATGAACGGCCCTGGCTTGGAAGTTTGCAATCCAAGAGGTAAATGTTTCGTCACTTCGGGATGCTGCGGGCGTGTACTCCAGTGTTTTTGGTAACGAACGTAGCACCTTCAAGGCGTGGCTGTAAAAATCGTCTTACAAGACAGCCCAAAGGGTACAGTTTTCAAGCTTAGGTCTATTTCGTTCGCGTTGGTCAGCCGTCTCAACGAAAAACTGGTCCATAAAGAACGTGTTTCAATGTTGCAACCGCCAAGAACATCAGATTGGGCTACACCGTTTGTGCCTAATCTCAACCGTAACGGACATATTCGAATCAGCGGTGATGTTAAGGTAACAGTCAGCCCAGTGATTGTGCCTGAACGATAACCGAAACCGCGAATAGAGGGTTTGTAGAACTGCATATTGGGCTACTTGGTATTGCTTCATTACAGCGCAAACAGACACAGACCAATAAAGAAACGAGACGCACGAACCAGGGCTGATTCGTGTGTAGAGGATTTCTTCGCCAGACGTAATGGTGGTGAAAAAATCACTAAGCTGGACCTGATAGATTGCCACCCGTTAATAATTATGAGAATTCTTAACTATGCTCCCTTAATGGCGCGCACTCCCAGACACCCTTAGAGTGAGTGGGGTAGCTCTTCCGGTCGCGAAGGAGATGTCCTCGACCTGCGTGGCAAGCTCAGCCGGAATTCAGCTACCATGTTGCGACAGAAGGAGGTGGCCGTTTGGTGCCCAGCGGTCGCCGGTTCAAGCCAGAGTAAGGGTCGGAGTCAGAAGTAACAAACAAAAACCGCTTTATACACAGCAAGAGACGATACAGGGGAATACACACAATGACTTAAAATGTACAGACTAGAGGTTCACAGAAAACAAACGCTAAGTATGCAACTAGAGAGGTATTCAATAACACAGAGGCTTAAATCACAGACCAAAACACGAGAAAATCAAATAAACAAACACCAAGTTGTTCACCGGGAACTGTTGCAGTCCGAGAGCCACGATGTCGCCGCCATGCAAGACGAGCGCCGCTCCCTCGCAGGTGCGTGGGCTTGCCAGCAGCGGTTGATCCCCGGGTGTCCAGCCGAAGCACTTGCGAACACGCAGCAATCACTGACTGACTAAACGCTGACTGACTACACAAGCGGCGCGGCCTCCATAAATAGGGCGTGCCGCGTCTGTCTGTTAAGGCGGGCCAAGGCTAGTGCGCACACGCACTGCTTCGCTGGTTAGAGCGTTCCCTTTTCCTCCTGTCGAGCCACGAGTCGTCATTGGCTAGGTCCCGTAGAACTTTCTGGAGACATCTGGCATCATCCAGACTGATGAATCACCCCCATCGCCGTGTGATGTGAAACGGGGTGACGGCAATGCGTACAAAGCTACTCGCTCTCTCGCGCGGCGAAGGAAACTTTTCTCTAACGCTGCGGAACCCTCGATGGGGTTCCGCACGGGCTGGCTTCGCGCCGCGCCGGCTTAATAAAAATGTGCGCCGATTTTGTGACACAGATGTATACATGCAAGTAAAGCTGGCCGATGCCTCATCGTAGCTTGTGACCATCAATACGCCTAAGGAGTCGTACGAATACAGACGCCTGCCTTTCGGCATTACGTAGCCACCATCGATTTTCCGTAGGGCCGCCAAACCTTCAAAGCTGTATCTGGATTTTTTTAGCAGCCGTCGGCATGACGCCTTATCACTCTGATTCGGGCGCGCATATCAATTCTGTATTCTTTGTTTGTTAATGCTCGATGTCGCGAGACGCACCTATATCAGTTTCTTTGTCGCGCAAGATGCGCCAAGATCTCTCTCGAAGATTCCGACCAGTCGCGTATGTTTCTACAATATTCCGGGTTGTGCTAGCAACAGTTTGCAGCGTTATCTAGATTGCTCGGAGCAGCCTTTAAATATAGCGCTGCCGAGTGCGGCGGACATTCTTTTCGAAGACCGCCGAGCACGATTGTTACAATCGCCGCCGCCGAATCGCTTAGTTCTTTTGTGGGCACAAGTTAGCCCAATAAAGTTTCTTCAGTTCACTCACCAACTGTTCATTGTGTCATCGAGCTTGTGACCACCACGTGACAAAAGGAAAATAGAAAGCTTCTTTCAAGGACTACGACACGTAGTCATGTACTTTGATGACGTTTTGATGACTGCTGCGTAATGATAACCATCATCTTGAGAACCTGGTCTGAGCTTTGCACCGCTGAAATAAGCCGGATTGAAGCTGAACCTTGACAATTTCATTTTTAGGGAGTCGCAGGTGGAATACGTGGCTGACGTTATTATGCCAAATGGTTTACACTATAGCCCTCTCAAGACTGAGGCCGTGCTGAAGGCTCCAAGGCCTAGTGTTATGAAATCAGTGGAAAGCTATCTGGGACTTGTAAATTTCTTTCAGCGCTTTCTTCCAAGCTCTCCATTGTATTTTATCCACTGAATTAACTGCTTAGAGCCAAGACATCATGGACGTGGCGTGCTTACCAGGAGCGTGCGTTTCGGTAAAGCAAGCTGTTGGTTTCTGGTACTGGTGTGGCACTGTATGGTTCAAGGAAGCTCTTGGTGTTAATTTGCGATGCATCACCGTATCGATTCGGGGCTGTGCTAGCTTAAAATTAAGACAAAACTGCTGAACGTCCACTCTTTTTTGCATTAAGAAGCTTTCACTTGCTGAGCGTAAATGCAGTCATTTTGATAGGGAAGCGCTGGAAATTGTGTTTGGAGTAACCTCGTTTCGGCAATATGAGGCCGAGAGTTCGAGGCGGTCACCGACCACAAGCCTTTGCTTGTCCTGCTCGCTGCTCACAAACATGTGCCGGAAACGTGCCCTCCACGTGTGCCGCTGTTCATTTATGCTGGTTACGTACTACTTCAAGCTTAAGTACAAATGCGGAGCTAGCATCGCGAACGCTGTCTGTTTGATCCGGTTGCCGCTGCCTGTTACCCACCGCGCGGAGTAGTCAGCGGAAATATTCATGCTCGCGGCTACTTAATCGAAGGCCCTGGTGTCATCCGTAGTGGCTGAAAGCGCTTCTAAAAATGCTCTGCTAGCAAAGGTTTCGGAGGCACAGAGTTGGACAGAGATGCGGGATCCTGCTCTCAAAGGGGTCTATGCATTTGTGCGTGCAAGAAAAGTAGCTTGCTGGCTTCACTAGGGGTTATCCCCAATACCTTTTATCAAGATGTGCTGCAATTAGCGCATAAAGGTCACCCTGGTATTTGCAAAATGAAAGTGGTAGCTCGAAGCCAAGCCTGATGGTCGACCCAGAACGCAGACATTAGTAATATGGTGCGTCTTTGCTGTGTTTGTCAGGAGCACCAGAGATCTCAGGGACCGGAGACATTGATTCCATGGCTGTTTTCGGAGACGCCGTGGTCGCGAATTTATATTAACTATAATAAGCCTGTCAAGGATGGCTACTTGCTGATTGTGACTGATGTCTACTCAAAATAGAGGTTGTTCCAGTGACCGCACCATCAGCCGTTGTCACAATTCCATGTTTGTGTACCATTTTCAGTACCCATGGGCTGCTAGACGTGACTGTGTCTGATAATGGAACATCGTTCGTCATTGCTCGTTTCAAGGAATGCCTTCAGAGAAATGGCATAAAGCTTGTGCGGGCACCTCTGTATCAACAGGCATCAAATGGTGCTCCGGAGCGTGCGGTGCAAACTATCAAACCGAAACTCAAAAAGGAATTGGGTGGAAACTCCAACTGTCAGTTAGACCGCATTCTTCTCAATTATACGTCAACACGACACGAGACTACCGGACGCTTTATGGGTGAGTTAATGATGGGATGCGGGCTCAAGGCAGCATTGACATTAAAGCATCCTGATTTGAGGTACATGTTGACAAGACAGCTGAAGCAGAAAGTTGCGCATGAGAATACCGCACCGGCTCAGCTAGTGCAACCCGGGCATATTGTCTATGCAGGAAACTTCTTAGATAGTCCATCATGAGTTTCAGCAACTATCACTAGCATGTCAGGCGAACCAGATGTTGCATTGCCAGACGAAGTATCTTCTCCCAGATTTCGCCACATGTGACGTTCCCTTAGTGCTGTAGTAGAGCCGCAAATCACCACCGGCAGTAGCGCACATGAGCACCAGGACTCTATTAAGCAGCCGTACCAAACCAACTGTGAGGGCACAGCTGTGCCAGTGGTCGTGCAGTTATTGGACGAGCGAATCGCTATACCAACTTCTATTTCTGATCCAGGAACTGCATTCCAGCGGAGATGTTCAAGAGGAACACAATGCCACGTGCGATATTCGCATGTGTACAGTGTGCGTGTGTTTCCTGCGGGTAGGAAGGAGTGAAGTAGTTCGGATGTTTCCCGTACACATCTACAGATGGCTGTTGACGCAGCTCGAGAGGCGCTTGCTGATATTCTGCTTCATGCGCGACCCAAGCAGCATAAAGTGTGCTATGACGTGGGGGCTCGCTTTGGGCCCGTAGGAGCAACCTATACGGGCCCCATGCAGAATTTGCAACACGTACCCAGAGGGGCCCCACGTTGGCTGCCGAATTTTGCCGCAATCGGTCCAAATAGCCGAATGTGGGCAGCATACCAGAATCACTAATGGGTCCTACGTTTGTGCAGGCAGTTTCGTTCCATCGATCAAGGCTTTAATTTTTACGTCGATTAATCACTGCAATACCTGAATCCTACCAGCGCGGGCTTTGCGGAGGCTAGTCCGTTTTGGGCAGGCCCATGTTCTGCCCTCAAGTGTTCAATATGGTATTTTCGGGGCTGCCCAAGTTCCATTAATCATCAAGCGTGAAACATTGAGCCCTACTTTACCTTGTATTCGATACTCCGTAACATAAGAGAAATTTATTCCCACCACTACAATAATGTGGACTAGCCCGCATCAACCCCGCAATGCTGGCCTGAGTATTCATTTGGGTGGTGGGTGTAGAATAATAATGGCGCAGGAACACTTCCGTACATACGTGTAAAGCGGCACAGTTACTGCTGCATATTTGCTGCCAATAGTGCATATATTACGAAGGTTTTCGAGTACAAATAGATAGTTTTTTGTTCATTGCATGGATATGCTTAGGACAGTTATGTGAAGTCTCCTGAAGATGCAATTAGCGGCCGGTGTAACACGAATTACATTAATGAAATGGCGCCCTAAAGATAGGGTGGAAACGTTTCAGAGCGGTAAGCACCCCTACGGCCAATTTTAGGCCCACTGCGGCCTTTCATGGGCAGCCCCAATTTGACTGATGTTATTATTACCGCATGGAATACGAACACATGTTACATTTTCCCGCAAGTACACCAAGAAATACCCGTGTGGGCAGCGTAGGGGCATTCCCGCTATTCAGACCGGCGGCAAACCATGCGGGACCTATTCGGCTTTTGTGTGGGTAGCCCTATTCGGGCTAGCCTGTCTTCTATTTGCTTTAGGCCCACATTTTCGTCGGAACTGCCTTAAAGTGCGCCGCAACAGATCGATGCGGGCAAAAGCGGAAAAGAACGCTTTCCTGCGCTGCTACCGGCCATGCGGAAATTATCTAAGTTTTTCGTGGGCAGCCCCATTTGGAGCAGCCCAGGAATTTTCTGCATGAAGCCCCCATTTCCGTCTGACGTTCTTTCGAACCCTCCTCAAGGGTCCCATGTAAGCATTGTGCGGGCATACCCGGATTTAGCCCCGCCGCGGCCCATGCGGGACGTATTGGGCTTTTGATTGGGCAGCCCCAATTAGATTAGAGCAGGCTTTTCCTACACTAAACCCAAATTTTCTTCCCATCGTCCCTGAAACTCCCCACACGGGACCCTTGAGGGCCAGATGTGGGAATACGCACAAAGTTAGCCCTTTCCACGCCTATATGATGCCCAGATGGAAAATGCAGGGGCAAGCCCAATTTAGGCTTGCGCGCTTTATCCCTAAAGGAGGCGCTCATGGGCGCTATTGTGGTTTCCCAAGCAAAATGCCCAGACGGGCCCCAGGTGGGCCACGTTAGGTGTGCTACTTGGCGAACTAAAAGTTACACTTAAACTCTGACATAAGATGCCGATAATATAAGACGTCACCGCACATAAGCAAAAAGTGACCGATGGCGTTTTCTGGGAAATCCCGGTTTTTATAGCAAATGGTGTAGTTAGGTGCCATAGACTAGGGAAAAAAGAAGAAAACAGGGTTCGTTCTGTCATTTTGAAACTGCTTGACGTCTGTGAAAGAATGGCAATATTACAATGTGGTCATGAGCTCAAAGACTCAGGAATATCAGTAGCTAAGCACTATTCAAAGCGGGTCCGGGAATTACGTAAACAATTGTGGAAAAGTTGCGAAGAAAGAGCAGACGGAGCCAAGGCAAAGCTTGTCTTCAATAAACTAACCCTTGGTAGTGTCCTATATAGTTGGGAGGAAACTACAGGTCGTGTTCCAAGCTTAAAACACGAACAAAAACAAACTGATCTAGGACGAAGAGACCTCGGGCATTGAAAATATTAAATGTCAATTGTAAAAGTGTTCTGGACAAGACTACTCAGTTGAAGGCTCTTCCGCTTGTGCGCGATTCAGGTATAGTGTTTTTGACAGAGACTTGACTTAATGGCAGAGTGCATGACAGTGAGTTTGTTGCTATTGGTTACAGTGTGTACAGAAAAGACCGTGATTGTAGAGGGGGAGAAATTAACCTTTTTTATAAATCATTGTTGATATTTTTTGCAATGTGCGATGTACCGGATGTAGAATGCATTTTTGGTGCAGCGTACCATTGAAATGTTAGATATGGTATTGCAGCAATGTATAGGCCTTCTACTTCTACCATTGACATATTAGACAATCTGAAGCAATATCTGTGTAGAAATGTAAAATCTAATGATCGTTTTATGTTAGCAGGAGATTTTAACTTGACTACTATAAAATGGCCAACGTTGTCCCTTAAAAAACATGACCCCCTCGTGGAAGTGATGTTGGACAGCACCTTTTAGTTTGATCTGTTTCAAATTGTAGAACAGAACACCCTAATTCAAGGCAACTCTCAGTCATTTCTTGATCTTTGTGGTCAGTGGTTCCATTACCGTCAAAAACAATTGCAGAATATTACCTAGAATTTCGGACCAGGAAGCTGCAATACTTAATACTGAAACGTTTCTCGAACAGATGAAGTATCACTTATTGACACACTTTCTCTGCACTTTGATGACGTCTCAAGTAGCACTGGAGTTGTAGACTCGCTTTGGTGCAGATTTAAAAAATTTGTTGCAAAGTCCATTGACCGCTATGTCCCGTTGAAAAACAGAAAGAAAAGTGGTAGCAAACCTTCGATTTCTCGTGATGTTTTGAGGCTTCAATAAAAATTAAAACGTCTAAGAAACAATACTCCATACAACTCTGTCGCTCCATAGAAAGACCGATGACGTTCACTACGACAACATTAGAGAAACACTCCGTACACTTCCTCTTCCTGATAAATCTCTCACTACCACGCAAATCCGCATTCTTAGACGCATACAACTAAATACACTGCTTACTCCTGTCCGATCTTTTCTATACAGAATCATACATTCCCCTGCATGCCCAAATTGCCCAGAACACTATGCAAACTTGGAGCATTTCATCTTTTCATGCCCTGTCGCCCTCCAATCTCCTCACTTTCCACACCCTCCTCCCCCAACGTGGCGGGATTGGTTAGCCCCTGACCAGCTTCAAGATCAGTTGGCCTTGGTGACCCTGGTCCAGGACATTCTTAACGCTTAATGCAATGCGTTAAATAAAGTTGTTTCCTCCTCCTCCTCAAGTATGTACCATTAAACAACGCTACTTTGGTGTATCACTACCAAGATTTGTAACCACAGCTCCAGAAAATTTTTTGCGAAAGGGCAGCTACCAGTTTTTCATTGCTAACGGCGTCGTTTAAAGGCAATATGTCGCTAGACCGGCGGAGAGTGCACTCAAGTTGTGTCCCAAATATACAGATCAGCTATTCTCAAGCTGGCACATGATGGGTTGACGGGAGGCCATCAAAGCGCGAAGAAACCCCTACTAAAGCTTCAGACCGAATTCATCTGGCTCACAATGAGGCTGACGCTAAGCGGTCATTGCCTCTTGCGATCTATGCCAACGCACAACACCGAAGGGTCACACCACCCAAGTAGCACGCCGTCAATGGACCGCCATCAGCCCAATGGTGGGGGAAACCGTCCCCAATATTGGCACCAATAATGGTGTTTCATTGGGGCGCTACACGTGCCAAGATTTAATCCAATCTACTAGAGTGGCTTTCCAACAATGGCCACCAACGGCAGACTAGGTTATTTTTGGCATGCAGCCTCACGAAACGGCTACCCAATATCTTACACCCAAGCATACCCACTGGCTCCTATAAAACGTACATCCAGCCACTCTCACTGCGTATCCAATACTTACAACCAACTTGCTCACTGGCTTTTAATAACTGATATCGAGCTAGGCTCATCGGTTGCCCAACATCGCCCACCCGAGCTTGTCCACTGGCTTTGCATAACTGGCATCCAGGCAATCCAATTATTGTTTAATGTTTTTTGTGACTATTTTTTGATGGTTGTTAGGGCGCAGAGGCAGCTAACACCATCATGCGCCAAACACAGGGCTGAGTTTGTTTTGTGCAAGTATTTTACATGCAGCTAATAACATTGTAACG
Organism: Amblyomma maculatum; assembly: GCF_055883805.1. Lineage (NCBI taxonomy): Eukaryota > Metazoa > Arthropoda > Arachnida > Ixodida > Ixodidae > Amblyomma > Amblyomma maculatum. The sequence continues at coordinate 119,706,913 of NC_139349.1, forward strand.
GTACAGAAGAAGATGAAGCTTACAACACAAGTGAAGGAGAAAGACGTTGGAAAAAGACTCTCGTGCCGGCCGCGCTGCCGTTGACCAGCTGAGCTCCCTGCCCTATCGTCTTGTTGTTCAGCGCTCAGACGTCTTACCCCCGTCGTATCAAATTAGCGGTCAGGTGCTGGGTGCGATTACCCTCAAGACGCTTCCGCAACCGCTGGAGCTTCGTCGGAGCCGTCGCCTCGCTGGTCTCCCATCCTTTTCAACAAGAATGCAGCAGACTACCGAGCAGCCCCGAATATCAACACGGAACCTTCTGCCCCCGTCTCGCGATGTGCCGCCGACCACCACGAATGCGACGCTACTGTTTTGCGAGCCTCGTTCCTTTGCCGACCAAGCAGGAGAAGATGTTGATGACTGGCTCCTTCATTATGAAGTGTCAGCCGCTATAACCGCTGGGATTCGGTGGCTAAATTAGCTAATGTCTTTTTCTTGACACAAACCGCCTTGATGTGGTATGGAACCACGAGGACTCCCTGAAATCTTGGGAAAGCTTTGTCGAAGCAATCAAGGAATGTTTCGGTGTTCTAACTGCAAAGCAGAAACAGGCCGAGCAGACACTTGCTCAGAGGGCCCAGACCGCCGGAGGAACTTGCGCCACCTACATCGAGGCGATACTCAAGTTGTGCAAGACCGTCGACATCAGGATGACTGAAGACGATAAAGTAGACCCTCTGCTCAAGGGAAATGCGGAAGATGTCTACCACTTCCTCACTGCCAAAGAGGACTTGAGTTCGGTCTCTTACGTTATCGGACACTGCCGAACATTCGAGACCCTAAAGACTCGCCGCATTACACCGAAACTTGGACGGCTCGCAAATGTCACTGCAGTGGCTAGTGTTGAAGAATCGCCATCTCAAAGCCTCCTGTTCGCCATCCGTGAAATTGTTCGAGATGAGATGTCACGACGTGAGCAGCTTGCCCGGTCCAATGGCTTCGGAGGCGACGTATTTTGCCGCGAAACCTTCAAAACAGTATTCGTTGTTTTTAACAGGCGCCGGCATACAGGCTTATCACTGTGATTCTAGACCGCGTATCAGTTCCGTAATCTTTGTTTGTTAATGTTCGATGTCGCGAGTCACATCTTTATCAGTTTTGTTGTAGCAAGATGCACCGAGATCTGTCTCGAAGGTTCCGGCCACTCGATGCCTTTCCACAATGTTCCAGCCCGTGCTGTGCTGGTAGTTGTTTGCGACGTTATCTAGATTGTTCTGTGCAGCCTTTAAATTGAGCTTTGCCGAGTGTGACGGGCATTCTTTGTTCGACGACCGACGAGCACGTTTGTTGCTATCGCCGCCGCCGAGTTGCTTAGTTGTTTTGCGGGCGCAAGTCAGCCCAAATAAAGAGTTTTAGTGCAATCATCGACACCCTTCATTTGTGTCGCCGACCTCGTCACCACTACGCGACATCTGGTGAAGGTGCTGCCTTTAATCCTTCAAGCAAAGACCCAAGCCGTGTTCCTGACGCCCTGGAAGACCAGCCTACAGGTCATCGAGGCAGCCGCCGACTTCAAGGCCTACAACCCGAACACGGTCTGCTGCCTGACTCCATTCGATCTTGGAAGGCATCGACGCTGACAATGGCCCAGCCTACAGCACCGGTTGTTTTCGTCCAACCCCGTGAGCCCCCCTGCTTCCATGGACGATCGGATGAAGATGCGGGTGACTGGATGGACCTTTTCGACCGTGTGGCAGAATTCAACGGTTGGAACGACGCTGCGAAACTCAGGCAGGTCTACTATGTTCTTCAAAAACATGCCCGAGTTTGGTTTGAAAATCACGAGACTTCTTTCAAGGATTGGGAGATATTCAAAGCACAGTTCTTGATGGCCTTTACAAGTTCTGTCCGAAAAGAAAGAGCTCAGGCCCTCCTCCAATCAAGAATTCAACTACCAAACGAGCCCGTCCTGGCCTACGTAGAGGAGATGAAACGCCTGTTTCGCCGCGCCGACCCTAACATGGCCGAAGATGACAGAGTGAAATTCTTAATGCGAGGCGTTAAAGAGTCGGTTTCTGCGGGGCTTGTCCGGAACCCGCCAAAAACTGTAGAAGAATTTGAGAGTGAAGCATCGACCATCGAGAAAACGTTGGATACCCGGATGCGCCACTACGAACGACCACTTCAACCAAACTACTCATGCCACTACCCCAGCACATCTGCAAGCGGAGAGAACCTTCGGGACCTAATCCGGGAGATCGTGCGAGAGGAGCTCCGCCGAATGCTGCCATCATCGCAACAACCCCAGGTGGCGACGCTCGCGGACGTCGTCCGTGAAGAAGTTCAGCAGGCGCTGGGCGTTCCTGAAGCGACGGCTGCGACTGTTCCAGCACAAGAGACAACAGCGATGAACTACGCTGGTGCATTACGTCGCCCTGCGCCCCGACGTGATGACCTTCCGAGTCCTCGCTATTACCGCCCTGTTCCTGAAAACCACCCCTTGGCCCGCCAAGCCTACCAACGACCCCCAAGTCCCAGAAAGTGCGACGCCTGGAGGACAGCAAACAACCGACCGCTCTGCTTCTATTGTGGTGAGGCAGGACACATCCTCCGTCACTGCCCGTACAGGCGGATCGGCCTCCGTGGTTTCGCTGTCGACGCTCCACGACCCCGTCCTGGCGAGCGACCACAGGAAATCAACGAATTCCTGCGCAGCGGAGAGCACTCATCGCCAAGGCATCTCTCACGCTCCCCATCACCGTACAATGCCCGATTTGCGTCGACGGGCCGCGGTTACGTGCAAGGACGGTATCCTAGCCCCCGTAGGGGAAACTAAAAGCAGCAACCTTTGGAGGTGAGGTTGCTCAACAGCGAAAAGACGAAGATCCTCCGCCGCCGACGACCAGTAACGACGACGCAGCTATTTCATTGCCGCTCCACACGACGACATCGACAACACGACCAGAGTGCAACCGACACCGTCGCCCAACGAAGTAACAACGGTATGCCCCAGCCATGACCTGAAGAAACGACAAAGCCGAGATCGGACACCAAGGCCCACGTGCAATGCGAGGACGCGAACAAGTGACCTTGAAGTTGATATCGACGGTCGCAGAGTCACTGTCCTTCTAGACACCGGAGCTGACTATTAGTCATCAGTGGACCGTTAGCCTCCCATCTCAGGAACGTTACAACCGCTTGGGATGGCCCGCTGATTCGCACCGCAGGTGGCAACCTGATTACCCCATCTGGACGATGTACTGCAAGAATAACCGTAAGTGGGCGTACTTACCAGCTTTGTGGTCCTGCAGCCGTGTTCCCGCGACGTGATTTTAGGCATGGACATCCTAAATGAAAATAAGGCTATCATCGACCTCCGATACAAGCTCATCAAGCTCTCTGCAGACAAAGCCATACCTACTACGACTTCGACGCAACACGTCGCTCTAAACGTCCTCGACGGAGAATTGACCGTGCTGCCCCGATCAAGCGTCGCCGTCAGCGTAGGTAGCACAGACATCGAAACCGCTGAAGGCATCGTCGAAGGAAATATTCAATGCTCTTGGAACGAGGTATCGGCATCGCAAGAGGCATCGCGAAATTCCGGAGAGAACGAGCTCAGGTGCTGGTAACAAACTTCCCTGAAGAATACCGGCATCTCAACAAGGGCACGACCATCGCATTTCTCGACGAATTAGCGGACCTCAAAGACGTATTCGCCCTACACGACCAACCACTGGAAGACGCACCGGACCAATTCTGTCAGCCCACATTTGACATCAACCCAGTATTGACCTACAGCAGGAAAAAAACATTCGCAGTCGTCTTCGAAACTACAGGAAGTGCTTCTCGTCATCATCGAAGGTACGACAAACACCACTGGCCAAGCACCGCATTATAAAGGACGAACGCGACCGACCTCTGCGCCAAAGCCCTTATCGTGTATCGCAGCGAGAACTGCAGGCCATTCGCGATCAAGTTGAGGAAATGCTGCGTGATGACGTAATCCAGCCATCGAACAGCCCCTGGGCGGCACCAGTCGTTTTGGTCAAGAAGAAAGACAGCACACTTCGCTTCTGCGTTGATTACCGCCGCTTGAATAGCATAACGAATAAGGATGTCTACCCGCTTCCCCGCATCGACGACACTCTCGACCGGCTCTGCAATGCAAGGTACTTCTCATCGATGGACTTGAAGAGCGGAGACTGGCAAATTGAGGTCGACGAAAGAGATCGTGAGAAGACCGCATTCTTCACACCGGACGGCCTTTATGAGTTCAAGGTGATGCCATTTGGCCCCTGCTCTGCACCAGCCACTTTTCAACGAGTATTGGACACAGTCCTGGCAGGCTTGAAGTGGCAAATTTGTTTGGTATATTTGGACGACTATGTTGTCTTCTCGTCAAACTTTGAAGACCACCTAAAACGACTACAGACAGTGCTGGAAGCCATCAAGTCATCGGGACTAACGCTAAAAGCAGAGAAGTGTCACTTCGCCTACGAAGAACTCCGGTTCCTAGGTCACAAGGTTAGCAAGGACGGTATTCGCCCAGACCAGAAGAAAACAGCTGCAATCGCACAATTCCCACCTCCCGCCGACAAGAAAGCTGTGCGCTGATTCCTTGGGCTGAGCGCTTATTATCGACGATTCGTCAGAAACTTTTCGCGGATCGCCGAACCGTTGACGCAGCTTACAAAGGCTGACGTACCTTTTAAATGGGAAGCGCAGCAAGGAGAAGCCTTCGACGAACTTATGCGCCGCCTGCAATGCCCTCCTATACTTGGCCACTTTGATGAAAACGCCGAGTCCGAAATTCACACCGACGCGAGCAGTGTGGGCCTAGGAGCCGTTCTCGTCCAGAAGAGTGCCGGACAGGAGAAAGTAATCGCCTACGCTAGCAGGTCACTCACAAAAGCCGAAGTCAATTACTCGACGACTGAGAAGGAGTGCCTTGCAATCATCTGGGCCACTTCTACGTTTCGTCCACACCTATACGGCCGACCATTCAAGGCACCATCACGCGCTCTGCTGGCTGGCTAATTTGAAAGATCCTTCCGGCCGCCTTGCCAGATGGAGCCTACGACTTCAAGAATTTGACATGACTGTAGTCTATAAGTCGGGCCGGAAGCATTCCGACGCAGACTGCTTATCCCGCGCTCCCATCGATGCTCCCCCGAAGGACGATGACGACAGCGCCTTTTTGGGACCGGTAAGCGCCAGCAGTTTCGCAGAACAACAGCGATCAGACCCTGAGCTGAAAGCGCTAGCCGATTACTTGGAAGGAAAGACCGCTTCCCCTCCTAGTGTGTTCAGGAGACACTTATCATCCTTCACGTTAAGCAATGGCCTCCTCGTGAAGAACTTCGCACCCAACAAGACCGCGCAGCTTCTGGTAGTGCCTAAAACCCTTCGGCAAGAAATTCTGCAGGCGTTGCACGATGAGCCCACAGCAGGCCACCTCGGATTTGCGCTCACGTTGTGTCGAATCCAGGAGAAGTATTACTGGCCCCGACTGCCTGCCGAAGTTGCCCACTACGTGAAGACGTGTCGTGAGTGCCAACGACGCAAGACGCCGCCGATCAGACCAGGAGGACTACTAAACCCGATTCCGCCCCCAATCCTGCCCTTTCAACAAATTGGGATGGATCTCCTCGACCCCTTTCCATCTTCGTCTATGGGTAACAAGTGGATCATCGTGGCCACTGAATACCTTACCCGTTACGCCGAAGCAAGAGCACTACCAAATGGTACCGAGGCAGAAGTCGACAAATTTTTTCTCGAACAAATTCTCTTGCGACACGGCGCCCCAGAAGCGCTCATCACGGACAGGGGAACGGCGTTTACGGCAGAGTTGACGCAAGCCATCCTGGAATACAGTCACACAAGCCATCGACGAACTGCGTACCATCCCCAGACCAATGGCCTTACGGAGCGCCTGAACAAAACGATCGCGGACATGATCGCTATGTACGTCGACGCCGAACACAAGACCTGGGACGCAATCTTGCCGTACGTGATCTTCGCGTATAACAAGGCCGTCCAGGAGACGACCAGAGCGACCCCGTTCAAGCTTGTGTACGGTAGGGAGCCCACGACGACGCTCGACGCAATGCTACCGCACGTAACCCACGAGAACAACCTCGACGTCGCCGCCTACCTGCAGCGTGCAGAGGAAGCCCGACGACTCGCACGGCTACGTATTAAAGACCAACAGCGCACCGACAGCCGACGATACAACTTACGACGACGCCACGCAGAGTACAATCCAGGAGACCAAGTGTGGGTTTGGACACCAATTCGCCGTCGCGGATTAAGTGACAAGTTGTTGCGTCGATACTTTGGCCCGTACAAAATCATTCGCCGCGTCGGACCACTGGACTATGAAGTCATTCCCGACGGAACGTCAGCATCACAACGGCGACGTGCCCGCCCAGAAATTGTACATGTTGTACGACTGAAGCCATATTGCGCGCGTTAAAGAATTTGTTGCGTTTAAACTTTGCAGTGTTTAAGTTGCTTTGTTTTGGAACATCGAGGCGATGTTTTTTTTAAGGGGCGAGTAATGCCGCGAAACCTTCAAAACAGTATTCGTTCTTTTTTAACAGGCGGCGGCATACAGGCTTATCACTCTGATTCTGGACCGCGTATCAGTTCCGTAATCTTTGTTAATGTTCGATGTCGCGAGTCACATCTTTATCAGTTTTGTTGTAGCAAGATGCACCGAGATCTGTCTCGAAGGTTCCGGCTACTCGGATGCCTTTCCACAATGTTCCAGCCCGTGCTGGTAGTTGTTTTGTGCAGCCTTTAAATTGAGCTTTGCCGAATGTGACGAGCATTCTTTGTTCGACGACCGACGAGCACGTTTGTTACTATCGCCGCCGCCGAGTTGCTTAGTTGTTTTGCGGGCGCAAGTCAGCCCAAATAAAGAGTTTTAGTGCAATCATCCACACCCTTCATTTGTGTCGTCGACCTCGTCACCACTACGTGACAATATGCTCTTCCAACCTATGGGGGTGGGGTGCGTGCCTGACGATGTCCGCTAATGTCACCGACTTCGCCTGCCGCGAAGACCTATAAACTCCGCGACCAAGACCGGAAGAGAGTTACCAACAATTATCGTGCAATCAGCGTAGAGATCCTCGCCCTTAATCCAGTTGTACGTCGCGCGGATCGTCGGACAGCTACATTGTCCCGGAACCATCATCTACATATTCGTCGCGGCCTACCATGCAGGAACCAGCTGACAGGCCACTTTTTGACTGACCTCTTCCGGTGTGCTACCGGTGTGGTGTCGCGGGTCACATTACCGCTACTGCAAACGCCGCGCATCGTTCAGGAATTCCCCGACGGCATCAAACCAACGCACCATCTAGCCCTACATCGACAGCTATCGGCCAGAACATCCCTCCCGGAGGGGCCGTTTTCAAAACGCGAGCTTCTGACCGTAGTGTGACACCACCTCCGTCATTTCGTGTGCGCCGCTCCCCGTCTCCACGGCACCGATCTCTGCTACCAATGACGGAAAACTAGACAGCACGGCCAATGGAGATGAGGTCGCTGGACATTGTGCCCTGCTACCTATTATTCCTCCGTCTGTGTGCATGTTCAAGAACAAGGTCAATGTGATTGTTGATGGTTTTCCAGCGATGACAGTGGTAGACACTGGTGCTACAGTTTCAGTAATGAGTTTAGATTTTGAGAACTCTTTGAAGAACAAAGTTTGTTTGCTTGGGACAAAACGGCTAACTTTTATGGAGTAAGTGAAGAGTTATTGTATCCGGTTGGGGTATGCAGCACTAAAGTTTCTTTTGGGGGGCACAGTATTTCCGGCGGAGTTTGCAGTACTGCCAGATCTAAACACGACGTAATCTTGGGAATTGACTTCCTGTGTATGTGCGGCGCTACAGTTGATTGTCGAGTGGGAGAGCTAAGTGTTAGTGGTTCTCTTCCTCGGGAACTTTTCGAAGAGACATCAAATTATGAAGACGTTTTTTGTGTGTGTGATGAAGCCGTCATACCGCCACATTCTGCAGTGTGTGTCCAGGTGTCCTGCACCCATGCTATTAACGACTCTTTTGAGGCTACTGTGGCGCCTCTTAATTTAAAGTGCGTAAAGAAAAGTGTATTAGTGCCGCATTGTTTGGTTCGCATGAAAGAGGGCCGTACTGGACTGTGGACTACAAATTGCTCATTGGAACCAGGTATTTTTCCATAGGGTTCCAAACTAGCTTCATGTAGCACACCTCTCACGAATTACGTAGCTGTCGTTACTCCTTCCCTAGACAACCCCGCTACTAACTCACCTGCTGACGAAAAGCTTCTTCCGATGATCAGCGCATCGTTGAACATCTCACAACGACAGATATTGAAGAACCTCTTGTCCCAGCACCTACCCGCCTTTGATTTTTCGCAGTCCGACGGCTCGCAATGATTTCGGCTGTCGCGCGCATGCCACAGGATTGACACGGGATCTGCTATTCCGATTCGTCAAAAGTCGTACCGTGTGTCGCCATCAGAGCGTAAGATCATCACCGAGCAAGTCCAAGACATGTTGAATAGGGGCGTAATACAGGAATCCTCCAGTCCTTGGGCTGCGCCCGTGATATTGTTAAAAACAAAACACGGAACATGGAGGTTCTGCATCGACTATCGTCGCCTCAACTCCATTACTAAAAGGATGTGTATCCTCTCCCGCGCGTCGACGATGATTGGCAGATTCCGATGGACCCTGCTGACAAGGAAAAAACTGCATTTGTTACGCCGGACGGCCTATTTGAATTTAACGTGATACCATTCGGCCTATGTAATGCGCCGGCCACATTCCAAAGATTTATGGACACAATGCTTCGTGTCCTGAAGTGGGTAATCTGCATGTGCTATTTAGACGATGTTGTTATTTTTGGCCGGATGTTTACTGAACATAACACGTGACTCGCTATTGTTTTAGATTGCCTGCAGAAGGCTGGCCTTGTCCTGAATTCCAAAAAGGGCCGTTTTGGCGAACGTCAAGCGCTGGTACTCGGGCGTCTCGTCGACCGCAATGGACTTCGGCCAGATCCACAGAAGGCTGCAGCAGTTGCAGCATTCCAACGACCAGAAACTGAAAAGGAGCTTCGCATTTTTTTAGGACTGTGTTCCTGCTTTTTTATACTTTCTTTATTTCTCTTTCAAAAAAATAAAAGAACTGCGACAAAAGGCGGATAGGCCTGACGGGGCCACAGTTTCTCATACAGTTCACAGCAGCGCGCAACGCAGAAAACAAACAATAACAGAAAATTACAGCAATCGCGGTAAATAAACATACTGGAGTAAAAGCTAAAAAAAAGAAACAGTGTACACTATACACTCAAGAAAAACAACAGCATATGGCACACAAAACACGGGAAAAAAAGTTTGTACAGTAATAGAACATGATAAAAATTTGCATTTGCCAAATACAAAACCAGACTAGAACAATTATTCCACTTCTGAGAGTATCAACTGCTTTTTATGTCTCTTAAATCTGCGTTTAGAGAGATGGAACATTGAAAATAGGGGTGGGGTTTTGAGAATAGTTGGAATCTGGTAATTAAACCAGGTAGCACATAGTGGGCTCTGAAGGGTGGGCCCCGGTGGGCCCGATGTAGGCAATGCAGGACAGCCCCGGTGGGCTCAATGTGGGGGCTGCAAGAGGGGTCGACGTAGGCCCGAAGGGGGCTGTTGACAAAGCCCCAATGGGCCCCACTAGGGGCCGATGCAGGCAGCCCTTGCGGGGCTGCCCACATTTTTCCGGCATTGTTAAAAGGGCACATCCCGCCAACTCCCCGCGATGGTCCTACTTTGGACCGATTTGGGCAGCCGCTTTGAAAGAACTTTTTTTTTTATTTCAGTTAGCCCCTCATATAATGACATAGGACCAATGCGGGTTCTATAGCGCTAGCCGCACTTGGGCTTGCCCACATTATTCTCATAGGGGTCCGACGTAGGAAATTGATGGAAAGCCCTAGTCCACGTTTTCCCAATCAATATTTATGCACATAATTAAGTAATTATTTTATACATGTCTGCACTTTCTAAACAGCCACAATATTAAATTTTACAGTAAGTCATAACATTCATCTAGCCGAAATGACTTCATGTACACCTTGTTCAGGCTATGGAGATGTGTGTTCTGAACAGTAATATTGTGCTGCGAGTTGCAGGCTGTCCAAAGCAACCACATAAGAGGCAACAGTTAGCAATCAGTTTGTTTTAGTATTTGTAGCGCAATTTGCATGAGGGCGAGAATTAAAGCCATGTAAATTTTTAATCGACTAAACATGGCAACAACTGTTATACAAATCATCTATAATAATAATTTAGGGCAACATCTAATGCAAATAAAGGTTGGAAACAATGATTACGCAATTGCACGCACGCCTTCTAGCCCCATTACGGCCGATGTGGGACCTACAGCGGTTTTCTGTGGGCAGCCACAATTGGGCTGGGTGTTGGTTTTGAACCTAAAGCCCACTTGCTGTTGCACGTGCCCTCAAATTTCCCACAAGGGACCAATTTTGGTATCATGTGGGCCCTCCCGCCTTCCAGCCCCATTACGGCCCATGTGGGATATAAAGCAGTTTTATGTGGGCAGCCCCAATTGGGCTGGACGTTGTTTTTGAACCTAGAGCCCACCTGCTGTTGCACGTGCCTTCAATGTCCCCACAAAGGACCGATTTTGGTACCATGCGGCACGCCCGCCTTCCAGCCCCATTACAGCCTATGTGGGACCTTAAGCGGTTTAACTAAGGCTGCCTCATTTGGGCTTCACGAGGGCTTGCCCAAATTGCGCCCTTATTCATATTTCACCTGCCCTCAAGTAAACTACATGGGGCCGATTGGGGCAGCATGTGGGTATGTCCGTTTTCTTGCCCCACTACAGCCGATGTTGGTCCCACAAAGATTTAATGGGGGTAGCCTCACTTCGGATCTATGAGGGCTTTCCCATAAAAAGCCCACATTTAGGTTGGATTGCCCTCAAATATCCGGCAAGGGACCCTTGTGGTCTGGATGCAGGAATGTGCTCTGCATTAGCCCAAGAAACGCCGCTATGGGACGCATGCAGGAGGAGCAGGGGAAGCCCAAATGGGGCTTGCCCACTTTCGCCCCATCGGGGACCGATGCAGGTTTTATGATTGTTGCCCCAGCCCCACTTGCCTACATCGGACCTACTGGGGCCCCACATTCTGTGCTACCTGGGAAGCTTCTGTTTACCGTAATTTTTTCTTCTTTTTGGGGCGAGGTTTCTGTGTTGCCTGAGAGGGTATTTAGTAGAAAATCGGTTCTGAGAGACGGCTAAAAGCCTATTGCTATGGATATGTTGTAACAAGCGGTGCTTTCGACGATTCATCCCAAGGTTTGCCGACATCGCCTACCCTCTGGCATCCCTTCAACAAACGGACGTCCCTTTCGACTGGACCTCAGAATGTGATGCGTCTTTCTGCCAACTAAAGTTTCTGCTTACGTCACATCCCATGCTACGGGACTTCAACCCCTCCGCTCCGACTGAAGTCCACACTAACGCAAGTGAGATTGATGCTGGCGCTGTGCTTGTGGAACGTTCGGCAACAGGCGAGCATGTAATTGCGTATGCAAGCCATTCCCTCAGCAAACCTCAGCGTAACTACACTGTTACGGAGCAGGAGTGTCTCGCTGTAGTTTTCGCAGTTCAGCGGTTTCGGTGCTACCTATATGGACGGCATTTCACGGTTCTGATGGACCATCATGCTCTGTGTTGGCTCGTCAGCCTTCGTGATCCATCTGGTCGTATGGCACGCTGGGCCCTTCGTCTGCAGGAGTACGACTTAACTGTTCGTTCAAGAGTGGCCGCAAACACGCAGATACTGACTGTCTTTCACGTCTTCCTCTTCCTACGACCAAATGTGACTGCTGATTTAGATCATTACATCGCCTCCGTCGTGCCCGAGTTTCCCGACGCCTCGGCTCTGTGGACTGCGCAAGAGACCGACAATAAGCCTCCAGCCACTGCTTGCGGAGGCGCGGGATTCCACTGCTTCCAGCCCATTTTGTCTCCGTGATGGCCTTTTGTACAAAAAGGCTTACTCAAGCACCGGCAAGAATTTTCTGCTTGTGGTTACAGAGAGCTACCGCTCGTGCATCTTGCGTGCCATGCACGACGACCCCACTTCCGGGCACCTGTGCTCTGCATGAACGCTCTATCGTGCCTGCGACCGGTTTTATTGTCCAAAGATGCGCCAGATGACTGAGCGATATATGGCGAGCTGCGCTGAGTGCCAACGACACAAACGCCCTACGTCCACGCCAAAGGGCCTGCTGCATCATGTGACTCTACCACGGGGCTCATTTGAGAAAATCGGAATCGACCTTATGGGTCCCTTCCCGAAGTCATCCGGCAGAAATCGTTGGATCGTGGTTTGTGTCGACTATCTCACCCGCTAATGCGAAACGGCAGCTCTTCTTTCAGCCACCGCTCACCACGTGTCCCTGTTCTTGCTCCGTTCTGTGATCCTCCGCCATTGAACTCCGCGAGTGATCATCAGTGATGGAGGTCGCCAGTTTATGGCAGATGTTGTGGAAGAGCTTCTCCGTTTGTGTACGTCGAATTTTCGGCATTTCACACCATATCACCCTCAAACCCACGGCTTGACGGAGCGCACAAACCGCACACTAATGCTATCTATGTACATCGCATCAGACCACAAGAATTGGGGTGCTATACAGCCTTTTATAACGTTTGCATGCAACCCTGCAGCACATGAGACGACCGGCTACAGCCCGTTCTTCCTGCTATATGCTCGTCTTCCTCGGTATTGTCTAATCACCATTCTTCCTTACTCCGTCCATGACAAACCGTGCATCGCGGAAACTCTGCATCGAGCCGAAGACGCTCGCCGTCTCGTCCGTTTTCGAATTCTCGCTTCGCAAGAGTGTTCAAAAGCTCGGTACGACAGCCGGCATAAGCATGTGTCTTATGCCCCTGGAGAATTAATGTGGCTTTGGCGACCTCTCCGAAAGCGTGGTTTAGCCCAGAAAATGTCGCATTACGCTGGCACTTACGTTGTGCTTGAGCGCGTCAGTGAACTGAAGTACCAAATAGCACGTATGATAGCCAGTGGTCGTCGCTCAGTCAGAACCAAAGTTGCCCATGTCGCCCGGATGAAGCCGTGTCACTCGTGGAAACGAATACCTACCTCGCCTGGGGTGCTTCGTCTGCTCAGGGGGAAAATGTAACAGTACAGAATATGAAGCTTACAACACAAGTGAATGAGAAAGACGTTCGAAAAAGACTCTCGTGCTGGACGCGCTGCTGTTGACCAGCTGAGTCCTTCACCCTATCGTCTTTTTGTTCAGCGCTCCGACGTCTTTACCCCGTCTTGACAATATGTATACAGCATCCTGAAAGTACATGAATTCACACAAAAACGCCAGAATTGTTCATTTCATGGATATTTATTAGGTGTGCATGTGGTACATAGTGAAAGAAAAAGTATAGGCAAAATTCTTTCAGACTTCCAGGACTTCACCTCTGGTTAAGTCCATTGACAAGGTGTTGCAGATCCCAGGTTGTAGGAAGACGCCGCATTGAAGGCAGCTTCAGGTGTCTGCCAAGCCAGCATCTCTAGCACATGGGCCTTTTGCTGTAGGTAATAAAGACAGCAGCTTTTAGCAGACCTGCCGATGTATGCTCGAGCAGCTTGCATGTCACCATCTTCATTTCGTACAAACATCTGCAAGCGAAAATAAAAATCAGAGACAATATTATGCATATTTGTATTTTAGTACAGCTTGGGCAAACTGTTCATGAGCAGAAAAATTTGCCACTGCTACAAAATTAGTTTGTCCAAGTCAGTGTGCTGAAATCGAATTCATATATTCTTTTTGGTGCAATAGAGTTTAAGCAAAGGCTTTTCTTACTCTTGCATAAACAGCAGATAAGCACATTCTGTTAATCTTTATTATCTGGTGCCAAAGACTTAAAAGATGATTAATTTCCAGTTAATCCGCCGCACTATATAAAAAATGGATATCTTACCGGTCGTCCAGCACAGCCTTGCATGCAGCGTCAACCGAAGCAGCCAGAAAAAATTGGCACGCAAAGGTCCGTGCTAGTAATCCCGAGTCTTTCCTCCTGCAGGGAAGTGTAGCAACATGGGAGGCAAATAAAGCAACAAAGGCTCCCAAAGACCTACTCCGTTACGAACATATATCTTAAAATAAAGGGTCAGTGGTACTCATACTGAGAACGCGAGACGGGACGAAGCATGTCGTGGTTCTACTGTTTATTCTCCGAGTGCGAGCGGAGCTGCAGCAGACAACCCGCGAGGCGCGCACCTGCGTTGCTAGAGAGAAGGAAGAGAGAAGAGAGAGAGCGCGCCGGCGCCAGTCGTGTGAGAGCGGCAGCACTGTCCGCATGCTTTCATATGACACCGCAAGTTGGAAGTCCGCCGGGGTTCAATGGACGCTGCTCAGGCGTGGGAATGAAGTATCGTACGCTGCCACGGCGAAGGCTGGTACCGCTGCGTCGCGAACAGCCGCCTGTCTAATACTGCTAGAAAAAACGTACCTTATTTGCCAAATGCAACGAGGCTGCCCGATTTGCTCCTCAGCCTTGTAGTTAAGCGTTTTACAGGACATGCAAAATTATTAATCACCTGTGCGGAAAAAAAGCCCATCACTCTTATCTGTAAAGACAATTTTTTGCCTTTCGAAATAGATCAAGGGCTTTAAACACGGTTGAGAAGCAAACCCTGCAGCCTGGTTAATTTTGGCAAAGATGGTACGTTTTTTGTACACTGTTCGACCGAACGAACGTAATTTCTTGATAGAAATACCCTCGGTCAGGTTGCAATGTGTTTTGATAATATTCCTAAAAAGCATGGAGAATCTTCCCAGAATACAGCATAGGAAAAAGCATTTGACGCGTGATGTTAAGCCGAGGTTGCAAAAATATTCGAAGGCAGGTCATGAGAGCTATACACGCATTTATTGAGCTTTCGGACAAAAATAATTTCCTTGAAGAGCAGCATGAACAGACGACAATAATTTTATGAGAAATATGTCGGTGGTAAGCACGCATTCATGTTATTTTGTTTCAGCAAAAGAAAAAATAATTGACACTTATTTCCAGCCTCCAATTGTGAGGTTGCTATGCTTCAAACTTCTTCAATAATTTCTCTTTTAGGTATTTACCAGGAAATGTTAAGTCCGAACTAGTTAACAGCTGCCACAACAAGTACACAACTAGTAGAAAAAAGTTGGGCAGCGTGCAATACTATTAAATTTAAGTACACTTCATTCCAGAAAATGTGAGAAAGCTAGATTTTTTCTTTGCTTAGCGACGGCAGAGAACATATACAAAATAATGCGTTTATTTTTTTATGAGGGGAGATCTACCTTTTGACTGTGAGCTATGCTGCATCAACAGCATAGCTCACCGGGGAACCATGGGGGACCTATTGGATTTTTGAGTGGGCAGCCCCATTTAGATTAGCCAAGGCTTTTTCTGCACAAAGCCAAAATTTGCTTTGCATCGGCCCTAAATTTCCCCAAGCGTGACCCTTGTTGGCCAGACTTAGGTATATGTACTCAGTTAGTCCTTTCCACGCCTATAAAATGCCCAGATGAAAAAAGCAGGGGCAAGCCCAATTTGGGCTTGCCCGCTTCATCCTTAAAGGGGGGCCCTCATGGGTGTTATTGTGGTTGCCGCAGCCAAATTTGCCCATACGGGCCCCAGGCGGGCCAAGTATTGTGTGCTACTTGGGGACGTCCAGCAGGCACTGGGCGTTCCTCAAGCGACGGCTCCAACGGCTGCTGTGCAAGAAGAGCAGCAATGAACTATGCTACTGCCTTAGGTCGTCCTGCTCTCCAACGTGACCTCCCAAGCCCTCGTCGCTACCATCGTGCTCCTGAAAGCAAGCGCTTGGCCCCTGCCCGCCAAGTCTACCAACATCTCCAAGTCCCAGAAAATGCGACCCCTCGCGGGTGGCATTTTCCGGGACAACCGACCACTCTGCTTCGACTGTGGTGAGGCAGGACACATCTTCCGTCACTGCCTGTACAGGCGGATTGGCCTCCGTGGTTTCGCTGTTGACGCCGCACGACCTCATCCTGCCGAGCAAACCCAGGAAATCCACGACTTCCTGCGCAGTGGAGAGCCTGCGTCGTCAAGACGTCTGTCACGCTAACTTTCGCCGTCCAATGTCCGACTAGCGTCACCGCGGGCCGCGGTTACGTGCAAGGACGGTCTGCTATCCCCTGTAGGGGAAGCTAAAAGCAGCAGCATTTGGAGGTGAGGTTGCTAAACAGCGATAACACGAAGATCTGCCGTCACCGATGACGAGTGACGACTACGCAGCTATTAAATCGCCGCTCCACAGGAAAACGTCGACGAGATTGCGACCAGACATCAAGTTGACATTGCCGCCCAGCGAGGTGACGACGGTATGCCCAAGCCGCGAACTCAGCATGAGACTAAGCAGAGATCGAACACCAAAGCCAACGTGGAATAAGAGGACTGCGAACAAACGACCTTGAGGTTGCTGTCGGCGGTAGTAGAGTCTCTACCCTAGCATACACCAGAGCTGACGATTCAGTCATCAGTGGGCCGTTTGAATCCCAGCTTAGGAAAGTGACGACCGCTTGGGATGCCCGCTAATCCGCACCGCTGGTGGTAACTTTCTTACGCCGTCCGGGCGATGCACAGCAAGAGTGACAGTGAATGACCGCATTTACCCTGCAAGCTTTCTGGTCTTGCAGCCGTGCTCCCGAAACGTGATTTTTGGTATGGACTTTCTGAATTAGCATCGGGCGATCATCGACATCCGCTCAAAGCTCATCAAGCTCTCCAATGACAAGGCAATACCTTCCGAGGCGTCTTCGACGCAACACTTCGCACTAAACGTCCTCGGCGAAGTATTGAGTATACCGCCCCCTTCAAGCATCTTCGTCTTCATGGTTACCAGCGGCATCTAACCTGCTGAAGGTGTCATCGAAGGAAACACCCAGTTGCTATTGGAGCGTGCACTAGGTGTCGCAAGAGGCGTCGCCCGTTTCCGTCATGGATAAACTCAAGTGCTCGTCACGAACTTCATTGAAGAATACCGGCACCTGAAAAAGGGCATAACGATTGCTACCTTGATGTGTTGGCGGACACACGAGAAGTTTTCGCCCTCCCCAGACAACGTGAACACGATGCAACCAACCGAGCTAAACAGCCCAATTTCGACATGAACACAGGGCTCCACCGAGACTACCAAGACCAGATTCGCACTCATCTTGAAAGCTACAGCGAGTGCTTTTCTTCAGCATCGATGGTGCTGCAAACTCCGCTGGCAAAGCATGGCATCATCGCGGACGAACACGCTCAACCGCTTCGTCAAAGCCCCTACCATGTATCGCCACGAGAACGCCCGGCCATACGCGATCAATTGGAGGAAATTCTGCCTGATGGTGTGATTCAGCCATTGAACAGCCCCTGGGCGGCACTAGTCATTTTAGTGAAGAAGAAAGACGGCACAATTCGCTTCTGCGTTGATTACCGCCGATTGAATAGCATAACAAATAAGGATTTCTATCCGCTTCCCCGCATCGACGACATACTGGATCGGCTCTATAACGCTAAGTACATCTCGTCGGTGGGCCTGAAGAGCAGGTACTGGCAACATGATGTCGATGAAAGAGACCGCGAAAACACCGCGTTTATCACGCCAGACGGCCTCTTCGAGTTAAAAGTAATGCCATTCTACCCTCTGCTCTGCACCAGCGATGTTCCAGCATGCAATGGATACCGTGTTGGCTGGCTTAAAGTGCCAAATTTGTCATGTGTACTTAGACGACGTTTTTGTCTTCTCTTCGAACTTTGAAGACCATCTGAGAAAGCTTCGAACAGTACTTGACGCAATTAAGTCATCAGGTTGAACGTAGAAAGCAGAGAAGTGTCACTTCGCCTATGAAGAGGTGTTATTTCTGGGTCATATCGTCAGCAAGGAGGGAGTTCGCCCCGACCAGCAGAAAACAGCTGCGATCGCACAATTTCCACAGCCCAGTGACAAGAAAGCCGTGCGCCGATTCCTCGGACTGTGCGCGTATTACCGACGATTCGTCAAGCATTTTTCGCGCCTTGCCGAACCTTTGACCGGCTAAAAGCAGACGGGCGATTTAAATGCGAAGCACCATAAGCGGAAGCCTTCTAGGAACTTAAGCGCCCCTACAGTCCCCTCCTGTGCCAGGCCACTTTGATGAGAACGCCGAAACTGAGATACATACCGACGCGAGCAGTCTGGTCTTAGGCGCCATTCTCATTCAGAAGAATGCCGGACAGGAGAAAGTAATCGCCTATGCTAGCAGGTCCCTCTTAAAAGCCGAAGCTACTTATTCGACGATCAAGAAGGAGTGCCTCGCAAACATCTGGGCCTTTTCAATTCTCCGCCCGTACTTGTACGGCCGACCACTCAAGGTGGTAAGCGATCACCGTGCGCTCTGCTGGCTGGCAAATTTTAAAGACCCCTCATGCCGCCTTGCCCGATGGAGCCTACATCTTCAAGAATTCAACGTCACAGTCGTCTACAAGTCAGGCCACCATAGCTCTGATGCTGACTGCTTGTCACGAGCCCACGTTGATGCACCGGCGAGAGAAGACGACGAAGACGCCTTTTTATGACTGGTAAGCGATGTAGTTATACATCTCAAAATCTAATATCTCTGCACCCCAATTCTTGGCCGATCCCCCTGTGTGGGTATGTGCCATCAAAGTAGAGGAGAACAACAGCAACAACAAGCGCCAGCAGTTTGACAGAATAAAAGCGATCAGACCCTGAGTTGAAAGCGCTAGCCGATTACTTAGGAAAGACCGTTTCCACTCCTGCTTGTATTCAGGCGTCATTTATCATCGTTCGCGTTAAGCAATAACCTCCTGTAAAGAACTTCGCACCAAACACGACCGCGCAACTTCTTGTTCAGCCTAAAACCCTCCGGCAGAAACTTCTGGAGGCATTGAATGATGAGCCCACAGCATGCCATCTCGAGTCTCCACGTACGTTGCGTCTAATCCGGAAGCACTGCTGGCCGCGTCTGCCTGCCGAAATTGCGCACTACGTAAGTCGTGTCGTGAGTGCTAACAACGCACGACGCCGCCGATCAGACGATCGCGACTATTGAACCCTATTCCGCCCCCAACCCTGGCCTTTCAACAAACTGGGATGGATCTCCTGGGCCCTTTTTTGTCTTCATCTACAGGCAACAAGTGGATCATCGTGGCCACTGAGTACTTTACTCGTTGCGCCAAAGCAAACGCACTACCCAATGGTACCGCAGCACAAGTCGCCAAATATTTTATCGAACAAATTCTCTTGCAACACGGCACCCCAGAAGTGCTAATCACGGACAGGGGAATGGCATTTACGCTGAGTGGACACAAGCGATCCTGGAATACAGTCATACGAGCCATCGACGAACAGATGCGTACCATCTCCAGATCAATGGACTTACGGAGCGCCGTGAACAAAACGATCGCGGACATGATCGCCCTCTACGTCGACGCTGAACACAAGACCTGGGACGCAATCTTGCCGTACGTGATCTTCGCGTATGACACCGCAGTCCAGGAAACGACCAGAGCGACCCCGTTCATGGCTGTGTACGGCAGGGAGGCCAAGACGACTCTCAATGCAAAACTGCCGCACGTAGCGAACAAAGACAACTTTGACGTCGCCGCTATACCTGCAGCGTGCAGAGGAAGCCCGACGACTCGCACGGCTGCGTATTAAAGACCGACAGCGCACCGACACCCGACGATGCAACTAACGACGAAGCCACGCAGGATACAAGCCAGGAGATAAAGTGTGGGTTTGGAGTCCAATTCGCCGCCGTTGACTAAGTGAAAAGTTACTGCGTAGATGATTTGGGCCATACAAAATTTTTCGCCGCGTCGGACAACTCGACTATGAAGTCATTCCGAACAGTACGACAGCATCACAACCGCGACCCACGCATCCTGAAATTGTTCATGTTGTTCGTATGAAGCCTTATTAAGTGCGTTAAAGAATCCGTTGTGGTTAAGCTTTGCAATGTTTAGAGACTTTATTTTGGAACATCGAGGCGATGATTGTTTAAGGAGGGGGTTAAGCGGCGAAGCCTTCAAAACTGTATTTATTATTTTTAGTAGCCGTGCGAATGCGTCCTTATAACTGTGATTCTGGCACGTATATCAATTCTGTGTTCTTTGTTTGTTAATGCTCGATGTCGTAACACTCACCATTATCAATTTTCTTGTTGCACAAGATGCGCCAAAATCTGTCTCGAAGCTTTCCGCCCCTTGCGTATGTTTCTACAATGTTCCACGTGTGCTAGCGACAATTCGCGACGTTATCTAGATGGTTCTAAGCTGCCTTTAAATTGAGCGTGGACGCGGCTGACAGGCATTCTTTGGTCGACGACCGCCCAGCATGATTGTTGCTATCGCCGTCGCCGAATCGCTTAGTTCGTTTGCGGGCGCAAGTCAGCCCAATAAAGATTTATTCAATGCACTCACCGACGGTTCATTGTGTGATCGACCTTGTCACCACCACGTGACAATATTCCTTAGCTGCCTACCCCCCCCCCCCAGCTTTCAACAACAAAATTTTCGCCACCTTCCAAATGTGAAGTATCCATGCATTTGCCAATGAAGAGTTCACAATATCTAAAAGGTCACTTGTGAAATCAGGGGTAAGATTTTAATCATTGCAACTGTCACACCATCATGTCCTAGAGCTGTAGATTGCATCGTTGTCATGATTGATAGCAGCTCAGGCGAGGAAACCTAGGTAAAGTCTGAGGAAGTAGCGAATGTACGCAAAGAGACCTATCGCTGTTTCTGGAATCGTAACTTCAATCCCTGAGCGATGCACTCCAGTGTTCTTGGCCTTCTCTGGCGCAAGCACTATTGAATTCGTGAGGTTGGAGACAGTGAAGGCATGTTATCTTCCACGAACCTATATAAAAATTTCCGATTACCTGTATTTCATGTTTAAATTAATGTTATACTCCCCTTTTGCATTTTCAATGGTTCTTTTGAAAGATACAGAGAATATTTTTAATTTAACCAATTAGCTCTTCTCTTGTAAAATGGGCCCTTCCAAGCAGGTTTTCTACGACGATAGGCTTTCTCGCATTCTTGTGCCCACCAGGGAGACTGCTGTTTGCTGGAGGTTGCCATGCCTGCAGTAAATATTGTTTGCTGTACTGCATTTTGCAAAAAGAAAACTTTTTGCTTAGCTCTGTCTGATCGGCTTGTACTAACTACCGAAGCAATAGACGCGGATGTGAAAATTTGATAGGTTATGTGGTTAACAAATGTGTGGGTTTTACAAATATTTCTGAGTCGAGATTAACATATTTTGAAGGTTACTGGGAAATGATCACTGAATGTGCCAGAATCCTCTGTGAACCAATTAGTTACCACTAGCCCACCCACTGATCAGGTTAAGTCAATCACTGAGCAGGAACGTGTCGCATGAATGTAAAAGCTCCGGATTTGCAGAATCGCACAGCATTTGTAGACATCCACAACCCGAGAAAGTATCTGTCCGACTGCCCCATTCACTATGATCATCTGCGATTACAGCACTACTTGCGCCGGCCAATAACCCATTCAAAGTCTGTCTTTAGATCGCCTAAACGGCAATAGGCCTTAATTATTTTTAATTGTGGCAGAATCCGGAAGCGAAATACTGATTGCTAGAAGCCCACAGTCATGGAATAACGTTATTACATTTGAAACGCTGGAATCTCAAACACGTGACTTTTTTGTAATCAAAGAAACAACAAGGCGCCGAATGGCGACCATTTGTGGCACAAATAGTGCCCCTGGCCGGTCTTTCGTCAATTCCTCTCCCCGTGATTGTTTTCGGTGGTTGAAGCTGCATGCCTCGATTTAGTCGCTACGCAGAAGCATTTTCCCAGAAACAGCGGTTCGTTGAGATTCAAGGCATCGTAAGGTCAGAATAACGCCAGAATTTTCAAGGCGGAAAGCTATAGCAACCGCAGAAGACGTGGCCTGCATTGGTTTGGCAGCAGTGGTGACACGGAAACATCGTTATAATCCGTACTCCCCCTTTTAACAGTCCCATCAGCTTGGGGCGCTGTTTTCGACATTTCGCCACTTTTTACAAATTGTGACTTACGCGTTCCGTGTGCAGTCGGACGGAGCCAGGTTACGTAAGCACACAACTGTGCTACGGATTCTGAAGAAAAAGAAAATAAAGTAATAGAAAAACGCGCTGCCCTCTGCTGCAATATCTTGGCATCAATATGAAAAACGACGATGCTCCTGCAGTAAGCGAGCCACTATGGTGCATTCCGCGAATCGGAGGCCTCTGGCTGCAGTGAGGTCGAGTGAAGGGCTAGTTGGTTCATATTAATTGAACGAGTAAAACTGCGCGAAAAAGTGAAATATTTTGTGGCGTTGTGGTCTCAGTGTGTCATGACATACTTGCTGTGGGATATTCGGCAGCAGCTACTCATGGAGAGCCTGCGCGAGTTTAAGCTGAAGAGCAAGATCGGCATTGAATTATGTGCAGTGGGTTGGCGCAGAATGGATGTGGAACGTAGCATTGTCCCTCACAGGCGCCGATTACCTCTCACGTTCTCTTATCATTGGCTTTTAAATGCAAGAACTAAAACCTTTAAGGAGCTCGTCATCACCAGGGGGAATTGATAGATTTCAGTAAGAAATGAATGAAAAATTTTACTTCGACAAAGGGAATTTTACCGGCGTGGGTGGCGCCCCCAGTCCAGGGCTCCAGTGGCCTTTGTGGGTGCCGCCCTCAGTCCAGGGCTCCAGTGGCCTTTGCCGTCTTGCGCGCTCTGTCGATCAGTTTGAGCTGGTCATCAGGCGCCGAGCAGGACAGCGCAGCCTCCCACTGACACATTTCAGAAGTAGCTCCAGCACTGACGAAGAGGCGCCGGCGCAGCCCGTATAGTCAATGACCGAGGACAACGCTCGAAGCCTCAAAGTATCAATTAATGTTAGGTGCTGGCTGTGCTGCCCACCTTTTTCGAATAGCCGCATTACTACCAGCTATCGTCCGAACAGCAAGTCTGCTTAATTTTCTAGCAGCCTGTGTCGGCTTGACTTGTGCAGTGCACGGAAGGCAGCGCAGAGAGAGGCCGAGAGAGGAAGTGAGATTAAGCGTGTCTTCAACACACACACATACACACAACGGACAACGTGGAAGGCACACACTGACCCTTACACGTAGTCGGTTAAATTGCCATGCTCTGGTGTGCGAAACGCTCTAGCGAAAAGAGAAAGATGTATGAGAAGGAGAGACAGAGGAACAGGAGAACAGAACAGCCGGAAGATTAACTAGGCGATGGCCAGGCTGCCGTACACCTGCGGAGCGGGATATACGAAATATATAAGGAAAAAAGTGTAAGATGACGGAGGAAATCGTAGTATGAAGCTAGGGCGGCGCCGCGCGTCCCTCTTCCTTACTGCCGAAACTGTAAAATGTGAACCAATAAAGAGGGTATTAAAAAAAGCAGTCAACACAAAATGTCACTCAACACTAACACATGATTAGAGCGTACTGTCATTAAGATCTCGGGAGTACTTTTTTTTTTAAAGAATAAGCAGATGGTGAGCTGGTATGCATATCAAAATTTTACACGAAACACATCACATGTGGCTAGCACACATGTGCCATGTACATGACAAATACATTTCATGTCTAAAATAGAAGCTGTCACTATGAAGCTATAGAAGCTTTATGTCCCAGGCAGCACAAAGCATTGGGCCAATGTTGTAAGTACGACGGCAAGCAGTGGCCCTACATTGGGCCAGCCTAACCAGCATGCTCCCAACATAGGACATGCCAGTCAACACAATGTCCAACAATGGCCCAGTCTAGCCAGTGCTCTCCCAGTGTTGGCGCTGCCAGTAGCCAACACTGGCTAGCTTGGGCCAAGATGTACAGTGAGTTCCCGATATTGGCGCTGCCGTACATACAGAATGTCTATGTTGGACCGAGATTGCCGTTGTTCCTCCAATAATGGTCGCACGGGTTTTAAAACTGGCTATAATGGGCCAAGCTGTCCTGCCTTCCTCCGTCATTGGGTTTTCCGTTTTTTAAAACTGGCTACAATGGACCAAGTTGTCCTGTGTTCTTCCGGCATTGGATGTTCCGGTTTTTAAACATGGCTACAATGGACAATGTTATCCTCTGTTCTTCCAGTATTGGATGTTCAGTTTTTTAAAGATGGCTACAATGGGCCAAGTTGTCCTGTGTTCCGCATTCGTTGGCCGTTCCTTTTTTAAAACTGGCTACAATGGACCATGTTGTCCAGTGTTCTTCCGGCGTTGCCCGTTCAGTTTTTAAAACTGGCTACAATGGACCAAGGTGTCCTGTGTTCTTCCGACGTTGACCGTTCCGTTGTTTTAAACTGGCTGTAATGGACCATTGCAATTTGTCTTGTGTTTTTCCAGTATTAGCTATCCCTGTATGAAAACTGCCCACGATGGACCACTTTTTCCCCTGATCTCGCAAATGTCATTGCCATCCTAAAAACGCAGCTTTAATGGGCTGCCGTTGACCATTCAATTTTCCGTTGACCATTCAATCAAAACAAATTCTCCATTTTTATGGTTGAATACACGTGCGCTGGACGCCAAACCGCGGCATTTAATTCCGACATTTCAGCCGATCGTTCGGACCTCACCAAGTACCACGTACGGGACGACAATTACTATAACGCATTCAAGCACGTACCGCTGCAGCTGTCTGGATTCGTCTTTTCGGTGCGCTCATATATGCGGCGCACCTTTGGGGGTCAGCTATATGTGTTTATGGTTTTAGCCTATTGGCATGCATGCAGATTTCGTAGCAGGCGCATACGTTTGTCGCACAATTATATCTAATGATAACACGACCGTGCGACCACATATGTATACCCCAGACCGGCTAGCACTCACGACCCAATATGCCTGTATTGGACGCCGATTACATCCCTGCATCTATACGTAACCTACAGTATAAATCCAGTTGTCTGTGAGAACTCGCATAAAAACGAAATCGTGTCGCCATAGCATGTTCATGTGACATTAAATTAGTGATTAGAAGGTAGCTTTTTCATTGCCGAGAAGGAAAACGTTGCCTCAAGTTGAAGGAACAAATGACCATTTTCTCAGCGATGTTTTTGTTCTAGTGCTTTTGTATTATCCATAAGGAACTACGCGCAGTATCGTCTGTTTACCTGGAGAAAGGACCGAATACGATGTGTGTACTTTCTAGACGCAATCACTGGAAAATGAAAAGCCGGAAGACTCGCGAGGTTACCATTTTAGTTTTGGGCATTCACAAGGCGGTAAAAAAAATGACAGTTTTTCGTGCAGACTGCGAGCATGAAGGCCCCGGTACATTTATATGGCGCACAACATATATATCGCCAATAAACAAAAAAAAAACAGTTTTTTCCGCCTATTAGTTTAGAGTTTGACCATTCCAACCGCGCTAGGTGGTGGAAAAGGAATAAAAAAAAAACTGTACAGGAATGAAAATAATGTGCGCTGTCGAGTCATTCGAAAAAACGAATGCAGCCTACAAACACTGTTTTAATGAGGCAGTTTTCCATGCCCTTTCCAATTCTTTCATTCTACTAAAATGATTTGGAATACATTGCTTGCTCATTGAACGTTATCGTCTTTTTGTGCAATCCGCTTTAAGGTGAAGGTGATTGCGAAAAACGTCTGTGTATTGCCTGATGTCACAGCGCTTCAGGACCTCGACGCGCACAAAATTGATTCTGAATCATTCATTGCTGTGTCTGTCACCGTCGATTTGCGAAGTCGAGACAAAACATAAGCGAAGAAATATTGTTACAGCTGGAGAATGATGAGGACGAAGTGGCGCACTCGTTTGTGGAAGATTAAGAAAAAGAAGTGCGTCGAATGGGCGGCCCTCGTAGCCTGGCTCCTTGGCTGTTCCTCAATGTATATATCTTTAATCCTCTTTTGTAAATATATTTCTCCCTGTTACAAAATTATATGCCAAAATTTAAAAACCTTGAACAATTCACAAATTCCGTAGAATGTTCAGAACAGCGCGGTGCGCTATAATTGGACAAAGGCTTTATCGATGTGGCCATAATTACTTGCGCAACAAAATTATGCAAGGTGTTTTAATGGTTTTGAAAGCTGAGGTAGTGTAGAATAGGTGGAAAAAGTTTAAACAATGTGAAAACTGTATTTGTTTTCCTAAAAATTTTCAATATTCGCTGTTTTCTGTAAATTAGCGCGATCGTATCTCTGTATCCAAATGTCATAAAAATATCAGCTTTAGCTGTTTGCGGATAATTATGCTGAGAACATATTGTGGAATTATTGCTGCTCTACCATGAACCTTTTCTGAAATAAAGGCCTGCAAATTAGGAAAATTTTCGTTTCCTGGGCCGATGTTTAGAATTTTTATAAAAACATCTACTCATACCCGAAAAGCGAACATTAACTGAATACAAATAAAAACATGTATATATTTAGTCGGATAATTTTCAGCTAGCTAACTTGAGCATAATTTGTATAATCTATAACCAAAGTTGGCCAGAATAGAAGAGAAGCTCGGAACTCCGCCTCTTTGACATTATTAATCAGTCATCACGCAATAGTATATAATATTTTGAAGTAAATATAAAAGGTCGAACGACCATCCTTTGTTCGATCATAGGTGGCGAAAGGGAGGGGACGCGCGCATTTATCGATGCACCAGCTGTATGGATTTACGCAAGAATGTGGATGGTAGATGGGGAGGCTTTCTATTTTTTTAGAAAATGTTTGTCCGTGGTTGGCTTGAAGAAACAATGCGTTTGCGAACACACAAAACAAAACTATTTATTAGAACTCGACTCGAGCGGTGCGCGCGGCGGCCGCTCATCGCCACGGTCCGAAGTCACGGCTGGCCGGTGCAAGCAGAAGAGGGCTGGGTAAAGGAGGAATGGAATGTTGAGAGGGTCGTTGGTCCTTCGTTCCCACGCGCAGCCCTTGCGAACACAACACCGCGGCGGGAATCACGCGCTGGTTGAGCGGGTCGTTGTTCCCCCTCGCCTATGCGTCTACGTGCAAGACACAACAGACAGCATCCCCAGCTGCGCTGCTGTGCGGCCTCCTCCCGAAGCGTTCATTTCAGAGCTTGTTGGAGACGCTACAAGACTTGTGACAGCTTCTTAAACCTTTCTTTAATTTCTTCCCTCATTAATTTTCTTTTTCATTGTGCTGTGCATAATTTTCTCTTGCGCCTATACATGTCCATGTGCTCCGGTTGGTGCTTGCTACATATCAGTGAATAGCTGAGCTGTGAAATGTCGCCGGAGTACGGATTACAGCAACGGCGGGATACCATCGGCATTATCAGACTCAGTGAACGCCGTCATCTTAGACCGTGAGTATATATCTTTGCAGCATACCATTGCTTCATAATTGGTTCTATATAATCTCCTACCAGTCCCAAATGTTCTCTTTCCTTAATCTCCTCGAAACAACTGCGCGAAGCATGACTTCAAGAACTAAGCGAATTTTCGTCCGGGTTACATGCAAGCAAGTGCGTGGACTTATTTGCTGGCTGCGATATGAATAGCATTTGCGCCGAAAATAGAGGAGCCGTGCGTAACAGGTGTGTATGCCGCCAACACGTGACAGAACACTGCAGGCAGCCATTTGCGCAGTTTTTTGACTGTGCAGCGCGCCGCAATCAATTAGTAACCAGATACTATGCGCCCGGCATTGTACATATATTTTGGACAGCCTCTCTTCTGCGCGCAGGAAGCCATGTTCACACAGTTTTTGGATTTTGTTAAGAGTTAAGGGCAGTTTTTTGTTTTCAGATGTACAGACGAAGTTTTGAAAACTGTTCCTGCCGTCTCTGCAAGCGAATTTTACAGTGGGGCAGACATGTGCGTGATGCTGCTTGATGACTAGGCTATAATTAAGTCATAATGAACCTCCACTTTTATAATGGTTAATATCATATTGAGGAATTGAAAGCCGTGAACAGCGCAAGTGAGCCCCTTTTCAAAATTTTCTTAATCGACGCCCCCCTTCTGAGCACGTGCCTTCAGGTGAGGGCGTTATCAGAAAGCGGCGACAATAGGAGAGCGATTTCGCAGACGCGCTTCGAGGGCGGGGGAAAATAACAATACAAGCAAAAAGGCACATCAGCCGTGTGTGCACTGCGTCCCTGTCACTGCAAAGTAAACAACGTGCACGCGGGACACAATGTACAAAACATTGACGGCCGGTATTAGGCAAACATATCGTCCGAAATATATTGCTCGCGAAGCGCTCGATGACGGCGCGCACTTTCAGGCGAAATGGGACAGGACGTCAGGTCCGCCTGTTCGGCAATTACAGCTCTTTGTACCTCACGTGCCGTACCGTATGCATGAAGTGCACGCCATAGCCATCGTGCGAGAATGTTGAAACCGAAGCAGCGATCCACGTATTCTAATTCTATAGGAAATCATTTGGGAGTAGAAAAGAGCAACCTAATATGATGTGCATGGTTCTTTAATGAACGATATGTATAAATGGACGGTTGAATAGTTACAGTAATGGAGTGTTCCGCTAGAATTGTTTAAGGCCGTGACCGCAATAAACATTACTCATATTGCTCTTAGCTTTAAGCTCTGGCATTGATAAGCCTATCTAAAGAACCGACTGGCAGTGACAGGTTGTTTACAGCTGTTGATCAAAAGGTAGGCCATCATGCTATTATTGCAGGCATATTTGCTTCTTTTTGTACCTTTGTTTACTAAAACTTAATTTTGTTCCCCATTCCTAGGGACGCTGCACCTCTTACAACACTCACTGTTCAGTCGCTTTTATTCAAGTATACAAAAAGGAGGAAATGCGCATGCACTCATAGGATAGCCTGTCTTTCCGTTAACAGCTGCAAATAACACGCCACTGCTCCTCGGTACCTTGGATGAAGTTTTCAATGGGGTTACCTGAGATGCCTAGCAATTGCTGTAATATTTATACCAATCACTGCAGTGAAACAGAAAGGTAACACTGCATCACTTTAACTGCTGCATGCACCTATAAACGTGCCTTAATTTATTGCCTATTCTTATAGACGCAGGACCTCTTACTATAGGCTTTGTTCAGTAAGCAACCGTCTTTCATTGCTTCAATTTCTATCTCTCCACCACTTTCTTGTTGATCTGGTTGTGATCATTTGATTTCATTGTTCAAATCATATTGTTTTATCATGTGTGAATGATTTAGCCTGCATATACATGCTTTCATTTTTTTAGATGTGCATCGGGAGCGTTTTCTAAGTAGAAGTGGATCGATTGAGTTGTATCACTGGTGCGAAAACCGACAACCCCCAGAAGATATGTGTCCTGTGGTTGGAAGGGCAATAAAGAAGAAGAAAATCAGCGGAAAAGCCTGCCTAAAAAAAGGTAGCACTGCATCACTGTAACTGCTGCATGCACCTTTAAATATGCCTTATTTTTATTGCCTATTCTTATAGACGGTCGACCTCTTGCTATTGGCTTTTTGCAGAAAGCAACCGCCTTTCATTGCTTCAATTCCTATCTCTCCACCACTTTTTTGTTACTTCGAGTGTGATCCTTTGATTTTATTGTTCAAATCATATTATTAAATCGCCGGTGAATGATTTTGCCTACACATACATGCTTTCATTTTTTTAGGTGCGCTTTGAGAGTGTTTTCTACGTTAAATGGATCGATTAAGTTGTATCACTGGTGCGAAAACCAACAGTTCGGTACCCCCAGAAGATTTGTGTCTTGTGGGTGGCAGGGGTATAAAGAAGAGGATAATCAGTGGAAAAGCCTGCCTAAAAACTTACAAAGATGGCGCAAAAGCGAAATGCCGATCAGGGTTAGAGTCTGATTACTTCTGTTATCCCATTTCACTTGCTAGGTGATGTGACATATATGAAGCACCTTAGTATAATTTGTGGTATACTCACTGAAAATTGTGTAGACATTAACTTTTTTCTCGTTCAGTTATTTTGAGTGACGCACGAATTGGAATAAAACGAAGTCATCCACACGTCTAATGCCCATAGACATTAGATGCGTGGATGAGCTCATTAATTGTGTTCCTATGTGAGCATGCAATAGTTTGTCGAATATATTAATATGTTAAAAGTTGATTTTTTTACTGTTAACCGGAGTAATACATATGCTCCATATCATAGCATTATTCGCCTGTAGTTTGTATCTGCTCTTTCCTAAATTGTATTCTACGAAGTATACGTGTGTCATCTCGTACGTCTATTTAACTAGCGAACAATTTGCAATCGAATCCCTTTTGTGATGTTTCAGCTACAAATAATGTATGACAGTTGTGACAATATAGGTAGCTTTAGGTATAACATATAGCGCGAAAATCTTTAATATATGCGATGATATTTTTATTCACCGCATTGGCTAAACCAGCCTGTTGAAGAGACGAAACGAAAACAAATATGGATGTCTCCGGACAGGAACAGTAATCGTGGTGCCATGACCATTTTTTTAAATTAAATTTTCATATGTCGTGGGCTAATGTCTCGACACAAAGGAATGACCCTTAGGTTTGCCAGATGCGGCGTAGTATTCTCGAAAAAAAAAAAAAAACGCCTATCACTAAAGCTGGAAAACGCCGTTTTTGTCGTTTCAAAAAGTTGCACGTTTGGAGGCCGGCTGGTTGCGTAAAATTTTGTCATCCACTGTTTTTTACTCACCGCATTTGGGTAACGTTTACTTGTATAAGAAGTATTAAAAGTGTGTTTCATTGATGCAGTTGATTTAGTAAAAAATCGCAAACTTTGCTTCAAGAACAACGCGCTACAAAAATGTTAATGTTCAACCTTACATACTGGCGTGACGCATTGCGTTGTTTGCACTAAAATATTCTGTGTTTATTACGCAGGTCATATTGTTAATTTAAGGCAGAATTTGGAGCTCTAAGCTGCTATGTGTGTTCTCTGTAACGCCACCAAAAGTATTATGCTGGAAAGCGATTTGCTTAAGATTGTAATTATAAAAATTACACATTGAAAAATCATCTTCAAAAATATAGTATTGTTAGTGGTGGTCAAAGCTGACAAATGGAATAATATATTAATAACCTAGATTGAATACTATTGCACCTAGCAATAAAAAAGAATGCAGGACAGAGAAAAAGTTCAGCCTTCACTTGCGTTCTGCCATGAAATTGACAGAAATAGTGAATTAATACCATTTTAAGCTATATTAAGTATTTGTCCCAGAAGCAGAAAAACGGTGTTAAGCGCTGACATTGTTTTAAATTTTACTTAAGGTAAAATGTAACTAAATTAAGCAAATACTAAATTGAAGTTTTGATACCTATTCCATAAGGGGGAGCCATATAAGCACATCTATAGAACAAAAACAAGCATTTTTATATTTCTAATATTACATTTTGCAGAATTCAATATATTTACTGACTCAAATTAACAAAGTACTTTGCATTGTTTCCACAGATTTTGATAAAAATTGATGTTGCGGCCGTTTCTTCAATTCTAATCAGTTTTCCTTATTTTACCATTTTCTTACTTTTGTCCAATTTCAAAATAATATGCAGATACACACACAAATCTAGAGCTTCAAATTTTTTCAGAAATTAAGAATGGAACCTAGATAATGTAGAAAAATAGTTTCTGTGCCAAGATATTGTTGGATCTTGCAAGAACGCAGGCTGAGTTTGGCCATTATCAGCACAAGCACTCGGTTTAATATTTAATGTTATATTTTTAAACAGTATAACGCAACACTTTTTAGTCCGTGATATTTTTGAGGTACTGAAGATTTTTGAGAGGGATTTGAATGAATATCGAAGATGATCTTTTTTTAATTGCAGCAAATTTGCCCTTTACTGCTGTTTTCGAATTCTGAGCAATTTTGATGCGTTGTGGAGAACACACCTAGTGGTCTGGAGCTCCAGATACTGCCTGGAATTAAGAACATGCGTCAGGAAGTGAAAACATATTTAGTGCAACCAACCTAATGCATCATATGCCTGTACATAAGGTTAAAAATGAATATTTTTGCAGCGTATCGCTCCTGAAGAAAAGTTTGCGATTTTTTAATAACACAACTGCAAAAACAAAATAGGTTTCTAATAGTGTTTGTAAATATAAAACCTGCATATATTTAGTGAGTAGAAAAGAGCAGATGACAAAATCATGGCATCCAAACTTGCAGCATTTTGAAATGGCAAAAACAGCGTTTTCTACCTCTAGAGATATACCATACAATTGTTTTTTTTTTTTTCGAGGAAACTACGCGTATCTTGAAAAACTAAGGTTAATTCTTTTGTGTCTAGATACTTGCCCACCACATATAAGAATTTCATTGGAAACGAAAGATGGCCATGGGACCTCGATTATGTTTCTTATCTAAGGCACCCATAATACGCTGTGAGAAAGCCAATATCAAAGGCTTTTTTTAATATTCCATATTTCGAACGGTTGTGCCATCTAAGAAAATTAGAAAGCTAGGCACACCTTAGGTGTAGCCAGCCCTCACTTTCTGTTACAGCTGCATTTGCTAAGCTGAATTAATGCGTTGATTACTTTATTTTAGCCACGAATATAGCGCTATTACGTGTCAATTTTAAAGAAAGGCCGCAGTGACGCGATTCCTGTAGAATTTGTAAATGAAATCTGTAAACCTTACAAATCTACCCATATATATGATCTCTTGCAGGTTTTATTCAAGCTACATTACACCTGCTGCGCCCCATAGCTTGAGCCAAGGGTTATAAATAAACCATTAGAAACAGACGATGGAAACCGGTGGTGCATTGCTGGCAGCCACTTAGGACAGCGCAGAAAATTTTTATTTTGTACGTGGGGAAGTGAGGTTATTCGCTTCAAGTACTAAATATTCACTTTAGACAGTAAATAGGACTTACAGAGTCGGTGAGCACGTTCGGAAACCCCTGTTTCAATATTTGCGGTTAGAAACCTCATGTGTACCTTTTTTTCCAGCTGTAGATAAATTCCGGGTTATGTAGATACCGAAACCGTTACGAGCCCATTCGCGCACCTCAACTGTGCTGCTCATAACATGATTTTGAGCGGACAAAACAACCTGCCGCTAAGATTGCTAGCCCCATGCATGAGTAAGGGTGATATGCTGGCGATGGTTGCTTCGCGTCGGCCCTTTGGCGCACATGAAGGCTCGAGTTACAATGAGCGCGCCGAACTTTGCAATGCGGATAATGACTACAAAGCGGTAAGGATATAAATGAGTTTAACAGTATTTTTCAGCTGTAAAATACAAATACAGTCTTGTTGGACGATGTGCTGGCGCGGACGAAGAAACCATAGGCAACTTGTAGGTCTAACGCTACACAGGGCTGTCGAGCCAAGCCAAGTCCTCAATTGTATTGTCCGGGAATCAGATTTCTGTATTTTCGTGGTTTCCTATTGTATCTGGCGTTCAAAATGCAGACGTGAGGGTTCTTTATCACAAATAATCAAACGTGGATTGTGCCGGTACTCTTCAAAGTAGCAACACCATTTATTGTGTAAGTCATTAATCAGTAATTTAGGTAAATAATGTCAATAAGGATTCCAAACAAAACCTTTTCTGTGGCGCTCAAGGTAGCTTCCAGTAATATATATCTGGTTTCCTTGCCTGCCTTCGAAATGTTTTTTTTTATCCCTTGGATCAAATTTGCTTGGACAAGCAGTATATGTGTAAAAATGATGCACCTGTGAGCTACCCGTTTAAGTGAGCTCCCGTTTAAGTGAACTACCCACAAAACCAGTCAAAAGCGTATATCAGCTAACTAGCGGCCAGTGCAGCAGTCGTGGGCTTAGATCGCTTGTGTATATTATATCTAGCCATTTAAAAAAATGAAAATGGTCGCCGAACATTCTCTTGGTAACGATTATTAGTATAAACTGTTTGCACATCGCAGAAAGCGTAGGAGCGGCAAAAAACTAGCGCGCCAGTCATATGCGGAGACAGCCGATAATCAAGCACTAATTCCTAGTGTGGGATGAAACACTGGCTGTCTCAGCCGCATTGCTGTGGAGGCGATCAAAATGCAACAGGGCACATGCTATGCAATGTATGTGCGTCTTTCATCCTAATAAACCAAAGGCAGCTGAAACTAGTCTGGAACTCATCAGTATAGTGTTTCTCATTGACCATAAATTTCGGTACATGAATCCTGCAATTTTCTACATCTTGCTAAAATAATGCGCGCGATTTTATATGCCTCGTAATAGTGTTGTAAATTTTGTTTCCTCATTGTTTTTGTGCAGGTGCCATTTGCGAAAAAGTTGGGGTGGACGATTTGGAGGCACACGCATTTATTCGCAGGTGGCTGCCTGGTTCCTGTGACAGGGGGGGTGGAAGAAAAAGGCGTTATGCTGAAACCTCCCCTGGCGAACCAGGCATGCCACCTGTGAATGCAATTGCAGGGTCAGCCCCCTCACTACGCCTATGAGTGTGCCCTCCAGCTCCCTGGCCCCTTCCACTTCCCGAGAGCCCGCCCTGCCCTGACCAACCCTGCCACTGCCCCGCTAACTGCTGTTGTGTGTGCCCTCAGCGCTGGCTAGTAACAACTGCCGTCTATAGTAACAATTGCAATAAATATTATCTTTTTGTGAACCATGCCCTTGTTTTGTGAATATCTACTGGTTGCTCATGAGCAACAATTTGAATTTATATGGCCACTCCTATTTGAAAGGCGATTATTGTCCCAGCAAGTTCGATGTGCTGTCACGAATATGGCTAGAATGAAAAAAACTGCATTTTATGGCCTGCACAGGCAGTGCCACAAAATGTGTAATCTTGACATCATCAATGGCACATGAATGGAGTAGCCGGTGTACCCATAAACCATTGGATTAATATTGGTATCGACAATATGCGGCATGAATGGAGTAGCCAGTGCACCTGCAATGGCTAACCATTGGTATGATATTGGCATTGACAATGGGCCATCAATGGAATAGCTGGTATTAAACAAATATTGGTAATACAATGATGGTATAATGCTGGACAGTATTGGCAAGAATCATGGTGCATGAATGGAAAGTCTAATATTGTGCCTACATTGGTGGCTCCAGCTTGGTTGAACACTGGACCAATCTTGGAACGAAAGATGGGCCAAGAATGGAGAATGTAGTAAAATGCCCAAATGCCAATATCAGTCCAATATTGATGCCATTCTTTTCCAGTGATGAACCATCGTTGGACCAATGCTGGTGTGCTGCTTGGGGTCCGATTGTTTTTTCTCCGTTGGAAGGTTCTCCAAGTCTTTACCATGGCAGTAAGTGCATTATGCTAGTGAAAAAAAGCTGTCCTTAGGGCCGACGTTTAAGGTCATCTTTGGTAATCCCTCGCTGCCTGTCTCGCAAGGATCCTGCATAGCCGCCGCACCATATGATTCCCCAGGTTGTACTCAAGAACCGCCCATACAGACAATTAGAATATAGGTGCTCTTTGAAATGTCTCGTCTCACGTAGATAAACCGCTTAAGTTGGCAGCCTGCCATTTCTTCGCCAGCCAACAACGGCGCGGATCGGTGGTTCCTCTATGAGGGCAAATATTTGCATCGTGAGGGTCGCTAGGGCCATCGTGGTGGTGCAAATTTGCGTCTTCATTATTCATCCTCTTTTGGTTGCGCAGTTAAAACTACACCTATGAGGTAATTTCATTACAGAAATTTACCTCTGTTGAAAATGAGGAAATTTCAGTGCTTGCTACAATTACAGCAAGATGTCTCAGCTTACTCCACCAACCACAATTATTTTTATAAAACTGTGGTTGGCAAACAGCCGCTTATACTCTATGTCATACTCTACTCTACTTTGGTCAATTACAGCAATGCAAATACATCCTTTATGCAAATAAATGTCATTTTGACTTCATCATATAAGGTTTTGATGCATTAGGTATTCACCGCCACGCAACGTCCGCCGATCAGATTTCAGGAGGCGGCTTTGACAGTGGGCAGGTAATTTCACCCCATTCGTAATACAAGCGTAAGTGCTTTCCTCTTTATTTTCAATGCCTCCGTTTTCCCACCATATTTAGTTAAAAACACCATCGAGGCGTCATGAATAGCGCTTCTATATTTCCGCTTTGACGCTCACGTCGTTTTTACCTCACCGCAAAAAGGCAGTTCGACAGACCGCAATTTCACATCACAAATTTAAATACGTGATTTTTTTGAAAACCAATCAGAGAAACAACATGCTGCCGACTGGTCGCAATTTGTGTCGCAATTAGGGCCCCTGGCCGGCCCTACGTCAGCTACGCTCCCGGTGATCGTTTTCCAGTAGATGAGATCGCACTCCGCGATTTAGTCGCTGCGCAGAATCTCTTTGCTGGAAAGAACGCTTCTTTGAGCTTCAAGGCATCGTAAGGACAGAATGCTGCCACACTTGCCAAGGCGAAAAGATATAGCAGCCGAAGAAGACGTGCCCGGCTTTAGTTTGGCAGCAGTGGCGACACGCAAACATCGTTCTAAGCGCTGCTCCTGCTTTGTATAGGCACATCAGCCAGCCTGGCTTTCGTCAGTTCCTTTCCCATGATCAATCACGGTGGAAGAAATCGCACGCCGTGATTTAATCATGCAAGCAGAAGATTTTCTCTGAAAAAATGCTTCCTGAATTTGAAGGCATCGTGAACACATGATTATGCCACAGCTCCCAGGGCGAAGAGCTATAGCAGCTCAATAAGACGTAACTGGCTTTAGTTTGGCAGCTCTGCTGACACGGAAACATCGTTCAAAGCCGTATTACTACTTTGTACTGGCACTTCAGCCTGAACTAATTTCGTCTGTCTTTTCCCCGTGATCATTCCGGTGGATGAAAGAGCACGACGCGATTTAATCGAACGCGCAGTTGTTTCCTGGAAACAACGCTTCATTGAGTTTCAGGGCATGGTATGGACAGAATGATGCCACACTTGCCAAGGCGAAAAGGTATAGGAGCTGAAGATGTGACCGGCTTTATTTTGGCAGCAGGGGTGACATGGAAACATCGTTCCAAGCAATACTCCTACTATGTACAGGCACATCAGCCTGGCCGTCCTTTCGTCAGTTCCTTTCCCGTGATCGTTCACGGAGGAAGAATTCGCACGCCGCTATTTAATTGCGCGCGTAGATGGTTTTGCATGAAACAACGCTTCGTGAGTTTGAAGGCATCCTAAGAACAAAATGATTCAACACTTGCCAAGGCGAACACCTATAGCAGTCGAAGAAGACGTGATTTGCTTTAGTTTGCCAGCAGAGGCGGCCGGGAAACAATGTTCTGAGCCGTACACTTACGTTGTACTGGCACGTCAATCTGGCGTGCATTGCATGAGTTCCTTTCCCCGTGATCACTCCCTGTGGATAAAATTGCATGCTGCGATTTAGTCGCTGCGCAGAAACGTTTTCCTGGAAACAACGCTTCGTTTAGTTTCAATGCATCGTAAGGACAGGAAGATGCCCCATTTGATATTGCGAAAAGTTATAGCAGCCGAAGAAGAAGTGACCGGCTTTAGTTTGGTGGAAGTGATGACATGGAAACAGCATTCTAAGCCACATTCCACTTTGTACAGGCATATCATCCTGCCGTACTTTCGGTAGTTCCTTTCCCGTGACCATTCACGGTGGAAGAAATCGCACGCCGTCATTTAATCGCGCACGCAGAAGATTTTCTCTGAAACTATGCTTCCTGAATTTGAAGGCATCGTAAGGACATAATTATGCCACAGCTCCCAGGGCGAAGAGCTGTAGCAGCTCAATAAGACTTAACTGGCTTTAGTTTGGCAGCACTGGTGACACGGAAACATCGTTCTAAGCCGTATTACTACTTTGTACTGGCACTTCTGCCTGAACCGATTTCGTCAGTTCCTTTCCCCGTGATCATTTGCGTTGAATAAAATCGCATGCCGCGATTTATTCGCATGCGCAGGTGTTTCCTGGAAACAACGCTTCATTGAGTTTCAGGGCTTGGTATCAGGACAGTATGATGCCACACTTGCTAAGGCGAAACGTAATAGGAGCCGAAGATGTGACCGGCTTTATTTTGAGAGCAGTGGTGACACGAAAACATCGTTCCAAGCCATACTCCTACTTTGTAAAGGCAGATCAGCCTGGCCGTCCTTTCGTCAGTTCCTGTCCCGTGATCATTCACGAAGGAATAAATCGCACGTCGCAATTTAATAGCGCGCGTACAGGCTTTTCCCTGAAACAACGCTTCGTGAGTTTGAAGCCATCCTAAGAACAGAATGATGCCACAATTGACAAGGCGAAAAGCTATAGCAGCCGAAGACGACGTGACTGGATTTAGTTTGCCATGAGTGGAGGCACAAAAACATCGTTTGAGCAGTACTCCTAAGTTGTACAGGCACATAACTCTGGCGTTCATTGTGTCAGTTCCTTTCCCGTGACCACTCCCAGTGGATGAAATCGCATGCCGAGATTTAGTCGCTGCGCAGAAGCGTTTTCCTGGAAACAACGCTTCGTTAACTTTCAATGCATCGTAAGGACAGAAGCACGCCACACCTTCCAGGGTGAAAAGCTATAGCAGCCTAAGAAGACGTGCTGCCTTAGTTTGGCAGCAGTTGGGACCTGGAAACATCATTCTAAGCCATATCCTTACTTTGTACAGGCACATCAGCCTAGACGGCCTTTCGTCTGTTCCTTACCCCGTGATCATTCCCGGTGGATGAAATCGAACGCTGCGATTTATCATGCGCGCAGAAGCTGTTTCTTAGAAACAGCGCTTCATAAGTTTCAAGCCATCCTGAGGACAGAATGATGCCAGACTTGCCAAAGCGAAAAGCTATAGCAGCCGAAGAAGACGTGATCGCCTTTAGTTTGGCAGCAGTGGCGACATGGAAACATTGTTTTTAGCCATACTCCGACTTTGTACAGGCACATCTGTCTGGCATGCCTTTCGTCAGTTTCTTTTCCCGTGATTATTGCCTATGGATGAAATCGAACGCCGAGAACTGGTCGCTGCGCAGAAGCTTTTTCCTAGGTACAACGCTTTGCTGTGTTTCAAGGCTTGTTAAGCACAAAATGATGCAACACTTGCCAAGGTGAAAAGCTATAGCAGCCGAAGAAGACGAGGCCGGCTTTAGTTTGGCGGCAGCGGACACAGAGAACATGGCTCTAAGCCGCACTCCTGCATTGTACTGGCACAACAGCCTGTCCGGTCTTTCGTCTGTTCTCGTCCTCGTGATCATTCCCCTTGGATGGAATCGCACGCCTTAATTTTGCCGCGGCACAGAAGCGTTTTCCAGGAAACAATTTTCTTGAGTTTCAAGGCATAGTAAGGACAGAATGATGCCGCACTTGCCAAGGCAAAAAGCAATAGCTGCCGAAGAAGACGTGACCGGCTTTAGTTTCGCAACAGTGACGACACGGAAACATCGTTCCGTGCCGTACAGGCCGTACTCCTCCTTTGTTCAGGCACATCAATCTGGCGTGACTTTCCTCAATTCCTTTCCCAGTAATCACTCCAGGTGGATGAAATCGCACGCCGCGATTTAGTCGCTGCGAGAAGCGTTTTTTTGGAAATAATGCTTCGTTGAGTTTCAAGACATCGCAAGGACATGAAGATGCCACAATTGCCATGGCGAAAATCTAAAGCAGCCTAAGAAAGCATGACTGGCTTTAGTTTGGCAGCAGTGGCGACAGGGAAACATCGTTCTGAGTCGTTCTCCTACTTCGCACAGGCACATCAGTCTAGGGTGCCTTTCGTCAGTTCCTTCCCCCGTGATCATTCCCGGTGGATGAAATCGCACGCCGAGAACTGGTCGCTGCGCAGAATCCTTTTCCTGGAAACAACGCTTCGTGTAGTTTCAAGGCATTTTAAGAAACGAATGACGCCACACTTGCCAATTCGAAAAGCTATAACAGACATTTTAGTTATGTGATTCATCTCATACCAGCCGCTAATTGCATCTGCTGGATTTTTCACATAACCATTGTACGCATATCCACGCCATGAATAAAGACTATATAATTTTACTTTAAAAATTATGTTAATTATGCAGTGTTGGCAGAAAATATGCAGCAGTAACTGTCCCGCTTTACGAGTACGTGCAGAACTACATCCAAATTTTTCCTGCGCCAGTATTATTCTACATACACCACAGAATTAAATATTCAGACTAACAGTTAGGGGGTGATGTGGGCCAGCCCACATAATTGCAGTGAATTGAGAATAAATTTCTCTTATGTTACTGAGTGTCGAATACAAGATAAATAAATAACGCTCAATGTTTCGCACTTGATGATTAATAGAACTTGGTCAGCCCAAAGCCCGCGCCGGAACAATTCAGTTATTAGAGAGAAAAATCTACATAAAAATTAAAACCGTGATCAATGGGGCGACACTGCCTTCATAAACGCAGGACCCAATAATTATTCTGGTATGCTGCCCATATCCAGCTATCTGGACTGAATGCGGGCAGCCCTATTTGGGCTGCCCACACGGGTTCAGATTGGGACCAATCGCGGCAAAATTGGGCAGTCCACGCGGGCCCCTTCTGGGTACGTATTGCAAATCCCGCATGGGGCCCGTATGGGCTGCACCCGCGGGCCCAACGCGGGCCCCCCCGTTATAGCCCATTTTGTGATACCTGGGCTAGGCCAAGCGTTTTATTAAGACATGCTTTTGCATGTCTTAATAAAAGCTGACATATTTTTTTTCGATTGTCATGTCTGGTCAGATTATGTTTTAGTGAACTGCCACATGACCAAGCAAATTGCAACAGTAAGTGTATTGAGGAGTAATGCGTTGAAGCAGATATGTGAATTTTGTGTTGTTTAGCTGCTTAAATCCGAATATTCTCCTCTGAAAGACACGATATTTTCCTAGAAAACTGGATGGAGCCAGAAGAGAATAGGCTGGATTCTTAACAGCATTGTACTTGTAATTTTAGGTGAACTCTCAATTAATGCATTTCATGTTAAATTTGAGAGATATTGGTGATTTTTGGACATCAACTATATTGTTCTGCGAACAAATCTATTTCTCTAGGCACAATGGTTTTATTGTTTGAGTACAAAATATTGTCAATTCTTGAAATATTGTGAGATTGTTAACAAACGTCGATTTTGAAATGAATGAAAAAGAGCAACAATTTCTAGAAGTTGAAATATAAAATGTGTGGGAAACAACTTTTCACCTCAGTACTAAACTGCTATTTGAAGGACGTTGTGATTGGGCGAAAATGAAAAATCTCTGTTATGGTAAGCGGGGATCCAGGCACTGGTAGCGGGCACTGGTAGCGAGCAGGACCGGAGAGGGGGTGGCCTAGCTTACAGTCAGCTGGTCCGCAAAATCACTTCCTCTTCCTCTTTCTCGGCGATCAGCCCACCTA
This sequence comes from Amblyomma maculatum, assembly GCF_055883805.1. Taxonomy (NCBI): domain Eukaryota; kingdom Metazoa; phylum Arthropoda; class Arachnida; order Ixodida; family Ixodidae; genus Amblyomma; species Amblyomma maculatum. The sequence goes on from NC_139349.1 coordinate 119,748,247, forward strand.
ATCTGAACTTCTTCTTTACAATCTGGCCCCCGCAGAAAAGAGGAGCCATCCTGGCGGCTTAAGGAGACGAAAGGAATGCGGGATCGTAGTAAGGCTTCAAACGGTCGACGTGAACAATCTCACGCCCACGGCGGCGAAGGTCGGTGGAAGCGCCTAGCGGTTCAAATAGGTAATTGACGGGAGAAGTCTGTTCGAGCACTAGATAGGGTCCGTGATACTCGGAAATAAACTTGCTGATCAGACCGGGTGGTGTCGATGGGACCAAGAGCCACACGTGAGCACGGGGAGAAAATTGGTGGACAGAGTGGCTGCTGTCGCTGTGCGCTTGTTTCTGGGCTTGCTCGTCCGAAGTGAGTGAGCGAGCCAGTTTGCGACATTCTTCAGCGCGCCGGGCAGCTGCTGAAAGCGATGTATACTCTAAGATATCAGGACGGTAGGGAAGTATGGTGTCGAGTGGAGACGAAGGTTCACGCCCGTGCAGCAGAAAAAATGGCGAGAATCCGGTAGTTGCTTGAACGGTGGTGTTGTAGGCGTAGGTTATAAATGGGAGAATCTTGTCCCAATCGGAGTGATTGGAGGCGATGTACGTGGACATCATGTCACCTAGTGTGCAATTGAAGCGCTCTGTCAGTCCGTTGGTTTGAGGGTGGTATGCGCTGGCTGTCCGATGGATGGTTTGACATTCGCGTAGGAGCGCTTCGACAACCTCGGATAGGAAAGATTTGCCTCGATCACTTAGACGTTCACGGGGGCCCGTGCCGCAGAATGAAATTATGAAGAAGAAAGGACGTGATGGTGGGTCCGGTGGCATCCTGAAGTGCTGCTGTCTCCGCTAAGCGAGTGAGGTGATCGACGGCCACGATTATCCAACGATTTCCTGCAGGTGTGTACGGCAGAGGTCCATACAAATCGATTCCAACACGATCGAATGGCCGGTATGGGCACGGAAGGTGCCGTAGTGGAGCCGGCTGATGGAGAGGAGGCGGCTTGCGACGTTGGCAATCGATGCACAAACGCGCATAATTACTGGCGAATGTATATATACCGCGCCAGTAAAAGCGCTGTCGCAACCGTTCATAAGTCTTAAATACACCCACATGGCCACACTGCGGATCGTTATGGTAAGATGCGCAGATATCACTTCGGAGGTGGCGAGGTACGACGAGCAGCCACTTACGGCCATCTAGCATATAGTTGCATCGATAGAGAAGACGGTCACGCAGGGCGAAATGCTGCGCTTGACGACGAAGGGCGCGAGGAGCCGGTGAAAGTGACGAGTTCGTTAGAAGATCCATTAGTGATGTAAGCGACGGATCCTTGCGCTGTTCTGATGGCATGTCGTCGATGGACAAGGAAGACAAGGCGGAGCTGGAGGCAGGGGACAACAGAGCGTCAGACGACATTGGCGAGCAAGATAAAGCGTCTGCGTCGGAATGCTTACGCCCTGTACGATAGATGACTCGGATATCAGACTCTTGTAGTCTAAGTGACCAGCGGGCGAGACGGCCGGTGGGGTCTTTTAGTGAAGAAAACCAAATAAAGCGTGGTGGTCCATAACAACATCAAATGCGCGCCCATACAAGTATGGCCGAAATTTCTGAAGCGCCCAAACAATTGCAAAGCGTTCCTTTTCTGCCACCGAGTAGTTGGTCTCGGCCTTGGTCAGCGTTCGACTTGCGTACGCCACAGCGTATTCATCAACACCGGGTTTTCGTTGGGCAAGAACAGCGCCGAGGCCGGCGTCGCTGGCACCGGTGCGCACTTCGGTAGGAGCAGCCGGATCAAAATGGCGCAATACGGGGGGTGAGGTAAGTATCGTGCGCAATTTCGTAAAAACAGTGTAGCAAGCCGGCGACCAGGCAGAAAGATCTTTGTGGGCGCTGAGAAGTCGCGTCAGAGGAGCAATGATGGTCGCAAAGTTCCGAACGAAACGCCTAAAATAGGAGCATAAGCCTATGAAGCTGCGCAGTTGCTTGATAGATGTTGGCTTCGGGAACTCGGTGACAGCGCGGAGTTTAGATGGATCAGGAAGGATGCCATCCTTGGACACTGAATGCCCTAAAATAGTAAGTTGGCGAGCGGCGAAATGGCACTTTTTCAGTTTGAGCTGCAGACCAGCGCCGCTAAGACATTGCAAGACAGTTTCAAGGCGAGTTAGGTGGGTCGCGAAGTCGGGTGAAAATACGACGATGTCATCCAAGTAGAAGAGACATGTGTGCCACTTCAAACCGCGGAGAATATTTTCCATCATGCGTTCAAAGGTGGCGGGCGCGTTACACAGGCCAAACGGCATGACGTTGAAATCATAGAGCCCGCCGGGAGTGACAAAAGCTGTCTTGGGGCGATCGTCTTCAGCCATTGGAACTTGCCAGTAGCCAGATCGTAAATCGATTGAAGAGAAAAATTCCGCTCCATGCAGTCTCCAGCGCGTCGTCTATGCGTGGCAGCGGATAGACGTCCTTTCGTGTGATCCCATTAAGTTGGCGGTAGTCCACACAGAATCGAATAGACCCGTCTTTCTTCTTGACTAAAAAGACTGGGGATGCCCAAAGGCTACTGCAAGGCTTAATAACACCTCTACGGAGCATCTCATCGACTTGCTCATAAATAATGCGGTGTTCTGAGGCTGATACACGATAAGGACGTTGGCGTAACGGGTCGTGCGTAGCAGTATAGATGTTGTGGACAACAGTTGATGTCCGACCCAAGGATGGCTGCTGGATGTCGAAGGAAGTTCGGAATCGGTTCAGCAAGTAGAAGAGCTTGGCACGTTGATCTGGAGCGAGAGCACTGTCGATGGCTTTGTCAAAGGCAGCAAGAGGCGATGGAGGAGACGAGGAACGAGGTGCGCTAAGGGCACTTATGCTGTCGGAGATTGTGTCGGCACAGGTGGAGAGAAGCGGCGGGACGGTAACAAAATTTTCTGATCGAACAGGGTCGGCATGCCCAATGCACTCGCCACATTGCAACGTGAGTAGATAGAACGAATCATTAGTAATGGCTAGTTCGGTGCGGCCTGCTTCGTACACTAAGGACGGCGAAGGGTAGGGGAAGACAGCGTCGTGAGACGAAAAGGGAAGATAGGGTAAAGAGCACTGTACAGTCATGAAGAGAGGCACAGTTTATAGGCACAATAGCGGCAGATAAAGGCGGGATATCAGTAGCATCCGCAACGTGGCATTTGGCTTCGCCAAGAACGTTAACGGTGGTCGGTGCGGTGCACAGCGGAGAAAACTCTACTTCGGCACGAGGGCAATAAATTACGGCGCGATTGCGACACAAGAAGTCCCACCCTAAAATAATGTCATGAGAGCAGTCACGAAGAACGATCAAACTGATGACGTACAGAACGTCCTGAATGGTGACTCGAGCCGGTACTGAGCGGTTTGATGTGCTCAGCAGTGGCGGTGCGCAAAGAAACCCCAGAATACGGCAGAACAACTTTTTGTAACAAGCGGCACAGTCTAACGTCAATAACCGACAAAGCAGCACCAGTATCTACAAGCGCAAGAGTACAAACATTTTCAATGGTAACTTCTATTAAATTGTTCGGTGGCGAAGCAGGACTTTCACTGTTCGACGAAAGCGCAGTTCTTGCCTGCGAAACTGCGTCTAGTGGTTTTCCGGCATTGGCGAGGTTAGAACGGCGGCACATCGGCGACGGAGAGCGACGGCGCGGAGAGGTTGAGCGGTTGTCATGCGTGAAGTGGTCAAAGTGGGACGAGGGCTGAGGGGGCGCACGGAGAGGGGATGGCGGCTGCGCGTAATGACCGGGCTCTGATCGAAAGCGTACGGTGCCGGGCGACGGCGGCACAGGCGTGCAACATGGCCAGGGAGACCACATGGAAAGCAAATCGGCCGATTGTCAGCTATGCGCCAAGGACGTAGAAATGGTGGGGCACGACGCTGAGTGAAAAAATGCCCGCTGAGGCGAACCGTACGATGGAAAAGGCGCAGGAGGGGGTGGTCTTGCGGCAATCTCAGCATAAGACAGTTGACTGGGTCCGGGCGTCGGGACAGCGTCGGCATGAATGAGCGAAGCTGTGAGTGGAACGGCATGAAGAGGTGGTTGTCAAGGGGGCGGAAGTGCTTCGGCAACTTGTTCCTGAATAACCTGGCGTATGTTCGAAGCGAGGTGTTAGCTGGATTGCGGAACGTTTGAAATTAATGATAATTGCCGGGCAACTTCTTCCCGTACGAAGTCTGATTTCCTGGATAAGTGCAGAGCAAACATTGCCATCAGACATAGCCGCGATCGTGCCTTCAGGTTGTCGAGGGACGATGCGTTGGCGACGAAGTTCGTCGTAGCTTTGACACATCGTGACAACATCACTTACAGTGCGGGGCTCATTGGTCATGAGAATGTTGAATACACCTTCATGGATGCCCATCATGATGTGGCGAATCTTCTGAGCTTCAGTCATCGATGCCTTTACACGATGGCACAAATCTAAAACGTCTTCGATGTAGCTTGTGAAGGTTTCGCCTGTCTGCTGCACCCGCTCGCGCAAACGGTGTTCGGCGCGAAGCTTGCGGACAGCAGGGCGACCGAAGACATCCACAAAGAGAGATATGAACGTGGCCCAAGTTGGAATGTCAGCCTCGTGATTTGTGAACCACAACTTTGCGACTTGTGTGAGGTAGAATATCACGTTGTTAAACTTCAAGATGTCATCCCACTTATTGTGGGTGCTTACGCGTTCATACGACGAAAGCCAGTCCTCCACATCCTGATCGTCGGTACAGCTGAAGACCGGCGGGTCCCGCTGGCGAAGCACCCCGGAGCATGGAATAGAAGGGGCCGAGGTAGCGGGGCCGGGGGTGTTAGTGCTGGAGTGAGTCATTGAGGTAGGAATTCGGCGGCTGCGGAGCTCCAGGGCGAGGAAATGGAAGAGAAATCCCGCGACCTCCACCAAGTGTTAAGCGGGGATCCAGGCACTGGTAGCGGGCACTGGTAGCGAGCAGGACCGGAGCGGGGGTGGCCTAGCTTGCAGTCAGCTGGTCCGCAAAATCACTTCCTCTTCCTCTTTCTCGGCGGTCTGCCCACCTAATCTGAACTTCTTCTTTACAGCACCAATTAATTTCATGGTTTTATGGCTCCTTAGGCAGATGACATTTAGGATTTTATATGAAAATTACTGCCTATGAAAACCACAATTGTCAGACTGAGTTATTCAATACAAATGGCAGCAGTAAATAAAGGGGAAGGGTCAAATAAATTATCTAAAGGTGGCTTGACAGTGACAGTGCCAATACCACAAATGTCAATGAATCATCGTTGCATGCCAATAAATACCAATATGTGATAATAGCGGCACGCCCGGTTTATCGCCTATGTTGGTTGTGCCAAGACTGGTTCAATTTTGGCATATATACCGGACTGTTATATAAAGTGTAGTAAATTCAAAAGCCGGTGTTACACTAATGTTGGTGCCAATTTGGCGACGTTGGGCACCGTTTGGTGCAATGTTAGTGTGCTGCCTCGGATGTCCTTTGGCATGTGCTATGTGCCAGCCGTATTTGAAAGAATTCTGGACACAATGCGTGGCCTCAAGTGGGGAAATCTGCATGTGTTACCCAAAGGATGCTGTTATTTTGGTCGGAGCGGAGAAGGTTGGGCTTCCCAGAATTCTAAAAAGTGCCGTTTTGGGGAACGTGAAGCGCTGGTTCTCGGATCACTCGTCGACCACGGCGACACCGGACTCCAAAGCAGCTTCGCAGATTTTGGAGCTGAATTCTTAGGCTCGACGGTTCTGCCATGGTTTGCCGACGTCGCCTACCATCACCTTCCCCCAGACTTTGACTCTCCCTTTCCTCAGCTGAAGTTTTTACTTACGTCACATCCAATTCTCCTGCACTTAAACGCGACGTAATTCCACACTGGCACAAGTGGGATTGGTGCCGATGCTCTACCTTAACAGTGTTATGAAGCGGATGAGTGACTGCGTATGCTAGGCGCTCTCTCAGCAAAGCTGAGCGTAAATACCCAGTTACTGAGCAAGAGTGTCGACTTTAGTTTTTGCCCTGCCGCAATTACGCTGTTACCTTTATGGACGCCATTTAAAAGTTGAGGCTGGCCATCATTCACCATGTTTGATCATCAACATTTCTAATAAGGGAGTATATATAATATATATAAGTATATATAGTACACTATAGTGATATACTATACTACAGTATAGTAGTATATATGAAAGGGAGTCTTCAACATTTGTGACACATCTGGCTGTGTGGCACACTGAGCTGTTCGTGGATTTCACTCTTTCGTACAAGAGGGACCGCAAAGATGCCGATGCAGACTTGCGCCTTCCCCTTCCATTCCTACGATCTGTCTCTGCTGACATCGATCAATACGTTATTCCGTCCTACCTGACTTTCCCACCACCTCGGCTCTATGAGCTGCTGAAGCGACCAAAACACGCCTCCAGCCGTTCCACGTGGCTGTGTGGGATTCTATAGCCATGAGCCCATGTCTCCATGATAGAGTCCTCTACAAAAAGGCTACTCGAACACCTGCGCGAATTTATACTAATGATTCCCGAGAGGCACAGCTTCAGCATCAAGCGTTCCATACACAACGACCCCACTTCAGTCACCAGGGCCATGCACGAACGCTCCACCATGGTGGCAAACGCTTTTACTTGATGAAAATGCGCCAGGCCGCTGAATGATATGTGGCGAACTGCACGGAGTGCCAGCGGCACAAATGCCTTATGTCCTCAACGCAGGGTCTGCTCGACTTTGTGGATTCACATCGTGGTGTATTCCAAAACGTCGCAATCAACTTAATTGGTAACTTCACGAAGCCTTCCGAAGCTGGATCATAGTCTGTGCAGAAAACCTCACCATGTACTGCGAAACGACCGTCCTTCAGTCGCGGCCCACCACCTGTCCCTCGTCATGGTCTCCTCTGGCAACCTGCGTCATGAACCTCCGCGAGTGTCAATCAGTGATTGAGGGCGGCATTTTATAGATGTGAAAGAACTCCGTTTGTGCGCGTCGCGTGTTTGATCTGACATATATCACCCTCAAACCGATGGTTTGAAAGAGCGCACAAATGGCATACTCGTCAGCAGGCTCTATGTACATCCCATCAGACCACAATAACTCGGAAGACATCCAGCTGTTAATAACGTTAGCCTTCAACACTGAAACACATGAGATGAATGGCTGCAGCTAGTTCTCTCTGCCCGTGCACACCTAGGTCATCCATACACACCATTGCTCCCTGTTCTCTCCATGCCACAGAGTGTATTGACGAAACTATTTATCGGGCCGAAAAAGCTCAATGTCTCGTCTGTTTCGCATTCTCGCTGCGCAAGAGCCTTCCAAAACTCTGTACGACAGCCGGCATCGGCATGTGTTTTACCTCTCTCGAGATTGTCTTGCTCTGGCAGTCTCTCTCGAAGTGTTACGTGGTCATCGCATTCATCGACTACGTAAGCAGTCTGAACTATAAAATAGAATGTATGATCAGAGGTGATCATCGCTCTGCCAGAACCGAAGTCGCCCATGTTTGCCAGATGAACTGTGTCATTTCAATGGGAACGACTAAGAGCTTTGCCCGGGGGGTTTCCGATGTTCAAGACAAAATGTAGTGATTCTGAAAAGTTGACAAGCGGAACAAAAAAAAAAGATAAAAGAGGCGAAACTCTTGTTCCAGACGCGCCGCCGCTGACCAGCTGAGCTCTTTACCTTCCCGATATATTAAGTATTAAGTTAACAAACCAGTCGTTGACAATATAGTCAGGAAAGCAACATGGAAAAAATAATTTTTTGCGTCACCTGAACACTATCACTATAATGAAATAAGGGCCGCAAATAGACATTCTGCAGAGGTTTGACTGTCATGGCAATGTAAAAGAGAAGCAAATAAACAGTATATACCCCCGCAGGGGGCACCTATTAAAACAAGTGTCTGTGTGTTTTGTGCGACACCACGCACCCCGAGCACCCACGCTTAGTCGTGCGTGGCATCGTCGTGTCTGGGAAAAAGCGAATCCGGGAGGTTGAGCCGATGCCGAGGTTTTCGACCTTAAAAGGCCCCTCGGCGGAAGCAACACAACACTTCGGCCCACGCTTCCTATAGACGGCACCTCCGGGCTGACCCATCCAGGGGAAATCGGCAGTCGCCTTTTCCTGTCCTCACCTACATCTTTCACTTTTCTCTCATCCATCCTACAACTCTCCTGTCCTCTACTCTCTTCTTGGTTTTTTCTTACTTCCCGGCGGCGAGGGTTAACCTTGTTTGGTTGACTACCCTGAGTTATGCCATATTAGGTTATAGTTAAGATGTACAGCTGGCGTGGGCAGGCTGCTTGTTTCAACCTCCTGCCCCGTCCCCTTGTTGGACTTCATGGTGCGTAGCTGGCATCATAACCAAAAAACAATTGAATTACATGGCCTCTTCTCTTTATGAAACTGATTGCCCTCCCTCTAAGATAGGGCGGACTGATGTAACAAACGTGTTCTTCACGAAGCATGTCAACAGCTTTCCCAGCTTGCACGTCGTGCACCCTGAACACCCAGAAAAAACTACCCATCAGATCTCGCCATTCCTAGCGACAAAAACGCTCACAGGCGCCATAGGTCAGGGCTACAAAATTAAGAAACTACCAAATGGTGACCTCCTCCTAGAAGTGCTTTATAACCATCAGAGCGAAAAACTAACAACCGTTATGTCCTTCGAAGACATCCTTGTCTCAATCAGCCCCTACAGCTCACTAAATACAGTTCGTAGAGTCATTTCAGATAATGATCTCAAGTACCTGACTGAGGAAGAATTACTAGAAGTACTCAGGGACCAAAATGTAGCCAATGTCTATCGAATCAAAATCAGGAGAGACAATAACGAGATTCAAACTAAACACGTCGTGCTGACGTTTGCACTGAGCACCCTTCCTGACTCAGTTGAAGTAGGCTACTAAGAGCTCAAACTCAGACAATACATTCTCAACCCACGCTGCTGCTACAACTACCAAAGATACGGCCACAGCTCGCAGGGCTGCCGTGGCCGCCTCACCTGTGCAAAATGTGCCTCTAACCAACATGGCACTGACACTTGTCACACCGAAGTAAACGTTTGCGTAAACTGTGAGGACAATCATCCAGCATACTCACGATCTTGCCCTACATGGAAAAAGGAAAGAGATTATTACCTTGAAAGTCACTGAGAATATTACTTTTGGAGAGGCAAGAAAGCGTCTTTCGTTGGTGCAGAATCCAACTTACTGTGTGATGACGCAACAGGGCGCAGCGTCATCGCAGACCTCGGCATCTGCCCAAGTCACGTCTAGTGACTCTGGCGCTGACCATCCGCGCCCCCTGTGGTAGCAGCTGGCGCTGCTCCACTACTTCCAAAACAGGTTTCACGACCCTCCAGGTCAGCGGGGCCAAAAGCCTCCCCTCACACGGCGAGGCGTGTTTAAGACATTCCCGTGCGTTGTCAACGGTCGTCCGGCACGTCTGAAGATGCAATGGACACGACAACCCAGGGTAGTCTTGCATCACGGCAAGGCTCCTTGGATCGGAAAAAGGACAAAGCCTGAATTACAGGGCCAAAAACAACCTAGTCTTCTACCTGCTCATAAAAAATATGGGTATTGTAATAATCAGGAATTGCAGAGGACTGCTTAATAACTTATGTAACATAAAGGACCTATTAGCAACATATTCACCTATGGCCTTGTGCTTACAGGAAACGAATCTGAGTCTAAAACACACAAATTACCTAAAAAAACAGTTTTCCGCTGTGACCGAGAGAATACAAGCAGGCTCTCGGGCGGTGTTGCCATAATAGTCCAAAGCCAATCCAAGTTTGGTGGACACAAGATTGTAAGGAGGCAAAGAAACAACAAAATAAGGCTTGGGTAATATTCCGTAAGTACCCCACACAGGAGAGTGTTATAAATTTTAAAAAAGCTAGAGCCAAAGCATGCTGTGTAAGCCGAAATGCTTAGAAAACGTCATGGCAGTGCTACATCTCCTCTATAAACAGTCGAGTAACACCCAAAAATATGTGAGCGCAAGTAAATAAATTAAATGGCAGGTACTCCCCGTTCACAGTCCCCGTTCTTACAGATTCAAATACCCAGACAAGTATTGAAGAAGAAGAAAACATTTTAGGCGAGCATTTTGTTATGGTATCCAGCTCATCACACTATACGGAATCATTATTAATCTATAGAAACAAAGTTGAAAGACAAAAACTGCCTACAACAGGAAGTGTCCAAGAGCCATACAACAATCCTTTCACACTAGAGGAAATAAATCTTGTCCTCTCTTCAGGTAAACAGACTGCACCAGGCCCAGATGAAATACAATATCAAATGGTGGCCCATCTTTTTCTGTCTGCAGTTGAGGCGCTCCTGAATTTTTTAAATAAAATATGGACGTCGGGAAAAATATCAGTGGTGTGGAAGACGGCTTTTATTATTCCTTTATTGAAACCTGGAAAATCACCAACCTCTCCAAGCAATTATAGACCTATAGCCCTGACGAGTTGCCTCGCAAAATCCTTTGAGAGTGTCAAATATTAGGCTCATATTTACACTGGAATGTGGTAAACTTCTTGATACCCACCGATGTAGTTTCGAAAAACGTGTTCGACGGCTGACCACCTTGAACGCTTAGAAAAGACAGTCCGAGAAGCGTTCACACGCAGACAACACTGCCTCGCAGTCTTTTTTTATTTAGAAAAAGCTTACGGCACAATATGGAGATTCGGAATCCTGCGCGACCTAGGAGACCTTGGCATCCGCGGCATAATGATAAAATGCTTGAATGGTTTTTTGTCCCACCGTTCATTTCAAGTACGTCTGGGTGCCACCCTGTCAAGAAATTTCACACAGGAGAATGGTGTTCCACAGGGGTGCATCTTAAGTACCACGCTCTTTATAATAAAAATGAACTCTATAGCAAAAGTGATTCCGAAGTCCATCATGTGCTCAGTGTATGTCGATGACTTGCAAATAGCATGTACACCTTCCAGAGTGCAATGATGCGAGAGACAAATTCAATTAACAGTAAATAAGCTAGCCACATGGGCCGATAGAAATAGTTTCAACTTCTCCGCACAGAAGTCAGTAGCTGTGTTGTTTTCAATTAGACAAGGTCTGCACACCGATCCCCAAATCTACCTTAAAAATACTGTTTTACTTGTAAGACATGAATACAAAGTTTTAGCCATTACCTTCGACAGAAAGCTGACTTTTCTCTCCCACATAAACGCACACAAAAAGAAAGCTTCCCGATCTCTGAACATACTTAAAGTCCTGTCACATAAACGCTGGGGATCCGATAGAACATGCCTATTGCAGATTTATCGTTATGTTGTTCGCTCTTGCTTAGATTATGGTTGTATAGTGTATGGATCTGCAAGACCCTCGTACCTAAAACGACTGGACCCGGTCCACAACTTAGGTTTGCGTCTATTCACTGGTGCCTACATGACGTAACCAGTTTAAAGTCTTTACGTGGAAACAAATGAGCCATCCCTTGCATACCGAAGAACTATTCTTACATTTTCGTACATCCTGAAAATTCGTTCATTACCGCAATACCTTTGTTACACAACAGTTACACAATGCCCATCCAGGACATTGTTTAATAATAAGCCTCAAGCAGTCAAGCCGCTCCTTATACGTTTTGAAGAAAAGTGCAAAGAATTAAACATACTCGATACACTACCGGATGTTGCGGATTGCCCCCACCCACTGCCGCCCTGGCACAGTTTCCCCGATGTATGTGACTTAACACTTACAAAATTCCAGAAGAAACGGACACCACACGAACATCTTTTACAAGAGTTCTTGACCGTCAGTGGTAAATACAGAAATTATAAATAATTTTACACTGATGGTTCTAAAACAGCATTTTATGTAGGCACTGCGATAGTGGAAGACAAACAAGAAAAATAGTAAGGTTACCTCAGTGCGCTTCCATTTTCACTGCCGAGTGCTATGCGATCGCCGTAGCAGTAGAAAAATCCAAACACGAGAATATGAAGAACAGTGTCATTTACACCGATTCCTTAAGTGCACTCACAGCGTTTGACCCTAGAAAGTCATGTACACCATTGATTGGAAATATACAAAACATATTAAAAGCCACAGCACAGGGACAGAGCATAATACCGTGCTGGGTTCCAAGTGAGGTTCGAATTAAATGCAATGAGAGAGCTGATGAGCCTGCTTCACAAGCACAGCACGAAACAGTTAAGAAAGTACACATTCCCTACAAGGACAGCTTAAAATTAGTGCATTACAAGTTGATTTTTTGGATTGTAAAACGTTTATTGCCAATAGTCTGAAGGACAAGTTGAAAAAAAAACTGGCAGTCAGAGTGGAATAAAGAATTGATAAATAAGCTGCACTTGGTGAAACCTACCATAGGGGAACGGAAGTGATGCTCTCATCAGGAACGTTACATTGAAGTTATCGTATGTCGTCTGCGCATCGGACACACACACCTTACGCACATCATTATTCTCGCAAAACTGGAAATACCGACATGTGGACTATGTAGAAAACAGATGGCAATAATACACAATTTATGCTCATGCAAAGAACTGGACAAGATGATAAAAAAAACACATTTCCCACAATTCTTTAACGAACACAATTCTTTCCATCCTCGCCTACTTCTACGAGATGACCCACTTGTAAACACAACGTGTGTTGTTGCATTCCTAAAAGAAGCAAGGTCTTTAAATGAGTTGTAGATTTTTTAGCCGACTTTACAGACCCATCACATGCATAAGAAATTAACCCTCGCGCTTGGCGCATGATGGCCTAAGTAGCCTATGTGCCATTAAACCCTACTCAACCTAAACAGTATATACACAGAAGACTGATAAGCGGAGGCGGAAACGAAAGATGAGGGGATGATAGGAAATCGTGACTGCCGATTCCCCTTTTCTGCCAAGCTCAGAGGCAGAGTCTAATAGCGGCTGGGCCCAAAGTGGCCACCAAGGGCCAACAATAGCAAAATATTTATATCGGCTCAGCAACCTCGACTAACTGTCCACGGACAGGGCGGTGAAATCTACTGCTGACCTTGATTTATAAATATGCCTGATGTCACACAGAACAGCAAATATCACTTTATCAAATGCCATCGTGGTATGTTGATAAATTGCGTTTCTTGATCATACCACACTGCTGGTGTAAAGACAAGCATTATCAGTATTTAATATGCTCTCACTCGAGAAGTAGGCGAGAACAGCTTATGCATTATTGTTTTTGATGTTTTTCTCAGCAGTAACATCAAAAAAGCGAAGATATGATGCGGTAAAGCAAATATTTGAGCTGCCACGAACTGCGAACGGCTACGCTTCTATATGAAGGGCTCTAGACTGTACCTATGAGTGCATGTTACACAAGGCTTTATTTCTCGCGCCTAAAGCCATCTGTTAGAATCTCGGTAAAAGCAGTTTCCACACTGAGAAAATTCCCGTCATTAGTACTTGTAGCACATGCCCCCTAGCACAGTATGATAATTTAACATGGCCGGTGCTCGCTGATAGGGTACACATAATAAATTTAAGTAAATTGTTACGTATATACCAGTGAAGAGGGCGATGATGGATACACAGTGAGAGACGACGGAGCTGAAGCAATTGTTCGTGCCTACCTGAACACTTAAGCCTCTAATCACCTGTTGTGTTTTCCTGTGCTAGCCTTCTGCCCCATATCATCATGGCGGAGGTGCGGGGTAGAAGGCTAGCACAGGAAAGCACAACAGGTGATGAGAGCCTTAAGTGTTCAGGCAAACACCAACAGTTGCTTCAGTTCACTCACGGACATGCTGTCAGTGTATGCATCGGCTCGTCACTTTGACTGGGATATTTCCTTACCGTTTACAACATTTGCGTATAATTCTTCCCTTCACGATACAATGGGCTTTTCGCCCTTCTATCGTTTGTTCGGCCGTGACCCTTTTCTTTCTGTTGACAGCGTACTGCCTCCCACCGCTAATGCAAGTTCCTATGTTCGCGACACTATATCCCGAGCTGACACCGCCAGTGTTATTGCTCGCCGCCAACTGGCTTCGTCCCAAAACTGTCAAAAACGCCGCCACGATTCTCGTCATCGGGATTTCCACTTCGCTCCAGACTCTCTTGTCTTGCTCTGGACTCCCGCTCCAGAGTTGGGCTCTGTGAGAAGCTCTTGCCACGCTGCACAGGCCCCTACCGTGTTTTACGGTCAGTCACTTCCGTGACACACGAGATCAATCCTGTGCACCCACACCGCCAGTTCGATATGCCACGTACCAAAATCGTTCATGTCGCTTCCAAGAAGCCGTACCACTCCAACTGTAGCTCCCCGACGTAGTACGAGCCGGGACTGTGCTCTCCGCGCCGGGGTAATGTTACGTATATACAAGGGAAGAGGACGATGATGGACTACACAGTGAAAGACGACGGAGCTGAAGCAACTGTTGGTGCTTGCCTGAACAGTTACGTCTCTCATCACCTGTTGTGGTTTCCTGTGCTAGCTTCTGCCCCGTATCAATATGGTATAACAGTATAACTTTAACAAGCAATCGATTATGGTTCCCATCACTGACTGTGTGGCTCTTCCCGGGATCGAAGAGGTCATGATATTCATGACCTCCTCAGATATTCATAATATTCATGCGTAGAGGAGTAGTCGTCAATCAGAAAAAAGGTGATTTCAACTGCAGCCTTGTAGATCTTGTTATCAGTCATAATAGTAAAAGCATGAATCCGAGCGAGTCCTGAACAGGTTGAGGAGAGTGATTTGCTACTCGTAGGTCAACTTCAGAAAGCTGGGGCGATAGCAATAATGCATATCCAGTTTTTGGTTTTAATACTGTGGCTCGGGCGGATGAAGTGAGGAGGGCTATTTTTGCCGAATATTTCATGAAGTGACTAAAGCTCCCAGGAGTGCGCGAAAAATTACTTGTATACATTTCTACTGCGACGAGAATCAAACCGAGCAAAACCTCTGCGAGTAACCAAGATGGTTGGTCTGCAACGCATCATACCTGCAGCAGGCATTGAGGGACAACTTACTTTAGCGTGGGCAACAAGAGCTATATAGCAGTGAGAAGCAAACCCAACATCAAGTTAAAGTGCCGTTGGTTTGCATCGTAGCACACCCTTTCCCCCCCCCCCCCCCCGCCTGCAGTGCCTACTTATAATTAACTCAGAAAACTGACTGCAGCTTGTGGAAAATGACATAGACAGATGCAAGCAATATGATACGAGCAGCTAGGCGACCGAGACTTGTGAAAGATAAATTAAATATGGGGTCTGAACATGGCCGTGGTGTTGATACGGCCCCGCATTGCTATCTGCGGCTCCTGTCTTATGGTCTTCGCAGGGAATAGAGGCAAACTCCAATTATCCTTAGTGCCTCCGTAAGGGCTCTAATGAGAAAGGCTTCATTTGGCAGAAAAGGCGACATTGGTTTCGTTGGAAGCATTATCAGCTTATATTTCAGTAATCATTTAGCAGGCTGTAGTAAAAAGCGGTAACAGATCGTTAACCGGCAAGTGATCGTTAACTGGTAATTGATTGTTAACCGGTAATAGATCACGGAGTTCTGTTCTGGAGCACAAAAACATGACACGGCCTATTCGGAGGAGAGTGCAATGCTGATATGTTTGATATGACAGGGTGATGAAAATCTAATCCTCTAAATTAAAACGACCACCGTTCAGTCCAACAACTTCTAGGCAATAAAAGAATAGCCTTGCGGCTTGGTAAAGCGAGGTGTATCTGATTTATTGTTTTTATTATAATTCATGGTATGACTGTATGACATTGAGTGTGCTAGAGAGATAATGGGGGCAAAATATAAAATATTTAGGCCATCAGCAGTGTAAATAGCTCAATATATTCACGAAAGAATATCCGCTGGGGAAGCTGGCGCATAGATGCCTCTTCGGAATATTGAAACTTAAAAGCTTCCATAGTATGAACCCGTAAATACTGCCTATCATATGTCTGGAGGCTAACGCATAAACATTTTGCCACCTTTGATACCAGAACGGGTTTTAACCAATCCCGACAAAAGAGCCGACTAACCTTGTGGCAGCATGCCTTTCTTGCGATAGGAGCATCTTGATGAGTTCAGTTCCAGATCCAAATTCGTCTCAGTCAGCTTGCGGCTTTTTTCTATTAGATATCATTGGTCACGTGACAGTTTACAATACGCCCACGCAGCTATTACCGAACTTTTAAAGCACTGTTTTCAGAGTTAAACATGTGGCTGCACTCAAAAAGTCCCTTCCCCAATCAAGGCGGTAACTTGGAATGTTTTTACGAAACATGTATTTAATGCTATCTTGTTATTGTTTAGTCTACATCATAACACCCGTGCCCGCCCAAATCAATGACAGTAGATTGCGTGGTGCGGATCTTCGATGCTCCAGATGTGTGATCGCATTGGCGAAGCATGTGATACTCGGTTGTTCTGCAGACTGTTCCAAAGAGGAGTGGATGCGCGTCCTTGTATGCTAATTCCACTGGCGCAAGTCAATGCCTGCGATTCTGTGGGACGGGACCGGACTTCAACACGGCCCGAGGCTTGACAATCTTAGTTTTGACCTGCGTCCATCCTTTGCGCTGCGTTAGAGGCCAGTGGTTACACAGAAATTGTCTCAATTATATACTGCTATAGATGGTTGGCATTTTATAGAGCATTGCCGTGGTTGTCAGAGATGTAGCTGTTGTACATATTGACTAGCTGTGGCATCTGTGGTAGTTGCTCTTCTTTGATAATTTAGTACACGCTTAGACCCCCAGTAGTACAAAGTGATGGGTCGATGTGGCTCCGATATAGGCAATATCGGCAAGGAGCTGTATATATCAAACCTGCATTGGTCAATCTTGGGGAGAGGGCGATAAAATGCACTTCGGACGCCCATACCATACCTAAACGGGCCTTTGTAGGCTTTTGAGGGGCTTCATGTGAGAAGGCAAATAAAGCCCCTCAATAAACTAAAAGTAGTACCATCTCCTCCTCTGGCGCCGCCGCTCCTCTCGCGTTTCGAACATGGCACCACCTACGCGGTGCACGGCTAGCGCGCGCTCTCCGGAGCAGGCGCCGGTAAAGGCCCCGGCGCCGGGTCTCACCAGAGCATTTCAGCTTGCATTCTGTCGCAATGTGTTCACATTAAAATAATTACTCGTTGCTGAAACATCAATACAAAATGTTAACACGGAATTTCCGGCAAAATAGTTTAGGTGCCAGTGTCTTACACCACTCGACGCGATTTCTACTTCGGCTCAACCCGCCTTCATTTCCGTGCATCCGTAGTTCGTAGCCCGTTGGCCAAACCGAGCAGCATGCTTTAAAAAAAATTTAATTAGGTGCTAGAAGGAAACAATTTAGCCACAGTGTGCGTTACGTTTCTTTGCAGCTTTGACTGGTTTGCGAGCTGCCCGTAAACTTCAGGAGCGTGGCAACAGTTGTCTTCCATGTGTTTTCAACTTAAGCTGCAGGTCTATTAGTGCTTTTATGCGTGGGGTGCGAAATCGACAACGAGCACACCAAACGAAAGGCTTTATCCGGTTGCCTATGACTATGAGCCGTCACTGCTCTGTTAAATGCGGTGGCACACTCAAAACATGCAGTTAGCTTATATTCACGACAAAGACAACGCTTCAGAAAGCATAGCTGAGCAGCCTAAAACTAGGGACCTAATCTATACTTAGATGTATAACGCAAAAAAAGTAAAACAAAATGACGCGTGGGCACGTAGAACTTTGCAACGAAAAAATTCGCCAATCCGTCAGGTTGTGTGGTGGCATATTAGTTTAGAGATGAGTAATTGTTCACTTAACTCACAGAGCCGCGACCATAGCGTTGAGATAGAGTTCGCCCTACTGATTGCGTGCCGCGAAACCTTCCTCCGCGCCGCATCACAACTCGCCGACCGAATTGTAATCCTTTCGGCCCTGAATGTTTTATTTTTTGGTAGATTTTTTCCTGGTTGTTATTTTTATCTATATGGTCCAACAACCATGCAGTAAAAATTTATCGCTCCAGGTACAATTATTTATGGATTTAGAGACATGTTGTCAAAATAGGACATCAGGGCTCAATGGTTGTAAATTTCGATAGGAGCCGCTTTGGTTACCGCGAGTGAAAACGAGGAAATTAGGTTCAATTTTGAAGTTTGGAGCAGCCATAAACAATTCATCTACTTTAGTTTTCTCGTTTGCTATTTTGAACAAATTCGCAGTATTACATGGGCTACAAAAATTAAATTTCATTCATAGCCCAAGGAAGCACAGCTGTCTGTTGGCAAAAAGAAGAACCAACGTATATGCCAGTGCATTGTAGTCGTGTTGTTAAGAAAAATAGCAACACACACTGTGTGCAGCATAGAGGGCACGCACACGTTCTGCACGTGCGCTGATGCATCAGCTGTTGTCCACGTGTCACACTAGCTTCCCCACGCCCCCTAGCGGTGTCCGGAGGAAGACGCGAATGAAAACATGTTCAGTAAAAGCTAAACTTCAAGGCTGAATCTATTTTCTCGTGTTGCTGTTGACCAATAGTACGATTTTCAGTGCTTGACTCGGTTCCAAAATTCGTGATCTTTGATAGCAAAAATTTCAATTTATCATTTTTGAACAGCAACTATATAATCAGTCTGACTGCAGCAAATACTAGGTCTCCTCGATTTGGCTGCGCTTTCGGCATCAGTTCACAAAAGTGTTGTGGCAGGTGCCAGTAGTACGAGTGCAGCTCGACAACAGCGCCCTGTGTGGCGCGACCAAATCGAATGCAGAAGTGCGAAGAGTGCAAGTCTTCTCGTCTGCTACGGGTCTGGGTGCACCGTACGTGTATGGCTTGGCTGTCTGCTCCACGAGCGGCGTTTTTGACGTTGTTTGCGACCCTTCTACTGTTCGAAGCGGGACTGCGATTAGTGTACTTTGTGTATACTGTGAATCAGACGAACATAGCCGACATTCTGCAGATAGCTCAAAAATGAACGTTGATCAGTTCAGTCAGCCTGATCCCCAACATTTTGTTCGTTCTTTATGGGTTAGATCAACATAGTGTGTATTTTTTTGTGGGCCCACAAAGAAACTGCACACTCGGTGGCGGCTATAGCAAGTGTGCTCGGCTGTCGTCGAGAACAGAATCCTCGCTGCTTTTGGCCGGGCTCAATTTTAAGTCGACATGGAAATTTCTAAGAGGGCTAAAAACAAATGCAACTAGAACAACGTCGAAGCAGTTGCGAGTGGCATCGAAGGTTTGAGATAAATCTGGTCGCGTCTCACGTCGAAAAAACAGTGATAACACCGCAGGTACCACTGGCTGTGAGCATGAAGAAACAAGCAAAAGAAAGTTTCGCAAGGCACTAATCGGAGAAATATCTGTGGGGAAGGCTCTTTGATTCGCAGGCAAAAGGCCCATAATTTAGCTCTTGTGCTTCGCCTATATTCGCTGTGCCCGGTTCACCTGAAGCCGCTGTCTTAGTGAACCAGCTCTTTATATTTTCCAATTAAAACAGCGCAGCTGCTGCCTCGTTTCGAGGCAGCAGCTGCGCTTCAGCGCTTGTGTGCGCGTCATCGGCTGCCGCACAGGCTCCCAGAGGTGCCGGTGGTCGCGGTGCTGCATGAGCAGCTGGAGCTGCTGGCCAAATCTCGGCCCTCTTCGCGGCTGCCCGAACTGTCGCCCTCGAAAACAATGCTTACGTGGAGGCCATCATCTGTAGTTTCAAAAAAAAAAGAACCCTTAGCTGGCCAACAAAGAACGCATTGCTTTCAGACCTCAACGTCGGTATCGTACAGTAGCCCTCGATCCTCCGTCTCCCAGTGCCTGGCTGCCGCTGCCATCCAACACAGGAAATATTTCCCGGACCATGCCATTCAAACAAACGCGCATGTCGTCTGCTGCTGTCGTGCGTGCACCTCTTGCACTTGCTTCGGTGAGAGTGCCAACGTGCAGAGAATTTGTGCACTTTTAGGCCTGCACGTTGCCAAATCGAGGACGCGAGAGCAGTTGGCGCTCACTGCACTTTTCAAACCGAGTGCCAGAGTGCAGCACTTTTGAACTGGTGCAGAAAAGTGCAGCCAAATCGAGGAGACCTAATAATTAATGTCAGCAGTCATACGCCTAATTATTACACATATATCAGCAAATAAACCACAGGAAGTCGGTCTAGAAAAAATCGCTAACATGACCCGATGGCCCCCACTGACAACCGTTGAGGCCTGATGGTATCAAAATTGCACATGTAAAAACATTCATTGAAAGGCTTATGTATATTCAATTGTATAAAAACTTTGAATACTAGCTTAGAAAGGTACCAAGCAAAGGATTTTAAAATATCAGTGCAAAACAATAATGGGTAATGATATATAAATTTAGCAATTTGCTATACTGTTGCTTCATTAGTAATGGCTTACCCCGTCTCCTCTTCTTTCTCCTCACAGCGCACAGGTTCGCAAAAACGAGACAATAGTAGCACCGATAACACCGGGGATGCTTAAGAAATTATCACAGTAAACACAGAAGTTTTTCGACTGTTTCTGATGCGGTAGTGGAACATTTCTGTTACGGTGTCAATTGACGACACCTGGGCCGAAAGGGATAAACCACCTTATGTCATCATGCCCAAGTGTGCGGCAGCCGAAAGCGTAGCACTATCGCATTTCGAAAGAAGCAACTTAAAAAAAAACTGCGTGAATAAGGCGCGAGCCGTAACAAAACGCACCACAATATCCCCCGCGCGAGCGTCGTTTCGCGCCGGCGAAAAGGAGCTAGCCAACGCAACAAGCAAGAAAAAAGCACGCGAAAACAGATGACTGCGCTCGGCCGAATGCGAGAGTCGAACGTCAAAGGAGTGCCTGGAGAGGAGGCGGGCGGCAATCTTCACACAATTGGCACTACTTTTAGTTTATTGAAGGGCTTTAAGGGTAACATACTGAAAAGTTTGCGCGTGGACACAAAGACAAGAGAGGAAGAACAAAGACGAGCGCTAACTCACTTTTTTTCTATTTCTTCTCTTGTCTTCATGTCCACGCGCGAACTTTTTTACGCATGTCAACCAACTAGCCCAACGTTTCACTCTCCTAAGTTTAAGGGCATTGCAAGGTATCGCTAGGCGCCCCCGGATTAGCGGCTATGTACTCAGTACCTCGTGGTAGGTTTGCTTGTAGCATGAATTGGTGCTAGCTGCGTGCAGACGGGAAGGCGCCGCGAATTACCGAATGAAGCAGGGAAAGCCATTAGAGTGACGAGTTTCACCGGGCGGCTGACAGGCTATCGAGTCCCCAAGAGGGGGAAGTTGAGCTGCTTTGTGCGTACCTGCAGTATGCTTTTCATACGAGCCGACACGACACCGCCGTCGCGGTTGAAACGTCCGTTCACAGACACGCTTCGTCCAGACAGAAGGGTGACATTCGGCGCTGGTGGAAGAGTGATGGGGAACATTGAACAAAGGAAAAGACGTCCACGGGAGGACCTATTGACCGAGCGTCTTTTCGTCGCGTCGCCGCTAAGCCAGAGGTCACGGACTTTGCATGTTCTAGGAAGAGCGGGGGCGCGAGACGGCGGCGGTCTGTTAACGATGCTGCTCATTTGCTTTGATGATCTTAACGCGAGAACGCGGCAAGGTGTACAGTGGAATGTGGACAGCATGTGACATTTTATGTTTTGTGTTTTCTTTCTTTCGTTGTGTCACTCACACTGCTGACGTTCCACGTGGCCACGAACCAATCATGTTGAATTTCGTGGCGATTGGACGTAACTGAAATGTGGGCTGGACACGGAGGGCTTAAAACCAAGCCCGAGAGACCAGTATGATATTCTGAGCTATGGGCTTGATGTGTACATCTTCGGCTAGGCCGAGCTAGCCAGATCCATGCATCTTTTGCCTAACCTTGCTGTAAATATTGGCAAGTTTTGTATATAAACTTCAGTTAAACTCTTTGTAACTCTCAAGTGTCGTTATCCTTATTTCGTTGTCTCTGATCACCGTCTTGGACGGGGCGCACATGTGGGGCAATTTGCCACGTCTTCAAGTCACCGAGAAGAACCTAATTTCGAG
This sequence comes from Amblyomma maculatum, assembly GCF_055883805.1. Lineage (NCBI taxonomy): Eukaryota > Metazoa > Arthropoda > Arachnida > Ixodida > Ixodidae > Amblyomma > Amblyomma maculatum. The sequence goes on from NC_139349.1 coordinate 119,770,285, forward strand.
AAGAACAACGAAAATTCACTGGCATCCTACACGGTGGCGAAGGACAGGCAGCCCCACTACGTAGGGCAAACCGATTGTGCGGGAACCGATTGCGGGAATGTGGGGGCAAGCAGCTAGCATGCCTGCATCTAGCCACAAATGTCCCGCGTAGTGTACGCATGGTCTGAGCCCTGAGCATTGCAGTGGTGAAGCGTGGGCAGCCTCACGGGAAACTGGCCGTGTAGAGACCAGAACGGACCCGCAGCAGATGAGTGTAGGAAACAGGTGGCATGCCGAATCAAGCCCACATAGGTCCCACGTAGAAGATACCAGGTCTTAGCTGTGACCATTGCAGCCGGTGATGTGTGGGCACCCCATCTATGAGATGCCTGCATACAGTTCTAAGCATTGCCCAGCATATTTGCACAGGCAGATAGCTAGTATACCCGCAACTGGTGCACAGTGCACAGCGCAGGATTTACAGGGGCTCAGCCCTGGGCTCCACATTGGCAAAGCATGGATGCTCCACTCCTGGCTGTCCGTATATTTCCCTGCGCGGACTCACAGCAGCTAAGTGCGGGCAGAAGGTAGTATGCCCGTGCCTAACCCACAATTCTCAGCACAGAGTGCTAAGCTCTGAGCTCCAAAGTCGTTAAGCTTCAGCCGAACAATACTAGGCTGGCTAACGATACCCTTCTTTGGGGCCATGTCACGAGCAAAAGATGGGTCAGTGACATTCTAACACGCAGCTTGGCTGTATTCATTACTCCAAATAAGTTGGCTAAACAGTACACTTCGTAACTTAGAACGGTCAGTCCGCGCAATTTTCACGTTTGGCGGTGCGTTGGCCATTGAGAAAACACTCAGCGACTATAAATAAATGCATTTAATTGTTTGCAAGAACAAGCATTAAGTAAAAACTAACACGCGTAATGTAAACCATATAAGTATATGACAACAGTTAAAACTCCGAAGCGCGAAAAGGAGGAAACATACAAACTCGACCAATTCAGCGACTAAGCATCATTATCTATATATTGTCACGTGGTGGTGACAAGGTCGATGACACAAATGAGTGGGTGATTGCACTGAAGAAACTCTTTTTTTGGCTGACTTGCGCCCGCAAAAGAGCTAAGCAAATTGGCGGCGGTGATAGCAACAAACGTGCTCGTCAATTGTCGAACAAAGAATTCCGGTCGCACTCGTCAACGCTCAATTTAAAGACTGCTCAGGACAATCTAGATAACATCACAAACTGCCACTAGCACAACTTGGAACATTGTAGAAACATACGCGAGTGATCGGAATCTTCGAGACAGATCTCGCCGCATCGTTTGCGGCAAAGAAAATAACTCATCGTAAGGAGTGAGGCAAGGCTGCATACTGTCGCCCTCACTATTTAACCTATATGCAGAGTGCATCATGAGGAAGGTCGGTCTGGACAAGTCTTCAGCTGGAGTGAAGATTGCTGGAAAACCTATCAACAAATTAGATATGTGGATGATACCACTTTAATGGCAGAAAGTGAAGTTGAACTCAAGAGACTTCTGATGCGCGTACAAGTAGAGAGTGAGAAGTTTGGGCTTAAACTGAACATTAAAAAGACAAAGATCATGGCGTCTTGCCCTATCAAGTCCTGGAGCATCAATGGACAAGAAGTGGAAGCTGTGACAGATTTTCTCTTCTTGGGCTCCAAGATTACCTCGGAAGGAGACTGCAGCCATGAAATTAGGAGACGCCTGCTTCTGGGAAAGAGAGCAATTGTTAGCCTTGACCGCCTAGTAAAGAGCAGATACATTAGTCTGCCAACCAAGATCCGTATAACTCGTGCTATGGTCTTTCCAGTTGTGATGTATGGATGCGAGAGTTGGACTGTGAAAAAGGCTGACTGCCGAAGAATTGACGCGTTTGAACTGTGGTGCTGGCGAAGACTCTTGAGAGTTCCTTGGACGGCCAGAAGATCAAATCAGTCGATATTGTCGACCATAAACCCTGATTGCTTATTGGAGGGTCAAATTCTAAAGTTAAAGCTCAGCTACTTTGGTCATCTGATGAGAAGAGAGGAGTCGCTGGAGAAAGATTTGATGTTGGGAAAGGTTGGGGGTCGCCGGAGAAGGGGTAGGCAGCGAACGCGTTGGTTAGATGGCATCCTCGAGGCACTGCAGATGAAGTTATGTGATGTTAGGAAGATAGTGAGAGACCGGAAAGCGTGGCGTGACATGGTCATAGGGTCACGAAGAGTCGGACACGACTGAATGACTGAACTGATCGCGACAACGAGCATGAACAATTACGGGATACAGAATTGATAAGCGCGCCAGAATCACAATGATAAGGCCGCATGCAAGCGGCTGCTAAACAGGAACAAATAACGATTTAAACAGTTGGCGGCATTACTCCCCCCCTTAAAAAAACATCACCTCGATGTTCCAAAACAAAACAAAGCAACTTAAACATAAACACTACAAAGTTTAAACGCAACAAATTCTTTAACGCGCGTAATATGGCTTCAGTCGTACAACATGTGCAATTTCTGGGCGTGCGCGTCGCCGTAATGATGCTGACGTTCCGTCGGGAATGACTTCATAGTCCAGTGGTCCGACGCGGCAAATGATTTTGTATGGGCCAAAGTATCGACGCAACAACATTTCACTTAGTCCACGACGGCGAACTGGTATCAAAACTCACATTTGGTCTCCTGGATTGTACTCCGCTTGGCGTCGTCGTAGGTTGTATAGTCGGCTGTTGGTCTTTAATATACAGCCGTGCGAGTCATCAGGCTTCCTTTGCACGCTGCAGGTAGGCGGCGACGTGAGTTGTCCTCGTTGGTTACATGCGGCAGCATTCCGTCGAGCGTCGTCGCGGGCTCTCTGCCGTACATACGCTTGAACGGGTTTTCTATGGTCGTCTCCTGGACTGCCGTATTATACGCGAAGATCACGTACGGCAGGATGGCGTCCCAGGTCTTGTGTTCAGCGTCGACGTACATGGCGATCATGTCCGTGATCGTTTTGTTCAGACGTTCCATAAGTACATTTGTTTGTGATGGTACGCAGTTGTTCGCCGATGGCTTGTCTGACTGTATTCAAGGATGGCTTGCGTGAAATCTGGCTTAAACGCCGTTCCCCTGTCCGTGATGAGGAATTTTGGGGCGCCGTGTCGCAAGAGAATTTGATCGACAATAACTTTGGTGACTTCCGCAGCAGTACCATTGGGTAGTGACTTTGCTTCTGCGTAACGGGTAAGGTAGCCAGTGGCCACGATGATCCACTTGTTACCCATAGATGAAGTTAAAAAGGGGCCAAGGAGATCCAACACAATTTGTTGAAAAGGCAGGGTTGGGGGCGAAATCGAGTTCACTAGTCTCGCTGGTCTAATCGGCGGCGTCTTGCATCGTAGGTACTCACGACACGTCTTCACGTAGTGGGCAACTACGGCAGGCAGTCGTAGCCAGTAGTATTGCTCCTGGATTCGACGCAACGTGCGCGCAAACCCGAGATGGCCTGCTGTGGGCTCATCGTGCTACACCTCCAGAATTTCCTGCCGCAGGCGTTTAGGCACAACAAGCTGCCCGGTCCTGTTGGGCGCGATGTACGTCTTCACAAGGAGGCCACTGTTTAACGCGAACAATGATAGATGGCGCCTGAACACAGCAGGAAGGGACGCGTTCTTTCCTTCTAAGTAATCGACTAGCGCTTTCAGCTCAGGGTTTGATCGCTGTTCTGCGAGACTGCTGGCGCTTACCGGTCCCAAAGAGGCGTCTTCATTGTCTTTGTTCGCCGGCGCATCAACGGGGCTCGTTACAAGCAGTCTCCATCGGAGTGCTTGCGCCCTTACTTGTAGACGATCGTGATGATTCCTGAAGACGCAGACTCCATCGGAAAAAGGCGGCCGGAGGGGTCTTTCAAATTTGCCAGCCAGGAGAGCGCGTAGTGATCGCTTACCACCTTCAATGATCGGCCGTATAGTACGGGCGAACTTTGAAGTGGCCCAGATGATCGCGAAGCACTCCTTCTCGGCCGTCGAGTAATTGGATCCGGCTTTCGAGAGGGATCTGCTAGCGTATGCGATTGCCTTCTCTTGTCCAGAATTCTTCTGAATGAGCACGGCGCCTAGCCCCCGTCTGCTCGCGTCTGTATGTATCTCGGTCTCGGCGTTCTCATCAAAGTGGCCTAGCACAGGAGGGGACTTTCCAAGGAGGATTCCGCTTGCGGTGCTTCCCACTGAAATGACGTGTCCGCCTTTGTAAGCTGCGTCAAAGGTTCGGCCAGGCGCGAAAAGTTCTTGAGGAATCGTCGGTAATATGCCCACAGTACGAGAAATCGGCGCACAGCTTTGGTGTCACCGAGCTGTGGTGAAACTTTGCAATCGCAGCTGTATTCTGTGGGTCGGGGCGAACTCCCTCGTTGCTTACGATATGACCAAGAAATAACATCTCTTCGTAGGCGAAGTGACACTTCTCTGCTGTCAACGTTAAACCTGACGACTTGATTGCGTCAAGTACTGTTCCAAGCCTTCTCAGCTGGTCTTCAAAGTTTGACGAGAACACAACGACGCCGTCCAAATGTACCAAACAAGTCTGCCACTTTAAACCCGCCAGGACAGTGTCCATTACTCATTGAAATGCGACTGGTGCGGGGCACAAACCAAATGGCATTACCTTGAATTCGAAAAGGCCATCCGGTGAAATGAACGCCGTCTTCTGGCGGTCTCTTTCGTCGACCTCAATTTGCCAGTACCCGCTCTTCAGGTCCATCAAGGAGAAATACTTAGCGTTACAGAGCCGATCCAGTGCTTCGTCGATGCGGGGAAGCGGGTAGACATCCTTCTTAGTTATGCTATTCAAGCGGCGGTAATCAACACAGAAGCGACTTGTGCCGTCTTTCTTCTTCACCAAAATGACTGGTGCCGCCCAGGGGCTGTTGGATGGCTGGATCACGTCATCACGCAGCATTTCCCCAACCTGCTCGCGCATGGTCTGGCGTTCTCGTGGTGATACACGGTAGGGGCTTTGACGTAGCGGTCGAGTGGTTTCGTCCGTGATCATATGATGCTTTGCCAAAGCAGTTTGCCGCACCTTCGCCGCAGAAGAAAAGCATTCGCTTTATTTTCCAAGAAGAGTGCGAATTCGGTCTTGTCTGTCTCGGGGGAGCGCTGGGTTAATGTCGATATTGGGCTGCTTGGCTCGGTTGGATGCATCGTCAAGTTGGCTGGTTGGGCGAATACTTAACAGGTGTCCGCTAGTTCTTCAAGGAAAGTAACCGTCATGCCCTTGTTCACGTGCCGGTATTCGTCGGTGAAGTTTGTGAAGTTTGTGACGAGCACATGAGCTTGTCCATGATGGAAATGGACGATGCCTCTTGTGATGCCAAGTACTCTATCCAGTAATAACTGATTGTTTCCTTCGACAACCCCTTCCGCGATTTCGTCTTTTGTAAGCACAGCGACGATGAGGCTTGATCGGGGCAGAACGGTCAATTCTCCGTCGAGGACGTTGAGGTAGACGTGATGCGTCGAAGTTCTCGTAGCAGGTATGGCTTGTCCGTCGAGAGCTTGATGAGTTTGGATTGGAGGTCTATGATCGCTTGATGTTCGTTCAGAAAATCCATGCCCAGAGTAACGTCGCAGGAACAGTGCTCTAGGACGACGAAGCTGGTATGGTGCGTACGTCCATTTCAACTGTAACCCTTGCGGTGCATTGCCCCGACGGCTTTATAAAGTTACCACCAGCGGTGCGGATTAGCGGGCCGTCCCAAGTAGTCGTCACTTTCTTGAGCTGCGCGGCGAAAGCTCCAATGATGACACAGTAGTCGGCTGCGGTATCCAATAGGGTGGTAACCATGCGCCTGCCGACAGAAACCTCAACGTCGCTTGTTCGTGTCTTGTATTGCACGTTGGCTTCGATGTTCGATTTCTGCTTCGTCTCGTGCTGAGGTCGCGACTGAGGCACACCGTCGTTACGTCGCTGGGCGGCGATGTCAACTTGAATCTGGTCGTGATCTCGTCGGCGTTGTCTTGCGGACCGGCGTTTTAATGGCTACGTCGTCGTGTCTCATCGTTGACCATGGAGGATCTTCTTGTTTTCGCCATGAAGCAACCTCACCTCCAAAGGCTGCTCTATTTAGTTTCTCCTGCACGGGCTTGAGGACCTTCCGCGCCCACCGACATCGTAGGTACGGCCTGGCGACGCAAAGTGGTCCCTCTACGGCGAGAGTGAGCGTGACAGACGATTGGCGATGCGTGCTATCCTCTCCGCAAGAAGTCGTCGATATCTTGCGGTCGCTCGCCAGGACGGGGTCGGGGGCATCGATGGCGAAGCCGCGCAGGCCGATGCGTCTGTAAGGGCAGTGGCGTAGTATGTGGCCGGCCTCACCGCAATGGAAGCATTATGGCCGGTTGTTCGCAGTCCTCCAGGCGTCGCACTTCCTGGGGGTCGTTGGTAGGCTTGACGGGCCGGGGGCAGGGGGCTGCTTTCGGGGACCGGATGGTAGCGACGAGGGCCAGGAAGATCACGTAGGGGTGCAGGACGACGTAATGCAGCAGTATAGTTCATGACGGCTGCTTCTTGCACTGGAGCAGTCGGAGCGGTCACTTGAGGAACACTGAGTGCCTCCTTGAATTCTCGGACGACGTCCTCGAGCGTCGCCACCTGGCTTGGGGTTTTTGCGATAATGGCAGCAATCGGCGGAGCTCCTCTCGCACTATCTCCCGGATGAGGTTCCGAATGTTCTCTCCGCTTGCAGATGTGCTGGAGTAGTGGCTTGTGTAGTCCGGTTGAAGTGGTCGTTCGTAGTGCCGCATACGGGTGTCCAAAGTCCTCTCGATGGTCGATGCTTCACTTTCAAATTCGTCCACAGTTTTTGACGGGTTGCGGCCAAGTCCTGCAAAAAGCGATTCTTTGCCGCCTCGCCTTAAAAATTCACTCTCTCACCTGCGGTCATGTTAGGGTCGGCGCGACGAAACAGGCGCTTCATCTCCTCAACGTAAACCAGGACAGGCCCATTTGGGAGTTGAAGTCTTGATTGAAGGATGGCCTTGGCTCTTTCCTTCCGAATGACACTGCAAAGGCTGTCAAAAATTCTTTCTTGAGAATCCCCCAATCCTTCAAATCTGCCTCGTGATTATCGAACCAAATACGGGCAGATCCTTCACGAGCAAAATAGACTTGCCTTACCGGCGCGTCGATTTTAGGCGTTAAACGTTGCCACGCGTTCGAACAGCTCAAGCCAGTCTTCCGCATCCTCGTTCGGTCATCCATGGAAGCAGGACGCCTCACGGGGTAGGACGAAATCAACCGGTGCTGCAGGCTGGGCCATTGTCAGGGTTGATGCCTTCCTAGATTGAACGGGGTCCAGTAGCAGAGCGTGTTCCGGTTAGAGTCCTTGAAGGCGGCGGCTGGTTCGCTGGCCTGTTGGCTGATCCCCCAGGGTGACAGGCACAGGGCTGGTGTCTTGGCTTGAAGGAGTAAACCGGGACTGGAATGGCAGCACCTCCACCCGATGTCACGTGATGGTGACCAGGTCGATGACACAAATGAAGAGTCGGTGATTGCAGTGAAGAAACTCTTTATTGGGCTGACTTGCGCCCACAAAAGAACTAAGCAACTCGGTGATAAGCGATAGCAACAAACATGCTTGTCGATCGTTGAGCAAGGAATGCCCGTCGCACTCGTCAACGCTCAATTTAAAGATTGCTCAGAACTATCTAGATAACGTCGCAAACTGCCACTAGCACAACCTGGAACATTGTAGAAACATACGCGAGTGATCGGAATCTTGGAGACAGAATTCGGCGCATCGTTCGCGACAAAGAAAATGATAACCCGTCGTATCGCGACAACGAGCATGAACAAACACGGCATACAGAATTGATAAGCGCGCCAGAATCACAAAGATAAAGCCACATGCCAACGGCTGCCGAACAGGAACAAATAATGATTTAAACAGTTCGTGGCAAAATTGCAGGCAGCATATGCTAGATTATATATCAAGATATAAAAAAAGAAAAAATCGCACGCGGAGAGTCAGCACACAGGGACTGTGTCGAAAGTTTCGGTAATCGTCGACATAGTGCGAGATCGTCGACGCACTCCTCGATGCCTGTAAATCGGCCCCAACGTGCCTGCAGACGAAACATTTACCCTCTCCCTCCGCCTGTCTCCCACCTACTGCGCCGGCGCTTCTCACATGTGGTACTGGTTTGCGCACTCTGTGCGCAAACGACCGGCGAATGACAGAGAGGCGAGAGAGGCCGATAGCAGCAAGAACCTTCTCCGGTTTCACGCTCCAGCTTTAGTATGCAGCATTGAACCAACACGTAGATCTTCGAGCAAAAGTGGAGAGACCACGCTAACTACTACAATTGCTTTTGTTTTCTATACATTACGATGAGCAAAACTAAATTGTTTTGGCATGATGGCAAGTATATTCAGGAGGGTACCCTATTCAAAAATAATCGTTTCACCGTCAGAAATATCTGATGTCCAAATTTTTCAAAGCTCGTGGTCTCCACTTGTGCTCGCAGGTGTGCGTACCTCGCCAAGTTATTAAACGTTGTATTTTATTTATTGTTTTAACTTCTGCAATTCAGAAGCCACATCGGAAACGGGACTGCTAGCGGATTTCGGCCAAAACACGTGCACGAACGGTGTCAAAAATGGCGAAGTGCTCACACCAAGAGGCTTACATCTGAGTCCTCCCAGTGGAGTTCTTTCGGCTGCGCGCGCAGTACTTCGGTGAGCTGCTATCTGTCCGGGACGCTCCACTGAAAACCTTTGGATTAATTTGGATAGCCTCTTGTTTTTTAGCCTATGCTAGTTTCGCACAGTGTACAGGAGTTACTTTATTTCAACTCCATTATAACGAGGGCGCCATGCGTCAGTTAATCTTCTGCGACCTATAGTCGGATACAACTCGACTGCTGGCGATAACCACCCCACACAATTATTTTGCAAGCATTTTACAGTTAAACGAGGGCCATTTCAATCAGTCTGAATAAAAATCTATGCATCATACGCGATTGATTAGTACGCAACGCAAGAACTTCGATGCCTCTGCTTCTGCAGCAGAGCCAAATGTCAAAACCTGGTTTTATTTACTCCTTGGCGTAGTAACTAATACACAGGCCAGGTAGTATAGCCAATATTATTATATAGCAACTACAGTTTTTTTTTTTCAAGTCCTATCCCACTATAGGGGCCGGTAGACAAAAGCCCGAAACAGCAAACGTTAGCGGTGTGCACTAAAAAGCCGTTCTCTATCCTTTACCGTCGAGCGCCCTAGCTGTTGAAGTTACAGAGCAGCTTTTTGCGTTTTAACTAGCTTCGGCGTTTTTTTTTTTCCGCACTTATATAAGCTACAAGAGAAATGCGCTCATTTCCATTCTTGAAAAAAAAAATCTGCACAATAGCATAAAAAAATTAACGAATAAATTGGGGGGGGGGGTAGCCCTAAGCCTTTAATTATTGAATTTTTTGACAGCATTAATATCTCCCGTGTTCTGGCTTCCCTTTTGGACCCTCGTTCTGGTACACGCACTCACCAAATCAGTCAATTCCTTTTTTTTTTGTTGTCTTATTTCGGAAAATACCATTAGAGCACAGTCCTAGGTAAACTTAAGCGTAAATTATGGCTATATATATGTTGATGTGAAAGGCCTGGCTGGGGATTCACAATGCCCGGAGGTCTCAGCCATTTAAAATAAACAGAAGTCCCGGTTGGCAGCTCCTCACAAAAAATGAATAAAGAATAGTTATACTTCCCCTTTATTTGTCTCTCGTATGACCAAAATGCGTGAAAGACATAATAACCTTCACTCAGCGGCTAAGAATTAAACCGGAAATGGACGAGAAAAGTTCTATCATAGCTTCTTTCGCTAGCGTAGGCGAATTCCGCGCGGTTGTTCATGTACAGCATCGTGCTGCGCACTATTGCGAAGAAAACACGGCTCAAATTTTCGGTGTCTAATAATTGAAAGCCAGTGCGTAAAATGGAAGATTAAATTTTTGTGCTTCGCCTTTGGCGCCTTAGGTTACACACTTCTACCAGAGAGACGCTTCCGCTGCAAGTTACTTGTTTACGCCGAATATCTCCACCCACCTCATTAAAGAGCTTAAGTTATGTACACTTACTATTTTTAGTCAACGTTTTTTAGGCTAACAATGCAGCAGTAAACCATATTGATGTAGAAAACCTCGGAAGTTTGACAAACAACTCGATCTGCAACTGTTTCTGATTTGTGTAGATTATTTTTGCGTCGCTAGTTAAAGCGCTGTTCTCTCTCCTGAATTTGGCACAAGATGATGCACATTGTAGGAATTTGTTAGCCGACGAAAGGTGGCTCCGCATTCCGTGCTACCCTTTACATGTCACAAAGCGCAGAACACAGAGGAGCAGCTGTTCACGCCGTTGAAAAAAAAAGAAAAACCCTCAATCAGCAATCAAGTGATATAATCGCTACAGCTGATTACTTAGGGAAATATTATAAAGGAGATTTTCCAATGAAAGGTCCCAAAACTTCTCTGCTCGATTCACCTATACTTCAAACCTCTACCTGCCGCCACCAGCACAACTAAGTACCTCGGGGTATAGATAAGCGCAGGAGCAGTCATGTACAACCTCCACGAAGCGCATCCTTCGGCAGAGTATCGCACATAGAGCAAATACATGCAGCGTGATAGTGCAAGATACGCGTCAGTGTGCCATGTTTAGAATGTGCTATGGAAAGTGAGGTCTGCATTTTGTATACCGGCCACTCGAGATTAATAAATTATCCCGAGATAATGTTGATAACGTCACCATAAGCATACAACCATTTTCAGTTCTCTTGATTAGTCTACCTTCAACATGATAGGCATCAGTGTACGTTTATTGTCAATAATATCTGCCTAATGTTAATTGAAACACGGCATTTTTGAAGTATATATTAAGAGGTTCTATTTACAAGGAACTCCTTGCTGCTGACAACTTGAATGAAGAGGTGTGTTGTAATGTACAATAATAATGTTCTACCCTATTCTAGATGGGATGAGTCAAACGGCTTGATTTGGCACATCTTAAAAGGCCTTGAGGTTGTCTTCTAACTTGTTATAATTTCAACATCCATGGCTCAGCAGCACATCATGCACAAGCTGAGGAAGGGAAGCCTGAGTGTGCTAGCCAACATTTCAATAATAGGACTTCGCTTTAAAGACAAGCCTTCTAGTCAGAATGTTGGTTGGCTGCCAGGTTCTAGTCAACTCTTGTACATTTTGTGCTGTAACTAATTCCTTCATCCTATAGTTTACCATATATTCGTAGTCTTGATATGCGTTCAAAGGATATCAGAGGGGACTAGTGTTTTAGCTAGACTGATAGCTTTCCATCACGTGAAAGCAAATATGTTTTTATACATGATGATTTTGTAAACCAGCAAACTGCATAAGAGCGAAGTATCCATGGAAACACCGTTTGCAGGTTCACACAGCAAGCAGTGTTGACCTACAAATTTATGCAACTTCTAGAGGGGCACAATGTTGCCTTCCCAATGGACAGCTGCCGTTTACATTTGAGGGAAGCAGCCTGGTGAATGCAGCCAAGCAGGCAGTCTCATAAATAGTGCCGAATACGTGATTGAGACAAAGGCTCAAAGGCTTGGGCTATAGGACAGTCCTCCATATAGCTGGTGTACACAGCACATTCAGAATCTCAAGGTGTCATAAATATTCATGATATATTCGTGCTTGCCAGGTGATAAGCTTGGCGGTTTTGTTCTAAGTTCAGGGCAGCGAATTGCCTGCTTTGTCGCGCCAGCTGCAGGTGTAATGAAGTTGCTTTTCTTCAGTAATGCGCAATTGTGGTCTTCACTGTTTCTACGCTGTAAACAGGCAAATATGTCTCGAGAAAAGCTGAAAATATAAAAGTACTGCATTCATGTTGTATCACCTGTATTTGGTTTGTTAAATTTGCAAGCCCTGGTCACATTGCGTGCAGTACACAATATGCTGACATGCAAGCTGTACTTTACAAAAGAAAACTCTCAAGCAGCTGATACATGCTCATGAATATTTTGTGCGCATTTCCTGCCAACAGCTATAGCCGGCAAGTATAGAGAGGCCAGCCAGTGGCTTCGTGGCTTGGACAGTTGGGTGAATGTTGAAACCCTGCTTTTTCGGAGCCATACGAATGTGCATGCAGCACGCCTGGCTCCGGAACCAAGGGTCTTTGGAAGCTTCATTCCAATCAAACTATCACACCTAACAGCAGCTACTTTGTACTGGTTGGTTCATATTCTAGTTCTCTTAAAAGTTACTTCCGTTTTTTTTTTATCTTGTCCTGCCGTGTCCACACTGGTGTCTGATGATAGCGAACGAGTGGTGCCATGTTCTTGATCTCCTTTTATGCGGGGACGCTGAAATAAATCCTGGTCCTATTTCCAACAATGAATGATTGCCAAGGGTACTAGAAGGACGAAATTCCCTACGGGAAGTGATACATGGACCTGAAATCAAAAACAGATGGCATGATTGCGGATATTCGAACTCAGTTCACCTGTATTGACGACCAGATTTCCGAACTTAAAACTAAAACCATGAAATTAGAAGATTTTGAAAACGCGCTCCGTACATACAATTCTTCTGTAGGCCGTCAAGCTTCTAAGCTCACAGATTTAGAAGATAGAAGCAGGCGCTCTAACCTTATCGTTTATGGTATAACCGAAGCAAATAAAATTGAATGAGATCTTAAACGCAAAGTAATCCCAGAAATATTTGAAGAAAAATTTGGCATAAATGTGTATAAATTCGTCGCATTAACAGGCTAGGTCAGAAGGTATCAGCAAGAACGGTTATCTTCTTTTTCTCGGGATTTCAATGAAAAAGCATCTCTCTTTAAAATTTGCAGCAAACTTAAAGACTCACTTATGTCCATCCAGAACGATTACTCGCCGGCTGCTTTAAAAAGACGGAAGATGTTGTGGAAGAGTACAAAAAATGATACTTTGCAAGACTGGAAAGTGTTCCTTCTTCACAACAAATTGCACATCAACAGTGACGTGCTTGTCTGGGACGAGACGAAACAAGAGCGCCATTTAATTTTACCCCCCCCCTCCCAAGCACCTTGCACATGACCCATTCCGGATAAGCATGTTAGGCTTCAAAACAGAAATGCCCAGAGCATTGTAAATAGCCCTAGCCTACTTCAAGGAGTTCTTCTATCTTAAACCCGTCACATCGCCGTCATTACGGAAACTTGGTTGCACAGTGCAGTCAGCAATGGCGATCTAGTTCCGCCAGCATTCAAAATTTATCGTAAAGACAGACCGACGAGGGGCGGTGGTGGAGCTGTAATAACCAAATCGGACATAGAAACCGTTCTTCTTCCAGGTGTTAAAGACGTTTATTGTTTATGCTTAAAGGTGAACCTATTTGGGCAAGCTCTCGTATTGTATGCAGTATATAGACCGCCAAAGGCGATTCCCGACCTTCTAATAACCTCATAGATCATATGAGGCTTTACAGTAAATAAAAGATGATACTGGAATGTGATTTCAACGTTCCGCGCATTGACTGGAACCGCTTCCTTTCCAGGGCCGACTCTGCAAATGATGCCAATACAATGTTTGATATCAGGTTTGAAAATCATCTCGCTCAAATTGTATTTGAGCCTACGAGTGTAGGCAGTTCATCTATTTCTGTCCTTGATTTGATTTTTCTTGATCGCGGTTTTGATGAATATGTTGTGTCGGTCAATTTCGGCTTATCCGATCATGAAATGCTATCTGTTTGCTTGGCAGTCAGTTCAGTCGTTCAGTCGTGTCCGACCCTTCGTGACCCTATGGACCATGTCACGCAACGCTTTCCGGTCTCTAACTATCTTCCTAACATCACATAACTTCATCTGCAGTGCCTCGAGGATACCATCTAACCATCACGTTCGCTGCTTATCCCTTCTCCGGCGACCCTCAACCTTTCCCAACATCAAATCTTTCTCCAGCGACTCCTCTCTTCTCATCAGATGACCAAAGTATCTGAGCTTTAACTTTAGAATTTGACCCTCCAATGAGCACTCAGGGTTTATGATCGACAATATCGACTGATTTGATCTTCTGGCAGTCCAAGGAACTCTCAAGAGTCTTCGCCAGCATCACAATTCAATCGCGTCAATTCTTCGGCGGTCAGCCTTTTTCACAGTCCAACTCTCGCATCCATACATCACAACTGGAAAGACCATAGCACGAGTTATACGGATCATGGTTGGCAGACTAATGTCTCTGCTCTTTTCTAGGAGGTCAAGGCTAACCATTGCTCTCTTTCCCAGAAGCAGGCGTCTCCTAATTTCATGGCTGCAGTCTCCTTCCGAGGTAATCTTGGAGCCCAAGAAAGAAAAATCTGTCACAACTTCCACTTCTTGTCAATTGATGCTCCAGGACTTGATAGGGCAAGATGCCATGATATTTGTCTTTTTAATGTTCAGTTAAAGCCCAAACTTCTCACTCTCTTCTTTTACACGCATCAGAAGTCTCTTGAGTTCCACTTCACTTTCTGCCGTTAAAGTGGTATCATCCGCATATCTAAGGTTGATACGTTTTCCAGCAATCTTCACTCCAGCTGAAGACTCGTCCAGACCGGCCTTCCTCATGATGCACTCTGCATATAGGTTAAATAGGCAGGGCGACAGCATGCAGCCTTGCCTGACTCCTTTCTCAATCGGAAACCAATCAGTAAGACCATGCCCAGTTCTGACTGCGGCCTCTTGTCCTTCATACAGGTTCCTGAGGAGACAGATGAGGTGAATTGGATCTCCCATCTCTTGGAGAGCTTGCCACAATCTGCTGTGATCTACGCAGTCAAACGCTTTCGCATAATCAATAAAGCAGAAGTAGATGGGTTTCTGGAACAATCTTGCTTTTTCCATGATCCAGTGAAGGTTGGCAATTTGGTCTCTAGTTCCTCTGCCCTTGCGAAACCCAGCTTTCACGTCCGGAAGCTCCCGATGCACATACTGCTGCAGCCTACCTTGGAGGATTTTCAACATCACCTTGCTAGCATGCGAAATAAGCGCGATCGTGCGGTAGTTGGAACAACCTTTGACACTGCCTTTCTTTGGAATGGGGATGTAAACTGACCTCCTCCAATCCTGTGGCCAGTGCAGGGTTGTCCAAATCTTCTGACATAATGTATGCAGAATGTTAACAGCGTCATGGTTGAGGTTTTGAAGCAACTCAGCTGGAATGCCATCAATTCCGCTAGCTTTGTTCTTAGCAAGACTGGCTAAGGCCCATTCAACTTCACTCTTCAGGATGCCCGGCTCGAGATCAGTAATCACAACCGTCTTATGTTGGGTTTGCACATTCGGGTCCTTCTTGTACAGTTCTTCTGTGTATTCCTGCCACCTCTTCTTTATCTCTGAGGCTTCAGTGAGGTCCTTGCCTCGTCTGTCCTTTATCACGCCCAGCTTAGCACAGAAGCTTCCTTTGATATCTTAACCAGTTAGCTTTCTTGCATTTCTTTTGCTTTGGAACTACCTTAGTAGCAACTTTTTGTATTATATCACGAACATCAGTCCACATCTCTTCGGGCTCTCTGTCTTCTAGATCTAATTTTTGAAATCGATTCCTCACTTCCACAGCATTTCTAATGGAATTTGATCCAGATCATACCTGAAAGGCCTTCTAGTTTTCTGCGTTTTCCTCAATCGAAGCCTAATTTTGGCAACAAGAAGCTGATGATCGGTGCCACAATCGGCCCCAGGTCTTATTTTTACTGCTTGTATAGCGCTTCTCCATCTCTGCTGGCAAAGAATATAATCGATCTGATTCCTGTACACACCGTCCGGTGAAGTCCATGTGTACAGGCGCCTCTTGTGCTGTTGAAAATGAGTATTCGCTATGGTCAGGTTGTTTTCTTGACAAAACTACTAGCCTCTGCCCAGCTTCATTTGGCTCGCCAAGACCGAACTTGCCTATAATTCTGGATATTTCTTCACTTCCGACCTTAGCATTCCAGTCTCCTATGAGAAAAACGACGTCTGATGATAGGGTGCGGTCTAAACGGCATTGTAGGTCCTCATAAAATCTCTCAACGTCAACTTCTTCAGCAGTAGTGGTCGGTGCATAGACTTGGATAACTGTTATGTTGAAAGGTGACCTTGGATCCGAAGTGAAATGATTCGGTCGTTTTGGGGGTTGTACCCTAGCACTGCTTTGCCCATTCTTCTGTTTACTATGAGAGCGACCCCATTCCTTCTCTTGGATTCGTGCCCACAATAAAAGACATAATGGTTGCCGGAGTTAAATTTTCCCATTCCGGACCACTTGAGCTCGCTGATACCCAAGATATCAATGTTCAATCTGTCCATTTCTCGCTTGACGACATCCAGTTTACTTTGCGTCATAGATCTTACATTCCATGTTGCTATGTGATATATCTCCTTGCAACATCGGACTTTCCGGTCGCTTCCCGACACATCCACAACTGAGCGTCCTTTTCGTTTTAGCCCAGCCGCTTCATTCGTCCTGGAGCTACTAGGAATCGTCCTTTGTTCATCCCCAGTAACATTTTGGACGCCTTCCACCCTGGGGGGCTCATCTTCCGGCGCCATATCATTAATGGTATTGTGACTGGCCATAGGGTTTTCTTGGCAGGAAATACTGGATTGGGTTGCCATTACCTTCTCCAGTGAATCACATTTTGTCAGAACTCTCTGCCATGACCTGTCTATCTTGGGTGGCCCTACACAGCAGAGCTCACGACTGCATCGAGTTTTGCAAGCCCCTCCGCCACGACAAGGCAGTGATCCATGAAGGGGGTTTGCTTGGCACTTGTTACCAAATGTGTGAAAAATTATCCAGTGGTTAAGACAGTGAACGATTTTGAGCGTGCCGATGTTGATGCCATATTAGCCTACTTAGATGCTCAGTTTGCTGACTTCTATGAGGATGGTGCTGCTGTTTTTTGGAACAAACTTAAGATAAGAAGATATGCCACTTTTGAAAAATGTTATGCCTGACAGAACAAAGCGAACAGCCAAATAAACACCATGGATGACTAGGCATATGATACATTTAAAAAACGGAAGGCCAAATACCTACGAAAGAAAAGAACGGCATCTCATGCTTACAGCGAAGCACGCGCAGCTCTTTCCGATACCATTGTACGTGCAAAGTCCTTTTATCTTAACACTGGTCTCCCGAACTTTATTTCTAAGGATAGTCAATGGTTCTGGAACATTATGAAGAAAAAGAAAAGGAGTCTGCAACAAATATCCCATAATAGTGCAATATTAATTATTCCTGAGATGCAAAAAACGTGTTCCCTCCGCGTCCTCTGGACCTTCATTTTCAGCTTTCGCCTCGCATTTCCTCAATGTTACCGATTTGATTTCACATGTAGGGGTATTGAATATGCTGCTTAGACTGAACGTTGAATCTTCTCCAGGAGCTGGTAGCGCATCTGCTGAAATACTACGTAAGTTTCTCGTTTCAATATTTCGACCTTCCATAAGAACGGCATCTATACATGATGAGTGGAGAGAGAGAGCGAGAGAGAAAACTTTATATAATGCAATAAAGAAAAATAATAATGTGGAGCTCCCGTGGTTGGGTCCTTATTCCAGGACTGGAAGACTGCGCATGTGGAGCACGTCCCGAAGAGGGGTGACCCGCATCTTTTGTCTACCTTCCGCCCAATATCTATATTATGTTCTTCTTGTACATTTATGCAGCATATCGTAGCTAACCTCATTTCAAAATTTCTTCAATATAATAAAATTTGGTCGAAACACCAGCATGGCTTCAGAAAAGGGTTTTCTACGATTACGCAGTTAATCACCTGATTTCGCTTTCTTGCTTCCGTAGTAGATAGGACCGGCCATGTAGACTTACTTTTCTTGGATTACAGCAAAGCGTTTGGCTTAGTACCGCATAACAAGCTAATTGAGAAACTTCAGATGATAGGATTGCTCGATTTTCTTTTTGCCTGGGTATCGATGTATTTTTTTCAATGCAAACAGTATGTTACAATTAAGGAGAAGATTCGTATGTTCTTCATGTCACATCTGGTGTGCCTCAGGGCAGTGTGCTTTGACTCCTGCTATTTTTGATATATTGTACATATGGTCGATTTGCGTAATGAACCTGTGCAGATCCGTATGTATGCAGATGACTGCATTATTTTTAGTGCGATCCGGTCATCTGACGATCAGGCCGTACTAAACACGACCCCTAACAATATTCTCACATAGTGTTGAAGATGGGGTATGAAATTAAACTCTGAAAGCACCGTCTTGCAGCGTGTTACAAGAAAAGATCATGCATTACAATGCTCTTTTTTCGTGATTGAGGTTCAATTGCTAAAGTTAGCTAATACAAATATATTTGTGTGACATTAACAAGCAACTTAAATTGAAACATGCACATCTCTAACACTTGCTCGTCAAGCTTTCGAAAACTTTCCTCGTTGCGCTATAAAGGATGCACCTCTCCAAGTTAACAGATGGGCATACAAAACAACTCAGAGGGCTATGGAACGAAAAATGGTAGGGGTACCATTAGAAGATAGGAAGCGTGCAGAGTGGGTAGGAGAAATAACCGAAGTTACTAACATTCTAGGGGAAATTAAGAAGAAATGGGCATGGGCAGGACCTGTAGTGCGAAGAGAGGATAACCGATGGTCGCTTAGGGTAACAAACTGGATTCCAAGGGAAGGAAAGCGTAGTAGGGGGCGGCAGAAAGTTAGGTGGGCGGATGTGGTTAAGAAGTTCGCAGGGGTCAAGTGGAAGCAGCTAGCACAAAACCGGGTTAATTGGAGAAATATGGGAGAGGCCTTCGCCCTGCAGTGGGTATAGTCAGGCTGATGATGATGATTATTATACAAAACCTTTATAACGACTAAATTAGAGTATGCCTGTATTGTAGGGGACCGGTATACTATCACCAACATGAACGCACTAGAGCGAATTCAAAGTAAAGCTGTCCGATTCATATTTTTGCAGTGCAGTCGAACTGTATCTGTCTCTGCACTTATGCAATCAAATTCAATACCTACCCTTCAGTCCCGGCGAAAATGTATTTGACTGAAATTTTTGTTTGTATTTTATCTTTAATTTATTCATAAATCTAGAGTAAATTCTTCACTGTACCTGATACTATCGAACGCCAGACAAACCCGACACTTCCCACCCTCTTTCTCTGACCCCACCCCCCCCCCCCGCCCCACTTTGCTAAGACTAGATTATTTCAACACTCCTTTTTCCGCGGACCATCAGTGATTGAAACAGCTTGACAGCCTCCTGCCTACAGTGTCTGTCCTAATAAATAAACACGTTTAGCATTATTTCACGCACTGCTATTATCATTTTCATTTCCTGCTCTTTGTGCTGTTTTTTTTTCTCATTTTGGTATTACTGCTCACTGTAATATTTTGGTTTTAATCCTCTAATGCTTGGGCGTCACGGCCTGTAGTATGTAAATAATAGATAATTTAATTAAAATCCAGCATATATTGGCTGCTTTTCTTTATGCCATATCATGTGGTGTCATTAAGTGAGACCACTTGCCGTACCCATGACCATAATTTTTTATTGACGCCGACACTAGACTTCCTGGAGAACAGCTATTTAATGCATTAAAAACAATCAGCAAGGCTTGTGCACAAATTGAGCAGAACTTGTGCGGTATCGTGTCATATTCAGTGTCCCAGTGCAGGTGGAACAAGCTGCGCTTGATAAATCGAGCCCATCGGTTTCTGCTCGCTTTTCTAGTCTTGGAAGAGATGCCTGATTGGTTGGAGAACTCTTGTAAAAATTATCATAAAATTCACATCACTAGAGTTAACTTTTTGTGAGTACTTTGAATGTGGAATTGTTTCGTGACATTGACTTACAATTTTTTTTTCTGTACAGAAATAACCTTGTTGTGCTCCAAAATAATTATTTATCTAGCGCACTTTGATGTTTCGCTGCAGTATTTATTTAACTTGAGTTAGGCTAGTACGTTGTGCGGTAGAGCATATGAAATATTGTTACGCGAATTGTGCTGCGGCGGCTGCGCTTCGATGGGGGCGAAACGAAGAGGCGTTTTGCACAGCGTCCGTGTGCTGTGCGACGTCAGCGCATGTTAAAGATCCCCAGGTGGTCGAAATTACTCCCTAGCCCTCTACTACGGCCCCCCTTTCTCTCTCTCCACTTTCCCTCCCGCTATCATCCCTTCCTCTTACGCCATCATCCCTTCCTGTGAACCAATTATTATTATTATAATTTTAGACTTGTGCACAGCTTGTATTCATGAGATATTAGTCAAATGGGGATATTTATGTGACTTTTTGTGTTTTTAGATTAATCATTTGTGCTCAGAATGATTCCATGCAAACAATGCTGCATGGCGTCGGGAATCCATACATGCTGCTGAGTTTTAGCCTTTTGACTGCCCTATAGGGAGTAAAGGCATTCCGCAGTGATTTTTGTGTAGGTTGGTTTTGAAAGACCCCTAGAGGCTACTAAAGTAAATCTATTGTTGGCAGCCAGCCTAGTAAAAAATTGTCCAACTGCAGTGTCACGTGAGTTTTGGGTGCGCAACCTTAATTTGTGTGGGCTGACCCCTCAGGACCCGCTAGAGGTCTGTATGAGGCGGCAAACAGTGCTGTCATGTTGGCTTTTAATGGGCTATCCTAATTTCCAAGGCAGCACCTGCAAGCCTCCTGAAGGTTCCCTTCAGATGGGTCACAGGGGTGTTACGTCGGCTTTATGTAGGCGCCTCTCTTTACACAGGCAGCCCCTGTCAGACTACTGCGGCCCTATTGAAAAAACCTATATATATAGGACCTATTCATATCGGGTTATTGGACATGGGAGTTGTGGGAGTGGCAGGAGTAGTAGGAGTCGCAGGTTATGTGCGTTGTAGAACGTGGTCAGCTCCCCTCGTTGTGGGGAAAATGCGGATGTAGGCTAAAAAGACGTTCAGGTAAATAAGAAAATGTACGAAAATAATAAAATTTTTAAAAGAAAAACTCCCCGCGCCAGGAATTGAACCATGATCTTAAGGAAAACACCGCATACCAGCCCAGCACGCTAACCACTACACAACGGCGACTTTTTTTTTTCTGTATTGCCGACCTTGACATTTGAAAGTGAAATCAGAAATACAGTGCATAAAACGCGTAAACCAGGCTTCGGAAAACATCCCTATTGAAAAAAATCTGTGTATAGGACCTATTCATATGGGGTTATTGGACATGGGAGTTGTGGGAGTTGAGGGAGTGGTAGGAGTAAAAGGAGTAGTAGGAGTCGCAGGCTATGTGCGTTGTCGAATGTGGTCAGCGCCCCTCGTTGTGGCGAAAATGAGGATGCAGGCTAAAAAGACGTTCAGGTAAATAAAAAAATGCACGTAAATAAAAAAAATGAAAAAAAAATCTTGCCGCACCAGGAATCGAACCATGATCTAACGGATTACACCGTAAACCAGCCCAGCACGCTAACCACTACACTTTTTTTTTTCTTTATTGCCTGTTTTGAGTTCACATCAATTCAAAAAAGATCCACGATAATGGTAAAACTCGCAACAACCAGACTTCGGCTGTCACGAAAGGTTTAAAATTTTTTGAGGACAGCCAGTTCATCGAGCACACTGATCCAGTCAGGTGGATCAGAAAGCACCCGATACGTTTCTCTAAGGAGCAGCACACTCTCGATAAAGTTCTCGCGTACAGAACGCGTGTTGACATTTGCATGTTGCACTTGCATCCTTGTTTTCCACAGGCTGTGGAGGCTCAGGACCATGACTAAATCCAAAGGAATACCCTCACTCTCGACTGGAAGGAACCGTATGCCATACGGAACTAACGGAAGGTCTTTCTTTAGTGTTCTCTGGAGAACATCCCAGTGAAAGACTGGGTCCCAGCAATCCAGAAAGACGTGCTCGATTGTCTCTGGTTTTTTGCAAAGGAGACAGTCTGTTGTCCAGGGAACGAATAAGCCTCTTTCATGTAACCAGGTTTTAACAGGTAATGTGTTGGAATGTAGCTTAAAGAAGAACGTTTTAATTGAAGGCCTAACTGGCATCTTTTTCACACGCTTTAAGACATCCTGTCCGGGGCCTCCACGGTGTGGTGCACGGTAAATCGGCAACGGTATCATCACATCCAGAAGATCTTTGTACAGCTTCTTCTTACACACTTTGCTCAAGTATTCCATTGAAAAACGCGCATGCAACATTCTGAAAGACAAGACAACTTCGCGCATGTACCCTTTTAAAGCGCCACTCATATTCTCACCAGAACAGACAACGTATTCTGGAAGCATTTTACACAGTCGTACTTGCATGACCGTCCTCAAGAATTTGTCGTTTTGATCACGAAGGAAAAAAAAACGCGAGACAACCTGTCGCAAAAAGAGATGCACAAGGCCCAAGCCCCCCGCCTTAACAGGCAGAAAGAGGTTGGTTCTGCTGCACTTTTCCCATGTTGATGCCCACACGAAAACGGCAAAGACACGATGAATTTTTTGAATGCTAACACGCGTCACCGAAAGCACATTCATTACGTACCATATCTTTGCCACAAGGAAAACATTGCACACATAAGCGCGTGAGAACATTGACAACGGCTTGCCCTGCCATGAATCAGCTTTCTCTCTCGCTCTCTCTGCTTGGCCAGCCCAGAATGGGGTGGGATCTTGGTACGATTCAAGCGGCACGCCTAAATACTGGGTCGGCAATTTTGACCATTGCAAACGAGAAAAGTATTCAGGCGTAACATCCCAGTCTCCACTACACCACGACGGCAGATGGTTTGTATGCTTATATTCGTCGTTTTGTATTGCGATTTTCTCTTTCGCACTTTGCATCTTTTTCTTACGTGCGGTCGTCCTTCGACGATTGCCCTGTAAACACGCTGAACCTTTTTCTTTTCTATCAATACACATAGGCAATATCATCTATCATTCAAACGTATCAGTGTTTTGCACGTACACCTAAGAATAAGCGAATATGTTACGTACTGGCTATTTTTTCGCCGTGTTAGAGCGCATTTTTCTTTCTACTACAGAGATATCTCGTACGGATCCGCTTGTCATATATATATGACCTTTTAACTTCCCATGCTGCCAGCGGAGCAGCGGCGGCGGTATTTTACTTCCCATCGCTCCCTTTGAATATGCAAACCCTTAAATAAGCATCGCTGTTGATATGCAGCTATCAATGAATGGTTCGGTAGGCGGCGACGTGTGTTTTGAGTTATGCTCGAACATACTTATGTTCATGTGGAAAGGCGAATTTATTCCCTGCACTTCCGTATTGCAGACTCGTCATCAGTTACAGATATGAACGTGCGTCATAAGGTCGGAAGACGTGCAGCGATCGTTGATTGTAATTACCGCATGCGCTCACAGCAGCGCATGCAGAAATCGAAATGTAAAACAAACTTTCATGTTCATTTCATTCAAATTTGAAAAAGGCTTTCTTGTTTTTAATTCTTGATTGAATTTAGCGGGGACACCGCGTGCGTATATCAAACTTTGCCTTTTCAAACTTCCATAAACAAATCCTGATTAAGGAGCCCATCCAACTCCTGTATCATGGTACACAGGACCTATTCACAACTCCGATAACTCCTAATATATATCCCACATGTGATATACAGGAGATAAAGGAGTCTGAAAAGGAGTAACAGGACCTATATGCATATCCTGCGCGTCCTCCTACTAGTCCTGAATGCGTCTTTATGGGTCCTTTATGCCCCATTTCGGCTCCTACATACTCCCATATTATGTCATACAGGACCTATTAAAACCGCAAATAGGTTTTTTCAATAGGGATGGATTAAAATGCTCTCAGCGACACCAAAACATCAAGCAAGGTAATCCATTCTGGTTGATCAGGGAGTGCTCGGTAACACACTCTTAGTGAAACGACACTTTCAACAAAATGCTCGCGAACAGGACGCACGACAAGATCAGCATGTTCAAATTGCATCCTAGTTTTCCATATTGAGTGGAGGCCCAGAAGCATAATCGACATTCTTTTTTCTGACATGGTATTTATTATACAGAAAGGGTTATGTACACAGACTACAATTCCTTCAGCCATTGCTGAGATGCACAACAGAAGACAAAACAATTTAAAAGGCAGGCAAAAATATGCACCGTGTCACCAGCGGAAACCAATCAGGTTGAAAGTCATTTTTATCATAAGTGTCCTTCAGTTGCAGCATCATTCTGCTAAAATGGAGTCTAGGTGGAACAACAGGTTCAGCGTTGCGATCCGACATGCGTGTCTTCCACAAGCTATGAAGTCCAATAAGGAAAAACATGTCATATGGTTCGTAATCAGATTGTGTAACAGCAAGATACCGCACACTGTACGAATTTAGAACAGTCGTTCTTTAGAGTTCTTTGCAGCACATCCCAAAAAAGAATTGCGTCTTTTCAATTAATGAAACAGTGCTCAATTGTTTCAGGCACATCACACAGACGGCCGTTTACAGAAGATACAAAAATATTTTTGCTATGGAGCCATGTGTTACAGGTAGAGCTTCGGTGTGTAATTTAAAGAAAAATGTTTTCGTGCAAGGAGAAATCTGCATTTTGCGCACCCTTTTTAACACATCATGGCCCTTAAAACCAAAGTATAAAGAACGATACAGTGGTGGCGGAAAAAAGCATTGCTACCTAATCCTTGTACAGTATCTTGCACGAAACAGAATATAAGTACTCATTCGAGAATCGTACTGTAAAAAACATCACCGAAGCATAAACTTCTTGCATAAATCCTAGTAACTGCGGGCGGTCAGTAAAATCTGAAGAAGCCACTAAGTCGGGAAGCAGATTCATGAAATTAACTTGTAGGAATGCTCTAATAATCGGATGTGAACAATCACGAAAAAAAAAAGAAACGGGCAACTAACTGCCTTACATACAGATGCACTTGGCCGAGCCCCCCTGCACAAACAGGTCTGAATAGGTTATCACGTCCAATCGGTTCAAAATTGGATGACCAAATAAACGTCGCAAATATTCGGTGAAAACGCTGGATGTAATGCCTAGCACAGTGGAGGACCTGAAACACATAATAAAGTTTTGTCGCCAAAAACATGTTGCAGGCCTGAGTCAGACCGAATATTGAAAGCCGATAGGGGACAAATATGTATTAGCATAACGCTGGACTACTGGACCGCGCTCTTTCCAGTAATTTGAACTTGAATTAAATGCATGAAGAGGAACACCTAGATATTTAGGGGGCACACATGACCATTCAACTCCTGCATATAGGGGTAGTGTTGAGCCCCACGAACCAAACCAAAGGCCGGCACCCTTGGAGTTATTCATCTGAGCACCAGAAACAACGCCAAATTCTTCTATGCTGGATATAACTTTGTCTATGCTTGGTTTATCAGTGCAGAAAAACGCAAGATCATCCGCATATGCAAGCACTTTGACCTCATTTCCAAGGAGAGGGAAGCCATGGATACTACTGTTATGTAAAACACACTGACAAAGTGGTTCCAAGTAAAGAGCAAAAAGCAGTGGAGACATCGGACAGGCTTGCTTCACAGTAGAGTTGATTGGTATGGAGCTTTATAGGTGGCCATTTACAATTAGGCGAGTCGAACAATTTCTATAGCAAAGTTGCACCCCGTTCAGTACTGCAGGATCAACGTTCGCTCGTTCCAGAAGGGAAAACAAGAAAGAATGATGAACTCGATCAAATGCTTTTGCGAGGTCGACCTGAAGTAAAGCAACCTGATCATGAGAGCAGGAGCACGATTCGAGGATTGTGCTCGCAAAATGTAGTACATTACTTTGTATGGCTCGGCCTCTCAAGCCGCACGTCTGGTGAGGGCCAATGAAGGACCGACATTGTGAACTGTAGGCGATTTGATAAAATTTTGGCGAAAATCTTGTAAACTACATTTGCCAGTGTGATTGGTCTATAGCCTTCCACTGAGCGTAATTTTTCTTCATCAGTACTCTTTGGAATTAGGACTGTGTGGCATTTTGTAAAAGTCTAGAGAAGGGCTTCTAGATCAAAAGTTATCGCGAAGACATCTAGCAGGATAGGAGCAAGAACAGTTTTAAAAGCCTTGTAAAATTCAGAGGAAATGCCATCAGGACCAGGCGTTTTTGAGAGAGGTAATTGATCAATTGCCACTTCTACCTCTTGCTGGGTTAAAGAGCTACTAATTACAGAACAATGATCTTCTGATAAAGAGGTCACCAGGGATGTGAAACGCGAGATGTCAGAATTTTTTACAGGAGGAGTGGCACTAAACAACATCGAGTAATAATCCACGAATGCGGACGTAACCTCATTCGTACTCGTAACCAATGTGCCATTACGCATTAATCCCGGAAGCAGCTTTGCAGTCGCATGATGACGTTCATCAAGCTTGATGAACGTCATCATGAACGAGATCGAATTAAGGCACCCCTGTATCGTTCCGCATCATGCCTTTGTAACTCACTTTCGACACTAGCAATTTCGTCCGTATATGATCCAGGGGATTCACATTCTAGCTCATACAGGTTACACAAGTTTTTGTTAAGTGTCTCCTCCTGATGTTTCCTGTAGAAAGATTTAATTGAGCCAAGTTCAATTGCTATCGCGCGTACTACCTGCATGAACATTTCCCAAGCGGCGAACAATGGTAGATTTCTGGAAAAACATGATTGGAGCTGTGAGCGCAACGAATGATAAATGCTTGGTCATTTACGAGCAATGAGTTTAACTTCCAAAGTTTCCACTGAGGCCTAAACTTTGAATGGTCATTGCCACCGAGCCGGGCTACTAGCTATGATCAGAAAACGTAACCGGTATAGTTTTGCAAACAAGCCAGCGGGAAACTAATGTACAAGATGCATAGATCCGGTCTAGACTTGCGTGAGAATGCCCCTGAATGTGGGTGAATGATCTAAAAGCACGGCAGGACGCCCCTGTATCAACCAGTCCCGCCTCTTCTGTAACAGGGAACAAAAGTTCCCCACTCATGTCACTGCGTGCGTCTGGGCTAGAATGATCTATGGGGTTGCAAACACAGTTGAAGTCGCCCATTAGCACAAGATGTCGGTCACAGTCAAGTAAGCTGGCTATGTGTTCAAAAACACTTATGCGCTGTGTCACAGTATTAAAAGCATAAACATTAATTATCCGCCATGGCTTCCTAAAGAGTAGAAGATCGCAACATATCAACCGACCCTCGGCGTCGATATTATAAGTTAGGCCAGTACAAGGCAGCGTCTTTCGCAGAAATAGAAAACAACCTGCCGACAAGCCCACAGCATGCGCAACAATGACATTAAAATCTGCCAAAAAGGGCTGTAGCGCCCTCTCGGTTTCCTCCTCCCTCTCTTCTTCGTCTCTTGGACTGCCACAATATCTAGACGCCTGCTGTGCAAAAGTCGGCGAAGTTGCATCTGTCTCTGGCGAGACCTAAGACCCCGTACATTAAGAGTTGCAAGTACTATCTCTTCAGAGACCGCCATGGTGACAGCCCATAGTTTTGCCTACAATTCCATTTGCCTTTCGGAAGACGGCGAAGGCGCCTCCGAACCACCGCCAGGCCTCCTAGACCGCGAACGCAGGCACTTCCCTTTGTGCTTCGACGCTCGACCGCGACGACGATGCTTGTTGCCAGCTTGATCGTCCTCCTTACTGGACTCGGAGGCACATGATGCACGGCGTTTCAAGACTGGCTCGTCGGCAGCCGCGAGCCCGTCAGCCACAGGAACTTGGCCCTGGTCTGGACGTTGTTGCACAGCAACGGCCACAGGGGTCACAATATTCGCGGTGGCACTCGCTGGGTGTCCGGGAAGGATTGGTGGATCGTTTGCGGTTGGCTCCTTGTCCGAAGCTTGACATGACATCTCGTCCAAGGCCTGAGACGCTGAGTTGTTCCCATTACCCTCGGGCGCATGAGCAGTATTTTGTTCCTCAGTATCCTGTGAAGTAGCACTTGAGGACTCGGCCACAACGCCGACAGGAAGGTCGCCATACTCATCAATTATCTCAGACGCGTCCATGATGTGCTTCCGTAATGCTTCGTCAGGAGGCCGGACTCGGTGCCGAAGCTTGACCGCGTATGTAACCACACACTCCTCTGCTGTGTGGCCGAAACGCCGGCAATCTTGGCAACGCGGCGTACGGCAGTGCCGACGAATGTGTCCAAATGTGTCCTACACGGTTGCAGCGGAGACAGAGAGGTGGTCGGCCAGGTATCAAAACGAGGCTCTTCACTCCACACACAGTTAGCTGATGTGGAACGTCACCAACGCTAACCCTTCGGCAAGAGTCAAAGTCATATCTCGGCTGAGCGTCTTCATCTGTTCCGTATCGGCAACTTTCCAGTTCTCCCTCGAAATCGAGGTGACTTTGCCATAAGTTTGTAGAGCTTCACAAATAAAGGAGTCTCCAAGCGTTAAGGCAGCCAGAGAAGTTTCGCCTTTATCTCCTTCGGTTCTGGATCCACAACAACACAGCGACGGTTCTTAACCAATAAATCTCCACATGAGACTAGTTTTGATTTAGAGTGCGCCGAGTTACATGTAACCATCCAGACATGCGACATTTGAAATTGTCCGATAGAGCTTGTTTCTTCCAAATCAACCACGTTCCGAAGGGCGTCTCTGAAGTCTTGGGCACGGTAGGGGCGACCGGCGAGGTCAGCATGCAGAAAAACAGAGTCGACGACAAGCTTACCAGTTGGGAAACGGGGAACGACAACACGGTAATCATTACTGCTGGCATTAACCTGAGCAGTACCTCGGCCAGAGGCCGATTGAACCTTTGTAGCGGAGAGCATCGTGAAACGCTACCACACGGTATGGCGTCGGTACTGCGATCGACGGTTAGTGCACTATGTACGTTGTTTTCTATTTCTACTTTGCTGTTTCACACTGCATCTTTTTCTCAGGTCTGGTCGTCCTTCGACGATTGCCCTGTAAACTCGCTGAACCTTTTTTTTCTATCACCACAGATAGGCAACATCATCTATCATTCAAACGTATCAGTGTTTTGCCCGTACACCTAAGAATATGCGAATATATTAAGTACAGGCTGTTTTTTTCGCCGTGTTAGAGCTCATTTTTCTTTCTACTACAGATATCTCGTACAGAGCCGCTTGTCATATATCACGTTTTAACTTCACATGCTGCCAGCGGAGCAGAGGCGGCAGTATTTCACTTCCCATCACGCCTTTTGCATATGCAAATCCTTAAATAAGCATCGCTGTTGATATGCAGCTATCAATGAATAGTTCGGTGGGCGGCGAAGTGTGTTTTGAGTTATGCTCGAGCACACTTATGTTCATGTGGAAAGGCGAATTTTATTCCCTGCACTTCCGTATTGCAGACTCGTCAAGTACAGATATGAACGTGCGTCATAAGGTCGGAAGACGTGCAGCGATTGTTGATTGTAATTACCGCATGCGCTCACAGGAGCGCATGCAGAGATCGAAATACAAAATAAGCTTTCATGTTCATTTCATTCCAATTTGAAAAAAGGCTTTCTTGTTTTTAATTTTTGATTCAATTTAGCTGGGACACCGCATGTGTATATCAATCTTTGCCTTTTCAACTTTGCATAAAGAAATCCTGATTAAGGAGCCCATCCAACTTCTGTATCATAGTACACAGAACTTATTAACAACTCCGATAACTCCTAATATATATCCCGCATGTGATATACGTGTTAAAGGAGTCTGCAATGGAGAAGAAGGACCTATATGCATATCCTTAGCGTCCTCCTACTAGTCCTGAATACTTCTTTATAGTTCCTATATGTCCCTTTTCGGCTCCTAAATACTCCCATATTATTTCATACAGGACCTGTTAAAACCTTAAATAGGTCTTTTCAGTAGGGTGGTCCACTTTAGGCGGCCCTCTACATGTCCTATTGTTTCCCATATCGGTTAAGTGCGGGCACTGTCTGCTTATCTGGGTCCCATTGCGGAGCCCTGTGGGCGCCCTTGATTACCCTCACCGGGGAAGCGCAGGGATTCCTTGACTGTCCCCCACCGGAAACTCATTGGGAGCCCATATCGGTCCCCACGAATGCCGAGTTGCAAATCATGGAAACACCGCACATCGGACCCATTTGGGCAGTCCGCAGTGGGTACACAAGGGCCAGCAAATCAGAGCCCCGGTTGTGCTAGTGGGACTGCTTTGGATCAACGAATAATAATTGGATAGCATTTAGACCATACCAGACCAACGAAGAATAATTATATAGCACATCCCATCAAGCTGCGCTCATTTTCTTCATTTAGGTCCTGCTGTGCATGGCTTCGACAGATAGCAAAATGTAAAGTTCCTATGAAACTGAATATCCTTATTGGATAATTCAAGCCGCACTTAAAAATAGTTATCGCATAGAGGAGCACGGTCGCGCATTGTATTTCGTGCTGTTTAAACTGATCTCTGTGTTTATTATGTGCAGAGAAATTAGTCGGGTGATTAGGCTCATTCAAGTGGTTGGTTGGCTTGTAGGGTGTAACATCCAAAAGCAGCTCAGGCTATGAGACGCCGTAGTGGAGGACTCGGGAAATTTTGGCCAACTGGGGTTCTTTTAACGTGGACTTGCATCACACAGTACACGGGCGCCTGACTTTTCGCCGCCATCAAACAGCGGCCGCCGAGGCGGGCATTCGATCCCGCATCCTTAGTAACAGTAGTCGAGCGCCGTAACAACTGCGCCACCCCAGCGGGGCCATCATTAAAGTAAATATGTGTTCCACTCGATAGAGCGTAGTGGCGAATACCTCGTTATCTTCGAATTGCTGGCCATATATGAAGCGGATGGGGTATTGAGACAATATATACCTTCGCTTATAAGATAATTCATTTTTAGGCGCAAATGTTCGACACTCCTGCCCCCTTCAGCGTGTAATGTGATGTGGCATTGACTGAACGCACAAATGGATATGGCGCGAAAAATTTACTTATTGAGCTGGCTATTAATGTGCGAGATAAAGTTGTAAATATTGCCGCAAGCTGTTTATATCTTTGTTTGTTCTTGGTCGACAGCCGCTGGCATGCGGCCTTATCATTGTGATTCTGGCGCGCTTATCAATTCTGCATCCCGTGTTTGTTTATGCTCGTTGTCGCGATACAACGCGTTATCATTTTCTTTGTCGCTAACGATGCTCCGAGGTCTGTCTCGAAGATTCCGAGCACTCGCGTATGTTTCTACAATGTTCCAGGTTGTGCTAGTAGCAGTTTGCGACGTTATCTAGATTATCCTGAGCAGCCTTTAAATTGAGCGTTGCCGAGTTCGACGGGCATTCCTTGTTCGACGATCGACGAGCACGTTTGTTGCTATCGCTGCCGCCGAGGCCCTTAGTTCTTTTGCGGGCGGAAGTCAGCCCAATAAAGAGTTTCTTCAGTGCAATCACCGACTCTTCATTTGTGTCATCGACCTTGTCGCCACCACGTGACATCTGATGGAGGTGCTGCTATTTAGTATTCAAGCGAAGACCCCAGCGTTGTTCTAGACGCCCTGGGCGACCAGCCAACAGGTCACAGAGCCAACCGCCGACTTCAAGGGCTGCAACCCGAACGCGGTCTGCTCCCTGACCCTGTTCGTCACCGGAAGGAACCAACTTTGAAAATGGTCCAGTAACAGCATCGGTTGTCTTCGTGCAGCCCCGGGAGCTCCCCATCTTCCAAGGACGTCCTACTGACGATGCAGAGGACTGGATGGACCTCTTCGACCGTGTGGAAGAATTCAACGGCTGGAACGATGAAGCGAAGGTAAGGCAAGTCTATTTTGCTCTTCAAGGATCTGCCCGTATAAGGTTCGAAAATCGCGAGGCAGCTTTGAAGGATTGCGAGTTCTTCAAGAAAGTTTTTGACTGTCGTTGAAAGTGTCGATCAGAAGGAAAGATCCAACGTCATCTTTCAATCAAGACTTCAACTCCCAATTGAGGCTGTCCCGGTTTACGTTGAGGAGATGAAGCGCCTGTTTCGCGGCACGGACCCTAACACGAACAAGGTACGATAGTGAAATGTTTAATGCGAGGCGTTAAAGAGTCGCTGTTTGCAGCACTTGTCCGGAATGCGTCGTAAACTGTGGACGAATTTGAAAGTAAAGCGTCGACAATCGAGAAAACCATGCACATTCGGATGCGCCACTATTATCGACCACAGCAACCGGTCAGCGCAAGCCCCTAAAGCAGCACATCTACGAGCGGAGAAAGCCTTCGAGACCTCGCCCGGGAGATCGTGCGAGAAGTGCTCCGCTGATTGTTGCCATCATCCCCACAACCCAGGTGGCGACGCTCCAGGACCTCGTCAGTGAAGAAGTACAGTAGGCGCTGGGCGTTCCTCAGGCCACAGCTCCGACGGCTCTAGCGCAAGAAACGACAGCGAATAATTACGCTGCTTCACTACGTCATCCTGCGCCCAGACGTTACGTTCCAGGCCTCGCCGCTACCGTCCTGTTCCTGAAAGCCGCCCCTCTGGCCTCCGCCCGCCAAGCCTACCAACGACCCCCAAGACCCCGGAAGTGCGACACCTGGAGGACTGCGAACAACAGGCCATTATGCTTCCACTGTGGTGCGGCCGGCCAAATAATACGCCACTGCTGGTACCGACAAATCGGCCTCCGCGAATTTGCAGTCGACGCCCTTCTACCCCGCCCCGGTGAACGACCTCAAGAAATCGAGAACTATCTGCGTAGTAGCGGTGAGTCGGAGCCACCAACCCGTCGTTTCAGGTCCCCATCGCTGTACAGGGCCCTCTTTTCGTCGCCGGGCCGCATCTACAATGACAGTGTGCGAGGAAGGGCTCCAAGCCCAGCAACCTTTGGCGGTGAGGTTGATATACGTAGAACTAACGAATATCCTCCACCGCCGACGACGAGTAAAGACGACGCCGATATTACTTGTGAAGATGCCCTCGACGCGCCCAGACTTCAAGGTGACACCGCCGCTACGCCCGAAGTCAGCACCCAAAACGATGCGACCAGACTCCAAGCTACCACTGCCGCCCAGCCTTGACCTCAGTACGAGACGAAGCAGAGATCGAACACCGAAGCCAACGTGCAATACGAGGCCGGGAACAAGGACGCAGCCATTAAAACGCCGATCCGCAAGACGACAACGCCGACGAGATCACGACCAGACTTCAAGTTGACATCGCCGCCCAGCGACGTAACCGCGGTGCACCCCAGCAACCACCTCAGTACGAAACGAAGCAGAGATCGAACACCGAAGCCAACGTGCAATACTAGGACGCGAACAAGCGACTTCGAGGTTGCTGTCGACGGACGCATGGTTACCGCGCTCTAGTGGACACTGGAGCCCACTACTCTGTCGTCAGGGGAGCTTTTGCCGCCCAGCTCACGAACGTGACGACCACTTGGGTCGGCCCGCTAACCCGCACCGCTGGTAGTAACCTTATTACGCCACAGAGGCGATGCACACAAGGGTTACGGTAAATGAACGTGCCTACCCTTCCAGCTTCATCGTCCTGCAGCAGTCTTCCCGCGACGTGATTTTAGGCATTGACTTCCTAAATGATCATAGAGCGATCATCGACCTCCGATCCATGATCATCAAGCTCTCAATGGAGAAAGCCATACCTGCTACGAGAACCTCGACGCATCACGTCGCTCTCAACGTCCTCGACGGAGAGTTGACCTTACCGCCCTGATCAAGCGTTTTCCTCCCTGTAGATACAAAAGAATTAGAACACGCGGATGGGGTTGTCGAAAAAACGCTCGGCTGTTACCGGATAGAGGACTTGGAGTCGCAAGAGGCGTCGCCCGTTTCCGTCATGGGCAAGCCCAAGTGCTCATTGCGAAATTCACCGAAGAATACCGGCACCTGAACAGAGGCATGAAGATTGCTTTCCTAGACCAGCTAGCGGGCACCCGAGATATCTTCGCCCTCCCAAAGTCAAACTGGAGACGGTGCACCTAACCGAGCAAAGCAGCCCACGTTCGACATCAACGCAGCTTTACCCCAAGACAGAAAAGACCGGATTAGAACTCTGCTTAAAAGCTACAGCGAGTATTTTTCTTCAGCGTCGAAGGTACGGTAAACTACGTTACCTAAGCACCACATTATCACAGAACACATTCGACCGCTATGTCAAAGCCCCTACCGTGTATCGCCTTGGGAACGCCACGCCATACGAGATCAAGTTGAAATGTTTTGTGTTGATGTGACCGAGCCACCGAAGAGCTCCTGGGCGGCACCAGTCGTTCTGGGGAAGACGGAAGACAGGACACTTCCCTTCTGCGTCGATTACCGCCGCCTAAACAGTATAACGCAGACAGGTATTTACCCTTTTCCTCGCATCGGTGGCACACTGGAACAGCTCTTCAATGCAAGGTACTTCTCATCGATGGACCTGAACAGCGGCTACTGGCAAATTGAGGGCGACGAAAGAGATCTCGAGAAGACCGCATTAATCACACCGGATGGCCTATTTGAGTTTAAGGTGATGCCATTTGGCCTTTGCTCCGCACCAGCCACGTTTCAACGAGTAATGGACACAGTTCTAGCTTGCTTGGACGACATCGTAGTCTTCTTGTCAAACTTTGAAGACCACCTGAAACGGCTCCAGACAGTGTTCGAAGCCATAAAATTATCGGGACTAACGTTAAAGCTAAAGAAGTGCCACTTTGCCTACGAGGAACGGCGGCTCCTAGATCAAATCGTTAGCAAGGATGGTGTCCGCCCATATCCAGAGGAAACAGCTGCAATCCCACAATTTCCTCACCTGCAGACAAGAAAGCTGTGCGCAGGTTCCATGGGCTTTGCGCTTATTATCGACAATTTATCAGACATCTTTCGCGCATCGCCGAACTTTTGACTCAGTTTACAAAGGCTGACGTACCTTTTAAATGGGAAGTGGCGCAAAGAGCACCCTTCGATGAACTTTAGCGCCGCCTGCAGTCCCCTCCTGTCCTTGGCTATTTTAATGAATACGCCGAGACCGAAAGTCATACCGACGCGAGTAGTATGGGCCTGGGAGCCATTCTCATCCATAAGAGTGCCGGATTGGAGAAGGCAATCACCTACGCTAGCAGGTCCCTCACTAAAGCCGAAGTCAACTACTAGACGACCGAGAAGGACTGCCTCGCGATCATCTGGGCCATTCCTAAGTTCGGTTCATACCTATACTGTCGACCAATCAAGGTGGTAAGCGACCACCACGCACTCTACTGGCTGGCTAATTTGACAGACCCCTCCGGCCGCCTGCCCGATGGAGCCTACGACTTAAAGAATTTGACGTGACTGTAGTCTCTAAGAAGGGCCACAAGCATTTACACGCAGACTGCTTATCCCGTGCTCCCGTCGACGCTCCCCCAAAAGACGATGACGGCAATGCCTTTCTGGGATCAGTAAGAGCCAACAGATTTGCACAACAACCTCGATCAGATCCTCAGCTGAAAGACCTAGCAGATTACTTGGAATGCAAGACCGCTTCTTCTCCTCCTGTGATTAGACGTCATTTTTTGTATTTCGCTTTATGCAATGACGTCATCGTAAAGAACTTCGCGCTCAACAAGACAGCGCATCTTCTTGTCGTGCCTAAAAACCTCAGACAGGAAATTCTTCATGCGTTGCACGACGAGCCAAAAGCAGGGCACCTCGGTTTTGCACGCACGTTGCATCGAATCCAAGAGAAGTACTACTGGCCGCGACTGTCGACCGACGTAGCCCATTACGGAAAAACGTGCCGTGAGAGCCAGCGACGCAAGACGCCGCCAATCAGGCCAGCTGGGCCACTGAACCCGATACCGCCCCAACCCTGCCCTTTCAACAAATTGGGATAGATCTCGGTCGCTTTCAATCGTCTTCTGCGGGTAACTAGTGGAACATTGTGGCCATCGACTACCTTAGCCGCTACGCCGAAGCAAGGAACTGCCCAATGGTACTGCGGCAGAAGTCGCAAAGTGTTTCTCGAACTCTCTTGCGACAAGGCGCCCCAGAAGTCCTCATCACGGACAGGGGAACGGTATTTACGGCAGAGCTGACGCAAGACATCCTAGAATACAGTCATACGTCATCGACGAACTACCGCGTACCATCCCCAGACAAATGGACTTACGGAGCGTCTCAACAAAACTATTGCAGATATGACTGTAATGTACGTCGACGCCGAACACAAGACATGGGACGCCATTCTACCCTACGTCATCTTCGCTTATTATACCGCCGTCCAGGAGACAACCAGGTCGACCCCGTTCAGCCTTGTGTACGGCAGGGAGTCCACGCCGACGCTTGATGCAATGCTGCCACACGTAACCGATGAGGAGAACCTGGACGTCGCCGCCTGCCTTCAACGTTGAGAGAAAGTCCGAAGACTCGCCCAAATGCGCATTAAAGATCAGCAACGAACCGACGCCCGACGTTAAAACTACGATGACGGGATGCTGAGTTCAAGCCGGGAGATCAAGTCTGGGTTTGTACGCCGATTCGCCGCCGAGGACTCAGCGAAAAGCTTTTACGCCGATACTTCGGCCCGTACAAGGTGCTTCGCCGACTAGGACATTTGAACTACGAGGTCGTTCTCGATGGCACGTCAGCATCGCAGCTGCGCCGAATGCATCCAGATATTGTGCATGGTGTGCGCCTTAAGCCGTATTATTCGCGCTAAAGGCTATTCATGTTTGCTTTGCACCATTTGTTTTTCATGTCGGTTTATGTCAAACATCGAGCCGATGTTCTTTAAGGGGGGGAGTAATGCCGCAAACTGTTGAAATCTTTATTTGTTCTTGTTCGACAGCCGCTGGCACACGGCCTTATCATTGTGATTCTGACGCGCTTTTCAATTCTGCATCCCGTGTTTAGTCATGCTCGTTGTCGCGATATGACGCGTTATAGTTTTCTTTGTTGCGCACCATGCGCCTAGGTCTGTCTTGAAGATTCCGATCACTCGCGTATTTTTCTACAATGTTCCAGGTTGTGCTAGTAGCAGCTTGAGACGTTATCTAGACTGTTCTGAGCAGCCTTTTAATTGAGCGTTGTCGAGTGCGACGGGCATTCTTTGTTCGACGATCGACGAGCCCGTTTGTTGCTATCCCCGCCACCGACTAGCTTAGTTCTTTTGCGGGCGCAAGTAAGCCAATAAAGAGTTTCTTCAGTGCAATCACCGTTTCTTCATTTGTGTCATTGACCTTGTGGGAGAGCCGGCTCCCCAGCGGCGATTTGGATTGCCAACTTGGTCTAATCCAGCACGCCCAGCGAGCAGCTAAGCTCAGCGGAGCCCTGGAATAGGGACACCGACCCTGTGAGAAGGCGGAAGATGGAACTCTTCTGCTACTAGCACAAGACCCTCCTAGAGAAACTAACGTATTTTCTATCCTATCCTATCCTATCGACCTTGTCACCACCACATGACAATACATATATTATGTTGAGGCAGAAAAGGAAAGAAAAATAAAGAGCCTCTGCCCGTGCCACTTAGTATACCGGGCTTCACATGACAATACAGCAAAAACATGAAATATCATGGTAGCAGAATAGATTGCTTAACTGTAATTGGAATACGACTGGCCTGCTATCGTAAGAGGAGCAGGCCGAAACAAAATTGAGGGGGTAGTTTGAGTCGCTTAACTAAGTGCTTCAAGCGGCGGCCTTCGCCACCGCGCTCCTTTCACAATGACTGCGGGACTGTAATTGACTAGAATATTGACAGATACTGCGCTTTTTTTTTTGCTGTCAACCAATTTTAAACGCGCTGATGCCTGCTGTACTGCGTCTATTTCTGTATATGCTCCGTGGTTTGGCGTTCGAGGAAGCGCCAACTGCCCTGAGGCAATAAACACCATTAAAAAAAGAAAGCTCCGCACGGACGCCTGGATTGAACGCCCTGCGGGGTCAGCTTCGTATATGCGTTTATCTGCTGGTGACGGCATCACCAGTCATGACATCATGACCGGATGTGACGGCATTGTAACTTCCGCTTATTGGACACGACCTGATGTGACGTTATGATGATTTCACATCCGGCCATGACATCACGCCGATGACGTCGACATGTGACGACTAAGAACGTCTCGAAACGTCAAAACATTAATATTGTTGAGTGATAGTTAACCATGACTTGCACTTTCTGACTACTAGTTAATGTCTAGGTTAGTGTTAGGTAAACGCCACTTAACTAGAAAGTGATAGTAAAAGTTATGATAACCTCCAAATGCATGGTTTCCTATGGGCATCTGCTTAACTATTCTGGTTAGTCGCTTGGAATTTTGCCGCTGGTGATGTCACTGCTCTGTCGACCAATCAGGTGCGCCGCTCACGCAGACAGCTTTTGTCGACAAAAGTATGAGCAATTAAAGGCGTTCGCCTCAATACGCATGCTGCCGTCATCGAGAAAACCACATAAAAAATTACAAACAGTTCAATCGCAACCGAGGCAGCTGTGTACCTCTAGGTGGTGATTTTTTATCTTTACGGGCGCTTGCTGAATAACAATTTTTCAGTTTGGAAAAACATCTTACATTGAAACCCATGCCTGCAAACTCAGTGATTGCAGCCTTCCATCGAGATTTGGCTCGATACTTTGTAAATGGGGTAGCTAAACCATAAAACAATATATGCATGAAAATAGGATTAGCAGTACAGCATGCAAAAAATAAAAATGCGAGAATGTTCGACAATCAGGCTATTTGTGTTCAACATTATTGTAAGAAAAACCAGTATTTGAAATTAAGCTGTTTCTAGAAGCATGAATTCAACACCTTTCGTTTGAAGTGGTAGTCACCAGTGATGAGTAGAAGAGGCATATGGATGGGAAAGTCAGACTAGGGTGACTTTTCCAGGTGCTATTAGATCAGGCCTGGTAGTTCACTGGTGATCTTCAAGAGTAAATCGTATATTAATGTTAACATCGTGGTACTGACACATTGAAAGAATGCATGACGACTGACGAAAGTAAATCAGCTAAAACTTATAGACGGTGGTGGTGGTAAAAACGTTTAATAAAATATGGAGTTACATGAAGGTTACTCTGGGGTGAGGCTTAGTGCCCTTCCCCTCACAAACACTAAGTGGAGTCCCTAGTACGGGATCCCAGTGGCTTCCGCTGCCGCCATTGCTCTTTTGACCAAGGCCTTTCGGGCTTTCAGGTCGGAGCAGGCGAGTAGGGTCGCCTCCCAGACCTCCCGGGTGGTGTTTTGGTTAGGTGCAAAGGCAGGGTTGGAGGGGCACGCCCACACCATGTGGAAAAGGTCCGAGGACATTTCTCCGCAGTGCGGGCACTCCCCGGAGAAGGCGCTGTCAAAGTGTTTAAGTGACGCCGGGCACATCATGGTATTCGTAAGGAGACGAAGAAACACGCGTTCCTCCGCTCTTGTTAACCCTTTACACGGGTGGGGGTAAATATTGTGTCTGTTTTGGTGCAGCTGCGTAATTTCTCTGAAAGTGTAGGCTGGTGTGAATTCTTCTGAGGAGGAAGGAGACGAGGTTGCCGGGTAAGAAAGCGCGCGGGCGGCGGCATCTGCTGCCTCGTTTCCTTCTGGCCCAGAATGGGCCGGAGCCCAGACTATGAAGCGGCGGGATGGACTATCCACGTACGAGCGGTTTTGCAGTAGTCGGTAGGCCAGGTCCGAGCTATTTTTTAGTAGCCGGTAGGCCAGGTACGGGACCCAGCCCTGTGAAAAGTTCCTACACGCCCCTCGCGAATCCGTTATGATTGTTTTGGAATCAGAGTGTGTTGCTGCTAACGCGATGGCGAACTCCTCTGCCTGTGTTACGCCTCGGGCTTTAAATGTGAGCCCGTTTACCGTTTTAGACTCGTGGATCACTGCCGCCGTGTACCACCCGCCTTGGTGCGGGCCGGACGCGTCCACATAGTACACTCCCGGTTTCCCTTCGTAGTGATGAGCTAAGGCCTCTGCCCTGGCCATGCGCCTACCCTCATGGTCGTCCTTGGACATATTAGTGGGGAGTGGTTTTTCGTGCATGGCGTATCGCCACTCCTGGGGAAGCCTTACTCTTTCCTCGGTTACAGTCGTGTGTTGTATGTGTAGACGGGTTAATAGCCGACGCCCCGACGGTGTCTGCGATAGTCGCGTGTATTGACTCGTGAGGTGGGCTTCTCTCAGCTCCTCGAACGAGTTCGTCATACCCAGACCTTAGAGTCTCAGGTTTGACGTGGTTACAGGGAGGTCGAGGGCTTTCATCGCTATTTTGCGCGTGATCACTTCGAGGATGTTCTCGTCATGTTTCTTGAGGTGGAGATAGGAGGTCGAGTACAGGATTCTGCTTGTTACAAAGGCATTGGCCAGCCGTAGAGCATCTTTGCTTCTTAGTCCCCCTTTCTTGTTTGAGACTCTGCGGACCATTCGGCCTACCTGGTCTCCCACCTTTTTTAGCTTGTCGAGCGTGGTCGTAGCTAGCTCACGCTGGTGAATGAAAAGGCCCAGTGCTCTAATTTCCTCTTTCTCGGGTATTGGTTCTGATCCAAGTCGTAATTCTATCTTGTCTGTGCATTTCTTGGAGGGACGAATGTGGACGAATTCGGATTTTTTTGGTGAGCACTGAAGGCCGCATTTTTTCGCGTACTCATTTACAGCGGTGGCTGCCTCCTGCAAGCTGGCCTCCATTTCTCCGAGAGAGCCCTGCGTGGCCCATATGGAGATGTCGTCCGGGTACAGCGCGTACTGCACACCCGAGACTTTCTCGAGGTGGAGCGGGAGATTTTTCATTGCCATATTGAAAAGAAGCGGGGATAGCACCGCTCCCTGTGGTGTACCTCTCGTGCCTAATAGAAAGGGACCGTGGTCTGCGTTCTGGATCCTCACGTAGGCCTGTCTGTCTGAGAGGAAGCGTTTTATATACTCGAATGCGTTCTTCCCACACCCCGTCTCCGAAAGGTGTGCCAGAATGGCCTCGTGCGTCACATTATCGAAGGCTCCCTTCAGATCTAGGGCCAGCACTATCTTATCTCCGTTCGGATGTTCTATTGGATTTAATATTTCTCTGCTATGCTGTAGCAGGACGTCTTGAGCCGATTTATTTGGCCTGAAGCCATACATCGAGTCGGCGAAGACTCGCTTATTTTCAAGATACTCGGAAAGTCTGTCTTTGACCATTGTTTCCATCAATTTGCCTATGCACGACGTGAGAGAAATGGGCCTGAGGTTGTCCGTATCGATGGCTTTGCCTGCCTTTGGGATGAAAGTTATGAGTGCCGTCTTCCATTCGGTGGGAAGAGGAACTTCGCCCGTCCAGATCGAATTGAAGTGCTCTAGCAGGGAATGGTACGCTTGGTCTGGTAGGTTTGCTAGGAGTTTTCCCGTGATCCCATCCCTTCCTGGCGTGGTCCCGCGTTTCATTCTCGCTAGGGCTTCCTTGAGCTCGTATAGTTTGAAAGGTTCATCTAGCTCAACATTTTCGTCTCCACTGTACCTGTAAGCTTCTCCCCTTTGGTCTTGGGTCGTGCTCAAGTACAGTCGGAGCTTCAGCGCTAACTGGGCCGTATTTCCTTGAAACGCGTGTATTGCTCGCTGCAGGTGTTTCTGCGACTCGGTGCGCGTCTGGTTTGGATCTATGAGAGCTCGGAAGAGACGCCATGTGTTTTTGCCAGACATCTGCCTAGCTGCCGCGTTGCACCTCTCTACCCAGTTAGCGTCCGCAAGCTGCGCCGCGTATTCTGCCGCCTCTTTTGTTATCGCCGCGATCCGGGTTTTTAGCTTGCGGTTATGTTTCTGCCTGCGCCATCTTTTAACCATGCTGCGTCTGGCTTCCCAGAGGTGGAGGAGGTGGGTGTCCACATCCGTCACCGCCTCAGAGAGCTTTAGCCGCGTTTCCGTCGAACGGAGACTGGTCAGCACCTGTTTGGTCCAGGCTTGGTATCCCTGCTCCTGGATAGAATTAACATTATATTCTTTTCTAATACCCATGCCAC
Source organism: Amblyomma maculatum (assembly GCF_055883805.1). Lineage (NCBI taxonomy): Eukaryota > Metazoa > Arthropoda > Arachnida > Ixodida > Ixodidae > Amblyomma > Amblyomma maculatum. The sequence goes on from NC_139349.1 coordinate 119,812,092, forward strand.
ACGGGAAAATTAATGTCATTCCTACCGAATGACATTTGTTCAGTTTAAAGTCATTTTTTCGACGCGCTGCTACACGACGAAAACAAATGTCATTTGTAAATGATGGCAATTGCGATAGATACACAAATGTTGGTGCGCCTTTGCGAGAATGATGAGGGCTGTGAACGAAAGCAGCCTTTAAAATCATATTTATGTCTTGCATGATTCGTAAACAGCCTGTTGATTACGTCTACCCATTACGAAGTTAGCGACTGCGCCGGTTGCGTTTGTTTACGAAAGGGTAGGGAACGTGCGCGCATCGGTGCCTGAGTGTGGAAAGCGGACTAATTGTTTCAACAACGCACATTTTGCACACTCTAAGTGCAACACGTAAAATAAGCAGCGGCTAGTGTATTGACCGACGACGCTTTTATTGAATCTTCGAGTATCGCCCGACGGCGTAGCGCACCACAGCCCCGTCGAGTCTCGTCATCGCAAGATCGTTTGCTCGGCATAAATGCCCGTCGAAAAATGCCGGATCCCATCCTCAACAAGAAAGCAGACAACAAAATAGCATCACTTGCTGTGCCGGATCCCGAGAGGCCTTACCGAAACGGTGCTGCCCGCGAGTGCGGTGGACGACGGCGCTCCGGCCGTGTGCTACGCCCTTCCTCCATGGCTACGCCCTGGTCGTCGCTAGGCCTAAACGGTTTTGCATCGAAGCCACAGTTGGCGGCGCGTTCGCAATAGTCAGTTTCCTATTCGTGGAGCTGCTTACTGTAATTTCAATGGTGTCATAAATTTTCTGATGGTAAACGGAAGGTGTAATTTCGGCGACGTATTAGCATTGGAGCTACGAACGTACAGCACGAGATCGGATGAGCTGCCTGACACCGGCGCTGGGGCTGTGAGCAGAAAATCGCTCTGGTTACTTATCACCGATCCTCAGCAAAGGTTATTTTTGAAGTTCCTTTATCCAACCGCGTATTATTTAGGGTCATCAGATTTTGACATGTTTTCTGACGGCGGCGAAAGGGAACCGCTGTGCCGGCGCCCATGGACTGCGGCAGCCGCGGCCATTGCCGCTCGCGCCTAGTGCGGTGGCTGGTTGGCTGGTAGCGAGGGTTGAATTTTTTTTTCGCGATGCTATTTGGCATGTTTCACATAATTTAATGACTAGCTACAAAATTGTAGATGCACAGTAGTATTATAATGCCTGCAGTTTATTTTGAGTATATATTCTCACTGAGTCTCTGGTGTTGAGATGACACATGCCCTCGTTTGTCGCATTCGAATGAGTTCCTCAAACTCATTCAGTGCCTAATGTCATTTTCATCGAACGTCATTACATTTCCCCGTGTGGCAGCAAACAAATGTCATTTTAAAGAAGTGTCATTCGATGGAAATGACATTAGATTTGCCGTGTGGCAGGGATATAAATTTTGCCCAGTCCGGCATCCTAGTCTGCCCCGTCGGTCTGGTAAGGGGTTTAGTGCGGATCGTTATGTTGATCAGACAGTGGTCACTACCGATTGTTTCCGCCGTATTCGTCCACTCCCCTCGCCTCGCGTTTTTTGAAAAAGTTAAGTCCGGACAAGTGTCCCTCTGCGCCGAGTTCCCAATTCGCGTGGGGTACGCAGGGTCAGTGTGTAGGGTTAGGCCTAATGTGGACGCTGCCTCCGCTAGCTTCCATCCTCGTATGTCCTCTCGGTTGTAGCCCCATGAGAGGCTCTGCGCATTGAAATCTCCTAACACTAGTAACGGATCTCGTCCCGCTTCCCTGACAGCCCTACTCAGGAGTGTGGAGAAGGTTACATTTTTTGCTTTAGGTGGGCAGTACACGTTCAGGATGTGGAGCGGCGGATCATCCTTTTTTATGGGCAGAAGAGTCACCATCACGTATGAAAAGCTGGATTGTAATTCCAGATCTATCAGATTTGCTGTGAAAGTTTTGTGCACGAAGATGCATGTTAGGGGGTCGAGTTGGAACGTTCTGTAGTTTGTGAGGCTCGCGTTCCCGCCTGGCTCCTGTACGGCCACCACTGCCGGACTATGCTCGTACGTAGAATGGTGCATCCTAAGGTCCGCTCTCTTAGTCTTTGATTTAAAGCCTCGACTATTCCACTGTGTTAAAATTATAGAACTCTCCTTAGTTCGTCCCGCCATGTTGTGCCTGAAAATTGTTATTCTGGAGGGGGAGCTACTGCAGCTTTTCACCCTCACTGATCACCCTACGCATCTTGTGAGTTACGGGATTCGTGGGTCTCCTTGTGTTAGCATACTTGCGAATCGTCATCGCTTTCGCTATCTGTCGTGATACTATGGAGGGAATGGATTCCTGTATCTTCCTTATCATAGCTTCTAGTTTGTTTTCTATGCTAGGCTCTGCGTCGCTTTCCATCGCCTCTTCTTGCTGAGGCGGCTAAGATTTAGCTAGTGCAGTTTCTAGTTTGCTGGTTAGTAGCTCTATTTGAGCTTTTAGGGCTGCTATCTGTTTTCTTAATTCACTCTACCAAATTTGGTGTAGGTGGAGAGGCAGTATTGGGAGGAGGAGGGGCGACCCCACTCACCGGCTGCTTCCCGTTCTTGACCATGCTGGCCCAGTTCCTCTCTTGATTGTTTTGTTTAGAATTTGGCTCCATGTTAATCGAAGGGGGCGAGAGATTCTCGCTCTTCTTGCTTTTTTCTTCTTTTTCTTGTTCTTGTTACTGTATTGTTCTGCTCGTTCCTTCGGAATTTCGCAGTGCAGTCTTTAGAGTTCGTAGCGTGTTCGCCGCCACATACCGCACATTTTGGATTGCACTCGTGAGGGGCCCGCAGCCCCTCTACAAACGAAGCTTGCGTTCCGCAGAGTCCGCAGTTTTCTTGCCTCGGTGTCGGGCAGGCGTCTGTCTGCCCTATGTCCCACCATGCCACACAGGTTACACGCTGGTATGGTGCGACGGTAAGTGGCTACCGGTATAGCTTCCGCGTTATACAGCACGGCTCTGGGCTTGTATTTCCTTTCGAAGGTGACCCTTGCTTTGTTCGAAGTGCCGAACTTTTGGGTCTCCAGGATTTTGCTCTCTCCGCGAAAGCTTCTCACCTTCCCTCGCAGGGATTCGGTGGTCTCCAGATTGGCCACTGTGATGACTCCGTGTACCACGTTGTCCTCACTTTGCTTTACGTGTCCACGCAGATAGAGGTCTTGCCCTTGCGTTCGGATTGCAAAGTCGCCGACCAGTCTGTCTGCCGCATGGATGCTCGACGTACCCACAATGATCAGGTTTTGGTCCGGGGACACTGTGAAGTAAAAATTGTCTGCTTCGGCCTCCCCGAATCGCTGTCGTAGAGCTAGGCCCAACTCGCTGTGTTGCAAGTTCTTCAAGTTTGTGTCCGTTAGTGGTTTGATGATTAGCACCACGTCGTCTGGTCTGAATCTGAACAGAAACTTGGGCTTCCATGCAGCTCTGACTTGCGTTGGGCTTCCGGTCGCGCGTTCACCGGGTTCTGAGTCGGGTTGCGCATGGCGGCCTTAAGCTTTGTGGAAGAAACATATAAGATATAAACCTAATTATCCAAAAGAGGAAATGTAGTTAAGGAATTTAAGGAAGCGTGTATTGACATAAAGGTAGCTGAATAGAATTGAATAGAACGAGAATGCAGCCAAAGCTGGTGGAACTTTATCTACGTTGGCAATGAGAGCGTTTTGGAGCTAGACAACCAGAGATGGCACACACAAGGGTTTAATGAAAACTATGAGAGTCTGATATGTAAAGCATATTTCTTGCCACATATAATTGTATAGTTAAGTTCAAATAAAGTTTCAAGCGCTGCGCACCACATTTATGTTTCTGTCAAGAATTTCGGAAGATTCGAAAATATGTAATAAACGACTTACACTATCGAAAACCGATCGACAGGTATTTGTATTAGTTCCAGTACCTGTAGCATAAGCTGGATAAGCATAGTGTTACGGGACGGCAAGCCGATGAACACAAAAAAAGAGAACAGAGATGATGTGCAATGATCGTGAATTGACTTGCATGAATCCCAGGGATCCTAGCGTGAGCCTTCCTGCCTGCTTCACTGCGTTTTACTCGTCCGTAAGATTACCTGGGGCCACCAAGCATTCGTCCCGATCGTGGACTAGGAGGTTCGTTGATATGGATGAGGTCCGTGACAAGACGATGGGTGTGACTGGATGATTGGAGATAGAAGAGGAAGAAGGAAGAAGCGGCTTGCCGCTACAATTATTCGCAAATTAAGCCTGGTACAGGAGGTTTTCGGGCTTGAGATTGACAAGATCCTATGGTCGGGACCCAGGCACGCACTGCATGGAATGGGCAGGAGAATGTCCTCATATCTGGAGTCGGCGGTGGGGTCATCTGGTCAGCGTGCACCTCGGTAATTTGGTAAACAGGTCAGTTGTGTCTGTAGTAGTGTCCGGTGGTTGTGTGGGTGGCGTTTCGGGACAGTGGGATCATTCGGTCTCTCCGTCGTGTCTTGCAGCCGGGGGATGGGGCTGTGTAATGGCAACGTCATCTAGGTCGGATACGGCAAGCTGGGAAACAGCCAGGCAATGCGCTCCGGAACCCGCTGCCGACAGCGAAAGCAGACACAGGGCACCAAACCTCTGGGTCAGGATGAAGAGCGACGATGACGCACCCTGCACCTCCGCCCAAATGTTGCGGGCGGCAAGCCGATAAACACAAAAGACAGAAAACAGAGATAATGTCAGATGACTGTGAGATTGTTTTAATGAATCCCGGCAAGCCTAGAGAGCGTTCCTCCCTACGCCTTCCGCCTCTTTGTCCTCATCCGTAGCAATATTTATGTATTAGCTACGATAATTTGCCTACCATAATCTGAAGGCTGTCTAGAAGAATGTATTGGGTTTCTTTAAATGACCTCAGCGAGTCGACGTGCATTTACCTCAGCTTTATTAGGCATACTTCATTCGAAACTCCTGATAGATGCCTAGATTTTGTTCTAATAGGTAAGTTGTGGTAGTTTAAGCGCCGCAGCGCCTTAAGGATGGGATATTTTGGTTCCAAGAAAACACGCATGCCTAATGTGCTCTCTGTGAACTGCACATGCCGCAGCACTGCCTCGGCAGAATGTCACTTTTTAAACGCGATAGCGGTGAAGACCCATTTCACCGAAAATCCGGCATCCGCGTTGACAGAGTTGTGAGCGAAAATCATGCGCATGGTGCTGGACGGTGGTAGTTTGTAGGTAGCATTTCTGTGTACTCGCTGGACCTACGATTTCCTGGTGTATTATTTTGCACGAGCTAAAAACTCGGGGCTCTTCTTTCATATGGACGCATTGTATAAAAATCACCCTGGTTAGTAGTATGGATCATTCAGGCTACGTCTAGGCCACAGAGGCAGCTTATACGGCTTAGTGAAGCGTGGCTTGACATGGGGGGGGGGGGGAGGGGTGAGATGGAATTCTACGCTGCCAACATGCACCCTTAGCGATACAGCTTTAGTGTCCACAATATAGTTTTGGCTATACCTATTATTACCAATAAGGTAAGAGCAGTATTTACTCTTTCTTTTCTCATAGGAGCCAGCTCGAGATTAGAGGTGACCAAATAGAGGCACCTGTAAGTTTTTTGTTCACTAGCGAACGCATGGTGGTTAACATAGATAACGAATATATCTGGCAAACGGAGCTGCAGACCATCGGCTTTCATGTTATGGAACTATGTTGCAAGGAAAAAGCTGTTCAGGTAAGAGGTTTCATGATTGTTGTGTGTATGATCCTTTTTTTTTGAGAATCAGTTTTAAAATGTATTTCTCCTATTAGTCGGCGGTCGAGCCAAAAAAGGGACAGGTAGATGGATGGTTAAGTAGGTACATGGATTGCTAGCTAGAAGAAAACAAAAGATAGAGAGACGGATACATCAATAGAAACACATATAAACGATTTTAGTTTCAATGCCTGGCCGCAGCCATCTAAGTTTGATGGTGGCGCCCCGTATGAGCTAAACTGGAAATGTCCGCTCTTGCTCCTCTTGACGCCATCTTGGGCTGTGCTGTGTGTGTTGATGCTGCGATGCGGCAGTGTAAAAGTGCTGTCTCGCGGTGCGCGTGAAAGCTGTCAGACACCTTGGTGCTATTTTGTGGTTTGTTTGAGCGCGCCAGCAAACCATATATTATGCGTTTGCATGGCGGCAGCTGTTTGGAGCAGTGCTAGCGGCCATGGCGACTGCAAAGGACGGCGCTCCGCTTTCCCAGGCTGAATTCATCCGAGTTAACTGTGAGAATGTATCTGTTGTATCTTTCACAATACATGTTTTTTTAATTATATTTTATAATCGCAATGGTAACTGTACACATAAACACAGTGAATGAACGGTATACGGACAGTTACCGAACGCGGAATACAGAGGCGAAAGATGCTTTCCGGTCATCGCCTCATTGATTTAACGTGAAGTGCGACTCATTCCGATATACGATCGAGCTGTCATGCTTCAACAATGTATACTTTAAAGTTAAACCCTAGTACAAGTACAACACATAAAAGAAGTCTAAAGTACCATCCGTCGATGTTTTTATGCAGCCTGTGCTCGTCCTGCGGCGCAACAGTGTCTTATCCCCGTCCCGTACGTCGTAGCAGCATCGTTTGCCTGACGTATTGTTGAGCAAAACGTTGAAAAACGTGCGCTCTTAGCTGCACCATGAACGCAGACGACAAATTCGCGGCACATACAGCAGCGCTTACAAAAGCGGCGCCACCCGCTGGCGCAGCGGACGACGGCACCCTCACCGAGCGCTACTCCCTAGTCGTCGATAGGCCTAATTTGTTTCGCATCGAAGGCACATCCGACTGCACTTTGTAAGTGTTCAGCGTTACAGTAAATGGTCTCTCGTGGAACTGCCCTATTGGCGATTCCATTGTATCAGTAAAAGAAAGATGTAAATTTCGGCGACTCATTAGCAGCGGAGCCAGTGTGCAGACGATGAGCCGCGCGCCGCACCAGCGGCAATGATTTGCAAAACATGTTTGTGTTGCAATTATCAACAACACAATATGGGTCAAAGATCCGCAAGAAAGACATTTTTTTTTTGCTGTCGGCAATTGTTTAAGTGAAGAACAAATTTTAGCACGCTCCTCTGGCGCTGGCGGAAGAGATCCACCGCGTACCGTTGGCGCGGAGGGCTTGCGGGCGGCACGGCCTGCCCGGCATGCGTGTTTACTGTGGCGGAGGAATAAAATGGGCATCATATTCGTGCGTCCGTCATCGTTATTAAGTCTATCTGGCTTACACAAAGCTTTCATGGGGAATAAATGAGACTGGAAAGCGGTGAAGCAGAAACATTATACAGCCGCACTCGGACTGTCGTACCATTCTTCCCGCGTATGCTCTCAACAATAATCTTGAGATTTCTTTGATTGTTTGTGGAGTCCCCGATCACGTACTGCTGTCCCGATGATATCGCTACTAATAGGGGTTGCTACAAAGGTATTTAAGCCGTCTCTCAAACGACAATATACCGAGGTGCAAGGCCGCTCTGCTATGGATGAAGCGTGCGAATGCACAGCCCACTCGGTACTGGCAACAATGGGTCGGCGCAACGAATCTGGTTAGAGTGTATTTTTCGCCTCTCCTGCTCCCACTCGGTAAAACGGTCTATAGGACCCTCGCTGCTTCGTTCGAGACAGGAATCACGGTTACGTAACAGGGTTCTTGCGCAGTCTTGGAGTGATCGCGCTCATTCCTTTTTGCAGGCGTCTGAAAGGCATCGTTTTAAGCACTTACTACATTAGCCTCCCGCTCGGAACGCATCGAACCGATTCGAAAATAAATTGTGAGGCGGAATAGTACTTAGTATGATTTAGCATAAAAAGGCTTCAGGTGGACAACATTGACAACTAAGGCGCTTGGGGCATCGCGCTCCGGTTCTTCATGAGGAACAACTTCATATACGAGGTCATCAACGGGTCGAAGAAAGTGTTATGCACCGAAATAACGGCGCAAGCGTTTTTCACTGAGTCCGCATCATCGAATAGAGTATCAAACCCGGACAAGGTAACCTGAATTATTTTCTGCAGTCCGTCAACGCTGCTTCTATTTCTCTGCATTTCGATATTGCTGCTGCTGGATTCACCCCTTGCAAGTTGGCATGCTATTTGGCGCGCTGTAAAAAAGAGGCGACATCGTCATTTCAATTCTGATCTAATGGGATAGCATGATGCCGAACGTCGTTGTCACTTCTCGTCCCTAAACGAGGCTGAACGGAGTCATGTTGGTCATGTTGGAGTCATGTTGTCAGAACGGAGTCATGTTGTGAGCTTGTCTGCAATTGTCTTGTTGAGACGTTCCGCCCTGCCGTTTGTTTAAGGTTTGTATGCAGTGGTCCGGCAGTGGTTGGTGCGAAAAAAGAGCAAGGTTATGCTGGATGAACTACGCATAAACTGCAGCTCCTATGTCTTTAATCAGAATCTCTGGTGCAAAATCTCGCAGTACTATTTGAAGAATGAAACCATTCGAACATTCAAGGGCCAAGCACGACGAACAGCAGCGGATTCTGCGTGGCGCATGAGGTAGTAAGCAGATGTGAAGAACCAGTGTCGAAGAGTAAGTGCACAAAAGGCAGCAAAGAGGGAGAAAAACGAATGCGTGGCGTATCCAGAAAGTGCCACATTGAGAAGGCCTTTCATAGAGAAGGGTGCAGGGGCAGAGCGTGGAAGGAGGACGCAAAGGGAGTAGTCAAGGACAGAAGGCTTTCTGCTGTGTGTGTCTAGACTTCTGCCGCAAGTGTGCAGGCCGGAAAATTCCGTTTTCAGCCCAGATGAGAGCAAACGCTTATGTCATCATCGCCGTCACGCGACGTTAGTTTCTTCGCTCTCGGTTGCAGTGGCAACAGTTACGCGCTTCAAAATGCATATGGCGTCATGCAAGTTCGTCGTCTCCCTCGGGTTGGAGTAATGGGGTTCATTTGGCGTCGGCATACCAGCAACGATGAACGACGCCGGCAACGCAGCAAACAGCGTGTTTGAAGCTGTTGGTGGGTTTCACAAGGTGAGTATCAGTCCCTAAAGCGTGTGCTTCTCGGCTTGAACCGAGTTTTTGTGGCAGCGAGATTTCGGAAATGCCAGTCTCAATTACGCTGACAACATAAATGCATGCGGGCATAACCAACTAGTGTGCGTTAGGACCTTTCTAAATCAATAACTCTGGTGGCAAACATTGTCCCGTTTCTGGGCAAGCCGCAGTCGAGTGGTCATCGCTCCATAGAGCGATACACAAATATACAGACAGCTGTAAAGTGTGTATTCAGTAAAACCGTTTTTCGCGGCATGGTAAAGAAGGCTGCTGGCATATAATGCGGCCCGAACAAACAGTTTCGAGAAATCCCCAAAGCAACATATTTGAGACGCCGTTGTTTCAGTCTTTCATGAGGCGACTATATGTGCAACGCAATCCTGCTGCGGCACTGCCTCACTATTTAATAGATCAGCTGCAGTACATTGTTGCGGAGTGTTCTATGGAGATTGCGGAGCCCTTTACCGCCAGTAATGTCATTTAAAGACAGCGACTGGAAATGACACATGCTCTGTATTATTTGTACCGCGGCCTAAGCAGCACTGAAGTAACTATACCGCAGAAGCATTACTACTATACCAATGCATTTATTTTACCATCTCAAAATGGCGCACTTTAGATAACGACTGTGTTGTGTGCATGTTAATTGGGCTAAATGATTGTTGTTTCCGAAACGGTTGCTTGTACGGAATCCCTCCAATGAATGCATTCATTCATCCTAAATCACAGTATCCCTTCCTCAGAACAGCTGTTACAGTCCACGGGATGGGAATGGTGTCGGTAACAACAATGATCAGCGTGCTCAAGAAAACAGTCTGACACCAATGACAACAGTGCCTCATTCTATTTTGGTGCTTTCAGGCATTGTGCATCTCCCATTGTCCTGAGCTCCGAGGCATATGCTGCTAAGCTTAATTGTTGCATAGGGCGCTTGACTATTATAAGCCAGGGGATCTGGGTTCGATCTTGGCCGAATGCAGTGCGAACTGTATGTATGATATCACCCAGGCAGCACAAAGTATTGGGCCAATGTTGTAAGTACGACGGCAAACAGTGGCCCTACATTGGGCCAGCCTAACCAGCATGCTCCCAACATAGGATATGCCAGTCAACACAATGTCCAACAATGGCCCAGACTAGCCAATGCTCTCCCAGTGTTGGCGCTGCCAGTAGCCGACACTAGCTAGCTTGGCCCAAGATGTACAGTGAGTTCCCGATATTGGCACTGCCGTACATACATAATGTGTATATTGGACCGAGATTGCCGTTGTTCCTCCAATAATGGTCGCACCGGGTTTTAAAACTGGCTATAATGGGCCAAGCTGTCCTGAGTTCCTCCGTCATTGGGTTCTCCGTTTTTGAAAACTGGCTACAATGGACCAAGTTGTCCTGTGTTCTTCTGGCATTGGATGTTCCGGTTTTTAAACATGGCTACAATGGACAATGTTATCCTCTGTTCTTCCAGTATTGGATGTTCAGTTTTTTAAAGATGGCTGCAATGGACCAAGTTGTCCTGTGTTCCGCCGTCGTTGGCCGTTCCTTTTTTAAAACTGGCTCCGATGGACCATGTTGTCTAGTGTTCTTCCGGCGTTGCCCGTTCAGTTTTTAAAACTGGCTACAATGGACCAAGGTGCCCTGTGTTCTTCCGACGTTGACCGTTCCGTTTTTTTAAACTGGCTGTAATGGACCATTGCAATTTGTCTTGTGTTTTTCCTGTATGAAAACTGCCCACGATGTACGACTTTGTCCCCTGATCTCGCAATTGTCATTGCCATCCTAAAAACGCAGCTTTAATGGGCTGCCGAAGTGAATATTTTCCGTTGACCATTCAATCAAAACAAATTCTCCATTTTTAGGTTTGAATACACGTGCGCTGGACGCCAAACCGCAGCATTTAATTTCGACAACATTTCAGCCGATCGTTCGGACCTCACAGAGTACCACGTACGGGACGACAATTACTATAACGCATTCAAGCACGTACCGCTGCAACTGTCTGGATTCGTCTTTTCGGTGCTCTCATATGCGGCGCACCTTTGGGGGTCAGCTATATGTGTTTACGGTTTTAGCCTATTGGCATGCATGCAGATTTCGTCGCAGGCGCATACGTTTGTCGCACAATTATATCTAATGATAGCACGACCGTGCGACCACATATGTATACCCCAGTCCGGCTAGCACTCACGACCCAATATGCCTGTATTGGACGCCGATTACATCCCTGCATCTAACTTAACCTATAGCGCAAATCCAGTTGTCAGTGAGAACGCGCATAAAAACGAAATCGTGTCGCCATAGCATGTTCATGTGACATTATATTAGTGATTAGAAGGTAGCTTTTTCATTGACGAAAAGGAAAACGTTGCCTCAAGTTGAAGGAACAAATGACCATTTTCTCAGCGACGTTTTTGTTCTAGTGCTTTTGTATTATCCATAAGGAACTACGCGCAGCATCGTCTGTTTACCTGGAGAAAGGACCGAATACGATGGCGGGTGTGCAGCCACGCAAACGACAGCGGCAGTGCCTACGATTCGCACATCGCCGTGTACAGCGTGCTGTATAATCGCGCGCCGCCCGCATTCAACGACCTTTCATCCGCGAGGACTGGCCTCGGAAGACGTTTTTATCTTCAAAGAGAACAAATAACTTCATTTATAAAAGATTATACGTCATAGCTAAGTCAACAGGTATGCCGCCGCTGCCGCCGCGATGTCTATGCACGCTGTGAGCGAAGCTACACGGCCGTGGAAAGTCAGAAACATGAAATATCCGTTTCAGGTAAGCTTCGCTTGTAAACTGGGGAAAACATGGCGAAGCCCCAGCACACAGCTTTGTTTTCTCGCAAAATCTCTTATATAGAGTTTAATACAGCTCGGGTGAAAGTAAGCCGAAGAGCCTTCGCTCACGCAGCCGTTGCCGCAGGTTTCATGTGTGCGCGTTGCACAAATTCCACGCAATTTCGCATCTCGCAAGCTACGCTGCAGCACCGCGATGTGGTGGTGCTAATGCGCATTTGGCACAAATCAAGGAGTCTGCGCTCGATTGTGCTAGGAAATGATAGCAGCGCCGCGACGAGAAAACTGGGGCATCGCGATCGAAAGAAAAATGAAAGCCCAGCTACTCAGCTTGCGCCTTGCTCATGTATACAGACATGACATTCGCTTCCAGGGAGAAGCCTCTGCTATGAAAATGAATGCAATGCAAATTTTGTCAGAGGTACCTATTACGGCTGGAAAAGCAATTTTCTAGCACATGTGCAGTAGCAGTAGTATGTAATTAGTTTATTATATATCCAAAAGGAAGGAAAAGGTGTTTGTCAGCCCCGGTAGTATCTGCTATCTGATATCTGAAGCACCTGAATTGGGACGGCAGAAATAAATGGGTAGTGAGGAAGCAGAAGACGAAATCAAAGAGGTGAGCGATAGGGAGAAAAGAGGAAAAATAGATATATACACTATGGCACAATGTGCAGAATCGCGGGCCTTAGCAATAGCTCCAAGTGCAGAGGATCAAAGGTATGTGCTGTAGTGGCGTTTCCACATCGTGAAACAAGCTCCATATGCTTGAGCTAGCTGCATATAAGTGGAAGTGGCACATAATATGGAATTAGGGAAAACAACACTGCATGTACTGCCGTTCTCTTTCTCCTTGTGAATGTTATGCTGACCCTCATCAGAAGTCTCAAAAACAGTACAATTCATACAGAGGCTCTCTGAGAGTGCACTTAATTTGAGCACTACATTCCAGCAAAACCCTGTAACACTTTCCATAGCGACATTTTAAATGATGCAACAGCCACATAAAATCTTTTGTAGCCATAGGATTCATTTTGGGATTAGCTGCAACGAGATTGCTGATGCATGTGCCATATGAGCTGATAAAAGAAAAAGTAAGGAAATAAGCCTGTCCCAAGAAACTTCGTAACGCCCAGTGTAATATCCCAAAGATAAATAATGGTTGGCATATGGAATATGAAAGCAAAAAAATCCACCAAGCCATATGCTGAGTATGTAAACAGTAACAGCATTGTTCAAAGCAGCTTTATGCTGTCTCAAACAAGGCAATGACACTGTAGCATGTAGTTCTACTTACCCGCTTTAAAAGAGATATGTATACGAGTAAAGTTAAAAAGAAAAATATGTTTCGGGTTTTCAGAACAGGAATGAATATCATCATCATCATTATCAGCCTCACTATACCCACTGCAGGGTGAAGCTCTCTTCCATATTTCTCCAATTAACCCGGTTCTGTGCTAGCTGTATCCACTTGACCCCTGCGAACTTCTTAATCCCATCCGCCCACCTAACTTTCTGCCGCCCCCTGCTACGCTTTCCTTCCCTTGGAATCCAGTTTGTTACCCTCAGCGACCATCGGTTATCCTCTCTTCGCACTACATGTCCTGCCCATGCCCATTTCTTCTTCTTAATTTCTACTAGAATGTCATTAACTTGAGTTATTTTTCTGACCCACTCTGCACACTTCCTATTTCTTAATGTTACCCCTACCATTTTTCGTTCCATAGCCCTCTGAGTTGTCCTCAACTTAAGTAGAACCCTCTTGGTTAGCCTCCACGTTTCAGCCTTATAGGTGAGTACAGGTATGATGCAATACTACTGGACAGGCCGCCATTGGAAACTGACCCTGGTAACGTTTAACGCTAGAACCCTAGCTAGTGATGCTAGTTTAGCAGTGCTGTTAGAGGAACTAGAGGGTATGAAATGGGATGTCATAGGGCTTAGTGAGGATGGTTGTTGTCAGAAACAATTATTTCTCAAAGAATGCTAGGCCGCTGAAGATATGTAAGCCAGAATCACTTTTGAAAGGTTGTTTTCTTGTTGAGTTGGCAACGAGTATTAGAGGTCGAAATATGGTTTATTCAGTAAGCATTATGGCAGGCAGCATAAAATGCTGAACGCTATTTTCATGTTCACAAGGTACATATGAAGACATTGAGGAAAACAAATGCGTTTTCAATCTTATACTATTCAGACTACAATAAATGCTGATGCTCATAGTGAGAAGCTTACCACAGCAATTTATCCTTGGGGCACACTGTATAGTTTTTGCCAGCTTATAATTATACAAGTTGTTCAATAATTTTGAAAAGTGAGAGATGCACACATCTAATTTTGCTTTGTCTGCAATTTAACACTTGACAGATACAAAACAAATAGAAAGTACTGTTTGTAAGCTAACTCAAAACTGTCTGATTAAGTATGACTGGGGAAAAGTGGATGCATCATGGCCACTACACTAATGAAAATCATGCCAAAGAAATTCTTGGAGGTAGTGAAGAACTCATCCCATACAAAATTTTATTGCTGGAACATCTTTGCTTACCCATATATAAGTGTCCTAATCAATGTTATCAGAACAAGTATGATAAGCGACCATGTCACAGTTTCCTGAACATCAAAAATAAACGCAGCTATAAGGAGGAGGTGGAAAAACACAAGGAGTTGCTTCAGCCTATGAGTGGGGTCTTCATTCCAGAGCTCCACTGACATTACCTAATGAAATGATGTCAATTTAAGGAAATAGCAGAACTCATTTCTGTTCATTCAGTGATGTTTTACGACTACTGTCAGCTCTCTAAGAGTTACTGAAAGAATAAAATGTCTACAAGAAAAAGACTAACCATGAAGGCAAAATGCAACTTGGAAAGGAGGAACCTGAAATACTTTCACACTTGTAAATCTTTCATATACATCGATGTCATATGTGCTATGCATTATACTAACAATCAGCCAGATGTGTTCTGGCTGTTTGGATCAAAGGTTTCATCATGGCTGCAGCTGAACATTAAAATATTGATTCAACAAATCTGTAATGCATTACCTAAGCCCTCTAAACTGCATAGAGCCCAAGTGCTTTTTGCAAAAAAATGACAATCAGCAGATCAACATCAGGTCAATAAATATATTAAAAAATGCGATAATTCTAAGTATAATGAAATAACTATGCACCATCATAAGAAGCAGAGCTAAAAAACAGGACACAGAAAAGAACACAAAGACAAAGTGAGCACAACCAATCTCAAAAATTGTGCTATGGCCTGTTTTTTTTTTTGCTTCACAAGATGAGGACCAACTATCGAGAAAATACCGTCTCAAGAATTCCATCAGAAATAACTAATAGTGCTTTATAACTTGTGGTGAATTACATTTCCTGCATTTCACCGTACCAAGATAAGGCACAGGACAAAAGGCAGATGCATGCGGTTGTACTCGACATTTGTTGAAAGCATTACAGCACCCATATAGCCCTCCGCTACCGACTTGTTCTCATCTATAATCTAAACAGAATAAGAGTGAGAATGCAGCCATATGCTGAATTAAAATATGTGCTTAAAAGCTAATCAAACAATCTCGCTGGATAACTTGAATTGCAATCAATAGTGCCTCTGTCGATAAGACAACAAACAATGCAGTCAAGTTATTTTCTGAATACAGAGAGAGCTAAGTGTATCAAAGAGGAACTCTCATTTCTGTTCGAAACCCTGCAATCATGCCTTGTATCTGGGAATTGTACAAACTTTCACTTTATACTGCGCACATCACTGACTATAGTAATCATATAGAGCAAAGGAGGTTAAAAAACAAAGGTGAGCTTGGCAACCTGTGTTCATTATATTTTTGTTGTCCTGTCCTTTACATTAAGGTTAGCATAATTGCAGCCCCACAGTTCACTTCTATGAAGTAGACTTTCTGCTCTTGCCTCGGTAGTGCGAACAGCACGACTATGCAAATAATATAGCTTCCTAATAATATAGTAATAATAATTATATAGTGACTGTGAAGCAAAGAAAAGGGTCAAACGGCATGTGAAATGATTGAGTTTGATCAGGCCATATTTCAAGTTAGGGGAACAGATTTGTGATTTCAACACCTTAGAGGCATCATCTACTTGTATAGCAGAATTACGAGGTAATTTAAAAGCAGACATTAATGTGTTATTATGAAGGTCAAGCCAACCTAATGACATACTTGCGGTAACAAGCTGACAATTTTTTTCTAAACTGAACTTCAAGGAATAGGAGAAACAGTGCAAGTGGGAATTGTGTAAGAAAGCATAAGATCAATGAATGAACTAATGGCACACTACAGTTTCGAAATTTCTTCTTGCATTCATAACCAAGTGCTTGCTTATTCATCCTGCATCGCAAGTTAATGGAAAGCTCCACTTTTGCAAACATCGTGAAATCGGTAAGCTTGGGTAACTACAAGTGGTTAATACTATTAGCAGCTGTCAGTTGTTTGGCATAACTTAGTTTTTCAATGATACTCTCACGATGCACTGCAGTTTTTTTTTTTTTTTCCCAAAGCTGCCAGCAGGCAGGTAGTGGATTGCCAGACTTGTAAAGTATGATTGCAACCATGCAAAACAGCTTTTGCAATGTTTTAGATTTTAGTAAGCGCTTAAGGCTCAATTTCCAACTTGGATCCACACATAAGTGTGGCCTAAACGGTCAGCAGTTTTGATCTTCATTGCCCACCATGCACACTTGCTGCTGTTGCCCTGGGCACAGAGTTGAATACACGAACATTACAAACCAATGAAGCTACAAAGGAATCGTTTTGATGCTGAACTCTTTTTTTTTTCCGCCTTCAAGTAACCACTTCCGTGAAGTAATTCTACTTCAATAAGATATGTAGCTATAAATAATTACGTACACTGCCTCCCGGCAGCGAATACAAAATTTCAAACGTACCAATGGTTTTTTTTTTAATTTTTTTTCTAAACAGTAGGTGCGATCTTCGCCGCTCCACGCCCAAATTCCGAACACAGCTTCATGCACTTTCTTCCAGACGAGACAGCCACTCGAGGAAAGCTTCGAAATGGGTGTTTCCGCTTCACTGTGCCCTCCTCACATACAATTGCTGCGTGCCAATCTACAAACACAGGCGTTTCTCGCTTCGTTTTATGGATGAGTGACGCACTTGGCCCATCGTACACGACACGCACACAGGCACGTAGAAACACGGCTTATTTATTTACAAACACGGGGGTTCCTCGCATCGGCTTATTAATGAATGGCACGCTTGTGGCCGATCGTATGAAACGTGCGCTCGCGCGCTGAAACACGGATTATCTACAAACACAGATGCTTCTCGCGTGGCATGCTTGAGGCTGATCGTACACGACCATAACCTCATTTGACACGACATGCACACGCGCACGTACACAGCTTGTCACACGCCATGAAGCTTCTTGGTGTTCCGACGGCAAGGCAGGTTGCTTCAGTTGTCACTTGCGACGTTGCACTCAAGAGTATCACAAACGTTTACACATTTTATACGGGTGCGATCAAAAATCAGCTGACCGGGGATTGCCAAACCCACCGAGATTATCCCTCTCAAAGCGCGCCGTCTGTAGCTTGCAGTTTAGTTCATAATTTTACCGCTGTCAGTTAGCGCTGCATACCATATACTAAAACAAAAGTAACAGAGTGAGAAATAGTAATTGTTTCTAATTTTGAACCCATTAGCTTTTAAATATTGTTAAAATATTAAGTAGTGTTAAAAAGGCTTAATATTATAAATAGTAAGCCATTGGAGAAGTTAATAAATAAAAACAATATGAGTGAGTAAGAGACACTTAACGGCCACTTGGCGAACCGGTCACGAAAAATGTGGTCGAAAAATGGGCTTGCGACGTAGGTGGGCGCAACGGCCGCGGCAGCCGCGATACTCTCTGTGTACGCAGCTTTGCTGTTTGCAAATACACTGCTCGTAAGCTTGTATGCTTGTATGATGTACTTGTACGGTTGAATCTGGAGATGGCCACATTTCCCGGGCGCACGTCCAGCGTCTTCAGAGCAAAGTAACGACGTAAGGACGAGCGCGGTGCTGTCATCACTAGCAAAGCCGGTGAGTATTTTGCCCGTTGGTTTGATTTTCCGCTCGCATTCCATTCTTGCTGGGCTGTAGGGTACTGGACGCAAAAATGAAAAAGCGAATCTGACACAGCGCATTGTACAAATGTGGAAATTACAGACTTTGGATCGCGCGTCGCGGAGTGAAATGCACGTGCAATTTCTCGAGCGACCGTTGTGGGCTACATTGAATGAGCAGGGATTGATTTTGACAGCGTATGAAGAATAAAAACGGAGAGGGCCACAGCTAGTTTACAGCGCGTATCTATTTATGCAGGTACATGAGTTGTTGCTTCGCGCTTCTTGAGAGACCCCCAGTGAGCGATTCTGAACACCGCGTTGACGATAGCCACATATAAACCCCAAACGCGTACAACTCGGCGGCTTGTGAGGGCTCGTACTGAGAAGCAGCGTGCTAAATTCGACTCGATATAAGGTGAGGACGAAATATTTTGTCAGGACGCGAACTCATTTTCTTTATTTTGAAAGAATGGTGAGTCGGCTACCTCCGCAATGATTTTATAATGATTTTATGGAAGAAGTAGGTTTTCAATACAACTGCAGCTGGCACCAGCTGGCACTTGGTAACCGCGGTTACCAGAACTTTGTGTTTTATTTACTGCTAACATGTTTCAGAATTCGTAAGTTTATAATTGGAAAAATTATCCTAATAATCGTAGTAATTTCATTCATAGTATGCACCTTAGCATTGGCACGTGGCTGTGTACTATAAACTGACGGGTGCACTCTCGTGGTAATGATTTGTTGCTACACTACGTATATATTTATTTGCAAACACTGAAACATGGAATTCTGGGCTATGGGCAGGTTTACACGAGGCATTATACGTAGAAAATAACGGTAGGTGAGAAAAAGGATTATGACAAAGGCCTGAACCAAATAGCACAAAATTTAATTATGCGTTCACCTTTGGAGATTAATTTATTTTAAGACTGTGCCAAACTAACATTAGTGTAGTGTGCTGGTTCCAGTTAACAAACTATTAGATTTTGCTAATCTCAAGAAAGTGGCGTTTAGATCGTAGAAAACTACTTAAGCAACTGCGGTAAGGTCTCGACAAATGCCTGGCACATACAGGGTGGCTGCACAGTTTAAAAGATCACTGAACAGGGGTAGAAGGGGAGCCTGAGATCTTAACCCAAGCCAACGTTTCGACAAGTGGATTTGTCGTCGTCTAGCTGCCCAAATGAAGACAAGTCCTCTTTATAAAACTGTGGCTCGACTTGCAAACTGAGGCTTCCTCTCAACCTTCGTTCGGTGCTCTGGCACATACAGGGATACAAAAGAAAAAATTCACAGTTCAGAGTTTAATGCGGGGAAACAAGTTTAAGGCCATGCGGCACATTAGTAGTACGCCACGCAGCAGCCTGAAAATGTCTTGTAATAACCTCTGTGTGAATGTGAAATTTGAATTTCCTTGTAGGGAGCCAGTACTAATGCTTTTAACTATCTTGCTTGAGGTTAATTTTCTTTATCGAGCCAGCACGTTGTCTCTCTGCCATACTGATATTGCTGCAGGACTAGAAAAACTTTATTGCCATATGAAATATACCTTTAGGTGCAGCTATTGCCTTGTTTAGTTTTATTTCATCTGATATAAAGGCAAAAAAATGCACCAATTTTACCGTACATCTTCATGCAGGTGTTAAAACTTGGCATCTGATGGAGCCCGTCTCCCAAGCTTCATAGCTGGATCTTTGTAACAAAGACTGCAGGCATGGTTCATGCTGGAAGCTGCACTTTCCAGCCATTCAAGGTCTGCACTGCATGGATGCTACTTTCATTTCTGGGCACATCGCTACTCCAGTCTGTAACATGGTACAGTGCTGTTTTGCTGGGCCATTGTTATTTGTATAGGTGCGTTATTGTGAGCCTCAATTGCATCATGTATGTTTACTGGATTAATATAGACATACTCATGTTACTTTTGTTAGGGCCATCAGCATGCTTAACCCGAATGCTCAACAGCGTGCCCTAAACTGACGCAGGCATTGCAAAGTGTTGGCCACTGGAGCTGAGACAAGGCCTCAGCATATTTGTGGTGGCTGACGACAGCTGGAGTGCAGTTTGATACAAGTTGTTTTCGACTTTCTGAGGGAGTGCACTCTTGACAAGGCTGTAACGCTGCAACTGCATTTTGCTCGTGTCTGCAGCTGAACATGTTACAGTTTGCTTATCTAGTCAACCTTACATGCTGTGTGTGACTGCTCGTGCTTCCTTTTTTTTTTTTCCTGCTTGAAACAAAGTTTAGGAAAGGAGGAGCGAATGTGGATTAATGATGTTTATAAAGTTGAATGACAAATACATATGCTGGCTACAGTTCAGCTTTTTGAGGCCAAACTTCTTTATTCTCAGGTTCATGACTTCATGAGCTTTGATTCTAAACCTGAAATTTGCATGAGCAGTCACACATCATGTCAAATTGCTAAGCAAACTTCGTGTTTTCTGTGTGCGCATGTAATTTCTTAGTGTGTAATTTTCATCTGAATACTCAGTACACTACAGAATGCTTGCACGTTTGGTGTTTTTCATGTAAGTTATTTATTGAAACTGAGGGGAAATAGTCTCTTCCCGAATAGTACATATCAAAGGTGAAACTATAGCCTAACAGAAAAACACACTCACATGGAAGGCAACAAGACACAAGGTTGACCAACAACTCATCCTTATTCCAGGGCGCAGACGAATATAAACGTGAAAGGGAGAGGGAATGTGGGGCATTATTAACACAAAAAAATGACGTGCGTGAGATTAAAAGCTAAAACCAATGTGAGGAAACGCGGCTGAAACACCAGCGCCGCGATAACAAAAGGGGGGTGGTGGGTGGAACAGTGATGGCTGGAGACACCAATGAGAGCCAACTTAGTCAAGCACTAGGGTGCTAAAAACTTGTACAACTGTCCGAGGTATTTCTTCTTTTCGACGAGTGCCACAAGACAGTGCTGATGAAGATCCCCGTAGTCATTAATTGCCACCGCTTCCAGCGCTGCCTGCATTCACTGCACATTCTTGTTGTGGGCTCCCAATGCTTGCAGTGTTGAGACAAATGCCCCCCTCCCGAGAAGCATTGTTGGAATACCTTGCGTGCTTCTTTGCTCATTCATTATAGCACCTACCAATCTGTTTTACGTACACTTTACCACACTAGATGGGAAACTTGAAGCCAACACCACTTCACAACCACGCATATCGCACCTGGCCACCTTTTCAATATTATTAACCTTTGAGCACATTAAAACGCTTAGGGGGGCATACATCTCAGCACTGCAAGCATTGCAAGCCCACAGGATCTGCCCACTGGTGCACGAGCTGACCTGCTTGGCTAGGAAGAGCACCCAGGTAACTCAAAACGTGCTGGAAGCAGTGGCAATTAATGACTATTAGCATGGCCTCTGTGGCACCTACTGAAGAAGAGCAGAAATGTCTTGGACAGTCCTACAAGTTTTTAGTGCCCTAGTGTTTGACTAAGTTGGTTTTCTTGTTTGTGCTTCTAGCCGCCCCAACCTCTCCCCCCCTTTTTTTGTTGTCGTCGCTTGTGTTTAGCCACATTTCTTCACGCATTGGTTTTAGACTTAATCTCTTCCAGGTTGGCCTTTTACAGCACCCATGTTCATACATTTTCTTCTTTATATTCTGCTCTTATCCTGCGGCATTGACTTCATTTATTTCATTGTGACAACTGAGTGCATTTTTCGTGTTAACGCCCTTCACTTCTTTACCCTCTTCCTTTTGCTTTCATATTCTTCTGCATCCTTGAACAAAGATTAGTTGTTAGTCAGCCTCATGTACTTTCGTATTCCTTGTGTCTTTTTCTGTTAGGCTATAGCTTCAACTTTGACATGAAACAACTAGCTCAGATCTAGATCATCCTGGAGTAGTAAATGTTCTGGCTAAAGATTTCATAATACTCAAATATTTCGAGCTGAGTTTTTAAAAGCTTAAAGATGACACCTTGAACTGAAAAAAAAAAGAACTAAATTGATAATGAATGATTTTGTAGTGACAAGTTCTTCATGCATAATATAGAAGTACAGCTCATATACATTTTTTTTTTCAGAAATTTTTAAGGTTTTTATTATTTTTATGGACTCTTAACTCCCTGACAACTTTCTTGTGTTTGACAGCGAAGGCTACACAAGAAAGGGAATGAGTCCAGCCTTTGTCTCCATGCCACTGACAGTGGGTTGTTCAGGGGAGGGGTGATGAGGGGAGGTTGAAAGGATGGTGCGGGTTTTTTGCTGTCCCGACAGTATGGGGGCAAAAGCCTATTTCTTTCCCTTTCTTGTGTAGCCTTCACTGCATAGCCACTGAGTTTTCCATGAATACAGTCGTACAGTAGTCAGAAAAATTCAAAAGGCTATCACATAATAGGATCTTTAACCCCTAGATAGGGAAATGGCTTTTGACTGTAGTAAATGCTGCAATTATAAAAAAAAATTGAGAGGGTCAAGCATCCAGATGCATTCAACATGGAATGGCCATAAAGAAAGGATGTGTTATTATTGTGGTTACTGCACTGTTCTGTCAGAATAATCTCGGGTTCTTCCTGTATGCATTGTAAGTGCACATTATTAGCCATGCCTATAGAAAAGCTGCTACATTATGAACCCACTGTGCATGGCATTTTCAAGCTATTAAGTTTTCTGTATCATTCTTGCAATGTGCCTGAGAGCCACCTTTATAACTGCAGGTGTGGTTATGGCTGGGCTGCTTGTACCACTCAACACCGATTTGGTCCTGGAAATTGCTGGAACACCTTGGATGCGTGAAAGAGCTGCTGTCCAGGGCCTAACTGCGGAAGCCTGTTGCTACATTGCAGGCTCAACTACCATGGAGCACACCATGGCATTTTAGTCGACATATTCAAAAGTAAGTGAACTTTCCCAGTAGAAATTCTATTATACTGAATATATTTTCAGTATTTTAGGATATGTACTTAGTACTTAGATCATCTTAGCATGAGCCACTTTGGTGCTTTAAACCCCATGAACCAAGCAAGGCTGAATTTGAGAAAGATGGCTTCAGAGTATGAAAGAGCACTGAAGAAGGGTAGAGGAGAAGCCTCAGTTCGCAAGCTGAGCCAGTGTTGTGACAAGGGGACTTGTCCTTGTCTGGGTAGCACCATCATAACTAGCAGGGTTTAAATGCACTTTTGCCTCAGAAGAACGAAAGCTAGGCAGGGAGAAGAAAAAAGCAGGGCAAGGAGTGAAAGAATGTTTCCTCGGGGTATGAATTTATGAGCCTGGAACCGGTGAACCCTGTGACCTGAAAACGAAAATAAAAAGTGGCAGTAGCAGAAAAAGGTATAATTCAAGGTAGATAATCACTCAGCATTTAAAGCAGGTTTAAGGGGTACTCAACTTTTGACTTTTTTTTGGGGGGGGAGGTTGTTTTCGTAGTCCGGTTTGAGCGAAGGACCTGCAGATGCTCCCTTCGTCTGATGCGTGCATATGAGTGCATTGAGACAATTCAATAAAAGCTTGGTAGGGTAGTAAAGGAAACAAAAAGATAGTGTGGCTAGATATTGTTAATTTTCGTAAGGAGCAAGAGAAAGTCACTGCTTGCAATGGAAGTCGGCATCGCAGTGTAGTAGCGCAGTCCCGAGTCCCATCGTTCCGTGCGGTGTGCGCCACCAGCAACGACAGGCATTGGCATTGCCATTGCATGACACATCTCCAGGGATTGTTGCCTCATGCTGTTGCGCCTGTATGCGCAAAAGCATCGCTGCCGCTCGGCGATGCCTCCGCTCGCCACTTCGCTGTAAGCGAGTCAAGCTCTTCGTGCACTTCGAGTAATGCGGCTTAAAATGAATGCGTTTGGATTGGGACCGAAAGATATTTCGAATGAAACGATATCATTATAACGAGGGATTACTGTAGTGCAAATATCTCGAAAGGAAAATTAGAATTCCTTACATACATTCCCTCTGCACTATAGCTAGTAGGAACAACACTCCCATAAAGCATTAATTGTACAGTTTATTCTCAGCGTGTGTAAAATCCACTACCCCCCCCCCCCCTCTTCTTCAGACAACAGCAAAGCTGCAAGTGTTTTTCTAAACACGTTTCCTTGTCACCACTGCTTTGGTCCACTTGAATCCTTTTCTTCAGATAATGTCTCGCTAGGCAGGTGTAGTCTACTCTGATTTGCTTTTTTTTTTCTATTGTCCTCTTCTGGAAAGCTCAGTATTCCTCTGTGGCCATATATCTTGTTAGATCTCTTTACGATGCCTGTCTGTACCCTTTCAAGAAACAGGTGTCATAATCCAACCTGCTTCAGGTGGTTATCTTGTAGCTTATCCTGCTGCTGCCACTCTTTATTTTCGTTTAGGTCACCTTGTCACAGGTTGCAGGCTCATAGAAATTGATACCCAAGAAAATATTCTTTCACTCCTAGCCCTGCTTCAAGCTTGCATCTGTACAAGACATGGCAGAACAGAATTTGTCAAGGTACATGGGTGCCTTCAAACGTTATTAGCACTTACTTGGTCTTTCTGATCATTCAAGTGGAAAGGATCGTCGCATGCCGCGGTTGAAGAGTTTATAAATGTTCGGTTTCCGAAAGACCTTTTCCAGTTTCGTGAATTACGTCCCGGTACAAATTCACGGGGGCCATCATGCAAGATTGGATGATATGAGTTTTGGCTTGAATGAATAACGAGGTAACTGCTGCTACCTTTTGCGCAGTGAATTCGTTGGTGGTCTTCAGAAGGATGACATTCTGGTGGTACTTGATTTTCAGAGTTCTTTCTAGCCCTCCCTCTTCCCTACCTGGCTTTTGTACAGAAGCAAAGGTGCATTTAAATCCTGCAGTAATGATTGAACTGCCCAGATGAGAAGTTCTCTTGTCAAAATATTGGCTCAGCTTGCAAACTCCAACTTGCCCTAGACCCTTCTTCACAGCACTTTTATAAACCAACCAGCCTACTTACTTTAGCTTGCGTAGCCATATACTATAAAAAAAGATGTTCACTCTGTCAAGCAACAATAAATTGTGGATTGAGGTGAAGATGTTTCTGACATAGAGTGCTGCACCACTGTCAGGCTAAGTTAATGTACACCTTCTTTTGACCCTATGCAGCATTTTTAAACATCAACTTCTGCCTAGTGCATGATATGGAATTTTGTAGGCTGTGCACCAGCCTTAACTTTGCATAATTTTGAGTGTCTGCTGCAATAGTCTAATGTGACTAGTGGTGGTGATCCACTTGGTCTGAAGCAGCCTCAGTTGTAATGCCACACCTTGCATTGACCAAGGAGCGGCACCTAATGTCTGCTGGCTGTCTTGCCCGTGTGTGCAAACTGTTCAGCTATGGTATACAAAAGCACATAGAAAGTTCTGTTGAATTAAAGCAAACATGGAATGCATGTTTGAAATGAACAATGCCAAATAAAGAAGCAGAAGTGAACTGTTTTGTGACTATATTTCAGCAACCCTTTGGCCTTCAGTTATGACCAATACAATAGTTAAGCAATTAAACATACTTATGCAAAAAATATGGTTCACTGCATTTCCTACCTGTTATATCACGAGATGTAAGTTTGGTTTGGCTCTTTAGGTTTAATGTCCCAAAGTGGCTAAGGCTATAGGAGACACCATAGTGGCGGGTTCAAAAAAATTTCGACCACCTGGGGCTCTTTAATGTGCACTGATATCGGACAGCACAGGGGCACCTTGCTTTTTCCATCCATCAAGAAGCGGCTGCTATGGCCCAGATATAAAGTGCTAACCGCATGAGTGACACTTCACGGCGGTGGGCTGAAGGCGCGCGTCTTTGGGGAAAGGCCGTGGCGCTGCTCTAGATCAGCCGTCGTCAAACTGTTCTCTCTCATTCCTTCCGCGCGTGGCTCGAAAAACGTTGCGCATCAAATTGCCGAGGGTGGCGCGATAGTCTTTGGGGAAGGACCAGTGAAATTGGAGTTCGATGTACGACGCAGCTTCCCTATACTTTTGCATGGAGTTTTCAAGGGGATATTCCACGAGTTTGATTGAACCATAATTCGAATTATCCTGGTTCAGCTCTAGTCATTATCTGCGAGTACTTGCCAAATCTACCCTATCCCATCATATTTTTCGTTATTTTTCTTTCGTTGTCTAGATCTGTTGTTACTGCCTGTCCTAAGTATATACCGGGTGTCCCAGCTAACTTGAACCAAGGGTTACAAAATAATATATTTGAGGTAGGTCAGTGAAACCAAATGCATACAACTGCCAGCCTGTTTGCGCACTACAGGCAATTTTTTGTTTTGCATTTACTTAATGAGCTAATTAAGTTAATTTCTCTAATTTTTTTAATATCGACTTTAGACCAAACATGTGAATTGGAAAGTTGTAGAGCACCTTCAGAAACCCCCATTCCATTAACTGCGATAAAGAAAGTCTCACGTGTATCTTTTTTTCCGGGCTCAGAAGAAAGCGCGCGAAATACAAATAATACCACGTGACTAGCGCATTTGTGCGCCGCGATTGTGGTGCTCTCAGTCGTGGTTTGAGCGAACGACATAAGCTGCGGCTGTGACCCGATGGTCCCGTTGCAGCGGCAGGCAGAAATGTTGGCGATGGTTCGAGCGAGCTCGAGCTCGCCCGTCGCCACCGCGATTTTGGCCAGGCCTGCGCACCGCAGCAGCCTACATCACGACAGGCGGATGGCGATAAAAAACCGGCAAATGAAGGTGCAGCGCTAATTTTAGTCGAGTCACATGATGTCATCTCGCCCCTTTACCCAAGCCTGTATGCGCAGATTCAGTGGCTCATCCGTTTGTCGTGACGTTCGCTGATGGGAGAGAAGGAGGCATTGTTAGAATGTCGGTGGTGTCGGCTCGCCGCTCTCGCTGCTACTGCACCGTCACGTGGGCCGGCTGCCTGATGCGGGCGAAGAAGCCATCGCAGGCATATCGGCCTGCCGCTTTAACGGGGCCAAGAAGACACGGCCGCAGCTGATTTCGTTCGCTCAAACCACGACTGAGAGCACCACAATCGCGGCGCACAAATGCGCTAGTCACGTGGTATTATTTGTATTTCGCGCGGTCGGAAACCCCCGTTTCAATATTTGCGGTTAGAAACCTCATGTGTACCTTTTTTTCCGGCTGCAGATAAATTCCGGGTTATGTAGATACCGAAAGCGTTACCAGCCCATTCGCGCACCTCGATTGTGCTGCTCACAAGATGATTTTGAGCAGACAAAACAACCTGCCGCTATGATGGCCAGCCCCATGCATGAGTAAGGGTGATATGCTGGTGATAGTTGCTTCGCGTCGGCCCTTTGGCGCACATAAGGCTCGAGTTACAATGAGCGCGCCGAACTTTTGCAATGCGGATAATGACTACAAAGCGGTAAGGATACAAATGAGTGGAACAGCATTTTTTAGCTGTAAAATACAAATACAGTCTTGTTGGACGAATGTGCTGGCGCGAACGAAGAAACCATAGGCAACTTGTAGGTCTAACGCTACACAGGGCTGTCGAGCCAAGCCAAGTCCTCAATTGTATTGTCCAGGAATCTGATTTTTGTATTTTCGTGGTTTCCTGCTGTATCTGGCGTTCAAAATGCAGACGTGAGGGTTCTTTATCGCAAATAATCAAACGTGGTTTGTGCCGGTACTCTTCAAAGTAGCAACACCATTTATTGTGTAAGTCAATAATCAGTAATTTAGGTAAATAATGTCAATTAAGGATTCCAAACAAAACCTTTTCTGTGGCGCTCAAGGTAGCTTCCAGCAATATGTATCTGGTTTCCTTTGCCTGCCTCCGAAATGTTTTTTTTTTATCCCTTGGATCAAATCTGCTTGGACAAGCAGTATATGTGTAAAAATGATGCACCTGTGAGCTACCCGTCTAAGTGAGCTCCCGTTTAAGTGAACTACCCACAAAACCAGTCAAAAGCGTATATCAGCTAACCAGTGGCCAGTGCAGCAGTCGTGGGCTTAGATCGCTTGTGTATATTATATCTAGCCATTTAAAAAATGCAAATGGTCGCCGAACATTCTCTTGGTAACGATATTTAGTATAAACTGTTTGCACATCGCAGAAAGCGTAGGAGCGGCAAAATACTAGCGCGCCAGTCATATGCGGAGACAGCCGACAATCAAGCACTAATTCCTAGTGTGGGATGAAACACTGGCTGTCTCAGCCGTATTGCTGTGGAGGCGATCAAAATGAAACAGGGCACATGCTATGCAATATATGTACGTCTTTCATCCTAATAAACCCAAGGCAGCTGAAACTAATCTGGATCTTATCAGTATAGTGTTTCTCATTGACCATGAATTTCGGTACATGAATCCTGGAATTTTCTACATCTTCCTAAAATAATGCGCGCGATTTTATATGCCTCGTAATAGTGTTGTAAATTTTGTTTCCTCATTGTTTTTGTGCAGGTGCCATTTGCGAAAAAGTTGGGGTGGACGATTTGGAGGCACACGCATTTATTCGCAGGTGGCTGCCTGGTTCCTGTGACAGGGGGGGTGGAAGAAAAAGGCTTATGCTGAAACCTCCCCTGGCGAACCAGCCATGCCACCTGTGAATGCAATTGCAGGGTCAGCCCCATCACTACGCCTATGAGTGTGCCCTCCAGCTCCCGGGCCCCTTCCACTTCCCGACAGCCCGCCCTGCCCTGACCAACCCTGCCACTGCCCCGCTAACTGCGGCTGTGTGTGCCCTCAGCGCTGGCTAGTAACAATTGCAATAAATATTATCTTTTTGTGAACCATGCCCTTGTTTTGTGAATATCTACTGGTTGCTCATGAGCGACAATTTGAATTATTATGGCCACTCTTATTTGAAAGGCCATTATTGTCCCAGCAAGTTCGATGTGCTGTCACGAATATGGCTAGAATGAAAAGGGCTGCATTTTATGTCCTGCAAAGGCAGTACCACAAAATGTGTAACCTTGACATCATCAATGGTACATGAATGGAGTAGCCGGTGTACCCATAAACCATTGGATTAATATTGGTATTGACAATATGCGGCATGAATGGAGTAGCCAGTGCACCTGCAATGGCTAACCATTGGTATGATATTGGCATTGACAATGGGCCATCAATGGAATAGCTGGTATTAAACAAATATTAGTAATACAATGATGGTATAATGCTGGACAGTATTGGCAAGAATCATGGTGCATGAATGGAAAGTCTAATATTGTGCCTACATTGGTGGCTCCAGCTTGGTTGAACACTGGACCAATCTTGGAACGAAAGATGGGCCAAGAATGGAGAATGTAGTAAAATGCCCAAATGCCAATATCAGTCCAATATTGATACCATTCTTTTCCAGTGATGAACCATTGTTGGACCAATGCTGGTGTGCTGCTTGGGCAGTGCACATGAAAGAGCCTTACTTGGTTGAAATTATTCGGAGCCCTTCACTGCCAGGTGTCCCTCATAGCTTGAGTCGCTATAGGTCAATTAACCCCATAATCAAGCCAACTGGATGCCAGCTATATGGACATCTCATCGTAAGCTCTACTGTGGACACCATCAGTAGGGATATTCTGCTTCCATAGTACTACACCCAAACAGCACAGCCTGGGTTAAAAACATTGAATAAAATACTCTTGAGAGGCCCCTATCTGAAAATAAGTCAGTAAAGCTTATGTGCTGTGAAAATCCTAGTATACATCAAGTCATTTTGCTAGCATGTTAGCACTCATGTAACAAGAATACGCAGTTTGTAGTTAAGTGTTGTCGAATATTTTATAACGTTGGTATTGTTGCTGTAAACTTTTCTCAGACAGGAAGGCAAGTGCAGCTATACATTGCCTCATCACATTTGTGTATCATGTGCTATTTTGTTATATGGTTTACAGTTCCAGCAGTGCAGGCCGGAGCAGGTGGGAGCATACTGGTCGAGTGTTTCAGTCAGGCTTCACCGAAGGGACATTTTCTAAAAAGGTGCAAGTTAGAATGTGGGCCCTGATCTATCATACTATAGATGTGTGTGGCTGGGCAAGTTACTGATGATGCATACTAAACCAAGAGTGCAGAGCAAATTGCAAAGGTAAGAAGACTGCTATCAACCAAGTGCATATGTTTCTTGGGCATGAAAAAATGCATGTGAAGTAAGAAAATACACAAATAGAACAAAATCAAGATCAAGATCAAAACATAGACCTCTCTTTTATGTATCATACTGGGCAATGTTCTGGTGAAAGAAAAGAGCTGAGGGTTTGGTAATGCAAGATGCTCTCTTTGCACTTCTCTCAACAGAAACATGTTTTAACAATGCAAGGTGCGGTTACGTACTACTTCAATTCATGGACATAGAAAATTTCCTAGGTATGCATTATTGCATGTGAAGACTGAGGTGGTATCATGCATTACCAAATCTTTGCTTTCTTTGTCGGGCCAAGAGATTGATCTTCTTTATTCATGATTGACAAGTGTCTGTGTGTTTCTCTTGGTAGTCACAGGTTTTTTGTGAATCTCCCCTTTGATGTGCATTTAATGTGCTTGTATGGTAAATGGCTTCAGTTAGTATTATTTGGCACCAGGTGCATTGTCTCAGATGCTTTGACAAAGCGAGATACTTTGTTTATCCTTCCTTATTTGTCTAACCTTGACCTGCTGACAAGCAGGAATGTGTAGAGAACCCTTAAAATGTCAGAATTGGTTGTGTGTTGGGTAGGCCTTTTTTCTGGACTTGTTTCATTTCCTGCTGTGTTTTGTCCTCATTACAAAGGTAGTATTTAGCATTAGCAGGATTTTCGATGCAGCATTGCTGTTGTTCAGAGTGCTTAGCCAGGATTTAAAGCAGAAAGGAAGGTGAAGGAAGAAAGCTGTCTATCGGCAGTGCGGTGGATGGCTCTCATGTTCTTATCGACAATCTGATACTCTTCATCAAGGGCTTGCAAAAAATTTTCATGAAACTCTTGAAAGCTGCTATAATATTGTAAAGGGGTGTCAAATTTTTAAAGGCTTAAATGTAAAAAAAGGTTCACTGGCCATTATTACCGGATGCCCTGGGATATCCAGTTTTGCACATCTCCTGTTGGTGTGCAGTACAAGATTTCATTTCCCTAAAGGCCCTAAAAGGGGTAGTAAAATTAAAAATACCTATCCGCAGCTACAGGAAAGCTTTTACGTCTGCATGAAGTGATGTGAGGAAGTGATTATACCAACGTTTTCTGAAACGCCGTTCTAGTCTGCATACAGATATCGCACGGTGGAGAGGAGCATGTCTGGAATCTTACTTTCCTAAGCTGGCTTTCGCTGTTTGCTTATAATATAAATTGATGGAGATAACATCCAAATATACCTAGACTCCTAGATTTGTTATAAGGCGGAAATCTTTGTGTGTTGCCTTTCTTCTTTCATCCTTGCCTTTTGCATTACCTTCACCACGATTCCAGACTTGGTTCAAGGACTGGCGCTGGCATTTTGTCTGGGTCACTGCAGCTGACGCCTCACTGTAAGGCCAACCCTCGTGCTGAGACAGTGGTGAAGAAGAGATGGAACAGTGAGGGTCTAGTCCTCCTGACTTGTTCCTATCTGCTGAAAAAATGTAGTCATAAGGCACTTGTGTTGCAGTGCCAGCTGGCCAAGCTCGTGGCAGGTGCTAACACTGAGCTGTTGAGGACGAAGCTGCCAAAGGTTTTGTGCTCAACAGCTTGATACTTGCAAAACACACCTCGGTAGCTTGCTCGGTAGCTGCATGCTTAGAGGTCATCCGGCACCAGGTAGCTTACAGTACTGGTGGATTTGGGCGTACGGTGTGCTGTAACTTCATTTTGAGGCATGCTTTATTTAGGTATATCAGGCACGCAATGAAGCAAATGCTCGAGACCTTAGCTTATGGAATAATTCTCTATGGTGGACATATGTCCAGATCAGCAGTTCATTTTGAAAATACTGCAACCAGTTATGTGTCAAAAATTCGACCAATTGTACACTTATGACACATAAAGCTTATATCCTTCAAAATTCTCACAGTTCCTCGGAATAATTGATGACGGCGCCTGCATGGTACTTAACATGGAGTCATCATTAATTAATGCATTATTAATACAGATACACCAATGCGTGTTGGTTTTGAAGGACTGCATCAGCCTTGCGAACGTACCCTGAATTGGTGTACCTCTACGAATCTCTTGCATCTCTAGCTTTAGGAAGAGCTTGAGCACAGGTCCGCCTTCGCTTTTTTTAATTGCTCCGTTTCCTTTACACACAGTATAACATAAACGGCATATTTTTGAGAGAATTATGATAATCATGTATAAATATACAACATGTCTGACTATACACATCTGAGAATGGACGTTTTTGCAACCAATTTCAATCCTTAGAATCACAAACCACTGGCTAAAAATGCACTATTTTTGCCAAGCATCTTTTACAGGTGTAACATCTCACACATGTATTGCAGTTTCACTGCTTGCTCATCATTCAACCAGAAAGTCTTGCATTTAATTTATGATTTCGCGCAAATATACCAAATATTGTTTTATTAAATTTGAGAGCATGCCATTTACTTTATATCTTTTTGTGAACTGCAAATTTCTCGTCTCTGTTCGCTGTGGCAGTTTCTGGCCACGAATCCACGCTGTGAATCTGGATGAGGCTGTATTAACGGCTTCCTTTACGTAAGGCTCTTCCATGAGGTGTATTATAACTGGAATTGGCAAAATGATAACCTGTAGCTTTTGGCAAGAAGTTTCGTCACGAGCGCACGGGAGCTTGGCGACAGTGGCAGACGACCTCCTGTAGAGCGTGCCCCCTGCGGTGGGCATGAGTGCCTTGACAGTTTTCACTGCCGGTATTCATATCTATAGTTCCTTTTACCTGTAAAGATCAGGTCAGCATTACCAATCGCTGAACTTATTTGTGCTAATTTTATGCTTGCAAAGTTTCATAACGGTTCTGTTCAAAACAAGCAAACGTCTTGTCCATAGTGATTATCATCATCAGCTCAACTTTGTGTATCATGGCGCTGTCCTGAGTGTGTGCGTAGCATCGTGGTCCGTAGCTTGTGCCAACTTTAGGTGGTTTGACCGCGTACACATCTTCGCCACAGGTTTAATGTAAGGTTAATTTGATTCGGAACTGTTTGCTCATCATTAACTGAAAACCAAGGATTGGCATAAGTAAAGTGGTGGTGGTATGTTGCGCCTTCAAGGAAGCACTCAGGTCAGTTCCAAGCGTGTCAGTCTCGTAAGAATCGCTGCGGTTTTCAGCTTTGACCAGAGTTTGCCTGAATATTTTTGCTACTGTAAATGATAAAACGCGGTACCAAATAGAACTTTGGTGATGTTTTGTAATGCCTATTCGCAAGAACTCTGAAGCAAGCTTACGCGGCTACTTTGCTGAGAGCCGTTTCCACCCTTCTACGCACATGGTCGCGATACTGGTGCCTTTCAATATAAGTAATACAGTTACTTCCAATATGAAAAGGAATACACTGAGAATTCAGCAATTGAATGCCTTATATTAAAACAAGCACATTTTCTCGGATGTTCTTTGTAATCATGCTCTCGTAGTCCGGAAATAGCTTACTGCAATAGAATATGTTGGCGGGCGAGTTGGTTCATTGCAGATAAAAATATAAACTGCGCAAACAGACGGGAGAATAGTGTTTTTTTTTGTATGCCTTATGATGGGGGGGGGGGATACCTGCGCATTTGCAGTATTTTGATATTTGTTTGATCATTATGCTTATATATTTCTTAAGCATTACATTTATTGCCAGGAGTTCACATTTTTTGCTCTAAATTTGCATAATTAAAAATTATCCCCCAAAGAAAACTGCAAGTCCTAGCCCTAACAAGCTTTTTATGCAACTGTGGAATGGGAAGGAGTAGGCTCCTGTATGCAAGGTAGTAGTGCCAATAGTTTTCTGAACGAAATTGATTTTGGCCGCAGCATCACTTGAGGGTACAATAGACACGATTATTGCAATTTTAAGGCTTCGCAGTCATGAAATTATTGTATCTGCAAATTGGTAACTTCAGCTGTCAATGCAATGGCAGTTTAGTTGGGGCATAGCAGTGGCAGTATAATGATTCCACTTTTCCTTGAACAGCAGTGGTCCAAATTTGAACACCTTCCATGACAAGTTAGCAAACAGAGAACAAGCATGCATGGCTTAGGAGGTGATCCTAAAGATAGCCTTAAAGGACTGTTAGTGCTGACCAATGTACCTATTGAATGCTTTTCCTACTAACTTTAACTAGATTGAACACTGCTTAGCAGGCAAAAAAGTTATATTGCAGGAGGTGGAGTTTTGGTGATTTGTAAGTCCCGTTGGCTTCCTTATGGGTGGTGTTTGGTGGTCCTACAATTTTTGTTTAGAACAGTCCCTGTTCCTTAAAAGAATATTTATTTCTGCAGGAAAACCTAGCTGCAAGAACGAGGTCACTGCGATATCGATGTGGCGAATATTACTTGCCCAATTCGACTTGAATTGGTTTTTGCGGCATTTCTAATGCAATAGTCTAGTCTGCTGCGGCCAAGCTTTCGGTCTGAAATTACTAGAATCTGTGAAAGTTGGTGCAGAAGTTTATGAAAGGATGGCTGAAGGACTTTCAAATTTCAAGTTTCAACTTCAAGGACTGAAAGTTTCAAGTGCAAATAAGTGTTAATTGTGGAGTTCTTGAGTCGTCGGTGCCCGTAATGGAAATAAGTACACGTGACAAAATCGCTGCCTGTCCAACTGCCATAGGTACTCTCATCTGCTGCAACAGCCAAGGAATCTCAACTTTATTTTTAGATGAAGTGAACTCGTACAGGGATGCTGACAACCAAAACCCCTTCTTCAACCAGGCCTAATTTGCTTTCACCATGCTGATGCTGCACTGGTAGAACACAAAAGTTAGTATGTTCAGTGCCTTAACATTCAAAGATGTAAACAGGGAACCTTACGTGAATAAAGACGATACGATGATTCTCATCCTGATTGTTCCAGCCGGACTCCGAAGGCAGAGTGTAAATGCTACTTAAACTGTCAATGGCTCGCAAATATATTCTAAGCGAGCGTACAGAATGAATGTATACGCTGGCAGCAGTGCTACACTCCCGCCTAGAACTGGCGGTATGAGCGGACTGTCTCCCGCAGATTGCTAAGAAAACTTGCAATCGCCATTACAAATGTTGCTCGTGGTTTCCAGCATCAGGATATGTAAAAAGGGCTGATGCACTAATCGAAAACTAATCAGCAAACTATTGGAGAACACCTTATAAAACTGTTGCGGAATCAATCGTACCCCTTAGGAAGCAAGCTTTCCATTGCTCTAAAAATTAGGCATTTAAATTTCATTATTTGATCTCTTTAAGATGTGTGGTACGGGTTAGCGCTCAGTGTAGTCCTGCTTTCATGACAGGCCTAACTCGCTTACCTGAATAAATCGCATGCTTACTGAGCAGAATAGTTGGATAGGTTACTTGCTACCTGGTCTATGACGCAAGGTAAACTGGATGTCGCCAGGCGAGAAATGGACAAATTGAACATTGATATCTTGGGTATCAGCGAGCTCAAGTGGACCGGAATGGGAGAATTTAATTCCGGCGACCATTTTATCTTTTATTGTGGGCACGAATCCAGGAGAAAGAATGGGGTCGCTCTCATAGTAAACAGAAGATTGGGCGAAGCAGTGCTAGGGTACAACCCCAAAAACGACCGAATGACTTCACTTCGGATCCACGGTCACCCTTTCAGCATAACAGTTATCCAAGTCTATGCACCAACCACTACTGCTGGAGCCGCTGACGTTAAGAGATTTTATGCTGGCCTGCAATGCCTTTTGGACAGCGCGCACACCGCCATCAGATGCCTTTTTCTCATAGGAAACTGGAATGCTAAGGTGGGGAGTGAAAAAATATCCGGAATTACAGGCAAGTTCGCTCTTGGTGAGCCAAATGAAGCTGCGCAGAGGCTACTACAGTTTTGTCAAGAAAACAACCTGACCATAGCGAATACTCATTTTCAACAAAACAAGAGGCGCCTGTAAACATGGACTTCACCGGGCGCTCTGTACAGGAATCAGATTGATTATATTGTTACGGGAAACATTCACGGTAAGGCAGTTGTCCACACCACTGAGGATGATCACAGCACAGCACTCGCACAGCACAGCACTCGTCTGCGTCTTCTTCTGGGAGTCTGTCGCACTTCTTTTTCGTCAGCACGGCCAGCGAATACCGCTGAGTAACACTACCCCCCCTCGGTAAAAGCACAGTCCCGGTGCGTTCTACGTTTGTGAAACAGAACGTGCATAATAGGGCTTTAAGCGGGACACATGAACTATTTCAGAGCATGGCGCTCTGGACGAGGATTTCGGAGGCACAGATTCAACTTCGTATGTGACGTCTGTCACGGGCCGCAAAACTCGGTAAGGGCCTGTGTACCGGGGCAAAAGGTTTTCACACAAACCCACGCGACGGCACGGGAGCCACAGCAAGACGAGTGACCCAGGACTGTAGTGGACATTACGGTGGCGACTGTCGTACCGGAACTTTTGAGAGTCTTGGGATGCAGAGAGCCTGGCATGAGCTATCCGGCGGGCATCATGAGCGCGGGCTACGGCATCACTGGCGTAAGTACTGGTGGCGTCTGCCGCGGGTAGTGAGGTGTCGAAGGGCAGTAACGGGTGTCGGCCAAATAACAGGTAAAATGGGTAGTATCCAGCGGTAGAATGGACTGATGATTTGTAGGCGAATGTCACAAAGGGTAAATGAACGTCTCAATCTCGGTGGTCGTCAGACACATACATGGACAGCATGTCTGTGAGGGTACGGTTTAGGCGTTCCGTGAGGCCGTTGGTCTGGGGGTGATAGGCTATGGTGAATTTGTGACGGACTGAGCACGAACGGAGAATTTCGTCAATCACTCGCGACAGAAAGCAGCGGCCACGGTCAGTTAGTAGTTCACGAGGGGCACCATGATGTAGAATCACGTTTTCTAGGAGGAAGTCAGCGACGTCTGTGGCGCAGCTGGTCGGGATGGCTCTGGTAATAGCATACCGCGTAGCATAATCGGTGGCGACGGCGATCCATTTGCTCCCTGAGGCTGAAACTGGAAAGGGCCCAAGAAGGTCAACACCTACACGGGAAAACGGGTCAGTGGGTATGGGGATCGGCTGCAAATGGCCTGAAGGCAAAATTGTGGATTTCTTTCGACACTGACACAATTCACATGCGGCAATGTATTGTTGGACGGAGCGATAGAGCCCCGGCCAGTAGAAGCGTCGGCGCAGGCTGTCGTATGTGCGCTGCGAAATTCGGGACGAATCGTCGGAAATAAGAACATAGAAAAATAAAGCTTCGAACATCGCTGGATGAACGTGGAGTGGGAAAATCTCTGACGGCACGAATCTTGTCGGGGTCAGGCTGAACGCCGGCAGCATTAACCAAGTGACCAAGGACTTTGATTTGTCGGTGACCAAAGCTGCACTTTTTGGAGTTTAGTTGCAGTCCCGCGCGGCGAAAAAGCGCTAGGATTGTAGAAAGGCGACGAATATGGCTTTCAAATGTAGACGAGAAAACTATTACATCGTCAAGATAACACAAACAAGTGGTCCACTTGAAGCCTCGGAGCAAAGAGTCCATCATACGTTCGAAGGTTGCTGGCGCATTGCAAAGGCCAAAAGGCATGACTTTGAATTGATAAAGGCCGTCAGGGGTGATGAACGCAGTTTTTTCACGGTCTCTCTCGTCGACAGAGATCTGCCAGTAGCCGGAACGAAGGTCGATGGACGCAAAGTAGCTGGCTCCGTGCAAAGTATCAAGCGCGTCGTCTATACGCGGAAGAGGATACACATCTTTTCTGGTTATCTTATTTAGATGACGATAGTCAACGCAGAATCTCCAACTGTTATCTTTCTTTTTGACCAACACAACAGGGGATGCCCAGAGGCTGCTGGAAGGCTCAATTATGTCGTTCGCCAACATTTTGTCGACCTCTGTTTGGATGACGCGTCGCTCGGCAAGCGAAACACGATAGGGCCGCCTGTGAATAGGACTGGCGTCACCGGTGTCAATGCGGTGCCTGACAACTGTGGTTTGACCCAATGGGCGGGTACCGAAGTCAAAAAGGTCACTGTATTTGAGCAAAAGCTGTTTTAACTCTGCGGCGAATTCAGGCTGGAGATCAGCTGCAATCATGCTTTTAACAGGATCAGTGCGCGATGTAGAGGACGAGGGAGGTGTTGCAGGGACGGCATTTGGATTATCGGTAGTCAGAGCTGAAATGGCACAATCGGTCATCGGCGACAGCTCTGCTAGTGAAATTCCCTCGGGCAGAACCTGAGTTGATAAGCTGAAGTTAAGGACCAGGAGGGTGGTACGGTTCTGGGAGATATGCACAATCAGATGAGGAAGGGTGACGTGCCGCTGCAAGATGACATCAGGAATGGGACACGCGAGATAGTCGCCGTCTGGGACGGGTGGGAATGGTGACATAGGGATGTAGACGGCAGCTTCAGGAGGAAGGCGGCAGAACTGTGCTGATCGAAGGCGGGGTGAGCAGGAGGGGTCTTCAGAGCAGAGCGGAAGGTCCAAGCGAAGTAGGCCGGTAGAGCAGTCAATGAGGGCAGAGTGGGCTGTTAAAAAGTCAATGCCAAGGATAACGTCGTGGGGGCATTCTTGGAGGACGGTGAACAACACTGGAGCATGACGACCACCAATGGTAACTCGCCCTGTGCACATGCCAACCACGGCAGCAGGCCTTCCATTGGCGACGCGAACTGTGGGCGAGGTGGCTGGAGTAAGGACTTTTTTGAGGCGGCGGCGAAATGAGGAGCTGAGAACGGACAGTTGTGCGCCGGTATCAATGAGAGCAGAAACGGGAACACCATCCACAAGGACGTCGATGCGATTATTTTGTAGGGCAGGGGTCAGCAGAGGTTTTTC
Organism: Amblyomma maculatum; assembly: GCF_055883805.1. NCBI lineage: Eukaryota > Metazoa > Arthropoda > Arachnida > Ixodida > Ixodidae > Amblyomma > Amblyomma maculatum. The sequence goes on from NC_139349.1 coordinate 119,850,848, forward strand.
AGTCCGGGTCACAAATGCAGCGTCACCTCCGGGAGCTGCATTGGCTAGGTTTCCGGTATGTGGCTGGAATAAGTCGGCGACAAACGGCGGCGAGGAAAAGGAGAACGCGAGCGTCGGGTCTGCGGGGATGGTGAACGGTTGGCATCACGAGCAGGGACACCGGGGTCAACAGTGGTCTGGTCGGGGCGAGGTGAGGTATAGCGAGGGGCATAGTCTCCGCGGCGGTCGACGTAGGTGAATTGACAAGATGGCGTGTACCAACGGCTACGGCAGTGACGGCAAATGTGGCCAACGCGGGAACAAGTAAAGCAGATGGGACGATTGTCATGGGTACGCCACTCATTCGGATTGCGGTACCGATATCGGGGCGAGAAACCGGCGGTAGGTGAGGCAGCTGCAATTACTGGAGGGGCAGGTCCTGAATCCACGGTGTCGGTGCGGCAGGTAGAAGGAAGACCCATATTGGCAACCTCTTGGCGAACAACAGCCTGAATAAGTGATATTGTAGCCAAGGTATTGTCGGGGGTAGGCGAGACTGAAGCTGCAGGAGTCATTGCCTCGAGCTCTTGGCGGACGATGCGGGTCAAAGTGTTGTCATTAGTTGGCGGTTGAGGAGGCGGAAGATCGACACAGGAAGAGCTGGCAGCCGTGTTCGGTAGACGGTCGAAACGATGCGATATGCGTCTCTGTTTCGCATGTTCGAAACGTCGGCACACTTGTAGTACAGAGTCCACGGTGGAACAATCCCTGCATAAAAGGAGGTTGAAAGCATCGTCGGCAATGCCTTTTACTATGTGGCCGACTTTATCCTCCTCAGGCATGGCGTGGTCGACTTTGCGACACAGGGATAGGACGTCCTCTATGTAAGTGATTTAAGACTCTGTAGACGTTTGCGCGCGAGAAGCGAGCGCCTTTTTCGCGGCAAGGTGACGACCAATGGGCTTTCCGAAGAGGTCGTGTAGCTTCTGCTTACAGATGTCCCAAGATGTGAGGTCCTCTTCATGGGTCTCAAACCACTCCCGCGCTGTCCCAGTCAAGTAAAAGATGATATTAGCAAGCATAAGTGTGGGATCCCACCTGTTGTGCTTGCTGACTCGTTCGTATAGAGCCAGCCAGTCATCAACATCAACGTCGTCGGTCCCACAGAAGGTTCCGGGGTCACGGGGGTGGGCCATGACGACAGCAGGTGCGGCGGCAGTAGATGTAGCGGCGTCAGTAGTCATACTGGTGGTAATAATGCGTCGGCCGCTGCGGAGATCAAGCTTGTGACGGGGATCGAAAGATTGACCTCCACTAAGAGATGTTACGGGAAATATTCACAGTAAGGCAGTTGTCCACACCACTGAGGATGATCACAGCACAGCACTCGCACAGCACAGCACTCGTCTGCGTCTTCTTCTTCTGGGAGTCTGTCGCACTTCTTTTTCGTCAGCACGGCCAGCGAATACCGCTCAGTAACAATATTCTTTGCCGGCAGAGATGGAGAAGCGCTATACAAGCAGTAAAAACAAGGCCAGGGGCCCAATGTGGCACCAATCATCAGCTTCTTGTTCCCAAATTTAAGCTACGATCGAGGAAAACGCAGAAAACTAGAAGTCCTTTTAGGTCAGATCTGGATCAAATTCCATCAGAATATGCTGTGGAAGAGAGGAATCGATTTCAAGAATTACATCTAGAAGACAGAGGGCCTGAAGAGACGTGGACTGATGTTCGTGATATAATACAAGAAGTTGCTACTAAGGTAGTTCCAAAGCAAAAGAAATGCAAGAAAGCAAACTGGTTATCTGAAGAGGCTTTTCAAATAGCTGAGGAAAGGAGGATGGCAAAAGTTATGGGGCAAAGAGAAAGATACAAGGATCTCAATGCGGATTTTCAGAAAATAGCAAGAAAAGATAAGAATGCCTTCCTGAACATACAGTGCCAAGGAGTTGAGGACAACAGCCAATTGAGGAACACAAGAGCTCTGTATAAGACAATCAAAGATATCAAAGGAAGCTTCTGTGCGAAGGTGGGCGTGATAAAGGAGAAACGAGGCAGGGACCTCACTGAAGCCACAGAGATAAAGAAGAGGTGACAGGAATATACAGAATAACTATACAAAAAGAATGCGGACGTGCAAACCCAACATAAGACGGTTGTGATTACTGATCTCGTTCCGGGCATCCTAGAGAGGGAAGTTGAATGGGCTTAGCCAGCCTTGATAAGAACAAAGTTAGCGGAATTGATGGCATTCCAGCTGAGTTGCTTCAAAACCTCAACCATGACGACGCTGTTAACGTTCTGTATACATTATGTCAGTAAATTTGGACAACCCTGCAGTGGCCACAGGATTGGAGGAGGTCAGTTTAGATCCCCATTCCAAAAAAAGGCAGTGCCAAAGGTTGTTCCAACTACCGCACGATCGCGCTTATTTCGCATGCTAGCAAGGTGATGTTGAAAATCCTCCAAGGTAGGCTGCAGCAGTATGTGAATCGCGAGCTTCCGCACGTGCAAGCTGGGTTTCGCAAGGGCAGAGGAACTAGAGACCAGATTGCCAATCTTCGCTGGATCATGGAAAAAGCAAGAGAGTTCCAGAAACCCATCTGCTTCTGCTTTATCGATTATGCAAAAGCGTTCGGCTGCGTAGATCACAGCAGATTGTGGCAAGCTCTCCAAGAGATGGGAGTTCCAATTCACCTCATCTGTTTTCTCTGGAACCTGTATGAAGGGCAAGAGGCCACAGTCAGAACTGGGCATGGTCTTACTGATTGGTTTCCGATTGAGAAAGGAGCGAGACAATGCTGCATACTGTCGCCCTGCCTATTTAACCTATATGCCGAGTGCATCATGAGGAAGGCCGGTCTGGACGAGTCTTCAGCAGGCGTGAAGATTGCTAGGAAACGTATCAACAACCTTAGTTATGCGGCTGATGCCACTTTAATGGCAGAAAGCGAAGTGGAATTCAAGACACTTCTGATGCGCGTAAAAGAGGAGAGTGAGAAGTTTGAGCTTAGACTGAACATTAAAAAGACAAAGACCATGGCATCTTGCCATATTAACTCCTGGAGAATCAAGGAACAAGAATTAGAATCTGTGACAGATTTTCTCTTCTTGGGCTCCAAGATTACCCCAGATGGAGACTGCAGGCATATAATTAGGAGACGCCTGCTTCTGGGAGAGCCATGGCTAGCCTTGACCGCCTAGTAAAGAGCAGAGACATTACACTGCCAACCAAGATTCGTATATCTCGTGCTATGGTCTTTCCTGTTGCGATGTATGGATGCGATAGTTGGACAGTGAAGAAGGCTGACCGCCGAATAATTGGCGCGTGTGAATTGTGGTGCTGGCGGAAACTCTTGAGAGTTTCTTGGACGGCCAGAAGATTAAATCAGTCGATATTGTCGACCACAAACCCTGACTGCTCATTGGAGGGTCAAATTGTGAATTTAAATCTCAGCTACTTTGGTCATCTGATGAGAAGAGAGAAGTCGATGAAGAAAGATTTGATGTTGGGAAAAATTGAGGGTCACCGGAGAAGGAGTAGGCAGTGAACGCGATGGTTAGATGGCATCCTCGAGGCACTACAAATGAAGTTATGTGCTGTTAGGAAGATAGTGAGAGACCGGAAAGCATGGCGTGATTTGGACCAAAGGGTCACGAAGAGTCGGACACGACTGAACTGAAATGACCTAGGCTTTGCTAGTGGTTATAGCTACACGAAATGCTGACTTATGTATTGGAGCTACGTGACAAATGTTGGCTAGAGATTCAGTCCTGTAGTCATACCAACTGCTTAAGAGAGTCTCACTTTTGAAGGTCATGTTGCTTCAATAATCAAGTGTAGCACTTCAAAGTGGGCATCACCTAAACTTTTTATTGCTACTTCATGTGCGAGCATGCTGAATACTCGTTTTCCGATGCCCATTCACAGTGTGCCTGTATTATTTTGCCAAAATATATTCTTGACTTAAAGATGACCTTTCTACTGGATCTGCTGTACAAATACTTAATTTGCAAATATTGCATATAAGAAAATGCTTCTTAATTGAGAAGACTATTCATTTGTCAAGTTGTTTCATGAAACTACAAATATCCTAGCCACATAAACAACTATCCATGACAAACTATGAAAAATGGAAATTGCTAGAAGGAAAATGCTCCAAAGGGCGGTGCAATTACCATTGTCATTTAATTTACCGAGGGATATAAGAGGAAAATTATTTGTGGCAAAGAATTACTGGAATAAAAATGTAGCTGCTTTGATTTTTGTGCTCGTTGCCCGGTCGATTACTTGAAATGGCTTCTACTTTGCTGCATTCAGCTTTCGCACAGCAGGTTATGACAAGTAATTTTTACTTGGAGTTATGTGCTGCATCCTCTATTTTGCTTGTTTTAAATTCATCGTCCTATGAAATGACCTTAATTAAGAATTCAACGTTTAAACTGTTCTAGTATTATTGTTTTGATGGTGTGGCTTCATGCTGTTTTATTTTTCTATCTTCCTGCAAGTCATTCTCAGAAATGTATCAGCCGATGGTCATCTTGGTTTTGCGTGCCTGTTCGAGAGTACCGGTTGGGTTCGGCGACTGTGGAGTCTCTTTGGCAGTAAATAACATATATTAATGCAATAGCATCAAAGGCCCTGGTATACAAAAATCTGGTATCGGCATTGTTATTTAAAAATCACGGGCATGGCTCTGGCTGGTGACCTGGTCGTGCACTGATTGGTTGTTGGGTTGTGTGACGTTATGAGGCGACATGACACGGCTGAATTGGCAGGTGGTGCCAACTCGTGCTTTTGCCTTTGAGGTCGGAGGGCGAGATCGAACTGCAGCTTTCCAAGTTCCTTTGATACAAGTTAGACACGCGCTCCCTTTACGCGCTAACCGCATGAGGCGACGATTCGCGGCGACACTCTGTGCGACTGAGGACCGCTTAAGCATTGCCGCTCGTCGGTGTACTCAGTTTCTGGTTTTTAGAAAAAATTTCGCGTGTCGCCTTGAAGCAGCTCGCGAGGCAGCCAATCGCAGAAGGCTTTGGGGTGCTCAACTTTCGTTCTGTTTTTTTTTTTTTTTTTTTTTTTTTGGGGGGGGGGGGGTGAAGTTTGCTTTCGTAGTCTGGTTTGAGCGAAGAACCTAGTGCCTTCAGAAGCTCACTTCGTCTGATCCGTGTATTATGAGCGCAAAGAGAAAGTTCAGTAAAAGGCTGGAAGGGTAGAAAAAGAAAAAAAAGGCTAGCGTGCTAGATATTGTCAATTTTCGAAGGAAGCGGGTAAAAGTCACTGCTTGCAATGCAAATCGGCATCGCAGTGTAGTAGCGCACTGCTGCGCTGTTACCCTTTAAAATGGGATGCGTTACAAGAAATTTCATCTGTGATTCATCATACTTCATGCTGTTTAGTGTTACAAATGGGATATAGCGTGATTGCACTCCCCTTGACCAAACGACGAGACGGCAGTAACAGAGCAACGCTGAGAGCGCGCCTCTCTGTCGCTGAGCGCCGTCGCTCCATGCGGTGTGCACCAGCGGCAACGACAGGCGTTGGCGGCGGCGTCGCGCGACGGATTGCTACTGGTTGTCGCCTCATGCGGTTACCTCTTTAGACCATACTAGCATGCTCGTAAGGCTTATTTGAAATGGGCACTTATGTCTACGTCGGGTGGTCTGTCAAAGATGGCATACCTTCCAACCCTTCTGGTTTCCACAGAAGACTTTCGATTTTTGACTGAACTTGCCGATGACACAATCATTGCTTTAAATCTTCCGACATATGGTTACTGCGGCTGTGCCGGTTTGGACGTGTGGCGATGTCCTTGTAGGCAGCAAATTCGTCGGCGGCTAACAGCGGTCTGCAGCCGCAGTAGATGTAGAATTTACCTGGCCTCGCCTTCGATCTCGACTAAACGGCAGCCTCTTAGTGTACTTGGCGGTGAATGGTTATTGCTGCAGTTTTGCCAAACATCACGCCATCTGATCCTCCCATATTGCACTCGGCCGCATGTCCCATGTTACTGAGCTGCGCTATGTCCGTCGATTGCATGATAGCTCTTCCTTCGGAACGATCACGACCAAAAACGGTCGCGGGCAAAATTGCGTTAAAGGGGCTAATGATGGTTTCACATTAAACTAAAACGGTGCACCAATGACACCGAGAAAAACGGCAACGGCGCCTCGCCGATCAGTTTGCATCGACCAGCTGCGGAGGTGTAGCAATATCACTAGGCGGAGGCGTGCAGACGCCTCTAGGACTCACCTTTCATGCATACTGTTGCTGCTTGTGTTTGATTAGCACTCATTATACACTGTGTCCTGAACGTGCTGCCGCCCCCACGCCACCTTAGCGCAAATAAAAGATCTTCCAATTTTTGATCTCGCCAAGTTGACAGATATGCGGTAGGATATTTTGCAATCCTGTGCTAATGCGTGTGCATGGGATAAAAGGTGCAAAAATAAGACTACTGATTAGGCAAGCAGCCGAGTGAGCGGGCGGGAACGATAATCCATAAGAGGAGTTGGCAAATGGGAGCCGTTAATGCTGTCGAGTCATACCTTTAAAAGCCGATCTGTAGTGCCCCCCCCCCCTCTTTTGTCAGACTTGTTGAGAGTGGGGGTCACATGATGCATACAAAAGCAGTGACGTAACAGCTGCATGTTCATCATTTGCATAACAGCCACCGATCGACTGCTGGAACTAATGGCTTGCTAGCAGAAATTGAATTATGCGTTATTTTGCAGAAAGTGCTCAATTCTATGCTTATTTTGTAGTGTCATGAATTATTGAAACAGAAAAAATTATAGCTTGAAATTTGGTGTACGCACTTGCTTAAATTAAAATTGATAATGCCTGTGCAATGAAACAAACTGTACAGTTAAGACTTTCTAATGACCCAGCTGAACTGCCCTCTTTCATATCTATGGCACTACAACAGATTTGACTACAAAATGAAAGAATGTCGGCGGCTGCTACTTCTTTACAATGACCGCACATAATGGTGCTGCGATTGCCGTCTACTGAGCTGTGGTGCATATAGGAACTTGGTTGGGAATTCAATTTTAATTTTTGGTTAAAGGGTTATGAGCAACCAAGTTCTTGGTTGGTTGATTGGAGTCATTGACCTTTACCTTAAAATTTTGAGTGACACTAGCACTATCTGCCGTCAGAAAAAGTAAAACTAGGCAACGCAATCTTCATGCTCCCGCATGCTGGTGGGCACTAGAAAAGTTTGAACAGCAAGTGCGAACATGCCGACGGAGCCGGTGTATGTTGCCAGATGTTTTGCATCAATCCAGTCCGAAGGTGACAAAACGACACTTTTATAAGCATTTGCCGGCATTTCCCTTCTCCCTGCTTGCGCATTTGTGTTGCTCTTGGATTTAACCATAGAGCATGCAATGAACCTGGACATGATAAGGCTCAGCTACAGGTGCACATTCTGTTGGAAGAAGTGCCCAGCTAGAAGAAAATTAACTTGTGTCATGAAATAGTTCTTCTGTTGATGTTAAATAAAGGTTGTTTTTTAAGACATGATTACCGTGCTCTGTTTCTTGTGGTACAGTGCTCTGCGCATAACTTTTACAATGAAGTGACCTGTATTATGAATGATTTTCGAGATGGAAACTAATTCATTACAAAGGCACTTGATTGCACTAGCATTGCGTTTACCGGAATGCATGAATACAGACATTTACAGTTCTGGCTGTTTTAATGACATATAAATAAGTTTGCCTCTGTTTCATAACCTTTCAGCAAGATTTCAATAAAGTGACATCCTATTTATCTCTGTTGCATAAAGCTTTCAGCAAGATTTATATAAAGTGACGTCCTGGCGCGGTTTCTCCGTGATTAAAGCGCTCGACTACCCAACCACAGGACCCAGAATCGAAACCTGGCCGCTGCAGCCGCTTTTCGAAACCTAGGTGGCTGAAATTTCCAGAGCGCTCCACTATGGCGTGTCTCGCAGCCCAAGTCCTTTTGGGACATTAAACCCTATAATCGAGACTAACCAGTAAAGTGATACTCATCCTACTTGTGAATCTTACTATAAATGCTATGCATCTTTAAGAACGGTGGAACCATTCAGCAAAGACTTGAGCAGCTACCTGCAGGGATTGTGGATCTGAAATTGCACGTTCAATCCGCGTAGCTATGACACGCTATTTGAAAGGGTAATTGTAGTGAGCCTTCTCTTGGCACTCTCTCATGTCTGTATCTTTGTAACTGCGTGTGCAGATTAGAGCGTCCCATAGTAGGATACAACTTAAGAAAACAACAGTTGCTAACTATGCTGTGACTGCTGGCGCATGTGTGAGCCGCGATGGTGATTTGTACAGAAGCGCATACCGTACAACGCATGGCACACAAAAACTGTTTTGTTTTTGAAGGAATAAAAATTTGGTGCTAGCTTGGCCCAAATTTTATAATGTAGCAGCGTGGGGCAAAGTAGGCTTTTTCACTCAATTTGGCACAACACTCGCATCACTGCAGTCGACTTTCTGACATGTTGTGCAGAGCATTAATGATTCTTAGAAGAAATGGATTCAGTCCACCTGGCATCTCCATTTTTTCGTGCCTATATGGAGTATGCACTTTTACCAATTGTTGTGCATTTAGATTTGCGCCTTGGTATGGTCTTGCTACATCTCCCTAAAAAATGACTCATGTTCACAACTAATATCAGATGTTTTGGAATGACATGAATTGTTCTTCTTTTTAACTGTAGTGCAGACCCCTTTTTGTTATGTTATGCACTTCATGTGTATCTTTCCTTAATGACTTAGGCCATTTCCTTGAATAAATTTGTCAATCGTGCATTTTCTATCTTTGGTAATTTCAATACATTAGCAAGTGTGGTCTAGAGGGAAAGCGCACGCTCTTTCCTACGGCCTTCTCAGTTGCCGTGAATGCAATGGGAGCGGTTCTCTTTTAATTACGCTTTCTGCCGCCGCAAGTGGCGTGGCCAGCTCACCGTTTGCTCTGCACCTGTTGCAGCAGCACTGGGTTATTTTTGCCTGGTTTCGCTCTTTCATCCACAAGTTTCGTAGGACGCGCAACACGGAAATAAGAGAGCATAGCGTAGTTGATTAAGCTGCACGTCTCCAGTGTATTCCACCTGTGAATGAAGTCTTTTAACAAAATCTGTCATTTAGAATCATCAAAAATACAAATCATTATTCAACAAAAATATGGCGTGCATATATGACAGATACTGCTCTCTTAAATGCAGAGGAAGCTGTATTGATCCATTCCTTGCAAATATTAAAACTGGGCTGACAAGTACTATAAGTAAGTTTGTTAATGCAAGGTTAGCTTGGTGGCATGTCTTTGTGGTTTAAGTTCGTAAAGAAACTGGCTATGAGAGGTGCCGCAGTGGAGGTCCTGGAAATTTTGATCACTTGATGTTCTTCAATGTGTAATGCATTGTGCATTGTGACGATGTTGCGTTCATAGAGATTTCGCCGCCGCTGCTGAGATCGAACCCAGAGAAACGAAAACCGAAGCTTTTCAAGTTTGCGCTCATAGGTATCGCCCTGTAAAAACATCTAAGATGACTACGCCCACCAAATTTCGGTTTTATTGACACGGTCATAACTTTATATTATCTAATATGCATGCAGGCAATTGCTGTCAGAATTGAACTAATTTTTGTGGGCACCATACTTCTTGCGAGCTACGCGTAGCTCATTCAAAAAGCTCGTTCCAATAACCTGTAGAAATAGCAAATAATAATTTATAAAATAAAGTGCCTCTGAGACTAATGTGCGTCTTCTGTTGAGAACTGGAAATGCGGTTTCTCCCGTGGCGGGTGTGTTTATTTAGATGTTTTACGTTCAATAAATCCCTTATGCCCATATGGAGACGCTATTGGCGCATTAAAAGCTCTCCAGCGCGGTCAGATACCAGGGGCCGAGAATCTCCCAGTAGGCGAACTGCTTTCGAGGCACTGTGTAATTAGTTATGATTGCAACAGCGCTAGAAGCAATCCTCCCCCCCCCCCAGAAACGCACACACACTTGCACACATGCAGTCCTGCCAGAGATCATACTTAGGTGAAAAAATATTAGGGCACAGCAGAATCTGCTTTAGAGTAACGCGAAAGCATGGGCGTTGCTGTTGGTTGCTTCTGTTGCTTCCAATTGATTTATTCAGGTCTTGTTTAACCATTTTAGTTTATGGTACTTTCCCTTTTCCGGCTCTACTTCAGGCTAAGTGACATCACACCCTTTTCGTCAGAGTAATTCACTTCTTGTTTACCCATTTTATTCTTTAATACGTTCAAATTGCACGCCAATTCTTTCCTATTCCCTTTTTGGCTAGACTTCATTGCGTGACGTCACATCCTTGATGTCGCCTTAATTGACTGATTTAATGAAGTATTTTAGTATTTAATACATTCAAATTTGACACTGAGCAATTGGCTAATGAGACCATTTTTCGCCTCCAATAAATTACCTATTTTACTTATTATTGGCCTTATTATTTTTCAGACACAACCTCATCGATTGACACCGCTTATTAACCTCTACCACGTTTCAATTACAACTGTTTCGAACACGATTTTGCTTGTTTTACCACTAAATAATTACGTAATTAGCTCATTGGCCTAACCATTTTTTTCGGACACATTGCGCCACCCTCTATAGATTGACACCACTCATAAACCTGCCCCGCCGGGGTGGCGCAGCGGTTAAGGTGCTCGACTACTGGCCCAAGGACGCGGGATCGAATCCCGGCTTCGTAGGCTGCGTTTGATGGAGTCGAAATGGATGGCGTCCGTTTGCTGTGCGATGTCAGGGCACGTTAAAGAACCCCAGGTGATCGAAATTTCCGGAGTCCTCCACTACGACGTCTGCCATAGCCTTAGTCGCTTTGGGACGTTAAATCTTACAAACCAACCAACCAATCATAAACCTCTACCACTTCTCAATTACAACTTATGCAGACAACGTTTACATTTTTTTGCCTGTAATTGATTATTTAATTAACTGACTGGCCTAATATTTTTTGGCAGCAGCATTACGTCACCCTGTATCAATTGACACCGCTCATTTACCTCTACCACTACTTATTTACAACTGCTGCGGACACGATTTTGCTGAAGTGGTCTGCGTACAGAAATCTGTGAACACAGCGAAGCAATGCTTTCGCTTTATTAATGGACAGAGCTATAAATGAATGTTCAGTTTCCTGAAGAGAAATATAATTTTCTCTTTCCTTAAATTTCCTTAAAAAAGGGTTAGCTTTATAGGAGAATGATCTTTTGTCCGCCGCTCTTCTTGCTTGTGCAGAACAAATATTAACGCCCGACGTTTTAATCAAACGTTGTTACGTCACTCCAAGACTTCATATTCTTTCAGCCGACTGATATTGTTCTAAATGTAACGTATGCGGAACGCAGAGAAAGGTTCACTGCAGTGCACAGCCGCAATTTCAACTGTGAATAAATTTTTTCTCTTTAATCTCAATCTGCGAAGCGCCAGGAATGATTGTTAATGCCGCTTTTTAGCTAGCTAAGTGAAAATAGCATCGATTGAGATTCCAGGATGTTATTTGATTTTCTGAAGCCAAGCAAACGCTTTGAGTATGTAATTCGACACACTGCACATTGCATGGCATATAAATTGCGTTTGCACGAAATTTAGGGGCAGAAAGCTGTGATGCCAGAAAATCAGGAGATTCCTGAGACCTTGCAGTTGCACTGAGAGGAGCACCTATGTACAGGATTCATCTGCATTTTATATCTCGTAGATCACAAATATCACGATGCTGACTCCGCAGGCTTTGTATGAACTATAAAGATTGAAATGTACAGGGCTTGCAGGTTGCAAGTGCTGCGGGTGGGGAACGGAGCAGCTGTGTGCTTTCCTTGCGCGTGAACGGCGCTAGCTGAAGCGGAGCAGTGAGGTGGAGGCGACCCTACCGAGATGTGGAAACAGACACCATTGGGGAGGCCATAAAAAGCGCGCTGTCCCTCGAAACAGGCCATGACGTGTCGCTACGTGGGTAACTGGCCTGGTCTGAATAGAGTGGGCAGTGCATGGACATATCTTTATGTGCATGAAAGCTTGAATAAATCTTCATTTGAAAGTTAGCATTCATAGCAAAATTCTACTTCATTGTCCTCTGTTTTTCGCTGTGATGCTTTCTTGAAGTTACATGGAGTGACAGCAGAATAGTGCCTCCACTGCCAGATCAGCTTTCAGTTAATGTGTTGCTTTTATTTCCTTATGTAAAACGATGCTAGTCAATGTGTTGCTTTTGTTGCCTTACGGAAAAAGATGCTGTATATCAAAATTCCTAGGAGTCATTGTGGCTTAGAGTTCAGGTTAATGTGCCAGCCATATTGGTTTGTACACTGTATAATACATCTAATGCGAATATTTCAGTTGAGTTGACGGCATAGTTCTACTGCAAGAATGAACACATAGAATGATATGCAATATTCTTGCCTTGGCAGCTATGCTAGGATGTATTGAAAGTGTATAGTATTTAACTGAAGACGCAAAAAGAAAAGATTTAAAACAGACACGTATTTTTGTGTTGTGTATTTCTCCCTTCACAATACACTAATTAGCACAGAACAACTAGTTTTCAGCAATATGAATATTTTACATCACTTCAGGCTGGAAAGGCGCACATGTCAGCCTCCCCACAAATCCTTAACACAGGTGCAGGAAGTTACCTAGCGCCAACTACAAACACGGTCCCTCCTAAATCCGGCGGTGTACCCAGGCCTGATGTACCCTGATGTACCCAGGCCAGTACAACCAAAGCTGCAATAAATGCGGCGAAAGGGCTACATACGACCATATTCTCGGGAACTGTGCAAATGATCCGTCACAGGCGGAATTAATACAGCTCCCTTCTCCCGAGCAGTGGAAAGCCGTGCTGGTCAGCTCGGACTCGAAGATTCAACTACTGGCTATCGAGCGGGCTAATGCGGTCGCCGCCAGCCATGGACTAGCGGCCATCTAGTAAGTCTCTCCTTAGACTGCTTGAGCGACAAAATAAATGTTTTGCAATCTATAGGGATCCTACAGATGGCGCCTAATCATAATCGTGACGCTAGCTTGCTAGGCCCACTGCTCGAGTCTACATAAGGGTTACCGATGGTGGTTGCCGATGGTTGCCGATGGTGGATGGCAACCAGTGGTTGCCGATGCACAGACGGGACGAAGATAAGTAAACCTCTTTATTACGGCAATAGCTCACAGTTCTAATGAATAAAAAACGTCGTGTTGGCAGGAAATTTCCTGCTTGGTGGAGAGGTTAGGTCAAGTATATCACCAAGCGCTGGTTGGTTGGCAAGGAGTGTGCTCCAACAAGACCATATAACGTGATCTACCCAGATGGGGTCCAATCTGCGTTAATTCACAAACGTTCCATGCCGGTTCTAAAAGTTCCGAATTCGACTCTGTCCTTTTTATGCGTTTTCAAAGTGGTGCAAGCAAATTGACACAGATCCAGTGAGTACTTCGAAGAGATAACAGCAGAATTCAGGACAGTTTGTGTGCGTTCAGGTTGTTGCTGTTCCCACCCAAAATGTGTCACAAGTTACATGTCAATTAAAAAGCGGTAACTTTTAAACTCCACAACTTGGGCTTTCTGTTGGCAGCAAGTGGTGGAAGAGTGATTGTCAGACATTTACTGGCAGGCATAGGGAGACCAACGGGCGAAGGTATAGGCTGACTAGCATCCATAAACCTAATCGCTACTCTAAGTGGAGGTACCACTGACGCTGATGTGGAGGACACCTTGTCAAAGAGAAATGGGGCTCCGCATATTGTGTCACAAAAAACAGCGTCCTCCAATCTGCTACACATTCACGCTTGGACTTGCTACCTGTGGCCACCATAGCCATCTTGCATATGGAAAGTGGCAGGAAAAACGGGAAACACTTTTACTAAAACAAGCATGAACGAAGAGCAGTCTACAACGGAACAAGTCAAGCAGATATTTAAACGAGAAGGAGACTTGCGGTGAGGCTGGTGCAGAAGAATTTGTGCAGCGTGGCGGCAAATTAGAATTGCAGATGGCACAAAGCTGCACTGACAAATTATAGTTGAGAATGCTCTCAAGTAGTGCAGAAAGCGCAACCTCATGGAGACCTCTGGCCAAATTTACACGGGTGCTGGTCAAGTCGCTAGGCCAAGAGCAGTAGCTGGCTCAGCGGGTGTTCTCGTTCCAGTTGCCATTTTTGCTGGCAAGTAGGTGATAATCACATCAGTACCGATTCCATTATTAAAGTCGTACTTAAGTTTGCAACTGCCACAGTAAAAAAGAGAAAAATGCAGACTGCTGCTAGGTGTGCAGCATCCCATGAAACATGCCAATTTTCTTAGAGTATCCTATTTTACCTATCTGCAGATGTGGGGTGGGCAACTATACTTAATGCATCTTTAGTCGGCAACATTAAGGGTGGATACAGTTAGTACAATTATGATGACAAGCCACAGCCAATACCTCCTATCTTAGTGAATGTGTTTCAAACATTGTGCTTATATCAAATATATGCCAGCCATTTACAATGCTACAGACCCAGCTTTGCGAGCTATATAAACCATACTGAACCTGTGCTTTTTTTATCCTTTAAGTAGTTTTTATATGAACAGAAGCAATGCAACTATATAATTTCATTTGACGAACTTGTTTTTTTTTCTTGTTGTTTAGAAGCTAAAAAGTGACAGCCTCTGAAATTGATCTGTGAAGCCTACGCTATTACAAGTGAACTTCAAAACTTACCTCAATAGTTGGAAATCTTAATACTTTAACAAAAAAACCTAGCCATGTGGGAAAGAGTGCTTTTTACAAAAGAGACTGTGTGACATGTTGCAATCGAAGCAGAATGAAGGAAATGACTGCACCCTTAGATTTTCACCCTGCCAGGGTGGCGAAGTGGTTAGGGCACTCGGCTACTGTGACCAAGAATATGAGATCATATCCCGGTCTCGGCGGCCGCTTTTCAGCCGAAGCGAAAAGCTAGGCGCCAAAATATTTGTCATGACAGCGACAGCCGCACCCCTGAACCAAATCAAGCACGAAGCTAGTTAGGCAGTGAAAATAATAATAAAAGAAACAACAAAATACCCTATCCGCCCTTTGCAATTTGTCAGGTTTGCTGCAGCGATCGACAAGTTAGCAAAGGGATGTAAGGAAAAATATCACGTACTGACAATCACCATCGTATTCTGGGATTGGCAAATTATTTTCTACTAAAATAATACAGTGAACAATATCCTCAGGTTGGCATATGCCTGTTGCTGAGATAAGAAGTCTCCTACTCATGATTTTGGTGACCTGACGTAGGGTGCGATTCGCTGACAGTTTCCACACCGGGCTTAAGATTTGGCCAGGGCCGCCGGGCGCGGAAGCTCCGAAAAGCAAAGGCGACCATTAGGCGAAGACGACCATGCAAGGCATGGGAGGACGCTGCCCCCGCAGGGGAACATACTAATTTCCTCTGTGCCAGCGGTCAGATTGAGGCCCGTGTAGGTTTGCTGTCGCATTTTCGTGGCATGCAAACAGCTAATTGAGAACATACGTAGGGCCCCACACATCAGCATACACAACCCACAGCGCGCCCGCTAGCCGCCGCCCAGTTACCAATATCGGCCGCCGAAGAGGAACGAGACAACAAGACATGTTCAGACGCGCATGGCAGGAAAAAGGGGAGGAGTAAGCACACATAAAAACAGATATGAAATGCGAGCCCACAACGCAGGCAAGCGAACCTACCGCCGCTGTCTGCGAGAGGCAAGAGTGGAATGCCGGACAAAATGAATCAGTGTCTACTAAGCGCGGCAGGGGCCGCATAGTGAAGTGCCATAATTTTCTTGATATCTTTAATCGCTCAACTGAACCGACCATGCTTAGTGCATTGGACTACCACCACAATTTTACTGCAAACCCGAGTTAGAAGGGGGAAAAAGGAGCATGTAGCCATAACCCACCGCAAACCTTGGTTATGGAACACATGAAATATTAATATTGTAAAGAAGACAAAGAACAAACAACGCTGCGGCATCGCCATCACCATCACTTGTCTCCGGCGCCCATCTCTCTCGCGCAGTAGCTGTGCCCTGCGGCTAATAATTCGATCCTGCTGCGCCCGATTTACCGCCAGCGCTAGACGTTCGCACCAACTATTAAATCCACATTTCACTTGGTCGAAGTCAATCTGAGGTTCCCTGTAACCATCTCGCCCTGGAACTTCGCAGCAGAACGTTGACCACCCCAATGACGGAGCCTACGTTATTGCACCTACCTCCGCCAGTCATCTGCACAGGTTCTCTTCGTCAACGGAACCCCGCTACTTTCAGTGGAAGCAGCGATGACGACGTCGACGATTGGCTGTCCACTTATGAACGGGTCAGCCGTCACAATAACTGGGACGACAATCTTAAGCTCAATAATGTCATCTTTTACTTGAGCGACGTCGCTAATCTGTGGTTTCGAAAACCCGAGTCGGACTTTACCACCTGGGCGAATTTCAAGGCCAGATTTTTTGATGTCTTTGGCCGCCCCGCCGTCCGAAAACTCCGCGCGGAACAGCGTCTCCGGTCGCGACTGCAGCTGCCGGTGAAACGTTCACCAGTTACATTGAGGACATTGTTGATTTGTGTCACCGCGTTGACCCGACCATGACCGAGGCCATTAAGATACGTCATGTCCCCACAGAAATTGATGACGGCGCTTTCAACATGCTCATCGCCAAAGGCCCCACTACGGTCACGGAAGTCCGCGACCTCTGTCAAAGCTACGACGAACTCCGCAAGGAGCCTGTTTTGATTCGCCAGCCTCATGCATCACTCGCTGGACTAGCCACGGAAAGGGAGTCATCTAGCCTCTCTAAAGACATCAAGGCTTTGTACGTCAGCAGGTCGCGCGACAACTGCCCCTGCAGCCATATGTTAAGGAGTCGTCACCAACTGGCCTTGTTCCGGTGCTTCGCCGTGCAATCCAGCAACATATATCTGAAGTCGTCCCTAATCCTGCTCCTCAATTAGCTCCGGTAGCATCCTCAATGCCGTTTCGTTCCCCACGCCTACAATTTCATCGTCCGGCGTTGCGCCACTGAGCTACGCTCCAGCATTCGCGCCGGCTCCTCCTCAGGTATTGCGTCGCACGTATGCCGAAGTTACTTCAAGTCCACCTCCCGAGCTACCATATGCCTATGCTTCGCCCACTATGCGTTCGGCACCAACAGCTTTTGCTCCCCCCTTGCGTTAGACACCATCTCCATGGCGCACTGCAGACAACAGGCCTATTTGCTACCACTGCGGCATCCCTGGGCACACTACACGCTACTGCCGACGCCGAATAAATATGGCCTTTGCTGCACGGCCTGCGTCACCTTACTTGGCCCCCCAGTTCCCCGTCCCATCGAGTCCTCCAACAGCACCCCCTGATCCTCCGGACTTCCTGCCTCGTCGTTCGCCATCACCACGTCGCCGCACCATTTCGCCAATGCGCCGACGACCCGCCACCCAGCCGGAAAACTAACCGCCGCAGTTCGCAAGGCACGAACTGCGTATTCGACAAAATTTAAAAGTCCTCGTCTTAATCCCGCGAATGTTACTGCTGTCATCGTTGAAGGTGTTCATACTCTTGCGCTCCTCGACACCGGTGCCGCTGTGTCAGTTATCAGCCAAAAACTCTGCCGCTCCCTCCGAAAGGTGACTATGCCTCTCGAGGGACTATCGCTTCGTACCGCATCCGCTCACAGTATACAGCCGACAGCTGTCTGCACTGCTCGCGTCGTCATTGCTGCAGCCTTGTACATCATTGAATTCGTCTTTCTCGCCACATGTTCTCATGACGTCATTCTCGGCTGGGATTTCCTGTCCCAACATCATGCTATCATTGACTGCGCCAATCCTCAAGTAGAGCTCATTGAACCGAGTGATGCACCGTCTGATGCCCTACTCCACGAGTCGTGTCCTCGTTTTGCAGTCAAACTCATCGTAGCTCATGACACAACCATCCCACTCGTTAGTGCTGTTCTGGTTCCCCTCACTGCCCCTTTGACCACCGCCGCTACAGTCCTCTTTGTGCCCTCTAATGTTGTCTGCGGCCGCCGCCACTTATCGCTGCCGTTTGCCGTCCTTGACATGAACAACGGCGCTTCCACACTTCTAGTAGGCAATCCTCTTGCGTCTCCCGCTATGTTGATCGAAGGGGAGTGCCTCGGTCGCATGGAGCCCGTGGACCTTCTGTTCGCCTTTGATGATGTGTCATTCCCTATTTGCCAAGTTGAAGCTTTGACTCCAACTAATGTGGCTTCAGATCCGCTACAGCGGAACCTTTTTCACCATTCTGTGGACAGCGCTCTTGAACCGGGCCACCGCGAGCAACTTCTTGACCTTCTACACCAATTCCGCGCCTCCTTCGACATTCCGCAATCTTCCTTGGGCCGCACGATGACCGTTTCTCACCTCATCGACACTGGCGCTCACCCACCTCTCCATCAGCGGCCGCATCGGGTGTCCTCGACTGAGCGCCGTCTTATTGCCCAACAAGTCAGGGACATGCTGCAACGCGGAGTAATTAGAGAATCCTGTAGTCCATGGTCGTCTCCTACGGTCATAGTTACGAAGAAGAATGGATCCATACGATTTTGTGTTGATTATCGCCGCCTCAACAAAATTACTCGGCGTGATGTGTACCCCCTCCCACGAATCGACGATGCCCTAGACTGCTTGCAAAGGGCATAATTCTTTTCCTCACTTTATTTGCGCTCTGGGTATTGGCAGGTGGCCATGGCAGAGAAGCATCGCGCTAAGACCGCCTTTATTACTCCAGACGGACTATAAGAATTTAATGTTATGCCATTCGGACTCTGTAATGCCCCAGCCACATTTGAAAGAATGATGGACACCGTACTGCGTGGCCTGAAATGGAACATCTGCTTATGCTACCTCGATGATATCGTCGTCTTTTCCACCGACTTCCCGGCCCACCTGACTCGACTTCGCCAGGTCTTCACCTGCCTAACCCGCGCCGTTCTTCAACTGAACCTCAAAAAGTGCCGCTTCGGTGCCGGCCAGCTCACAATACTCGGACATGTTGTGTGCAAAGATGGCGTTCTGCCTGATCCTGAGAAGCTGCGCGCCATTGCTGACTTTCCGATACCGACCACTTTGAAACAACTGCGAAGCTTCGAGGGCCTCTGCTCGTACTTTCGTCGTTTCGTTCGGAATTTCGCAACCATCATAGCCCCCCCATACACAGCTCTTGAAAGGCGCCCCTAGCCTCTCCTCTTGGTCGCCAGCCTGCGATGATGCATTCGCGACGCTGCGCAATGTTCTGACGTCACCACCAATCTTTCGCCACTACGACCCTACTGCGCCTACAGAACTTCACACCGATGCCAGTGGTGTCGGCCTCGGCGCTGTCCTCCCCCCCCCCCCCCCAGCGCAAGCCTGGCTTTTCCGAATCCATTGTCGCCTACGCAAGCCGTGCTCTTACCAAAGCCGAGTCCAACTACTCCGTTATCGAAAAGGAGCGCTTAGCAATCGTGTGGGCTATAACGAAGTTCCGCCCTTACTTATATAGCCGCTCCTTCGAGGTAGTTACAGATCATCATGCTCTCTGCTGGCTCACGTCTCTCAAGGATCCGTCTGGCTGTCTCGGGCGCTGGGCTCTCGGGCTTCAGGAATACGACATCCGTGTAGTGTATTCGCTCTGGCCGCAAGCACTCTGATGCCGACGCTCTTTCTCCGTCACCGGTACGTTCGCCTAACTCATCATCCCCTCCTCAAGCATCCTTGTCAGCACTCACCATTCACGATATGCCTTTCGAGCAATGACAAGATCCTTGGGTTTCTAACCTGCTACATATCCTAGGCACTACTTCCGCGGCTACGCATCCTCGGGCACTCCGCCGACAGGCCTCCCATTTTACCATTCCTGACGGCCTCCTCTACCGAAGGAACTACAACTCAGACGGCAGAAAATGGCTTCTTGTCATTGCGCGCCAGCTCCGCTCCGAGGTTTGTGCCCACCACCACACTGACCCGCAAAGCGCTCATACCGGCGTCCTGAAAACCTATGATCGAATTCGTCAGAGGTATTACTGGCGGGGAATGTACCATTTCGTACTTCGTTACATTCGCTCTTGTACCGCCTGTCAGCAACGCAAGATTTCTCGCCACCCCACTGGCCCTGTCCAGCTCGCCCGTTTGATCGCGTGGGAATCGACCTTTATGGTCCGCTATCATGCAGTGTCGCCGGTAATCGATGGGTCATCGTCGCCGTCGACCACCTGACCCGCTACGCGGAGACTGCTACACTTCCAGCGGCGACAGCCCGAGAGGTTGCCCATTTTCTTCTTCGCCACTTCATTCTTCGACACGGCGCACCTCGCGAGCTACTCATTGATAGAGGTCGTGTGTTTCTTTCCGAAGTAGTCCAAGAGCTCCTCTCGCCTTGCAAATCAATACATCGGGCTACACCCGCGTATCACCCGCAAACCAACGGCCTCACGGAGCATTTCAACCGTTCGCTTGGGGACATGCTAGCCATGTATGTTACATCTGAATCTGGGAGCTGCAACTTGTAGGGCTCGTGGCGCGCCGCGCATTCGAAGGCCGCGCCACTTCCCGATGCTCCCTGCGCGCGGCCCGTTTCCCTTTCCCCGCTCGTTCGGGGATAACCGGTCCCGCGCGAGGGGGCTATAAAAGAAGGCACGCGCCGCCGTCTCGCCCTCTCTTGGTCTCTGGCTCCTTGGTCCCTGGCTCTTCGTTCCGGCGCGCTCAACGACCCGCAGCCACCCGGACGACGACACCGACTTCTACGATCCCCGATCCCTGTGAGATTAAAGATGTTTATCATACGGCCCACTGTGTGTTTGTCGTGCGCATCCCTCGGGCAGAGGAATCGCCCACAACTGGCACCCAACTGGGGCTGAATTAGCACCTATGTGGACGATTTTTCTGCCAACGTGGCAGCGCACGGCAACACGACGGGCCGGTCCTTTGTATGTTAGGCGCGACGCCATTTCGAGTTTAGGGCTATCGTGTGTGCAGATGACACGGAGTGTAGTATAGTAGTGTTTTTACAGTGTTTTATTTTGTTTTGGGTTATGTGTGTGTTTGTTAGTGTCGGGCGGTTTGTGTTTTAATTTGTTTTGTGCATATGTTAGTTTTATGAAGTGTTTAGCCTTTGTGACTAGCCTCTTGATGCGGGCTAGGTGGTAGTCGTGCGCGTTTAGGCTCCCGACCGGCCTTAGTTGTTGAGTGCAATGCCTCCGAGAAAAGACGTGCCAGATAGGGCCGCCGCTTCGGACGCCAGTGCGTCCGGAAGTGAGGTAAAGGACGCGGTAGAGTCTGCGCAGGTTACCGATGCGGCCGCCCTGATGAGGCAGATGAACGAGGTGTTGTCGGTGTTCACCCTTCAGCTCGGTTCGGTGGCTAGTGCCAACCAAGCCACAGCTGCGGCGGCAGTCTCGCGTCCGCGGATAAACGTAGAGGTTCTCTCCTTTTCCGGTTACACGGACGTAAAATCAGTCCACGAGTTCCTGCAAGAACTCGAGGATTATCAGACGGCATTGGGTTCTCCAGCCGACGTGGTGCTTGCGCAGGTAATCCCCGTGGCACTTGTTGAGAGCGCGGCGCGGTGGCGACGCTGCCAGCCGGCCTTCCAGTCGATGGCAGACTTCACAGATCGCTTCCGCGCCGAGTTCTTGCCGCCCGATTACGAACGCCGGATGCTTGAGGAGCTAGCGTTGCGCACACAGCACCCAGAGGAGAGCCTCCTCGAGTATGTACGCGCAATGCAGGAGCTCTACAAGAGAGCAGATCCCACGGCAACCGATCTTGAACAGGTCGCGCGCGTGATGAGGCAATGCCATCCGCGCTTCAAGCCGTATTTGCGGGGACGTGGTTTTGCAAACCTCGAGGCCCTAGCACAGGAAGCGAAGGTAGTACAGGCGGATTTACTCGCTGAATTGCGCTACCAGCCACCCCCCAGACCAGCCGAATCGCTAGACCCGCAATGCGCCTGGGCCGGAGGTCAAGACTCCGCGCCGCGCGCCAGGGGCGCAGACGTAATGACGGTTGGGCAGGAAAGGCCAGCGGAAGGCTCCGATATTCCTCGCGCTCTTGACCCGTACGCGTTCGAGCAGCGGCGTCGAGCTGGGCTCGCCAGCGACGTCCGCATAGGCGCGGGGAGAGGGGAAATACGTCCCCAACCGCTTCGTGGAACGCGGCATCCCCCGACCGCGCGGCAGGTGAACGATCGGCTTTGCTGGAATTGCAACCAGCCGGGCCACGTGGCACGAGAGTGTCAAGCAAGGCGTATGCAGGGAAACGCGGACCGCCGGCGGCCATAATTGGTAACACCAGCCTGTCGCCGTCGGCGGGAGAATTTCGTGGTAGCCACGTCGGAAAATGGGAAATGTACTCCCACGCCGCGTCACTGGGCGACCGCCCCGGGGGCGCAGAGGCATTTGTCCCCCTCGCCTGTAGAGCGCAAGGAATGTTGTCGCGCTCGAGCCCCTCGTTGGGACGCACGGCTGTCCGAACTGGCTTTCGCCACTGGAACAACCGTGAACAGGTCGGTGGGTATGACACCTGCTTACTTGAATTTTGGGAAAGAGATCGCTTTTCCGCTAGAGAACGCCCTACTTGACGCGGCGGGGCCCGCGCCCCCTCCGCTTACGCAGTACGCGGCAAAGCTCCGCGAGCGCATTGAGGCAGCGCAGCGCGCGGCTCGTGAAAGCCTCGATGTCGCGCGCATGGAGCAAGCGGATCAGTACAACAAAGGTCGTCGTCACGTCGTTTTCAACACGGGCGACTTGGTACTGAAAAGAACGCACCCACTTAGTAACGCAGCGCGTGGTTTCGCCGCGTCGCTAGCGCACAAGTGGGTTGAACCGTTCGAAGTTACGGCGCGGACTACGCCACTCACCTACCAGCTGCGGTTGTTGGCGAGCGGTGAAACCTCTGGTCCGGTGCACGTCGCAGACTTGAAAGCTTACCACCTTCGCAAGGATGATAACTGCGAAGCGGGGGAAGCTCAAAGCGATGCAGGTAGCAACCCGGTTCGCAATCGACGCTATAACCTAAGGCCAAGGTAGTGCACTACTTTGTCTAACGTCTTTGCTTCTTTCAGAATGCATTCTGATAAGATTTTGCAGCAGCCAGATGAACCACCGTCGCTGGGGCGGGAAACCGCACCCAGCGCATGGCTCAAGGAGGGGCCACTTAAACAGGGGGTGCCCCCCTAGTTTGTAGTGGTTTGTGGCCCATCATTGTGACCAGCGCGGCCATGCTGGCCGTCTTCAACAAGTCTGGGTTGGAGCCCGCTGCCCAGGCCTGGAGTACGGTCCTCAGGAAGCCAGGTGTGCCTGGGGCGGAAACGCCTGCTGCAATGTGCATCCAGCACGGCGCCATGTGGAAAGGGGTCAACAATGTAGAGCAGCAGCTCAGGGCCGCTGCCAGGCGTATCCGTGGCCGAGCCCAGCTGCGCTGTGACCCCGAGGATGTGGCCGCTGCCGGAGAGGGACCAGCCGGAATAGTCCCGCCATGCCTGCTGCTTCTCCCGTCCCACGGACCAGCTGAGATGGCATGGCATCCCGCCAGAGCCTGGCGACAAGGCTTCATATTTTACGCCGACCCGGGCTCGGACATGGACATGGCCCGGCTGTTGGCGGAGCCCGGGTCGGACGCTGAGGGGGGGGGGGGGGGAAGATGTAGGGCTCGTGGCGCGCCGCGCATTCGAAGGCCGCGCCACTTCCCGATGCTCCCTGCGCGCGGCCCGTTTCCCTTTCGCCGCTCGTTCGGGGATAACCGGTCCCGCGCGAGGGGGCTATAAAAGAAGGCACGCGCCGCCGTCTCGCCCTCTCTTGGTCTCTGGCTCCTTGGTCCCTGGCTCTTCATTCCGGCGCGCTCAACGACCCGCAGCCACCCGGACGACGACACCGACTACGACGATCCCCGATCCCTGTGAGATTAAAGATGTTTATCATACGGCCCACTGTGTGTTTGTCGTGCGCATCCCTCGGGCAGAGGAATCGCCCACAAACTGGGACCAGGTACTGCCATTCGTAACGTTCGCATACAACACTGCCACCCAAGCAACAACTCGTTTTTCGCCCTTCTTCCTCTAATACGGCCGTGAACCATCTTGTACCCTGGACGCAATTTCGCCATACCATCCAAATGCCCCTGAGCACAGTGCTTTGTCCGATATTGTACAGAAGGCCGAGAAATGCCGTCAGCTAGCTGGCAAATTTACCTCCAACACTCAAGGCTATCGCAAAGATCAGCATGATAGCGATGCCCCTGCTCCAATGTTCCTCGCCGACAGCTTCGTTTGGCTATGCGTTCCTGCCACCAGCCAATTAGAAACGAAATACCATGGACCGTATCGCGTCTTGGAACGCACATCCCCTGTTAACTACGTCATCGAGCCAGTCACACCTTCTTCCGACCACCGCCGCCGCGGCCGTGAGGTTGTCTATATTAGCCGCCTCAAGCCTCATTATAACCCTCTGGTCGTCTCTTCTCCGTGAGTCGCCAGGATGGGGACTTCTTCACGCGGGGGAAATGTAAACAAGACAAAGAACAAACAACGCTGCGGCATCGCCATCACCATCGCTTGTCTCCGGCGCCCATCTCCGTTGCGCTGTAGCTGTGCCCTACGGCTGGTAATTCGATCC
Organism: Amblyomma maculatum; assembly: GCF_055883805.1. Lineage (NCBI taxonomy): Eukaryota > Metazoa > Arthropoda > Arachnida > Ixodida > Ixodidae > Amblyomma > Amblyomma maculatum. The sequence continues at coordinate 119,875,486 of NC_139349.1, forward strand.
TGCGGCGCCCGATTTACTGCCAGCGCTAGACGTTCGCACCAACTATTAAATCCACATTTCACTATGCATGCCAAATCTGCAGAATAACAAATGTTTAGAGTTGTAGCTTTTTTAAATTGAGCACAAATATTGTCACGTAGTGGTGACAAGGCCATAACACCAAAAAAGGGCACAGGCTTGATGGTACTGAAAGAACTCTTTATTCGGCTGCCTTGCGCCGGCAAAAGAACTAAGCAACTCGGCGGCGATAGCAACAAACGTACTCGTCGGTCGTCGAACAAAGAATGCCCGTCACACTCGTCAACGCTCAATTTAAAGGCTGCTCAGAACAATCTAGATAACGTTGTAAACAGCTACCAGTGCAAGCTGGAACATTGTAGAAAGACACACGAGTGGCCGGAATCTTCGAGGCAGATCTCGGTGCATCTTACGCTACAACGAAACCGATAAAGGTGCGACTCGCGACATCGAGCATTCACAAACAAAGAATACAGAACTGATACGCGATCTAGAATCAGAGTGATAAGGCCGTATGCCGGCGCCTGTTCATCATCATCATCATCATCCTGACTATACCCACCGCAGGGCGAAAGCCTCTCCCATATTTCTCCACTTAACCCAGTTCTGTGCTAGCTGCATCCAATTTGACCCCCGCGAAGTTCTTAACCTCATACACCCACCTAACGTTCTGCCTTCCACTGCTACGCTTTACTTCTCTTGGAATCCAGTTTGTTACCCTAAGCGACCATCGGTTGTCCTCTCTTCGCACTACATGTCCTGCCCATGCCCATTTCTTCTTCCTAATTTCCACTAGAATGTCGGTAACTTCAGTTATTTCTCGAACCCAGTCTGCACGCTTCCTATCTCTTAATGTTACCCCTACCGTTTTTCGTTCCATACCCCTCTGCTTTATCCTAAGCATAAGTAGAACTCTCTTGGTTAGCCTCCAAGTTTCAGCCTCATAGGTGAGTACAGGTAACATGCAACTGTTGTGTACTTTTCTCTTGAGAGATACCGGTAAGCTGCTTGTCATAATCTGCGAGTGCTTGCCAAATGCGCTCCCTCCCAACCTAATTCTTCTTGTTATTTCCTTTTCATGGTCCGGATTTGAGGTTACTACCTGTCTTAAGTAGACATAATCGCCTACTACTCCCAGTACTTCGCTACCTAATGTATACTGCTGTTCCTTCCCGAGTCTGTTGAACATTACCTTAGTCTTCTGCATATTGATTTTCAAGCTATCTTTCTTCTTTTCCTGTCTAGGTCGTCAATCATTATTTGCAGTTCATCTCCTGAGTTGCTTAGCAAGGCAATGTCATCAGCAAATCGCAGATTACTGCGGTATTCTCCATCTACCCTTATCCCTCACTGCTCCTATTCCAAGTCTCTGAATACTTCCTCTAAGCAAGCTTTGAATAGTGCTGGGGAGATTGTGTCTCCTTGCATAACACCTTTCTTTATGGGAATCTTGTTACTTTCTTTAGGCAGAACTATGGTCTGTGCAGCCACTATATATATATTCCAGCACTTTCACGTACGGCTCGTCTACCCCCTGATTTCGCAATGCCTGTATCACCGCCGATGTTTCAACTGAGTTAAATGCTTTTTCGTAATCAATTATTGCTATGTAAAAGGGCTGATTATATTCCGAGCATTTTTCCATCACCTGATTGATGGTATGGATATGATTGATAGTAGAGTACCGTTTCCGAAAACTTGCTTGATCCTTTGCTTGGTGGCAGGCTTAGGTTGTCCTGATTCTATTAGCGATTACCATAGTAAATACCTTATACGTAACAGACAGCAAGCTGATTTGTCTGTAATTTTTAAGGTCCCTAGAGTTCCCTTTCTTATGAATGAGAATAATGTTTGCATTCTTCCATGGTTCCGGTACCGTGGATGACGCCAGGCTCTGCGTATACAAGGTGGGCAGTTTTTCTAACACGATACCCCCCCCCCCCCTCACCGTCCTTTAGCAAATCTGTAGTTATCTGATCCTCTCCCGCTGATTTTCCCCTTTTTATAGATTCTAATGCTTTCTGGACCTCGTGCTTCGTCACTGGTGGAACGTCTGACTGTTTTCCCCTGCCGCCAATCTCGTTATGGTCCTGACTACTTTGGCTGCTCTAGAGATCAGTATAGAACTCCTCGGCTACTTTGATTATCTTGTCCATATTGGTGATGACGTTGCCCGCCTTGTCCCTTATCGCATACATGTGGTTTTTGCCTATGCCCAATTTCTTCTTTACCGCTTTAAGGCTTCCCCCGTTCTTTACAGCGTGCTCAATTTTCTCCATGTTATAATTCCTTATATAAGCCACCTTGCGCCTATTGATTAGCTTTGATATCTCGGCCAAATCGATCTGGTCTGTTGGATTGGAAGCTTTCATACTCTGGCGTTTCTTAATCAAATCTTTCGTCTCCTTAGACAGCTTACCGGTATCCTCTCTAACTATCCTACCGCCTACTTCTACCGCACACTCGGTAATGTTATCTCTGAAATTATTGTTCATTGCTTCTAGGGTTATGTCGCCATCCTAGGTTAGAGCTGAATACCTATTCTGTACAGAGATCCTGAACTCTTCTGCCCTTCCCCTCACCGCTAATTCGTTGATGGGTTTCTTGCTTTCTAATCTGTTGCGGTCCTTCAGATTTAGGCTAATTCCGGACCTCACCATCCTGCGGTCACTGCATCGCACTTTCCCGATTACTCTACATCTTGCACAATGGAGGGGGTTGAACATATTATGAAGTCAATTTCATTTTTAGTCTCCCCGTTAGGACTTTTCCATGTCCATTTCCGGTTCTTCCGTTTGCTGAAGAAGGTATTCATGATTCTTAAGTTATTACGCTCTGCAAACTCAACTAGTAACTCCCCCCTGCTATTCCTAGAACCAATGCCATAGTCACCTGCTGCCTGGTCTCCTGCCTGCTTTTTCCCTACCTTGGCATTGAAGTCGCCCATTAGTACAGTATACTGCGTCTTTACTTTTCGCATTGCCGATTCTACATCTTCGTAGAAGCTTTCAACTGCCTGGTCATCATAACTACATGTAGGTGCACAGGCCTGTACAACCTTCAGTTTATACCGCTTATTCAGCCTAATTACGATGACTGCCACCCTCTCATTAATACTATAGAAGTCATCTATATTACCCACTATATACTTATCGACAAGGAAACCTACTCCTAGTTGTCGCCTCTCTGGTAAGCCTCGATAACACAGTACATACCCATCCTTCAGTACAGTATATGCCTCATTCGGCCTCCTAACCTCACTAAGCCCTATGGCATCCTATTTCATACCTTCTAGTTCCTGTAACAGCACTGCTAAACTAGCTTAACCACCTAGCGTTGTGTTAAAACATAACAAATGCAGTTTTGAAGGTTTCGCGGCATTACTCCCTCCATAAAAAACATCGTCTCGATGTTCCAAAACAAAGCAACAAAAACATACACAATGCAAAGATTAAACACCACAGATTCTTTAACGCGTGTAATATGGCTTCTGTAGTACAACATGTACAATTTCTGGGCGTTCGCGTCGCCGTTGTGATACTGACGTTCCGTCGGGAATGACTTCATAGGACAGCGGTCCGACGCGGCGAATGATTTTGTACGTCCCAAAGTATCGACGCAACCACTTTTCACTTAGTCCGCGACGACGAATTGGTGTCCAAACCCACACTTGGTCTCCTGGATTGTACTCTGCGTGGCGTCGTCGCAAGTTGTATCGTCGGCTGTGGGAGCGCTGTTGGTCTTTAATACGCAGCCGTGCGAGTCGTCGGGCTTCCTCTGCACGCTGCAGGTAGGCGGCGACGTCAAGGTTCTCCTCGTTGGTTACGTGCGGCAGCATTGCGTCGAGCGTCGTCGTGGGCTCCCTGCCATACACAAGCTTGAACGGGGGCGCTCTGGTCGTCTCCTGGATTGCCGTGTTATACGCGCAGATCACGTACGGCAAAATGGCGTCCCACGTCTTGTGTTCAGTGTCGACGTACATGGCGATCATTTCCGCTATCGTTTGGTTCAGGTACTCCGTAAGGGCATTGATCTGGGGATGGTACACAGTTGTTCGTCGATGGCTTGTATGACTGTATTCCAGGATGGCTTGCGTCAACTGTGCCGTAAACGCCGTTCCCCTGTTTGTGATGAGCACCTCTGGGGCGCCGTGTCGCAAAAGAATTTGTTCGACAAAAAATTGGCGACTTCTGCCGCGGTACCATTCGGTAGTGCTTTTGCTTCGGCGTAACGGGTAAGGTAGACAGTGGCCACGATGATCCACTTGTTACATATAGACGAAGCGGGAATGGGGCCGAGGAGATCCATCCCAAATTGTTGAAAGGGCAGGTCTGGGGGAGGAATCTGGTTTAGTAGTCCTGCTGGTCTGATCGGCGGCGTCTTGCGCCGTTGGCACTCACGGCATGTCTTCACGTAGTGGGAAACTTCGGCAGGCAGTCGCGGCCAGTAGCACTTCTCCTGGATTCGACGCAACGTGCGTGCAAAACCGAGGTGGCCTGCTGTTGGCTCTTCGTGCAACGCATGAAGAATTTCCTGTCTGAGGTTTTTAGGCACGACAAGAAGATGCGCAGTCTTGTTGGGAGCAAAGTTCTTCTTTACGATGACGTCATTGCTTAAGGCGAACGATGATAAATGTCGCTTGAACACGTCAGGAAGGGAAGCGGTCTTTAATTCTAAGTAATCGGCTAGCGCTTTCAGCTCAGGGTCTGATCGTTGTTGATATACAAAACTGCTGGCGCTTACCGGCCCCAAAAAGGCGTCGTCGTCATCGTCCTTCAGGGGAGCGTCGACGGGAGCGCGTGATAAGCAGTCTGCGTCAGAATGCTTCCGGCTGGGACTTATAGACTACAGTCAAGCCGAATTCTTGAAGTCGTAGGCTCCAACTGGCAAGGTGGCCGGACGGTTTTTTCAAATTAGCCAGCCAGCAGAGCACGTGATGGTCGCTTATCACCTTGAATGGTCGGCCGTATAGGTATGAACGAAACGTAGAAGTGGCCCAGATGATCACGAGGCACTCCTTCTCGGTCGTCGAGTAATTGACTTCGGCTTTTGTGAGGGACCTGCTAGTGTAGGCAATTTCTTTCTTCTGTCCGGCACTCTTCTGGACGAGAATGGCTCCTAGGCCCACGCTGCTCGCGTCGGTGTGAATTTCGGTCTCGGCGTTTACATCAAAGTGGCCAAGTACAGGAGGGCACTGCAGGTGGCGCTCGAATACGTCAAAGGCTTTACCCTGCGGCGCTTCCCATTTAAAAACATACGTCAGCCTTTGTAAGCTGCGTCAACGGTTCAGCGATGCGCGAAACATTTCTGACAAATCGTCGATCATAAGCTCGCCGCCCAAGGAATCGGCTCACAGCTTTCTTGTCGGCAGGCGGTGGGAATTGTGCGATTGCAGCTGTTTTTTTCGGGTCTGGGAGAATGCCATCCTTGCTAACGATGTGACCTAGGAAACGCAGTTCTTTGTAGGCGAAGTGACACTTCTCTGCTTTTAGCGTTAGCCCCGATGACTTGATGGCTTCCAGCACTGTCAGCAGTCGTTTTAGGTGGTCATCAAAGTTTAACGAGAAGACAACATCGTCTAAATATACCAAACAAATTTTGCACTTCAAGCCTGCCAGGACTGTGTTTATTACTCGTTGAAATCTGGCTGGTGCAGAGAAGAGGCCAAATGGCATCACCTTGAACTCAAAACGACCGTCCGGTGTCAACCTCAATTTGCCAATATCCGCTCTTCAGGTCCATCGATGAGAAGCAACTTGCATTGCAGAGCCGGTCTAGAGTGTCGTCGATGCGGGGAAGCGGGTAGACATCCTTCTTAGTAATGCTATTCAAGCGGCGGTAATCAACGCAGAAGCGAAGTGTGCCGTCTTTCTTCTTCGCCAAAACGACTGGTGCCGTCCAAAGGTTCTTCGATGGCTGGATTACGTCATCACGCAGCATTTCCTCAACTTGATCGCGTATGGCCTGGCGTTCTCGTGGCGATACACGATACGGGCTTTGGCGCAGAGGTCGGGCGTGTTCGTCCGTTATAATGCGGTGCTTGGCCAGTGGTATTTGTCGTACCTTCGATGATGACGAGAAGCACTCCCCGTAACTTCAAAGAAGACTGAGAATCTGGTCTTTCCTGCTATGGGTCAATGCCGGGTTGATATCAAATGTGGGCAGATGGAATTGGTCCGGTGCGTCTTCCAGCGTTTGGTCGTGGAGGGTGAATACATCTTTGAGGGTCGCTAATTCGTCGAGAAAAGCCCTTGTTGAGATGCCGGTATTCTTCGGTGAAGTTTGTTACCAGCACCTGAGCTTGACCTCTGCGGAATTTCGCCATGCCTCTTGCGACACCGATACTTCGTTCTACGAGCAAATTGATATTTCCTTCGACGATGCCTTCAGCGGTTTCGATGTTTGCGCTACCTACGCAGACTGCAACGCTTGTTCGGGGCGGGACAGTCAATTCTCCATCAAGGACGTTTAGAGCGATGGGTTGCGTCGAAGTCGTCGTAACAGGAATGGCTTTTTCTGCAGAGAGCTTGATGAGCTTGGATCGCAGGTCGATGATAGCCCAACGTTCATTTAGGAAATCCTTGCCTAAAATCACGTCACGGGAGCACTGCTGCAAGACCACAAAGTTGGTGAGGTAGGTACGCCCATTTACGGTTATTCTTGCAGTACATCTTCCCCATGGAGTAATAAGGTTGCCGCCTGCGGTGCGAATCAGCGGGCCATCCCAAGCGGTTCTAACTTTCCTGAGATGGGAGGCTAACGGTCCACTGATGACTGAATAGTCAGCTCCGATGTCTACAAGGGCAGTGACTCTGCGACCGTCAACTTCAACTTCAAGGTCACTTGTTCGCGTCCTCGCATTGCACGTGGGCCTCGGTGTTCGATCTCGGTTCCATCGTTTCTTTAGGCCATGGCCGGGGCATACCGTTGTTACTTCGCTGGGCGGCGGTGTTGACTTGCACTCTGGTCGTGTTGTCGTCGATGTCGTCGTGTGGAGCGGCAGTGAAATGGCTGAGTCGTCGTTAGTGGTCGTTGGCGGCGGAGGATGTTCGTCTTTTCGCCGTTGAGCAATCCCACGTCCAAAGGTTGCTCTATTTAGCTTCCCCTGCGCGGGCTTGGAGACCTTCCGCGCACACTATCATTGTGGTTTTGGCCTGGCGACGCAAAGCGGGCCATGTACGGCGATGGAGACCTGAACCGACGGCTTGGTGGCGCAATCTCACCGCTACGCAGATAGTCGTCGATTTGTTGCGGTCGTTCAACTGGGCGTGGTCGTGGAGCGTCGACTGCAAATCCGCGGAGACCAATTCATCGGCACGGGGAGTGGCGCAGAATGTGGCCGGCCTCACCGCAGTGGAAGCATAATGGCCGGTTGTTTGCTGTACTCCAGCCGTCGCACTTCCTGGGGCTTGGGGGTCGTTGGTAGGCTTGGCGGGCGGGGGCCAAGGGGCGGTTTGCAGGAACAGGACGGTAGCGGTGAGGTCTCGGAAAGTGATCAAGTCGGGTCGCAGGGAGACGTAATGCAGCAGCGTAGTTCATCGCTGTTGCCTCTTGTGCTGAAACAGTCGCAGCCGTCGCTTGAGGAACACCTAGCGCCTGCTGGACTTCCTCACGGACGAAGTCCGCGAGCGTTGCCACCTGGGATTGTTGCGATGATGGCATCAATCGGCGGAGCTCCTCTTCCACGATCTCCCGGATGAGGTCCAGAAGGCTCTCTCCGCTTGCAGGTGCACTGGGGTAGGGGCTTGAGTAGTCCGGCTGAAGTGGTCGATCGTAGTGGCACATCCGGGTGTCCAACATCTTCTCGATGGCAGACGCTTCCGTTTCAAATTCCGCCACGGTTTTCGGCGGATTTCGGACACGACTTGCAAAAAGCGATTCTTTAACGCCTCGCAAAAAAAATTTGACTCTCTCACTTTCGGTCATGTTCGGGTCGGCGCGGCCAACGAGGGGCTACATCTCCTCAACGTACGCCAGGACAGGCTCGTTAGGAAGCTGCAGTCTTGACTGAAGGAATGCCTGGGCTCTTTTCTTTCATACGACGCTTGAAAAGGCAGTCAAAAACGCTTCCTTGAAAATCTCCCAATCCTTCATAGCCGCCTTACGATTTTCGAACCAAACTCGGGCATGTCCTTGAAGAACAAAGTAGACTTGCCTGAGTTTCCCGGCATCGTTCCAGCCATTGAATTCTGCCAAACGGTCGAAAACGTTCGTCCAGTCTTCCGCATCTTCGTCCAGTCGTCCATGGAAGCAGGGGGGTTTACGGGGGTGAACGAAAACAACCGGTGCTGTAGGCTGGGCCATTGTCAGTGTCGACGCCTTCCGATATCGAAGGGTCCGGCAGCAGACCGTGTTCAGGTTGGAGCCCTTAAATCCAGCGACTGGTTCTGTGGCCTGTTGGCTGTTGCTCCAGAGTAACAGGAACAAGGCTGGGGTCTTCGCTTGAAGGATCAAAAACAGCACCTCCACCAGATGTCACATAGTGGTGACAAGGCCGCTGACACCAAAAGAAAACACAGGCTTGATGGTACTAAAAGAACTGTTTATTGGGCTGACTTGCGCCCGCAAATGCACTACGCAACTCGGCGGCGATAGCAACAAACGTACTCATCGATCGTCGAACAAAGATTGCCCGTCACAGTCGTCAATGCTCAATTAATTTAAAGGCTACTCAGAATTATCTAGATAACGTCGTACACAGCTACCAGCGCAAGCTGGAACATTGTAGACAGACATACGAGTGGCCGGAATCATCGAGGCAGATCTCGGTGCAGCTTACGCTACAACGAAACCGATAAAGGTGCGACTCGCGACATCGAGCATTAACAAACAAAGAATACAGAACTGATACGCGATCCAGAATCAGAGTGATAAGGCCGTACGCCGGCGGCTGTTAACAAACAACAAATACAGTTTTGAACGTTTCGCGGCAATATATGTGAAAACTATGCCTGCAGGCCATGCTGCTGTGTCAAAAAATTGAATCTGGGCAACATGATATCGAAGTTGAATATATCTAAAAAGGTAGGTGAAGGCCGAACTGCTGCATATACAGTCACTTTGGTGCCCTCATAAGGCCGTGATCTGACCGTATAAGGTTGCGACGATGCCAGCCGTGACCATGATCTGGTCATTAACTTTATGACGGCAGCATTTATGCCCTTCATCTGGCCACAAGAGCTCGCGACGATGCCACATATGACCCTAATCTGGCCATATAAGGTCCCATAACCCATTCAGATGCGAATTATATGCGGCATGATATAGCCTTGTCTGAGTCATATAAGGGCAACATTTCTGGTCTAAAGTTTATTTGATCTGCCCAGATATGATATTATTTGTTCCCTTATATATTTGTATCAGACAGCATGCAAAGCAAATCTGGGCCAGATATGATTTCTGCAAGGGATTAGCCATAACCTTCCCGCCATGCGATACACGTGTGCATCCTGGATTGTCACATGCACTTGGCTGCCTTCAAGTTTTAAGTGCTGTGGACGTACCACTGTGGTGTTCTCACTCGATCGCCCTTGTTTTAACTTCCATACAATTCTTTGCCGCTTCATTTCTAGCAGACTTTCAATTGTCATGTGTTGAGCAAATGAGTTTTCTTTGCCACCTTTTCGCGCACAAGTTTTTTTTCTTAATTAAGGGTATATATATATATATATATATATATATATATATTTACTCTGCTGCATTCGCTGTTCGTGATGAGGATGAAGAAGTGCAACAGACTCCGAGAATACGACGAAGCTGAGTGTTGTGAAATCGGTGCCCTCATCAACGTTAGCTGTGCGGAGAGCTTTCGAACTGTAGATCTTCCACGTAACATCTCTTGGTGGAGGTGAATCTATTCGATCCCCTGTCACAAGCTGGATCTCCGCAGCGGCCGCCACGTCGTAACTACTACAATGACTACAGACGCCTCTACCTCTGCAGCCGCCCCACCTGCTGTTGTCATGGCCAACCCCCGTGACCCCGGAACCTTCTGCGGGACCGACGACGTCGACGTAGACGACTGGCTAGCCCTATACGAGCGCGTGAGCAAGCACAACCGGTGGCATCCCACACTCATGCTCGCGAATGTAATCTTCTACTTGGCTGGGACCGCGCGGGTGTGGTTTGAAACCCACGAAGACGACCTAACATCTTGGGATATCTGCAAACAGTAGCTACACGTTCGGAAAGCCTATTGGCCGCCACATCGCCGTCAAGAAAGCGCTCGCCTCTCGCGCCCAAACGCCTCACTTAAATTCAAGACGTCCTGTCTCTAGGCCGCAAAGTCGGCCAAGGCATGCCTGAGGAGGATAAAGTCGGCCATATAGTAAAATGCATTGCCGACGATGCCTCCAACCTCCTGTTGTGCAGGGATTGCTCCACCATAGACTCTGTGCTGCAGGTGTGCCGACGTTTCGAGCAGGCGAAACAGGCGCATATCTCACCGTTTCGACCGGCTTCCGAACACAGCTGCTAGCTCCTCCTGTATCAATCTCCCGACTCCTCGACCGCCTGCTAACGACAGCACTTTGACACGCATTGTCCTCCAAAAGATTGATGCAATGACTCCCGCGGCCTCACTGTCGCATACACCCGACAACACCCTGGCTACTATATCACTTGTTATGGCTGTTGTTCGCCAAGAGGTTGCGAATATGGGCTTCCGTTCTGCCAGCTCCACCGACACCATGGATTCAGGACCTGCCCCTCCAGTGATTGCTGCGCTTCATCCAGCGCCAGTTTCTCGCCTCGATATTGGTACTGCAACCCAAATGAGTGGCGTACCCATGACAATCGCCCCATCTGTTTTACTTGCTCTCGCGTTGGCAACAGTTCCCGTCACTGCCGTAGCGCTGGTAAACGCCATCTGTCACCCATTAATAATTATGAGGGATTATTAACGATGCGCCCTTAACAGTGCGCACACTCCCAGACACCCTTAGAGTGAGTGGGGGTAGCTGTTCCGGTCGCAAAGGAGATGCCCTCGACCTGTGTGGCGCGGAGATGTCCTCAACCTGTCACTACCTTGTAGTGACAGAAGGGGGTGGCCGTTTGGGGCCCAGCTGTCGCCGGTTCAAGCCAGAGTAAGGTTCGGAGTCAGAAGTAACAACAAAACACAAATTATGCACAGCAAGAGACGCTACAAAGGAATACACAAGATCACTTGAAATGCACAGCCGAGAGGTTCACAGAATAACAAACGCTAAGCATGCAATTACAGAGGTATTCAATTACATAGAGGCTTTACAGCACGGATAAAACACGAGAGAGTTACATAAACAAACAGCAAATTGTTCACCGGGCACTGTCGCAGTCCAACGCCTCAAGAGTCACGATGTGGCCGCCATACGAGACGACCGCCGCTCCCTTGCAGGTCCGTGGGCTTGCCAGCAGCGGGTGATCCCCGGGAGTCCAGCCGAAGCACTGGCGAACACGCCGCAACCACTGACTGACTGTTGTACTGATTCACAAGCGGCGCGGTCTCTTTAAATAGGGCGCGCCGCGTCTGTCTGTTAAAACGCGCGAAAACTAGCGCGAACACGCACTTAGCTTCGCTGGTTATAGCGCTCCCTTCTCCTCCAGTCGAGCCGCGCGTCGTCATTGGCTAGGTCCCATAGAATATTCTGGAGTTTTCTGGCATATTCCAGTTTGACGAGTCCGCGTGATCGCCGGGTGATGGGAAAGAGGACGGCGGCGACGCATACAAAGCTACGCGCTCTCTCGCGCGGAGAAGGAGGCTTTCTTCGAGCTTTCCAAGCGACGCCGCGCGGGCCTCGCGCCGTGCTGGCTTGATAAAAATGTGCGACGGTTTCGTGACACTGCCCCTCCCTTAAAGAATATTGTCCTACAATATTCACAATACCCAGAAACATCGGTCGCACATGCATGCGCTCACAAATTATATGGGGCAAATGTCCACATTGCACAAATTTCACAAACTGCATTAACAAATTACAAAGCACACATCAGAAGTCCCACAAGTTTTTCAGACTCGTATGACAAATTTTTTTCACAATTCACTACATGACGTTCACAAACATAGCAACACTCGGTTGTCAGATACATAAAGGAATCAGCAACACACAGAAACGCTCTGTTATTCAAATATGAAGCGCACAATCCTAAGCCATGTTCTCGCCTATATTTTCAGACTCGTGTTGCACTTCTTCCTTCGAACGTATCAGTTCCTCTCCATCTTTCATACATGCCAGTTCTCTTTCTCACAAAGCACTGGCTTTTCTTTCGTTCGCGCGTCCGGCTCCCTTTTCTACTCTCTTCTGAGTTTCTCTTACGGGCGCGGTACCCAATTCTCTTGCTGTTCACATCTAAGTGTGATTTCCGACTGGAGGTTTGACATTGATCGCTCATAATGCCTTGGGGTTGTCGATCTCGGTCAGCGCAGGTCGTCTTGCGCTTATGTTTCCAATCCTTCAGGAACATTTTCCTTGTTTTTCTTTGGGGCCTTCCAGCTCGACTTTGCCTACATCAGCAGTGTTGAGTTTTCTTTTCTTTCTTACTTTCGCCCGCACAGCTGCCAGAGGCGCGTTTGTTCCTGTTTTACTGGAATAATCAGAACAATGTTTTCTGGAAGGAACGTCTTTTTGAGAACTTTGTCTCCCTCAATCCTTTTAATTTTCTTTCTTTTCTTTACCACCTTCAGTCGTACTTTCTTAAAGCAGGACTCATTTTCAACTAGACTCATTCTCCTCACGTTTGGTTACATACTCTTCCGTAAAATTTTTTTACTCTTTTCTCGCAGTGCTGTCATCTCTTTCTGGCGGTTTCCGTTTCTTATCTGCACTGTCATTCCCAACGGAGAGAAATATTTCGTCCTCCACAATGATTAGCGCCTCTTTGTCAGTCGAACCGTTCCTTGAGACCGGTTCTTGCATTCGTGGAAGATTGCTGTCTTCAGTTTCAGCTCCATCTGAGCTTTCGGGATCGCTGTTATTCGACAGCTCTTCCTTTCCGTCAGTCATGCAACCAGACGTGGAGCTAGAATTCTGTCCTTTCTCCTCAGGCGAAGAGTACATGAATAAGCATTCTGGCTCAACAACTGCCTTTGCAGCTTCTGTGCAACCTGTCGTCTCGAAGGGCAAGATCTTATTTTCCTGAGACATTTTAGCTCCAGTAAAGTCTTCTGAAATTTCCGTTGCAGGAACATGCTGTTCCACAACCTCACTCTGGCTGCTGGAGCTAGTTTCTACAGCACCTGTGGCTGTCAATGAATCACTCGGTTCGCTGTACTTTCTAATATAAGCAAAGGTAACCTCCGGAGGCTCGGTGATACCTTTCAAACGCCGAACTTCAGCCAGCTTTTTGGGAAGGATATCTCTCTCTTTTAGGAATTCTTTTTCTGCCTGCTTCCTGAGCCATTCTTTCTCTCTTTCGGCTCGTGTCCTGAGCCATCCTTTCTCTCTTTCGGCTATCTTCCTGAGCCATTCTTTCTATCTCTCATCTCCTTGTCTCTTTGCCTCTGCTTGTTTCCTCTGCCATTCTCTCTCTCGTTCTTCCCTTTGCCTCTCTCTTTCTTTCTCAGCCTCTTCTCTTTCCTTCTTAGCCTGTTCTAGAACCTCCCTTTCTTTTCGGTCCACCCATTCTCGCAGTTCAGCTCCTTTAAGACCTTTCTCTAGGCCCAACGCAATAATCTCCAAGAGATTCATCTTGAATCTGAATTGCCTAATGCTATCACATAGCACTGCTTAATGGACCTCCAAAACTGCTTCAACGCGGTACCTCTCGCTATCGCTCTGCTGTTACACCACTTACGACCTCTTCGTAAACACTTCCAACTCGTTATCCGTCCTCTGAAATTGAATGCACCAAACATCCTGTCGCGGATGCTAGAATAATTGTCACCCGTTAATAATTATGAGGGATTATTAGCGATGCGCCCTTAACGGTGCACACACTCCCAGACACCCTTAGAGTGAGTGGGGGTGGCTGTTCCGGTCGCAAAGGAGATGCCCTCGACCTGTGTGGCAAGCTCAGCCGGAATGAAGTAGCAGATGGCATCTCCGATCACAAGTTAGTACTGTTTACATGCAACATGCGTATAGCTAATTGCCCACCAGTTCGGTGCAGGAAGACCGTTAGTGATTTTACCAGGGCTAACGATGAATCTGTTCTTGATTACCTCGAAATGGCGCTAGATAACTTTTCTGAGGGCGATGTGAATGACCTATGGAACAAATTTAAGTCCCATTGCCATTTTTGCATAGATAACTTCATCCCAAGTAACACTAAAACTGTTCGCCGAAAAACTCCGTGGATTACCCGCGAAATAACTCATTTAATTCGCAAAGTCAAACGGCTTAGAAAACGCAAGACTAGTAATTGTGTACTTCAAAACCTAAGGCGTGCATTGGCAGAAAAACTTCGTGTCAGCAAACAATATTTTTATTCCAATACATTAGCTGAATTCATCAAAAGTAACCCTGCCAAATTTTGGCGCCACCTTAATCATGAAGGACGCAGGCAGAACCGTCGATCGTGTCAAGGTCGGCGAAAACGTTGTTCGCGACAGGTCACAAATAGCCAAGGAGTTCAATCATTTCTTTCAGTCAGTTTTTTCGAATCCCCGTCCCCACCCTAGTTTTTACAATAACACGACCAGCGTTAGCCCGGAATTCATAACATATGAAGGAATTTTTGCAATGCTTCTCAATTTGAAGCCAAAATCGTCTTGTGGCCCTGATGGCATCCCAAACGTATTCCTGCGACGTTACGCTGAATCACTAGCACACTTTCTTGTTATTATATTTCGTTCATCACTTTCTACTGGCGATGTTCCATCTGACTGGAGGCTTGCCCGTGTTGTGCCTGTTTTCAAGAAAGGCAACCGCGATCAGTTAACCAACTACCGCCCGATATCTCTCACCAGCACTGCATGCAAACTTATGGAACATATTATTTCGAACTACATATCTGACTTCCTAGATAAGAACAACGTTCTCTCCCCATTTCAGCATGGTTTTCGCAAAGGGTTGTCGACAACTACTCAACTGGTTTCCACAATACATTCCTTTTCTTCGGTACTCGATAATGCTGGCCAAATTGATGTAATATTTCTCGATTTTAGTAAAGCATTCGACATGCCCAGGCAGCACACCAACATCGAACCAACCCCGGCCCAACGTCGACAAAAATTGGTACCAACATTGGCGTAACACTGGTTTTTTGAGAAATTACTACATTTTTATATATTGGTCCGGTTTATATGCCAACATTGGACCTGTCCTGGTACTGCCAACATAGGCTATCAGCTGGCCGTGCCGCTAGTGTCACGTATTGGCATGCCACTAGTATCCATTGGCACATTTTTCATTGGCAATAAACCGGCCGTGCCGTTAGTATCACATATTGGTATTTATTGGCATGCAACAAGTATTCATCGGCACACGTGGCACTGGCCCTGCCACTGTTGAGCCACCTTTAGCCTTGCAGTTATTTCACCCTTGTCCTTACTGCTGCCATTTGCTTAACTGTCACTCTGACAATTGTGGCTTTCTTATGCAGTCATTTCCCAATACCACCTTGCATGTCATCTCCCTAAGGGGCAATAAAAACCATGCAATTAAATGAGGCAAGCAAAATATTTTCCGAAAACATTTTATTGAGAGCTCATATACATGTACATGTCACAAGGACATCAGAGGGCCAAATGCAGTGCGGGAGGCATCCGGTACAGGGCTAATATGGGAGAGGCTAGTAGGTGTAATTGGAAACAGGGCACTAAACAGCACATGACCAGGTAGTGCCGGTAGAGGTGATGGGGTGCAGTGTGCATTGCTCATGATGGTAGGGGCTGGACATGTTGAGCAGGGTTGATGCACTATAGCCTTCGTAGTACAAGAGGTGTTGCAGGAATAGGAGGCTGAGCATGGGTGCATTCCAGGGCAGTGTCCATCATGGATGGAAAATGGCAGTGGACTGTGTTGAGCATGATAGTTGGCATTGAAGGGTCAATGGATCAAGTGATGAGGTTGAGGGGGCGGGGGAAGCGCGTGGCCCAGGTAGTAAGCTGGGCGCCCCGCAGAAAACAACCATTCAGGAACAGTTTGTTGAGGAGATTGGCCCGTGGGTCTTAAAAATGACATCTGCACAGAATACAAGCATATATCACCATAAGATCTAAACTCACCTTCTCAACACTTATTCAAACACATATTTGAAGTCTGGGTGCTCTATACGATTGAGCACAAAATACAGAACCCCGCTATAGTAAAACCTGATATAGTAAAGTGAAACTGAAGTCCCAGTTCATCTTCCATAGGAAACTGTACATTTTCCCCCTTTATAGTGAAGATGTTTTTGGTAAAAAACGGGTAAAGTGCTTCTGGCCATGGTGACGACTCCCGCGCACTACCTAGAGTCGCGAGGCCAAGACTTTTTGTATTTGAAAACAGAACAATAACCCCGAGTGTTCGTTTAGGCGGCTTTACTACTAGCCGTATCAGCAGTCAGAAGAAGCCTACATTACAGAAGCCTTGGAGCTGTGAGGGAAAGCGCGCAGCGCGAAGAAAAAAGTAAGGCTGTCTACAAACATAGCAAGGAGGCGGCGTGTTCCATTCAGAAAGGAAAGGAGCAAAAGTGCAGCAAGAAATAGGGAAGGGAAAGAAATGGGTCAACATTCACTGCAATGTGCAGTACAAATCATGAGGCAGTGGTGGCAGAAGTGGAGGTGCAGCGAGTAAGGTCTTACAGCACTTGAGTGCCATGCAAATTTATCATTTATTGCCTTTTAAAAGACAGAAAGAGCAAAAAGAGACCCCATGTTCATGCAAGGCTTTAGTTTTCACATGAAATCGAACTTGGTTGCATTCGTAATCATGTTGTCCTCATGCTTAGGAGGTACTTCCACAAGATGTAGAGAAATTTTTTAATGAAAAAATCACAAAAAGAGATGATAAAAGCGAGATGGAAGGTATTTAGGTTTTTTTTTTCATTAAGCAACAAGACGTGTTCAGTAAGTGCCTATTTACCTACTAGACAGCACTTTCAGGACCATGTCATCACAGACCACTGATACAGTAAAGACCATAATATAGTAAATATTTTCGCTGGCCTCAGTGGCTTTACTATAAAGGGGTTCTACTGTATATATTGAAGGCCTATTGCAACACATTCTTAATTAAGAGCACTTTGCGACAGGTTTCTGGGCCTGCAAGCTAGGGCATGCAGCATCTTATGACGTAGGGATAATAAACATATATGCAAAACAAGATCCATTCCAGATACAAAAGAGAGATATTTGGAAGGAAAAACCTGCTTCCGGCAAACCGATAACTTCAGGTGGATGCTTAGTGTTCACATAGAATTACCGTTCCTGAAAATATAACGGTTGAGGCTCCAGAACTTTCAATTTTTAAAACCTTCTTAAACATTCCTGCAATAGACAATATGGATTACTAAGCATGCAAAACTGGATATTAAAGAACACATTAAAGAATATTTTTCTGGAGTACACCAGTTACAGGCACGCATACATTACTGCGGCCAGAATGAAGAAATAATTGCCCTGACAGAATCAATCCAGCTATCTTCAGTCAGCTAACTGAGAGAGATGTGTACATCGACGATATTCTCTAGGCTGCGCACGCATATAATATTCTCAAGATAACTGTACCATTTCAAGTTCCAGCTTTTTAGTTTTCACAGCTTTATTGCTTGCTGCATTCTACTATAAACAATTGCCTTACTTCTAATGTACCAAGGAATAGTTTTCATACAGTGCTCATTATAAATTAAAGACACCAGAACAACATGTACACAAACAAGAAAAGAAGAACGGGACAGAGCGCCATTCACAACTGATTTATTGTGCAGAATAAAGTACATATATATCTCACTGCCAGCATATGTGCAAGGAACCCATTCAGGGTCATGTAGTTTAAGATAAGATATGTTCAAGAAGCCCATGACTCATACCATAGCCTCTTCCTCTGAGAAATCATTTCTTGAACATAGCTTATCTTAAACTACAAGATGCTGAATGTGATGTAGCTGAATGTGTTCCTTGCGCATGTGCCGGCAGCAAGATATATATGTACTTTGTTCTGCACAATAAATCAGTTGTGAGTGGAACTCTGTCCCGTTCTTTTCTTGTGTGCGTGCATTGTTTTGGCGCCTTCAGTTTATAATAAATAACCACGAACAAGCCCAACAAGAAGTTCTAGTAATCATATAGTGCATGCTTGTTCAGCTAAAATTATTACAGTCAGCCTGCAATGAGCAATTGAGCAAGTACTAGAAATTTACTTTGCATAGACAGGAAAATGTTTTGTTAGATCTGAGTACAATGATATCGTACTTCCTTATCAGCTAGCAGCCTACCAGGTATGCATTTTTCCTCATCACCGCTAATCATATGGCCATACCATCGGCAACCTTCCACATGCAAGATTATATTCAGTTAGGCATACATGGGCGATTTTATGTCCAGGTACCAGGTGTGGTGCTCGGGCATCTGATTTCTTCAAACCAATTCATAGTAGTTGTTGGTATAGAGAATAGTAATCTGCCTGAATATCGGAGGCCAAATATTATTTCATGCTTAAGCACACCTCGAAATACAATGCATGATGTGACTATGAGATCATAAAAAAACGATACATCTAGCATGACAGTGATTTTTCACTTTCACCCTATCACAAGTTCCTTGAAAAACCAGTTTATTCCTGAGCTGAAAAGTTGTTTCGCACACATTTTATATTTCAGTATCTATAAAATGTTGATATTTTGCGAATATATTTTAAAATAAAATTTCTGAACAGCCTCACAAATTATTTTTTTTTTAAATGGACAATATTTTGTACTCAAATTAAAAATAAGATTGTGTCTGGAGAAATAGTATTGTTTGAAGAACAAAACAGCACATACGCAAAAAACACCAATATCGCTCAAACTTAATGTGCAATGCACGAACTAAGAGTTCACCTAAAATTACAAGTACAATAGCCTTGTGTACATGAACTCGACAGCACCGGGTTGAATCAGCGTTGAGTAAGCAAGGTCATCATTCTCGACCCGGCTGGTGTCTACATGAACTCGCTTTCTAGTGAGTAAGTATCGTAGCAGAGCGTAGCATCCAGATTCGAAGTTATTGTGCAAGTTCTTACTCGTATTTGATCCCATTGACTTTTACTATCGAGAGCTTCGATTATTTTTTATTGCCGATGAGTGCTAAAAAGCATTCATTTCGAGTGACGCTCGTCGCCGCTCCAGAAGCTTTTTCATATCCCAGAGTTCCCTAAACTATACTCCCTGACTGGACAATGTCTACATGCATAACTAGACTCCCTGACTGGACAGCGTCTACATGCCTTTAGATAAGCGGGTCAAGCGAATTAACCTACCCCCTGAAATCGAGTTAACGCTACCCGCTCTGCCGCCTATTTTACTCGACCCGACTGTGTATACATGAACCCCACAACTGATTTTTCAGTCGACAGACGTACTCGACGCAATTCTGCCGAGTTCATATATACAGGGGTGGAACGCACGTGTAACAAGTAACAATGCTGCTAAGAATCCAATCTGCTTTCTTCTGACTCATCCAGTTTTCTAAAAAATATCTTGTCTGACAAAGGAGGATATTTGGAGTTAAGCAGCTAAGCAACACAAGATCCATATGCTTGCTCTAACGCATGACTCCTCAGTGCACTTACAGTTGCAATTTGCTTGGTCATGTGGCAGTTCACTAAACCGTCTGACTAGATATGACAATAAAAAAACATATCGGGGGATTATTTCTACTTTTATTAAGACATGCAAAAGCTTTTTTGTTGTTGATATAGCATTCAGAGACTGCGGGAGTTTGGCAGTTTTATACGTCTTATTTCGTTTGGCACTTGCAAGGGGATGTAGAAAAAGAAATATGAGTAAGGAATATAAGAGGTGACAACATCCCGAAATGAAACTAATGGACCAATGATGCACACTGCGTATCCTAAATGGCGTCACTGGTAACATCAAACACAGAAAATCGTCCTTGAGTATGACAAATTTGAAGCCCAGGAGGTGAGTTGGTTGTGAGCAGGTAGTTAGAAAAGGGCAGTCCCCCTGAGAGGTGGGCGGCAAGATCACTGTCACCCATTATGGGGAAAGCCCTGGCAAGCATGCAGGCAAAGGTGCACATATATAAGAGCAATAAATGCACAAGGAATGCACGCCTGAATGAGCAGCTGCACTAATAATTTCCTTTTGTCTCTCAGCCCACCCCTCCTGCACTGTAAGCAAGTCTGCTCTGTTTTCCGAACACAGAAGCATATGCAAAAGCAAACAGAATTCTCTCTAAAATTTACAAAATTTGAACGAGTATTACATGATGATCTTTCTGCAAATGTCTTGCTCTAGGGTTACAGAATAAATTCATTGCAGCTGCGAATAAAGCGAGTTGGGAGATAATGGCGAATCTCAATGGCTTGGGGAGAAAAGTATTTAAAATTGTCCCTTTGAGCAAAGTAAATAGCTTGGTTTAGATCAAAGTAATATTACATCTACATGGCTGAAGCCAGTGCAGGCAACCAGAAATGTACAAGCAGTCAGTAACTGCATGTCTGTATGAACAAATACATACAGTGCAGGCAGCAGTAATGAAGGGAGAGTGGAAGGCAAATAACCTGAGCAATACTGAATGGCTTTCTTCTCTGCAACCTCAATACACGCTTCCAGCGAATTCTTGTAATGCAAGCATAATCAAGTATGCTAAATATTACATCACTTAAAGCACCTGCACTCCCGTGTTATGCAAATGACAACTACTTCGTAAGTTCACAAGCTATGTCTGTTATTGTGCTATTACACCACAGGTTCACTCAGTCATGCCTCAAATTGAAATAGTGACATACTGTTGAAATAAAGCAAAGAAAAATAGAACCAGCTATTAAAGCACTGCCAGGGACATGAAGGATATTATTTTCTGCATACTGGTGGGCAAGACTTCTGAACAAGTAAGTCCTGAGCTAAAAAGCCAGAAAAAGGCATATAGTATGCAATCATATAGCAAAACGCCAGCAGAGCATTTAAAGCCATTATATAATTCAAAACAAAAGCATTGTCATACCTACCGAGGCAATGTTTCCTTACACACAGCATGTTTCATGGCAAGGCTCCCACAGTGGTTGACAGGTTATGCAGCACCAAAATGTTGACGATGTTGTCTGCCTGACATTCAGGCAGCACCCCTTTGATGGCAGATGATTGCTTGTGCAAAAGCAGTGCGATGATACAAGTGGAGCAGCTGGACTGCGGGCGTTATAGAGCAAAGAGCTCTAAATGCAAGGAAAGAAAGTCTCCATTAAGTCGATGCCTCTAAATCATGATAACAGCATACCACGGCTCTTCTCAGTTTAGTTAATCTATAATTTCAATTGAAAGCTGTCTCAAAAAATGGACTAATTGCAACTCTATGTTACACATGGTATAACATAGCTGTGCCAGGGCGGTGGGGCGATCAGTTAGCATAACGACCGGAAAATGCATACTGATGTTTCATGCAGTCTTGATGCTGCAGCAAAGTGTCATGGTACGAAGAACAAAATTCAAAGCAGGCACGGGCGCCAAACGTGTGCTACACAACCGACGCGACTAGAGGTGTGCACGGGCATAAATTTTGAGCCCGACCCGGGCCTCATGCTACAAACCCGAACCCGGCCTGGAACTGAAATTGCCTGAGCCCACCCAGCGCTCACACTTAAGGCTCCGGCCCTGCTGGAGATGCTATAACAGACCAGTTGCAAAACCTACAAGTCGGCTTCCCTGTGAGGCAGGAATTCGTGCACAGTGGCGACAGAACCTGATTCAGGGACAATAGGTGCAGTACATGCATCTACCACAGTCCACGCTGCCTGGGATGCAGTTCCCCACGCACAGGCCATTGTCAGAGAAAGGTTTTTGGGCATTCTTAACCCTGGAATAAAGGGGGGCGCGCTGTCACCCTAGGGGTGAAGAAAGAAAATTTAGAAAAGGGACACAACCGGAGAGGGTAATAGCGGGGCGACAATGCGCACGCGAATAATACTGTGACGAATGGGCAAGAGGTGCGGGAATTATCCTACCCGTCAGGCGATGTACTAGCACTGTACCCAACTATTACCCCAAAGTCTATGCCGCCATTGTGCAGGAATGTCTGCCGCACCAGGAAGCTGACGTGTAGGTTTTGCAACTGATCTATTGCAACTGAAGCAACGATACAGAAAGAAAAAAATAAGCGACAATTCCTGGCGATGCGTCGCGCGACGACGACACCAACGGCTGTCGCTGCCGCTGGTGCACATTGCACAGAGCGAAGGACCTCAGCGATAGAGACGCGTTTTCAGCCTTGCTTTGTTAGCGCCGCCTCCTCGTTTGGTAAATGAGTACAGTTACGCTATATCCAGTTTCTTGCACTAAACAGTAACACTGATGAAATTTCTTGAAAAGCGTCGAGCCCCCCCCCCCCCCCACCCCCCCCCCCTTAAAAAAAAATGGTCCCAGCGCAGCGGCGTGCTACTATACTTCGATGCAGACATGATTTAAAGCAGTGGCGTTTTTCTGCAACTTTAGAAAATTAGCAATATCTAGCCACATTAGCATTTCTTGTTTTGCAATACTACCCTACCAAGCTTTTACTAAACCGTCTCGATCTCGATGCGCTCATATATGCACGGATCAGACTAAATGAGCGTCTGCAGGATTTTCGCTCATACCGGACTAGGGAAACAAACTTTGCATGCAAACAAACAAAACAAAAAAAAAGAAACAACTAAGGTGAGTACCCCGAAACCTTTTGCGATTGACTGCCTCGCGAGCTGGTTCCAGCATCATGAGCGATTTTCTAAAAACCTAGAACCTGGGCGACAGCGCTGAGCGGCAATGCTTTAGCGGTCCTCAGCGCACTGCGCATCGTGCTGCCGCGCGACTCATGCGGTTAGCAGTTAGCAGACACGAGAAAATATGTTTTGCCCGGACTTCGCCGACTCCGCCCGAAGTCACCCGAGGGAACCCGAGCGGCCGAGCCACGCAATGGCTATACACCTTTCCAGCCACTGTAACGCCGTGAATATCCGTAGTTGGCTTTTAGGGCTACGATGCCACGCAGTTGTTTACTTTAGAAAATCAGTACTCTGCAAAACAGTAACGGTTTAACTTGAAATAAGCTGCAAAATGATCGGCATCAAGTCGCGCACACTTGAGAACCACTTTTGAAAAGTTAACAACGTAAGAAATATGCTAAAAGAAGACAAATCTCCCTAGCACATGGCTTACGCAGCCTGCAGCAACAATGAAATGTAAGACAACGCTTGTAATTTAAAAAATGCTCAATCTAAGAGGCTAATATTTTGCTCCAATATACACAAACGCTCTATGAAATCTGAATGAAAAAATTTTAAAACTTACATGGAATATTTCTTGAAGAAAGAAGCATTTTCCGTGCGCGGTGCCACCCAACGTCGAGCCGAGCGAACGAGTAGCCGTTGGATGGAACGGAGCGCCCTCTTTGAAACAAAATACAACTGTCGCCGTCATGCCGGCTAAGCGATTGTCGCGTCATCCTTCGAGCTCTTTAGTAATCGCCTTTTCAGCAGCAGCAGCATAGATGCGCTTTGCGGCTGCTCATCTATGTAGGGCTCTGTGCCAGCAGCGAAGCGCGTCGTCGCCCTGGAGAGACGCCTAGCTGTTTTGTTTCTAACACCCAAACCTGTTCAAGTTGTATTTTGTGAATGCTGTGTTCTACTACGAATAGTTTGCTCACTTTTAGCATACCAACGAAAATTCTTTCATACAATAGTGCTCAATCGAGTGGAATATTTAAATCACCCTGAAATGAGGATTTCAAGCAAGTTTGTTGAAAAATATTGAGCTAAGCATCTCAGTACCACGACTTGCCACCTCTTTATAAGCTAGTTGCATACGATGCTTACATTTTTTCTCATATATCCGCACCATCAGCATCATTCTATCTCATAGATTAGTCGTTTGTTGGCCCGATTCATTAGGGGCTTGTTTCTTTCTCACAGTTTAGTTTCTTGCGTATATTTTATTGGCCAAGAAAATGCGGTAAAAGCACATTTCTCTATGCAACCTGTTATGAGAGCCCCGGAAATGTTTGAAAGGAGTCTCCAGTCTGTTAGCGTTCGTGTTTTTATTACTACGCAATTCCTTCCCCTGGGCGGCGGCCGTCCGCCCCTTGGACCCTGAGTGGTGCGTCGACCCGTCCACCGCTTTGGCGCACCTGCGTGGATTTCGTTTCGACGCGCGCATGCAACCTCGGACCTTGCTCGCATCGCATGCGGTGAGAGAGTGCGATCCGGGGAACGACAGGAGTGCGAAGTGCGCGAGGACGGGATTGAGCGGTGCGTCAGCACGGAGAGCAGGCGCTTGAAAACTGTGCGAACGAGCGCGTGCGAAACAAAGATGTGTCATTGTAATCCAGTTGTTAATAGACCCATTGTACCTTTTCGTATTTTATTTGTTTCCAGTATTTTCTTTCACATTTTGTTTTCGTTCTAATGCGAACAAGTCTTGTTTACATGTGGGTAATCTCTCCATACACAATATTGGTTAAAAAAAAACTCCCTTCCCCGCGCACGCCTGTAACTGTTCCACCATGAAGGTAGTTAGAGAATAATAAGTTTTGATAACGAATTAAGCTTAATTGTAAAACAACAACTGCTTTATTTAGTTTTTGAACTGTACAGTTATTCCTTCTTGCCATTTGTAGCGCAAGCATTGTAATGCAGCGAACGACGACGGAATCGCGAAATTGGGGGCGTGAATAAAAGCGGAGAAACGTTACAGACTTCTTTTTTTCGCACTTGTGAAAAAAAAATAATCCAGAAATTCAAAAATTATGCTATCAATGGACTTGCATGGCGTCCAATCAAATGTTCTGCTGAGCTGCCGTTCTTGTATACTGGCTGCTACACGAAGTTATTTTGATTTCCTATAAAATTCAGTGTGACAAAGCCCCACGCTGATATATTTCGCGTTTCAAGTTCTTGTGAAATGTGGAAGCCGGTCCGTCGCCGTGCCGCGGGCGACTCTAGCTGGCTCTGCGATCATTTTTGCCACTGCAGTGATTTGAATATTCGCAGCTTGTTTAGCAAATAATTAGCGTTCTCGTTTGCCGAATGAGTGTTGCAAGATAATCATAGATCATTTACCAGTACCGTATGTGTGCGATATTCCATCAGTGATTAATGCGCCATGGTCATTGCAGTCGTATTTTTGATTATACACGTATGGAATGGTCTACTCTCGCAAAGCCTAAGACGTAAGTTACGCTAGCTCTACGTATGTCAAATAGGTATATGAAAGAAATAGAGCCTTAAAGTATAGCAGCTGACTCATTGCGTCGTAAATTCCCGCCCGGGCGGCGGCCGTGTGCACCTTAAACCACACGTGGAGCGTCAGGGCCTGCGTCTTGGATTGCATCGCGCAGCATGTAACCCGACAACCCTACCTGCAGAGCGCATCCACTCGGGCAAGTCGGCGCCGCTGTTGCTGGCGCCGTGCCTCCATGTTTTTCTTCCTTTGTTTGTGACGTTTCCAATGCACCTAGCAAGCAGCGAACAGAGCGTTCATATTTCGGCGCGAGTGAGTGCCATCAGTGGACTGGAACAGAAGTGCGCGGTGTGTCGTCAACAAGGGCGGACGCTTGAGAAAAAACAAATGTGCGAACGAGTGCGATGAAGAAAAGTGAAACTGTAACCCAGTTATTTGTTTCAGCATAACCTTAATATTATTCATACTGAGATTGTACGTGCAGTGTTTTCTCTCCATTTTTTTTCTAATACTTCCCTTCTTAGAGCGACAACGAAGCAGGAAGCGTCGATACGATTTGCCATATGTGGGAACGTCCATGCATGTGCGGACCGACGTTTAATTTACCGCTCAATAACCCAGCTTTAATTTAGATCATCATTACAAATCGTTTAAGAGAAAGTATGTGCTGCCATGCTTCGTATTCGTATAGCCTAAACGGCCTAGTTTATTTTTAAAGTTTATTTCGATGGAAGCGCGCTCGCCATAGTCGATCTGAGTCACGTACGAGCCTTAATATGCCGGTGCTTATCGCTCATTTTTTGCATCGCACTGCATGCGTGTCCTGCGGTAATCGTCTGTTTGAAGCCGCTGTCGTTAAACCTAATACACTCGGGGGCAAAGAAATTTGCTACAACTTTTGGAATCTCTTCACCCAGAGCAGCAGGAATCGCCACGGGAGCAGCTATGAAAGAACCTAGACCATTGCCGAAGAGAATACAAAAAATAGCAACCATTGCCTACGCACGATATATGACATGTAGTTTTGATTCTTTATAATCTACCGGTCGGCGTGGAGCTATATATCACCGCCGCCGCCCTGACGGACCAGCAAACGGTGGTGAACTTGTTGATATTTGACGCCGTTGACCGATTGTCGGTCTCATCCAAATTCGTCACAGTATACATGTGGATTGATTACAGTGCCAGCTTAAGTCAATGAAGATCTAGTGTAAAAGAACATGGTGTACTCCCAAGCAACATCAACAACAGCTAGGTGGGATTAAAGCAAACACGACTGAAACCAGCACCGCGGAACTATTACTATTTAGACACAAGATTTCCGAAGTATTTAAAATTGCAAAGGTAACTTAAAACATCGAATATAACAGCACAGTTAACGACTCCAAGTATTAAACGAGCCTGCCAACCGCAAAAGCACGCTAATGCGGTTTCCCACGGAATATTTCCACCACATACTAATTTGCACATTATATTGACCAATAGGTGAAATAGACAAGACAATGTGGACTGAAATGTATGCTAATGCATCTGGCGGGACATGGTAACAGAACTGAGAGTATTGTCCAGCATATGCCATATATTAGCCAACGTCAGTGGAGTAATGGCTAACGCTGTTCGATTTAGCCATCCTTATGAAAGGGCAATGCCAATACTGTTGATATGTAAGGTATGCCAGTGTATATCTGACATTGGCGGGCCATTGTAACATAGCTCACATTATTGTCCAGCATATGTCGAATATTGGCAAACATCAGTGGACTGACGGCTAATGCTGTCCGTTATAGCCATCCTTATCTCATGGCAGCGCCAACACCGGTGATACGCCGGATATCCAGGCCCATCATTGCCATCCTCGTATAATGGTACCACCGATATTGTCAGAGCATCGGATAAGACGGGCCAATGTTGTTATCAATATAAATAGGTACGAACAATATTGGTTACCAATGGAATCCTCAGGGCCAGTGTTGGACGTGTTATAGAATGGCACATCCAATACCAGCCATAAGATGGCAGCGCTGGGCCTACATAGGGCTGATCTCTGCCAACTCACTGACAATATTGGCCCAGGCTCTTGTGCTGCCTGGGTGGTTACGCATTCCGGTCTATTATATAAACTTGACGAGCTGGGTATACCTCAAACTGTGCCTAATTGGATTTCATCATATCTAGACATGCGCCAGCAGTTTGTCAATTTTGAAGGCCATTATTCAGACTGCCTTTCCGTAACCTCCGGTGTTCCGCAAGGAAGCGTGATAGGTCCTCTTCTTTTTTTAATTTATGTGAATGACTTGACTACCTCTATCCATGAAAGTGTGAATATTCGTTTATTTGCGGACGACTGCCTGCTCTTCAGGGCTATTAATAATACAAGTGATCAAGTGGTTTTAAATAAAAGTATTAATGCTGTTTCTGACTGGTGTGAAAAGTGGGATATGAAACTTAACGTCAATAAAACCGTGTTCATGCGCATCACGAACAAAAAATCGTACCATTCTTACCGATACACTATCAAGGACACCCTTATAACTGAAACCGACAGCTTCAAATATTTAGGAGTTACAATTAACAATCACTTGAACTGGTCCCCCCATATTCAGAACATCTGCTCATCTGCCCGTCGCAAACTAGGCCAACTGAGACATAGGCTCAAGCACTGCACCTCCGATGTAAAGCGTCTAGCATACAATTGTTTCGTCCGTTCCAAGCTAGAATATGCCTGCGAAGTCTGGGATCCTTATACAAAGCAGGATATTAATAAGTTAGAGCAAGTACAAAGATCAGCAGTACGCTTCATATATAACCGCTTCCGCAGACATGATTCACCATCACAGTTGATAAGAATAAATGAAATCGAATCATTAGCATCTCGGAGAAGGCTAGCAAGAATAAAATTGCTCTTCAACATCTATTATCGCACGCTCCGTATGAATCCTTCGTTGTATTTTCAACCCTCATCGTCCAGAGTAACGAGGCGTCATCATCCTCATAAACTAACTCCTGTATTTGCCCGCACAAACCAATTCAAATATTCATTTTTCCCAAGGACTTTAACCGAGTGGAATGGTTTGCCTTCGCATGTGTTTGAAGGTCCAAATGTCCTCTCCGCAATTCAACAATTGCTGAAGCAATAACGTCTATTTTTTGTAATATATCAAAATGTGTTCTTGTTCTTTCCTTCTGCTCTCTTCTTTCCACAGAAAAATGTACTGTACATAGGTGTGTATAACGATGCTCGATTGTGCCCCGTTCCTGCCAGGGCCTTTTTATGGCCTGCAGTATTGTATAAATAAAAATAAAAAAATAAATAAATTCAACTACCTTGTAGTGACAGAAGGGGGTGGCCGTTTGGTGCCCAGCGGTCGTCGGTTCAAGCCAGAGTAAGGTTCGGAGTCAGAAGTAACAAACGAAACGAACTTGATACACAGCAAGAGAAGATAAAGAGGAATACACAAACTCTAAAGTTGCACAGACGAGAGCTTCACAGAATAACAAGCGCTAAGCATGCAACTACAGAGGTATTCAATAACATGGAGGCTTTACAACACAGATGAAACACGAGAGAGTTACATAAACAAACACCAAATTGTTCACCGGGCACTGTTGCAGTCCGACGCCTCAAGAGTCATGATGTGGCCGCCATACAAGACGAGCGCTGCTCCCTTGCAGGTCCGTGGGATTGCCAGCAGCGGGTGATCCCCGGGAGTCCAGTCGAAGCACTGGCGAACACGCCGCAACGACTGACTGACTGACTGACTACACAAGCGGTGCGGTCTCTTTAAATAGGGCGCGCAGCGTCTGTCCGTAGGCACGCGTCAAAGCTAGCGCGCACACACACTAAGCTTCGCTGGTTATAGCGCTCTCTCCTCCTCCCGTCGAGCTGCGCGTCGTCATTGGCCAGGTCCCATAGAAAATTCTCGATTTTTCTGCCGTATTCCAGGCTGATGAGTCCGTGTCATCGCCGGGTGATTAGAAAGAGGGCGACGGCGACGCGTACAAAGCTACGCGCTCTCTCGCGTGGGGAACGAGGTTTTTCTCGAGCTTTCCATGCGATGCCGCGCGGGCCTCGCGCCGTGCCGGCTTGATGGAAATGTGCGCCGATTTCGTGACACCATCTCGTCAGTTCACCTACGTCGACCGCTGCGGAAACTATGCCCCTCTCTATCCCTCACCTTGTCCCGACCAGACCCGTGCTGACCCCGGTTCCACTGTCCGTGCTGCCAACCGGTCGCCATCCCCGCAAGCACGAAGTTCGCGTTCTCCTCTTCCTCGCCGCAGTTCGCCACCGTCCCATTCTGGCCGCTTACCGGAAAACTAGCGAATGCAGCCCCTGGAGGTGACGCTGCATTTATGACCCGGATTAAAAACCTCTGTTGGCCCCTGCCTTACAAAATAACCGTATCGACGTCCTTGTGGATGGAGTTCCCGTTTCTGCTTTAATTGATACAGGCGCCCAACTGTCTGTTCTCAGCTCCTTAATTCGCCGTCGTGTCAAGAAAGTACTTACGCCAGCCGTCTTGTCCACAGTTCTCGTCGCCAATGAGAGCCCTGCTGCTGTGGTTGGCATGTGTACGTCGCGAGTTACGATTGCTGACCGTCATGCCCCAGTGTTGTTCACCGTCCTGCATGAATGCCCCCACGACGTTATCCTTGGCATTGACTTCTTAACAGCCTACTCTGCCCTTATTGACTGCTCTAGCGGCCTACTTCGCTTGGACCTTCCGCTCTGCTCTGAAGACCCCTCCTGCTCACCCCGCCTTCGATCAGCACAGTTAAGCCGCCTTGCTCCTGAAACTGCTCTTTACATCGCTATGTCGCCATTTCCACCCGTCCCAGATGGCGACTATCTCGCTTATCTCATTACTGATGTCATGCTGCAGCGGCACGTCAACCGTCCTCATCTAATTGCGCATATCTCCCAGAAACGCACCACTCTCCCTGTCATTAACTTCAGCTTCTCAACTCAAGTTCTGCCCGAGGGAATTTCTTTAGCTGTGCTGTCCCCGATGACCGATTATGTCATTTCAGCTCTGTCTAGAGATACAACTGCAGTCCCTGCCAACACCCCCTCGTCGTCCACATCGCGCCCTGATCCGCTATACAGCATGATTGCAGCTGATTTGCAACCTGAATTCGCCGCTGAGTTACACAAGATTTTGCTTACCTACGGTGACATTTTGACTTCGGTACCCGTGCATTGGGCCAAAAGACAGTTGTCACCCACCGAATTGATACCGGGGACACCAGTCCTATTCACAGGCGGCTCTATCGTGTTTCGCTTGCCGAGCGACGCGTCATTCAAAAGGAGGTTGAAAAGATGTTAGCGGACGACATAATCGAGCCTTCCAGTAGCCGCTGGGTCGTGTTGGTCAAAAAGAAGGATAATAGTTGGAGATTCTGCGTTGACTACAGTCATTTTAATAAGATAACCAAAAAATATGTATATTGTGAAAGAAGGCCAGGTCCAGACGGCAAGGTCGTGAAGGCAAGGGAAGGTATGCCGTGTCAGCGTTTAATCTGCTGGCAAAAACCAAAGCGCGCGCCGGAGCCGGCGCCGCAGGACGATGATGATGGTATGTACAAGAGGAAGAAGAAGATCATGGTATGTACAAATGAAAGAAGATCCGAGGAGGGCTCACACAATCTGCCCGGGGGGTCGGAAGCGGCCAGCCTGGCCGCTTCTAACCAACCGATGTACCGCGGCGCACAAACGGCTTCAAGCGAACTACGTGAACAATTTCAGTTCCACGGTGGCGTCGGTCGGCTGGGGGATCAACAGGTGTGATTTGGTAGTTTACTGGGGAAGATTGCTTGATGATCTTGTAGGGACCAAGATAGCGGCGTTGAAATTTATCACTAAGGCCAGGGGTGCGCAGTGGTGTATAGAGCAGTACTTCGTCACCAGGACGAAAAGAGACCACGCGATGCTTCGAATCGTAGCGACTCTTGCAGTCTTGCTGGCAGGCTTCTGTATTTAGGCAGGCAAGATGACGGCATCTGGCCACACGTGATAAGAACTGGGCTGGTAATGATCAGGAGTAGTCGGGCGTAGACAAGAAGGAAGTGTCGAGGATTGTAGTGGGAGGATGGCCGAAAACGAGGAAAAATGGGGAGTAACCGGTAGTCCGCTGTACTGCAGTATTATAGACGAATGTGACGAATGGTAGAACAGTACCCAATTTCGATGATCCGGTGTGATGTACATGGATATCATATCTGATAGTGTGGGATGAAATCGCTCAGTCAGACCGTTAGTCTGGGGATGGTAGCTTGAGGTTGTCTTATGGAGGATGGATTATGCACGAAGAACTTCGGATACGACTGTCGATAAGAACGCCGTCCCGCGGTCACTTAGAAGCACCCGAGGAGCGCCATGACGCAATACAATTGACCGCAAAAAGAAATTAGCTACCTCTTCAGCGGAGCCAGTCGGTACAGGGGCCGTCTCCGCATAGCGTGTAAAGTGGTCGACAGCTGTTATAATCCAATGGTTACCCCCAATGGAGAGAGGTAGGGGACCATATAAGTCGATGCCGACTACGTCGAATGGTGTGGCGGGACAGGGAAGGGGCTATAGGAAGTCAGCGGGGAAGAAGTCGGCCGCTTGCGACGTTGGCACAGGTGGCAGGAAGCAACGTATTTAGCTACGATGGTAGACAGGCCGGGCCAAAAGAATCGTCTTTTCACGCGGTCGTATGTTTTGTCAAAACCAAGGTGACCTGCAGTAGCGTCATCGTGGAAAGCCGCTAGTATATTTGGGCGAAGCACACGCGGTACGACTGGGAGCCAGCGAGTTCCATCAGGATAATACACGTAGCTGCGTAGTATGTCATCTTCAAGCTTGAAATTGCGAAGCTGCCGGCGAAGCCTAGCGTTGGGTGGGCTAGAAACGCCAATAAGGCGGTCGATGATGGGCCGACAGTAGGCATCAGCTAATTGCTATGAGCGGAGAGCGTGCTTGTTCTTAGAACCGTCAAAAGAAACTGCAGTGATATGCGTCGGTGGAAGCGATGATCGGCTGTGGTCAGAGGTGGAAATGCACTGTGAAGAATAACAACAGGCTGATTCCGAAACCGGGCAGCGAGAAAGAGCGTCGGCGTCTTGGTGTTGGCGACCCGATTTTTTAAACGACGTCGAAATGGTATTATTGCAGGCGTAGAATCCCAAGGCAAGGCAAGGTATGCCGTGTCAGCGTTTAATCTGCTGGCGAAAACCCAAGCGCGCGCCGCAGCCGGCGCCGCGAGACGATGATGACGGTATGTACAAGAGGAAGAAGATCATGGTATGTACAAATGAAAGAAGATCCGATGAGGGCTCACAATATCCTCTACCGCGCATCGACGACGCGCTTGATAGTTTGCACGGAGCCAGCTACTTTTCATCCATCGACCTTCGTTCCGGCTACTGACAGATTTCTGTCGACGAGAGACACCGTGAAAAAACAGCGTTCATCACCCCTGACGGCCTCTATCAATTTAAAGTCATGCCT
Organism: Amblyomma maculatum; assembly: GCF_055883805.1. Lineage (NCBI taxonomy): Eukaryota > Metazoa > Arthropoda > Arachnida > Ixodida > Ixodidae > Amblyomma > Amblyomma maculatum. The sequence goes on from NC_139349.1 coordinate 119,908,265, forward strand.
TTTGGCCTATGTAACGCCCCTGCAACTTTCAAACTGATGATGGACTCGTTGCTGCGCGGCTTCATGTGGACGACTTGTCTTTGTTACTTAGACGACGCCATTGTTTTCTCGTCCACTTTTGACAGCCACCTCTCTCGCCTTTCTGCCATTATTGAGCTATTCCGCCGCGCCGGCCTTCAACTTAACTCAAAGAACGCATGGTATAATTATTATACCATGCGTTCCTTAATCCAGGGGGCGCTGGGTTATGGCTACATGCTCCTCTTTTCGCCTACTAACTCGCATTTTCATTTAAAATGCGGCGGCAGTTCGGTGCACAAAGCATGGTCGGTTAAGTTGAGCGATTCAAAATATCAAGAAAATGATGGCATTTCGGTATACGGCCCCCTCCGCGCTGTCTAGACAGTGACTCATCCTCGGGCACAGCTGGCGGTCGCGAAGTCGCGGACCTCGCTGGCTAGACGGTGACTCACCCTCTCCAGCGTTCCCCTCTTCCCTCTCAGACAGCGACCGTCTGCGTTACGGGTATAGTGTAGTAGAATTGGGGTAGTGGGACGAGGGCAGGCGCCGTCAGGCAGCGCGCGTGAAGCGAAAATCCCAGAAGACTCTAGCTGCCGCACGGCGGCGCTGCTGCAACTTTCAACTGGTGGTTTTGCCGCGGCGTCGCGGCTGCTTGCCGGCTTGAGTCTCCACGTGTTTGTGCTGCTGGTGTGTTTACGCTTCGTTGTGCTCCGTTGTACACGGACTATATTAGCGCAATGTGCTGTGTTTTTTCTTCACAATGAAGGCTCGACGAAGGAGCTACTGCTTCACGCCTGGTTGCAGGACGGGGTATAGTGGCACAAAAAACTCGCCAAAACTTTCTGTTTGGAGTACCGGATGGCGAAGACAAGCGCCGGATTTGGGAACGCAACCTTAATCGCGCTGACAAGGCCTTAGAAGTGACTGACGATGTTTGTGAGCTGCATTTCGAGGATAAGTACATTTTGAGAGACTATGTGCATGTGATTGATGGAAAAAAGCTGCGCCTTCCGCGTAGGAAGCCATCGCTTTCTTTTGACGCCGTGCCCACAATTTTGCTGAACCTTCCAAAGTATCTTTCGAAGGAGCCCACTCGTAAACGACCGCCACCGAAAAGACGATGTAAAGAAGCAGCGAAATATAATGGCGCAAAAAAATTCTGTTCAGGTTCAACGTCCCCTGAATACATCTTAAAAGACAAATAATAATATTGCTCTTACAATTGCAGAAGTATTATTTGCTGCGCTACGTTACTTAAATATTTCTCAATGACAGTTGTCCTAGAAATCGGTATCCGCATCGCTTTTCCTCAAGAAAAAAATTTTGAAATTAAAAACAATATCGAGCATTCAACAAACCGCCAGGACATTATTCATTTCGGAAATTGTCTGAAGGTAAACAGAGGGTGGTACTCACAAACAAGAATGCTGACGGGCTTCTGAACTAGGCCGGAGCTGTCGCTTGCCTTTTCGCTTGCACAGAACCACGGCCGAACGTCAGCCATGGCTCCAAATACACATATGCACGCCGCCACGGGGAATGCGAACGGCTCAGCGAGAAAGCATTTTTTTCGCGCTGGTTGTCGAGCAGGCTGCCAGACCAGATTTATTTCCTATTGGGGGTACTCAACTGCTCGAGCGTACCAAGCGGGGCATTCCGAATACTGGGAAGCAGTTGAACGATCTGCAGAAGGATGACGAGAATAAGCCACGCATTCAGGTGAGAGGGAAAACAGGTCAGAGCAGGCAAGTGAAAAAAAAATCACAAACAAAATAGCGCCTTGTGCGGGGAGAGGACTGGGGCGCTCTTCTGGAAAAAAGGAGCAAGCCGGGAGAACAGATGCGAACGTGAGGCTCGGAGGAGGCGAACCTAGTGAAAGAGGACAAAAGCATGGAAAATGTATTGTGGGTCTTTCAAAGCCAGAGGTCAAGTAGCGACAGATCCTCTTGTGATTTTAGCAACAAAAAGCGCGGCTTTGACATAGTTGTCAATTCAGTTCAGTTCAGTCGCTCAGTCGTGTCCGACTCTTCATGACCCTGTGGACCATACCACGCCACGCTTTCCGGTCTCTCACTATCTTCCTAACATCACATAACTTCATCTGCAGCGCCTCGAGGATGCCATATAGCCATGGCGTTCGCTGCCTACCCCTTATCCGGCGAACCTCAACGTTTCCCAACATCAAATATTTCTCCAGCGACTCCTCTCTTCTCATCAAATGACCAAAGTAGCCGAGCTTTAACTTTAGAATTTGACCCTCCAATGAGCAGTCAGGGTTTATGGTCGACAATATCGACTGATTTGGTCTTCTGGCCGTCGAAGGAACTCTCAAGAGTCTCCGCCAGCACCACAATTCAAACGCCTCAATTCTTCGGCGGTCAGCCTTCTCCACAGTCCAACGCTCGTACCCTACATCACAACTGGAAATACCATAGCACGAGTTATACGGATCTTGGTTGGCAGTGTAATGTTGAACAAATATGCAACAGCGCAAAGAGACAGGGACGAGGCTTGACGACACGGACGGCGCTGAACTTCCAACTTTTATTGCAAACGAATCGTGTGAACATTATACTCTGAAACAATCAGGCGTCACTGTCAATGCATGCGCAAATAAGAGCGTTCTTTTTCAGAAAAAATGATAGAGGCAGAACTAGCACATGCTTCTCCCCGATCACATATCAGTTGAGATTCCAGGATTTCTCGTGTTGCACGTTGTTTGCTTATTTTTCTAATAACAGTGCCAGAAGATCAGGAGAACAGTCCTTACAAGTAAGGCAGTGGGTGGCCAGAAAACCTTCAAAATCTTTGCCGTCACGGGCTTTTTTTACATTGTTGGCGTGTTCTATCAGCCTATCATTCACACATCTTCGAGTTTGGCCTACATATGTTTTTCCACAGTTTAACGGTATTCGTATACTACGCCTTGTGCGCATTCAATGAAGGGTCGCCAATGCTTTTTGCCGCAATTCATTTTCTTGGTCATCTCCGGATCAGTCATTCTGCACAGTTTTGACAGTTTGTGCGGGGCAGAGAAGACGACTTTCGCGTAGTACCGGTGCGCAACTTTTTTCAGGTTGTGTGACAGTTTGTGAATGCACGGTATCACAGCTACCTTTTGCCTACGCTGTGCGTGGGCGTCACCCTTATTCACATCAGAGCGCATGCTCTTGAGGAACCCTTCAGCAACCCAGATGAGAAGGTGCTGCGGATAGCCGGCACAGCTCAGCCGTTCGGCTTGATGGTTAAGCGCGTCTGAGATGAGATGCGGGCAGCTTTTTCCGAGTGCGTTTTTGAAGCAAGACGTGGAAATGGCTCTTATTACGAGCTTTCAGTGGGCGGAGTTGAAAGGCAGAAGCGGTTTTTTGGCTCGCAGTTCATATCCCCAGCAGACAGCATCGCCTTTAAAATGGAGCCGGATATTTAAAAACCCAATTTGGTCATTTACTGTGAGTTCATGTGTTAAGTCAAGAGGGCTCATCACCGTTCCAAATGTAGCCAACATCTTTCTATTAACATATTCAATTGCCTGCGCGTCACAATCTACCACTGAAAAGTCATCTACAAACCGAAAGACCCTAAATACGTTTATGTCTTTCATGGACGCGATTAAAAAACGATCTAAATGAGCAAGTACTAGGTTACTAAGGACTGGGGCAATGCAAGACCCAATGCATATGCCCTGATTTTGCAGGTGCGGTGTCCCTTCAAACTTAACGTATGTTGACTGTAAATAAAATTTTAAAAGCTCTAAGAAACCTCGGACTGGAACTCCAGTTGTGTTCTGAAAGGCAATGCAGCCAAAGTTGTCAATAGAATGCTCAACGCATTCAATGATTAGCTAGTGAGGAAGAGAGTAAAAAAGATCTTTAACATCGAGAAGGCTTGGCAGCACTTGTCATAATTACTAGAAAAAAAATTCTAAAACCTGGTTAGAGTTGTTGACCAAAAACGGATCGTACACGGGTAAAAGCTTAAGTTGTCATTGTAAAAAACCTGCGACACAATGCTGCCATGTTCCAGATTCAGAGACAGTAGTCCTTGGTGCCACATCTTGCTTATGGGTTTTCGCGCTAAAAATACATTTAAAAAGTTATTCTTGCTCATATCGATCGCCTTCACAAACTCCGAAAGGTTTAACAGTTCGCAATGTTTCTTTGCGCGGGTCTTGACATTGGTAAGGGATACATTTGGGTGATTTGTGAAGACTGACGAAATAGCATTCCTAGATTTTGCTTTAAAAACTGTGTTAGGCATTAGAGTGAATCCACCCTCCTGATCAGGCAGAAGGAGACGAAGCAAGGGATTGCGTACAAAAGGATTTCACTCTTCTGACAGGTAGACCGGGTTCCGAATTCTTGCATCGGCATAGGACATCAACACCTTCCGCGACAAACCGAGCACTTGCATCCGCCTGGGTATACCGAGACACCTGACGAACCAAAGATAGCTGCTCTAACCGAGATTCCCTAGGCAGCACAGCAAACTTTGGCCCGAGGGAAAGGACACGTTTCACGTAATCTGGCAATATAACGTCACCTCCGATGCGCACGTTGCAAGGTGGAGCGGGCGAGGCCTGAGCAGGCTTGGTTCTCAGTCTTCTCAGCACATGCTGCCACAGGAACTCCGTTGTTTGGTCAGCTAGGACGTGGAAGACCCGCAGCTCTCGTTGGTGCGAGGAGACCTGAGTACTACTGCACACCTGGGCGATCAGGAGTTCACGGAACAGGCGAGCTTGCCGACGCCATTCTGATCTCAAGATTTTGACCACCCGTGTTCCATGGCCGAAGGAAGGCGCGATCCCACCGAAAAGGGCACCGACTTGGTCGGGTAGACGCTTGGTTCCAGGGCAGAAGGAAAATTCCCGAGCACGACACACTGACACAGCGATGCATGAAACAGTGGCACACGGATCGGATGGAGCGCACGTAGAAAAAGAGCCCTTTGTACTAGAAATAAAATTGATTAAAGTGGTAAATTGGGCGTGATGGTACATCTTGAACAAATATATAACAGCGCAAAGAGGCAAGAACGAGGCGAGACGACACGGACGGCGCTGAACTTCCAACATTTATTTGCTAACGAATCGTGTGAACATATATACTCTGAAACATTCAGGCGTCACTGTCAATGCATGCGCAAATAAGAGCGTTCTTTTTCAGAAAGAATGATAGAGACAGATCTAATACATGCTTCTCCCAGATTACATATCAGTTGAGATTCTAGGATTTCTCGTGTTTCACGTTGTTTGCTTAATTTTCTAATAACAGTGCCAGCAAGATCAGGAGAGCCGTTCTTACAAGTAAGGCAGTGGGTGGCCAGAAAGCATTCAAAATCTTTGCGGTCACGAGCAGTTTTTACATTGTTGGCGTGTTCTCTAAACCCATCATTAACACATCTCCCAGTTTGGCCTACATATGTTTTTCCACAGTTGAACAGAATTTCGCAAACTACGCCTTCTGCGCATTCAACGAAGGGTCGCCGATGCTTTTTGCCGCAATTCATTTGCTTGGTCATCTCCGGATCAGTCATTTTGCACAGTTTTGACAGTTTGTGCGGAGCAGAGAAGACGACTTTCACGCTGTACCGCTGCGCAACTTTTTTCAGGTTGTGTGACAGTTTGTGAATGTACGGTATCACAGCTACATTTTGCCTACGCTGTGCGTGGGCGTCACACTTATGCAAATGGGAGCGCATGTTTTTGAGGAGGCCTTCAGCAACCGAGATGAGAAGGTGCTGCGGATAGCCGCAACAGCTCAGCTGTTCGGCTTGATGGCTAAGCACGTCTGAGATGAGAGGCGGGCAGCTTTTGCCGAGTGCGTTTTTGAAGCAAGGCGTGGAAATAGCTCTTTTTACGAGCTTTGAGTGGGCGGAGTTGAAAGGCAGAAGCGGTTTTTTGGCGCGCGGGTCATTCGTCGGTCTTCACCAATCATCCAAATGTATCCCTGACAAACGTCAAGACCCGCGCAAAAAAACTTTGCGAGCGGCTAAACCTTTCGGAGCTTGTGAAGGCGATCGATATGAGCAAGAATAACTTTTTAAACGTATTTTTTAGCCCGAAAACCCATAAGCCAGATGTGCCACTAAGGACTATTGTAGGAATCTGGAACATGGCAGCAATCTGTCGCAGGTTTTTTACAATGACAACTTAAGCTTTTACCCGTAGACGATCCGTTTTTGGTCAACAACTCTAACCAGGTTTTAGAATTTTTTTCTAATAATTATGACAATTGCTGCCAAGCCTTCTCAATTGATGTTAAAGATCTTTTTTACTCTCTTCCTCAGAAGCTAATCATTGAATGCGTTGAGCATTTTATTGACAACTTTGGCTGCATTGCCTTCCAGAACACAACTGGAGTTCCAGACCGAGGTTTCTTAGAGCTTTTTACCTTTTATTTACAGTCAACATACGTTACGTTTGAAAGGACACCGCACCTGCAAAGTAGGGCATATGCATTGGGTCTTACATTGCCCCAGTCCTTAGTAACCTAGTAGTTGCTCACCTAGATCATCTTTCAATCGCGTCCATGAAAGACCTAAACGTACTTAGGGTACTTCGGTTCGTAGATAAGTTTTTAGTTGTTGTAGATTGTGACGCGCTGGCAATTGAGGATGTTACTAGAAAGATATTGGCTACATTTGGAACGGTGATGAGCCAAATTAGATTTTTAGATATCCTGCTCCATTATAAAGGCGATGGTGTCTGCTGGGGCTATTAACCGCGCGCCAAAAAACAACTTCTTCCTTTCAACTCCGCCCACTCAAAGCTCGTAAAAGGAGCTATTTCCAAGTCTTGCTTCAAAAACGCACTCGGCAAAATCTGCAGCAAAAGCAATCGCTGCGGCTGTGAGGATATGCTTGGTTGCTGGTGATGTTAATGCAGACTGTAGAATTGCTGTTCCTGCACTGGCTACAGCGGCATTTTTGGCACTCATGGTAAGTGTCCTGGTAAATCCAAGGTACATACTAGTCACACAGGATACACATTGTTACAGTGGTTCATTGCTTTTATTCAAGCCAATAAACACACTTCGGTGGTGCGTGAAGAAGTGACTCTTCACTTGTACCTCTCTTATTGATTACCGGTCTGCATTTCTGTAGGCGACCAAGTCCAAACTGCTCCGCCATTGAGTAGTTGATCTTGGCTGCTGAGGTCATAGCTGAAGGTAGTATTTTTCGTCCAAGGCTTCGATGAATTTGGAGTCTCTTCTTGGGTCCTTGTTGAAATCACCAGTGCATGTGACCATTATTTTATCAGTGCGCTTCGGCAGGCTGTTTACGAAGGTTTTGAGCTTCCCTAGTGGTAGGCGGCATCGCCGCGAAGCAATGTTAAGCCGCTGGTGGTTGGCACAGCTTCTGCTTTCTAGCGACGTGAGTAGAGCCTAAAGTCATCAGCGTAACGCTACAATCGCGCTCCTAGCCGAGAGCGCAGGTGTTAGGCGCTGGTGGTGACACCGCCGCGGCTTGCGACGGCGTGAGTCGGTCGCCCTTCTCTTCAGTGTGACGTCACAACACCTGTTGCGCTCCTAGCGGAGAACGCAAGAGTTAGACGCCGGTGGTGGCAACGCCGCGGCTTGCGACGGCGCGAGTCAATCCCCCTTCTCTCAGCGTGACGTCACAACACCTGTTGCGTTCCTAGTGGAGAGCGCAGGAGTTAGGCGCCGGTGGTGGCACCGCCGCGGCTTGCGACGGCGCGAGTCGGCCGCCCATCTCTTCAGCGTTATGTCACACATGACGTCACACAGAGGTCAACTAAGGTTAATGGTGGCACCGCCGCGCCACGGCAAAGGCTGAAAGTGCAAGTAGTGTTGTTTTCACAAAAAAAGAATGCTCTTATTTGCGCATGCATTGACAGTGACGCCTGACTGTTTCAGAGTATATATGTTCACACGATTCGTTCGCAATAAAAGTTGGAACTTCAGCGCCGTCCGTGTCGTCTCGCCTCGTCCTTGTCTTTTTGCGCTGTTATACATTTGTTCAAGATGTACCAACACGCCCAATTTAACACTTTAATCAGTGTAATGTCTGCACTTTACTAGGCGGTCAAGGCTAGCCATGGCTCTCTTTCCCAAAAGCAGGCATCTCCTAATTTCATGGCTGCAGTCTCCTTCCGAGGTAATCTTGGAGCCGGGAAAGTCTGTCACAGCTTCCACTTCTTGACCCTTGATGCTCCAGTACTTGATAGGGCAAGACGCCATGATTATTGTCTTTTTAATGTTCAGTTTAAGCCCAAACTTCTCACTCTGTTCTTGTACGCGCATCAGAAATCTTTTGAGTTCCACTTCACTTTCTGCCATTAAAGTGGTATCATCTGCATATCTAAGGTTCTTGATACGTTTCCCAGCAATGTTCACTGCAGCTTAAGACTCGTCCAGACTGGCCTGCCTGGTGATGCATTCAGCATATAGGTTAAATGGGCAGGGCGACAGTATGCAGCCTTGTCTCACTCTTTTCTGAATCGGAAAACAATCACTAAGACCATGCCCAGTTCTGACTGTGGCCTCTTGACCTTCATACAGGTTCCTGAGGAGACAGATGAGCTGAATTGGAATTCCCATCTCTTGGAGAGATTGCGACAATCTGCTGTGATCTACGCAGTCAAACGCTTTCGCATAATAATGAAGCAGAAGTAGATGGGTTTCTGGAACTCTCTTGCTTTTTCTATGATCCAGCGAGGGTTGGCAATCTGGTCTCTAGTTCCTCTGCCCTTGCGAAACCCAGCTTGCACGTCCGGAAGCTCCCGATCCACATACTGCTGCAGCCTGCCTCGGAGGTTTTTCAACATCTCCTTGCTAGCATGCGAAATAAGCGCTATCGTGCGGTAGTTGGAACAATTTTTGGCACCGCCTTTCTTTGGGATGGGAATGTAAACTGACTCCTCCAATCCTGTGGCCACTGCAGGGTTGTCGAAATTTGCTGACATAATGTATACAGAACGTTAACAGCGTCGCCATGGTTGAAGTGTTGAAGCAACTCAGCTGGAATACCATCAATTCCGCTAGTTTTGTTCTTAGCAAGGCTGGCTAAGGCCCATTCAACTTCACTCTTCAGGATGCCCGGCTCGATATCAGTAATCACAACCGTCGTATGTTGGATTCCCACATCCGGGTCCTTCTTGTGCAGCTCTTCTGTGTATTCCTGCCACCTCTTCTTTATCTCTGAAGCTTCAGTGTGGTCCCTGCCTCGTTTTTCCTTTATCACGCCCATCTTAGCACAGAAGCTTCATTTGATATCTTTGATTGTCTTTTACAGACCTCTTGTGTTTCTAAATCGGCTGTTGTCCTCAACTGCTTGGAGGACAACAGAACAGTATGATCAGGAAGGCATTCTTATCTTTTCTTGCTATTTTCTGAAAATCCGCATAGAGAACCTTGTATCTTTCTCTTTCCCCATAATCTTTACCATCCTCCTTTTCTCAGCTATTTGCAAAGGCTCTTCAGATAACCAGTTTGTTTTCTTGCATTTCTTTTGCTTTGGAACTACCTTAGTAGCAACTTCTTGTGTTACATCATGATCATCAGTCCACATCTCTTCAGGCTCTCTGTCTTCTAGATCTAATTCTTGAAATCGATTCCTCACTTCCACAGCATATTCTTATGGAATTTCATCCAGATCATACCTGAAAGGCCTAGTTTTCTGCGTTTTCCTCAATCGAAGCCTAAATTTGGCAACAAGGAGCTGATGATCGGTGCCACATTCAGCCCCAGGCCTTGTTTTTACTACTTGTATAGCGCTTCTCCATCTCTGCCGGCAAAGAATGTAATAAATCTGATTCCTGTACAGACCGTCCGGCGATGTGTATGTGTACAGGCGCCTCTTGTGCTGTCGAAAATGAGTATGCCCTATGGTCAGGTTTTCTTGACAAAACTCTACTAGCCTCAGCCCAGCTACATTTGGCTCACCAAGACCGAACTTGCCTGTGATTCCGGATAATGCTTCACTCCCCACCTTAGCATTCTAGTCTCCTATGAGGAAAAGGACGTCTGATGATGTAGTGCGGTCTAAAAGGCATTGCAGGTCAGCATAAAATCTCTCAACGTCACCTTCTTCAGCAGTAGTGGTTGGTGCATAAACCTGGATAACTTTTACGTTAAAAGGGTGACCTTGGATCCGAAGTGAAACCATTCGGTCGTTTTTGGGGTTGCACCCTAGTACTGCCTTGCCCATTTTTCTGTTTACTATGGGAGCGACCCCATTCCTTCTCCTGGATTCGTGCCCAAAATAAAAGACATAATGGTCGCCGCAATTAAATTCTCCCATTCCGGTCCACTTCAGCTAGCTGATACCCAAGATATCATTGTTCAGTCTGTCCTATTCTCGATTGACGACATTCAGTTTACTTTGCGTCATAGATCTTACATTCCATGTTGCTATGTGATATATCTCCTTGCAACATCGGACTTTCCCGTCGCTTCTCTACACACCCTATTGCAAAAACCAGTGCCACTGGGTGCCAGCGCCCCAGCGCCATACCTGATTATGGTCCCAGTATGACGCTGGAAACTGGGCGCACTGGGACGCGGCATACTGGGACCTTCCGCTCTGGCGGCACTGTTCGCCCGGAGAAAAAAAAAGGCGTGGGATAAAAATTAAAAAGTAAAACGTAACGAAACAAGTAGGTACATAAGAAAACTAAAAAAAAAGTAAAAAAAATGAGTGCACCAAGTGCGCCTCGAACTCAGTCCCTAGGCACATTTCAATCACTAGCTTACCACGCAAACCACTAGGCCACGCCAATACTTTTTTCTTTATTGCCTGTTTTGAGTTCACATCAGTTCAAAAAAGATCCACAATAATGGTAAAACTCGCAACAACCAGACTTAGGCTGTCACGAAAGGTTTAAAATTTCTTGAGGAAAGCCAGTTCATCGAGCACACTGATCCAGTCAGGTGGATCAGAAAGCACCCGGTACGTTTCTCTAAGGAGCAGCACACTCTCGATAAACTTCTCGCGTACAGAACGCGTGTTGACATCGGCATGTTGCACTTGCATTCTTCTTTTCCACAGGCTGTGGAGGCCTAAGACCATGACTAAATCCAAAGGAATACCCTCACTCTCGATTGGAAGGAACCGTGTGCCATACGGATTTAACGGAAGGTCTTTCTTTAGTGTTCTCTGGAGAACATATCCCAGTGAAAGACTGGGTCCCAGCAATCCAGAAAGACGTGCTCGATTGTCTCTGGTTTTTTGCAAAGGAGACAGTCTGTTGTCCAGAGAACGAATAAGCCTCTTTCATGTAACCAGGTTTTAACAGATAATGTGTTGGAATGTAGCTTAAAGAAGCACGTTTTAACTGAAGGCCTAACTGGCATCTTTTTCACACGCTTTAAGACATCCTGTCCGGGGCCTCCACGGTGTGGTGCACGGTAAATCGGCAACGGTATCGTCACATCCAGAAGATCTTTGTACAGCTTCTTCTTACACACTTTGCTCAAGTATTCCATTGAAAAACGCGCATGCAACATTCTGAAAGACAAGACAACTTCGCGCATGTACCCTTTTAAAGCGTAACTCATATTCTCACCAGAACAGACAACGTATTCTGGAAGCATTTTACACAGTCGTACTTGCATGACCGTCCTCAAGAATTTGTCGTTTTGATCACGAAGGAAAAAAAAACGCGAGACAACCTGTCGCAAAAAGAGATGCACGAGGCCCAAGCCCCCCGCCTTAACAGGAAGAAAGATGTTGGTTCTGCTGCACTATTCCCATGTTGATGCCCACATGAAAACGGCAAAGACACGATGAATTTTTTGAATGCTAACACGCGTCGCCGAAAGCACATTCATTACGTACAATATTTTTGTCACAAGGAAAACATTGCACACATAAGCGCGTGAGAACATTGACAACGGCTTACATACATGAAAGTGCTGGCGAAAAGGCTTCAAAGTGTAATACCGAGTCTGGTTGGGCCACACAAGACGTGCGGCATTAAAGGTCAAAGTATCGCAACTAATGGGCACGTGGTACGAACTGTTTTGGAGTGTTGTGACGCGATTGGATCTCGAGTGGCAATGATACAGCTGGATCTCGCCAAAGCATTCGATCGCGTTTCGCACGATGCCTTGTTCGAAGTATTGGCACACTCAAACATAGGGCGAGTGATTGAGGAAGGTGTTCGAATGGTGTATGCGAACTGCACGACACGGATAATTGTGAATGAAGAGCTCACTGACAGCATTCGTGTGCTGTCGTCAGTGAGCCAATGCTGCCCCCTGTCACCCCTGCTGTTTGCGGCCTACCTCGAGCCTCTCTGCCGGTCTATCATAAACAATGAACGTATAACTGGTTTTATGCTACAGTCAGCACAGGTCAAAATGCTGGCATATGCAGATGACATCGCTGTATTCTGTTCAAGCAGAGAAAGCATTCAAGAAGTTACTGTCCTTGTTGAAAATTTCTGCCGACAGACAGGCTGTGAAGTAAACTGGGAAAAAAGTGCCGGTTTCTGGCATGGAGACTGGGATGTTACGCCTGAATACTTTTCTCGTTTGCAATGGTCAAAATTGTCGACCCAGTATTTAGGCGTGCCGCTTGAATCGTACCAAGATCCCACCCCTTTCTGGGCTGGCCAAGCAGCCACGCCAAGTTTTGTTTTCTTTATTGTCTGACTTCGGAACAATACACAAAACCACTTACAGGGCACAATGAGCATTCATTAATACAACAATCAGCCAGGTGGGCTGTGGCCTCGTCATGCTAAAATTCTCATAGGGTCACTAATTGCTCCAATCTTCCGAGCCACTCGGAAGCTTCAGGAGCAAGTTTCTGAATTTCAATATATCTATTCATGCCTTCCCGAAAATAGATCCGTGCTGGCCGTGCGTCAGGATCGCAATGGTATCCTGCCATTCTCGAGCGCCAAATACAGTGGAGGGCCATTAGCATAATAAGATCAAATGGCACCCCATCCTCATTCTCTACTGGCAAGTACCTAATACCATGCGAGTCTAATGGAAATTCCTTTTTTAAAGTCCTTTGTAAAATATTCCAAAAGTATACCCCTTACCAACAATGTAGGAAAACGTGGTCTATAGTTTCTCGCTGTTTACAAATTAAGCAATGCGAACCCCAGGGTAAAAATAAATTCTTCCCTTCCAAGAACTTCTTTAATGGCAGTGTTTTCGTGTGTAACTTAAAGAAAAAAGTTTTTGCATTTGACGGCACCTGCATCGCCTTCACCCGCTTAAAGGGGTCATGCAATGCCTAAAACGGGGTAAAGCAAATCGGTCGAGAGATAAGTACTCCCTCACAGGTCAATTCACCGCAAGAATTTTTTAGCTAGCTTCCTTAACACCAGAGATATTGGCGATTAAAAATGGCGCTCCTCCTCACTCCCCTCAACTCAACACTCCGTGACACCAGAAAAAAAAACGAAGAAAACAGCTCGGGAACTCCGCCCCGCTAGCCCCGCCCACGAAGCGTCATCGTGTGACGCTCGGTTGTCAGACTTCCGGTCGTCGCGCCTGTTTTCCCCCGAGCGTCGCCCATGCATTCACGGTCTGCCTTTCCCGTCCCGTCTGCGTTTACATAGCTTTCAACCTTGTCTGCTGTCTTCCTCGGCCGCCGGTTTCTTCAGTTTCTTGACCTCAAGAATTGTGTGCGACAGCAGCCCGAACGACTCGGGCCGTTCGCGAGCGCATACCTGCAGGTGGGAGTCCACACATACCGGCGGCCGCCACGGAGGGAGCACTTTCCTTCATATCCCTGTCCCATTCAGCGCAAATTAGCGTGCACTTCTGCCGAGCACGGCTTTCTACAAGACCGCTTTCTTCTCTCGCGCTGCCTGGGTCAGTCTCTTTGGTACCGTCTTCTGCGGTTTCACCAACGGCGGCCAGTGACCCCTCGCGGAGTTGACGCGATAGCATCGACTCTGCATGGATGCTGGCAGACGATCGAGCGTGCGAGTTGCCCGCGTGCAAACATATGTCGTCGTCGCTTTTAGTCCGGAGCTGCTTTCATTATGGTCGGCGAGAGGCATCTCTTGGGCATAACGAATGGAATGTATACGCGTACGTATCACCGACGAGAGCACGGACTGATGATCGCTACAGAGTTTGGATATCGGATGACAGGTGAGCACGAATTATTCGTCCGCGAATCGTAAAATTGAGATTAACAAAAAGGATAGTGCAGTGTTTTTTCTTTTTTTTTGACGTCCTTTCGCATATCGTTTAGGAAGTGCCAATGCGCAACGTGCACGCGTGTTTATCTCATGTGTACGCATCGTCCGAGCCAGAATCGACAGCGCAAAACATCAGCAAACCAGCTCGGCACATTCAGTTCGGCAGCGCAGGTTGTCACTGATTTTTGCACCGACACGCAAGAATCGCGCCCATGAGCATGCGAGCAGCTACGCTAGAGACGCAGCGAAGCGGGTGATTCCAAAACGCCGTCCGCCGTGGCTTCGACGCAAATAAGGCCTAGCGACGACCAGGGAGCAGCGCACGATCGGAGTGCCGTCGGTCGCAGCGCCCGCGGACGGCATCTCTGCTGGCGGCATCGGGTGCTGCACTTAAGCGGTGCGAATTTGTGTACTTTCGCGATGAAGCTGAGGGTACACCTTTTTTTGACGCACGTTCCATTTAATTATTAACACGCCGCACAAAGGGTCGATGCGGCAAAGACGAGACGGGACTACAGTACGCTGCTGCGCCGTCGGTCGGTACATAAAGGTTGATGCTGCCTATTTAATCGGTACGGTATTAAATCGGACCAGCTAGTGCTCTTTTCGCACTCCTGCACCGACGCGCACTTTCAGTCGGACGCCACCACCTTTTCGGTTAACATCGCGAACCGAAGTGCCAAGCTCGGGTTCACGCATGCATTGCAGCACTCGAGCAGATGACTTTCGCAGCTACCGGAAGTGTGTCAGTGACGTAGAGGGCGTCGCGGCTGCAGCCAATGGCAGCCTGTCGTGGCCTGTCACTCTGTGACTGGTGACGTAGGTAAGCACGGCAGAATAGTCCCAAATCTCGCCGCCATGCGGAAATGGCGTAGCCCGCGAATTTCAAAAAACGCTGTTTTTAAAAATTAATAATAAATCGCTGGATTTTTTCCGATGAGTGTTACTTTGAACGAATGCTCGGAAGCATTTGTTCTACACATTGAAAACGTTTGTCAGTGACTTTTCTAGCCGTTTCATGCCCCCTTTAAGTACGTCGCGTCCTGGTCCTCCACTGTATAAGGCCCTGTACATTGGTATGGGAAGAACTACGTCACACAAATCCTTGTACATGCAGCTTCTTCCTGCTAACACAAGATAAATATTCATAACAAAATCGATCAGACAGGAATCGCACACTAGCGACTTCTCTAAAATAACCAAAAATGCGTCCCGATACACTTTCGGTCGAGACAACAAAGTCCGGCAGTGCATTTCAGAGCCTTAATTGGCACACAGTACGCAAAAACGGATCTTTTACATCGCGAACAAAAATAAATCTGCTGACAATCTGTCGTAGAAATAAATGCCCCAAAACCCAGTCCACCGTCCTTCACCCGCCTAAACAAACTGGTCCGGCTACATCGTTCCCATTCTGCTGCCCACACAAAAATGACAAATATCCGGTGCAGTCTCTGTACGTTCATCCTTGAACAATGCAACACTTGCATCCCGTACCACAACTTCGACATAAAAACATATTGCACACTGTGGCCCTGGCGAAAACTGACAATTGTTGCACTTTCCACCCCTCCATCTTTTCCCGCATAGCTTGAGTCTGCGCCCTCCAGTACGATTCGCTATCGCGATAACTATCTAGTGGGACTCCGAAGTACTTTACTGGTGTTGTCACCCAGGACATGTTTGCGAACTTCTCGGGCGTCGTTGGTCATTCTCCGTGCTAAAGCCCCAGGGACTTTGATCAATTAACTTTACTGCCGGAAACCTTTGTGAATTCTTTTACAGACGACACTGCCTCGATTACCCCTTCGCGATTCACTGCGAATACAGCCACATCGTCCGCATTTGCCAGCAGCTTAACCTCTGCAGCTTGCAATTGGAAGCAACAAATTTGGTGGTTTTCTATAATATTTAAACACAGTGTCTCGATGTAAATGCAGAATAGCAGAGGGCTGAGGGGACAACCCTGGCGCACCGATCGCTGCACGTTTATGGGGGCCCCCAAACTCTTATTTACAATCAATCTTGTTGTGCAGCTTCGGTACGCCATGGCCACTCCCTCGCGAATGACGGACCCTACATTCACATGGTCGAGTATGCATAACAGGATTTCATGTGAGACACAATCAAATGCTTTCTCCAGATCCAACTAAAGGATGGCTACACAACTGTTTGTGTGATCACAGCACTCAAGCCCACTCCTCACTTTATGCGCATTTGAAACAATGGATCGACTCTTGATTCCACACGTCTGGTGTGGTCCAACTAACTGTTGAATTACTGACTGTAGTCGACGGGCTAGAATTTTCATAAAAACTTTGTAGTCTACATTCGTGAGTGTGATAGGGCGATATGCTGTAACCTGTTGTAACTTATCTACTTCATTGTATTTAGGAATCAAAACTGTGTGGGATTTGCCATAAGACGGGGGCAATACATTTACTTTGTAGGACTCGTTGTACACGGCTGTCAGTACCGGCACTATTTCATGTTTGTATGCTTTGTAGAACGCCGTGCTTAACCCGTCGGGGCCGGGAAATTTTCCCGGGTTCAATTTTTCTATGGCAAGCTCGACCTCCGACGCGGTTATTGACAGCTCCAGCCTATCTTTCTGCTCATCATCTAATCGCGGTTAGGCGCCCAGAAACTTTCCTTTGAATGCGTTTACTTCTACGTCTTGCTTTGTAAACAGCGTTCGATAATATTCAAGAAACGCCTGCTGGATATGACCGCTTTCTCCAGATAACGTCCCGCCCCATTCGATCAGTTCAATGTGGTTTCTCTGAGCACGCGTCTTCTCGATTCCTAGTGCTCGTTTAGACGGTGTCTCCCCAGCAGCTGAACTTGAATTTTTTAAAACATTTCCGCATTTTATGTTATAACCCGCATTTATATGGTTGAGACTTCATGTTTTGCAGCCTACAGGCCCATTGCTTCCGTTCTAACAATTACAACTTCTTGATTATTGGAGCCTGCTGTCTGCTCACACGACTTGCAACTAATGTTCTTTGTGCCTATGCGCGCTATTTTGTGCACTTGAATCATTTTAACATGTAGAGTTTGACATTGCTGGCAAATTTACCAACGCTGGCTCTTCGGTGGTGCTCTGCTACCGTGGGCGTAATTTTCGCTGAACACGGAGCTTTAGTACAAACATTCAAGGAAAAAAGTGCGACCAAGCTTCAATACCGCAAGAGCAGCAGCAATGACCCTATATTGCGTGTAACTAAACCTTATTTGTATGTAAACATTTCGGGAAGCGTTGCGATGACCGAGGGCTCGGCTGCTTCATACGCAGAGTAAGAAGGAGCGCAAAAGCTTGAGAAACACACCAAATATTATGCATTACAAGCGCTGTATGTTGTTGTTTTTTTCTCTCATGGGCACATAGCTCGGTAAACTACTCTCTTCCTCGTTTTAGTTTTCCTTTCTGCTGTTTTTTCTGGGCGGTGGTGTAGGCTACGCCCGCCTGCGATTGAGCCCGCATTGAACATTTTGGCAGTAATCATTGAGTTAGAGTGCCCTTAAGATCAGATGTGAAGTTGGCTATGCATGGTAGCCCAGATTATTCAATTCCAGCCTTAGTTGTGCGTTAATTGTCAGTGTATCATGAGATAGAGGCGCGGCGGTCGTGGTGTCTCTCGAAACACTCGAAACGACCTATCAAAACATGGAAACTGTAGAAAAAAGATACTGCCTTTGTTTTCTTACAAATGCGCAATGACTTCGCAGCAAAAAGCGCTTGCTTGAACCATATTTTTCATATGCGCCCCGTTGGTCGACAGCGAGTACGCTGTTGCCCTGTTGGCCCCTGAGGGATGCTACTCCGGCTGGCGCTGCAGGCCGCACCGGCTATGCTGGGGCACTGGGACCAGTGCGGCCCCAGCGCACATACAGTGCATCGCGGATGCCAGCGACACACCCAGCGTCAAAAGGGTAATCCCAGCCTTTTTCTCCCATCGCACCAGTGCAGCCAGTGTCTTCCCGTTACCGCTCCAGTGAATATCGCAGACCTCCAGCGTGCCCAGCATATCCAGTGCAAAACCAGTGCGAAAATCTTACTGGTTTCGCACTGGAGACGCTGGTTTTTGCAATAGGGCATCCACAACTGAGCGTCCTTTTGGCTTTAGCCCAGCCGATTCATTCGTCCTGGAGCTACTGGGAATCGCCCTTTGTTCTTCCCCTGAAACATGTGGGACGCCTTCCAACCTCGGGTGCTCATCTTCCGGCGCCATATCATTAATCCTATTGTGACTGGTCATAGGGTTTTCTTGGCAGGAAATACTGAAGTGGGTTGCCACTACCTTCTCCAGAGAATCAGATTTCGTCAGAACTCTCTGCCGTGACCTATCTATCTTGAGTGGCCCTACACAGCAGAGCTCAGGACTTCATCGAGTTTCGGAAACCCCTCCGCCACAACAAGGCAGTGATCCATGAAGGGGAGGCATCTCCAAACACTCCCATAATGTCTGCAACCCCGTGCTGTGGTGTTTGTTGCTTAAAGCTTGGATTAAAATGTTAACATTAAATTAAGAAAATAATTTTTAAAATATACTACTCGAAATTGAAAAAAAAATGCATGCTATTACGCTTTTATTTACGATATATGTGGCACACAAGGAAACATGCTAAATCCAAAAACATACAGCGGACAATTTATTCATTTCGTAACAGAGCAATCCAGTATATTTTTTACTGTAAATAAAATGCGGGTTGGCTAGGGACATGATTGCGATGACCGTACGTGCCTGCCAAAGATTTCTTGCAGGGAAGCGAATTCTCGCGTGTTCGCATTGCAGCATTATGAAACAAAAATAACGCACGAGAACGATTATATCTAAAGTTGGAAACTACTTCGAATGCATCTTTTCAATAAATACAACGTCTAAAGCAGAAACGTAGGAAAATTCGTTGCGGAAAACAGCAGGCTGATTCCGTAAGTGGGCAGCGAGAAAGAGCGTCGGCGTCTTGGTGTTGGCGACCCGATTTATAAACGACGTCGAAATTGTATTCTTGCAGGCGTGGAATCCAGCGGCCAAGTTGGCCTGTCAAATTGTTCAGTGAAGACAACCAGTAAAGAGCATGGTGATCGGTCACAACTGCGAAGTGCCGACCATAGAGGTAGGGCCGAAACTTTTGAACAGCCCAGACGACGGTAAGGCATTCCTGCTCGGTAATGGTGTAGTTTTTCTCAGCAAGATTCAAGGTCCTACTGGCGAAGGCAATGACTTTCTCACGCGAAGTTGTATCGCGTTGTAGAACGACAGCGCCAAGACCGTGACCACTGGCATCACTGTGCAGGATGGTAGGAGCGCTGTCGCTGAAGTGGCCAAGAACAGGATCTGATGTGAGGGCGTGCTTTACGTCGGTAAAAGCAGTGTTGCACTGTTCAGTCCACACGAAAGAGCTGCGCGCTTTAAGTAGTTCTTGAAGTGGCGCAGCAATAGTTGCAAAATGCCCTATGAAACGCCGGAAATATGAAGCCAGGCCGAGGAAACGGCGCATATCTGCACTCCGTTGCGAACGGAAAAAGTTCCAGACCGCGATGATTTTATCAGGGTCTGGACGAATTCCGTCAAGGCTTACCAGATGTCTCGATATTTTAATTTCCTTCTGTGCAAAGTGGCACGTCTTGGTGTTGAGCTGAAGGCCCGCTGAAGAAAGACACGTCAGGACTTCATTCAGGCGCGTGAGATGGTCGTTAAAAGTTGCCGAAAAGGTAACAATGTCGTCCAAGTAGCATAAACAGGTTCTCCATTTTAAGCCACGAAGTACCGTATCAATCGTTCTTTCAAATGTCGCTGGTGCGTTACACAGGCCGAGGGGCATAACATTAAACTCGTAAAGTCCATCGGGAGTTGCGACAGCGGTTTTTTCTTTGTCGCCCTCATGCATTGGTATTTGCCAATAACCTGAGCGGAGATCCAAGGACGAGGAATATTAGGCGCCTTGGAGAGAGTCAAGAGCGTCATCTATTCGCGGCTTCGGGTAGACATCTTTACGGGTAATTTTGTTGTGTGCGCGATAATCGACACAAAATCGTACCGATCCGTCCTTTTTTTTAACTAATACTACTAGGGAGGACCATGGGCTTGTTGATGGACGAATAATATGGCGACGGAGCATGTCATTCATATTTTCTTTGATTACTTTTCGTTCCGAGAGAGAAACCCGATAAGTTCAGCGGCGTACGATCGAGTTACCATCAGTGATGATGCGGTGGTGTGCAACACTAGTTCATCCCAGTGGTGGGGAAGTGGCATCAAAAATGGCTTGATGGGCTTGAAGCAATTCCAGCAATTCTTTGCGTTGGTGCGGCATGAGGTCCGGACTGATTGTTTTCGGCACAGCATAGGAAGAGAGACATGCAATGAATCACGTTGCTGAGGTAGCGCGGCGGTGAGCACCATCATGGACATAGGGTGAGCAACCACTATACAGGGGGGGGGGGGGGGAGTTCCTTTAGTCAGCACGAGGGAGTCATGGGATGTGTTCGTGGCAACTACTATCGCTGAGCCGCTGCGGAACCGTACAAGACTTGATGGGAAGGCAATTCCGCGTGCAAAATGACGATGAGATGGTGCGATGAGTACATCCTCGTCAGAGATATGTTCCGAAACAACTGTAACAAGTTTTTCGCACTGTGAAGGTAAAACAATATTAACTGCGGCAATGAGGGAATGACGTCCTTCAGAAATGTCAGATGAAAAATCACTGTCTGTCATATGAATAACACGGTCGCCACAAGAAATTAACGCTGAAGCGGTCGACAAAAAAATCCCATCTAAAAATCATCTGATGCGCACACGGTGAAAGCACAGCAAACTGCACATGGTGGCGGACGCCGTCTATAACAATTCGAACTGTACACTTTGCTGAAGGATGTAGAGGGACGTCATTTTCTCCACGAAGTTCAGTTCCATCATATGGTGTCGTTACGTTCCGCAAACGGTTGCACAAATCAGCGCGAATAACAGAAATTGCAGCCCCTGTGTCAATCAAAGCTCCGACCGGTAATCCTTCAGCTAACACGGAAATCATATTGTGCGGGCGATGAGGAGGACATTTGGTAAGTTCGCAGAGTGCATCGCTTAGTTTTCCGAATGACGGACAGGAACAGTTGTTGCTGGTCGAAGTGGAGAAACAGAGCGGCGATTTGGGGAAAGGGACCGGCGTCCGGATAAGAGGGGTGCCAAGGTGCGTAATAGGGTGGCGTAGGATAAGCCGTCGTCACGGCGTTGATGTGGTTGTAGGGCGGTGCTTGTCGGGGGCGGAGGGGAAGGAGGAGGGGATGCAGCAACGTGAGCATACGTCGGCGCTGTGCGAGGTGCAGGAGGGTCAGGTGCGACAGGGTGGGTGATAGTTGCCAATTCTTCTTTAATGATGGTGCAGAGGCTGGCGTCATTAGAAGAAGAAGAGGGATCACACCCTTGCCGGCAGAACGGGCCAAAGGCTTCGAGCTCCTCGCGGATTATCGCTCGAATTAGGGCTCGTAGATCGGGGTCAGTGGAGGGCGGTCCAGTAGAAAAGCAGGGCTGCAATCGCGGGGACTGCAGCTGTTCGAGGCGTTGACAGGTCGCAAAATTGGAATCAACACTTGGTGGATTCTGGGCAAGTAGGGTGTTATAAGCCACAGAATTGATTCCTTTCATGACATGGTGCAAGCGTTCAGGTTCAGGCATGGTGGGACTTATACGCCGGCAAAGTGCAAAAATGGCCTCTATGTAAGACGCATACGACTCATCGAAACCTTGAAGACTGGAAGCGAGCTTGTTTCTCACAATCTCAGTCCGAACTGCCGGGTCGGTGAAGTATTGGCGGAACTGGTGTTTGAAGGTGGGCCAGTTAGTTGTATGGGGCTCGCGGTTGATATACCAATTCCTGGCGACTTCAATAAGGTAGAAGGAAACGTTGAGGAATTTTAAAGCATCATCCCACCGGTTGTAGGCACTGCAGCATTCATAAGTGTCAAGCCAGTTATCCACGTCCTCGTCGCGACGAACGGCGAACAGCGGCGGGTCGCGTTGTCGTGTGGGCACAGTGGGAGGCGGCGGTGTAGCCGAGGTAGAGGGTCCGGCCGGGTCGGGACTGCTCTCGGTTGACATAACGATGGTGGTTGTTGCCAAACGGCGACCAGAACTTAGCTCCAGCGAGAGGCAGGGCACAAGGCAGCAGGGGGATCAAATTTCACCTCCACCACTTGTGAAAGAAGGCCAGGTCGAGACGCCGAAGTCGTGACGGCAAGGCAAGGTACGCCGTGTCAGCGTTTTAATCTGATGACGAACCCAGGCGCGTGCTAGAGCCGGCGCCGCGGGACGATGACGATGATATGTACAAAAGAAAGATTATGGTATGTGCAAATGCAAGAAGATCCGTGGAAGGCTGACATAAGGTATAATATAACTGCCACTTCAACCATTTCGGAACAAGGTCTCTGATGTTGTACAGTACACAGAATGACCTTGATATGTTGGCATGATTCCTATTATTATGCAGGGTCCAACTCAAATGTTCTTAAAAATTACACTTAAAAGTTGGTAGGAATAAACACGTTCAATTACACTGTTTTCAAATGTAAGCTTTATTTCGGAGTCATCAGGCTTGTTGCGTACCTTAAATACAATAACCTTTGTTTTATTAACATTTATTTCTAGGTTATTTATATTCAAACATAAAGATAATTCACGTTACCACGCATTTGCTTCGACCTGAATATTACTAAGATACACGCCAGAAAAAAAAATACACTGGTATCATCTGCGTACACGATTATTGCTGGAGTTCTTGCGATGGTAAATATATCATTTATATAAAGAATAAAAAATATTGGGAACAAGATAGACCCTTGCGGAACAGCGTATAATAATTGTCTAGGTTGTGACTGATGACCATTTAAACATGTATACTGCACGCAACCAGAAAAATAACTACGGATCAGATTTAAGACAACTCCTCGAATGCCACAAAATGATAGCTTATAAAATAAAATATCATGTTTAATAAAATCAAATGCCTTTTTGAAATCTAAAAAAAAATTCCAACTGAATTGTTTGTCATCCACATTAGAAAATATTTTTTTCTTTATACTAAGCAGTACCATTTCTGCTGACTTTTTCTCACGAAACTGGAACTGTTCTTTCACAAAAAATTGTCTCTCGTCAAAGAACGTACACAGTCTGATTTTGATCAAATGTTCCAGCAGTTTAGAAAATAAAGGAAGTACAAATATAGACCTATAATTGTTTACATTGTCATAAGGGCCAGCTTTGTGTAAAACAACCACGCTGGCAATTTTTATAGCATCTGGAAAAACACTTTGGACTAACGCGTTGTTACATATATACTGCAATGGCAATCTGATAAGATCTGCAACAGCAATAATAGGCTCGGCCTTAATTTTATCTGTGCCTGCCGCATGAATTTATCCAAGTTTCTAAAGAATGTGAACACTTCATGTTCACTTCATGAATTCAAGCATATAGAACCTCCAACTCTAGAAGCAATATACTGATCAATTTCATGTTTTCTGTCCAGTTTGTGAGATGATTCACCGGAGAATAGGAAATGCACATTAAACTTGTCTGCCGAAGCAGCGCCACTATATTCAACGTCATTGAGTATTAATGTTCTAGGAATATGACATGTTTTCCTTCCCTTGAGCTCGCTAAAACAATTCCAGATGTTCTTAGGGCGGTTGGAGACTGCTGAAAATTTGTTCTTGTAGTATACGTTTCTTGCTTTTTCGATGTCAGAATCTAGCTTATTTCTTAATTTTTTTGTACGTCTGGATCTTTGAATCGGATGAATTTGTCAAAAGGTTTGTCGCTAGTTTGTGTCCGTTGGTATAATTATCTTGTTACCCACGTCTTTCGAGACTTTTTGTGAGGTTTTCCCACTATAAAAGGAAATGTGGTATCGTAATTGCTTTTTACTATTTGAAGGAAGATATTGTATGCTAAACTAGGATTTAACTCATTGTAAACCTCACTCGAGGCTCATTGATCTAAACGTAACCAAATTGCCTTGATTGAAACTACGATACACTATCTGGTGACTTGGTAGCTTACGTTTACTTATCTTCCGCAGAAACGAACAAAATATAAGTAGGTGGTCGCTTAAATCAAATGTGATCTCACCTGACAGAACATTTGATAAATAATTATAAGTAATACACAAATCTAATAATGTTTCCATCTCTAAAGTTATTCTTGTTGGTGACTGAATAACGTTGGTACATAAAAATGTACCAATGGCTTCACAAAAAAAGCGTCGTGGGGGCTGTTTGTCAAAAGATCAATGTTGAGATCCCCGACAAGAACAACAGGGATGTTTACGATACAAGCATATTCAAGAAGATCGAGTACAAACTGAATAAACTCAGCAATTTCACCAGATGGGGGTCGATAAATGCAAGCAACCAGTGTTCCCGAGCATTTCACAGCAACTGATTCGTAATGCCCAGTGACAAGAGAAAAATCCGATACAATCTGATACAGTAAAGGTTTTCTTTAACACACAATGCAACGCCACCTCCTCTACGGTTATCTCTGAATACACCTTCAAATTTATAGCCAGGAAAAAACATAACATTTTCACTTGTGAACTATGTTTCAGTGTGCGCTAGTATATAAAATCTATGATTCAGGGAACCTAAAGCTCTTTGGATTACAAATTCTTTATTTTTCAGGCTTACAATATTCACATGCAACATTGACATCCTGTCGTTTTCGTGAACACGGCAACTGCGCAGCAAGGAATTAAAAGGTGAAGCATCGTAGTAAAGAGGCTTTGCTTGTGATGCCATAAAGAAAAGGAAAAAAAAAACGATAAGTGAACCAAAAGAAACGCGACGCCTGTTTACATTATCTTTTCGAGGTCAGCCTCACATGCGATCCGCATTGCCGTTTCACCCTTGCTTTTGCGCGCAGCTTCCATGACTGTTCCAAGCATATTTATATCGCTTTTCTCTACCCCTTGCCTTCATCAACCAAATTAGCCGTTTGTTCAGCGCAGTTAAGTAGTCAAGAAAATAGATTGTGGACTGAGCTTCCCGCCTACTCTGCTTCTTTTCCATTCATTGGTCCTTCATTACACGTGAAGAAAAGCGGAACAAAACTGCCGGGGTTTTTCCACGTTTAGCAGGCAGCCTGTGAAGGCCTTCGACTTGCACAGTCAACTGGGGAAGCTCTAAGTACTGTGCTATAGCATTGACTTGTTTGGAGCAAGTACTCATTTTTGGCTTGGGCAAGTTCATGTACTTCCAGGGTATTCCGTCTGGTGTACTGTTCTAGGTTGTTTATTTGCTGTCGCAGTTCGCCGATTTCCTGATGACTGCTCTCGGACTCAGTCTGTGCCTCAACCTTTTCAACCCTTTTTGTTAAGGCAACAATCTCAGTCGACTGAAACTTCATTTGGGCCAGCACTTCATCGTACTGATCTGAAAAATACTGAACATATTTTACCATGCTTTCAACTGTCTCTTTGATCTGGTAAATATCACCAAACTTGTTTAATTATAGGTAGTTCACCGAGCGTTTTGTTGATTTCTGTCAATAGCCTTTCAGTCAGAGACTGGTCATTCTATACCTTTGTAACACTGGTTAATCCTCGAGCGGCTGAAGCTACACATGTTTAGCACTTCCAAAATTGTTTTTTCAGTATCGCTCATTGCTTTGTAGGCAGTCTTGGTCGCATTATATCAGGCGGCTAAGTGATAACCGTACTGGCACTCTGAGCAGAGTAGGCACACGCCTTCTGCCGAAAGTGATTAATTACAAACCAGGCATATATCAGAATCGAGATCATGCATAGCACACGCCATAAAAGCTCTTGGCGCAATAAAAAAAAACAACTATCGGTACAGCACAGGTACAGAAACAAGCAGCGGTGGCGATTGGAAGAAGCGTTTCGTATGGCTTAAATACGTGGAAACACACCAACCTCCAAAACGAAGGATTTGCAGTTGCGCCCGTGTCGTTGTTGCTTCCGCCACCGCCGCTGAGAAAGTGTGGGAGACACAGGTGAGTCTCGTCCTTTTATATGCTGCTGGCTGGCGCTGTCATGATCTTGCGGTGCCGGTCGCTCTTTTCCTTGCTTGTTTTAGTCAACCAGGTGTAACACCGCAAGCCTGCCAAGAACTGCAAAATGAAGGATTTGCAGTTACGCCCTTGTCGATGTTACTTGCGCCACCGCCGCTGAGCAAGTGTGGGAGGCACAGGTGAGTCTCGTCCTTTTATACGCTGCCGGCTGGCGCTGTCATTATCTTGCGGTGCCGGTCGCTGTCCCTCTTACTTGTTTAGTTCACCAGTTGTAACGCCGCAAGCCTGGCCATCATCATCATCATCAGCCTGCTTATACCCACTCCAGGCCGAAGGCCTCTCCCATATTTCTCAAATTAACCCAGTTCTGCGCTAGCTGCATCCACTTGACCCCTGCGAACTTCTTAACCTGATCCGCCCACCTAATTTTCTTCCGCCACCTGCTACGCTTTCCTTCCCTTGGAATGCAGTTTGTTACCCTAAGCGACCATCGGTTATCCTCTCTTCCTGTCCATGCCCATTTCTTCTTGATTTCCACTAGAATGTCAGTAACTTGAGTTATTTCTCTGACCCACTCTGCACGCTTCCTACCTCTTAATGTTACCCCTACCATTTTTCGTTCCATACCCCTCTGCTTTGTCCTCAGCATAAGTAGAACTCTCTTGGTTAGCCTCCAAGTTCCAGCCTCATAGGTGAGTACAGGTAACATGCAACTGTTGTATACTTTTCTCTTGAGAGATACCGGTAAGCCGCTAGTCATAATCTGCGATTTCTTGCCAAATGTGCTCCATCCCAATCTCATTCTTCTTGTTATTTCCTTTTCATGGTCCGGATCTGCGGTTACTACCTGTCCTAAGTAGACATAATCGCCTCCTACTTCCAGTACTTCGCTACCTAATGTAAACTGCTGTTCCTTCCCGAGGCTGTTGAACGTTACCTTAGTATTTTGCAAATTTTTTTTGGAGCCTACCTTTCTACTTTTCCTGTCCAGGTCACCAGTCATTCTTTGAAGTTCCTCTCCTGAGTTACCTAGCAAGGCAATGTCATCAGCAAATCGCAGATTACTGATGTATTTTTCATATACCCTTATCGCTTACTGCTCCCATTCCAAGTCTCAGAATACTTCTTCTAAGCAAGCTGTGAATAGTACTGGGGAAATCGTGTCTCCTTGCCTAACACCTTTCTTTAGAGAATTTTGTTACTTTATGCATAACTATGGTCGCTGAGCAGCCACTATGTATATCTTCCAGTACTTTGACGTACGGCTGGTCTACCCCCTGATTTCGCAATGCCTGCATCACCGCCGAGGTTTCTATTGAATCATATGCTTTTTTGTAATCAATGAATGGTATGTATCAGGGCTGGTTATATTCCGAGCATTTTTCTATCACCTGGTTGATGGTATGAATATGATCGATAGTAGAGCACCGTTTCCGAAAACCTGCTTGATCCTTTGCTTGATTGCCGTCTAAGGTTGTCCTGATTATATTAGCGATTACCTTAGTAAATACCTTATACGTAACAGGCAGTAAGCTAATCGGACTATAATTTTTAAGGTCCTTAGCGTCGCCTTTCTTATGAATGAGGATAATGTTTGCATTCTTTCATGGTTCCGGTACCGTCGATAACACCAGGCACTGCGCATACTGGGTGGCCAGTTTTCCTAACACGATATTCCCCCCGTCCTTCAACAAATCTATAGTTATCTGATCCTCTCCAGCTGCTTTCCCCCTTTTCATAGTTTCTATTGATTTCTTAACCTCGTCCTTCGTCACTGGTGGAACGTCTGATTGTCCTTCCCTACCGCCAGTATGGTCCTGACTACTTTGGCTACTGTAGAGACCAGTATAAACCTCCTCGGCTACTTTGACTATCTTGTCCATATTCGTGATGACGTCTGGCCAAGAACTGAAAAATGAAGGATTTGCAGTTGCGCCCTTGTCGTTGTGGCTTCCACCACCGCCGCTGAAGTCTCGAATCGAGACCTTGAGGTAGCTATACCAGAACAGAACCCACCAGGGCTGACGATTACTCTTTTTTTCTTATGCCGAGCGATGAAGCAGATGATAACACCGTCCGCCTTAATAAATAAGCGCCAAGACTTCCTAGCTCGGGAAATTAGCACTTGCGTTTTTTACTGGGCGGTGTATTCTTTACGACACGTCATCAGCAGACAATGCGCTGTCGCCATACTTCCGGCCCTCCTAGTGCTCTAATGGCGCATTTGTTGTAGCATGGAGGAAGCAAATAACTAAGGAACCTTGCCATTCCCAATGCATGATAGAAAGTGGGGCAGAAGTGAAGTCAAAATTTAGGCTTAGCCAAGTCAGGCCATTAGCAACGGCATTGCTGTTGCTATGAAAACTCGGGACACTAGCAACAGCGTTGCTAGGGGCCCGAGGTACGTGAGCGTCGTGGAGAAAGAAAATGCGAAGAGTAAAGGAGGACGCGAGACGTTGCAGCGTACGGTTGCGGCGCAGCCGCGCCGGCTTCAAAATAGTGATGTCTGGGTCTCTCCTAAGTCATTTTCTTCCTCCATGAGTTCGGGGGACGAGAGCAGGTGCGCCGAGCAGTACAGAGCAGTACAGGAGCACACCAAGCGATGGTGCAGCTGTCCTCCCAAAACGCTCTCTGCGTGTCGAGAGCAGCGCACCACGGCCACGTGACCGCACTTCTCCACCCAGCATTCTCCGCCTGCCCACAGTGGCGGCAGTTGCATCCCGAGGAGAGGCCAACGCTCCGTATAGAACCGCTTGTTTTGTATGCCTTTGTTTTCACAGCGCGGCGATATGCCTCCTTAGGCCCTTTTGACGCCAGCAGCGACTCTCAAACATGCATAAAGCACCTGAGCAATGCTTTCCGCTCGCCGAAAGCCGACGCTTTGCAGCCGCCATTTTGCAGCCGCCAAGTGTAAAACAACGATGATGCGGATATGACGCTTTATGCCATGTGACTTCCTCTACACTCGCTTTAAACGAGGGAGCAGCCGGGAGTGCACTCGGGTGTTTTTAGCGGAGGTAAAGCCCTCCACCTCTACCATTGGAAGCCAATTATTTTACTCCTGCTCTCCCACTGGAGGAGTTTTGAAGTGCTCTCTAGTGCGTCTGCTCTCCCACTTGAATTCGTCATAAGTTTCGATTGCGCGCCACAAGAAGCGTCGGATTTTCTCAAGTGCGAGTAGCTAGAAAATGAATTTTCTTCGTTTTAAAATCCAGTATGGTATTCGTCCGTTCATAGCATCAAACTTCCCATGCTGAAATTATAATAGTGGCAATGGTAGTGCAATGACAACGTAGTTAGTGGTACCAGTGATGATGAGAGTGATGATCATGGAGCAATTAGTGATAGTGGTAGTTAATCATGATGGAAGTAAGCAGTAGTTGCATTTGGTAATAGCTGGGATAATGGTAGATAGCAATGACGGGGATAACAGCATTAATTAGTGGCGATAATTGTAGCAATGAAAATGTATTCAATAATAGCTGTTGATAGCGGCAGTCAAAAATAATAATAATGCCACGAACGGCTTAAATGTTTATTTGTTCCTGTTCGACCGCCGCTGGTATGCGGCCTTATCATTGCTATTCTGGTGCGCTAATCAATTCTGTATCCCGTGTTTGTTTATGCTCGTTGTCGCTATACGACGCATTATCATTTTCTTTGTCGCGAACGGTGCACCGAGATCTGTCTCGAAGTTTCCGGTTATTCGCGTATGTTTCTACAATGTTCCAGATTGTGCTATCAGCAGTTTGTGACGTTATGTAGATTGTTCTGAGCAGCTTTTAAATTGAGCATTGACGAGTGCGACGGGCATTCTTTGTTCGACGATCGACGAGCACGTTTGTTGCTATCGCCGCCGCCGAGTTGCTTAGTTCTTTTGCGGGCGCAAGTCAGCCCAATAAAGAGTTTCTTCAGTGCAATCACCGCCTCTTCATTTCTGTCATCGACCTTGTTACCACCGCGTGACATCTGGTAGAGGTGCTGCCCTTCATCCTTCAAGCGAAGACCCCAACCTTATTTCTGTCGCCCTGGGGGACCAGCCAACAGGTCACCGAGTGAGCCGCCGACTTCAAGGGCTACAGCCCGAACATGATCTGCTGCCTGACCCCGTTAGACACAGGAAGGCATCAACTTTGAAAATGGTCCAGTCAACAGCACCACTTGTCTTGGTGCAGCCCCGGGAGCCCCCCATCTACCAAGAACTTCCCACTGAAGATGCGGAGGACTGGATGGACCTCTTCGATCGTGTGGCAGTATTCAATAGCTGGAACGACGAAGCGAAGGTAAGGCAAGTCTATTTTGCTCTTCAAGGATCTGCCCATGTATGGTTCGAAAATCACGAGGCAGCTTTGAAGGACTGGGAGATCTTCAAGAAAGAGTTTTATTGCGAAGCAATACTACTTTAGCTACCACCTCAGCCCGTCAAAAGGCGCGGTGGTGGCAGCCACGCTTGACCTTCAGCGTCACCTGGCTGTGTGATGTCATACCATCTGTGTAAGAGGGGGGGGGGGGTTCAAATCGCGCCGTCGCCTTGCGCGGTGGCAATTATGGCCTGACTCCGTTCCTCTCACTAGTGGCGCTGCGTGCTGCGATACGTCATACAATTTGTGTACGAGCGGGGCTCAATTCGCGCCGTCGCCTTGCGCGGTAGCGGTTACGAACTCCAGACTCCGCTCCTCTAGTCAAGCCATGAGATGCCGCCTGCAGTCAAAGCGCTTAGGCAGGCTGCAAAGAGGAAGCAAAAGCGAGCTACAGAGACAGAAGAGCGAGAAGAACGGCTTTCCAAGCAACGACCGGAAGAAGCAGCTATGCGGAAAAGGCGGTCAATGCGTTCGGTAGCAGAATCGACGACAGAAGCAGGAGAGGAAGGTACGAATTTGTCCGATAGTTTGGAACGTGCATCTACTAGAAGCACTACCAGTTCGGAGCGATGGAACGCTAGCAGACGACAACGACGCGCCCACGAAACACCGGAAGAGTGACAACAGCGACTAGAGAAGGAACCATAGCTAAAAATAGTACAGTCAAGCGTCACCATAGCCATAACAGCAAACATAACCGGAGCATCACAATGGTGACTATAACACAGCCAAGCATCACCACAAGCGGTACAATAGTAGTGTCACGTATTGCTTCGCAATCACCAGGCTTAATCAAGCTAAGCCACAGCCAATTTTTTTACTGCCTTTGCAAGTGTCGTTCCGAAGGAAAGAGCCAAGGTCATCCTTAAATCATGACTTCAACTCCCAAACGAGCCCGTCCGGGTCTACATAGAGGAGTTGAAGTGACTCTTTCGCTGCGCCGACCCTAACATGACCGAAGGTGAGACAGTGAAATGTTTAATGCGAGGCGTTAAAGAGTCGCTTTTTGCAGAAATTGTCCGGAACCCGCCAAAAAGTGTGGACGAATTTGAAAATAAAGCATCGACCATCGAGAAGACGTTAGACACCCGGATGCGCCACTACGAGCGACCACTTCAACCGGTCCACTCAAGCCACTACCACAGCGCATCTGCAAGCGGAGGAAGCCTTCGCGACCTCATCCGTGAGATCGTCCGAGAGGAAATTCATCGCTTAACTGGCCATCATTCCAACAACTCCAGGTTGCAACGCTCGTGGACGTCGTCAGTGAAGAAGTCCAGCAGGCGCTGGGCATTCCTCAAGCGACGGCTGCGACAGTTCCAGCTCAAGAGGCAGCAGCGATAAACAAAGCTGCTGCATTACGTCGCCCTGCGCCCCGACGTGGTGACATTCCAAGCCCTCGCCGCTACCGTCCTGTTTCTGAAAGCCTCCCCTTGGCTCCCGCCCGCCAAGCATACCAACGACCCCAAAGCCCCAGGAATTGCGACGCCTGGAGGACCGCGAGCAACAGGCCATTATGCTTCCACTGCAGTGAGGCCGGACACATTCTACGCCATTGTCCGTACCGACGAATCAGCCTCCGGGGATTTGCAGTCGACGCCCCACGACCCCGCCCCGGTGAGCGACCTCAAGAAATCGAGAACTACCTACGTAGCGGTGAATTGGCGCCGCAAATGTGTCGATTCAGGTCCCCATCGCCGTACAGGGCCCACTTTTCGTCCCCAGGCCGCAGCTACAATGACAGTGTGCGAGGAAGGTCCCGAAGCCCTCGCAGGGGAAACTAAGGCAGCAACCTTTGGAGGTGAGGTTGCTATACGGAGAACTAACGAATATCCTCCGCCGCCAACGACGAGTAACGACGACGGCGTTATGACGCCCACATTACTTGTGAAGATGCCCTCGACACACCCAGACTTCAAGGTGACACCGCCGCTACGCCCAACGTCAACATTCAAGACGACACGACCAAACTTCAAGCTACCAATGCTGCCCAGCGAAGTGACGACGGTGCGCCCCGGCCGCGACCTCAACACGAGACGAAGCAGAGATCGAACGCCGAAGCTAACGTGAAATACTAGGTCTTCAACAAGCCACCTTGAGATTTCCGTCGACGGATGCACGGTTACCGCCGTAGTGGACACTGGTGCCGACTACTCTGTCATCAGTGGAGCTTTCGCCGCCCCGCTCAAGAAAGTGACAACCACTTGAGACGGCCCGCTAATCCGCATCGCTGATGGTAGCCTTATTACGCCCTCGGAGCGATGCACCGCGAAGGTTACAGTAAATGGACGTACCTACCCTACCAGCTTCGTCGTCCTACAGCACTGTTCTCGCAATGTGATTCTGGGCAAGGATTTTCTGAACGAACATCGAGCGATCATCGACCTCCGATCCAAACTAATCAAGCTCTCGACCGACAGAGCCATAACTACAACGAAACCTTCGACGCATCACGTCGCTCTCAACGTCCTCGACGGAGATTTGACCGTACCCCCCCCCCCCCAATCAAGCGTCATCGTCCCTGTGGTTACAACAGAAGTTGAAATGACGGAAGGGGTTGTCGAAGGAACCACTCAATTGTTACTGAATAGAGGACTTGGCATCGCAAGAGGCATCGCCCGTTTCCGTCATGGACAAGCTGATGTCCTCGTCACAAACTTCACCGACGAATACCGGCACCTCAACTAGGGCACGATTTCTTTCCTTGACGAGCTAGCGGACACCCTAAAAGTATTCGCCCTCCCCAGCTACCTTGAGGAACATGCACCCAACCGAGCCAAGCAGCCCAATTTCGACATTAACCCAGCGCTCCCCCGAGATAAACAAGACCGGATTCGCACTCTTCTTTAAACTACAGCGAGTGCTTTTCTTCAGCGTCGAAGGTGCGGCAAACTTCGTTGCCCAAGCATCGCATCATCACGGACGACAAAACTCGACCGCTAAGGCTATCGTGTATCGCCCCGAGAATGCCAGGCCATACGCGATCAGGTTGAGGAAATGGTGCGTGATGACGTGATCGAGCCATCCAACAGTCCCTGGGCGGCACCAGTCGTTTGGTGAAGAACGACGGCACACTTCCCTTCTGCGTCGATTACCACCGCTTGAATAGCATAACTAAGAATGGATGTCTACCCACTTCCCCGCGTCGACGACAAACTGCACCGGCTTTGCAATGCAAGGTACTTCTCATCGATGGACCTCAAGAGCGTATATTAGCAATTGAGGTCGACCAAAGAAATCGCGAGAAGACCGCATTCATCACACCGGACGGCCTTTTCGAGTTCAAGGTGATGCCATTTGGCCTCTGCTCCACAACAGCGACGTTTTAACGAGTAATAGACACTGTGCTGGCGGGCTTGAAGTGGCACATTTGCCTGGTATACTTGGATTTTGTCGTTGTCCTTCGTCAAAATTTGAAGACCACCTGAAACAGCTGCAGACAGTGTTGGAAGCCATCAAATCATCGGGACTAACGTTAAAACGAGAGAAGTGCCACTTCGCCTACGAGGAATTGCTGTTCCTAGATCACATCGTTAGCAAGGATGGTGTTCGGGCAGACCTGGAGAAAACAGCGGCAATCGCACAATTTTCACCGCCTGCTGACAAGAAAGCCGTGCGCAGGTTCCTTGGCCTATCCGCTTATTTTCGACGATTTGTCAGAACTTTTTCGCGCGTCGCCGAACCGTTGACGCATCTTGCGAACGTTGACGTACCTGTTAAATCGGAAGCGCCACAAGGAGCAGCCTTCGACGAGCTTAAGCGCCGCATGCGCTCCCCTCCTGTCCTTGGCAACTTTGATGAAAGCGCCGAGACCGAAATTGACACCGACGCAAGCGGTTTGGGCCTAGAGCTGTTCTCGTCCAGAAGAGTGCCGGACTGGAGAAAGTAATTGCCTATGCTAGCAGGTCCCTCACTAAAGCTGAAGTCAATTACTCAACGACCGAGAAGGAGTGCATCGCCATTTCTAAGTTCCGTCCATACCTATACGGTCGACCATTCAAGGTGGTAAGCGACTACCACGCTCTCTGCTGGCTGGCTAATTTGAAAGACCCCGCCGGCTGCCTTGCCCGATGGAGCCTAAGACTTGAAGAATTTTATGTTACAGTGTCTATAAGTCCGGCAGCAAGCATTTAGACGCGAACTGCTTATCCCGCCCTCCCGTTGACGTTCCTCCGAAGGACGATGACGACGATGCCTTTCTGGGACCAGTAAGTGCAGCAGCTTTGCACAAAAACAGCGATCAGATCCTCAGCTGAAAGACATAGCAGATTACTTGGAAGGCAAGACCGCTTCTCCTCCTGCTGTGTTTAGGCGTCAGTTGTCGTTCGCCTTAAGTAGTGACGTCATCGTAAAGAACTTCGCTCCCAACAGGACAGCGCAGCTTCTTGTCGTGCCTAAAAACCTCAGAAAAGAGCTTCTTCAGGCGTTGCACGACGAGCCAACAGCAGGGCACCTCGGTTTTGAGCGCTCGTTGCATCGAATCCAGGAGAAGTACAACTGGCCGCGACTGCCTGCCGATGTTGCCCGTTACGTAAAAACGTGCCGTGAGTGCCAGCGACGGAAGACGCCACCGATCAGGCCAGCTGGGTTACTGAACCCGATACCGCCCCCAACCCTGCCATTTCAACAAAATGGGATGAATCTTCTCGGCCCTTTTCCATCTTCATCTGCGAGTAACAAGTGGATCATTGTGGCCACCGACTACCTTACCCGATACGCCGAAGCAAAAGCACTGCCCAATGATACGGCAGCAGAAGTCTAAAAGATTTTGTCGAACAAATTCTTTTCCGACACGGCGCCCCAGAAGTCCTCATCACAGACAGGGGAAGGCATTTACGGCAGAGCTGACGCAAGCCATCCTAGAATACAGTCGTACAAGTCATCGACAAACTATTGCGTACGATCCTCAGACAAATGGACTTGCAGGGCGTCTCAACAAAATTATTGCGGATATGACTGCAATGTACGTCGACGCCGAGCACAAGACATGGGATGTCATTCTACCCTACGTAATCTTCGCTTATAATACCGCCGTCCAGGAGACAACCAGGTCGGCCCCGTTCAGCCTTGTGCACGGCAGGGAGCCCACGACGACGCTTGACGCAATGCTGCCACATGTAACCGATGAGGATAACATGGACGTCGCCGCCTACATTCAACGTGCAGAGGAAGCCCGAAGACTCGCCCAAATGCGCATTAAAGACCAGCAACGGACCGACGCCCGACGTTACACCTTACGGCGACGCGATGCCGAGTACAAGCCGGGAGATCAAGTCGGGGTTTGGACGCCGATTCGCCGCAGCGGAGCGAAGAGCTTTTATGCCAATACGTCGGCCACTACAAGGTGCTTCGCCCATAGAGAAAGATTGGTAAAGAGCGAATACTCCCATAGGGCCCAGCGGCCCACTTGACTGTAGCGCACCAAGCGGCCGGCGGCAACTGCTTCCGGTCTTGCTGGCATGCGCTGCACCCTTCCCTGCCCTTTTGGCGCATTATTTCGGTTTTACATGGACTGCTAGTGTTTGTATTTATTTTCAGCATGCATAACAGCATGATAAAACTCGCCATCAACGCAGCTGCGCCACAGCCTTTGCAATACAGTATTGCAGAAAAGACTCCAAGTGCTTTTTGAAATGAACATTTATTTTGCTGCATACAAAACACATAAGAGATGCAACAAATGTAGACGGATGCATTGACAAAACATTGCTCGCATTTGGCGATCTGCACAGTAAAGAAAAATAAAAATACACAAGGCGAGAAACAGCACTTAGGTAGAGACAAAAATACCATAACGTTGATTTCCGAATTTTGCCAAATGATATGGAACAAAACAGGCATTATACATAAACTACACAGTCCCAGTCGCGGCTACCATAGCAAGGGTACCTTGTATTGTTCAGGGCAGAGAGGAAACTGACGCTTGGGGGAAGACCCCACCGTTCGCTCGTTGCATGTGCCGTGCTTCGGCTGCAGTCTGTGGGTCCATGCAGTGCTGTTGGAAAAGGAGTCAACATGATGCAGAAGGTTGCAATGAAATGCAAGGCCACTGCACCGCGCACACATCTGTGCATGTGGGTTCGTACTGAAGACTTGGTGAGCAGCAGTTATGGTCCAAAACAGAAAAGCTGTCATTCATAAAATTGATACAAGAGCTACTCTTGCAACGTAGAGGTCAGGAAATGCAGGCTAACCCAACCTATCTGAAAATGCATTTCTACATTGAGTGAAATAACAGCCACTAAAGTAAAATATTCCTCGAAAGCCCTGAACAGCTGAAGCAATGAAGCTTGCAGCATAATAAAACATTTCTCACTTTAACGTTGTCCCGTTAAATGTAAAGCGACACCACGCAAAACTAACCGTTCGCAAACAAGCGGCCTGGCCTCACCGCAGCCGTCAAGCACTCCTGCTGGCATGTCCTTCGTGCGCGACTATGTGAAGCGCAGACCGCCGTGCTGAGCTAAACTACCCGAAATGCCTCGCAGTGTGACAAGAATGAATCATTTCTAAACTTGCGGTTGCCCTTTTAAACGCGACGCCACGCAAAACCACCTCACGCCATGTCACGCCACCGCGGCCAGCACGCCTCGTCATG
Source organism: Amblyomma maculatum (assembly GCF_055883805.1). Lineage (NCBI taxonomy): Eukaryota > Metazoa > Arthropoda > Arachnida > Ixodida > Ixodidae > Amblyomma > Amblyomma maculatum. The sequence goes on from NC_139349.1 coordinate 119,945,411, forward strand.
CCTGCTGGCTTGCCCTTCACGCGCGACTTTGTGAAGTGCAGTCGCCGCCGTACTGAGCTAAACCCCATGAAATACTGCGCAGTTTGACTATCAAAGAATTCAGCATTTCTCACCTTACCGTCGCCCTGTTAAACGCGACACTTAGGAAAACTAGCCGCTCGGCAAACCGTGAAAGGCCTGGCCGCACCGGCCGGCTAATACGCCATGTTGGCGCAACGGCGTGCCTTGGTGCCTTCACATGCCACTTTGTCCAGCGTGCTGAGATAAACTGTTCGAAATGAAGCTCAGTGTCGCAGGAACACAACATATTAAACCTCGCCGCGGTTGGAAACTGCCGGAGCGTCACGAACTGCGCCTGAACTTCTCTATGCCTGAGCAGTCGGCGCGAATGTTCACGAGCTGCAAAACTTAATTGATACCGGCTGGCGTGGTCATGATGAACTGCTTCAAATGCAACGTAGTTCAGCAAAAAACATTGCTCACCTTGACGTCGTTCCAAACAGCAGTCGTTCTGCGTAGCAGCCCGCAAGAGATAAAAATATGCGGTCTGTGCCGCACAGGCGCGGCGAGGCACGAGCAGAAAACTGCTCGCTCCCTTCGACAACTTTCTGTCGTCTGCTCCGGCGGGCTACCGCTGCAGCGAGTGCCATTGCGCGCGCGTCCGCGCATGCCCGCGCTGGTGCCGCCATCCATCAATTGGCGGCAGCACAATAAGACACGCGTCATTTCCTGGGGCCAGTTTTCGCCGAGTGTCCGCTCTTTACCAATCTCTTTCTCTATGCTTCGCTGGCTAGGACAATTGAACTGCGAGGTCGTTCCCGACGGCGCGGCAGCCTCGCACCGGCGCCGAGTGCATCCAGAAATTGCGCATGTTGTACGCCTGAAGCCATATTATTCGCGCTAAAGGCTACTCATGTTTGATTTGCAATGTTTATGGTAATTCATGCCTGTTTATTTTGAAACATCGATGTGATGTTTTTAAGGGGGGAGTAATGCCGCGAACTGTTTAAATCTTTATTTGTTCCTGTTCGACAGGCGCTGGCATGCGGCCTTATCATTGGTATTCTGGAGCGGTTATCAATTCTGTATCTCGTGTTTGTTATTGCTCGTTGTTGCGATACGACGCGTTTTTTCTTCGTCGCGAACGATGCGCCGAGACCAGCCTCGAAGATTCCGATCACTCGCGTATGTTTCTACAATGTTCCAGGTTGCGGTACTAGCAGTTTGCGACGTTATCTGAGCAGCTTTTACATTGAACGTTGACGAGTGCGACGGGCATTTTTTGATCTGCGATCTACCAGCACGTTTGTTGCTGCCGCAGAGTTGCTTAGTTCTTTTGCGGGCGCAAGTCAGCCCAATAAAGAGTTTCTTCAGTGCAGTCACCGACTCTTTATTTGTGTCATCGGCCTTCTCACCCCCACGTGACAATATATTAGTGCCAGTGGTGGGGAGAGGTGTACTGAAAACTACAATGTAGTTATTGATTATGATCTTGACGATATAGTCGAGGAAAGGGATGGTGATAATGGCAATGATAATGACGACGTAGTGATAGTTAGTGATAGTGGTAGTTAGTGACAGCGAATATACGAAAGTGGTTGACGTATAAACGTAATATCACATAACTACTGACTTTTTAAACTATGGCGGGAATATTGCTCAAAGAAAACTGGTCAGCATGTATAGCAAGACATTGATGTGAACGGTGCCGGAATGTTAGATAAACATGAACATTATATTTATCTATAAGAAAGGTGAGGCTGAGAACATAAATTACGGGGCAGTGAAATTGGCATTTGTTACGCACAAGTCACAAGGTACTTCACGGACGACGTCCGCGAGCGTCGCCACCTGGGGTTGTTGCGATGATGGTAGCATTCGGCGGAGCTCCTCTCGCACGATCTCCCGGATGAGGTCCCGAAGGTTCTCTCCGCTTGCAGATGCGTTGGGGTAGTGGGTTGAGCAGTCCGGCTGAAGTGGTCGCTCGTAGTGGCGCATCCGGGTGGCCAACGTCTTCTCAGTAGTAGACGCCTCCGTTTCAAATTCCGCCACGGTTTTTGGCGGATTTCGGACAAGACTTGCAAACAGCGATTCTTTGACTCCTCGCATTAACAATTTGATTCTCTCACCTTCGGTCATGTTAGGGTCGGCGCGGCGAAAGAGGCGCTTCATCTCCTCAACGTATGCCAGGACAGGCTTATCAGTAAGTTGAAGTCTTGACTGAAGGAGGGCCTGGGCTTTTTCCTTTCGGACGATGCTTGAAAAGGCAGTAAAAAACACTTCCTTGATAATCTCCTAATCCTTCATAGCTGCCTCATGATTTTCAAACCAAACTCGGGCATGTTCTTGAAGAGCAAAGTAGACCTGCCTGAGTTTCGCAACGTCGTTCCAGCCGTTGAATTCTGCCACACGGTCGAAAAGATTCATCCAGTCTCCAGCATCTTCGTCCGGTCGTCCGTGGAAGCAGGGGGGCTCGCGGGGTTGGACGAAAACAACCGGTGCTGTAGTAGGCTGGGCCATTGTCAGCGTCGATGCCTTCCGAGATCGAATGGGGTCAGGCAGCAGACCGTGTTCGGGTTGTAGGCCTTGAAGTCGGCGGCTGGCTCGGTGACCTGTAGACTGGTGTTCCAGGGCGACAGGAACACGGCTTGGGTATTCGCTTGAAGGATCAAAGGCAGCACCTCCACCAGATGTCACGTAGGGGTGACAAGGTCGACGACACAAATGGAGGGTCGATGATTGCACTGAAGAAACTCTTTATTGGGCTGACTTGTGCCTGCAAAAGAACTAAGCAACTCGGCGGCGGCGATAGCAAACGTGCTCGTCGGTCGAAGGACAAAGAATGCTCGTCACACTAGGCAACGCGCAATTTAAAGGTTGCACAGAACAATCTAGATAACGTCGCAAACAGCTACCAGCACGGGCTGGAACATTGTGGAAAGACACCCGAGTGGCCGGAACCTTCGAGACAGATCTCGGTGCATCTTGCGCTACAACAAAACTGATAAAGGTGTGACTCGCGACATCGAGCAAAACGAATAATGATTACTGAACTGATACGCGGTCCAGAATCAGAGTGATAAGCCTGTATGCCGGCGGCTGTTAAAAAATAACAAATACTGTTTTGAAGGTTTCGCGGCAATATTGAAGCCCTACCGATTAAGGCAGTTGCAGATGACATAGCAAAGCCGCTATCTCGCATTTTCTATCAAATGCTAGACCTTGTTATTTTCCCACAACGACTGAAAACTGCTTTCGTTTCTCTAAATCACAAAGGTAGTAAATACAATCAGTTGAACAATTACAGGCCAATCTCAGTGTTGTCACTGTTCTCCAAAGTTGCAAAGCGAATCCTATATAAACAACTTAGCATTTTTTATTGTCAAGGAAAGTGGTAGTTGAACAGCAGTACGGATCTCAGGAGGGGAAATCGACCGAAACGGCCCTGCTGCATATTAAAGATAAAATCATCCGTAACTTCGAAGACAAGTTACTTACAGTTGAAATCTACCTAGACTGTCGTAAGGCGTTTGATTCTATATAACACCATATCTTGTTCAGTAAGCTTGAAGCATATGGTTTTAGAGGCACAGCACAGTCTTATACGGAGTTATTTACACTCGAGGTGTCAGTTTATTTCCATATATGGCATTACATCATGGAAAGAAAACATTCAATACGGCGCTCCTCAGGGCTCTATACTCGGCCCGTTGTTATTCATACTGTATATAAATGATATTGTTACGTGAAGACGACGAAGACGAAGTGTTTTCCCCCCTTGCCTCGCGGCAAGATAGAGGACGACAAAAAGGGACTAGTTTTCGTGTTGTGTCTCGCTGCTATGCCAGTTCAAACTGTGCAGTAAATATACTGAAAATACATCGAGTTTTCAAGTAACATCTTTGTGTAGGTGCGGCCGTTGATCCCGGCGTCAGCCTCCGCACCACGAAACTCCGCAGCGGCCGCCTGCTTTCCTGCCCAAAGATGCCTCAAGATACCGTCCCCCCACCAACGGGGGCCTTGCAATCGGTCATCCTCACCCACCCGCGCTATCTTGGCAGTTTCACTGGCACCGGCACTACGGACGTGGACGAATGATACGCAAGTACGAACGTGTGAGCACTTATAATCGCTGGGACCCCACCCTCATTGTAGCGAATGCTGTTTTTTACCTCGAGACACTGCGCTCGCCTGGTACGAGACTCATGAAGACCAGCTGACAAGTTGGGATACTTGCAAAGAGAAGCTCCGCGAACTCTCTGGAAAGCCCCTTGGTCGAGAGCCTACCGCACAGCGAACCCTTGAGACCCGTCTCCAGACAGCTACCGAATTATACGTGGTCTAGATTCAGGACGTCCTCGCCCTTTGCCACAAAGTAGATTACAACATGTCGGAGTCCGCCAAAGTTGGTCATATCGTGAAGGGAATCGCAGGTGATGCATTCAACTAGCTTGTGTACAGACTGCAACACAGTTGAATACATCATCAAAGAATGCCGCCGTTTTGACGACGCAAAAAGCCGTCGCATAGCCCACTCATTTGCCCGCCTTCCAAATACTGCTCCGGCTTAGTGTCAAGATTTGCCGTCCCACCATCAGCCAACGTCGACCGAAAATGTAACCCGTACTGTCCGCCACGAACTCGAAGCCATCGCTCTCGCTACCTTACCGCCACATTTGGTTGACGGCCACCACCCGGAAGTTCCCCTTATTCAGGACGTTGTCCGCCAAGAGCTTGCCACCTTGGGACTCAACTCCGTTGCTGCCATGAGCCCGCCCCCTGTCACCGACGTTCGCTCAGTTTATCCTGATCGACCTCCTTATGACACTGACATTCATACAGTTTATCCTGGCTGACTTGCTTATAACGCCGACGTTCGCAACCTTTATTCTGGCCGACCTGCCTATGTTGCCCAGCGTCGACGCAATCCAGATGTATGGCGCACATCTGATAGCCGACCTATTTGTTTTACTTGCTCCTGCGTCGGTAATATCGCCCTATATTGCCAAAATCGTTATTTCCAGCCAGAAAGGTCCCGCCTGCCACCATCCCCTATCTACGATGATCACTCTCGTCCCTTCTCACCTCGTCACGGTCCTTCAAATACAGCCGCTGATACCGAGTCTTGACACCTCAGCCGATCACCCTCCCCCCACCGCCGTCAGTCCCGTTCGCCCCAACGCAATGGCTTTTTTTTTGCGAAGTTTATTGCCTCAGGGCATAAGAGGAATGTCATGATGGATGAGGGGTGTGGTCAAATAAATGAAAAAAGGTTGGCTGATGCAATGAAATCGAGGAGTGAACGATGATGCGGTCCCAGTGTCCAAACAGCATATGACTCCGGATTATGGGGGAGAGGCCAGCTGCCACCAGGTGCCGGATCCGCGTTGGCTTCAATGCTGGGCAATCCCAGAGTAGGTGATGGATGTCTGCTTCTATATTTTTAGACTTGCAGATGGGGCACCCAGGGTGTGGATATAAATACCGAAATTGTGGCCACTTTCAGATCACTGCTTGTGTTAGGGCCACCCCAACTCTAATCCTCCGAAGCGCAACCTCCTCTGCACGGGTTAGACCGCGGGGGAGGCTTATCGTACACGGAGGTATAAGAGCACGTGTACGGCGCCGGAGGTGCTCCTTTCTTGTTAAAAGCAGGGTGGCATTGTCTAATTTTATGAGGTTTGGCGATGTCGATGTCGAGTTTAATAGGCGGGTTGCAGCATCCACTTGGCTTTGAGCACTTAAAAGGTCACGCGGTGTCCATTCAATACGAATTGGATTTGGTATGCGAGCCGCTAGACTGTGTATGTTCTGGCAGATTTCCGGGCTATTACTAACTCGTCTAAGTAGCTTTGTCACCTGGAGGGCATCTGTACGTATGATAATACGGGCCGTGGGAAGCATGGGAATGGCGGTCACAGAGCGAAGCGCCTCTTGCACTGCAAGCAGTTCCGCACAAAACGAAGATGGAGGTTCCGGTAATTGAAATGTTGACGTCTTGTTCAATGAAGATTTGCTAGGACAGTAAACTGCTGTTATCACTTCACAGGCTTTGATGCTTGCGTCGACGTAAATTATAATGGAACCATGTGGCAAGCGGGCGTCTTGTTCCATAATTCGGTCGCGAAGTGACGACGCCGTTTCCTGTGTTCTTGGTCGGCGTAAATCAGTCGGCTTATTATCGCTCAGCTGTACAAAACGCCAAGGTGGAAGAACTGGCAGTGGCGGTGGTAGTAGTAAATGTTTCGAAGCATAAGCCTTCAGAGCACACGTTGCGTGAGAGAGTGTGGCCTTAAGCTTGCGTGCATCACGTCGTTGCTGCACCAGTTCATCTATTGTGTTTAGTTGTGCGTTTTCTTGGAGTGCCACGATTGGTGTAATGCGAGGGAGGCAGGTGATGACCCTCATTGCCTCTCGATTTATAGCCTCAAGTCGATCCCATTGTTCCCTTGTTAAATGCTAAAATTGGGCTTGATAAACAAGGCGCGGTTGCACAACTGCCCGCACCAACTGTCTCGTAACATCTGAGCGAGTGCCGCCCATTTTTGGAGCAATGCGTCTAATCAAACCCAGTGTCTGTAACGCCTGTTTCTTTGCGCCAGACAGCCATGTAGTTCCAGTTCCTGACTCATGAATTGTTAAGCCCAATATTTTTACTGTTGGACTTTCTTGAAGTGGGGTTCCGGATAGATGTAGACGAATAGGAGTTGCAGATAGTTTACGGCGGCCCCAGCGGTTGGCGACTGATATGCACGTAGTTTTACTGGCGGAAAGTTCAAGGACAATGGAAGATGCATATGTGCACGTAATATCTAAAGCTGATTGCAGGGCCGATGATTGAGTCAGTAGGTCGTTGTGTGTGCTCCACACCGTGATGTCATCAGCGTATATTAAGAATTTAACATCAGAAATTTCATGTAACCGCCATGCAAGTGAGATAAACGCAATATTAAATAATGTTGGTGACAACACCGATCCCTGGGGTACGCCGCGAAGAGGGGCAAATGATCCTATGGCCTCGTTATTGAGGCGTATTGCGAATTGTCTACTTTCAAGAAAAGATTTTACAAAATTGCGTACTCTAAGAGGTAAATGAAGCATTTCAATTGAATCCAGAATGGCAGCATGACTGATATTATCGTAAGCCTTCTCTACATCCATGGCGAGGGCGGTGCGTACATTGTGGCTGCGTGTTGGTGATAATACGGAGGACGCCAAGACATCCAATCCGTCTTCTGTGCCTATAGATGGTCGAAAGCCTATTTGGGCCGGGTGGTAGAAACCGTGATGTTCAAGCCACCACGAGGTTCGTGTGGCGAGCATTTTCTCAGCAATCTGGCAAATTGTTGCCGTTAAAGAAATAGGTCGAAAGTTGCTTAGGTCTGTTGGTGCTTTCCCCGGCTTTGGAATAGGGATCACAATAGCCGATTTCCAGCTGTCTGGTACATCGCCGTCTAGCCATACCTTGTTAATGGTGTCAAGGAGTTGAGGAAGTGCATCACCACTGAGGTTCTTGTAAACCTCGTACGTAATGGAGTCCGGACCGGGCGCTGTCTTTCGGTTGGCCTCATCTATAGCTGCAAGCAATTCGGGCATGGAGAATGGGCTCGCGATTCCCTCGGTGTCGGCAGCAGATGGCAGCTTGTCGACATGGACTGGCATGCCCCACAAGTAAGTTCTTGTAACTGGTGCAGGCAACACGTCGTACTTGGGGAAAAACTTGCGTGCTGCTTGTCTTGCGAAATCATTCGGAGACAAGTTTGCTGCAAAGCATGCTGTGGCCGCTGCATCAGGACGGCGACTACCGTGATCCATGGCATGGAAAGTTCGCCAAAGATGAGCATTCGATGACTGTGTGGAGAACTGCTCGCACCACAGGTACCATTGTTGCCGTGAGAGATTACGCTCATACCTTCTAGCCTTAGCTGTAATGTAATTTAGCCTTGTACGTGCATGCGCAGAAGTTGGATATCTGGTTGCAGTCAATTCCGCTTGTCGACGAGCAGCCCACAAGTTGAGCAGAGGCACATCCGGTGTTGGTCGACCAACCTCCACCCAGGTAATGGTTGTAGCCTCATTTAGTGCTCTTTTTATGCGGTCTAGAAGCGATGGTGCCGACTCCACAGAGTGATTTTGAAGAATGGCGTGGAAATTGTCCCAATTAACAACTGTACACTTGCGGCGTAATCGTCGGGCCTGTGATGGATAGAGACCGATGACAATAGGATGATGGTCACTGCCCCAGGAGTCCGGCTCTAAGTGCCACGAGGTGGTGCCGTTTCCTGACCACCACGTAAGATCTGGAGCGTATGTTCCACTCCTAGTATGAAGCACAGTCGTTGTTGGTGTATCTGGATGGTTCAGGAGAATAAACAGCGCATCTGTAAAGGCGTCTCGCACTCGCCTGCCGCGAGGACTTAAGGTGGGGTATCCCCAGTCCGAGTGAGGCGCATTGAAGTCACCACCAACTAAAACTGGACATCCCGGGTATTGTTGCCTAACATTCAGTAACCATCCCAGGTTTATGCGGGAGGGAGAGCCACCACCAGGTCTTACATAGACTGACACAACTACAACAGTTGCCTTACCAAATTTGACTGCCACTGCAACAACCTCCTGATATGAAGTACACCAATTTTCCAGAGCAAGGCGTACCTGAGGAAACCGTGTGTCAACATATACAGCCACCTTTCCCGGAGGAGTATCCGTGTGAACACGTCGATCGTCCATGGAAGGAGACACGTATCCACTGAAACCAGGAATGGGTGGCAACGCGTTGGTCTCCTGCAGTAGCATGGCCCATACATGAAGCTTGTTCATGCGAAGACGGGATTTGAGCTCTCCAACCTTTGTGGAGAGCCCTCTAGAGTTCCACTGAAGCACACCGCGATATCTTGTAGTCGCCATCTTGGTTATGAGTCCAGATGTCGCAAAAGCACAGATGTCAGGTTAGATAACTGAGTGACCATAAACCTCAGTAACGATTTCGAAGAGTTATCAGGCAGGGCAGCAGAAGACTTTTGGGAGTCAGTGAACGGCATGGGAGTATGGGACATGATCGTTGTCGAGGCAGCTTTGATATTCGCGGTCTGAGATTCCGTTGCTCGCCTACGACGAGCAAGCAGTTCACGATGTTTCCGGAGCTTATAGACCTCCGCTAAAAGCCTTTCAATTTGGTCGTCAACTGCTATCACATCGTCCTGCGGAGGTTCCGGCATGTCCTTCACGTTTGTACTCTGTTTGTGACGACGTTGTGCACTCACATTAGCGCTGTAAGCATGCGGTGTACAGATTGCCGGTAGCTCTGTCTCAGATAGCTGTGGCCATTCATCGTCGTCCAACTGGAGAGCCTCGAATCTGTTGAATGTCTGAATCGGTGGTGAAGTAACATGTTGAGACCATTGCCTTTGTATTCCACGACGCACCTTTTGAGTTGCTTTCTGCTTTGTTGGGCAAGTTGGAGAGGTGATGTCATGGTCATTAGCTTTGCAAAGTCCGCATCGGTAAGATACTGTTTCTTCTGGCATAGCGTCATCTGGTGTTGTAAAAGGACAGGACCTATGCATATGTTCAGGTCGGAAACAGGTATAACAGTAGACGACACTTGGCCATATGGCCGCTCTGCGACGGAAAACTAGGCGCTGCAGCGTTTAGCGGTGATGCTGCAGTAGGCACCACGGTGACAAATCCTCGTCTAGCTCTTCGTACGCGCCGTAGCTTGCTCTCAGCTCGTTGATGAATTAGCCGTTCAAGCCCTAATTGATACCGGTGCGTAAGTTTCTGTCATGAGCCCTGAATTGCGCTGTCGCTTGCGAAAAGTGCTGATCCCTGCGCCTGTACAGGTTGTGCGTGTCGCAGATGGCGCAACGTCAAAGGTCGTAGACCTGTGCTCTGCCCACGTAACGATATCTGGCCGCTGCACTACAGTATTGTTCACAGTTCTGCAGCATTGCCCTCACGATGTCATTCTTGGCCTCGACGTTCTTTCTGACCATGCAGCCATCATAGACGGTGCTACAAGCACTGTTGAGCTCAACCTACCCTCTCCTTTTGACCCACCCTCTCCTATTGTGCACCGCCTTTGTAGTGTTGACTGTCCGCCTGCCACCTGAAGCTGCAACTCACGTCACCTTCTGCTCTGTAGCCCTATTCCCGATGGACTCTATATCGTTACTGCAAACCTTGATGCTCCCCTAACACGAAGCGTTGCTCTTGCTCATACCGTCGTCCCTATGACCGCGAACAAAACATGCCTCCCTGTTCTGAACTTTGCGTCGCAAGTCCAGCCTTTCCCTCAAGCATCTCACTAGGCACTCTGTGTCCTATAAATCAATCTGACCTTTCTGTTGTGACCACCGGTTTACCGTGTACTTCTGACAGCTCAATCTCTGAAGTTTCCAGCCTCCAAGATTATGCTAAGATGATCGCTGTAGATCGTTCTCCTCCCCAAGCTCAAGCACTTTGCCATCTGCTCCCCTCTTTCAGATACTTTTTATTTTGATCAGCGCCCTCCGGCCCGAACCGCTGTTGTGCAGCATCGCATATACACCGGCGACGCCGCTCCTAATCATCGCCGTCTTTATCGCGTCCTCCCCTCCTTTTTTTGCCAAGTCCCACTCCCCTCTATAATGCCCAACGGGCCAAGAGGGTAACTGAAATAAATAAATGAATCAGGTGCTAAACGCCAGGTGACACAAAAGGAGGTTGACACGATGCTCGCATAACACATCATCGAACCTTCGACCAGTCCGTGGGCGTCCCCAGTAGTTCTGGTTAAAAAGAAAGACGGCAGCTGGCGCTTCTGTGTCGATTACCTCCATCTCAACAGCATCACTAAAAAAGACGTGTACCCTTTTCCCAGAATCGATGATGCCCTAGATTGCCTCCACGCAACTAAATACTTTTCTTCCATCGATTTACGGTCCGGGTATTGGCAGATCGCTGTTGACGACCAGGACCGTGAAAAGACAGCCTTTGTCATGCCAAACGGCTTATACCAATTTAAAGTCGTGCCGTTCGGTCTCTGCAATGCCCCAGCAACCTTTGAACAAATGATGGACTCCCTTCTTCGTGGATTTAAATGGACCACCTCTCTGTGCTACCTCGACGACGTCGTCATTTTCTCGCCGACCTTTTCTATGCAACTTGAACGCGTCACCAGTATTCTCACCGTGTTTCCTCCAGCCGGCCTCCAGCTCAATTCATCGAAATGCCAATTTGGTCACCGCCCACTCCCCATTCCCGGGCACATGGTTGACGCCTCCGGAGTACCACCTGATCCCGGCTAATATTCAAGCGTTTAAACACTTTCCGCGCCCCCAGTCTTCGAGGGATGTGCGCAGCTTTGTTGGTCTCTGCTCCTACTTTCGCCGCTTTATCAAAGATTTTGCCCGTGTCGCTCGTCCTCTCACCGACCTACTTAAGACCGACACCGCTTTCGCGTGAGGACCTGACCAGCAAGGAGCATTTGCAAAGCTTATCAACTTACTGACGTCTCCTCTGGTCCTGGCTACTTTTGGTCCCTCAGCTACTATTAGAAGTTCGAACAGATGCCTGCGGATATGGGATCGGTGCAGTGCTGGCCCAACACCAGCATGGCGAAGACCGTATCATCGCCTATGCTAGCCGCCTTCTCTCTAACGCCGAACGCAATTATTCGATTACTGAGCGTTGGTGTCTCGCCCTCCTATGGGCTGTCGCTAAATTCCGGCCTTACTTATTCGGCCGGTCTTTCTCAGTTGTAAGGGACCATCACGCGCTTTATTGGTTATCATCCTTGAGAGGTTCCTCCGGCCGCCTTGCTTGCTGGGCACTGCGCCTTCAAAAATACTCGTACCGCGTTGTGTATAAGTCGGGACACCTTCATCAAGACGCTAACTGGTTGTCTCGATATCCTGTAGAGCCCCCTGATCTTGGTGATATGGAGACGATCCCCTGCATATTCGCCCTCTCGAATCTTTCCAACATAGGAGGTCAACAGCGCAATGACCTATCTTTAAGACCAATCATTGAAGGCCTGACATCTGAAAGATCGGATTCTTCCTTCCAGCTTTTTGTTGTACAGGATGGTGTCCTCTACCGTCGCAACTTTCAAAATGACGGTTCTCCAATGCTTTTGGTGATTCCCAAACAGCTCCGCTCCTCTATTATTCACGAACTTCATGACCTACCCACAGCTGGCCACCTCGGTGTGTCTCGCACTTACGACCGGGTACGGCGCCGTTTTTTGTTGGCCTAGACTATACCGCAGCATCCGGCGCTACATCGCAGCCTGTGACACGCGTCAGCGTAGGAAAAACCATCGACGCCACCAACTGGCCTTCTCCAACCTATTAACGTGCCCCTGGAACCGTTTTATCGCTTTGGGCTTGGCCTTCTTGGCCCATTCCCGACTTCAAGGTCAGGTAATAAACGGATCGCAGTGGCAACCCATTATGCGACACGCTACGCCATCACGCAAGTTTTACCCACGAGCTGGGCTACGGGTGTCGCGGATTGCCTTTTACACAGCTACAATGGCGCTCCTCGCCAATTAATCACCGACCGCGGTCGCTACTTTTTTTCACGAGTTATCGAAAACATCCTCCGTTCATGTTCTACGAAGCATAAGCTTGCGACCGCGTACCATCCCCAGCCCAACGGCCTTACCGAGCGTTTCAACCGGACACTCACTGACATGTTAATTATATGTATATCTTGCCTGATCATCACGGCGGGGATCTCGCGCTGATGTGACCTTTCCTTATTCGTCCAAGCACGACACGATGGGTTATTCACCCTTCTTCCTTCTCTTTGGCAGGAACCCCGCCTTACCTTTGGACACGCTGATCCCGCCTGCTGGCCGTCCCATAACCACCTACGCACGAGACGCCATTGCTTAAGCCACTGTAGCGCGCCAAGTAGCCCGTCGTCCGCTCCTCACCTCTCAGACTTCCCAGAAGTCTGCAACGATAGGCGACATCGCCACGTATCTTATGAACCTGGATCCTTAGTTTTTCTACGATCTCCTGCTCGCTGCGTTGGCCTCTCGGATAAACTTTCGCCCCCCTACATTGTCCCTTATCGTGTGGTGCGCCAAGTCACCAATGTGACGTACGAACTTGCTCCTCTTGTGTCTGTATCCTCCTCGTCTCGCCCCGCTACTGACATTGTACATGTTTCGGGGCTCAAGCCATACCAACTGATCGCTTCTTTGGAACTTTAGCGCCGGAATGGCGCTTACACCGCCGGGGGTCATGTTACGCTAAGACGAAGACTAAGTGTTTTTCCCCTTGCCTTGCGGCAAGATAGAGGACGACGAAGTGGGACTGGTTTTCGTGTTTCATTTAGCTGCTATGCCAGTTCAAACTGTGCTGTAAATATACTGTAAGTATATCGAGTTTTCACGTAACAATATCATTAACATTTCAACTGCGAGTGAGGTGTTGTACGCTGACGACATAAGTGTCTTTTCTTCTGGGCAGAGCCTTGAGGATCTTGAGACTACGTCACACGCATGGCTGAATGAGCTCGGTTTATGGGTACATACAAACAAGCTTCAAATAAATACAAGCAAAACAAAATACATGGTATTGTTTGCTAAAAGCGAGCCCATTCTCAACAATGTCACCCTGTACTATAATGATGCTCTGCTTGAGCGTGTGGATTGTCATACAAACTAAGGTGTTACTGTGATGGTCTTGGTGTTTGAAGAATGGTCTCGGTCTTTAAAGTGATAGTCTTTGAAGTGAAGTGATGGTGGAGCATGAATGTTTCCTCACATTGAGCACAGATGCAAGATCTTGTTAGATGTTGTCGTGGTGAAGTAAATCCTCTATGTTGGACAAATATTTTAGGGCGATCCCCCAAGGTGGAGTAGATTTGTAATAAGGGAGTTATTACTCATTCATCATCATCATCATCATCATCATCATCAGCCTGATTATACCCACTGCAGGGCGAAGGCCTCTCCCATATTTCTCCACTTAACCCGGTTCTGTGCTAGCTGCATCCACTTGACCCCTGCGAACTTCTTAATCTCATCCGCCCACCTAACTTTCTGCCGCCCCCTGCTACGCTTTCCTTCCCTTGGAATCCAGTTTGTTACCCTCAGCGACCATCGGTTATCCTCTCTTCGCGCTACATGTCCTGCCCATGTCCATTTCTTCTTAATTTCTACTAGAATGTCGTTAACTTGAGTTATTTCTCTGACCCAATCTGCACGCTTTCTATCTCTTAATGTTACCCCTACCATTTTTCGCTCCATAGCCCTCTGGGTTGTCCTCAACTTAAGTAGAACTCTCTTGGTTAGCCTCCACGTTTCAGCCCCATAGGTGAGTACAGGCAAGATGCAACTGTTGTATACTTTCCTCTTGAGCGATACCGGTAAGCTGCTAGTCATAATCTGCGAGTGCTTGCCAAATGCGCTCCATCCCAATCGTATTCTTCTTGTTATTTCCTTTTCGTGGTCCGGGTCTGCGGTTACTACCTGTCCTAAGTAGACATATTCGTCTACTACTTCCAGTATTTCGCTACCTAATGTAAACTGCTGTTCCTTCCCGAGGCTGTTGAACATTACCTTAGTCTTCTGCATATTGATTTTCAAGCCTACCTTTCTACTTTTCCTGTCTAGGTCATCAATCATTATTTGCAGTTCATCCCCTGAGTTGCTTAGCAAGGCAATGTCATCAGCAAATCGCAGATTACTGAGGTATTCTCCATCTACCCTTATCTCTAACTGCTCCCATTCCAAGTCTCTGAATACTTCCTCTAAACAAGCTGTGAATAGTACTGGGGAGATTGTGTCTCCTTGCCTAACACCTCTCTTTATGAGAATTTTGTTACTTTCTTTATGCAGAACTGTTGTTGCTGTGCAGCCGCTATATATATCTTCCAGCACTTTCACGTATGGCTCGTCTACCCCCTGATTTCGCAATGCCTGCATCACCGCCATTACTCATTACCATCCACCAAAGCGCAGCCATACTGCTACGAAGGAAAGCTGTATAGCTTTCCTTATCGTCTATATTGTATCTGACCTTGTGCAAAGTAGCATTTCACGTATTGACCGGTTTAAAGCAAGAGGAATGCCAGAGCCTGATTTAAAAAGGCTATTTATCTTTGTGCACAGGCGGTCATTATAGTGGTTTAGAGCAAGGGGAATGGTACAGCCTGATTTAAAGATGCCACTTTTCTGTTTGCGTCGGAGAATCAGAAAAGAGCTCTGGTTGAACCGCTTTCTACTCACACAGTCATGGTGTTTCTGAAGGTCCCTCGGATATCTGGCGAGGTTCGACAGCACATGTTGCAAACTTCCAGGAGTGTTTGGCGACGGAATTTCCGCTATCTTTATAGAGGGTTTGATGGCGGAGTTATGCTAATTCCCTGAGGTTTCGGCACCACCAAACGCAGAAAATGCACAAACACAGGACGCCTCTCAGTGCGTTTGTCACTGACGCCCAGTATGACAGGCAATTCTTGTACGGGAAGGGTTCTCAGCCATGTGTCCATCCTCAATTTGTTTTAAACGAGTACGCGAATATTGTAAACTCCTTGTGAATCAATTTAGAGCTGTATATGCA
The DNA here is from genome assembly GCF_055883805.1 of Amblyomma maculatum. Lineage (NCBI taxonomy): Eukaryota > Metazoa > Arthropoda > Arachnida > Ixodida > Ixodidae > Amblyomma > Amblyomma maculatum. The sequence continues at coordinate 119,960,971 of NC_139349.1, forward strand.
TATAAAATCACATGTACTTCAATACATAATTTTTTGTGACGCACGTTACGTTGCATGATCCCTCACATAACGTTGGAGGCTCTCTTGGCTGCTGATTAACATAAAAAAAAACTAAAAAATGTCTAGATTTCTACTGTTTGTGTCTGGTTTGGTTTGATTTTGTGGGGTTTAACGTCCCAAAGCGTCTGACATTTATATTCAAATGAAAAGCAAAACGTAGTTAAATATGTGCTATAGTGCCCCTGCAGGTGTGACCAGCCGTCAACTTCAATGTCACTTTCGTCCGAGAGTTGTCAGCCCATTCTTCGTTTCTTAAAAATAATCGGTGCAACATAAGCCCAACCTTCAAAGGTATAACAAGATAGTGTAGCCGATTAGGCCTTATATAAAGCTCCAGTTTAACCAAGCCAAATGAACGTACCTGCTTGCTTAGGTGTAACGTAAATGCAAGCGTCCTAGCAGGCCTATTTTGATATCAAAGTCTCATAAGAAAGGAGGAGCCTCAAGGAAACTACTTTATATTGTGCCATACTGTATATATTTCTTCTATCTTTACCTACCCTTTCCTTTCTCACTATCGCTCACCTCTTTGATTTGCTCTACCCCTTTCTCGCTATCCCTTTATTCCCCCCGCCGTAGTTAATGTGCTTCAGATATCAGATAGCAGATACCGGGGCTGGCAAACATTTTTTCCTTCCTTTTGTATGTATAATAAAGATAACCATTACAACAACAACAGCAACAACCAAGCCAAATGAACGTATACCTGCGCGGCCGAGTTGGCTGCTCCTGCTAACATTAACGGGAAACAACCAGAGGTCCAGTCATTGCATGTTCTTGTCAGCTGATACACTCTAAGAAAAAAGGACTAAAAGGGGTAGTAAGGTTAGTCCTTTTGGGGACCAACTGGTTTGCGACAACTAGTGATTCCTTTGGGGACAAACTGCAAAGGGATAAACACTTAGTCTCCAAAGGATAAACTGTAGGAGGAGCAACGGTTGCTCCTTATAGATGCTACCAAGAGACTAACATCCTGGGGCGCATCATACTGGCACGCTCCGCACTGGTGGCACTGGTTTCCCGGAGAAAAAAAGGCCACAGATAAAAAGTAAAAAGTAAAACGTAACGAAGCACCTCAAGTGTATTAAAATAAGCTAAAAAGTGAAAAAAAAAGAAAATAAAAACTAGGAGAAAAAAAACACCTGTACTAGTGCGCTTCGAACCTCGTACCTCATACTCAGTAGCTGTGAAGCTAACCTCTCGGCCACGCGGAGCATTTTTTTCTTTATTTCCTGGAAGTACTTCGAGCAATTTAACCAGGTTGCATTCCGCAACCTGTCAATACACAGTTACACCAGCATCGAGCTCTCATTTGACCACAGATCAAAATTCCGGGAGACATACATGCATCAAGTAAAGGTAACCAGGCAGGAGGTCGATCCTGCGCAGCATATACCTCCCGCACGATTGCATATTGTTCTCTGAACAGGGACTTCGATGAACCTGAGGGCTCTGCGTGGAGACCTTTCATGCGGGCTCTTCCAAGACTAAAAAGTCCCATGAGCAGAAAAAGGTCACATGGCGCCTCAGACGTTTCCATTGTAGGTAAAAATCTTATAGTATAGGGAATAATATCAATGTCCTTTTTGAGAGTCTGTTGAAGACTGTCCCCAAAAAAACACTGCGTCACAACCATACACAACGCAATGACCTATAGTTTCTGGCTGCTGACACAGGAGACAGTCTACTTACCATGGCACAAAGTCCCTTTTGCACAATACCCAGAAATGTGGCACAACAAACACAAACACAAGCGAAGAGACACAACACACGCGCACACTACCAACTGTAATATGGATCTGAAAACACTTCCTCTTCACCACTCCTCTTCTTCTACACTCAAGTATATCTTCTCATCTTCCTGTTCTTTGCCAAGGGAATATTGGCACTTTCTTCCCAACTAGCCCCTCAAGCCGTTATTTTGAGATCCCTGTTGCACGAAGCCACGATTTTACAGGTAAAGTTGATGTGTGAAGTTTAAAAAGAAAGTCTTTGCGGCTGATAGCATATACATTCGTTGAACCCGCTTTAATACACTATTGTCTTGAAAGGGAAGGTAAGGCTGCCAGTACATCGGTACAAAAATAATGTGTCAATGAGAACTTTTGTCATGGGTCTTCGAGATAGACTCTATCGGAATTTCAAAGAAAACCCTAGAGTGAGGAAATGTAATGTTTCGGCAACTTCCTTAAGAAAACCTCAAAAAGGACCCTCACTACTATGGCCAGTGGCCGAAAACAAATTAGGCAAATGGGCACTAATTCGTCTATTAAAAACAGCTAGGAGAAAGGGATGGTTTACTGTTTTAAAAAAGAAAAACCTTGGAAAAAGCTGATGAACAAACAAGTGCTGAAGACCAGCTCCACCAGACTCCAGAGGGAGAAACAATACGTCGAGATAAATTGTTTCTCCCTCTTCAGGCCACGCCGACAACTGGGATGATAATAAATATTTTTGCGTGTTGATCACGTTTATAACGTTGGGACTTCACGTTTTGAAATGTACAGGCCATAGCTGCCGCTCTAACAATTACGACCATTGGAGCTTGCTGCCTGCCCTCACTATTTGCAACTAATGTTCTGGATGCATATGTGCACTATTTTGTGCACTGGAATCATTTTAACCTGTGGAGTTTGACATCGCTGGCAAATATACCAGCGCCGGTTATTCGGCGATGCTCTGCTACCGTGGGCGTAATTTTCGCGGAATACGGAGCTTTAGCACAAACCTTTTAGAAAAAAAGTGTGACCAAGTTTCAATACCGAAAAGAGCAGCAGCGACGACTGTAGTTTTCTGGTAACTAACTCTTATTTATATGCAAACATTTCGGGAAGCGTTGCGATAACCGAGGTCTTGGCTGGTTTATACGCAGAGAGAGGTTGAGAAACACGTAAAATATTATGCATTACAATCGCTGTGTGTTTTTTTTTCTCATGGGCCCATCGCTCGGTAAAATGCTCTCTTCCTTGTTTTATTTTTTTCTGCGGTTTATACCGGGCCGCGGTGGAGGCTACATCGCCTGCGATTGAGTCCGCATTGACCATTTTGGCAGTAATCATTTCGTTTGAGTTCCCTTAAGATCAGCTGTGAAGTTTCTTATTCATGGTAGCCAACATTATTCAATTCTAGTTTTAGTTGTAGGTTAATCGTCAATGCGTCATGAGATTCAGAGACGTGGCGATCCCGGTCTGTATCGAAACGCTCGAAACGACCTATCTAAACATAGAAACTCTAAAAAAAAGATACTGCCTCCGTTTTTTTACTGGTGCGCAGCCACTTCGTACCACAAAAGAGCTGATTTGAACCATATTTTTTATATGCGCATTATTTCTCGCCTTCCAGTTTCCGGACTTTCGATTATTTCTAAAGCGATACTGGGACCAGTGCGGCTCCAGCGCATATACCCGGTGCATCGCGGATGCCAGCGCCACACCCAGCGTCAAAAAGCTAATTCCAGCACGTAGTATGCAATTCCAGCAAAATAGTATGCACGCACTTTCTCTGCACCTGAAACTCGTGACGAGAGAGGCGGGAAGGGAGGCCAGGGATCATGTGAACAGTTTGTCTCCCCTTCCTCCTCTTTTTATTCTTTTTCAAGCCAGGACTAAGCATCAATCCTCCAAATTTGCACACGGCACGCTTGTCGCCGCACTTGCTCCTCTCTCGGAGTAACGGCCCGATTTGAGGACCAAAGTGAATGTTACTCCCCACTTCAGCCTGTTTTTTTTTTCATAGAGTGTAGCTACTGCGTGGCAGCGGACATGCACGTACTTTTTGCTCACGACCGCCACGCCGACGTCGGATTTTCGGTAAACGGGTTCTTTCGCGCTATCGCATTAAACCAGGAACTCCCACAGGCACTCATGAATATAAGTGCGCAAAAATAATATTCCAACATGCAGTTTTCTGTTGACGCAAAACGTAGGCTTTGTGCTCAACTTACGGATGGCTCCTGGACGCGGTAAACGACGACATCTCTGTTCCTGACCATCACGAATTCTTTTGTAGTGTATATTCACAAACAGAAAATGAAAGTCAGTAGTTTTTTTTATATACAACAATGAAGAAATAAAGTTTCTTGGATGTGAGTGGGAGCTGAGCGCTGCATTCGGTATTGATTTGGGAGATGAGTAGTAGTGTCATTCCTTACTTGCTCCCCTCCTGCGATGGAGTTTAGTGTGTACGAGCCAGAAAAGCTTTTGATACTTTTTAAAACACTCAATTCATAGGCACCCTTGAAAACAAGTGTGTGTATATATATATATTTATATATATATATGTGTGTGTGTGTGTGTGTGTGTGTGTGTGTGTGTGTGTGTGTGTGTGTGTGTGTGTGTGTGTGTGTGTGTGTGTGTGTGTGTGTGTGTGTGTGTGTGTGTGTGTGTGTGTGTGTGTGTGTGTGTGTGTGTGTGTGTGTGTGTGTGTGTGTGTGTGTGTGTGTGTGTGTGTGTGTGTGTGTGCAAAACGCTGTGGGTGCATAGTTAGTTTTTCATTTTGTAACTTTATGTGCACCTTTATCGAGAGTAGCATGTCATGCTCACTGCCACTGCCGCTCGATGGAAGCGCACTAGGTGCGACCTGCTACATCGCCCGAAACCGGCGGGAGGCGCCTACTTCCAGTCGCCACCGCCGCTGCGCCACCGTTCGGGGACAGCCGCGCGCGCGGAGAACTGCGCCTGCCTGCGCTTTGAGGGAGGCGTCGGCGTGGTAGAAGCGCTTTATTTTAAGGATATGAGAGCTCCGCTTCACACAATTTGGCAACAAGAATTAGTATGTACTGTCCTGTCTAGTACGACCATGTCAGCACTTAGCGCTTGCTCGGCAAGGATGTACACTGGAGTGTATCCCGAAAAACTTGTAGTCAAGGTGGTTCAAGGCCACTCGAATGAAGAGCTCGCATTACCGTGATGTTGCACGGATCCAGTTGTTCGTCACATTAAAATGTGACCCGGCTGTGAACAATTCGAAGCTGTTCAGCTGCCATGGTAGCCTATTGCATAACCACTTAACTGTGTCGCGAATTCCGTGTGTCATTTTCATACCATTTACTCATTCCTGCATACAGCGTTTATACAGAAATTGATGTCAACCTGTTCTAAGCTGCCAGCGCTATCCAATAAAAAAATGTCCTACTATGAGCAACCTCTGTGAAAATGCGACATGTAACCAACCTTTCTATCTCATTGTGACAAATTTTACGGTGGAAATATGAAGATGTTTATTAGGTTAAATCTAGATGATAACCTGGGATCTTCGATTCAGTTGGAGACCTTAAACTTTGTACGTCAGAACGCTATCCGTCATGGCTTTCCGCATTTTGCATGACCGGACAAAGTAAGCGCGCTTGATAGAGCCGGTCTGCCTCAAGGTGCTACGTATATGAATCGAAAGTTTGTAATAATATTTTTATTGGCTGCTCGCAAACCCCTACAATTTTGCTGGTTCATAATTTTCAATGGAAGAACGCGCATCGATTGTTGCTGTTGTGAAACTATTAGCTGTGATCACAAGAATGTTCACGCGTCAGAGCGCAACTGCAGCCGAGATTCAGCGAGCAGCCAAGTACGCTTATTTAATGGCCACACAAAAAAGGAAGAAAATTACCAATCGCAGACGGAAAACCTTTCTTGAGAGAGGTTTATGCCATAGCCATACACATCGCTCCGCTGTTTCCAGCCCAGCTCGCTATTAGTGGGGGCAGCAACTTAAAGATATCTTGCATAACGCCTTAGCATGGGTACGATCATTGTTTTGTATAGATTAGCTGCAGGTACTGTGTACAGTGGGAAATCAATGATGAAATCAAAAGTTTACACAGCTTGCTGCTTCACCGGACCTCTTCAGACTTCCTCATCCTGTTAATGAAGGTGCTCGTAAGCTGACAAAGCTTGATTACTTCCTTTGCGGGGTATATCCAGCCTCCATTGTCTTTGGTTTTCATTCCCCTGTAACTGGTCCAGTTGACTATATTTCCTGCAACAGGCTCTTGCTCGACTGACATGTCGCCTCAAAACCATCACCAAATATCGCATAAATTAAGCAACAACCTGGTAGTGATAAACATAACTTGGGGTTCTTAAGTTTCCTTGAGGAGCCATGTTAGAGTGCCCGCACTTTGCTACCTGCGTATTCACCGTATCCCGTAATTGCTGCCCCCGTTTCATATCATTAGAATGCAGCTTTAAGCCACCGCATTATAAGAAATAGTACCCTACACATAGCTATATAAAGTCCCTCTTTACCGCAGCCGTACGAACGTTCCCTATAGGAGTATAGTGTGCCTGTCTTGGGATCTAAGGGTCCCGCTTTCAATAATTCCCATTTCACCCTTACATCTTATTGACTCTCTCTGGTTTGGCAGCTCCAGCCACGTTGAACATGTCATGTGTTCTCATTGCGCCAAAGGTGTCTGGCCATATCACCAAATAAAGTGCCTATTACCAGAGAGGTTTTTTTCCGACTGTCCGCCGACAGAGCGGGCGCCGGATTTTCTGTGAAACGTGGCTTTTCATTTTATCGCATCGGCTCAAACAGTCTCAACAGTATAAACAAATGTTTTATGCACAGGCTCCTTTACTTTCAAGGCCACTCAGACTAGCGCGGCAAATTTTAGAACAAATTGTAGGCTTATATAAAAAAAAGAAACTTCGTAGCTTTTTCTGATATGTCCTCGCAACATAACATGTGAGAAAAGCTTCTGGGGCCTACTCATCGCGTTCATCTGCTTCACAACACATAGTTAAAAATCCTAGTTCACTGACCAGCTCCCTGGTAACTAAATAGGTTGAACAACGTGACGGGAACGCAGGAAAAGAGGACGACACAACTAGCGCGGTTATGCCGTCTTCTTCTCCTGTGTTCCCGTCGCGTTGTTTGCACGGTTAACCTATAATTAATCACCAACAAGTTCAATCTGCAGTCCCTTGTAGCAAATTCAATGGCAGCTGATAGGGCATTATGCTTCAGCATCAACTTTTTAACCGCAGCGCCGCTTTCATTTCAAAGGAAGTGAGTGCATTTCCCCTCCTCGCTGCTGTCTTTGCCTGAAGAGAGCTCAGCAGATAAAATTAGAGGCTCTCTTAGATGTCTCTTGAGCGCAGGACAGCGAAAGCTTACCCTTCTCCTATCATTTGCCTCTCATTGTTTGCCACAGTTCGTCATTTCAAGTCTTCGTTTGATATATTGGTCGTTTCTAAGTCATGATGAGTCTGCCTGCGTAGTCATTGTAGCCCTTTTCACTCATAACTAAGCAGGTTACTCATTTAGAATCAGCAGTGGTCATTACATCTCGTTTCACATATTGGTCATTTCGTTGTCATTAACCGTAATGATGAGTCATGCTATTATAGTCATTACCACACATTGCTAAGCACTTTTACTCATTTCTAATCAATTGCGGTCATTACATGTCGTAGTTTGATATACTGGTCATTACAAATCATTTTAGTCATGATTAACCATTATTAGTCATTAGCATTAGTCATTAATTCTATGAATGTCTATTACTTTTATTGATTACCTATCACCATCAATCATTTTCATTCTTAATCTCCCTCCTTGCACGTCCGCTTTCGCGACTGGCACACCAGTGCACAGATGCGACGCACAGATAACAGGCACAGCTTCTGCGCATAGATTTTTGTTCCATGGGCCTAGAACTGCTCTCGCCCTAAAAAACAAACACATCATGTCTCAACGTTCACGTGCTTGCACACGCGCGCACAAAAAAGTTTGCGTTTACCCCTGTTAGGTTTGGGTCGCGAGTGCCGGGGTAGCGTACCGCTGCGGCGCGCGGCCTCTCGGTAGCGTTGGCCTGGCGGCTCCGTGGACGGCGGACGGCATGAAAGGTGCCAGCAAAGACGAGGCGCTTTCTAACGAAACAACCTTTACTGCAACATCATGAAGAAACGGGCAGTGAAGCTGACCCGGAGAGATTACAGACACTCTCACACAGCTGGTGTCTAGCGTCGTGCCAACGGCGCGTCAAAGTAGTCTCTCTCTCAGCGGAGTCTGCGGCTGCTTTTTATAGCTTTTCCAGTTCACAGGGAAAGGGTAAACCCTCACAGGAAAGGGAGAGCCAAACATGTTGGTTCACGACGAATGAGTCAATCGCAGGTGTTCCGACCTCATCTCCTCCACCTCCTGCAGACGGGCGAGGGCGGCGCCCTCTCTCACGAGCTCCAGGCTTGGCCAGCTTTTTTTGCACACACACGCACGCACACACATTTGGCGCGTGGCAGGAACACGCTGAGACTTGTCGCCGGGAGGAAGCGTTGCGCGGCCGATGAACGGCGCCGAAATGGCCGATCCGCTCGCGGTTCTGCCTGTTGCTATGCGGTGGCCGCGTCAGCTGTCCCACTTCTCGGGGGAGAAACGTAACAGACTGCCCCGCCGGGGGAGGGAGATCCCGAAGGGCAGGGGACTGCATCCGCTGTCCGGAGGGATCGGGATGTTGCTGCTAGCCGGGGTCGTCCGACTCTGTTTCTCTTGAGCCAGTCAGCCTGAAGAAGTCCTTGGCAAGTCCGGTTTCCAAGGCACTCTGCAACTTGTCTTCAGGAGAGATTTCTGGCAACCCACAACGTCACAACCACGCTAAGAACTCAACTGGTCAGCCAGCAAGCACGGCACAATCTTCACTAAGTTATGCCAGACTATTTCCCTCTGATGCCCCCATCTACATTAAAGGGCAGCTTAGCAGCACTTGGAACGCGTCCACAAATTTGAAAATCGCATTTTCAAAACAGCACTTCAAACAAAGATAATACAATACAAATGTTCAAAATCCTGAGTCAGGAAGAAAAACACCAACAAGTGAATACAGGCTTCTTCTCACGTTATGGGCTTCGACTTAAGCCATCGGCGTTACCATTGAGATCACCCTTTTCACTAAAACTTCGGTTGTCCGTTTCACGGAGCAACCTTACCTTCCTGTTTCTGTGCGAAGAAACGCATGAGCATAAGTTACTCACTTTTCTGAACAACCTATCCCTCTCCTTACGTGTGGCGCACCAATCACGCATTTTCTTTGCACGGGCGCATTTGTGCCGTTGGGATAGTCGCTTTCTTTTTCGCGATAGCTTCAATTTGTCCCATTCTTTCTTGCGCCTGCCTTTCCGCTCTTTTCTGCGACAGCACTGGAAGACATGCTTTCTGCTTTCTTTTCGCAGTCTTTGGAGTTTGCTCTCCTTACGATGGCAGCATTCTTCCTCGCGCCTGCCCTTTCGCGTTTTTCGTCGGCAGCGCAGGAATACTAGCCTTCTGCTTTCTTTCTGCAATCGTTTGCCCTCCTTACGATGGCAGCATTCTTTCTCGCGCCTGCCTTTCCGCGTTTTTCGGTGGCAGCACTTGAATACTCCAGTCCTACTTTCTTTCGGCTCGAGCTCTGGCAAGCTAGCGGTAACCGTAGCTAGTAGGACACCGGTGTCGTCTGAGTGGTCAAAGTGCGGCGCCGCGTCTGCATCTCGGCCAGCAGCGCATGACTCACTTTCCGTCAAGTCCGAACGACAACTGCTCACGCCAGCCCTCAAGCTAGGCATTTCCTCTGGCGGCGCCGCGGCTGCATCGCATGACTCACTTTCAGTCAAATCCGAACAACCGCTTATGCCAGCCCTCAAGCTAGGCATTTCCTCTGGCTCGCCACTCACGTTACACGGGTCCTCCGATGAGCCGCATCGCTCAGCGTTAACCGGCGCACGATCAAGCTCCTTCGACAGCTGGGGCGCTTCGGATTGCGTGAGGGTCATGTGTGCCACGTCCGCGTTCGCACTGGGGTTGCTTTCGCGAATACAACCTAGCGTGGTATCAGGGCACGAACGATTCTGACTCTGCTCTGGTCGCTCGCTGTCGCCTTCGCAAGTCTCGCTCTCTACAGCGAACGCGCACTCCTCTTCGGTCTGCCCTGGCTGATCGCAACTCGCGGGCTGCGCAGTTTCCCTGATCGGCACTTCGTTTTTCTGCGTGCCCTGCTCTACGACACAGCTGATTTCGGAAACCGAAATTCTGTCATTTCCTAGCTGGTTTCCTTCTCCGCCACGCTCTACACAAGCTTCTGCATTGAGATGCGGTTCAGTTATTACCAGTTCCCCACTCTCATGTGATGGAACTGTATCTCCTACAGCTACTTGGGTCGGCATGCAGTTCACCTCGCTTAACCGCGTCACTTCGGACTTCTCACCGATTAAGCATGTGCTAACCGTCTCAGCTGGCGGCTCGACCAAGGTAACACGATGCTCTTCTGTTAGAGGCTCGGTCGGCTCGCCACTGCGGTCACATTGCTCGGCCGCTTCCCCAAGCTGTTTCTCACACTCCGGTGCAAGTTCGATTTGCTCCGAAACTTCCGCACTGTCTAGCCATTCGCTTACAGCGGCTTTCAACTGATAGGCCAAATCAAAGTATGCCTCGTTACAATGTTTCTCGCTCTCATATCTCTTCCGAAGATCCTGAGGCGTTATCTGATATCGTATCAGTAATGACTCTTTTAGTTCATCGTAATTTTTCAAGCGGTCGCCAACCAATCGCTTGATTTCTTCCGACGCTTCAGCGGAGAGAAGAGCTACCAACTTCAGCGCCCAACTACCTCGCTCGAAGCGTTTACTTCTACAGACATTCTCGAAGTCTGCCAAATAATCTACCATATCCTCGGCGATGAGGAATGGTGGCGTACCGTCTCGCGGTATCGAACCGTTACGCTGAATGGCACTGAAAGCGTCAAACTTTTCCACGCTCATTCGATGTGCTGAAATGTCCAGCTGGATCAGTTTCCTTACGAGGGCGTCCTCTTTCTCGTGACGTTCCCTACGCACACGATCCTCTTGACGTTCGTCAATGATCTCAAGGCATTCCAAAAGCTCGTCATCTTCAGCTTCCAACGCAAGAATAGCCTTTAACACTTCTGGTTTTCTGAGTTTGTCTGACAAATCCAGACCCAACTCCTCCGCAAGCTCCAGCAATTTCGGTTTGCGCAACGACTTCAAATCCAAACCCATGGCTGTTCCGAATGCTGCCTTCTCTACTGCCCACTATTGCCTTGCTGCACTTAACCCAGCAACAACGACAACACAATTACCAGCTCTGTTCTCTACTTAACAAAAGCCTGGCAAAACTCGGTAGAAGAAAGTCCCGCACTCACCAAACCTCGCAGCCAAGAATCCAACGCAGTCGTTCCGCTGCAGGCAACCAGTCATCACACAGGGCTCGTTGCACTGCTCCCGCCTTTCCGCTGAGCTGCTTTGATTCACGAGTCACGCCTCGGACATCTCCGCTCTTCCCACCAGATGTTGCACCTCGGTCAGGCCTGGCTCGTTTCACCGACCACGGTCACTGCTTGGTCGACCTCGTCTCTCCGCTGTTCATCAGTTGTTGGACGACGGTATCGCCTGGCTCGTCCCTCAAACCACGGTTACGGCTTGGTCGTCGTCGTCGTCCCACCGCTGTTCACCAATTGTTACATTTGGTGTCGCGTGCTCAACCCACCGCTGACGCCAGTTGTTAGGTTTGGGTCGCGAGTGCCGGGGTAGCGTACCACTGCGGCGCGCGGCCTCTCGGTAGCGTTGGCCTGGCGGCTCCGTGGACGGCGGACGGCATGAAAGGTGCCAGCAAAGACGAGGCGCTTTCTAACGAAACAACCTTTACTGCAACATCATGAAGAAACGGGCAGTGAAGCTGACCCGGAGAGATTACAGACACTCTCACACAGCTGGTGTCTAGCGTCGTACCAACGGCGCGTCAAAGTAGTCTCTCTCTCAGCGGAGTCTGCGGCTGCTTTTTATAGCTTTTCCAGTTCACAGGGAAAGGGTAAACCCTCACAGGAAAGGGAGAGCCAAACATGTTGGTTCACGACGAATGACTCAATCGCAGGTGTTCCGACCTCATCTCCTCCACCTCCTGCAGACGGGCGAGGGCGGCGCCCTCTCTCACGAGCTCCAGGCTTGGCCAGCTTTTGCACACACACGCACGCACACACATTTGGCGCGTGGCAGGAACACGCTGAGACTTGTCGGCGGGAGGAAGCGTTGCGCGGCCGATGAACGGCGCCGAAATGGCCGATCCGCTCGCGGTTCTGCCTGTTGCTATGCGGTGGCCGCGTCAGCTGTCCCACTTCTCGGGGGAGAAACGTAACACCCCGCAGACGCGAGGTGAACGCGCTCAGAAAGGAAGCAAACCGCGCGCTCAGAGCCGGCGACCCCGGCGGCGATGTGTCCCCCAACAGTGGCGCCCTCAGCAGAAATAGCGGGCGCAACTATAAGCCCCCCAAGGACGCGCTTGCCCATTGACGGCGGCGCGACGCAGCAGGCCGCACCCAGTGCGCTTCCATCGAGCGGCCGTGTCACTGCCAAGCAGACTTCTGCTGTCATTACAAAGCTCCTCTATCTCTATAATACTTCCTCTCTTTCTTTGGTTAGCGATAATGAACCTAAATTTATTCAGCGAAGATGGTTTTGCGGCAACATGCATCACCTTCGCTTTCCACATGCCCCACACGTTGTTGATACATATCTAGATTCTGACCACCCGCATGAGTGCCAAGCAACAGGGGTAGCGTGACAGTAGTCTCTTTGGTCATGTTCATTACTTTGGCGTAACCAATTTGCCGGAAACTCTCAAAGAACCCTCTTCCATGCTGTATCAGAATTAGATGTGAAGCACTAGTCGGCTGCGGTAAACCTTCAATATTCAACACTTTAAAAATAGCTGCGCTAGTTCTTGACTGCTCTGCATAGTTACTAGCCCTCAAATAAAATTAGTAACAAAGCGATCGCCCTACAGTTGCCACTAGCGTTGAGAGGTTATGTTCTTGAGAGCACAGCACATATGTAGAACGAATACCACAGTCTTGAAAACGACCCCAAATGGGTGTTTTAGGCCTACACGCATTGTTTTCTGCCGCTTGTGGTGTAGAATAAATTCGCTAATCCTAAATATTCACAGGTTTTAATTGATGGGATTGTCTTCTACCCAAGCAAGGGTTCATCACAACTAGACAACAAGCAGATGCATTCTATTGTTTTTCTGAGCCGTCAGCTATACGCATTCTTAGAATCAATATTAATTTGGGAACAACATGTCATAACCACAAACGGAGTTCCTATAGATACATATGTTCGTTCTCTGATACATATTCATTATTAAACATTATTGCCAGGTTTTATCATTTCCGGGTCACATTTGCGGGCTGCTTTTTACAGTAGTACTACAAAGTTCGATAGAGTAGGCTGACCTTGTGATGGAAGCATTGAAATGACTGTTCCTAAGTCTCAGAAATATCATCGCAGAATCCTGAATTTTTACTTCGAATAGGCTTGCCTTGGTGGCGTCTTATGTAGATTGATTTTTACAACCTGTGTTATGTTTTGATGTCTGGTCTCCAAGACCTGTGTAACCTAATAAACACAGCTAAGCGCCTCGCTCTCTAGAGTCCGTGTCCCTCCAAAGAACGGACATATGTAATACTACCAGTCGCGCACTTGAAATGTCGCGCCAATCGCGAAGCAAATTGTTTTACCTTAATGAAAGTAATCTTTCTCAAAACTAAATACACCCCGCCGGCGTGGCGCAGTGGTTACGGCGCTCGACGACTGTTCCCAAGGACGCGGGATCGAATCCCGGCCTCGGCGGCCACTTTTCGATGGAGGCGAAAAGCAGAGTGCCCGTGTGCTGTGCGATGTCGGTGCATGTTAAAGAACCCCAGGTGGTCGAAATTTCCGGAGTCCTCCACTACGGCGTCTCTCATAGCCTGAGTCGCTTTGGGACGTTAAACCCCACAAACCAACCAACCAAACCAACCATCAAAACTAAATACGGGATTTGACTGCAGAAGAACATTAATGACTAGATCGAAACTGAGGAATATTTATCGGTGTGTGCGTGCATTATGGTTTAGAAGTTTCAGGCAGCCCATCGTGCTGGCACATAAAACTATAAGCAATATTCAGGGCAATGAGGAATACAATTAACGAGTTAGTGGCAGTACAGGAGTTCGATTAGTTTTAGCCGCTTAAGAAAAGAGATTATGGTTTTGCTTAAAACATTATGTTGAGGTTAAGGCTATTAAACAGAACATATGAAAAATATTCCGAGGTCACTGCTAAAACTGAAGAGGAGAAATGCGTAAGCATAAGCGTTGCTGCGTTCTCCGCGAGATGTGTCAGCGGTATTCAACGAGTCATAGATTACATACTGCACTTTTCCTTTCCAGTAAACAGTTAATTGTCTCTACTTACCTAATTAACCCATACCAACCAATTTGTCACTTGCACATCTTTCCTTCCTCCTCTATCCGATGGTACTATTCGTTTTTTGATGTACTAATTTTTTCCTCTTCCGCGAGTGACAAATACAGGGCCTTTCCTTTAGTGTAAAACCACTTGGTAGGCCCTTCATTTCGACGGAGACGAAACGACTATGCGATGTGGGGGTGTTAAAAGACTTTTAATAGCTCGAAATGAGTATGTGCAGGAGTTTTCGCGAAGTGGCAGGGAATTCGTGGATACCTGGTTTTGAGGTGGGCCTTCATTTTTCAAGAATCTACAAGTACGTTTCTACCACATGAACGCCGCCGCCGAACTAAGCCTAGGCGTGCACGCCAGACGCTAGCGCTAGCCAGAAACGCGCTATCTCGGCGAGACGCCAGCCGCCCTTCGCGCTGGGCGCAACACGAACAGAATGGCAACCGATGAAATGGATAGTTCTGCGGAGGATTTACCCCAAGCGTCGACATCAGAAGACGACACGGGTTGGAAAGTGGTGACCAGCCGGAGAACGAAGAAGGAACGCGAACAACCTACTGCGCAACTTTCACAGCAAGCACAACATGCAAGTGACTGGCAGGTGAGCTCTTCTCGCAAGCCTCCTAACATTAAGAACCGGGTGATAAGAGCCTCACGCATGCCACCCCTGCCGCAAGACCACATCAAGATAGTGTTTTGCCGAAAGAGCGGCTTGAACTTGCAAAAGATCGGACCTACCTGAGTGAGCAAAGCCATAATGGCAGCAGTTAGTCTTGATCCACAGCAGACCACGGAGGACATAATATGTCTCAATATTACGCAGAACATCATGGAGCACGCCCTTTCGAGAAAATGCAGACAAGTATGCGCAAAAAAGGGCTATCCGAATAGCCGAAAAAGAGTACGCAGTCAGCGCTTACGAAACTGCCCCAAGCGACACCTGCAAAGGGGTAATCAGACACATCGATAGTGCCGACGATCACAGGACGATTGAAAGAAACATTGTGAACGACCGCAACCCCTTGGCACTAGCGGCGAAAAGAATCAAGGTCTCAGGATCAGTGATCATTGTGGTCGATGGTCTTCGCGTCCCAAACTTCGTTAGGTATGGGCCCACACTGGTACCCTGCTACTTATATCGCAGACAAGTAGACATATGCTACGTATGCGGCAAACTCGGACATCGTGCGGACGTTTGCTCCGAGCCAAACTCAACCGAATGCAGGGGTTGCGGACTTCCTAACCCCACCTCATCCCATGTGTGCGATCCAAAATGCAAGCTGTGCGGGGGCTTGCACGTGACGGCGGACAAGGTGTGTAGGAAACGTTATCGCATTCCATACGTAGTACGCGCACGACGACAACGCGCGCGACTGGAGCAACAAGAGGAAGTACAGCTAGTTGAAGAAGACAAGCAGCACGCGGCACGAAGCCGATCTAGGTCCAAGACGCCGACAAGCAGCCGCTTCCGCTCTCAATAAGAGCCGCACACATGCAAGGACAAACGGAAGTCGTTCTCAGGTGCGCTTCGGTGGAAAGGACAACGGAGGCGATGGCACGTGGGCGGACAAGGTCAGAGACGCTATCACGCCTCCAAAGAAAAGTGAGTCCTGCAATCCTGATAAAGAGCGAATAGCTATGTTAGAACAGGAACTAATAGAGCTAAAAGCCGCTTATACTAAGCTAACGCTCGAATTAACTGCAATGGGTAAAGCGAACAGCCGTAAACAAATGCTCACACCTGAGCCATCAACCGCTATCGAAATTCCCCAACTCGTTGAGACGAAGAGACATGAAGAACAAATCGAAGAATGCCCGCCTTCTAAGAAGCGCGCTTTAACGCAACTGCGAACCACGAAGGACGCTATGGACGCCATGAGCGAGAATATGAGGCTAATGCACGAGAGCATGGTGCGAATGAACGAGAAAATGGACATATTTAGCTCACGAGTACAGAAAATGGAAATGTATCTAAACAATACGGTAGTACCGGCAATGGCAAGGATGAGTTCACAACAAATCGGTGCTCAAGGCCCACCTCGCGATGGTCTCACTGCAAGCGAAGGAGGTTACAACGGCCAATATGACAGTGCCGAATAAGACACGCAGTCTCCGCGTCTGGCAATAGAACTGCAGGGGGATCGCCTCAAAAAAGTCGGTCCTCCTGCAGATGGTCAAATCAGAAACCGAGAAACCACACGTCATCATGCTACAAGAAACACTCACAACCGAACTGGCCATTACGGGATATACGGCCGAAGCCCACAGAAAAGAGCAGGGCAGAGGCGTCGCTTTACAGATTGGAAAGAAGATCCCGTACATTCGGCATGAGGTCCGCCACACAGCCTGCTATCTAGAACACCTCACGATTGAGATCATACCGAACGACAACCAAAGCATCTTCCTCACCAATCTGTATAGCAGCCCTAAGGATACGAGGCAAGGGTTTAAGGGCATTCTGGTCAAGATTGCGCACATCGCCAAAGGCAGTCCGCTGATTATAGGTGGAGATTTTAACGCCCCACACCAGGCTTGGGGCTGCGCGTATCCCTCTAGCAAGCGAAATCGTCTTCTCACGACAGCCTCCGATCTCGACTTCGCGCTGATCACAGACCCGGAGACCCCAACCAGATGTGGTACTTCCACATGTCGAGACACCACACCGGACCTTACTTTTGTCGGTGGCCTAGAAAAATGTGCCTGGCACAACTCGGGAATAGACCTTGGGAGTGACCACTATATTCTCCGAATTGATGCAGAGATACCGGGAAAGAGGCAAAGGGGAATACAAGCTTATCGATTGGGACAAATTTCGTGCATTACGGGCGCAGCCATCCAAATCATCAGGAGCAACCACAAAGCACACTATAACGAGCTGGTCCGAGCAGCTCAAAGCAGACATCGCAGCCTCGGAACGGACAATTACCACGGACGTTAAGATAGAGAGGATAGACAGTCGGCTAGCGAATCTTCTCGAAGCCAAACGTTTCTTTCTATCCAGGTGGAAGGGTCAACATCTTAACAGAAGGCAACGAAGGAAACTTGCCGAACACAACAAGACCATTGAACAATACTGCATGGTTCTCTCCCGACAACAATGGGACGAAGTCTGTAGCTCCCTCAATGGGCAAATACGCAGAGGAAGTGGGTGGGGAGTCATAAAACACCTCCTCGACGAACACGGAACAAAGTCCAAAACTATACAACGGATCAGGCTAAGTAAATTAGTGCATCGCGAGAAGCAAATCAGTACCGCTGAAGCCCTTCTGGATTACCTTGCCAAGCGGTACTTACCGCTTAAATCGGGGCTACCCAGTACCTTACAACGAAAAAGCTATGACGGTGCCCCAAACTCAGAGCTAGATACGGACTTCACAGAAAGCGAAGTACGCTTCGCAATTCACGAACTCAACAGTAACTCTGCAGCCGGCCCAGATGGTATTACAAATCGGGCTCTCCGAAACTTGGAGGACGACTCGGTCACGTTCCTAACGCAACAAATCAATGATGTCTGGAAAACTGGCCAACTACCTACAGAGTGGAAGCATGCCAATAAGATCCTCATCCCAAAACCGGGCAAGCCGCTCGCCCCACCCAACCTAAGGCCGATCTCACTGACGTCCTGCCTAGGAAAGCCAGCCGAACACGTCATCCTGAATAGAATATCGGAATACGTAGAAGAAAAGGAGTACTTCCCTTACAATATGATTGGCTTCAGGCCAGGTCTCTCAACGCAAGACGCTATGCTACGCATCAAGAAAAGTTTGTTGGATCGCCCCACACGAGACACCAAGGCGCTACTGGGACTCGACGTGGAGCAAGCTTTTGACAAAATCCAACATCAAGCCATTCTCAAAGCCATATCTGACCACAATCTCGGAACACGCTTCTACCACTACGTCAAGGCGTTTCTGCAGGATCGAACGGCCACTATCCGGATAGGTGAACACGTCTCGGAGAGCTTTAATCTGGGCGATAAGGGAACACCGAAAGGCTCAGTACTTTCACCATTCTTATTTAACTTGGCAATGACAAAGCTTTCTCACGCATTGGGTGAAGTTGCTGATGTGGAGCACATCATATACGCAGACGATGTTACCATCTGAAGCACCGGTGGCAGCGATGCGGAATTGGAAGCGCGCATGCAAGAAGCCATCACAGTTACCGAGGCCCATCTTGCCCCACTGGGACTTCACTGCTCTTCTGGAAAATCCGAGCTACTCATCTACCACCCCCCAAGACCAGGGCGCCCGTCCAACGACTGGCGCCGACACCACACACCACGCATAAAGTTACACGACAGGGATGGAAATCGCATACCCACGGTCGATAAAATACGAATTCTAGGATTAATCATCAAATGCAACGGGTCCAACTAGGCGATGCTTGACAGCATCGCGATCAAGATTGCAAACGCGATCCGGATGTTTCGGCGCATCATGAATAGGCACAGGGGACTGAGCGAGGACAACTCTATTCAAATGGTCCATGCTTTTGTACTCTGTCACATCACATACGTGGCTGCAGTGCTCAACTGGAAAAAAGGAACATCAGAGAAGGCTTGAAGTACACATACGCCGAGCTTTCAAGACAGCGTTGGGGCACCCCGATAATGCCTCCACTGAACTACTCTTACAGCTAGGAGTGCACAATACCCTTGCTGAAATCATCGAGGTACAGCACCCGGCACAGATTGCACGCCTATCAAGCACCAAAGCGGGCAGAGAGATTCTCGTTAAGCTCGGCCTGAACACCATAGTAGAAAAGGACAACGTCCTGCAGTGACCTAAAGTCGTGCGAAAAGCAAATAAAGTGTCCCCCTTCCCAAGAAACGTACACTCGATCCACAATTAAGGAAGAAGGCTCGCCCGCGCCAAAGCCCTCGCTGCGGACGCGGCACAGTTCTCCGACCAGACAGCTTTTGTGGATGCAGCGTACATACCGGGAAAGCATGCCTGCTTGGTAGCAGTAGTCGACGGACACGTGCGTACGCGCAACTCACTCACACTTTACACCAAGAAGCCAGAGGTAGCTGAACAAGCAGCGATAGCACTAGCTCTAAAAGACTCGGACTTCACAACTATATACAGCGACTCTAGAGCAGCCACTCGAGCTTTCGCCAAGGGCGGGATAGACAAGACGACGCTACGGATCTTAGGCGGAAGTAACATCACCGATCACTCCATCGTATGGTTCCCAGCACACATTGGCAGCTTAGGGGGCGGCCTGCGGAATCTCAATGAGATCGCACACGAGGCGGCGCGAGGACTCATCGACCGCGTCCCTCCGGTTTCCCCTGCTACTCCACATATCGAGTACAGAGGTCAATTATTCACATACAACGAGCTCACTAAGCACTTTTATCTAGGCAGACGAGCATTTCCCCTCCCGGATAAGAAATTAACCCGCAGCCAATCAGTCATGTTACGCTTGCCCCAAACGAACTCATACCTCAACCCCTGGCGCATGAAGCACATCGACCCAGACTACGACGGACAACCTGTGTGTGAACGATGCAGTGACCGTGTAGACTTAAACCATATGCTGTGTGGTTGTGCATCGAGCGACGCCTCCGCCAAGAACAAGGAACGTTGGGACAAAGTTTTAAAAAGAGCTTCACTACATGATCAGCTTCGGGCCGTCCAGGAGGCCCGCGCGGCGGCGGAGAGCTCCGGGCTCTCGGTGCCGACGTGGGAGCTGCCCTCAACACTTGGCGCCTAGCCGAGTCTCCTCCAGGACCCCTACTGTGGGAAACAAAGTTTTACCAAACCAAGTATGTGCAGCCAGGCTTAAATGGATTAACCCTTATGAGGCTGGTCGTCATATGCACAGAGTGGGGTCCATTGTACGGGACCCCAGTTGAGTCAGCCGCTGCAAGGGTGTGCTCTACCAAGGTCTTTCGGACCTGTAGCTGAGAGCAGTAAAGCAGGGCCGCCTGCCAGTCCTCCCTGGTGGAGTTGGGGTTAGACGAAATAGCAGGGTTAGATGGGCAACCCCACACATTGTGGTAGATGTTTGAAGATTTCTGCGTACACAGTGAGCCGCTGTGTAACGTCTTCATAAACCTGGGGGATGGCACTGGTACTTGGTGCAAGAACTATGAAGATTTTCGAACATCATTATGCGAATTTTGAAAATGATTGCTCTAAGCGTATACCATTGCGCTTAGTCGAAAATGAGCTGAGCAAGCTCAGCAGTCACGTCCGCAGATGCCTTCACGTCCGCAGATGCCCAACCAAACCATGAGAATGTGTATTGTTTTATGACGCGGATCCTCAGCGAGGTGACCCATCCATTTCAAAGGCGAAAAAGCTGCGGCACATAATGCGTTGCCTTTAAGAACAGCTTTTTCGGGCATTGTGCAAAAGCCCCCGCTAAGTGTTTCTGAGATACTAAAACAAGTTGTTACGATAGCGCATGTCCTTAAAGGGACTGGACACTGTCCGAGATATGACATGGGATTGACAATTAAAGATATTGTGAAAGAAGGCCAGGTCCAGACGACATGGTCGTGAAGGCAAGGCAAGGTATGCCGTGTCAGCGTTTAATCTGATGGAGAAAACCCAAGCGCGCGCCGGAGCCGGCGCCGCGGGACGATGATGATGATATGTACAAGAGGAAGAAGATCATGGTATGTACAAATGAAAGAAGATCCGTGGAGGGTTCACAGAATCTGCCCGGGGGCTCGGAAGCGGCCAGCCTGGCCGCTCCTAACCAATCGATGTACCGCGGCGCACAAACGGCTTCAAACGAGATACATGAACAATTTCAGTTCCACGGTGGCGTCGGTCAGCTGGGGGATCAACAGGTGTGACTTGTTAGTTTACTGGGGAAGTTTGGTTGATTACCTTGTAGGGACCAAGATAGCGGCGCTGATATTTATCACTAAGGCCAGTGGTGCGCAGTGGTGTATAGAGCAGTACTTCGTCACCAGGACGAAAAGAGACCACGCGATGCTTGGAATCGAAGCGACTCTTGCGGTCTTGCTGGCATGCTTCTGTGTTGAGGTGGGCAAGATGACGGCATCTGGCTGCACGGGATAAGAACTGGGCTGGTAATGATGGGGAGTAGTCGGGCGTAGAGAAGAAGGAAGTGTCGAGGATTGTAGTGGGAGGACGGCCAAAAACGAGGCAAAATGGGGAGTAACCGGTAGTCCGCTGTACTGCAGTATTATAGGCGAATGTGACGAATGGTAGAACAGTATCCCAATTTCGATGATCCGGTGTGATGTACATGGATATCTTATCCGATAGGGTGCGGTGAAATCGCTCAGTCAGACCGTTAGTCTGGGGATGGTAGCTTGAGGTTGTCTTATGGAGAGTGGATAACGCATGAAGAACTTCGGATACGACTGTCGATAAGAAAGCGGTCCCGTGGTCACTTAGAAGCACCCGAGGAGCGCCATGACGCAATACAATTGACCGCAAAAAGAAATTAGCTACCTCTTCAGCGGAGCCAGTCGGTACAGGGGCCGTCTCCGCATAGCGTGTAAAGTGGTCGACAGCTGTTATAATCCAATGGTTACCCCCAATGGAGAGAGGTAGGGGACCATATAAGTCGATGCCGACTACGTCGAATGGTGTGGCGGGACAGGGAAGGGGCTATAGGAAGTCAGCGGGGAAGAAGTCGGTCGCTTGCGACGTTGGCACAGGTGGCAGGAAGCAACGTATTTAGCTACGGTGGTAGACAGGCCGGGCCAAAAGAATCGTCTTTTCACGCGGTCGTATGTTTTGTCAAAACCAAGGTGACCTGCAGTAGCGTCATCGTGGAAAGCCGCTAGTATATTTGGGCGAAGCACACGCGGTACGACTGGGAGCCAGCGAGTTCCATCAGGATAATACACGTAGCGGCGTAGTATGTCATCTTCAAGCTTGAAATTGCGAAGCTGCCGGCGAAGCCTAGCGTTGGGTGGGCTAGAAACGCCGATAAGGCGGTCGATGATGGGCCGACAGTAGGCATCAGCTAATTGCTATGAGCGGAGAGCGTGCTTGTTCTTAGAACCGTCAAAAGAAACTGCAGTGATATGCGTCGGTGGAAGCGATGATCGGCTGTGGTCAGAGGTGGAAATGCACTGTGAAGAATAACAGCAGGCTGATTCCGAAACCGGGCAGCGAGAAAGAGCGTCGGCGTCTTGGTGTTGGCGACCCGATTTTTTAAACGACGTCGAAATGGTATTATTGCAGGCGCAGAATTCAACGGCCAAGTCTGCCTGTCAACTTTTTCAGGGAAGATAACCAGCAAAGAGCATGGTGATCGGTCACAACTGTGAAATGCCGGCCATATAGGTAAGGGCGAAACTTTTGAACAGCCCAGACGACGGCGTGACATTCCTGCTCGGTAATGGTGTAGTTCTTCTCAGCTGGAGTCATGGTCAGACTGGAGAAGGCAATCACTTTCTCACGTGAAGTTGCATCGCGCTGCAGAAGTACAGCGCCAAGACCATGACCACTGGCATCAGTGTGCAGAATGGAAGGAGTGCTCTCACTGAAGTGGCCAAGAACTGGTTATGATGTGAGGGCGTGTTTTAGGTCGCTAAAGCAGTGTTGCACTGTTCAGTCCAAACGAAAGGGCTGCGCGCTTTAAGTAGTTTATGAAGTGGTGCAGCAATAGTTGCAAAATGTCTTATAAATCGCCGGAAATAGGACGCCAGGCCGAGGAAACTGAGCAAATCTGTAATCCGACGAGGAAAGTTCAAGACCGCGATTATTTTTTCAGGGTCTGGGCGAATGCCGTCATGGTTAACCAGATGTCCCAATATTTTAATTTCCTTCTCTGCAAAGTGACACTTCTTGGTATTGAGCTGAAGGCCCGCTGAAGCAAGGCACGTGAGGACTTCATTCAGACGCGTGAGATGGTCGGTAAAAGTTGACGAAAAGATAACAATGTCATCCAAGTAACATGAACAGGTTCTCCATTTGAGGCCACGCAGTATAGTATCGATCATTCTTTCAAATGTTGCGGATGCGTTACATAGGCCGAAGGGCATAACATTAAACTCGTAAAGTCCGTCTGGAGTTGCGAAAGCGGTTTTTTTTTGTCATCCTCGTGCATAGGTATTTGCCAATACCCTGAGCGGAGGTCCAAGGTCGAGTAATATTCGGCACATTGCAGAGAGTCAAGGGCGTCATCAATACGCGGCATCGGGTAGACGTCCTTGCGGGTAATTTTGTTGAGTGCGCGATAATCAACACAAAATCGTACCGATCCGTCCTTTTTTTAACTAATACTATTGGGGAGGACCATGGGCTTGTTGATGGACGAATAATATCGCGACGGAGCATATCATTGACATTTTCTTCAATTACTTTTCGTTCCGAGAGAGAAACCCTATAAGGTCGTCGGCGTACAGTTGAGTTACCTTCGGTAAGGATGCGGTGATGTGCAACACTAGTCCGTCCCAGTGGTGGGGAAGTGGCATCAAAAATGGCTTGGTGGGCTTGAAGCAATTGCCGCAATTCTTGACGTTGGTGCGGCATGAGGTTCGGATTGATTGTTTTCGACAGCATGGAAAGAGAGCCTTGCGATGAATAACGTTGCGGAGGTAGCGGAGCAGTGAGCACCATCATGGATATAGGGTGAGCATCCGCTATGCATGGCAGGGAAGTTCCTTTAGTCAGCACGAGGGATTCACGGGAAGTGTTTGTGGCAGCTACTATCGCTGAGCTGCTGCGGAATCGCACAAGACTTAATGGGAAGGTGATTCGACGTGCAAGGTGACGATGAGATGGTGCAATGAGTACATCCCCGTCACTGATGTGTTCAGAAACAACGTTAATAAGTGTTTCGCACTGTGGAGTCAATACAGTATCAGCTGCGGCAATGAGGGAATGATGCCGTGCAGAAATGTCAGATGAAAAATCACTGTCTGTCATATGGATGACACGGTCGCCACAAGAAGTTAACGCTGAAGTGGTTGACAAAAAATTCCATCCAAAAATCATCAAATGCGCACACGGTGAAAGCACAGCAAACTGCACATGGTGGCGGACGCCGTCTATAACAACTCGAACTGTACACTTTGCTGAAGGGTGCAGAGGGACGCCATTTGCTCCACGAAGTTCAGGTCCATCATATAGTGTCGTTACTTTCCGCAAACGGTGGCACAAATCAGCATGAATAACAGAAAGTTCAGCTCCTGTGTCAAAGCTTCGATCGTGAATCCTTCAGCTAAAACGGAAATCATAATATACGGGCGATGAGCAGGACTTTTTGTAAGTTTGCGAAGTGCAGTTTCACCCCCAGAAACTGCATCGCTTAGTTTTCCGAATTACGGACAAGAACAGTTATTGCTGGACGAAGTGGCGAAACAGAACGGCGGTATGGGGAAGGAGACCGGCGTCAGGATACATGAGCCCCACTTGGTTCAGACGAGGATACTGGCGGTGGAGAGAATCGACGAGGTTGGCTGGGAATTGGTCGTCGCTGGTAATATGCAGGTATGTCACATTCGAAGGTGTCATAACCACGTCGCTCGTTCTGAATGCGTCGGCGACAAAAGCGAGATATATGGCCTCGAATTCCACAATAATAGCACACTGGGCTAGAGGGACGCCAATAGGGTGGCGTTGGTTGAGCCGTCGTCATGGCGTTGATGTGGTTTTAGGGTGGTGCTTTGGGTGGGGTAACAAACGCAGGAGGGGATGCAGCGACGTGAGCGTAAGTCGGTGCTGGGCGAGGTGCAGGAGGATCAGGTGTGACAGGGTGGTTGATAGTGGCCAACTCTTCATTAATCGTGTGGCGGAGGCCGGCGTCGTTAGAAGGAGACGAATAATCGAACCCGTGCCGGCAGAAAGGGCTGAGGGCTTGGAGCTCCTCGCGGGTTATCGCTCGAATCATGGCTCGTAGATCGAGGTCAGTAGAGGTCGGGGCAGTAGTGAAGCCGGGCTGCAATCGGGAGGACTGTAGCTGGTCGAGGCGTTGGCAGGTCGTTATAATGGAATCAACACTTGCTGGATTCTGGCCAACTAGGGTGTTATAAGCCATTGAATTGATTCCCTTCAAGACATGGTGTACACGTTCAGATTCCGGCATGGGGGGACTGATACGTCGACAGAGTGCCAGCACGGCCTCTATGTATGACGCATAGGACTCACCGGGACCTTGACGGCGGGTAGCGAGCTTGTTCCTTGCGATCTCCGTCCGAACGCCGGGTCGGCGAAGCACTGTCGGAACTGCTGCTTGAAGGTAGGCCAGTTTGTGGTGTGGGGCACGCGGTTAATAAACCAATTTCTGGCGACCTCAATAAGGTAGAAAGATACGTTCAGAAATTTCAAAGCGTCATCCCACCGGTTGTAGGCACTGCAGCGCTCATAAGTGTCACGCCAGTCATCGACGTCTTCGTCGCGACGACCAGCGAAAAGCGGCGGGTCGCGTTGTCGTGTGGGCACCATCGGAGGCGGCGGTGTAGCCGAGGTAGAAGGTCCGGCCGGGTCGGGTCTGCTCTCGGTTGACATAACGATGGTAGTTGTTAAACGGCGACCAGAACGTAGCTCTAGCGAGAGGCAGGGCACAAGGCAGCAAGGGGATCGAATTTCACCTCCACCACTTGTGAAAGAAGGCCAGGTCCAGACGGCAAGGTCGTGAAGGCAAGGTATGCCGTGTCAGCGTTTAATCTGATGGAGAAAACCCAAGCGCGCGCCGGAGCCGGCACCGCGGGACGACGATGATGGTATGTACAAGAGCAAGAAGAAGGTCATGGTATGTACAAATGAAAGAAGATCCGTGGAGGGCTCACAATATTTCCTCATGTAGTAAACATTGCGCATTGCAGCAACTAAATATAAGGCCGCACATAACAAATCTAGGATTGAACATCCCATAAACCGAACTGACAGATCTCTTGTGGAGAGGATGTTCTCATTGTAGTGCCCTCTGTGACCCCATCTCTGAAAAATATTCATTTTCATGGGTACCCACTGTTCGTTTTTGTTCCAAGAGTGCTTGGCATGTTTTATTATGCTTTGTTCACCCTCAAGTGCTCGCTTCTTCTTCCCTTCTTTCATTCATTCATTCATTCATTCATTCATAAACCTTTATTCATAAGGATGACCTGAGGCCTAGAGGGGAAGGGGGTGGGTTAGGTGAGGTTGAGGGCGCCAGACTCCGACATGAAGTCTAGCAGGGCACTAAGCTTGCGCTTGGCGTTGGTATTGGGGGCTGTCCAGTCTTCGTAACTCTGAATGTGGTGAGCAGATGTGTAGCGTGCGCGGAGGCCAGCCGTGCCAGGACAGGTCCAGACCAAGTGCTGCAGGTCAACGGAGTCAGCAGGGCAGTTGGGGCAGCTGATCTTTGTTCGGCGCCATTGACTCAGGATGTCCGGTGTGTACGCTGCACCGGCTCGCGCCTTGTGAGTTAGAACCTTGGCTGGACGAGAGAGGCCGGAAGGGATCGGAGGAAAATTACCGGGGACAAGGTCCCGCAACAAACCCCTCCGCTCATGTCAAGTGATGACAGAGTCCGGTATGATGAAGGAGACGAGAGAACAGTAAGGGTGGTCCGAGTTGGACGGGCCCACATCAAGGCTATGCCGGCGGTCTTCCTCTAGCTGCACGCCAGCGGCCTCGTGGGCCATTCTGTTCCTAGTTCCTTGTACGTGATGTCCAGGTGTCCAATACTAGGTGTCCGTACCGAGACTTGTGAGGTCTCTCGCAGGTATCGGCAGCGCTCTTTGATGCTGTGTTGTACTGAGAATGGGCTTGTAGGGTTTTTATAGCCTCTTGACTGTCGGTGTAGATGTGGATGAAACGATCTGTTCCTTTGGTGCAGTATTGAAGGGCCTCGTCGATGGCTGTAATTCGAGTTCAGTTGCGGACCAGTACCTCCAACCACTGTGGCTAGTAGTTTGCAGCTGTGAACCCTCTTGGTAGTAAGCGGTGGTTGCAAACCGGTGTCATCGTCATGATATAGGGCGGCGTCGGTATAAATGCGGAGACCGATGTGCTGGTCTTGTGTATCAATTATGTGGCGTTGTCGGTGATCTCTTCCTGGCCCTTTGGTGTTGGTTGGAAGGGGTTTTGGATCTGTTACCAATGTTTCTGTCCATGGTGCTGTAAGGTGGTCCAATATGGGCAAGTGTAGGTTAGCTTCGTCAAAGATTCGAGTGAGGAGGCGATGCCCGTTGTGTGTGTGACGCAGGCGAGTTTCATGATTGGCTCGGTGCGTAGCAATAAGTGCATCCACTGGTGGGAGCTGAGCGAATCTGTGGAGCTCCGTGATGCGCGTGTGTACGGGTAGACCAGTTATAACCCTCAAGGCAGAGTTATAAAGTAAGCCAAGTGTCTTGTAATTGGCTGCAGTCAAGTCAAAGTAAGGGGCACCGTAGCGGAGCTTAGCGAGCAGAATAGCGACGGTGAGGCGACGCGCTACCTCCGTCCCTGCGCCCCCACTATTGCTGCTGAGCCGTTTGAATAAGTGGAGCGTTGGCCTCCATTGAGGTTTTAGCCGTTGGATCCAATCCTTAGCAGTACCATGCTGATTGATGGGAACGCCAAGTTTTCAGGTATTCTCACTGCATGATGCTACAGTGTTCTGACCATAGCCCTCGAAGTTTTGCCTACGAGACGTACAGGCCCAATAGGAATAGCAAGTACTTAAACGTATAATTATGTCGGGGGGGACATTTATAATTGTTATCGTAACTTCAGTTGTCTTGAAAACCGGAAAAAATTGCTTCGCCACTCATAATTTCCAGCATTGGTGTACGTGAAATGGGGCCGTGAGCTCTACCGAAAAACATTCGGAAAAAAGTTTCTTCACCGAAAACCTTTATAGACTCGAAAACTTCATACAGCATTCTTACAATTGCGCACAAGCATTTTATGTCTAAAATGAAGTTTTCTGTCCTTGAGCGCCGCTCCGCCGCGTACGAGAGAAATGGACCAGCTCATACCGCTTCAGTTGCTGAAGTCCTCGCCCCCTCAGTTGCTGGCCCTCAGCAACAAACTTTCACACTTTCCTCCACATGTTCCGAAGCATTTCGCGTGAAGAGCTGCAGAACCTTTTTGGTGCTTCCCCATGAGCTGCCAAGTATATTTTTGGCATCTTTAGGAAGTAGATGAGGCAAATGATGAGACTACTGCTAGTATCATCGGCTGCCTACAATGACACTCCATGGTGACCTGCACCGGTTCATCGACATATCTTCGTTTCGTTCCTCAATTCAAAATAGATACCTTGCAGCAGGTTTGTTAGGGGCAGGACTATGGATACGCGCAGCGCAAAGAATATAGTGGTATCTCCCCAGGCGAATGGGCTAATAATTTCAATGTGGGAGGCCGAATAAATTTGCCTCCGGGACCCTTATTGGGAGCTCCGACTGTAGGGATTTGTGCCCAATGCTACTTAGACCCCTGTTTGGCTGACGCCCCATGCCAACGAATAGCATATTGTCCAACAGCGGTTGCCATTCAGGACATGTCGGTAGTCAAAATCATTATCTCCGTCATCCATCAATTTCTCTTGCGGCCGTGAGCTCATCGCGAGAGGCGCAGGGCTGACCGCCAAGCACTCGCCGGGAAACTTAGTGACCTCCAGGGCAAGGCGGCTGCATATTGAGGCGATACCACCACGCCTGACGTCGTGAACGTTGCCTGAAAGGATTGATGACTACCGCGATCGGTTTTTACCGCCGAGTTCTCTCTCCGAATTTCTCCATTCTCGACTGCCGCACCATTTATGGACTGTGGGACATTAGTGGACACGGTCTAATTTTAACGCGATAGCATTAAAGGCCCCATTCACCAGAAAATCGGGTGTCGGCGCTCTGATCTAAGGATATTGACCATGGGGCCGGCAGGCAGAAGCGGGCAGCTGATGTGGCCGCGCGCTGATTGGAAGAAGGGTTGGCTATGGTAACGTTTCATGTGGAAAGGTGATAGCAGAAGCAGCATGCCAGAAGTATCGCATTTGGCTTGATGCCCGCTGTCAGCAGCCACACCAGGAGGTACATATGGCTTGGTTAAAACACAATTTATATGTGGAATGGCAGAACACTCTATTTTGTAATATTCATAAACACAGAAATGTTTGTCCCTTATAGTACTCTGTTTTTAAGTGCGAAACTGGTGGCACGCGTTACCCAAGTATCCACACTAAGGTCCGGTAAGATTATCCTGACAGCCAGCGGCCTTGTAATAACATTGCTCGGAGAGAACACAACCAGTGATCAGATTCGAGACAGCGCATTTGTTGTCAGCTGTTACGTTCTCCGTGCCCGTCTACACAGTCTCATTGTCGGCGTTCACTCTCATCGCAAGAACGGGCCAATATCAAATTCAGGAAGCATATAGTAAAGTTTACTATCGAGAAATCCCTTCAGAGCTCTACTGTTCGCCAGTGCGGTTCAGTCCTTCGCATTTTACAGGTACAGTTTTATCCCCTTCATGTGCCAGTGGTTTTGTGAGTGCCGTAACGAGTGGGTATTTTATGAGACCGCAGTTGCTAAGTTCAATCTTTTACTTACGCTGACATCGGATTTCATTTTTATTTCAGTTTATTACCTTGAATACCCCGTGAGGGGTGTTACATAAGGGGTGGGACAAAAATACGAGACACCACTTTAATCATGATGCGCGGCAATACTTTGTCGGAATATGAAAAGACACGTGATGTCAACGACGTGGTGGGCAAGTTCATTCCAGTCAACTGCAGTTCTCAGAAAGAATGACTTTGAAAAGTTTGCAGGGGCGCGAGGACTTGAAACTTGAATAGTATGGTCTGTAAGATAATAAAAGCGTTAAACAGGTGCGAAGATGTAGGGTTCCTGATTAAGTGCAGAATAGGAAATCTTATGATAAAGGCAGAGACTGGCGATGCGGCGGCGGAGTAAAAGGTGCTGCAGATCTGATTGATATTTTAGTCATGAAATGCTGACATTACGTAGAGTAGCATGAATGTATGAATCTAGTGGCTCTGTTTTGAACCCCCTTGAAGGCATTAGCAAGATGTAATTCTTGAGGATTCCAAACTACATATGAATATTCTGTTTGGTCGGACCAATGTTGTCTAAGCAAGCTGTTTTATATGAGAAGGGGCACTACGGAAGTGACGCTTTAATAAATCTAATGATTTATTAGCAGGTGAGATTATGTTCGTTACATGTGGATACCAGGAGACAAAAAGATGCCGAAGTACTTATACAACGGTACTACATCAATCTGGACGTCGGAAACGTGCTACCAAAATAAAAGAGGATTACGAAGGCAATGAAACAACATAGGTTTTACATGCGATTGCACCATGATTGTATTTTGTTTGGGTCAATCTGTAAGGATTCTTGATCAGACGAATTAGTGACAAGTTGGTGGATTACGCAATCGTCGGCAAACAAACGAATATGGCGTGAAACTTTGAGGGGGTAAGTTA
The DNA here is from genome assembly GCF_055883805.1 of Amblyomma maculatum. NCBI lineage: Eukaryota > Metazoa > Arthropoda > Arachnida > Ixodida > Ixodidae > Amblyomma > Amblyomma maculatum. Next base: position 119,991,618 of record NC_139349.1, read on the forward strand.
TTTATGTAAATTTTGAACACTAATGCCCCAAGAAAGGATCCTTGAGGAACGCCTGACGTCACTGGTAGTATGCCTGAGGTGGCATTGTTAACAGAAATGAACTGAGAACATTTAGTAAGAAATGATTTCATCCAAGAAAATACATTTGGATGCAAGTTTAAATTTGAAAGTTCCAGGAACAAGCGATCATGAGGAACCTTATCGAATGCTTTCGCGAGGTCGAGAAAGATGGCATCGGTTTGCATGTTCATATCGAGGTTGTTATGCAAATTATGAAGACAACTGGCTACCTGAGTCTCGCGTGATATTTTGGTGGGAAATCCATGTTGTGATGAAAGGAAACAAAAATTTGAATCCAATTAACCTATGATCAAAGAATGTATGATATGTTCCATGACCTTTCAAGGTACAATGGTAAGGGAAATGGGGCTTTAGTTTAGAGGGGAAATTTTGTTACCTGATTTATGTACGGAAACAACCTTCACCACCTTTCAATCATCCTGTAGAAAAACTGTCTGAAGTGACTGCGTGAAGAGAAAACAGGTATTTAACAGCGCTATGTTTAGTGTTTTTTGTGTCTTCAAGTTAATTTGGTCCGGTCCAGCTGTGGAGGATGGTTTTATATTTTCGATTAGACATTCTATACCAAAGAAGTAAAATTAACGGATGACAAAGAAGGAAACGTTTTAGGGCTTATTATGAGATGTGATGCGTCAGGTTCCGTGGTGAAAACGGACGAGAATGCTCCATTAAATATGTTCGAACATTTAGTATCAGTTACCACTTCGCCGACATCAGTTGTTAGAGAATTCGTACATGTGAACTGTGGATATTGTGAAAGAAGGCTAGGTTGAGACGGCAAGGTCGTGACGGCAAGGCCAGCGATGCCTTGTCTAGCGTTTTAATCCGATGACAAAACTCAGGCGCTTGCCGGAGCCGGCGCCACGGGACGATGGTGATGGTATGTACAAATGAAAGAGGAAGATATGGCATGTACAAATTAAAGAACATCCACGGAAGGCTCACACAATCTGCCCGGAGGGTCGATAGCGGCCAGCCTGGCCGCTCCTAACTAAGCGATGCATCACGGTGCACAAACGGTTTCAAGCGAGACACATGAACAATTTCAGTTCCACGGTGGCGTCGATCAGCTGGGGGATCAACAGGCGTCACTTTGTAGTTCACTGGGGAAGTTTGGCTTATGACCTCATAGGGACCTACGTAGCGGTGGTGGAATTTGTCACTAAGGCCCGGGGTGCGCAATGGTATATAAAGCAGTACTTCGTCGCCAGGACGAAAAGAGACCACTCGATGTGTAGAATCATAGCGAGTCTCGCGGTCTTCCTGGCATGCTGCCGTGTTAAGGCGGGCAAGATGACGGCATCTGGCCACGCGAGATAAAAAATGGGTAGGTACTGATGTGGAGTAGTCGGGCGTAGAGAATAAGGAAGTGTCGAGAATTGTAGTAGGAGGACGGCCATAAACGAGGAAAAATGGAGAATAACCGGTAGTCTGCTGTACTGCTGTGTTATAGGCCAATGTGACGAATGGTAGAATACCCTAATGAAAAAGTGTATGCGAAATGTACGAGATTGCTACGATGTGTACAAGAAATGTGGGAGATTTCTAAGAGCTATGCGATTGGTACAAGAATGCTATGAGGTCTCTTAGAGCGTCTACGATGTCTCGTAGAGTTGTACGAGGATTGTACGATGTCTCGTAGGGCGTCTACGGTGTCTCCCAGAGTGTGTCGATGTCTCGTAGTGTTGTACGAGGATTGTAGGATGTCTTGTGCAGATGTACGAGGGCTCATGCAGCTAGCAGAAGATCTCGTACAGTTCACCTTAAATCTCCGCAGACGCCGTACGCGGTCTCGTAGAGCTCGTACGCTCAGTTGTAGGAGACATCGTAATGCTCGCATAAAATCACGATGCTCGTATAGCACCAGCACTCGATTTCGCAGTGCTCATTCAGTGTCCATGCGAGTTGAGTTGGCTCACTAAGCCTCCCCGTAAAAAATTAAACCAGTTATCATAACATGGTTCCATTCGACCCCACACAGACCGAATTAGATACTGCCATATATGAGCTCAAATGGGCACAAAATTACGACCAATTTGGCAGCTAACGGAATTACCCAAATGGTTTTGCAAACAATGGGCACTCCCAATTGTTCCCACGTTCATAATGATCATTTAGAATCCGAACTGAATTTTCCATATTATACAGGATTCCAATTCATATATGTCCTATCATATTGGATATACAAATATGTTTTGAAAACTTGAATTGGTCCCCGGGATTTCAAATGGCACTTCATGGTATATATATAGTTCTCAATTGGATGTTCTAGTTGGTTTGGAAGGTATTCGTAGGGGTATGTCCTCATCAGTTCAGTTCAGTTCAGTCGTTCAGTCGTGTCCGACACTTCGTGACTCTATGAACCATATCACGCCATGCTTTCTGGTCTCTCACTATCTTCCTAACATCACATAACTTCATCTGCAGCGCCTCGAGGATGCCATCTAATCATCGCGTTCGCTGCCTACCCCTTCTCCGGTGACCCTCAACCTTTCCCAACACCAAATTTTTATCCAGCGACTTCTTTCTTCTCAGATGACCAAAGTAGCTGAGCTTTAACTTTAGAATTTGAACCTCCAATGAGCAGTCAGGGTTATGGTCGACAATATCGACTGATTTGAACTTCTGGCCGTCCAAGGAACTCTCAAGATTCTCCGCCAGCACCACAATTTAAACGCGTCAATTCTTCGGCGGTCACCCTTCTTCACAGTCCAACTCTCGAATCCATACATCACAACTGGAAAGACCATAGCACAAGTTATACGGATCGTGGTTGACAGACTAATGTCTCTGCTCTTTACTAGGCAGTCAAGGCTAGCCATGGCTCTCTCCCAAAAGCAGGCATCTCCTAATTTTATGGCTGCAGTCTCCTTCAGTGGTAATCTTGAAGCCCAAGAAGACAAAATCTGTCAAACGCTTCCACTTCTTGTCTCTTGGTGCTCCAGGACTTGATAGGGCAAGACGCCATGATCTTTGTCTTTCTAATGTTCAGTTTAAGCTCAAACTTCTCACTCTCTTCTTGTACGCGCATCAGAAGTCTCTTGAGCTCCACTTCACTTTCTGCCATTAACGTGGTATCATCCGCATGTATGTCCTCATATTTGACAGTTAAATATAAAAGATCATTAAGAGAATTAAAGTGTGTGTCATAGTTTTACAGTTTATCACCGAGTTAGACAGATGATACCAATTTCCTTCATCTGGTTGGCGAACCATATTGTATTTACATGTTAATTCCTGAATAATCACTGATATATATGCCATATATATTTCAAGTTTAATGCTTTCGTATATCTACATGGGCGTGCTGCTTACATTGAATGTAAAATATACGCAATAGAATACATATTCTTTAATAATATACAGAGTTCAGCATGAACATATCACAAAACAAAAATGTATTCGCAATATATATATCATGGCATGAAAGAAATGCGGAAGAAATAAGATGAACTAAGACGAGATTTGAGCATTGTAACTTAATTCATTGAACGCACATCAGTGGCATAACATGCAGAAGATCAATAATTATTTATAATTATCAGTGCAAAAAATTGAAGAAAAAGTAGTTACACAAGGTAAAATAATTTTGGAGCTTCAGCTAGTTTACCTCATTAATAGACGTGGCAGCATCTTAAACATGAACTGCATTTTCATTCCGCAAATTTTTATATGCTTTTTCTCGTTTAAAGGTATCTACTTTTAAAAATTATTATCAATGTAACAGCATTCACTAAGTGCCCCACTAACACACCTTTGACCCTCTGTGGCTATAGACATTGCAGGCAGAGGACACACATGGGTTCGAGCTTTAGTATCAACATATTTATTTTATTAAACTACTATTTTCTGAAATGCCCTCATTAGAAGAGCTTCCTTGATAATTGGCTTCATTTGCACCCTCTCTATTTTGTTAGCTTTATTTCACTGTGGGATGTTTGAAATTCTCACGCGAGGTCGTGTAACTGTGATGTCATTATAAATATGTCGACTAATCAGGATTTTTTTTGGTATTTATTGTGCAGAATCTTTTCAGTCGAATGAGAACTGTTCACTTAAAGTTTAGTAAATGATGTTCCTGCTGCACACCTTGACTAGCACTGCCCTTCGTTCATTGTATCTGCCACTATGCTGTGTGCATAATGTTGATGTGTTGCCGCTGCCATGTATACGATAGTCAAACTGGCAGTCAAAATCACCCTTATATTGTGTTTTGCATATGAATGGAGGTGACGCACTATAACTGCACAGCTTTACCACCGTCAGGCATCACAAGTTTGTATGAAGAACTGGCTTGGAGTTTCATGTGTACAAGGAAAATTAAGTGTGTTAGCAGAAATGTGAAAGCCAACTCCAGTACTGAATTTCACGAACTCATAATCCCTTGCAAAGACCACAGAAAGACAATTCTCAAACGACTGAACAGCACTAACAGATGGGATGGGAGAGAAGATGACAACAATTCTGCTTCTTTCTCTACATCACTCATTTGACTGATTATGAACAACTCGACTGACTCTTTTTTTCAGCACAAGGATATGCCGAGCAAAAAAGCTGCTACAGCCTTTTGAGTTTTGACTTGCACATCTACATCTATACATCATTTTTAAGTTTCCTGAGACTATAAAAAAGCCTTGCTGAACTGAACTACTCTGAATTGAAGCTTTCTGCTGCATAATGACACTTGCAAATGCTGTCCGTCTTATTGTCAAATGAAAAAAAAAAAGAAACGATTGAATCGGTGATCGTAGACTGATGAAAAGATGCAAAAATCCTAGTACTTTATGAGGGGCGATACCAACAGTATATGTGTTGCATCTCGAAGCTATGCATACTATACACATGTATATGCTGCAGCATAATATTGCAAGGAAATGCCTTTTAGATGCCATATTTTTCAGTGTCGCTGTAGGCTGCGTCACGCGAGATGCGTAACCTATTGAAGAAAGCTGCACGTACAACTACACCAATATATGCTGTGCAGTTTCCAACAGCAGTGCATAATTATTTATGCTGCATGGAACAAGCAGCTTGGCTGCTTTTGCTTCTTTACTGCATGTATGCTGTAGGCCACAGAGACAAGTTGAAATATTTGTATGGTTAGTTTCATTTGTGCTTAATTGAGATAACGTGCACGCAAACAGGTGTAGGTAAAAACGTCCCCGGAAAAAACGTCTCCGGAGGAAACGTACCCTGAAGAAGCGGCAACTAGGAAAAAACGTCCCCAAGGCCGAAACCGGCCCTAAAAAAGATTTATTCCGGAACACTCATGAAAAAATCCAAACAAATTTTATGCCATTCTTTCTTGGCTTTAAGTTAAATGTAATCATCATATGAAACCTGCGTCCTCTGGGGGCCCGAAATGTTTACAAGAACTGCGTAAATTAAAGCATGTCACTGTCACTGTATTACCGCTGCCATAATTTTTTTGTCATGAATGCCCGCATCAATTCGATGTTCGCGGTCAATTCCAAGCCGAGAGGTGCAACCGCTGTAATAAAGTTAACATGAATCATTCATCATTGCAGCTCGCCACGGGAAAACGTAGACGTCCTATAGCGCAAGACTCCAGCCCCGTTCGGGGACATTTTTTCCGGGGACGTTTTTACCGGATCCCCACGTAAACACCCCACACTGTCTTCGCTTGAAGCTTGACCGGTAAACTATTTTTGCATGTCCCATATCTTGCCTGACTGCAGGCGCCATGCTTACACACAACTGTTTTTGCTTTTGCTATAAGTTAGAGCCATTAAAATTTCATCACCATTCAAGAGTTAAACACTGGTAGTAGTGATGCACACATCAAAAAAGAAAGTATTGCTCGCAGGTGACCAGTGGAACTGTGTGCGAGCACGATTCGGCGTCTTCTGTTTCCAAACAAATCACTTGATCTTCCAATATAAACACACAACTAAAACAATGGCCACTGTCGCTGTTTATGATCAGGAATTTTTGCAAGGAACTTAGCGATGCATTGGGCCAAAGCTCCGATTTGCTGAACCACCGCAACGCATTTCTTATCTGTCAACCCGACGTCCATGACAAGCAAGCAGATAGTTTGTCCAGCATCGCAAAAAAAGAAGCGAAACCCACGGTGGTCTTTTCCGCCACCGCTAGCTTTCGCTAGCATCGCCACATTTCTGAATGCGCAAACTACAGGCTCGCATACACGACAAACATGTAGCGTTAGCGCGTAGACACTTGACATCGTGCTTGCCGCTGATAGGCGAACAGCAAAGCCGTTGAAGTCGGCAACTTCCGAAACCGAAACAAGTCGAAATCAGCCGAAGCAGCCGAAGCTAATCGTAGTGCTAGTCATAGCCATTGGTGGCGGCGTCGCGGCGTCGCGCTTTCTTTTTTGCGGCTGGCGGCGTCATGCTCTCGAGATTTGCGAGGCACAGAGCGCAGCAAAATAGCTCGTGCGATGTGCAGAAGCGTCGTAAGGTTCTGTGTAAACCTGTGCAAAAAGTGTGCCGGCGTTCCCAACAGTTAGTGCGTCTTCCTTTGTGCGCTTTCACTGGAAACACTACGCTGACGGTGGGACTATAGGCAACCTGCAATGGAGTTTGCTGAGACATGTGGCGCCACCTGGCGGCCGACGGGAGCTAATACTGAGGCGGCGCAGAAGCTGACGCCGTATATGTTGCGGCCGCTGTGTTCCTTCTGCGTTGGCGTTTTGTTATCCCAGTGAGTGTGATTTACTCATTTAGTGACTTCAGTGGTCTCGTGCGATGCATCGACTACTACGGATGTGAACAAGAATAGAAATAAGCGCAAGGGCGGCGAGAAAGACTGCCACAATCACGAAGGAAACCTAAGCGTACCGCTTGCTGGGAGAACCTGGGGAGAATGATGAGAGAAGGAGATATTGGCTGCGAGAGAGTAATGTAACTGAAATTCGTTTTGTTATGGGGCCATTGGCGTACAGGCGCCAAGAAGCTAAAATAAGACGATTTCCCGTGAGCGGAGGAAACGGTATAAACTTCTGACTCGGGGAGTCGCACGCTGGTTGGGGCACACTACTCAGTACGCGCTGTAAAATTTTGCGTGTACTGGTATATGCTGTGCGTGCAAGATCGAGTGATATACGTCCAGAGAATCAACAAAGCCGCGCAGCCGCAGCATCGTATTCCAGCCGCACTTCAAAGGGAGCCGAAATAAAAAAAAATGTTCGGGGATCTGTGAACCGGATTTCTAATGCGATGTCTATTCGGAACCACAAAGCCAAAATATCTTCAAAACTTCCAATTACAGATTTCAGTAAGCATATTTATCTGCAAATTAGTTCTTAAGGGGCTGAAAAAGTCGAAGTGGCGGAGTGTAGAGGCCCGTGATACTGTGTACGCTGAGAAGGGAACTTCGTTCTATCGTTCCCCGCCTAATATTTCTTTCACCGACTGCTCAAGCTACTCAAGAGTCTCTTGTCCCAGACGCGATAGACTATTTCATCATTAGTAGCAACAGTAAAAAATTCTAACTCTTAACGACCTCCTTTACGAAAGCTGTGCCGTTGAGTGCCAGCATTACCCGCCGGCTTTCCCCAAGATTGAGGTACGGAGGTACAAATTCCATTCCGGTTGTTGTTGTTAAGAGCTTTATTTTTCCAACAGTGTAGGAGGCCCCCTACTCCCCGCCCCCGGCACGCACAGTTTTCGTTGATGACGCACGCTAGAACCGCACAGTGCTTGCAATCGCCACGATATCCGTAGCGGGTACCGCACCATGCCTCCTGTAACTTCCGCGGCACTGTCGAAAGGTGCACCACGAATAAAGGTGTTCGTCATGGTATTAAACTGTAAAGCCAAACCGCGAGGAAATTATTATGCTGCTGTAATCAAACAGCAAGAACAAAAAAAGAAGAAACGGCGATCAATCTCTTCTCAGGTTCTCTCTGCACTTTCAGTGTTTGGGTGTGAGGTGTGAACGCAACAGGTAAATGAAAAGCTACGTTTACAACATTTTTCATTCATTTAATTATTTCTTAATTCATCATCACATATCCGACTAATGCCCTGAGAGAATAAATTTCGTTAAAAAAAATTTCCTTCTACTCACACGAAATTCAAAGCTGTGTGCGCGGGCGTTCCGTCGCGAGCGGCGCGCGCTTCGCCGTGACTTCGACCCCGTCCACGTTTTAAACATGAGCATTCTCGCACAGGCGGTGTCCTTCCGTCAGTATTGGTTTTCGGAAGTAGCTCTGAGGACATTCGATTGCCTTAAAACCACAGAAAATGCGAGGCGAGATGCTTCCAGCCGTACAACGCGAACGCAACCCGACCGCGCCGGCCTACTCAGATTACTCGGCACCGCAGTTGGCGGCGCTGAACGCTGCGCTCCACTAGCGCCGCCTGGCCACTGCAGGTTGCCAGGCGGAGGGCGGTCACCACCCGGGACACGTTTGGCATCTCAGATGTAAGTAAATTTCCTTCTGTCCTGCACATTCTCCTGAAAACAGCGCAGAACTGGTCATGCATGCCAACACAATGCTAGTTTGTTAGTTCGTAAACAAGACGCGTTCATAACAAACGGTTTGGTTTTGACAAAGTAAGGGGGGGGGGGGGGGTTAATGCTTTTGCAGTGTCTTGGAAAAGAGACAGTGTCATGGGCTGCACGATTGGAGTAGAATATGCCGTACAAATCATCATTCGTAAGCTCATTGCGGGGTGCATGATGCCGGCGCCGTACTGCGATTCAGCCTTCGGCAAGAATTTAGTATGGGCAACTTCGCAAGTACCTCAACCCGGTCCTTATGTTCTGCTGCAGTTGAAGCTCCGGCGCTTGTGCAATTGAATTTACACGGACTGAATAAGCGGTAAAACATACCTGCGTTACGACAGGGCTAGCTCATTATTCAAATGTTCCATAAATATTGCGGATTATGAGATAAGGAGCCGGCGAACACGCGAGGGCAGTATGATTCAGCTGTAACCGTACTTAAAGCTCCATTGTCGAGCCTTGGGTGCAAGTAGAAGGTAAAAAAAAAGTTTTTTTAGCTATTTTGAATGTTTTTCACCTGTATTGGCTTCACATTTTCTTCTGCATAATTTGTTTTGACTGAAGTAATCCAAAAAAACTACAAAGTGCATATAAATGACAGACACGAAACTCAGGCCTTCAGTCTAAAAATAGCAGTAAGCTGTAAAGTTAATTGTGCATTCAACAGTACCAATACTATTGATTTTCTTGTGTAATTATCTACAAATGAAGCAAAAAAATCTGAACTAATTGTGCTGAGATGCCCCATCGACATCCTCCCTGATATGAAATGTGAATCAAAATGTGTGCAGGTTTTTTTGTACTCAGTGTATGAAATTCATGGACGTTTCAAATTGAGGAGTGCATGCAGGATTCCAAGCAAAACAAGCCTTTGCTTAAGGTATCATTCCATTGTGGTGTTTTTGTTTAAATTTATGCATGTTTTGTAGAAACAACTGTAGATGTTGATGAAGTGGTTTCGGGGGGTGGCTGCTCCTGCCCCTACGGTGCTGGGATTGGTAGGTCACCGCAGCTTGCGGCGGGGGCTAGCCTGCCACTGGATTTCTATCTGTTGTAGGCATTCTTTGTACCTACTACCGTTGCAGTGGTGGACGACGGCTGTTGCGACGTGCCTCTCTCTCCCACTTTTTTCTTCTCTATTTTCTCTTCTGTCCGCACGAGGCAGTGGAGGTGGCTCAGCTACAGAGCCAGTAGTAGGCCCGTGCATTTTAGTTTTCTTCTTCCTTTAGTCACAACAACAAGTGGTGGTGTGTCTGGATCTAGCTTATGAATGGCTACCGCATTTATGAATCGTTTGGTGGCCGCATGCACTTCCATACATGGTTTGAACAGTCACGTTGCATTCTGCAATTGTCTTCTTTTTACTTTTTGAATGGATGTGTTTCCACTTTTGAGTGCGTAGCCTTTCACAATTCATAATTGATCGGGTGAGCCTGTTTTGACATGATAAAAGGTTTGGCAGTTCGATAGCATTGGCCCGTCATGATGCGCAAGCAGCAGACTGCTTGCTGTGCTGGTGCCAATATCTTCCTAGATATCACTTGATCATCATGTCAGTGTTGAGACCATTTAATGGAAGTGTGCAGATAGCTATAATCCCACATTTTTCTTCACTGGCTTGTAGGCAGGAATTTGTCAGCAAAGCAGCTTTAAAAAGGAAAGCTCACAAAAATTATTTCTTTAATTGGCTGTTAAAACTGGAAAAAATTATTGTATAACTAGACTACTCACTCACCATGTCAACTTTAGCAAAAAAAAAGTTGGATAATAGAGGCAGTTGCACTGCAGTCCTGATAAATATGTTGAAGTTGTTGAAATATAACTTGAGCTTTGAGTGCAAAATGAATCCCAGCTAGATCTGCTAGAGAGCATGTAAAGTTGAAAGATGGAAACATGGCACTTGACTGAATTCTCTTGTGAAAATTTATATATCTGATCCGACTCTGCACATTCTTCCGAGTTGACGTAGTGGGAGCTAGGGATGAACTTTTGCCTTTCTTGGTGCACTGCTTGTGTGTAACCCGAGTTGGGGTGGAACACTGCATGTTCAGAGGGTGGTAGGGAAGCAAACTTGGTGGCACTGGGAAGGCTATGAACAATATGAGGATGATAGGCTGCCTTTAGATTGATTGGCTTGCATTTCTCGGTGTGTTATGTATGTGCGAAGGTTCCATAAGCTGCCACATATGTCTTGGATTTGATGTTGAGGTGACTGGAATGATAAAAAACTCAAGGTTATGATCCAAGTCCTTAGAACATGCTGTGATTTTACTTCTGTATTAAGTTGCAGACATTGTTTGCTGGGCATACATACCTTTGAGAGGAAATCCAGTAGATGAAGGTACGGGCAGAGTGCTTGCTTATTATTCCAACCTAACTGCCCAAACAACGTCACCATTTTCTGGAAACAGATTGTTCAAGCTTCCAGCCTTCCGGTTGTTCACTCGTGCAATACAGTTAAGCGCATTTACGCCTTGGCACATGGCAGGCTCAGGGGCTTGTTCATTGCTACCGTACTAAGTTAGACCTCAAGTGGACTAGAAATGCCTTTTGCCATTGCCATGAAGTAGGGTTTCAAAGAAGGTTTGATGACGGACATACTGTTTGCTCTGTTAGCAGGTAACGAAGAGTTAGCATAACATTTCTTACAAGTTACACTATCTGGCACCTCTTGATGTGTGTTGTGCCTGCTACGTCGCTGAATACTTTGTGTGAGATCGGAGGTCCCTGCAGGATCACAGACTTTTATAATGCTACTTAAATTATGAGCAGATCGAGGTGGTAGATACTAAAACTCTGTTAACGGTGAATTCCAATAACAGACTGTGGTCACTTACAGAGCATTCTTTTCTGCTCATTTTAGACCAACTGTATTCTAAATGCAGATCCGCAACACAGGTTTCATCTTCCAAATGCAGGTGGGGAGCGATTTCTGAGCCAAGATCGCTCCATGGAGCAGTCTGGATTGCTTTGCCGAAATCAACAGGACCGGCTGGAAGTTTACTTGAGTATGTGTTCAGCTGCACCTACCATTTCCAGTAGATTGTCTCTGCTGCGCTGGCTGTGCCCTCTGCAATAATGGACTATTGGTACTTGCCGCTGCTACGAATGCAAATTGCTGTCATGAACTGGTGCTCACTTTTGAGGACAGCAAGTCTGAGAGCAGCAGTATTCTGCAATAATCTTTTTTAAAGACCTCAGCTCAGAGTGAGACTGGAAAACTACGTGCAGAAACAATATTTGTTTTATTTGTGAACTCGAAGCCATTCCTCAACTCTGAAACAGTGAAAAACGTGATCTGAGTCTTTGTTTTATTTGAGAATAGTGTCAAAGAAATCTTACCGTGCTTGGAAATCATTGAAGCAGAAGGCATTTCACGACTAGGTAATGAATGTGCTAGTGAGCCGTCCATCGTGCTAACATGCAGTGAGTTGTGATATCTAGATTAGGGAAGTGCTCTTAACTTTTAGTGACTCATGTTTTGCTTTCTGCTTATAAGTGATTGAGTGGTTTGCATTGTTGCTTGACTCCTTTATATGTTGCAAGTTAGCGCCTGTCTTGTTTCCTTTAACAGCCTTCTTTTTTTCGGGCTGCTTGTTTCAAGATAAAATACAATTTCTGCTACTTAGGTCATAAAATGAATTCTAATGAAGTTCCACATCTCTTATAAAAGTAGTATTGTAGTTGCAGGCATGTATAAAGGCCCTGCACTACAAATTACTAGGCTCACTAGATAAAAAGCATAAAGGGAGAGCTTGCCTGATCTTGGGCCTAGTGGGCATTAGTGGATTATGGATAGGTTGATGTTAAAGTGTACTTGCAGTTAAAATCAAGTAAATGCTTTATTTGTAACTAGGGGCACTGTGGTGCCTGACCTGTTCTTTTGCCAGGCTGGCGACGAGATGGAGTGAAAGGATTTATTTCAGTGTTGGTATGTCTCGGGTGATGTCAACATTGTTTCTTCTCTGGCTTTATAGGCAGTCGCCCTTCAACGAATTCAATCCTAAAGTGAAAGTTTGAATCCAAAAAAATATTAATCTAGGATTACTTAGCAGGCAGAGGCGAATTCATACAGGGACTTACACCAGCATGCCACGCATCATTTCAAGAAAAAAAACAGTATTGTGGTGTTCCTACTCTATGCCTTTATTTCTTGCTCACAAAGCCTCTGCATGTAGGTATCGCACTATATTACGCTTTAATTTGTTGGTTCATGGTACTTTTTACCTTACAGCAAGCTCCATGTGGCTTCAAAGCAATGGCTTCTTCAAGCTCTACAATACCCTTTGCTGGAATCGCACAGTGCTATGATGGGCAAGAAGTAGGACATTGATGGAAGTGCTGAAGACATTTTTCAGCATGTGTAGTTTCTTATCTGCCTAACCCACTACTGCATTTGTGACCCCTTATATTTGTTTTGAGGTTCAGGTTTCTTCAGTGTTTTCTTTGATTGCTGCTGTTGCTTACTGGCTATGGCATTTGGCTGCTGTGCCTGAGAATATGAAATGGAATGGCGCCTGGGGCCTGTCGATACAGGCAAAATGCAAATTTGCCTACATGTTGGGCAGTGCCAGTGCACAGCTTAAAGAACTTTTTGTCGAAGAGGGAGGGCTCTGGAAATTATCCAAGAAGCCCTCTTTCATGATGTCTCTCATAGCTCATGTTCAGCTTTAGGGTAATAAAAGGGCATTGAGGACAAGCTGAAGCTGACTTGTGTTATAAATTTCTGCATTCTATTCACTAAAATGCTATTTTACTGAAAATGCAAGTTTCTTCTTAAGGTAGGAATAGCCAGAAGTTTTGAAACAAATGTCATTACCAGCTGATTTTATAAGATGTGAGGATAGTACACCTTGAAGTGAAGGCTCATGCACCTTCACTGTGGTTGATGCAGTTGTTGGGCTAGATATACTCCTCTGACTGCAAGTTAAATTAGCAGAACACAGTAGTGGCAGTGCAGTCGATATAGGTTTCAGTGGTCTTGACATTGCACTGCTTTCACATAAGTACTACCATCTTTCATTTGAAAATGAGTGACAGTATTCTGAGTAGTGGCAGGCCGGCCACATGTGATCAGAGTTCTTGAGTGCATACTGGTTGCAGATTTTCACCATACCGCCATGGCTGGGATGCCACGTACCGGGATGCCAGTAGCACTGCGGCAACTGAGAAGGAAGTGGTCGAGCGTTTTATTGGATGGAAAAATTCAGTGTTATCTGTACTTTTAAGTGTTAAGCTGATGTAATTTGTGCATGTGGAATCATGTCAAGCAGTTATTACTTCTCGGCTAGCTGTATTGGCGGCGGAGGTACTACAAACTACTGAGGAAAGTGTTGCTGGCTTCTGTCCTCATTGAAATGGAGCTGCTGATGATAACAAATGTGGCAAGAAACAGGTGGCCTTGCTTCCACCTTGAAATATGTGCGTGTTTGTGAAAAGCATTGTTTTGAGGCTTAAAGGTAACCGATACCATACCCCTTCCATGGAGAGTAGACCAAAGCACATCCTCATGATTTGTGAGTGGGGAGGGAGAACTCACAAGTTTCAGCAAATGTAAATGGCAGTATGGGGTTGTTCTGGCAGAATACTTCTGCAGTGCTTCTCTCCTCAGCGAAAACCCCTTCACTGTGCCGGCAAAACCTTTTTTGGGGGCAGAAATAGGGTGCTGCTAGGAGACATATCTTGTGACAATGACCACATCCATTACCTGCTCCACTCTGCCTTGGTTTGCTCTCTGTATTAAAGGGATTAGGCGCTTAAGAGCACCTTAACCTTACAAGTGCCATTCATAACCTCCCTCCCTTCCCTTCTGGTTTTCAATAGAGAAGGCATGCTCCTCCCGAGATTCGTGCATAACATGAGACTTAATACAGAAATATTCAGCATTGCACCCAACGTCTGCCGCAACGGGGATTGGGAGAATATTTTTGCAGGTCCTCAGTGCACAATCACATAATACTTCAATGACATAGCCTACTATATTGTCACCTACACATTACTCGCGGAGTTTGTATTCTTTTTTTTTTCTTGAGAGAAAAGCGCTGCTCAGTCAAGAGGCACGATGCGGGGGAATGTGGAGTGAGCACTGATTCTGTGTGTTCGCAATTTTTGCTTAGCTTTCGTTCTTTTTCTTCTGGTGGTTTGGCAGGGTTGCTGATATTCGAGCGACACAAGAACTTAGTCATGAGTCTGCTTCTTCGCAGTGGGATCGGGCGTTTGCTTTCCTCATTGTAATGAAAATGTGCAAGGGTACTGACCCTATGTGGGGCTGCGAACATATTTATTGTGCATGAGTTATTTGCACACATGCACACCACACACCACACACTTGCAGTTTTGTAGTGGCGAAAAGAAATAGCTGTCAAGACTGAGAGCATCTTCTAAGGGCACATAAATGTTGATGTTTGAAATTAGGCTGTGAATTTATACAAGATGTGGCTTAGTTTATGAACAAACAATTTTTTAGCACTATAGTTGTTTCACGTAACGGGTTTAACTTAAGGTACAAAGGTGGCCGATTGAGCCCTGTGCTCTAACACATTGTGCACAGAAGCAGTCAAATCTTTAGTGCCCCCTATCTTCTGCTCAGGCCAAAGCAACCCATACCTTGTTGACACAAAAGTGACGTGTCTATATTATTCCTGCATGTTTTTTTTTTCCTTTTTCATTCTACTGGCAGGTAGTGAGAAAAGGGCTGCAAGGTCTTTCTCGTCTATGCGGGAAGGACGAAAGGGTGCTGGGAGGTTGGCTGTCAAAGTGCTTTAAAACGAGTGACTGCTTCAAGCTGCCCGGGGCACTCAATAAATTGTGGGTGGGTGGGAAGGGGGAATGGAGGTAGTGGGAAGGGGGTCTAGCTGTTCTCCGAGCTAAGCGCACAGCAGCATGTACGCTTCTTCCTTTTTTTACTTACAAGTGCGGAGAGGATAAAAAATTTCGCCCCAAAGTGATTCAGGCTTGTATCACATAGCGGGCTTGACTTCAGGTGCAAAACCTTAAGTCAAGTGCAAAGGGGGGGGGGGGGGGGGGGGGGCTGGCCAGCGCAGGTGGCGGTGTTTCAAACGAGTGACCGCCTGGAGCTGCCCTTGGCAAAACACAGAGCAGTATGCACGCTTGCTCCTTTTTTTCCGTAGCAGTGAGGTGTGCGCTGTGATGGCCTGAGTGGCAGTGGAGGGAGCACTGAAGGTTTGGCTGCTTCTGTGCCCGTGCACTGGGGCACGTTTTGCACCTTAAGTCAAGCCCGCTATGTGATACAAGCCTGAATCACTTTGGGGCGTTAAACCCCATAAACCAAACCTTATGTGAAACATCTTGTATACTATTTCATGGCTTAATCCAAACATCCATGTTTACGCACCGTTTAGAAGATACTCTCTCTTGACAGAATAATTTTTTGCGCCACTACAAAACTGCATGTGTATGGGCGTGTTCGCAAATAACTCAAGCTCTGGTACTGAATATATGCAGCCCCACATACGGTAAGTACTCTTGCACATATTCATTACACTGCGGAGAGCAAACGCACCATCCCGGCGACATGATGCAAGAGACGACTCAACTCCAGAGTCCCCGCGTCGCTTTGCGTACCAGCTGCCCCACTAAACTATCGAAAGAAATAAAGTTCAATAACACGGAAATTTGAGCTAGTTGGTACATATTTTTAAGGAATAACAGCGCGGAGACGAAGGACGAGGAAGAAGAGAACACCTGCGCTGACTATCAACTGCAGTTTATTAGAAAGAAACACGCAAAATATACTCTTTTCACAACCAATAACGCATGTGCGACATCAATCGCCAAACAGATATCTCAGTCTTTTGAATCAAGATAGATTAGTTCACAGTCATGAACAGATACAGAAGGGGTGCTTACACAGGAGTCATGATTTTTATGAATATGAAAGGCTTCACTGATTTCCCTTGTTAGTTTATCTTTGTGTTTGTACAGAATTTTTCTTTCATTAAAAAGGGGAACACATGAATTTTTAGAACAATTCAGTTGGTTGTTAAGAGGACAGGTCCTGTAATGCAGAGCAAGATTTGAGGATGGGGCGCCCTTCAATGAAGTGTTGGTCACGTAAGCGGGTATTTAAGCACCTTCCCGTTTGACCTATGTAGGTCTTCCCGCATGTAAAAGGCACTTCATACACAACTCCTTCTGCGCAACCGGCAAACCTCGAGTCATGCTTTATCTGCACCCTCTTTTCATTTTTCTGTGTTTCTTTTCATCTTCCCTAGATTTTGCTTCAACCATGGCGCATATTTTTCCCAGCTTTTTGGGGACAGAAAAAAGAACATCTACTCCATATCTGCTACCTACTTGCTTCAAACGGTGAGACATTTGGTGAATATACGGCAGGACTGCAATTTTATTTTTCTGTTTTTGGGAATGCTGAGGTGATTCTTGTCTACCGCACAATTTCATCCTTTTTAGTATCTTGCTGCATGCAAGAACTATGGTATCATCCGGAAACGCCGCTGTTCTTAGTCTTTGAACCTGTCGAATAAAACTGTCACTGATAGCATGTACACATGACTTATAAATGGCGGCGCCTAAACAAGAAACAGCTATACCACATTTTACAATCTTGGAATGCGCGGAATAATAACTAAGTAAAGGCTTTTCAGATCTCTGCATAAAAGACCAGCACACATGATTCGGCTTCATTTCCAGTCTAATATCTAAAAATTGCAGCTCATTTCCATTAGGCTCTTCAAAGGTGAATCTAAGGCCGTGTCCACTGTACTCAAAAACCTTTAACACGTCAATGAGCTGCCTATTGAAGTCACCGGGATCCACAAAAACAAGGTAATCATCGACGTACCTGAAGATGCGTTTGTTTTGACCGACAGGTTACTTACAATGGCTTTATCTACATAGCTAAGAAAGATGTTGCTTAGTACCGGAGCCACCTTTGAGCCAATGCATACCCCCTTTTTCCGAGAATACAGTCTTCCTTCCCATTCAACAAAGGTGGACCCAAGATAAAACGACAAAAGTTCCAAAAAAGCCCCCACAGAAATTCCGCATTTTCAAATGAATTCTTCTTCATCGTTATCATCGTGTATACATTTGCTAACAAACTTAAGTAGGCCATTGTGCGGGAGGGAATAAAACAAGACCTGAACGTCTATACTAAACACACTGCACAAACCGGGATTATGAGACTTCAAATAATCAACAACACCCAGAGAATTAGACACTAGGAACGGATCGTCAATGGTGAGAGAGCCAAGCTTTTTCTGTAAAAAACTCGAAACTTCGTACTGCCAAGTAGCGCGTTCAGTAACAATGCAGCGAAAAGGAAAATCAGGCTTGTGTGTTTTCTCCGAAAAAAACACATCCAAACAGACCTCTTTTGCATTCTTAACTGAAGAGTGAAGTGCAGCTAGATTCATATCCCCCAGCAACCGCAACGCTTCACGCTTTTTCTGCTTTACATTGACAGGCAATTGTTTAAAGTTCTTTGCAATAGCTTCACTAGCTTCTTCCTTGAACAAAATTTCCGGGCAAATAACAAAATACCCCTCTTTGTCAGAAACAGAACAAAGAAATTGAACAAAAGCAAAAAATTGCATACGCACAGAATCAGGGCTCACTACATTCCCGCGCATCTCGTCTTGACTGAGCAGTGCGCATCTGTAAAAAAAAATCTAGGAGATACATATATGTGTCGTATATGCTACGTCATCCATGTGTGACGTGACTTTCACCCAAGACCTGCAAAAATATTTTCCCACAGGAATTTCGCTATGCAGGATAGCTGGTACTCAGAGTTTTGCAGAGAGCCTTTGTAATAATTGTGCCCCCATTTTCACCCTTGTCAGTTCAAGGAGCAAGAGGCACGTAGGAACACAATTACCTATTATAATCTGTATGATCCTGAATGGACCAGGGCTCCTGTGCCATTCGCAGGGCTGCGTACAGCTTGTGAGATTGAGTATCGTGACAGGAAATCGGCACTTCACAAAAAATACTTTCACTTGAACTTCAACTCCATGCAGCCCTCAATGCTTGCTTTTCATTGGTTGGCAGTTAGGGGACCTTGAAGGCTCATCGACTGCCACTAAACTTGTAAACACGGGACATTATATAATTTGCTCGCTATTTGGGCTTTGTTCTGTGAGTTTATGCAGCTTTTCACAAATGTGGATGCAGTGAATATGCACAGATCTGTTCTGTGAAGCATTGGCTGAGTGACGGCCCAGGTCAACCCTGTTCAACCCAGAACTTCTGGCATATTGTTTTGTGGGTATAACTTTGGCTACCCTCCTGACATTTCAGCTTTTGACACAAAGTATGCATAACCATGGCCTATCACAAACTGCAATGCTGTAATTGATCATCACATACTTCTGTTGTGCTGCAAATGTCAAATTCTCACTATATGGGAGCAATGTTTCGAACCTACTTAATGCAGAGCTATGATACACATTTGAGGACTAAGAGTAAGTTTGCTCTGCATGGTGACTTCCAGAGACAGGGACACACTTGTGGGGAAAGGCATGTTGCGTACATACCTTCCAAGCCTTTGATTTTCCAGAAAATCAGATTTTTGACCGAACTTTCTGATTGCACGATCACTGCCCTTAATGTTCCGATAAGGGGCTTCTGCCTGCAAAGAATGGCTTTTGCAAAACCGGCATTGAGGAGTCAGCAGCCACATCTTAATTGCCAGCATCTCCATCAGAAGCCCCACTACCACCATTGGCATCATTGGCTAAGCAGGAAATCAATCAAAGCAGACTTTAGCTGAGCGAGAGTAGGTGTGGCTGGCCGCACACACAGTTGGTGTACTGCGTTTCTTGTAGGCAGCGGTGCACAGCTAATGCAGCCACAGTAGATATCGATGCTTTGCTGGCTTCGCTTTGGATCTGAGCTAAGGGCAGCTGCTCGGTGCACTTCTCGTTAAAGGGTTTTTCCAAATGTCACGCCATCTCATCCTCCTGCATTGAGCTCAGCCGCATGCCTCATCTTACCAAGCTGCTATTTGCACAACAATGGCGTGATTGCTCTTCTTTCAGAACCATCACAGCCAACAACGGTTGCAGACGACATTACGTGTAAAAGGGCTAGTAATGGTTTTGCATTAGACTTACAGCACTTCGATGGTGCTGAGAGAAAACTGTAGTGATGGGCACGCAGATCAGTTTTACTTTAGCTATGCAGACATAGCGAGAACACTCGGTGACGGCCTGTAGATATCTCGGCGTACACCTTTAGACATGTATTGCACGCTTGCTGCTGCATGTGTGTATGCTCAGGATGTTTATATTAGGACTCATCGGACACTGCCTGAAAGTGGCAGCCCCCCCTCCCCTTTCGGACATTGAAACATCAAACATGGCCTCTTCATCACCCCCTGTTGGGCAGTATTCCCATTTTTGGTCTTAGCACATACGTATAAAGGAAGCTGGGGGCCCACTAGCAGCGCAGTTGAGCCTTTGGAACAATGTGAACATTTGTGCTAGAGGCATCAATGGCTTAGTTCTCATATCAGGGTAGTACAGACGTCTTCAGACTCGCGGTGCTGTCTAAGTGGCTGGTTCACTCGTTTTTTGGAGACACATTCACGGTAGGCAGAAGGCATGGCTTTTCAAGCACAGTGACCATTGTGGCTCCCAGCTTTGTTTGTAAACAAATCAGGGAGTTCAATTTGTTTGTTTGGGTGCATACGTTGCAAAGCAGCATGCATGTTTTCTTCCCTTGCCCCTGAGCCCTGCAAGGTCAAAGAGCAGGTGTAGCAGCAACTTCAAACTAAACCTTAATAAACAAATTTGATCACTAAATTTCACATTTCTCAATGCATGTCATGTTCTACATGAACTGTATCACAGCGGTAGCGAGATTGCCTGACATTAAAGTGTTTTCAGCTGTTTTTCACAGCTGCCTTTTCATGCATCCTGGGAAACATGTTCTGCTAGCCTGTGAATATTGAGGTTGCTTCTGAACGTTCAGAGGACTTGACATTAGGGAATGAGTCTGTTATGCCTGTGGAATAGTTTTTAATTCAAATTTTGCCCTTGGGGTCGAATTCACAAGCATGTCTCGACTTCACACTACCTCAGCTCTATAAAGTGAAGAAAACAGTCTTCTCTACTCAAGGTTCAGTTGAGAATCTTGAATGCTCTTCAGCATTTCCTATGACTTCGTATCCTCTAGAAATATCCCTCCACTCTAGGCAGCACACATGGCATACAGGGACAAGACAAAGGCCGAAATTTGGCCTGGAAAGTACATGCCACTACGTGTAACCTGGTCATTTTCTAATGTCAAGTCCTTCTGAACAACATCAACAAGCTGCCTCAAGAGTCGCAGCCTAATAGGTCACGGCAGCCGCTTTTTGATGGCGACGAAAAGTAAGGCACCCGTTTGCTATGCAACATCAGTGCACATTAAAGAACCCCAGGTGATTGAAATTTCTGGAGCACTCCACTACAGCGTCTTTCATAGCATGAGTTGCTTTACTGCATAAAAAAAAGTTCCAGCCTAGTAAAACTGCTCTGTTGTGGCCGATGAAAGACACGAGCGCAGGCAGCCGGGAATGGAAGTGAGTTTTATTCACCTACGCCTCGGCCTATACAGCCCTTGTTTTGAGCAATATCAGATGTCAGTTTAGGCGCATGCGCAAGACAAAGGCTATATAAGCAAAGGCATTCGTGAATAAAACTCACGTTCCTGGCTTCCTGCGTTTGTGTATATCTTTGGCCACAACAGAACAAAAATATGTTTTGCTAACTGCATGAGAAGGCAGCTGTGAAAAATGGCTGAAAACAATTCACGTCTGGCAACATTTTCTGTCATTGACATAAAGCTTGTGTAGAACAGGATTTAGGCATTGAGAACTGCTAGAATTGCTGTGAAATCTAGTGACCTAGTTGCGTGTTTGCCCTCGGAGTGCTCGGCGGTGAGCGTTGAGCACATGTAAGGTGCAAAGAAGCATGTTGCAGCGCATGCACCCCAGCCAACAAATTTGACTTTCCAGAATGAAATGCTGCTTGTTTCCAAGCAAGCTAGGAGCTCTAATTGTAAATGTACTTGACTGCGAATATCCCTGAGCCACTCTGAAGACAGAATTGACCCCCCCTCCCCACACCACCGTGCATCTAAAGACATTATGCACCGAGGCAATGAGCAAGCCATCGATGTGTGCAGCACAGGTGTTCCATGGCACAACTGCACCTCCGGTAACTCCCTCTTCCTATTTACAATATGCCATTCCCTACAATTGCACCACTGTTCACAGTGGTTAACAGAAACCCCTGCACATGCTTTGTTTGCTGTTTGCCGTCAAATGCTTGCTGCAATTTGGCACTCGGCACGCTCTGAAATGTTGCTGAGGCATCCGGTGGCAACTTGAAATATGCCTATACCACAGCAGTATAATGCGGTGATCAACTACAGCATTAAAGGCTGCACCTGACAACAGCTATCCATGCTCATCATCAGCTGCATGGACTTCGGGAGACTTGTCTTGGTCGTACTTGAAACGATGTTTTAGTATTTTCGAGTCAGATTAAGGTTCCCACAGAGCCAATGCTTCTAAGAGTGGGTCTGTGAATCTTATTGTATCCGCTTTAATGAAAGGCTTTGTATGCAGTAGAATGAAGTCCGCACAGCGTGTGAACGTTACAATGCCTCATGTTTGCAAGTGGAGGTCGAAGTGGCCCTATATTAGTGTCATTGCCACTTTGAAATTCATGATAAAACTTTAGTTTTCTCCTGCACTCGAGGAGCGATTAAAGTAAAACTTCATTTCTAAAAAAAATGCCTCAAGGATCGCTGGGAGTAAAGGTTTCAGTCAAGGTCTCCATGCATTCTTTCCGCATGGTATTTCTCAAGAAGACTTTGTTGGAAGGAACGCTCGGAGGCCGTCATGAATTCTAACCAAGCCTTGAGTAGAGGAACAGCTGTTTCTTTGACTCTGGAGCAGAGGCAGAAGGTTGAGTCGAGGTGCATCTTCATATGATCGTATATATAGGATTGCATAATCTTTCAGGTTTGGTTTTATTCTTTAGCCGTGTATGCTGAGCCATATGCAAGAGGGCACACTTCTACTTCTCGAAGGCCGTTTAAATCTCCAGTTTTACACTGCTCTCTTGACTTTGTAGTTATTGTAGCTTTTCATGAAGCGGTGTTCAAATGTCGTTGATCGATAGGTGAAGAAAAGAAGCCAACAGTCGACGAGGCCAAGGAAAGCACTGGTGATTGTGCTTTGTGTTTTTTTTTTAATTTTTACTTTGGTAATCACGCAAATTAGTAATGTAATCTGCTTAGGGGAAAGATAAACACAAAGAGAAGGAAAAACGGGCTGATGGTGGGGACCGAACTCACGACCTCTGAATATCGCGTCCAGTGCTCTTCCAACTGAGCTACATCGGCCGCTGTTTCACCTGCTACTTTCTTGGGTATTAATGTTGTCTCTATACGAACCTTGAGAGTGTCCACCAGCGCCGCCCTCAACCATAGCGGTGGACGTGGAACGTCCTGTGTTACCGCCAGCGTCACGTAGAACGAGATCAATAGCGAGGGCGAAAGCTGTGCTAGAACCCTCTTTTGCTACCTATGGCTTCAAGACTGCCAGAACTGAGACCCCCATAGGCTACAAGCAGATAAATGAAGGGGAGATGAGGGTACTCGTCTTTTTTTTTTTAATTTTTACTTCTGTAATTACACAAATTAGTAATGTAATCTGTTTAGGGGAAAGATAAACACAAAGTAGAAGGAAAAACAACGTGACGATGGTGGGCACCAAACCCACAAAGTACAATCCCCAGTGCTTTCCTTGGCCTCGCCAACTGTTTACTTCTTTTCTTCATGTATTATAACGAGTACCCTCATTTCTCCTTCATTTATCTGCTTGTAGCCTACGGGGGTCTCGGTTCTCGCAGTCTTGAAGCCACAGGTAGCATAAGAGGGTTCTAGCACAGCTTTCGCCCTCGCTCTTGATCACGTTCTATGTGACGCTGGCAGTAACATAGGACGTTCCACGTCGACCGCTATGGTTGAGGGCGGCGCTGGTGAACACTCTCAAGGTTCGTATAGAGACAACATTAATACTGTGAGCACTGTGTGGCGCTTCATCTTCCACACGGCTGAACGTGCTGCTTCATCTTCATCCTGCTCCCTCTTGTAGATACCCATCGTCATCGCGGAGTGTGTTTGGCTGCAGTGTGCGACCAAGGCTTCAGGTCTGCAATAAAGCCTGATCCCCTAAGTCCGACCTTCGCGTTACCTTACACGTGGTGGAGGTGCGCCTTGATTTCCCCGCTGCTTCGTCACCTGCATCCACCTGGAGCTTCGTTCTGGCCGCCGTTTGACCCCGACCACCATCGTCATGACTCAAGAGGGCCACTCCGCTACTTCGGCTTCTACCAACTCGACTCCAGCTCCCCTTGCCACTTGGACTGTCAGCAGCCGTCAGCGCGACCCGCAGATGTTCGCCGGTCTCCGAGGCGACGACGCTGATGACTGGCTCGACAGCTGCGACCGGGTCAGTGCTTTCAACCGGTGGGACGATTCGCTTAAACTAATTAATGTGTCCTTTTATTTGACGGATGTGGCCAAAACGTGGTTCCTAAATCATGAATCGACGATTCCGGACTGGGCTACCTTTAAACAAAAGTTACGGCAGATTTTCTGCGCTCCTACTATTCGGACGGAGTCCGCCAAGAAGAAGCTAGAAGCCCGACTTCAGCGGCCCAATGAGACCTACACCTCTTATATAGAAGATGTACTTTCACTTTGTCGGCGCATCAATGACACAATGCCAGAGGCCGAGCGGGTTCGGCACGTCCTTAAATGTATTGGGCCACTCGCCTACAACGCCCTGGCCGTGCAGAACCCTACCACAATCGATGCCATCATATCCACTTGTCAACGCCTTGACGAACTACAGTCAATACGCCTGCAGCCTGATCCCACTTCGTTTGGTTTCACTGCCAACGCTGGCCTCCGTGCACTTATTCGCGAATTCATTCGTGAAGAGCTCTCGGCTCAAGGTAATTTGTGCCGCCCTGCATCTGAGCCACATCCTTCAAGTGCCGGCCTGCGTAGCATTGTCAAAGAAGAGCTGGCCTCAATGACCTATTCACCCCCAACATCGGTCGCTCCTACCATCTGTCAGGTACCAACGTACGCACAGGTCACGACCTTACCGCCTGCAGTTGGAGCGCCTACGCCACCGGCGCCTACCACTGCTCATGTCGCTGCATTGGCACCACCTGCCGCGGCGCCGACATACTACCCCAACTGGCGCCCAGCCCGCCCTGTTTGTTATTACTGCGGGTACCGAGGCCATAATTCCCGCTTCTGTCGTCGCAGGCTCCAGAATGAACGCCGCGGCTACGACACATTTGAAGCAGACTACCCTCCTCGCTTTTCCGGCTCTAACCCCCGTTCATTCCCTGATTATCCGCAACGTTCATCACCCCCGCCAGAAAGCCCCGCTCCGCCTGCTGGTTACAGGCCTTCAAGACGCCATTCTTCTTCGCCTTTTCGCCGCTCAACCTCGCCTCTCCGTCAAGCTTCTCTGACGACCCCCCGCCTATCGGAAAACTGACCACTGCAGTTTTAGGAGGGAAAACTGCACTCTTCGGCCATCCCAAAAATCCTCCGGAACGTCCCTGGAACATTATTTTAGTGTGGGTTGAAGGTTTATCTGTTGAGGCTTTGGTTGACACGGGCGCCGCTGTTTCTGTGATACACACTGACTTGTGCTCCCGCTTAAGAAAAGTGAAAACGCCTTATGATGGACCCGAACTCCGTGGAGCTAATGGGGCAATAATTCGGCCTTTTGCTAAGTGTACTGTGCGAGTTTTTGTTGATGGTGTCCGCCACCACGTACAATTTGCCGTGGTGTCACCGTGCGCTCACCCCATTATTTTAGGCTGGGATTTTCTGTCTGCCGCATCAGCCAGCATTTCGTGTCGCGACAGGGTCATCTACATGAACGAGAGCGATCCGTCTTCTGAACATCCCGTGCCCCGTCCTCGCCTGCTTGCCGCTACTAGCTCAGTGTTGCCCCCTGGATGCGATCAACTTGTCGCGCTTACTTCTACTGACATTGATAACGGAGATGTGCTAATCGTGCCTTCTGATCGCCATCTGACCCGTGGAATCGCGCTACCACCAAGTCTTGTTCGCTTTGAGCATGGCACAGCGCTTGTCGCTGCTTCGAACACTTCTCCAGAGCCCATTGTGCTGACTAAAGGGACATGTTTTCCTTGTGCCCTGGACATTCACCCGGTGTCCCTCACCACCCTTACCGCCCCCTCTTCCTCACAAGCAGCTTCTTCCGATGCCTCTCTCTGTGTTCTCTTTGGCACCATCAATCCTGACCTTCCTGCGACTCACCGTCAAGCTTTGCAGGAATTACTTCGAAAACACCAAGCCTCCTTTGATGCCACTTCTCCGACCTTGGGCCGAACGTCTTCTGCACAGCACCGCATTATTACAGAAGGTACTTCTATTGTTAGCCGCCGCCCTTACCGTGTTTCCTTATCAGAACGCAAAATCATAGAAGATAATGTGAATGATATGATCCGACGAGACATTATTCGGCCCTCAGCTAGCCCCTGGTCATCTCCGGTTGTCTTGGTCAAAAAAAAGGATGGGTCCGTGCGTTTTTGCGTTGATTACCGCGCACTTAACAAAGTCACTCGCAAAGATGTTTACCCTATGCCACGAATTGACGACTCGCTCGACTGTCTTCAGGGCGCCGAATATTTCTCCACTTTGGATTTGCGTTCCGGTTACTGGCAGATACCGATGCACGAAGCCGACAAAGAAAAAACCGCATTCGCTACTCCCGATGGGCTTTACGAATTCAATGTCATGCCTTTTGGACTTTCTAATGCCCCCGCTACGTTTGAGCGAATGATTGACACTGTTCTTAGAGGACTTAAGTGGAAAACATGCTTGTGCTACCTGGACGACATAGTTATCTTCTCTGCGACTTTTTCTGATCATTTATGCCGCCTTGATCAAGTATTACCGTGCCTGGCATCCGCCGGTCTCCAGCTGAACACAAAAAAGTGTAATTTCGCCAAGAAAGAAATCAAGATCCTGGGCCACCTCGTCAGCCGCGATGGCATTCGACCCGACCCTGACAAGCTTGCTGCAGTTTTGAACTTTGCACGCCCTCAGCGGACTAAGGAACTACGCAGTTTCCTTGGCCTGTCTTCGTACTTTCGCCGTTTCATTCGCAATTTCGCTACCATTGCTGCACCGCTCCACCGCCTCCTTACCGACAGTACTACTTTCAATTGGTCCGAAGAATGCGAAAAAGCTTTCCAAGCCCTAAAGAATGCCCTCACTTCGGACCCTGTTCTCGCTCACTTCGACGACACTGCTGCTACCATTCTCCACACCGATGCCAGCGGCCTCGGTTTCGGCGCCGTACTTCTGCAACGTGACACCGCTTCTCGGGAAAAAGTAATTGCGTTTGCCAATCGAACTTTAACACCAGCGGAACGCAACTACACTATCACAGAGCAAGAGTGCCTCGCCGTCGTTTGGGCAGTTCAGAAATTTCGCCCCTACCTCTACGGCCGCCATTTCACGATCGTTACCGATCACCACGCTCTGTGCTGGTTATCAACCCTCAAAAATTTGACTGGACGCCTGGGCCGTTGGATTCTGCGTTTGCAGGAATACCACTTTGATGTCATATTCAAATCAGGTCGCAAACATCGAGATGCCGATGCTCTTTCCCGCTGCCCGCTCCCAGAGTCTCCACCTAGTGCTTCTTCGCGCCTTCCTGCGTGCACCCTCGGCGTCGCAATGTCGTCCAGAGCTCCAAACATCCCCTGTGCTACTCCTGCCGCTGCTCCAGATCGCTACGCCATTATTTCACACCAGCAAGCCGATCCCTACTGTCTTTCCCTAATCAACCTTCTCACCGGTGCTTCTCACCCTCCTACCGCTAGGATGCGCAGACAACTCCAAAATTTCAAACTTGACAACGGCGTGCTGTCCCGTTATATTTATTGCTCTGAAGGCACCCGTTGGGTCCCCGTTATTCCGAGAGCGCTTCGCACCCGTATCCTGGCGGCTTTCCACGATGATGCTACAGCCGGTCACTTAGGCTTTCATAAAACTTACCACCGCGTGAAAACCCGTTTCTTCTGGCCAGGCCTCGCCTCAAGTGTGGCAAAATACGTCGCCTCTTGTCTGCCATGTCAGAGCCGCAAACGGCCCACTTCTCCTCCTGCTGGCCTACTACAGCTGCTACCTTGCCCAGCTACTCCTTTTGCCGTTGTTGGCATAGACTTATACGGGCCACTTCCATTGTCCGCACGAGGTAATCGCTGGATCATCACCGCCGTCGACCACCTAACACGCTACGCTGAGACCGCTGCCCTGCCTAATGGCTCAGCACATGAGGTCGCGACCTTCTTTTTGGAATCGCTCGTACTGCGCCATGGGGCCCCTCAAGTGCTTCTCAGCGATCGTGGTCGGACATTTCTGTCGACGATTGTAGCCGAAGTTATTGAGGCCTCAACCACACATCACAAATGGACCTCCAGCTATCACCCGCAGACCAATGGGTTGACTGAGCGGTTCCACCGCACGCTTTCTGACATGTTGTCTATGTACGTCGACCAGGACCACCGAAACTGGGACGTAATACTTCCTTTTGTTACGTTCGCCTACAATACGGCTGTACAGCGGACCACAGGTTACACCCCGTTTTTCCTCGTTTACGGCCGTTCTCCTGCTACCTTTCTTGACGGCTCTTTCCTTTCTACACATGCCAGTTCCTCACCCTCTCTTCCTGACCAGTTCCTTTCCCGAGTGGCCAAATCTCGCCGGCTTGCTCGCGTCAACACGGAAGCCAGCCAGGAAGACCGCAAGTGCCGCTATGATGCAACCCATCGCCAAGTTTCGTTCCGTCCCGGCGACGAGGTGTTACTTTGGACCCCATTACGCACTCCTGGCCTTTCTGACAAGTTACAGCACCGTTACATTGGTCCTTACACAGTTATTGCAAAAACCTCCCCGGTCAACTACCGCGTCTCCCCTGTTCACCCTCCTCCGGACAGTCGTTACCGTGGCACGGAAGTTGTCCACGTTTCACGTATGAAACCTTTTATTCGGCGCAATCCTGCGGACTAACTGCGGCCAGGCTGGCCGCTTTAACAGCGCGGGCGAAATAGTGTGAGCACTGTGTGGCGCTTCATCTTCCACACGGCTGAACGTGCTGCTTCATCTTCATCCTGCTCCCTCTTGTAGATACCCATCGTCATCGCGGAGTGTGTTTGGCTGCAGTGTGCGACCAAGGCTTCAGGTCTGCAATAAAGCCTGATCCCCCAAGTCCGACCTTCGCGTTACCTTACAATACCTAAGAAAGTAGCAGGTGGAACAGCGACCGATGTAGCTCAGTTGGAAGAGCACCGGACGCGATATTCGGAGGTCGTGAGTACGGTCCCCACCATCGGCATGTTGTTTTTCCTTCTACTTTGTGTTTATCTTTCCCCTAAACAGATTACATTACTAATTTGTGTGATTACCGAAGCAAAAATTAAAAAAAAAATACAAAGTACAATCCGCAGTGCTTTCGTTGGCCTCGCCGACTGTTGGCTTCTTTTCTTCATGTATTATAACGAATACCCTCATTTCCCCTTCATTTATCTGATTGATCGATAGGATATGGTTCGAAGGCCCTTGAAATATCTGTTGGACTGAGGTATTAGATTTTGTGGGGGTCTGATGCTGAACAGTCTGTATGCTCGTGTCAGTTCCTCAGATTTCTGTGGTTCAGAATCGAAACTTTTTGAATTGAATTGTTGTCAAATAATAGTATAGCACCTTCTTGTCCCTCTCACAAAATGTTTGGAAAGACGAGCTGAATTTTTGGATCTGGGATATAGTCCTGCTTTGTTTTGCATTTTGCAGACGTCGCACAGAGAAATCCTGTATCCAAGCCCGAATCCAACAGGTCAAGAGCAGCAGAACAAGGGAACCTATATCCAAGCTCCAACTTGGTGAACCGAAACCAGATGTTTTGTGACCGCGGTGTGTCAGCCATGCTGAGACATGGCATGAATAAAGCCAATCCAGGTGACCACATGTGTCTTTTCCAAGCATGCATGCTTTACACATGAGGCATATCTCATGGAGGGCATCATTTCTGGAAACCATTTTGTCACAACTGCAGCAAACACTGATTGAGGCCTTGCACAAGGCCTAAAGCTGGGATATTAGTGTTATGCGCAACACAAACATGAGGAGTGGTGTAGGAGCCTTGCAACCATGCAGAGTATCACTATAGCATGGTAGCATTCCTATGTCAATGTATCTCGTCCTCTAAGATCACACTGCTGTTTTGCATCTTTTGAGTCCTGAGTCTCGAACAATCCTCACGCTGTGTGCGGGTCGGTAACCACGCACAGATTTTTGAATGCCGTACCTTTTGAAACGAAAGCTTGTCTACGCGTATCAGACTGCAGCTTCGCGTGGCTCCACATAGCCTAGTTCTGCGCATGCGTGTGACGTCATAGCCAAGGCCAGCTGTGCAGCCTCCTCGCCAAGCTCTGCCAGCATTGCCTAGCAACGCTTAAGAGGTGTGCGACTCCTCCTCATAAAAAAAAATTTGTCTCCACCGTGAATCTAACCTCCATCCCTTGGATCCCCAGCCAAGCGCTTTACCACTGTGCCACCTCCAGATCGTCAAACGCTGTTCATAATTCCGCTTGTCTACCGTGATCCAGTGGCTTGGCGTCACATTTGAATGTATCAAATACTAAAATATAGTTAAGTCAGTCAATTAGGGTGCGGCCGAGATGTATCAAATACATGTCAATTAAATCAGTCAAGCTGACTTCACACTACCTGAAGTCGAGCTAAAAAAAGGGCATAGGAAGGGATTGGGCGTGCAATTTGAAAGTACCAAAGACCAAAATAGTCAAGTCAGTCAATTAGGGTGATGTCAAGAATGTGGCACGCAACCGGAAGTAGAGCCGGAAAGGGGCATAGGAGGGGGTTGGCACGCAATTTTAAAGTACCAAAGACTAAAATGGCTAAACAAGAAGTGAATTAAGCAACCAACAGCAGCATTCGTGCTTTCATATTACTCCAATGCAGATTCTGCACTGCTCTAATTTTTTACACACCTGTCATGCAACAGTACTATAATACATATTTTCAAAACATATTGATGCAAATACAAGAATTGTAATGCAGACTGAAGAGTCTCCAAACATAAATTGTGTGACATTACACTCCTGCTACATATTAAGGTTTGCACTTGATCGACGATGTCAAATACATGACAAGAAAGCGCAACTTCCCAATTCAACCTGCGAAGGGGACGGGCACATCAGGTGGTGATAAACTGATTAAATTTTGGCATGCAGCAGACCTCAAGGAGCAGAAGAAAATAGGACATGAAACATCTGGCCCACAGACCAGTCGCAGCTCTTAACATACAGCTCTGCATATATACGCGTTTAGTTTTGTGATGGGATTACGCAGTCATGCATGTCATGTATGTCGTACACTTCACGTAGGCTGTACGGCCACGTTGGGGGTACGTTCACCTAGGCTGTACGTTCACCTAGGCTGTACGTTCACGTTTGTGTACGCAGCAATAATTGCGTGCAGCAGTCTTGTACAAATCTCGTACAATTTTTCCAATTTCAATAGCAGTGCACAATATTTAGAACATTATTTTCATGATCAATCCCTGTATATATACGCTGTGGTAGCGCGTTCATTCCCTTGAGCTTACATGTTAGGTAATTACAAGCGATAATTGATGTACCTGTTTCTGAAATCTGAAAGGGACCCTGCAACGCGATAGTGCAAGGTCAAAATACCATCTACAGGAATGTAACAAGCTTGCTCTAGGATACGTTTACGTGGCCGCCCGCTAAACTATTTATCAAAATCTGCCTATCAGCAGCTATTTACTTAAGGTTTTGAATATTTAAAATTATCATTGATAGATGTTATATCGGCGCCGCTACTCCGCTGGCAGCATATGACGCTAAAACATGCACTATGAAACGCAATATTTCACCAGCTATCTCAGTATGTGGGAACAAATAAATGCGCTCTAAGGCAACGAAAAAAATAGCCAACATCTGACAAATAACGATATTCTGAGATGTACCTGCGAAATAAAAGCCGATGCGTTATAATTGTGGAGGACATTGCTTATCTCTCGCGCAACGTATCTAGACAAGGTCGGTGCACGACAGCGCATGAGAAAAGAGTACAGTGCGAAACAGCAAATTAAGGCTAGATCGGGATGTTGGTTATATGGGTTCTATGGCGCATAAGCAACTGCGGCTATTATGCGCGGAACGCACGGTTAGTGAACAGGTGGCTAGAGTAATGTTGCTCACATTTAGTTTAAACCGTTGGCTTCCTTCAGAAATTTGGAAACAAGGGAAAAAACAAGTGCTTCGCCCCGCCGGGGTAGCCGAGTGGTTACGGCGCTCGAATACTGTTCGTTCCCAAGGATGCGGGAACGAATCCCGAAGTCGGCGGCGGCTTTTCACTTTTCGATGGAGGCAAAAAGCAAGGGGCCCGTGTGCTTTGCAATATCAGTGCACGTTAAAGAAAGTGCACGTGGTCGAAATTTCCAGAGTCCTCCACTACGGCGTTTCGCATAGCCTGAGTCGCTTTGCGACGTTAATCCCCACAAAACTCGACTGCTTCTTCACCTAACAGCGATGCAGGATGAAATGGCATGTGTTCTTTGTAATATACAGTACAATATTTTTCTCTGCTCCTCGACTTGTGAGCATTAGATTAAAATATGATTTACTGTTCGCTGATGTCCACACATATCACATACAGGTTTGTCTTTTTTCGTTAGTAGGAAGTTATGTGTGTTGTCTGTGTGACCTATGCGTACGCGATATAAAATTATCTCAATGAATCGTTTCTATTTTGACATGATTGCCATTCTCGTAATATGACCAGCGTGGAGCGAAGCTTTCATTCCCTGCTTCACTTTCCCAAGCAGCCTGTCATTTAGCTCGTAATTTATTTCGGGCTAACTTCATGCAATCTCTGTAAGGCATGTTGATTCGTTTTATTTGCAAATTTTTCGCACTTGCCGCACATATATCTGTTCGTTCATTACCACTAATCTCAGTATGACTGGATACCCAGCAGAATTTTACAGTTTGTTTTCGTGTCGCGACCCTTACTATGTAGTGTTTAATGTTTCCTATCAGTGGTTAAACAGCATTTTTCGAATTTATTGCAGTGATGACGCTTAATGGATCTGTGTAAATGATGCTGTTTTTTATGTTCTCACCCAATATTTTCTCCACGCAACACAAACAGCGTAGCGTTGTGCACTGAGGCAGGCGTATTATTTTCTTGTCGTATTGCACTACCAACATAGCCCATAGTTTTTGAGCCATCTGTGTAAAATGCAATATGATTTTTATATTTTTTCTTTTAATGCTAAGTATGCCTCTATTATATGCTCATGCGGTGTGTGTATTTTCTGCAATTGCGCTAGTGTGTGGTCAAAGACTTCTGGAAAAGTGCACCATGGTGGGAGTGGTTTATTTCTTGGGGCAATACTTGGCATTTCGCTAATGTCTAAATCCTGGAACATTTGTTCGAAGCGCATGAGAAGCGGCTTAATCACCCGGGACTTGTTGATTGTCCTATATCGACATTTTGTGGCTATTGAATCACAGAGATGCTTTGGCTGAGAACGAGATTTAAGGGTGTATGCATATGTTAGCGCAGATCGTCTATCCTTTAATGCAGGTTCATTTGTTTCTACATAAAGGCTGGCTATTCGGGATGTTCTATGTGTAGCAGATACTAGCCGTAAACCAAGATAGTGTATGGGGTCTAGTCGTTTTAAATATGATGTCCTATCTGAACCATATACCATACATCCGTATTCTAACTTGGAACGCACCACGGGACGGTAGATCTGCAGAAGGTATGCTTGGTCAGACCCGCACCGTTTCCGTGAGGGTACCTTTAGGACGCTGAGTGATTGAGCAGCTTTCACTTTCAGGTTGGTTATGTCGGGAAGAAACATAAGTATTTTGTCGATTGTGATACTCAAAAATATATGCTCATATTTCACTTGTAGAGTCGTCTGGTTGTCACCCGTTAATAATTAAGGGGATTATTAACGATCCACCCTTACGGTGCGCACAATCCCAAACACCCTTAGAGTGAGTGGGGACAGCTGTTCCGGTCGCAAAGGAGATGCCCTCGACCTGCGTGGAAAGCTCAGCCGGAATTCAACTACCTTGTAGTGACAGAAGGGGGTGGCCGTTTGGTGCCCAGCTGTCGCCGGTTCAAACCAGAGTAAGGATTGGAGTCAGAAGTAACAAACAAAACACAATTGATGCACAGTAAGAGACGTTACAAAGGAATACACAAAATCACTTGAAATGCACAGACGAGAGGTTCACAGAATACAAACGCTATGCATGGAGTTACAGAATGATGCAATAACACAGAGGCCTTACAACACAGATGAAACACGAGAGAGTCACATAAACAAACACCAAATTGTTCACCGGGCACTGTCGCAGTCCGACGCCTCGAGAGTCACGATGTGGCCGCCATGCAAGACGAGCGCCGCTCCCTCGCAGGTCCGTGGTCTTTCCAGCAGCGGGTGACCCCCAGAGAGTCCAGCCAAAGCACCAGCGAACACGTCGCACTGACTGACTGACTGACTACACAAGCGGCGCGGTCTCTTCAAATAGGGCGCGCCGCGTCTGTCTGTTAAAACGTGCCAAAGCTAGCGCGCACACACACTTAGCTTCGCTGGTTAGAGCGCTCCCTTCTCCTTCCGTCGAGCCGCGCGTCGTCATTGGTTAGGTCCCATAGAAGGTTCTCGAAAGGTCTGGCATATTCCAGACCGATGAACCGCCGTCATCCTCGGGTAATTGAAAAGAGGGTGACGGCAACGCGTACAAAACTACGCGCTCTCTCGCGCGGGGAAGGAGGCTTTTCTCTCCATGCTGCGTCGCACGGGCCTCGCGCTGTGCCGGCTTGATAAAAATGTGCGCCGATGTCGTGGCACTGGTTGAGGTATAGCGTGTGAAGCCTCGTCTCAAAAAAAAAATAAAACGGCCACTGTTTTTCCAGAGAAAACTTAAATCTATTGCTGTCTGCCCAGAGAGAGAGAAACACTTTATTTGCTCGAGCTAAATACGTCGTCTGCTTAGACGCCGTCGAAGGGAGTGGTTCCGTCTTCATGGGACCCATATGCATCCCTGGCCGCCTGGCCCCTGGAATCAGGACGAGCTGGTCTTCTACGGCGGGGCTGGTTAGCAAGGTCTCCCATCGCTCGGTAAGGGAGGATGAGGAATGGGGTGGTGGGGTAGTGGGGCAGGTAAGAGGTGGGAGGATTTCTTTGATGAAGTTGCATACTCCAATGACATGTTGGAGCGTGCCTAGCTCAGTCTTGCAGAAATCACATTCCTTCTGGTAACTTTCCGGGTACATCTTGTGTTGAAGGTAATGGTGCGGGAAGGATCCTGCTTGTATCTGCCTGTAGATCGCTTGCTGTTCTCTGGTAAGCAATTTGTGAGGGTCGGGGTAACGTCGCCTCTCCGTCTTGTAATAGTTCGTAATTTCCTTATAACTAGTAATGGACTGTGGCTCACCTTCCTCTGCCCGGTGTTCCATCTCTCGGGCGAACTGGTGGGCAAGCTCGTTGCCCTCCAACCCACAGTGAGCCGGTGTTCATATCAACTCAACTTTCCTTTCAGGAAAGTCGCGTTTACTTTTGAGAATTCTTAGTGCCGCAAGAGACACCCATCCCTTTCTGTAATTGTTATACGCCTTTTGCGAGTCGGTGACAATTCTTCCCACTTTGGGCTGCGCGAGTGCAAGCACTATCGCGGCCTCTTCTGCCACCTCTGGAAAAGACCTCTCAATAGAGGCGCAGGTTACGAGCATACCATCATCATCATCATCAGCCCGATTATACCCACTGCAGGGCGAAGGCCTCTCCCATATTTCTCCACTTAACCCGGTTCTGTGCTAGCTGCATCCACTTGACCCCTGCGCACTTCTTAATCTCATCCGCCCACCTAACTTTCTGCCGCCCCCTGCTACGCTTTCCTTCCTTTGGAATCCAGTTTGTTACCCTCAGCGACCATCGGTTATCCTCTCTTCGCACTACATGTCCTGCCCATGTCCATTTCTTCTTCTTAATTTCTACTAGAATGTCGGTAACTTGAGTTATTTCTCTGACCCACTCTGCACGCTTTCTATCTCTTAATGTTACCCCTACCATTTTTCGTTCCATAGCCCTCTGGGTTGTCCTCAACTTAAGTAGAACTCTGTTGGTTAGCCTCCATGTTTCAGCCCCATAGGTGAGTACAGGCAAGATGCAACTGTTGTATACTTTCCTCTTGAGCGATACCGGTAAGCTGCTAGTCATAATCTGCGAGTGCTTGCCAAATGCGCTCCATCCCAATCGTATTCTTCTTGTTATTTCCTTTTCGTGGTCCGGATCTGCGGTTACTACCTGTCCTAAGTAGACATATTCGCCTACTACTTCCAGTATTTCGCTACCTAATGTAAACTGCTGTTCCTTCCCGAGGCTGTTGAACATTACCTTAGTCTTCTGCATATTGACTTTCAAGCCTACCTTCCTACTTTTCCTGTCTAGGTCATCAATCATTATTTGCAGTTCATCCCCCGAGTTGCTTAGCAAGGCAATGTCATCAGCAAATCGCAGATTACTGTGGTATTCTCCATCTACCCTTATCCCTAACTGCTCCCAGTCCAAGTCTCTGAATACTTCCTCTAAACAAGCTGTGAATAGTATTGGGGAGATTGTGTCTCCTTGCCTAACGCCTTTCTTTATGGGAATTTTGTTACTTTCTTTATG
The DNA here is from genome assembly GCF_055883805.1 of Amblyomma maculatum. NCBI lineage: Eukaryota > Metazoa > Arthropoda > Arachnida > Ixodida > Ixodidae > Amblyomma > Amblyomma maculatum. The sequence continues at coordinate 120,028,036 of NC_139349.1, forward strand.
GAGAACTATGGTTGCTGTGCAGCCACTATATATATCTTCCAGCACTTTCACGTACGGCTCGTCTACCCCCTGATTTCGCAATGCCTGCATCACCGCCGAGGTTTCAACTGAGTCAAATGCTTTTTCGTAATCAATGAATGCTATGTATAAGGGCTGGTTATATTCCGAGCATTTTTCTATCACCTGATTGACGGTATGGATATGATCGATAGTAGAGTACCGTTTCCGAAACCCTGCTTGATCCTTTGCTTGATTGCAGTCTAAGGTTGTCCTGATTCTATTACCGATTACCTTAGTAAATACCTTATACGTAACAGACAGTAAGCTGATTGGTCTGTAATTTTGTAAGGTCCTTAGAGTCCCCTTTCTTGTGAATGAGGATAATGTTTGCATTCTTCCATGGTTCCGGTACCGTCGATGACACCAGGCACTGCGTATACAGGGTGGCCAGTTTTTCTAGCACGATATCCCCCCCCGTCCTTCAGCAAATTCGTAGTTATCTGATCCTCTCCAGCTGATTTCCCCCTTTTCATAGTTTCTAGTGCTTTCTTGACCTCGTCCTTCGTCACTGGTGGAACGTCTGACTGTTTTTCCCTACCGCCAATCTCATTACAGTCCTGACTACTTTGGCTACTGTAAAGATCTGTATAGAACTCCTCGGCTACTTTGACTATCTTTTCCATATTAGTGATGACGCTGCCCGCCTTGTCCCTTATCGCATACACCTGGTTTTTGCCTATGCCCAATTTCTTCTTTACCGCTTTAACGCTTCCCCCGTTCTTTACAGCATGCTCACTTTTCTCCATGTTATACTTCCTTATATCGGCCACCTTGCGCTTATTGATTAGCGTTGATATCTCGGCCAATTCGATCTGGTGTGTTTGATTGGAAGCTTTCATACTCTGGCGTTTCTTAATCAAATCTTTGGTCTCCTTAGACAGCTTGCCGGTATCCTCTCTAACTATCCTACCGCCTACTTCTACCGCGCACTCAGTAATGATATCTCTGAAATTATTGTTCCTTCCCTTTAGGGTAATATGGCCATCCTCAGTTACAGCTGAAAACCTATTCTGTAGCGAGATCCTGAACTCTTCTGCCCTCCCCCTCACCGCTAATTCGTTGATGGGTTTCTTTCTTACTAATTCGGGACCTCACCATCCTGTGGTCACTGCATCGCGCTTTCCCGATTACCTCTACGTCTTGCATAATGGCGAGGGTTGAACACATTATGAAGTCGATTTCAGTTTTAGTCTCTCCGTTAGGACTTTTCCATGTCCATTTCCGGTTCTTGCGTTTGCTGAAGAAGGTATTCATGATTCGTAAGTTATTGCGCTCTGCAATACGAGCATATTCCGCGTCGTAACTGCCAGCGTGGCTTTCGATGAAAACATGGGTAACGAAGCGTCTGTGAAGAGAGTGGCACCCTGTTCCTCTTCTATTTTCTCCAGTTGTATCCGGCAAGGCCGCTATGCGAGCCGTTCTTCGGCCGTCGTTACGACCCGGCCTCATGTTTCGAGGCAGCGGCTTACTGACAATTTTATGTGCCCACAACCTGGGTAACGGTCCCGTTTCATTCCGGTCTGCCTCTTGCCAGCCCAACTTGGCAAGAACGCGACGTCCCGCCGAAGTTTGACTGAGCCGGACGCTTTGATTAGACAGATGAGCTTCTATTAACTCTTCAACGTCGTTGTGCTTGGCCATGCCGAGAAGCTTCTCGGTCCAAGAATACGTCGGTATGCCCAGCGCCATCTTGGTTGCCTTGCATATCATGATGTTCAACTGGTCCCTGTCTTTCTTGAGTAACTTCAGGTACGGCGCCGTGTAAACGATGCGCGACGTCACGAAGGCCTGGACGAGCGTCAGTGCATCGTCCTCCTTGAATCCTCTTTTTCTGTTCGTTACTCTTCTGATCATGGGCGCAATTTGTTCCGTTGAAACCTTGATCTTGGCGAGCGACGCCCCCGCCTTGCCGTTGTTCTGGAAGATGACACCCAGAATACGTGCTTGCGTGGTTGGTGTTATGTTCGCAGGTAGCTAGTTTATTTAGTGTCAGTTGTAGTTGTCTCTCACAGGTGGATATGCTGGAGGAAGTGGATGCTATTAGCAGGACATTATGGACTTTGGAATTACTGTAGCTAACGAGTTCATTTTCACTATAAAGAGAGTTATGCTTAGAATGCACCCCTGCGGCAAGCCGCTTTCCTGCGTAAAAGTCAGGGAAAATGTTGTGCTAAAACGGACTTGGAATGGGCGGTTACATAGGAAGTCGTTCAGGCAGCTCAGCGTCCTGCCACGGATACCTAAATCTGCTAGGTCGCAGAGGATACCAAACTCCCACGTGGCGTCATAGGCTTTCTCCAGATCGAAGACGACCAGAATGCAGTACTGCCTTTGGCTGAACGCCTCCCGGATTGTGTTTTCAAGACAGACAAGGTGGTCGGTTGTTAATGATGCCGTTTTGAAGCCGCATTAATGTATGTCCAGGAGTTGCCGGGATTAAAAAAAAAGTTTACTCTTATGTTTATAATGCTTTCAAGGGTTTTTTGCAATGCAGTTGGTTAGAGCATTGGTCTGTAAGTGCTAGGACATGTGAGAGGTTTACCTGATTTCAGGAAGTGTACTATTATGGCTGATTTCTAAGTTTCTGGTACCTTGCCAGTCGTCAGTCTTTTATATAAAAAGTTCAGAAATGCTTCTACGACGGGTTGTGTGAGAAATGATTGAGGATTTGATAGTGTCCATCATCAGGTCCCGCTGCTGTTGTTTTCGCCAGAAGATAAGACTCTGTTTAATTCATGTGTTGTTATAAGCTCATCGCTGTCATCATTTCTACCTGTTCAAAGAGTAAGCTTTTGTTTTTCTGCTATTGTTCTATGCTTTTGAAATGTGCGAGTACATTTGGATGACCTTGAAACGTTGGCAAAGTGCTCGCTAAAATGTTGGCTTGTTCGTCTAATATTGTTTGTGTTCCGGGTGGTGTGAGCATAGAATATGTGTAAGACGTAAAAACTGCAGTAAATTTTCGTTCCTGTTCCCTCATCTCTTTGCAGGGCAATGCTGTTTATAGAGGACACATTCTTTTGCCACGAAGTTTTCTCCGCGTTTCTCCGCTCGTACCGCGATTTGGCTCTAGCTTTATTTAATCTAGTCAGGTCCGATATCTGCGGAGGATGCCCCACGCTTTATTTTGTTATTTTTTGCCTAGTTTACATGCCTCCGTCCACCATACTTTGTTTTTTTTTCCTGTTGTGACGTTTGCGGGATGGCTACTAAAGTTGCTGAAATTATGCACGTGGTAAACCTTTCATTTATTTCTTCTACGGTCAAATCTTCAGAATATATTTTTTCGAATGCTGCGTTTGTTTTAAAAACCGACAACCAATCGGCGAGGTGAAGTTTCCAGCGCCGTGGCCTCGACTGAATAATGGGTGTGGCGGATAATAGCTTTAAAATGACGGGTAAATGATCGCTCCACCTGGGGTCTTCTAAAACATCCCAATTAAAATAATTGAATATGTATGGTGACGCTAAAGCAAGATCAACGCAGCTCATGCTGGCCGAGCTGGAACAGCAATATGTCGGCTTTCCTGCGTTAGACATAAGTTGTTTGATAAAATAAAATTCTCTATTATTTGTCCTCTCGCGTCTGTTCGATCGCTACCGCTAACGGAAGAGTGCCCGTTAAAATCCTCAACTACCACGTATGGCTCTGGAAATTGTTCAATAAGGTCTTCTAAGTCACAGACTGCAATTTTGAAGTTTGGCGGTAGGTATAATGAACAAACTCTGATATTTTTGTGGCTGACTATGTTGACTGCCACTGCCTCTAGGTGTATGTTCAATGCTATTATCCTCACAGGGACGTCGCTTGATGTTATGCTTCCGACGCCACCTGAGGGTCGGCTGGCCTGTCGGTCTCGTCGGAAGGTTTTCTATTTTTTCAGCATATTTGTGTTTGGTGGACCAAGGTTTGGTTTTTGAATGCATAAAGCTACAGGTGCTGTTAATTTAAGTATATCTGTTATATCTGTATAATTTCTAAGCAAGCCTCTACAGTTCAAATATATTATGTGAGTCATAGTGGCATGCTGGGGGCCGATTACTTGTTTTCTGCTGGGGTTACTCTTGGTTTTCCCCTCTTTCTAGCAAGTGTCGTCACCCATGCAACACCGACGTGGTGAGGGTGCAGTCCATCGCCGCGTTGGAGGCGCTGGACGTCTGTGGTTAGCCCATGGATGGGAGGCTTTTTTGCCTCCTCTTGCTGGGGGAACATTGGGGGCTACCAGTTCAGCGGCTGGCAGTCCCTCATTCGAAGCTGCCTCTAGGGGGGTCGAGTTGGATGGCACTATCATTGTCTTATATGTGGCCTTGGTAGATGCCTGATTGCACTGTAGAGCTTCGCCCCTGTGCCCTAGATTGCATAGTCTGCTTTAGCTCTGAGCACAAAAAGGTTAATCTTTGCTATCCGTTTTCTTGCTTCAGCGAATGATATATTTTCTTTTGTCTTTATTGTGATGATTTGTGTTTTTTTTTCAGGTTGAGCAAAACCTAGAGTATGAAGGATATTCTCCCTAGCAGCTGGCACAGCGAGGATTCTTTGGTGGCGCATTTTGCGCAAGCTTTGCTCCCGCGGCAGCTTTGCGATCCGTGACTGTATCGCTGGCAGTTAAATCATCTTCTGGGTTTGGCCTGTAAGCACGTTCTTCGACTTGCAGGTATCTTATTGGATTTCTTCTGGAACGAAGCTTGAACTGAAAGTTAATATCAAGTGTTTAGTAGGGATCTCTTTGTCCTTTATGATGGGAATATACCTTCAATATTTATGACATTTTGATCAGCGAGTCCATCCAGCATCTCTTTCTCGGCGATGCGGAGAAATTCAGGGTCTGAAATGACGCCAAGAGTAGTGTTAGGGATCTATGGGCCGCTATGGTCACTGGTAAATCTCCAATGGAGTGAATGTTTGTAAGCTTTCTATGTTCAGCTTCATCCGCGATTTCGAGGAGCAGGTCTCCGCTGGTTAATTTCCTCAGTTTGTACTTCGGGCCTGAACTGTTGGTCAAATATTTTGAAACTAAAAATGGGGACAAGGTGCGGGATGGTTTTTTGTCAACTTCAGAGTGTATAAGCTGGTACTTTGTAAAGCTTTTCTTTGTTTTGTAGAAGCATTTAACAATTCCTTCGGTCCGCCTTTTATTTCCAAGACTATCTTGATGTTCAGCAGAGGAAGCCATAACACTAAGTTTGTTGTTCGGCCAGGGTGGCGGCCACCCACCTCGGAGCACAACGAGGGGACGTGACAGGAACTTGCAAGGCAGTCCTGCCAACGCCAGCCGTACACCCCGAATATAACCGAATATTTATAACGCAGGGTGGTTAGCCACACAGGGTTATCCCTCGCCGCCTATAAGTAAGAAGGGACTAAGAAGGTAGGAGAAGACAGGCGAGTTGCAAGAAAAACGATAGGAAAGTGAAAGATAAAGGGGAGAACAGGAGAAGGAGACTGCCGATTCCCACCAGGTAGGTGAGCCCGGAGGCGCCATCTATGGGAAGCGTGGGCCAAAGGGCCTCTAGCTGCCTAGGGGCCTTAAAGGTCCAAACATTCTTTATCGGCTTAACCACCAGGATTTCCTTTTCCCCAGACATGGCGATGCCACACGCGGCTAAGTGTGGGTGCTCGGAGAAAGTTGTGTCGCATAGTACACCCAACCATCTTCTTTAAAAGATGCCCCTTGCGGGATAGAAAATTATGAATATGAGTGCCCACCCAAGGAGTCGGTGCAGTGTAACTGCGAATTGAATAGCGGCACGTCAGCGACTCGTATACAGGGCGGATCAGGCAACAAACTTTGGTGCTGATGTGACCAGAACCTTAAGTGTTTGCTAGTGCGCAAATGTACCAAGCATTTTTGTTTAAAACGCTTGCCAACGTCCTACTAATCCTACATTGTGGAAGCAAGAAGGTGTAGGTAATACACACAATATTCGCAACTTTCGTATATGCTCTAAGTGGCAAGCCTTTCCCTGTGATAACCTGTTTCTTCCAATAGAGTTTGGCTATTTAGGCATTTAACTCATTCTTACAGCAGCTAGTTTCGCTTTCCCTCCTTTTTCATGTTCACAAAGCATCCATATTTGCATATGTGCTTATTAGTTGTCTAAGCTCTCACCGTATGTATTTGCACAGAGTCGAGAAGAGCATAAACGATTCTGGGTATTCAATGAGATGTTGCGGACAAGTTCAATAACCTCACTGCGAGCTTTTTATATTGCGTATAGCTTATCAAGAAGGCCGATGACCAAGGTTCTTACTGAGTGCTTGCTCTTTATACTTTTTCATCGGGAACCTTATGAAGAGTTTCTTGTCACTAGTATTTTAGAGTATGTTAAGCGCATCTACATTTAATCTTCTACAAGAACATTGTTTTTTAGACTGCATACATTAAAGTTCCCATTAAGGAATGGTTTCACATTCAAGCCGACGTTTGTGCTATGGCTGGTGATCTCCGCTTGAGTTACACACCAGAGACTATTGACGACTGCTTCATCAGTGCCGTGATGCTGTGTTTTTGGAACATATTGCAGTGAACGTTAAAGGACACCGAAATCACGCAATACAATATTCGGTTTTGTCTCGTTGCAAGAACTGTGACTTTCAATATGATTTGTTTGTGTTGATGGGGCTATTAGTTTATGGAAAAGGCGAAATTTGGACCGTCAAGCAGAACCACTGCGATCATCGAAGTCTTACTTCCTAAAGCACTGTGCTTTGGTGCCGAGAGTTATTCTGCCCTGGAAGAGCCGCCTATTTGGATAGAACAGCTGTATGCTTGTGTGTACATATATGACTTTTGAAATTTGTTGTGGTGGGCTATACAGCTGTATAGCCGTTCCTACTATGTAGTCCAGTAATTTGAAGCATGTGCTAATTTAATTTTTTTTCCATACAATAATCAAAATAAACAGCCGCAGTGCAATAGGCATGTCGCTGGACATGAAAGCTGCGGGATGCAGATTCGATTCCCAGTAAGGACGACATTGTTTTGAATGTTCATTTTCGTCCTTTTATTTAGTTACACTGTTTTGTATATGAACATTTCCGACCTACCGCCTACAACCTCTATATCCTACAAGTAAACTATCATGTCCAATAAGCAGGTATTAGTAGTACAAATCAAAGTTCCTTATGTGGTGGAAATTCGTTTCCCCAATATAATAGTAGGTGGCAAGGCAACGGCGTTAAAGCGAACATGAGATGTGGATGTGGACGGCCGCATTTCCAATAAACCTCCACAGTTCTCGCGAAACAATTCTTTCTATTGCACGCGCAGTGGAAAGATGTACCAAAAGCTGGAACAGCGGCAACCGATCCAAACTGTCAGTCTCGGCGCCGACCTCAAAAATAACATCCTTGATATAGGCCTAGGCAATCTCCGGCCAACTACTGGAATTTGCGCATTCTATAAAGTGAGTCATGCCTAATATTGGCCAAAACATGCTGCCATTGTCCACTGCTGCGCCAGAGGTTGTCAAGGTTGACAGCGCCACAAGACCCCTGCTATGTGAGGCCTGCTTACTTGCTTCAGCTTACTGCAGATGGGGGACTCGCTTTGATAAAATCGGAATTGACTTTCTTGGTTCATTCTCATAATTAAGGCCACTAATTGTTTATTATATAAGCGTCCAGATGCTTTTGAGGACCTGATTGATGATATAAGTTTGGTGAAGGGCAGTCGGGAAAACTGCAGTAGCGGGTGCACTACCTGTAGGTGGAGATAAAGCGAGCATGGGCCTCGGTGCGTGAACGGGTGTGTTCGCGAGAGGAAGAGCTGGAGCAGTCCTACAAAGAGACTCCAAAGCATGAGCGCCATGAGACGGAGGCCTGCTTGGTCAGGCCTGGAGGTAGGCCGACCCTAAAGGCTATGAGCGCGCACCTACAGCAGCGCCTTGATCAAGAGTCCCACAAACTGGCTGCCAAGCGCTATGCCTCCGAGGGGAAAGTGAAGTAACTAAGATGAATTAGATGTAGCTGGAGGCTGAGCGGGTATAGCACACGTGTAGGCTGGACGCTCTGGACCAGCGCCGCGAGGAGATGGCCCATCTGGCCAACGAGCTGCATACCCGCTTGTCCGAGGGCATTCAGAGTCACAGCCGGGAGGTGTGCGAGCTACTATGCAAAACGGGGGAGGCTGAGGTGGCCAAGCAGCGGCTTCGCCAGACACATCAGACATCTTCGGAGCAGCTGCAACGCGAGCTGGGCGACAAGAGGTCTAAGAACAATGACCTGAGTATAAAGAACTGTGTTGTGGTAAAAACCATGCTGGAATACGAATGCGAATCTGAAGCCGAAGCCAAGGAGCTGAGCACGGCGCTTGGCACACTCAAGACTAGGCATGCGAAGGAAATCCAGCATCTGGAGGAGAGGTTGTTCGCCGAGTCTGAGCGGGAGGAGCGGGAGCTCCTGGAGCACTTTTTAGCTGTAGTCAAGGTGAACGGTGGTTTGGCCAACTCGAAGTGGCTGGTGTGCTTGGAGCTGGATCACCGAGAATGGCTCGATCAGGAACAGCTGCAGCATGGTATAGCCGACCGCCTCGCACAGGAGAGAAATCGTTTTTTCGCCTGATGCAGAGCACCTGCAGACGCTTACCGCGACCAACACTCCACTGGACAAAGATGTGTCTGCCGAGCGCAGCATGGAAAAAATAAGGAGTAAATGTTGAATTATGCGGTTGAGGTTTTGGTTGTCACCCTCGTTATTGCAGGGAGAGTTTCATGCGCTCATATAGACCTAGCGCTCAATTAGTGTTACGGGATGAAAGAACCAGCTCTGATTATAAACAAGTCCAAGCTTACTCGTGAGCTACAGGAGCCCCCGAAAGCGGAAGGTGTAGACGTACAGACCAAGAGCAAGATCAAGACTACAGAGGGCAGAAATGGCGAGGGTGAGCAGGGGTACGAGACAGTGAAGATGGAGAGCAAGGCTGATGACTTCTCGTCGCGCAGGGAGAGCGAGAAGGAGGATGAGGACAAGCCCAAGGAGTCAAAGTTCGGGCCAGACATGGCGTCTACACTGACCGCAATAGAGATTGTGGATATGAGTGTCATCGTACAGATGAACGTCTTCAGCGCAACACGGTCAACTTCGACCAGGTAGTCAACAACACACGTCCTACTCATCAACTGCGTGACGGTAGAATTTGACGGCGCGCGCGTGGCAACGCCGTTACGGTGGCGGAACCCGCAGGCGCTGTAGGGCAAGCTGGACACCACCGACGTGAAATGGCGTCCTGCTTACAAAGTCTATGCTCATCTGCAGTTCATTGAGTGGCCGTTACCGTAGGACGGCATTACGTACACTACCATGTCCACCGGATGGCTTCCACGGATTAAGACAGGGATTTCATTCGGACATTGCCGGCCAGTGTGGTGTGTGTTATCATCCAATCTCGGTGCAGCCTGTGTTTGCGCGTATGTGCGGGTGCTCGGGCAAATTTGGCATCCCCGACCCTTCCCCCTTCCGGTAGAAAGATATTACGGCCCAGAGAAAGAGGGCGAGAGAGAACACTTTATTTCCACCCGTCAGAGAGTATGGATGATCGAGTGAGACGCAGCTGCCCCTTTCACCATCTATGTCCCTCCTAGATGTCGGCTGGAATCAGTTGGCTTCCGGCGGCGGCCTGGTCTTTACGGATGACTTGTTTTAGGATTTGTTCTTCCTGGCTGGGAAAGGTGCATTTCCATGACTCTCTGTTTCCGTCTATCCCGTTTAGCTCTAGGCAAACCCAGAGCATGTGATTTAGGCTAGCTATGCCTTCACAGTTATTGCATTTTGGAAGAACACCTCAGGATGCCATTTGTGTAGTATATACGGGTTTGGGAAGGTGCCCGTCTGCAGTTTTCGCCAGATTACTTCTTCCTTCTTTGTAAGAGGTCTATGGGGGAGGGTTCTCCTGGCCCTTCTGTAGTGTTCTGGAATTTCTGTGGATGTGGTTAAGTCTCGCTTTTTGGACAGGACCGAACATGAGGATTCGTGGCTCAGTGATATACCTCAGTAGCACAAATGGGGCTCTGAATTGTGGGCCCTTGTCGGCCCACAGCGAGCTGCCCACGTGGGCTCGAAGTTGGGAGCTTGCAGGAATTGCAACTTGGCTTTGGTTGGGACCGACATAGGCTGCTCCTGGTGCTGCCCATGGGGGACAGTCGCGGAAACCCTGGGGCTGCCCCAGTGAAGTCAATCAGGGGTGCGCACACAGAAACGACATGGGACTGAATTGAGCAGATGGAGGGCCGCTTAACAATGACCCACAGGAGGCTGACAGGGGCTGCCTGTGTAAAGAGGGGTGCCTACTCAAAGCCGACATAACACCTTCGTGGTTCATCTGAAGGGGATCTTCAGGGGGCTTGCAGGGGCTGTCTATAGAAATGAGGAGTCCATTAAAAGCCAACATGACACCCCTGTGTGCCACCTTAAACGGACCTCATGCGGGTGCTGGGGAGCCAGCCCGCACAAAGGAAGGTTGCCCTCAAACCCCACGTGCCACCCCAATTGGCCAAATTTTTCCCAGGCTGGCTGCCAACAAGGAATTTAGTTTAGCCGCCTACAAGGGTTTTTAATAACCTACGCAAAAACAACTAAATGCCTTTAGTCCCTACAGGGCAGTCACACTGGCCAAAATGCAGCCATATGCATGTATTCACACATGTTATGCAGCACTGTTTGCACAAAATCATTCTGTCCGAAAAATATTAATCTAGCAACTGAAAAAGTCACAAATAGCCCCAGTTGACTAAATACCTACTGTACAGAATGCTGTGCACAATTAATACCAGCTGTGCACAAGTCTCCAAGCACGACATAATGCCACAATGTATTTCCACTAGCGCTAGCCGGCAACAATGCATATCAGTCTAAACGCCAATTCTAGTTAGGCAGCCTTTCTCAAGTGGCCATATAGCAATATGATATAAAGCAGTTACTACCTGTAGGATGAAAGTTTAGTGTTTGTTAAAAGTTTGCACTACATGAACAAATTAATTGTGCGATTATAATAATGTACATATAAACTGCATGTTCATTTGAGGTAATGAGTCCTGCTTGTTAAGAAGAAATAAAAATAAGCGCTGGAAAAGGTGCAGTACACCAAGAGAAGCATATGTTCTAATATTTCGGTATGCTGGCTACAACTGCATAATGTATTCAAAAGTGAAAATCATTTCAGACAAACACAGTTTATTAAATTAACTAACAAGCTCCTACCAACGTCCACATCAAAGGGGCCACATGCATGCATTATGTGTTTTTCATTACGTTTTGTACGAATTTAGGGACCGATAAGTAGGCTTCTTTCCGTGGCACACTTGAGGTCCCAAACAGCTTCCAAGGCGGTAGTCCAAGCTAGGAACCGGTGAGTGGACTTCTTTCTGGGGCACAATTGAGGCCCCAAATGGCTTCCAAAGCGGTAGTTGAGTGATGGCACCTGCAAATATTCTGCACTGAGCAGCAACTGCAAGTACAAATACACAATGCAGCATCAGCATGGCTGTCACCACTCAACTTGATTTTTCATTGTAGTTCTTCAAGGCAGTGATCTTGCAGGAAATACTAAAAGTACTTTTTTGTGTGTAAGGACATGATGCAAAGAAATGCGTTGTGACATGGATCTTATTGTTAAGTGCACATTCCTGAATAAGAAACAAATTTCACTAATGCATCGTAACCAAAAATTCCCTTCACTTAAATGACAAAGTGTAGCTGCGACTAGCTCCATCTAAAGACTAACATCCTACTAGCAGCCGGTATTAGGTCTCAATGCCAATAAACAAAACGTTTCTACGCAAATAATGCAGATATGTTCCAGTTATTTCATGTGCACTGCATCACAACCTAGTAGCCTAATTCAAATGAAAGGAATGCTGCAGAGAAACATCAAACTAAGCAAGACAGATTATTCTGCGGGAGCACAACGATGTTTCTGCGCGGAAAGAAAAATGGAAACGTCCCGAAACTCTCCCACACTCAGAATACACACAAAAATGAACTTTAGTGATGCCATTTCGGTTATATTTTTGTAATAAAGGTCTCCAATCACTCAAGGATCCCTAACAAGGCTAGAAAAGTGGACAGAAATTGATGGCCTCGGTTTATTAAGTGCAGCTAGTCCCGCCTGCACTGGGACAATCTGACATGATACTGCACAGGTTCTGCTGCCTTTCTGCATAAGCCTTGCTGGATGGTCTTAATACATTAAAGGCCCCTTTTTCCAGAAAATCCAGTGTCGTCGTGAGCAAAAAAGCATGGTCATGGGTCCGGCAAGTGGTAGTTGGAGATAGGCTAGCAATAATGTATGGGTCGGCTGCCTGACTTAATGATACCGCATGATATGACAGAGAGAAGGGAAGCCGATATATGTAGCTGATTTTAGGTGTGACTGTGGGATTACTTCTAAGACCTTTGTTTCATGAGTCAGGCGACCTGCAAGTATATTCGTATGGCTGGTAAAGCATGGTTTCAATGTCAAAACAAAAGCCCGAGCCACTAAGCAACTCGCTGGCCTCTCATACTTGTTGGCTATAGCTGTTGGCTGGAAATGCACACATAGGCTTCACATAACCTTCATGAGCTTGCATAAGCAGCCTAACCATTTTTTTATTTTGAAAAATACTGCTTCGCATGCCTGCATCTTGCGCACTGCATGCGTGGTGCCCAGGGCTGGAAATTTAATTAATCATGTGAGAGGTTATCCAACAAACATACGGTACTTCTGTATTTTCAGCACATCTCGTAGCATATTTGCCTATTCACTGCGTAAAAACAGTGAAGAACACAAGCGCACATTACTGACAAAAACACAAATTCACCACACCTGCAGCTGGCACAACAAAGCAGGCAATTTGCAGAACTGAATTGAGAACAAAATCGCCAAACTTATAACCTAGCAAGCACAAACAGATCATGAATGTTGTCGAGCTTGCAGTTATGAACATGCTGTGCACATCAGCTATACGCAGCCCAGGTAGCACAAAGTGGGCTATGAAGGTGGGGCCCCGGTGGGTCCGATGTAGGCAATGCAGGACAGCCCCGGTGGGCTCAATGTGGGTGCTGCAAGAGGGGCCGACGTAGGCCTGAAGGGAGCTGTCGACAAAGCCCCGATGGGCCCCACTAGGGGCCGATGCAGGCAGCCCTTGCGGGGCTGCCCACAGTTTTCCCGCATTGCCAAAAGGGCACATCCTGCCAACTCCCCACAATGATCCTACTTTCGACAGATTCGGGCAGCCGCTCTGGATGAACATTTATTTTTCATTTCGGTTAGCCCCTCAGATAATGACATAGGACTGATACGGGTTCTATAACGCTAGCCGCACTTGGGCTTGCCCACATTATTCTCATAGGGGTCCGTAGCAGGTAATTGATGGGAAGCCCTAGTCCAAGTTTTCCCAAGCAATGTTTATGCAAATAATTAAGTAATTATTTTATACGTGTCTGCTCTTTCTAAACAGCTACAATATTAAATTTTACAATAATTCATAACATTAATCTAGCCTAAATGACTTCAGGTTAATTTTGTTCAGGCTATGGAGATGTATGTTCTGAACAGTAATATGTTCAGGCTATGGAGATGTGTGTTCTGAACAGTAATATTGTGCTGAGAGTTGCAGGCTGTCCACAGCAACCACATAAGGAGCAACAGTTAGCAATCAGTATGTTTTAATATTTTGTAGTGCAATTTGCATGAGCGCGAGAACAAAAGCCATGTAATAATCCTAACCGACTAGACATGGCAACATCTGTTATACAATTCATCTATAATAGTAATTTAGGGCAACATCTAACACAAATAAAGGTGGGAAAGAATGATTGCACAATTGCACTCACGCCTTTAGGACTTACAGCGGTTTTGTGTGGGCAGCCCCAATTGGGCTGGGTGTTGTTTTTGAACCTAAAGCCCACTTGCTTTTGCACGTGCCTTCAAATTCCCCACAAGGGACCAATTTTGGTAACATGCAGGCACGCCCGCCTTCCAGCCCCATTACAGCCGATGTGGGACCTAAAGCGGTTTAGCTAAGGCTGCCTCATTTGGGCTTCACAAGGGCTTGCCCAAATTGAGCTTATTCATATTTCACCTGCCCTCAAGTAACCTACAAGGGGCCGATTGGGGCAGCATGTGGGCATGTTCGTTTTTTTTTGCCCCACTACGGCCGATGTAGGTCCCACAAAGTTTTAGTGGGGGCGGTCTCATTTCGGTTCTATGAGGGCTTTCCCATAAACAGCCCACATTTAGGTTGGATTGCCCTTAAATATCCGACAATGGACCCTTGTGGTCTGGATGCAGGAATGTGCTCTGCATTAGCCCGAGCAATGCCGCTATGGAACCCATGCAGTAGGAACCGGGGCTAGCCCAAATGGGGCTTGCGCACTTTTGCCCCATCGGGGACCGATGCAGGTTTTATGATGGTTGCCCCAGTCCCACTTGCCTACATCGGACCTACTGGAGCCCCACATTCTGTGCTACCTGGGAGGGTTCAGCACTGTTCTATGACACCAGCCTTTGTCTCCATCACATATTCTGCGCTGGCTTTATTCCCTATGCGGCTTTCCTCACATCTAAGTGGCAGCTGTCCATTGCAATGAAAAAATAGTGCTCTTTGAGAAGTTGCATAAATTTCGAGCTCGAACGATGTCGACGATCGCAACCTTTCATCGTAGTCCCTTTACGTCGACTCTCCGAGTGCGTTTTTCTTTTTTTTTGTGTAGACATATAATCTCGCATTTTACTGCCTGTAATATATACATAGTGATGTTTATTCGCTTCACTGGTCGAGTTTGTATTCTTCCTCATTTTCGCATTTTGGGGTTTGAACTGTTGTCGTATTACTTATATGGATTCCGTTACGCGTGGTTTTACCTTGTGTTTTTTCTTGAAAGCAATTAAGTGCATAATATTAGCCTCGCTGAACCTTGCTGAGCCTTGCACGGGCTGACCGACCCTAATAAAGTGAATATTGTCTAACGCTGACTAAGGGCAGTTGGAAGAGATAAAAATCATCTATGCCTCCATGATTTGCTCGTGGCAGCTGTTCGACGAGCAATTTGTGAGGCCCACAGTGTACTAAGCCGAAGACGAACCTACGCGCTGTTAGCTGTGAAGTGTGCAGCTTAGCCCACTTATTTGGAGTAATGGATACAGCCAGGCTGCAAGTTGGAATGCCACTGACCCTTTCTTTGCTCGTGACATGGCACGAAAGCAGGCATTCTATATAACCTATTTATTGTTTGGTCCAAGCTTAACGACTTTGGAGCTCAGAGCTGAGCACTCTGTACGGGGAATTGTGGGTTAGTCACGGGCATACTACCTTCTACCCGCACGTAGCTGCTATAGGTCCGCGCAGGGCAACAGACGGACCGCCAGGAAGGGGGGTGTGCCCATGCTTTGCCACTGGGGAGCTTGGAGCTGAGCCCCGATGAATCCTACGCAGTATATTGTGGGCTAGATGCGGGCATACTAGCTGTTTTCCCGTGCAAATCTGCTTGGGGGTCCGCTCAGACCCGTATGTGGACAGGTGACAGAGGGGGTGCCCACACATCGCCGATTGCAATGCTCACGGCTAAGCCCTGGTATCTCCTGCGTGGGACCTCTGTGGGCTGCCCCTATGTCAAACGAATGGTATACGATTTGCTGGTGCACTCAAATAAAGCACAAATAGCACCAAGGTGTCGGCTACCGTTCACGAGCACTGCGAAACAGCCCTTTTATACTGCCGCACCGCAGCATCAACACGACAGCACAGCCCGAGATGGCATCAAGAGGAGCCGGAGCGGACGTTCGCAGTTTGGCTCATATGGGGCGCCACCATCAAACTAAGATGGCTGCACCCAGGCATTGAAACTAAAAAGGTCTATATCTAGATCAGCCCGACTGAAGAGTCTCGTGATGTCTTCAATGAACATGGCAACCCTTTCATTTGGCTACTACGATCTTCAGTGGAGGGCACGTTCGGCTTTCTCTTTCCTCCCATCGGTACAAATGTTGCCAACAACTCTCGGCGAAAAGCTTCCCAAGTGGAAAAAGAAGCTTTGTGATTCTCGTAACACGTTTTGGCCGAATACAGCAATGAGATGTAGACATTTTGAAACTTGCCCTCACCGTCCCCCTGGTTGAAGCCTGCCACACGGCCGAAACTGGCCAACGAGTCATCAACGTCCTCGAACCTATCATCACGAAACGAAGGGGGTGACCGGGGTGTGTGGAGGACAAACAGTGGCACCGCTCCAGTCTACTGGGGAGTATGGCTGCCTGAGTTAGACGTCATGACTCTTGGAGGTGCTCTCGGGCTGTAGGCCTCGCAGGCGACGACTCGTCTTGTGGACAGGAGTTGTAACCACGCACTCGGAACTGGCTTCAAAGATGCTTTCGAAGTCAGCGAACGCGGGGACGATATCCGGCACGGCGCCACCAAATATCACCGTCAAGAAGCCACAGCAGCCAGCGTAGGTTAGAAGGTAGGTTTAATCACAGTGACACGGCAAGACTGCCGGGAGCGAAATGACGACGAAGAACGATGGGGTCAATAGCATGGCTAAGACCTGGAAAATTGTCCGGTAATGCAGTCCGGCCGCATGACGGCGCCACAAGTGTGATTAGGAATGCAGCAATAACTTTAAATAGATATGTCACGTGTTCGTTATCTTTATGAATAACACCCTTAAATTCGATGTTTGGGTTTCGGGAACACTGTTCCGAAGACGCAATCCGGTCTTCAAGATTTAGAATGTTACGTTCTACTGCGAGACATTTTTCGCGATGCGCTTCGTTTTTTGTAGCAAGACATTCCTTTATTTTAGATTTCTGAATTCAGTTTAGTTCCTCAGTACTGCCGTGATGAATGTCTAGGCTCCGAAGTACCGTTGCAGCAGCTTTTCATGCAGTGCGCGGCGGCGTATCGGTGTCCAAATCCAGACTTGGTTTCCCATCTTGTACTCTGCGTCGCGTCCTAGCAAGTTGTATCGTCGGGCGTCAGTGTGTTTCTTGTCTTTAAGCGCAGCCGTGTAAGCCGTCGGGCTTCCTATGCAGCTGAAGGTAGGCGGCAACGTCCAGGTTCACCTCGTCGGTTATGTGCGGCAGCAATGCGTCGAGTGTCGTCATCGTGGTCTCCCTGCCATACACAATCTTGAACGGTGTCGTTCTGGTTGTCTCCTGGAAGTCCGTCCTATACGCGAAGATCACGTACGGGAAGTGGCATCCCAGGTCTTCTTTTCGGCGTCGACGTACATGGCGATCATGTCTGCGATTATTTTGTTGTGCGCTTCGTAAGCGCATTCGTCCGCGGATGTTAGGCAGTCGTCGTGCGGTGACTCGTTTGACTGTAGTTCAAGATAGTCTGCGTCAGCTCCGCCGTAACAGATGATACCCTGTCCTTGATGAGCACTTCACTGGCGCCGTGTCGCAGTAAAATGCTTTCAAACAACTTCGGGAGTTCTGATATGGTGCCATGAAGCAGGGCTTTTGCTTCGGCGTAATGCGCGATGTAGTTGGTGGGCCCAAATGATCCACTGGTTACCCGTACATGAAATCACAAAGGGGCCGAGCAGATCCATATCAAGTTTTTTTTAAATGGCATATTCCGGGGTTGTATGTTCTTGAGTAGCACAGCAAGTCTGATCGGGGGTGATACCGTCGCTGACATCAGGGCATGTTTTGAAGGAATGGGCAACGTCACAAGGCAACCGGGGCCAGTAGTACTTCTACTGGATTTGCTGCAACGTGCGCGAAAACCCTAAATGCCCAGCTGTGTGCTCATCGGGAAACGCTGGCAGAAATTCC
The DNA here is from genome assembly GCF_055883805.1 of Amblyomma maculatum. Taxonomy (NCBI): domain Eukaryota; kingdom Metazoa; phylum Arthropoda; class Arachnida; order Ixodida; family Ixodidae; genus Amblyomma; species Amblyomma maculatum. The sequence goes on from NC_139349.1 coordinate 120,045,855, forward strand.
TGCCGGAGGCTTTTAGACACAACAAGAAGCTGCGCGGTCCTGTTGGATGCGAATTTCGTAACGAGGACGTCATTTCTTAACGTGAACGACGACCAATGGCGCCTGAACACAGGAGGGGAGGTGATCTTGCCTTCCAGTTAATCGGCTAAGGTGTTTCATGTCAGGGTCTGATCGCTGCTGCTGTGCGAAACTGCTGACGCTTACAGGTTCCAAGAAGTCGTCGTCGTCGTTTTCTTTTGGGGGAGCGTCGACGGGTGCTCAGGATAAAGAGTCTGCTTCGGAATGCTTGAAGCCCGACTTGTAGCCCAGAGAAATATCAAATTCCTGATAGGCTCCGCGTGCAAGGCGGCCGTAGAGTGTTTCAAATTGGCGAGCCAGCAGAGCGCATGATGATCGCTTACCGCCTTGAATGGTCTGTCATATAGGTAAGGGATGATATATGGAAGGGATGATATAGGTAAGGGAGGATGTATCCCGGATGATCGCGAGGCACTCGTCGGTAATCGAGTAATTGGCTCCAGGTTTTGAAATGAACCTGCTGGTGTATGGCTGTTTCCGGTTCGCCACTTTTCTTGAACTAGAATGGCGCCTAAGCCGACACTGCTGACATCGGTGCGAATTTCAGTTACGTTGTTTTTATCAAAGTGGCCTAGGGCAGGAAGGGACTGTAGGCGACAATTAATGTCGTTGAAGGCTTGTGATTTCGGCGCTTCCTATTTAAAAGGGACGTCAGCCTTTGTAAGCTGAGTCATAGCTCGGCGATGCACGTAATGTTCATGACAAATCGCTGGTAGTAAGCGTATAGCCCAGGAATATGCGCGGTTGTTTGTCGGCGGGTTGCGGGAATTCTGCGATCATAATTGTTTTGAGCGGGCTTGCGCGAACTCCTTCCTTGCTCACAATATGACCAATGAACAGCAGATCCGAGTAGGCAAAGTAGAATTCTATGGCTTTCGTGTTAGCACTGATCATTTCAATAATCCAGCACTGTCTGAAGCTCTTTCAGATGTTATTCAAGCTTGAGTTGAAGACAGCGACGTCGTCTGTGTACACCAGACATATTTTCTACTTTAAGCAAGCCAACACGATTTCCATTACTTTCTGGAGCGTCGCTAGTTTAGCTCAGAGGCCGAAATGCGTTACTTTGAACACGAAGACGCCGTTTAACGTGATGAACGCGGTTTTCTCGTGGTCTCTTTCGTCGACCTTGGTTTGCCAGTACCTGCTCTGTAGATCCATCGACGAGAACTACTTAGCATTGCCGAGCCGATGCAGTGCGTCGTCGGCGCAGGGGAGCGGGTGGAAATCCTACTTTACTCTGCTGTAAAGCGGCAGTAACCAACGCAGAAGTGAAGTGTTTCGTCTTTCATCACCAGAACAACGGGAGCTGCCCATGGGCTATTTGATGGCCGAATGATGTCGTCACGAGGCATTTCATCTACTTGCTCCCGGATGGCTTGGCATTTTTGCGGCGATACGCGAAAGGGTTTTGGACAAAGAGGCCGGACATGTTCGTCTGTGATAATGCGGCGCTTTGTCAACAGCGTTTGTCGCAATTTCGACGCTGATGAAAAACCCTCCCGACAGCTTTCAAAAACAGTGCGAATCTTCGTTTGGCTCATCCGGGGTAGGGCAGGGTTGATATCGAAAGTCGCGAGCTGGCCTTGGTCAGTTTGTATATTAGTGAGTTCACTAGGAAAGGTGAGGACGCCTATGATGTCTCCTAACTCGTCGAGAAAGGTGACCATTGTTCGCTGTTGAGATGTCGGTTTTAAGTTGGTTACCGTCACTTTAGCTTGTCCATTCCGGAAATGGGCGATGCCTCTTGCGAAACCAAGTCCTCTATCAGTAATACTGGGTGTTCCCTCCGACGACACCTTAGGCAATGGCGATTGCTTCGATACCCAAAGAGACGATGATGCTTGATCGCGGTGTTACGGTCCATTCTGTCTCGAGGACGTTAAGAGCAACGGGATTCGTCGTAGTTGATATAGCAGGTATGGTTTTGTCCGTCGAGAGCTTGATAATCTTAGATCGGAGGTAGATGATCGCCCGATGTTTATTCAGGAAATCCGTGTCCAAAATTAATTTCGCGCGAGCATTGTTGTAGGACGACGACGCTCTCAGGGTAGGTACGCTCATTTTCTGTAACCATTGCGGTGCATCGCCCCGACGGAATAATAAGGTTACCACTAGGTAGGGATGAGAGGGCCATCCCACATGGTCGTCACTATCTTGAGCTGGGCGGCTACCTGTCCACTTATGATAGAATAATTAGCTCCGCTGTTAACGAAGGCAATAAATACGCGACCTTCTGTATCCACTTCAAGGTCACTTGCCGTGACCTTGAATGGTTGTCGACGGTAGTATGGTTACTGCCTCAGTGGACACTGAATCTGACTATTCTGTCATCACGATGATCATTGCTGTTTTTGCATTGTGCGTGAGCCTTGGCGTCTGATCTCGGATCCATCGTGTACTGAGGTCGCAGCCGGAGCACACAGTTTTCACTTGCTTGAAAGGCAGTCTCCGCTTAGAGCCTGGTGGCGTCGTCGTGGCTGCTATCGTCGTGTGTAGCGGCGGTGTCACATTGAAGTCTGGGCGCGTCGAGGGAGTTTTCATAAGGAGCGTCGGCGTAATAACGGCGTCGCCGTTTCTCGTTGTCGGCGGCGGATGATCTTCGTTAGTTAGCCGTGAAGCAACATCACCTCCAAAGGTTGCTACCTTTAGTTTCTCCTCCGGCTCTTGGGGACCCTAGTCGCACACTATCATCAACGTTGCGGCCTAGTGCAGCAATGAGGGTCATGTATGGGGATGGGACCTGAACGAACGGCTTGGGGGCGCATACCCACCACTACGCAGATAGCTTGTTTTATTTTTGGGGATCGTTGACCGGGGCGTGGTCGTGGGGCATCTAATGCAAATCTGCGGTGGCCGATTCGTCGGTACGGGCAGTGGCGCAGAATGTGGCCGGCCTCACCGCAGTAAAAGCATAGTGGGCGGTTGTTTGCAGTCCTCCAGGCGTCGCACTTGCGCAACGGGCGTTCATAAGCATGGCGGACGGGAGCGTAGGGGCGACGTTCCAGAACAGTCTTTCATGTTGAGGGGGCTCGTAAGGGCTTGTCGGGTGCAGGACGATGTAATGCAGCAGCATAGTTAATTCCTGCTTCTTGTGGCACTGATGTGGTTGGAGCCAATATTGGAAGATCACCGAGTGCCTGCTGGACTTCTCATGGACGACGTCAGCGAGCGAAGCTAATTGAGATTTCATGGGAGAGGGAAGGAGTCGCCGCAGATCTTCTCGGACATCTTCACGGATAAGCTCCCGCCAGACGTTGTCAACATTGGACGTAGCGTGCGAGCATACAGCGCAGACTTGAACTGGACGGCGATGTCATAAAGAGTCGCAATGTTTCAATGCTGGAGGCTCCCGTGACCAGCTCCTCAAAGGTTTTCGGCGGGTTTCCGCAAGGCAGGCAAAAAGAGACTTCTTATGCCTTGATTCAGAAAGCTCACCTTTCGTGGCGAAAGCAGCACTACAACAGCCAAAGCGAGACCAGGGGTTGCCGCAGCTCCGTTGTGAAGAGGCGTAGCTACGAGAAGAAAAGAAGTAGAAGAAATAGAGACGGCAATGAAGATGACGAAGAAGAAGAAGATAAAAAAGAAGACGAAGAACACTTGGTCACCCGCAGCTAATTCTTTCGCTCCACATTCGGTTCAGCATTGTTGAATCCTTGCCATTTTTTAATGTGAAAGCATTGCTTCGCCATGTTCACAGATTTATGTCAGCAGATCGCGTCCGGAAAACGTGTCCGCAAAATCGTGTCTGCAAAATCGTGTCTGCAGAAGTTGTAATTGAGAAGTGGTAGAGGTAATGAGCGATGTCGATCAATAGAGGGAGACGTAATATTGTGTCCGAACATAATTATACCAGAAAAGTAACTAGGTAAATAATCACAAGCAAAAATGTAAAAGTGTAGGCAAAAACTGTCTCATTAGCCATTGGCTGCGTTTCCATGTAGGCGAAACAAAGTGGCGTCCGTGTGCTGTGCGATGTCAGCGCACGGTAAAGATCCCCAGGTGGTCGAAATTACTCCGTAGCCCTCCACTACGGCTCCCCTTTCTCTCTTTCCACTTTCACTCCCACCTTCATTCCTTCCCTTACGGCCCGGTTCAGGTGTCCACAGAGCAAGTGTGACAGATACTGCGCCTTTCCCTTCCTATGAACCAATTAAAGCTTGGCGTCCTATTTGAATGTATCAAATACTAAAATAGGTAAATAATTTAGTCAAATAGGGTGATACCATCATCATCATCATGATCATCATCAGCCTGACTATACCCACTGCAGGGCAAAGGCCTCTCCCATATTTCTCCAGTTAACCCGGTTTTGTGCTAGCTGCATTCACTTGACCCCTGCGAACTTCTTAAACTCATCCGCCCACCTAACTTTCTGCCGCCCCCTGCTACGCTTTCCTTCCCTTGGAATCCAGTTTGTTAGCCTAAGCGACCATCGGTTATCCTCTCTTCGCACTACATGTCCTGCCCATGTCCATTTCTTCTTAATTTCCACTAGTATGCCGGTAACTTGAGTTATTTCGCTGACCCATTCTGCACGCTTCCTGTCTTTTAATGTTACCCCTACCATTTTTCGTTCCATAGCCCTCTGGGTTGTCCTCAACTTAAGTAGAACTCTCTTGGTTAGCCTCCACGTTTCAGCCCCATAGGTGAGTACAGGTAAGATGCAACTGTTGTATACTTTCCTCTTGAGCGATACCAGTAAGCTGCTAGTCATAACCTGCGAGCGCTCGCCAAATGCGCTCCATCCCAATCTTATTCTTCTTGTTATTTCCTTTTTATGGTCCGGATCTGCGGTTACTACCTGTCCTACTACTTCCCTTCGCATACTACTTCCAGTACTTCGCTACCTAATGTAAAATGCTGTTCCTTACCGAGGCGGTTGAACATTACCTTAGTCTTCTGCATATTGATTTTCAAGGCTACCTTTCAACTTTTCCTGTCTAGGTCATTAATCATTATTTGCAGTTCATTCCCCGAGTTGCTTAGCAAGGCAATGTCATCAGCAAATCGCAGATTACTGAGGTATTCTCCACCTACCCTTATCCCTTACTGCTCCCATTCCAAGTCTCTGAATACTTCCTCTAACCAAGCTGTGAATAGTACTGGGGAGATTGTGTCTCCTTGCCTAACACCTTTCTTTATGGAAATTGTGTTACTTTCTTTATGCAGAACTATGGTTGCTGTGCAGCCACTATATATATCTTTCCGCACTTTCACGTACGGCTCGTCTACCCCCTGATTTCGCAATGCCTGCATCACCGCCGAGGTTTCAACTGAGTCAAATGCTTTTTCGTAATCAATGAATGCTATGTATAAGGGCTGGTTATATTCTGAGCATTTTTCTATCACCTGATTGATGGTATGAATATGATGGATAGTAGGGTACCCTTTCGAAACCCTGCTTTATCCTTTGCTTGATTGCAATCTAAGGTTGTCCTTATTATATTAGCGATTGCCTTAGTAAATACCTTATACGTAACAGACAGTAAGCTGACGGGTCTGTAATTTTTAAGGTTCTTAGAGTCCCCTTTCTTATGAATTAGGGTAATGTTTGCATTCTTCTATGGTTCCGGTACCGTCGATGACACCAGGCACTGTGTATACCGTGTGGCCAGTTCTTCTAGCACGATATCCCCCTCCTTCAGCAAATCTGTAGTTATCTGATCCTCTCCAGCTGATTTCCCCCTTTTTATAGTTTCTAGGGCATTCTTGACCTCGTCCTTCGTCACTGGTGGAACGTCTGACTGTTTTTTCTCTACCGCCAACCTTATTACGGTCCTGACTACTTTGACTACTGTAGAGACCTGTATAGAACTTATCTTGAACTTATCTGATTATATCGTCTATATTCGTTTATGACGTTGCCCGCTTTGTCCCTTTTCGCATACATCTGGTTTTTGCCTATGCCCAATTTCTTCCGTACCGCTTTAAGGCTTCCCCCGTTCTTCACAGCATGCTCAATTTTCTCCATATTATACTTCTTTATATCGGCCACCTTGCGCTTATTGATTAGCTTTGATATCTCGGCCAATTCAATCTGGTCTGTTGGATTGGAAGCTTTCATACTCTGGCGTTTCTTAATCAAATCATTCGTCTCCTTAGACAGCTTACCGGTATCCTCTCTAACTATCCTACCGCCTACTTCTACCGCGCACTCAGTAATGATATCTCTGAAACTATTGTTCCTTGCTTCTAGGGTAATATCTCTGTCCTCGGTTAGAGCTGAATACCTATTCTGTAGCGAGATCCTGAACTCTTCTGCCCTCCCCCTCACCGCTAATTCGTTGATGGGTTTCTTTCTTACTAATCTGTTGCGTTCCTTCTTCTGATTTAGGCTAATTCGGGACCTTACCATTCTGCGGTCACTGCATCGCACTTTCCCGATTACCGCTACATCCTGCATAATGGCGGGGGTTGAACACATTATGAAGTCGATTTCATTTTTAGTATCCCCGTTAGGAATTTTCCATGTCCATTTCCGGTTCTTCAGTTTGCTGAAGAAGGTATTCATGATTCGTAAGTTATTGCGCTCTGCAAACTCAACTAGTAACTCCCCCCTGCTATTCCTAGAACCAATGCCATAGTCACCTACTGCCTTGTCTCCTGCCTGCTTTTTCCCTACCTTGGCATTGAAGTCGCCCATTAGTACACTCTACTGCGTCTTTACTTTTCGCATTGCCGATTCTACATCTTCGTAGAAGCTTTCAACTGCCTGGTCATCATAACTATATGTAGGTGCATAGGCCTGTACAACCTTCAGTTTACACCTCTTATTAAGCCTAATTACGTTGCCTGCCACCCTCTCATTAATACTATAGAATTCATTCATATTACCCGCTATATACTTATTGGCAAGGAAACCTACTCCTAGTTGCCCCTCTGGTAAACCTCGATAACACAGTACATGCCCACCTTTCAGTACAGTATACGCCTCATTCGGCCTCATTCGGCCTCCTAACCTCACTAAGCCCTATGACATCCCACGTCATACCCTCTAGTTCCTCTAACAGTGTTGTGTAGAAAAGCGCGAGAAAAAAAAACGACAGGCACGAAGGAAGACAAGACGAGCGCTGCTTCTAGCTTCACTAGATAGGGTTCTAGCATTAAAGGTTGCCAGGGTCAGTTTCCAATGGCGGCCTGTCCAGCGGAGCCAAGCATTCTTAGCACCCCCTGCTGCGTCACGGGTCTGACCGCCGCCGTGGTCAGTTCCGCAGCAGCTGGTGACTGAGGGCCGGGGTTTTGTGGAGCTTATCATGAGAGGTTGCGGCCAATTACTGCACCAGGGTGGCCAACTCCTGTTCTGGGGAGGGAATGCGTTGCCGGAGGTGTTCACCGGCATCAGCTCGCACCCCAAACCTGTTTATGCAATTCCATCGACACAGGGATTTTTTTTTTTTTTTAATCCGGTGAATTTTTTATTCTTAGGCAAAATTCGAAGGTGAGTGGGTTCATTATGCGAGTCATAAGTGGGTTTGTTACACGAGTAAATAGTCTAAATTTACTGTAATGCAAATGGTTTTTGCCAGCTTTTCAAAGCAATTCAATAATTTGAACATCGGACAATTCGAACTGTTCCCGGTTCTGCGAAGTTCGAATTAACGAGCTTTTACTGTTATTACAAAACGAAAATACCTCAACAACACAGTGGTAACTGTCCTTTTGAAGTATATTTTAGAGTACATCACCTTCACCGAAAAAAAGGCCTACTTAAAAGAAATCTGCTCGTTGTATACCTATAAGTAAAAGCGAAAAGATGCGAGGCAAGCACAATAAATAAGCAGCAGCACCAGGCGAATGTTCCGATTCTCAACTGATAAGCTGCTCAGAATAGCTCTGATTGCTGAGCAGTAAGCCATGAGAACAAGATGGTTAAACGAAGTTGGAGTTATGGCTGCAAGAGTGCAAAGCCTGGCCTTTTTGCTTACAGATAACATTAGGAACAGGACCAGCTGAGGTTTCTAGAAGATAATGGCCTCAATGACCTACTCTATCTTGCTGAAAGCCTCATATTGTGCCACCTGGCAACCGTTCGAAAAAGAAAAAGAATATAGGCGACAGATACAGCCATGCTAGTGGTCATAGTTCACATACAGTGTGCAGCCTGTCTATTCAAAATGTGGTACTGGGATGTGTGGCCCAGAACTAAGTCTGCAGTATCCTTGAGTACAGCACATCATGGAAATGCTGCAGAGAAATCCACCATGTCTTGCTAACCAATCAGAAAAGAATGCAGTAGGAAACGGAAATTACATAGCAGAATACAGAAGAACTTTAAAGACTAGATGGTAAACACAGCTTTGCTAGGTATTCAGCATGGCATAAACCAGCGCCTCTTCTATTTTTACGATGCCAACCGAATCACCTGCTTCACAATGGGAGCCATCGGTACACCTCACTTCAGTCAGTCGTCGCGGTTAAGCGCTAACCTTAGGTACAAGCTACTTGCGTCTGAGCTCGCGGCACTGGCGTTCTGGTTATCGCTCGCTCCTACGCATACACCACGTACTTGCCTGAATCTTGCTTCATACTCCTTTTGGTTTACCTCTCGTTTCATTACGGCGCGGCACGTTTTCGAATGCCAACTGGCGAGATCGGTGTCTTTGCTCATCATTGGTACAGGTGATGACTTTGACGTTCGCTGCACTTATAACCTGAGCACGGTGGCAAGCATACTAGAGGCATATTTTGAGGTGGTTTCAAAGCTTACTGCTGTCCATTGCGAGACAAATAAAACATTTTAAGTAGTTATGATCATTCCTTTCTCCCACAAAATCAAAAGAGATGCCAAACTGATAGCTCATGTGGCAGCCAGCAAGTGCTTTGGCATCAGCTGCAGCGCCATGCATTTTCGAATGGCGTTCACATTCATCTTCTTAAACCAATCGTAGCTGCAAGCTACGGCAGACAGCTAAAAATCTTTGTCGGATGTAATGATGCCAGATTATCCGGGCAAAAGTACAGCAACAACTTGAAAGCTACTGATACTTGGCAGTTTCGAGAAATGCCTTCTCAGGGAAGATTTACCATGCCTTACTTATCATTCTCCTATTTTCCTTGCTAAGCTTGACTTGAATCTAAAACCAATATAGGTAAATGTATTGCTCTATGATTTCATATTTCTGCCCAGCAGTGTCAGTGCCAAAATATTGCAGTATGTAGCTTAAAAACATACATGGTCCCAACAAGTCACCACAGCCTTCCATAGCGACGCCATGGCAATGCCAACGCCTCTCTTCAAGACTGGTGCTTTCAGCAGCTCCACGATAAGCAGCATCACAAACAGCAGGCTCCACAACGTGTCAATAGACCGTTTTCGCGGCGAGGAGGAAAATAGCCTCGAACCGGAACGCGCTGCGCGGCTCCTCCTGTCTGGTATGTGGGGACGCGGGGAAAGCAGCGGGGGCGGCAGGGCATTCTACGGAGAAAGGGCACACGTTGCAGTCTTTTGCACAAGAAATGTCTTGAATAGCCGCAAAGTATCTAAGCCGATTAGCTGATGTGAGCGATGTGCTGTCTTTCCCTGTTCTGTCTTCTTTCGTCCCTTTCTTTCCTTCATTTCCTTAATCGTTTCATTTCCGCCGGCCGCAGTTTAGCTGCTAAGAGCTGCCGCGGTTAACGCAATCTTTTTTTTTTACTCAGTTGTTTGCGTTGAAAAAAAAAATAACAACCTAAAGGAGATGATTAACAGAAGATAAACTATTAACAGCGGTGGTATGCGCGTGTGTTGCTCTACACTGTTCCACTTGCAACTCACTCAATTGGGCGAAGACGAGCAGCTTCTGAATTTTAAGCCCCAACCGAAAATGTTTCGCTTTGGCAGCCTTTCGGGCGAGTTCCAAACACTGTGTTTGTAGAGTAGGGACCGGAAAAACTTAATATCCGTGCAACAGCGGCAGACTTTGGGCAACAAGCGGATGATATTCCTTGCGGCAAATATTTACGAGATGCCGCCAGGTAAAGAAGAACTATTTCGATTCAGTCACCTGAGGTTAACGCAAGTATGAAAGAACCTGTCCCACTTGAAGACAACGATATACTAATAAATTGGTTGTCAACTTATTTAGTGAAACAGCGGAAAAATATTTTTTTTGAAAACACGCATCTCGTAAGATTTTGCTGCCGATAATAAATGGGAATATGATCATAGGAATAGCAGCGATTGCTTGCAGTAAGCAAACCTTGCGACGAAAAATGGACTATATAATTGTCGACAAAAGCAACTTTCGATGAGGCCATTATGGGACATAATTTAGGGTCCCTATTCCTTAGGTATCACTTGTCCATTTTATCTTGTATTTTAATGTCAGCATGACGGCAGCGTCAGACAAACGCAACTTACGCCCAGTCAGAGAAATTGCAGGATAGCAGCTTCCGCTGTTAACAAGTCATCGCTATTCCTCGCACATACCAGCAAACAGGTTGTCGAGTCATGTAGGCAATGCTGAAATCCGATTGCCCTGCCTGATTGTCACTCAACAAAAGTAGCCAGGGTAGAGTAAATGGATCCGAAATGGATAATGGATACTTAAGAATAGAACCCCAGTAGAGGTGTGAAAACTTCCGCAGTAGCCGCTCAAGCAGTAAAGAGTATATGAAGGATCGGTTGACCCAACAAATCTAGCGCGATTAGCATTGCTCCTAAACGTGACATGAAACCGCTACATTCGCTTTCTTTCTTTCCTCAAATTGTTACGGTAAGCCGTCCCTAGAAATCATTTAAAAATAAAAAGTAGATCGAAAGCTGCAATCACTGCCATTGATGAGCCGCCGCCTCTCTGTGCCACAAAGTTACACACTAATTGTAACCAGGCTTGTAGCCTTCAGCCGACCTGATCAGGAGCATAATTTTTTGTCATTTCTGACCGAATGGCTTCGCTGCTACTGAAAACTTTTTTCTTTCAGCTAGGTACTTTCAGAAAGCAAAAATTTGAACGCGAAAGCTCCAAAATGCCGATTTCCGCTACTTGTCGCCTGTTCCGCGGATGGGACCCCACATACCAGCATGGCGGTTGTTCACAACTCAGCCGCTAGATGGCGCCACATACACAAAATGGCAGCGCCCATGATAAAACGGTCTATACCAGACAGGCAGCCTGATGACAATGAGGGATGCAGAGTGCCATCCCATGAAGGAAGAGGGAACATTATAAAAATGTGCTTTCCCCGCTTTTCACTGTGCGGCGGCGCTGCTCATTCAACTAGCATCTCTGCCCCACAAAGAGAACAAGTGCGAAAGCTAGCCAACGGGGGTAGTAGGAAAGGACGACATAAGAGGGCCATCGATGGCCTGATCAGCCGTACTTGGCAGGCATTGTAAAAATAAAGAAGGCGCTGCATAAACAAACGGCTTAGAAACGGTTGACTGCATTCTGAAAAGCTTCTTCGGGTCAAAAGCCTCAGCCATATTCCACAGCCAGCTCTCTCCTGGCTTCTCTCTTTCGAAGCTTTTGTGAACATGATATTGCAGCAACATTGTCATAACCCCGTTTTCCCCACCATGGAGACAGCTGCATTATTAGTTGCATTATTAGCCACCAAATCAATCACAACCACTGGAGAAGATAGGGAAGTAGAGCAACTGGAAGTCTACATGCCAGCATGAAAATAAAGCCCAAAGCCATGGAAAGAAGTGTACAATCACGCATCCACAAATCTCAAATTAGAGTCCTGGCTGGAGTCACCAAGACAAAAAATCATTTTTTTTTTCAATTTCTATCCTGTATTTCTTTTCCCTATTGTGACTGGCTGGAGCGATGCCTTCACTACCACCTGGATATGCTAGCTGGCAGGACAGATCAATGACAAAATAAAAAGCGGAATTTCTCCGCCATGCCAGCCTTACTTTAGTCTTTGGAATAGGAATTCAAAAAAAAAAAAAATAACGGTTGTCATTAAACAACATCGTGCTCGCTGAGACGATTTTCTGGGTCTTCAAGTGCATGTTTTGCTTTTTCTTTTAGGCATTTGTGCATTCAACCCACTTAGCAATTCGAGCAAATGCAGTTAACTATGCTGTTGCACATTATAATTTCCACTCTCTTACTGTAAATCACCTAGGCAGGATACGAAGTAAAACGCACGAAGGAATCAATTGGCAAGAAGCGTGAAATTTTGTCACTGTATATAGTGTTGCTGCATGCAGTCCGTGCACTGAAACATCAGTAGGCTGCCTGACATATCACGTAATCCGTAGACTATGGTTCGGTACCGCCACACATTCAGTATTCTTTAGACGATCATGGCTGTAGCGCAGTACGCTTACGGCGAAAAGGTCAATCGATAAAAAGTGAAAAGGCGTGCAAAGATGCCGAATTTTAATGGAAAACAGAGGTATAGCCGCGCATTTAGGCGTGCTCATCTCAAAGTATAGGAAAACGCTCATGTCACCAACGTGCCCACAAACATGCGAACTGGCAAAACTATAGCGCTGAATTACCAATATGTACTGTACATAGATTGTACCAAACGACCCGAGCCACAGACCCGAACCAATATCACAGGTATACTAGACTCGTCAACACAAATTCCCGCGTAATAAGTTAGTGATGTACTGGCAGAAAGCTATCGAACGTGATTTAGGTGCCAAGTGCAGTTACAGAACGAACTTTACAAATGAGCAGAGAAAATGCACGTTTTGATATGCAAAGAATAAACGAAGACCACGTCAGTCGTTACGGGGTTATAGATGAAAAAAGGAGCCACTCACCTAAATCCATGATTCTACTGTGAGCGATTGATCAGTTGCTGCAGCAGTCAAAAATTAATCGTGCTAGCTGTAAAGCCGTCCGACCAGCAATGACATACCACTGACAGCCAAATAAAGGTTCGTTGCAGCTGCCGCGATGCACACCTCACAAGTCTCTTCCTGTTTAGCGCCACAGGCGATTTTGTAGTACGTACACAGGCGCAGACTTCTATATTACCTCAGATAATGCACACAAGAAACGCCAATAGCAAACGGCGTGGTTCATGAGAACTTTGAAGCACCCAAACTGAGTGCGCTAATGACGTAGTCGCCACAACATCGTAACGTTCGGGCTTTCCCGCCGTCCAGACCACCGCGTGCAACGCAGCCAATCGTTCGGCAAATGACGCCGCTTTTAAAAAAGTTGGTCACGCGCGGCGCGTGTGCGCATGCATGTCTCTTTTGGCATATCTCCCGTCCTGTCGGCACATAGGTCCTGTCGGCACATAGGTTACTGTGCAAAGGTTACTTGGCAAGAATTTGATGGTAACCTTTGAAACGCTAGAACAATTGGCCGTTGTAACCTTTAGTATGTGCAAAAATAAATAAAACATGACCAAAAAACGAAAACTGGCGACTTGTAACCTTTGCTACATAGGTTATTGACATCTAAATGTTACATTATAGGATACTGTATTTAGAGTGTACCCACTAGTCTTCTACATTAAATACGGGTCCAATACGAAGGAGATCCCAAACGAAGGTTCGCGAAACTGAAATGGAGGAAAATATCTTACTGATCGTAGTTCGCCTCAAATATGCCATCAGAGGGGAGGCGTGCCGAAGTAGAAGCGCCATGCCCTTGAACTGGGTGCACATTTCCTCAGTTCAGTTAATTTATTAGTGATATCGACTCATGGAAGGTATGAGGACTGAGATTTTATTTGCACTAGAATTCTATGTAGGAATATAAGTAAAGTGAGACAAGATAAACTAAGCTAGCAACGGTAACATTCGTTCTGATAGTACGGTCTCGGAGAGCTAGGCAAGCTAGGGAAACTGGATATGCAAATAGGTGGGTCGCTTCTTAAAATGCATAGTTGGGCAGATATGAAATTAGGTAACCAGGCATGCAAGATGAGTGGTAAATTGTACGTGGTCATTGTAAGCTTAATCTGTAATTGTCTATTGCTGTGACAAAAGGAAGGGAGTTCAGTATAAGGTTACATCACGGAATTTCCTAATACAGAAATAATGGACCGGCATTTTTTAGGATAATAGATTATTTATCTGTGCTCGAGCCATTATGGAAGCTGGATGTCAAGCAGTTGTAAATTGCAAAAGTAAATGCGGCGACATGTAAGTATACGCTCGCTCGTCTCTCCTTCATTACAATACAAAAATTGCTCTCATGCCAAATTTATTTCGTGCAAATTTTTCCAAATAAACGCAGCATATGTGCATGCATTAGGAATACATGTGGAACCATTTTGTATACCGCGGAAAGGAAAATGAAAATAACTTTGGAAACAAAATGATATCAGCCGTGCGTATGCATCAGCAAATATGTGTGCTGCGCTGCTTCTCAGCTCTGTTTAGGTGCCTGGTGCCCTCTTTTCGGCCCGTTCGCAGGCGTTGAAAAGAATTTAAAATTCAAATTGAAATAGTTTATTTATAATTCAAAACATACCAAAATTGTATCCAACACTATTTGAACCCGCGTAGCCAAGGACAAGTCATGGGTCCAAAAAATGAAATACAAAGGTGAAGACATTTCGCTTGCTTCAAACGCCAAAAAAATCTATGGAATAGATAAGGCAATAGCTTCGGCATGTAGCTTCGGTAGTTGGGTGCTAAAACTATTTTTCATGCAAACCTAGCTAGGCTAGTGGTTTATGTTCAAAACACTTGAGCCAACTAAGTACCAACCACAAGATAAAACCTCACTGTAAACACATACTTAGACTATGAACATCAATATGTGGAGCAATTTATAGTATTTATACGCGATTAGAAGAGGTGATTTCCTATGCAAGGCAATCATTCCAGTTTGTGAAAAGTCGATGAACAATATCACCACGAAAAAGCACAAATGGAATAACTAAAAAATGAAGCGCCGAATATTTTTGTTCAATAAAATGCACTGAAGATGCACTAGAAAAATGACCATGATTATCGCGTTAGTATGAGGGCGCCTCGTGCCACTGTAAGCGCTTGCGTGCAGTGTGAAGCCTTCGGACTTGTGCCGACGCTCCTGTCTGTTTGATTATGATTTTATTTTACGAGACCTCAACTCACAGGTGACTTAGCGGCAAAGTTAGAGGTACCTTGAAACGTTCTTATACACACAATTCTTATACGTCGCTACATGTTCGTTAAGTCCGGGATTTCTATCATTTGCTCCTGCTGACTTTGAAAGAATATATCATGTCTTATATCAGCCAAGATGAGCAAGTACAGATTTAGCCAAAGTACTTAAATACAAAATATATAATAAAAGCCTGGCCTACCAGGGCTAGCCCTATTAAAATATCCCGTTTGATAGAAAACTGCATCATACAGAAACGACCAATTTCGATATCGGGGTGAATTATGAAGAACAGGTTGCCGGCGAGCCTGAACCGGGTGCTAGTCGTACGATTCAGCGTTCACAGGGGCGAAACTCCAATTGTTAAGAGTTAACCAAGGTTAACAATGTTTAGCTTACCCCTGATGCGAAGAAAGGCGGATGCACCAGGCTATAAAGCATGCATCAGCCCCTCTTTTACGAAGTTTAAACTGGAGAAACGTGCAATTTCTTATTCTAAAGAACTTATACAACCTTATGGGAGGCCGCTGTAGTGATCATACCGCGAAACGGCAGGTTTCAGTTTTTAAAGATTTTCTCCAGTCTGTTATAACGCACAACTAGAGGCGTGGCGAAAAACCTTATTCAGCTGACTGGGTTTGTGGTGCGCGCTCATATTAGTTTCTGAAGACCACATTGCAACGCCAAAGTGGGAGCAAACAAGCATCTTTTGCAAAACAGCGTGATTAATATGCTCCATCATAGCTGGAAGAAGACAGCGACCTCCAAAACGTTCATTTTAATGGCTTTCAAAGTGTGGTGAAGTAAATAAGGTGTGTCCACTAATGCTTACAACGGCCAATTAGAAACAGCACAAAATGAATAAAACCAACAGACGAACAAGATCGCATGAAAGATACAAAGGCAGCCCGATTCACAAAATGTGTGAACTATAAATGCGTTATCCAAATAGAAAAAGCACAGCAAGAATAGCAGCAAGGGTCATAAAATCCAGTTTTTTCATTTTTTTTTCATTTATTTACCCTAAAGGCCCAAGTGGGCTTTACATAGGGGGGGGGGGGGGGGGGTAACGTCATGAAATAAACACAATGAACAAATCGGAACAGTAACGTGGCGGCATGTAAAAGTGCTAAATATACAAGAAGAAGCAATTAGGAAAAACATGATCACAATATGATGACACGGAAATATGCAAGAAAATACATGACACACAAAAGTTAAAGCAAAAGGAAAAATCGAAACAAAAGTAAACCACAAAAGGTGAAAATTTCCCACTACGCTGTTAGAAAATCGTTAAGTAATGAAGTAAACTGGTCATAATTGATAGTATTAACTACAGTAGAGGGGAGAGCATTCCATTCTCTTATCGCTAGGTGTAAAAACGAAAATTTAATTGCGTCTGTTCGTGCAAATGGGGGCTCGATTTTTTTATCGTGGTCAAAACGATGAAACGTGCGTGTGGCGGGCGTAATTATCGGTGCTGAGAAAGAGGTAGGGTTATGGTATAGTTTATGACAAAACGCAAGGCGTGATTGCTTACGTCTTCTTTCTAATGTTGGAAGTTTAAGACTCTCTTTTATTGCTGTTATGCTTGAATAACGTGAATACTGACGTGAGATGAATCGACTCGCTCTGTTTTGAAGTGCCTCTAATTTGTTAATAAGATACAGTTGATGAGGACGCCAAATGAATGACGCGTATTCGAGCTTCGGTCTGACCAGTGTGGTATAAGCGATTAGTCGGGTATCTGTATTAGCTCTGCAAAGTGACCGGCGGATAAAACCTAGAGTTTTATATGTGTTAGTCAGAAGATTATTTATATGCACAGTCCATGATAAATTAGGGGTTAA
Source organism: Amblyomma maculatum (assembly GCF_055883805.1). Lineage (NCBI taxonomy): Eukaryota > Metazoa > Arthropoda > Arachnida > Ixodida > Ixodidae > Amblyomma > Amblyomma maculatum. The sequence goes on from NC_139349.1 coordinate 120,062,779, forward strand.
ATAAACTCCTAAATATTTAAAGGATTAGACAGGCTCTATTTCCGCGTTGCTAATATAGTAGGTGTTCGACAAAATCAGGCTGCAGGTACTGAATCGCATTAATTTAGTCTTTTTAGTGTTTATAGTCATTTGCCATTCAGAGCACCACATGTCTAACCTAGATAAATCACCCTGCAACATAACACAGTCAGTAAGATTAAAAATTGGACGGTAGAGGACACAATCATCTGCGAATAGCCTGATTGATGATGTAATGCTGGAAGCAATATCGTTTATATATATTAGAAATAATGTGGGCCCAAGGACAGATCCTTGAGGGACTCCAGATTTCACGGGCTGAGGAGAAGATTTAAAGTCGTCAGTAATAACCGATTGAACTCTGTTGTTTAAATATTCTTCTACCCATCTGATAACTTTAATATTTATGTTAATGCTACTCATTTTATATATGAGGCGATTATGGGGCACACGATCAAAGGCTTTTGCAAAATCAATGAAGATGGCGTCAGTTTGGATTAACTGTTCTAAGTTTCGGTGAAGGTCGGTAGTTAGTTCAAACAGCTGGGTTTCACAAGAACGACCGCGCTGAAATCCATGCTGGTTGGGAAGCAAGATATGATTCTGAGTGATATATTTCATTATATGAGATGATATGACATGTTCTAGTAATTTGCAAACAACTGATGTCAGTGATATGGGTCTATAGTTTGTCATATTATCTCTATCCCCTCCTTTAAATATAGGTAAAACATGTGCAAGCTTCCAATCATCAGGAATCTCAGCCGTATCAAAGATGAGTGCCAGGATGCGCGATGTATATTGTTTTGTTATTTTTAGTAGTTTTGTGCTAATTTCATCAGGGCCCGGGCTCGAAAATGCAGGCAGGCGTTCAATAGCCCTCTCTATACCCTCAGGATGTATTTCAATACTAGGCATTGTGAATTCAATGCTAGGTACGGGTTCAAATGTAGGCAACGGCTTTTCTTCTCCAAAAATGCTACAGAAAAAAGAATTAAACGGATCACACATGTCAACTGGGTCAATTGAGGTACCATCTGCAGAGACTAAACACGGGAGTTCCTTTTTTTGTGCAGGAGAAATGACTTTCCAAAATTTTTTAGGCTTGGTTTTCAAAAAGTTTGATATGTCAGAATTAAAAAACCTATCTTTCGCTTCTTCAATTTTCTGCTTGCAGGATTTTGCAAAGTTCATATATGCGGTCCAGTCCAACGTTGCCTGTGTGCGTGCAGCTTTCGCATACAGGCGTTTCTTTTTGTTCAGGCATCGTTTGATATCCCTTGTGAACCATTCATTATTTCCTGTGGTTGAAAGCCACCTTTTAGGAACGTATTTCTCCTAAAGTGATACAAAGAGAGCGGCAACCCGTTTCGCACAATGTGTACTCTTATTTACATCAGCAAATTAGAAAAACCACAGAAAGATTAGCAGCAAGGGCAAGACAGTGCAGTATGAAATGTAAGTAAATAAAGCTGCCTAGGGTTTCGCACAAAATGTGCAGTGTCATCTTCCCTAGGCTATAAGAACAAGCAAAGAAACAATAGCAGGAAAGGAAGAACAATGCAGTACGAAATAAATACAAATAAGCTAGCCTCTTTTAAACCTCCATATAAACAATGATTTACATCATCCGATTGGAAAGAGCACAAAGAGATTAGGAGCAAGACAAAAAACTGATTTAATTAAATTTACAAGATAGCCACTTTCGCAGAAAGTGTGGACTATTGTGATGATGGTGATTGTGGCGAGTGTGCGGGTGGCTCGAAAGGAAGTGAAGTGTGGCCGCGTGCGGGGCGGGCCAGTGCGCGTGAGTTTGTTCCGGCAAGCGAACGGGTCGGACGTTCCTCGGCGTCGCTGGCGGCGGAGTTCATCGTCCTGGGCCTGGCGTACAAGGCCGGCTCGCCAGCACCTGCCGGGCACCTGGTCCGGGGTCTGGTATTGCCCAGCGCTTCGCCATCCGGCGAACAGCTTGCGGAGGCAGCTCGACCGCTCCATGGTGCCTGGCCGCCGCACTTGTGCTGCCGCACTGGTGCCGCACTTTGCAGTACCCGGGCGTGACGCGGTACCCCGCGGTACACCGCAGTACCTCGGACTGTGAAGCAGACGCCGGACACAGACGCCGGAGCGTGGCCTGCCGCGCTACCGAGTCCTCGGGCGACTGGCGTGAACGGAGCCCGCGTCACACCCCGGCCGCTGGTCTTGCCTCAACCGGACTCGCCTGCACCGACATCTAGTCCACGAGCGGAAAACCAGAAGTAGGACGGTTTTGTGTTGGGACATATCCTATTAGGATAAGCTAGGCTGTATGCATGTCTGTTGTCAGTTACGTTAATTGGTCAAGAAAAGAAAAGCGTCCGTGTGTCTGTGAACCTGCTCTGCTACCTGCCCAGAGCTCCTGAACGGACCTGGGCCCATATATAACAACACAATTTGGCGAGCCTGCCAGGATCCTAGAAATTAGTAGATTCAAGGAACTAATCATTCAGAGAGAGGGCAGAGAGTCGAGGACGGGTTCACACGCATCGCGACGTTTGAGCAAAGATGGACCTAGAGCGTCTAGCCGCGTTGGGCGCTCAGCTGGGTTTCTCAGGCTCCGAGCTGAGAGACTGGATAGATAAGGAACGCGCGGAGCAAAGGGCCGAACGTGCTGCTGAAAGAGAGCAAAGTCGCATAGCCGCGGAGAGAGAGAAAGAAATCTTGGAATTGAAACTCAGACTCCAAGAAGGAGCGAGGAGCAACACGACAGATGATATCGAGCCCATAGTGTCAGCGCCACAAGTACAGCTTTTCAACCCTCAAAAACTGCTACCCCTATTTGACGAGCGACGAGATGACCTGCATGCCTATTTGCAACGGTTTGAGCGTGTGGCAGTGGGACAGGACTGGCCTCAAGATAAATGGGCGATGGCCGTAAGTATGTGCCTAACTGGGGAAGCCTTGACCGTGATCGGCAGGATGTCAGCTGCAGATTCATTAGATTATCAAAAGGTCAAAAAGGCTCTTCTGCAGCGCTTTAAATTCACGGCTCAAGGTTACCATCAGAAATTTCGAAAAGCTCGAGCAGATGATGGCGAGACGGGAAGGCAGTTAGCCGCCAGGCTTTCGGGTTACTTCGACCATTGGATCGAAATGGCGAGTGTTCCCAAGACATTTGAAGACCTGCGCGATCATGTGATCGGTGAACAGTTCCTGCGGTGTTGCCACCCGAAACTCGTTCTGTTTCTGAAAGAACGGGAGTGCAAGACACTCGACATCATGGCAGACGCAACCGATCGATACTTGGAAGCTCAGAACTATTCGAACATCGGTAAAGTCCCTGACGAAGAGAAACCTCATACCAAGAGTTCCGTCAGCCTGCCGAATAAACCCCAGTTGCGGTGTATGTTATGCAATCGTCCAGGACATCGGGCTTCCGATTGCCGCACGTCCACTAGACCGGTGCTCAAGTGCAACTCGTGTGGAAAGGTCGGACACAAGGCCGAAAACTGCAGGAATCGACACCAAGAGGAAGAACAGAGTGCCGCATGCTCTGCAATTCAGGCTCCCAAACGTGCTGATCATCTTGACTGGCATACGGCCCGGAGCCCATCCGACTCTAGCAGTTGGGCGCAGGTCAGTAAAGACGCACCTCAGAATTCAACAGGAAGAATGCCCATTGTAGAAGGGTTTGTGATGGGGAAACAAGTGTGCGTGCTTCGAGACACTGGTAGTAATGTCGTTATTGTCCGCCGGGGTTTGGTCCCAAAGAACTGCTTCACAGGGCAGACCGAGAGGATAGTACTTGTCAATGGTACGGTAACCCAGTTACCGGTGGCAAGAGTACCAGTGGACACGCCATATTTCAAAGGCGAGGTGACCGCGCTTTGCATGAAGCGGCCCTTGTATGATCTCGTGCTTGGGAATATACCAGGTGTCAGGGCCCCAGATGATCCCAATCACGACTGGATGACCTCAAGCAGCCTAGAGCTTCATACCTCGCAAGATTCCCGAGAACAGGAGCGACCTGTGAATTTTAGACGATGTGTTGCAGCCTTGGCCAAGCCAACAGAAAAGAAAACACCGCTGTGCGTGCCACCCATTCTTCTGTGTGACATGACAAAGGACCAGTTAGCAGAAGAGCAGCAGAAAGATGTATCCTTAAAACGGCTCTTCCTTAAGGTAGATAAGGAATTCCGATCAGGTAAAGGTAATTCGTACCATTTTTGTGAAGAAGAGAAAGTCCTTTACCGTTATTACTCCACGGCGACTGGAAGAACCGTCAAACAGATTGTTGTGCCCCTGGCATTCAGGCATCGAATCCTACGAATGGCGCATGAAAAGAACACGTGCGAACATCAAGGAATCAGGCGCACCACTAATTGCATACGTGAGGAGTTTTATTGGCCTAATATACGCGGAGATGCCAAAAGATTTGTTAGGGCCTGTCATAAATGCCAAAGTATGGCACTAACAACACCAACTCATAACCAACTATCACGGCAGAAAGAAAAGGAGGGAAAGTACTCCAATAGCAAATATCCTCCAACTACGCACCAAGTATTAGCCGCAACGGAATTAGCGCGTATCAGAGTGGGCCTGGAGACATCCGACGGTGACTCCACTAAAAAGCTGCCTGTGAGTCTGCGTCGTAGGATTCCCTCAAGAGCGTCGAGGAAGGTCAAGTCACCACCAATTTGTCACCACGACCAGATGGCAGCTGTGCTCATGCAAGGTTCACTACCTTCATGTACATCGGTGCAAGTTTGGTGAGCTGTGTATGAAGTGTGAAATAGTGTTTCTGGTGACTAAAAATAGATTTAAAAAACGAACTCGGGTGTTGGATTGTGAAGAGTTTGTGTGCTTCTGATTATTTGTGGTTAGTATTATGTAGTTTGTTTTTCCCCGCCACGTCTTACCCCTCTCCGGCGCCAGAACAGTTGCAAGAAACTGTCTTGAAACGGGGGGAGGTTGTGATGATGGTGATTGTGGCGAGTGTGCGGGTGGCTCGAAAGGAAGTGAAGTGTGGCCGCGTGCGGGGCGGGCCAGTGCGCGTGAGTTTGTTCCGGCAAGCGAACGGGTCGGACGTTCCTGGGCGTCGCTGGCGGCGGAGTTCATCGTCCTGGGCCTGGCGTACAAGGCCGGCTCGCCAGCACCTGCCGGCCACCTGGTCCGGGGTCTGGTATTGCCCAGCGCTTCGCCATCCGGCGAACAGCTTGCGGAGGCAGCTCGACCGCTCCATGGTGCCTGGCCGCCGCACTTGTGCTGCCGCACTGGTGCCGCACTTTGCAGTACCCGGGCGTGACGCGGTACCCCGCGGTACACCGCAGTACCCCGGACTGTGAAGCAGACGCCGGACACAGACGCCGGAGCGTGGCCTGCCGCGCTACCGAGTCCTCGGGCGACTGGCGTGAACGGAGCCCGCGTCACACCCCGGCCGCTGGTCTTGCCTCAACCGGACTCGCCTGCACCGACATCTAGTCCACGAGCGGAAAACCAGAAGTAGGACGGTTTTGTGTTGGGACATATCCTATTAGGATAAGCTAGGCTGTATGCATGTCTGTTGCCAGTTACGTTAATTGGTCAAGAAAAGAAAAGCGTCCGTGTGTCTGTTAACCTGCTCTGCTACCTGCCCAGAGCTCCTGAACGGACCTGGGCCCATATATAACATCACAACTATATATATATTTTTTTTTTCATCGGACAATTAGAAAGCTTAAAAAAGAATCGCAGCAAGGGACAAAAAACGCAGTATGTTAAGAATGCAGAGGCAGCCTTTCGCACGATGTGCACTATATAATCTGCATCAGCCAGTTAGGAAAATAAAGCCAAGGTCGAGAAGAAAATCTACTCGTCACATTGGTGAAGTGGTTACGGCGACCGATTACTGTGCCCACGGCCTGAGATTGAACCCACGCAGCGGCTGTCGCTGATCAATGGAGACGAGAAGCAAGGCGCCCGTGTTCTGAGCATTGCCAGTGCACGTAAAAGAACCCCATTTTGTCGCAATTTCCGGAGCCTTTCACTAAGTGCGTCTTTTATGACCTGAGTCACTTTGGGACTCAGGTCATCGAAGACCATAAATCGAATCAGTTACAGCGCTCAGAAAGAATAGCAGCAAGAGGCGGATACTGCACATTGCAAAAATGCAAATAAGGCAGCCTGTTTCGCACATCAGCGAAGTACAAACATGTCAGAAAAAGGAAAGGGACGAAAAATTCAGTATAAATAAAATACAAGTAAGGCAGCCTGTCTCGCACCGTACATACGTAAATATTTAAATCAGTAAATTTGAAAAAGTACAGAAAGAGTAACTTCCAGAATGATTAATGCACTTCAAAAGAAATACAAAAGAAGGCCGTTTTGCACAATACGCACATAATCGCTTGCGTCAGCCAATTACAAGAAGAGCTGAAAAATAATAGCAGTAAGGTACGAAGAATCTAATATAAAAAATAGAAAGGCTGCCTGTTTGGCCCACTTTTTATCATTATTATGGACATCAGCAGTTTGGAAAGTGCACAGCAATAGCTGAAACCGATAGCTGCAACATGAGAGAAATAAGATGCTAAGCAGCCTGTATTGCTCAATGTGTACAATATCATTTACATCAGGCAATTAGAAAAGGTACACAAGTGTTATATTCGGTTTCGCTTTCGGTTTGAATTATTTATTCCCCAAGGGGCGTTTCTGTTATTCGTTATATATGTGAGCGTATGTCTGAATAAACGTGTTGTGTTCCTTCGGGACGGCATGAGTCTGCTTCTACCTTCGAAAACACCACATTGGCGACGGGAATGCTGTGAACCTACCCCCAGCCCCGCCGCACCATCAGGGACCGCCACCATGAACTTCACCGGCCTTGCTCCGCCACCGTTCTTCCTTCCGACGCCCGGCCGTTTATCAATGCCATGGGAGGAATGGGAGCAGATTTTCAACGTGCACTTGGTGGCATCCGGAGCCGCCGCATTCAAGCTAGCGTGTTCATCAGACGTTACATGCAGGGACCAGCACCGCAGCAGCACCGTCAGCGCCAAGTGCAGTAGCCCTCGATGATGACAAGTCTGTCGTGGCCGCTTCTGACGAATACGACTCTGCACTCGCCGCTCTACGGCAGCAGTTTTCGAAGTCGTGCAACGTTATCGTCGAGCGCCATCGTTTTCGCCGCCGCAGTCCAAACACAGGCGAGTTTGTTCATGACTTTGTGGCCGCTCTACGGGAGCTAGCCGCACATTGTTCGTTTGCTTAGCAAGATGATGCTCTGCGGGATCAATTCGTTGCTTGCGTAGCTTCCAACCGCGTACGTGAGCGTTACTGCTCGAGGGTTCCACACTGTTCGAATTGCATTTCAGTTTGAGCAAGCACCGGAAGAAGTGAAGGAGCTTTCTGATTCTGCCGAAGCAAATTCATTGCGTCAGCGTCGTAAAACATCCTTGAATGTTTCGAAAAAAAAGAAATTCGCAGCCAGCAGCTTCCTTTCAGCAGAAGTTACCGAGGGGCGAGGGCGGCTCACGTGCGCCGCAGCGGAACCGCCCCCCTGAGCGGAACAGAGAACGGAGTAGCTGCTCCGGTTCGACACATTGTTTCCGATGCGGTTCGCAGAACCACTTCGCATCAGTGCCGCAGTGCCCAGCGCATTGGAAGACTTGTTCATTTTGCGGTCGCAGGGGCCACTTTCAAAAAGTATGCAACCGCAAACAAACTCAAATGCAAAGACGAGTCCGTGAAGTTGAGTTACATGAAGAGGTTTCCTCATGTAGGAGTGCTGACGTTCTGCGCGTAGCGGAATTCATATTCAAGCGCAAGTCGCGAATGCCACTTTGACATTTCTTGTCGATTCAGGGTCGTCTGTTTCAATTCTGTTGGAGCAAGCATACAGTTGATATTTTCAGAGCGTTCCGCTCCTGCCTGCTCCACATGTCACTCTGTTTGTCTACTCTCAACGGCCGATTTCCGTGCTAGGTTGTTTCCAGGCAGACGTTCAGTTTAAAGCCGCACAGCTTCACTACGTTTCTATGATGTTCACCGAGGAACTTGTCTGATCAGTCTTGACGGCATCCAAGCCTTGGATCGTCGCATTGAGGTTTCTGCTCTTAAATGCTTGCACACGTCAGTTGCTCCGCTGTCGACTGTCAATGACCCGCTATCCCGTTCTATTTCCACACCGTCAAGCGAGCAGCCCCGAAACAAAGATCTGCCGCCAGCCTTAGCACATGAGTCCAGTTCGCTTTCCAGCCTGGAGTTGGGTCTTACTAAGGGGTTCATTTATCGCATCAAGACACGGCAAGGCGTGCAGCCTGTAGCTTCCAAGCTTCGCCGTCTGCCATATTCTCTCCGGTCGCCAGTATCAAAGGAGCTTCAGAGGTTACTCAGCTTTGGTATCATCGAGCGCATCGGTGCTTGAATGTGTGTCCCCTATTGTTGCTGTTGACAAGATGGTAGCATCAGGATATGTGTAGACTTTCGAGAGCTGAAAAAAGCTATTGTTCTAGACAGTTTCCCATTACCCCATACAGAAGAGCAGCTTCACGCTTTGGTAGGCGCTGCACACTTCACAAATCCTGACTTGGCTTCCGCTCACTATCAGTTTCTTTTGCACCCTGACAGCAGAAATCTGATAGCCTTCATCACTCATGACGGTCTTTTCCGCTTAAAAAGGTTTTGCTCCGGGTTGGCTTCTGCCCCAGTGGGATTTCAGAAGATGATGGCGACAATCCTCGACCGTTGCCCTGGAGTGTTGTCCTACATCGATGATGTGATCATTTTTGGCAAGACCGCAGAAGAGCTCCTGAAACTGAACAACAAATGCCTCTTTTACGCTCCGGAACATGAGTTCCTAGGGCATAAGGCCACTGCACGTGGTATCTCGCCACTTCCAGAGAAAGTAGTTTCCATAGTTAACACGCCAGTGCCAACTGATGTTGCCACCCTCCGTTCGTTCCTGGGTCTCGTAGAATATTACTCCAAGTTTGTTCCACACTTAGTACACGTGGTCGAGCCTATGAGATTCTTGCTTCGCAAAAATGAGCCGCTCATCTGGTCAGCTGAAGCAGACAGCAGTTTCAGGAGGGTTAAGGAAATGCTTTCCTTAAGTACAATCCTCCAGATGTTCGATCCGTCAGTTCCAGTAATTTTGTCGACCGTCGCGTTCGACTGTGGACTGGGAGCAGTCCTGCAGGAGAAACATGGCCACGAGCTCCCCATAGGCGCTTTCACATCTCGTACAATGTCGCCTGCGGAGTGGAAATGTTCAGTTGGTGAACGGAAAGCACTAGCATGCATTTGGGCGTGTAAGCGATGGCACACATACCATTGCGGTCGCCATTTCACAATTCAAACAGACCACCAAGCACTGGTGTTCTTGCTGTCGTCCCAAGGACATGGAATACGCCCACTCCGAATCGCACGCTGGAGCGCACGACTGCTTTGCTACAATTTCACAGTTGAATACCGCAAGGAGTCTACAAACACTGTAGCAGAGGCACTTTCTCGTCTTTCAGCACCTACCTCTGAGGCAGAGATTGCTAAGGAGGAAGAAATCGTCTCGTTCATTGAGCCAGCCTGTGTGACAAATGAGAAGTTCAGGCAGGCTGCCCTCGACGACGGTTGCCGGGAAACTGTCAAGTCATTCGTGCAGAATTCCTGGCCGCCAAAGAATTACATACCAGAAGAGGGGAAACCATTCTACCCTAATCGGGAAGAACTGTCTGTTGTTGACAACTTGCTACTGCCTGCAAACCGCCTCGTTGTTTCATCCTCCCTCACGGCTCAGATCATCAGCATCATGCACGTGACACATCTGGGTATGACGCGCACGAAGGAACGACTGCGTGAGCTGTTCTGGTGGCCACGAATGGATCAGCAAGTAAAAATGGCAATAAAAAACAGCCACATCTGCCTGCAGGCAGATCACGTCTCTTGGAAGAAGGCAGCAGAGCAGGTAACAACAACACAAAGGCAGATCAGTCCGCCAAAACATCACCAGCACCGTTGCAACCTGTTGAATGGCTGAGAAACCGTGGCAGATGCTTGCCCTAGACACTGTTGGACCTTTGGCGCATGCAGCTTACAACAACAACAGATTTACCGTAACGCTTGTTGACTACCATTCTCTGAGCTTCTTCGGCGAGACAGAGGGTCTCAGCCAGGCAGGGGTCTTCACGGCTTGTGAAGGGGAGGATAGTATCCAGGGGGTAGAGTGGCGGTCTGGCATAGAGAAGGAAAAATGAACTGTACCCAGTCGTCTCATGCGTGGCGGTATTAAATGCATACGTGATGAAGGGTAGTATGGTGTCCCAGTTCTTATGCTCTCCGTCGGCATACATGGCTAGCATGTTGATAAGCGTTCTGTTGACGCGCTCAGTCAAGCCATTTGTCTGGGGGTGGTATGGCGTCCAGTGTCGGAAAGTTACGGAGCATAAACGCATGAGCTCTTCAATAACATCAGCAGTGAATTGTCGGCCCCGATCAGTGATGACAATTCGTGGCGGCCCGTGTCGTAAGATGACTGAGTGCAGCAAGAAAAGCGGCGCCTGATGCGCCGTAGCAGATGTAAGAGCGGCGGTTTCACAGTAACGTGTGAGATAGTCCACGCAGATTACAATCCAGCGATTTCCATCCACGGACTTCGGAAACGGACCTACGAGGTCAATGCCTATTTGATCAAACGGAGCTGTCGGGGTCTTCACAGGGTGCAGCAAGCCAGATGGAGTTGCAGTCGGACGTTTGTGGCGTTGACATTGCATGCAACTGGCAACGTATTGATCAATCGTCGAGCGCATTCTTTGCCAGTAAAATCTTTCTTGAGCACGGTGGAGTGTTCGAACCGATCCCAAATGCCCAGAAGTTCTATCATCATGCATAGCATGCAATACGTCCGTGCACAGCGTCTTGGGTACTACGAGCAGGTATCGCTGGCCGACAGGCAAAGAACTCTTTTTCCATAGGAGGCCATCACGCACACAAAAACGGCTTGTAGGTACGCTGGCTTCGGCGGCGGCAAAGAGAGGCTGCAGACTGCTATCATTTTTCTGTTCCGTTTTGAAAACATTCGTGTCGGGGAACGCTGGCTCGAGGGTCGATATATAATTGTTGAAATCGTCACTGTCAGGTCCAGTCGTGGCCATTGGCATCCTAGAAAGAAAGACAATCTGCGTCTGCATGACGCCTCCCGCTTTTGTGCACCACAGCAAAGTCATATCCCTGTAACTGGAGGGCCCAGCGTGCGAGGCGACCACATGGGTCTCGAAGGTTCCGCAGCCAACAGAGTGAATCATGGTCAGTTACGATAGTAAACGACCGTCCGTGCAAATATGAACGGAAACGCTGCACTGCGAAAACTACAGCCAGCCATTCTTGTTCGGTGACTGTGTAGTTTCGCTCCGGCTTGCTCAGGGTACGACTTGCGTACACGATAACATGCTCTCGTTCATCGTGCCGTTGGACAAGGACTGCCCCGAGACCGATTCCACTAGCGTCCATGTGAACTTCTGTCACTGCAGCAGGATCAAAGTGACGTAGGATGGGTTTCGATATTAAAAGAAACTTAATCCGACGAAATGACGCGTCGCAGTCTGGTGTCCAGTCAAAAGAGGAGTTTTTGTTGAGAAGGCACGTGAATAGGTAAGCAGCGTCAGCAAAGCGATGTATAAAGCGTCTAAAATACGAACACAACCCTAGAAAACTGCGCAACTCCTTCGCTGTCTGTGGGGGTTTAAAAGACTCAACAGCGGCAGTTTTCTGGAGATCCGGCATAACACCATCACTACTGACAAGGTGTCCTAGCACCAGCGCTTGGCGCACTCCACAGCAGCACTTTTTCGAGTTTAGAATTAGGGCAGCGTTGTGCAGACAATTCAAGACGCGTTCTAGACGGTCATTGTGTTCTTGGAAGGATTTCCCAAATATGACGACATCGTCCAGATAGCAAAGACAAATGTCCCATTTTAAGCCGCGCAAAACTGTGTTCATAAAGCGTTCAAATGCGGCTGGCGCATTACACAGCCCGAATGGCATAACATTAAACTCATAAAGGCCATCTGGCGTTACGAAGGCTGTTATTTTCTTATCCGCAGGGTCAGTTTGCCAGTAGCCAGGTCTGCGATCAAGACAAGAAAAATAGGACGCACCAGAGAGGCAGTCGAGGGCATCGTCTATGCGAGCAAGAAGATAGAGGTCCTTTTTCGTAACAGAATTTAGACGCCGATAATCGACGCAGAATCGCCACGAACCATGTTTCTTGCGTACAAGAATAACAGGGGCAGCCCAGAAGCTAGATGACTCCTGTATCACCTTCTTCCATAGCATGTCCTCCACTTGCTCATGAATGACTTTGCGCTCAGATGGGGACCCGCGATATGGCTTTTGACGAATGGGACGAGCCGAATCAGTGTCGATAGTATGATGGGTCCGATGTGCAGGGTGAGAGGTCGGTTCATCTGTTTGAGAAAAGTCAAACATAGGCGAAAAGGGTAGAAGAATATCCACAAGAGTACGGCGTTGAGGTGAGCTGAGATCGGCGCTGATCATGCGGAAGATCGAAGTTTCATCAGCAGGCAGAGGTACGGTGGCACTCGTAGCATCTGTGACCAAAGCAACGATGTGGGGCGCATTGGGTCCACAGGAGGCAAGCTTCAATCCCGTTGGTAAAACTGCGGGCTCGGACGATGGATTGATTGTCCATAACGAGGCACTACCGTGATGCACGGAGAGCATACAGTGAGGGATAATAACATTTTTCTTTAGGCATGCTGAGTGAATAGGGTGCACCACGGCCTGAAATGAAACCTGGTCAAGAAGTGGAGCGGACACGGGGACGAACATGGCAGACAAAGGTGGAACTACTGTGTCTTCGGTAATACTAAAAACTGTTTCTTTATTGCGGCCACTTTCAAAAAGAGTCGGCAGATGCGAGCCGTCAAAATGAACCTCTTGAATTCCGCAGTCCACGGTAGCCCCACAAAACTTCAAGAAGTCCATTCCTAAAATGATGTCATGCGTAGAGTGGGGTAAGACTACGAATTCGGCTTGAAAAATTGCACCACCCACAGACACTTGCGCACTACACACACCAAGTTGCCGCAACGCCTCTCCACTCGCACCACAAAACGTTGAAGCACGGTCATATTCAAACATCACTTTGCGTCCCAACAAGCGCCTAAACTGATTACTCATCAAAGACACACTCGCACCCGTATCCACCAAAGCTAATGTATACACACCATCAATGAACACACGAATTTTGTTTTTGAGCAATATAGTTGGAAGGATGTTGGCACACAGCACATTTCCAGCGGCCTCACCCCCATTGGTCGCGCTGGTTAGTTTTCCTGCTGAGGATGCTGAGGCGACATGGAGCGCCGTCGTGGTGATGGGGAACGACGCGCACGGAAGGCGGGTGGTGGAGTAACACTTCTATCAGATGCAGGGGAGTGGTCGCGGAGATTCTGGTTATGGATGTTGCGGTAATACCCACGCTGAGTATTTGATTGTTGAAAAACGGGATTGTATTGCCGATTGTTGGGTACTGTTTAAAGCGCCGGACGGTTATAGCGAGGTGGGAACCTACTGCGGCAGTATATATCTGGCGATGTAACTTTCGACGCCGCAGAGGCAGCATATCGGCGGAAAGGCAGAAAATGCTGTTGCGAATAAGAGCAGGGAACAGCTGGGTGTGTCGTAGGTCTGGCTGAATGCTCATACTGCTCAGGAATCCTGGTAGATCGAATGGAAGATCTATGTCCACTTGAGGCGACATCATACCTTGGGGCGTCAGGCATCGACGCATTCCGTTTGGCGAAATGGATAGGAGGATAGTCAATAGAAGCTGCAACTTCAGGAGCTTGTGGGAAAGGCTGCACTGTAATCGCTTGTGGTGGTGAAGCCGGCCGTCTAGATGCCCTCTGAACAGAGACCTCAGCAGATTCGGAGGAGGAGGAGGAGGAAACAACTTTATTTAACGCATTGCATTAAGCGTTAAGAATGTCCTGGGCCAGGGTCACCAAGGCCAACTGATCTTGCAGCTGGTCAGAGGCTAACCAAGCCCGCCACGTTGGGGGAGGAGGGTGTGTAAAGTGAGGAGATTGGAGAGCGACAGGGCATGAAAAGATGCAATGCTCCAGGTTTGCATAGTGTTCTGGGCAATTTGGGCATGCAGGGGAATGTATGATTCTGTATAGAAAAGATCGGGCAGGAGTAAGCAGTGTATTTAGTTGTATGCGTCTAAGAATGCGGATTTGCGTGGTAGTGAGAGATTTATCAGGAAGAGGAAGTGTACGGAGTGTTTCTCTAATGTTGTCGTAGTGAACGTTGATTTCTTTTTTGTAGTGAAGAGTAGTGTCCCACGTTGGTGGATAAGGCCAGGGAATCCCAGGCGCCCGGTGTTGAAGTTCGCGGGCGAGGCGATGCACTACCTCATTGCCTGGGATTCCAGCGTGACCAGGAATCCACCTCAGTGTTATAGTGGGGGGACGTAGTTTGGTAAGAGCTCTGTGTAGATCATCGTGTAGTTCTTCAGGAATGCGACCCGTGTGAATGGCGCGTATAGCTTGTATTGAATCAGTGTATATGGTGTATCCTGAAGGGTTAGGGGGTGCTTGTGCGAGGTCTTGAATACTGATAACTATTGGTAGGGTCTCGAGAGTCGCTGTAGGAGGAGGATCTATGTAAGGACCGAGGGTATGCGTCACTACATCGCTACAGCTCTGAATTGAGTAAGCAGCCGCTCCGACGTTAGTTCGTGATGCATCTGTGTAGATGATCGTGGAATCTGTCGGGTGAACATGGTTGGAAACGCGAGCGGAACGTCTGCCTGTGTTAGTGTCGGGTGCAACGTTTTTTGGAATGGGGATTATTCTGAGGTTATCCGGGAGCGAAGAAGGAGGGGTAATTATAGGAAGGTCTATAGGTTTGAGTGCAACCTGCTGTAGTATCCAATGTCCTTGTTTGGTGCTAGAAAGACGTGCCATTTGCCGGTCGCGATGTTGTTGTATGAGGTCTCCCAGGGGCAGGAACAACCTCGTAGAGTATAGGCGATCCGTGGACGTATGTACAGGGACGTTAAGGGCGGCCTTGTACAATATGTGAAGCGCAACCTCAATCTGGTGTCTTTGGCGACAAGTTAGTGTAAGGTAAGGAATCGTATATAAAATTTTGCTAAGTGCTAATGCGTGGACAAGCTGCCTGACTTGACCCTCGCGTAGCCCGGCGTGCTTATTGACTATGCGGCGAACTAGATGCGTAAGCTGATTGCAAACTTTAACGGTTGTAGATACATTGGCCTGATTGGTTGACTCATGGATATGAAGTCCGAGGATCCGGCAGGATGATACACGAGGGATGGGGTGACCTGCCATTGTGAGATTGATCAGCTGGTTATGTTGGCGTTGATAGCGAGTTTTTGCAATCAGCAGCAATTCGGATTTTTCAGGTGCGGGAGATAGCCCTACTTTATCAAGGTAACTAACGACTGCATCGATACCTTGCTGTAGGGTCTCCTCTACTGCTCCAGGAGACCCAGAAGTGCACCAAAGAGTAAGGTCGTCTGCATAGAATGTGTGTTTTAGGTTTGGGATAGACGCTAAAGCACGAGATAGGGGAGCCATTGCAAGGTTAAAAAGGGTGGGTGACAGAATAGCGCCCTGAGGAGTACCACGTGTGAGGGGGAAAGGATCAGATATCGAATCGGGGAGACGGAACTTGGCCGTACGGTCGCGGAGAAATGCTGTGAGGTAGCCATACATCTTTGGACCACAGCCAGTAGAGGCAAGGATGTTTAATAGAGGATCGTGGGCAAGGTTATCAAAAGCTTTTCGCACATCAAGGGCCACTATGGCTTGGATCTGGGAAGTGGGCGGAGGGTCAAATTCGTGCATGAGGAGAAAAAATAGGTCCTGAGTAGACACACCTTTTCGGAAGCCAATTTGTTGAGGGGGAAAGAAATCTATGGATTCAAGATGAGTCTCGAGCCGATTGAGCACCATCCGCTCCATGGTTTTTCCCAGACATGATGTTAAAGAAATTGGGCGGAGGTTTTGAAGCGCAGGTTTTTTGCCTGGCTTTGGAAGTAGGGTTATAAGTGATTGTTTCCAAGATGCTGGGAGTGTGCTTTCTTCCCAATGTAAGTTTATAATGCTGAGAAAATGTTCTTTGTCCTTGTCAGAGAGATTTCGAATGAGTGAGTATGTAATCTGGTCTTCACCTGGGACTGACTTCCGCTTTAGCTGTTCTAGCGCCCAGTCGAGATCCCAGAGGGTAAACGGCTGATCGAGTTCTACATTGTAAGCACCAGTGTACGGAGTATAAAGGCTGGGTAGGGGAGGAGGAATGTAGAGATCGCGGAGTTGGGCTGTTAAGGCATCCGCGCCTAGTTGAGAATAGTGCTTCTCGAGAGTGGGAACAGGCGCCGGTTGAGGCCCGAGTAGTTCTCTGAGTAAATGCCAGGTTCTTTTTTGATTTAGTGTGCCGTTAATGGTGTTACAAATTTTGTTCCATTGATTGGTGTCAAGTGTAACGCAGTGTTCTTTAACCTGTCGCGTCAATTCGGTGACTCGGTCGGAGAGGCGAGCATTGTTGGGCTGAGTGCGAAGAGTGCGCAAGAGTCGTTTCCGCCTCTTCCAGATGCGTACAAGGTAAGGGTCCGGATTATCTGACGGGGCTGAAGTGGAACTCTCCTGCGTAGCTTGTTTCTGAGCATGTTTGAGTGCTTTTGTCCAGCTCTGAAGACTGCCAGTAGTATGAGAGGTGTCGCGTATAGTGCGAAAGGTATTCCAGTTTGTGTGGGAAATTTTACGTTTACGCGGACGGGTACGGCTAGGGACAGTGATGTTAATAATGTAATGGTCGCTGAGAAATTTTTCATCTGTAACTTGCCAGGTGACCTCTCGCAGTCCGCGGCCCACTGTGAGGTCTGGCATGGTGGATTGTTGGTTCCTGTAACCTTCCCGGGTAATGGAGTTTGGGGTGTTATAAACAGTTAATTGAGCTCCGTTTAATGCGTCGTTGAGTATGCGGCCAGGTCGGAAGGTGTGTGGGTAACCCCAGATAACGTGCGGGGCATTAAAGTCCCCACCTATCAAGAAGTCGGAGTCTCGAAACAATCTTGAAGTAAAGTGCATTAGCGGTTTGAAAAGCGTGTACTCTGTAGGAGGGTTATAAAAATTTAGAATGGACAAAGGGCGAGATAAGTGACCAGAATACAGTGTAAATGCAATAAGGTGACGTTCAAGACGACTGGGGACTTCAATGGCCTCAAATCGGATGTCCCGACGAATATAAGTGCTCACTAATGGGGCACAGTCGCTGTCATGCGCTGCATGCAGGGCACGGTATCCCGGAATACCTTTAAGAGCACGCGATTCTTGAATGAGAATGACGTGGGGCTGCGAGGGTAAAGTCAGGAGCCATTGGATAAAGAGTGTTCGATTGGTACGCAGGTTTCTGCTATTCCACTGTACAATGTGTATGTGATTGTTCCCTGCCATTCTTAAGCTACGTTAGCGCGCTTCTCGGGAGGGACAGAAGAGGATGCAGCAGTTGCTTCAGGGGATGTAGATGGACGGGGCCGTTTAAGAGAATGATTTAGGAAATCCATGCGTTCGTCATCCTGCAGGAGATTGCTAAGGAGGGTATGCATGAGTTCGAATGCTTGGCGAATGGCGGAAATTTCTTCTGCAAGGTACCAGATAATAGGGTCATTTCGATCTTTTATGTGGCGCATATAATTCTCAGATGTGATAACTGGTGTGGAATCGGAAGATGTATAAGAGAAAGGTTTGGGAGGGGAAATGGGAAGTGGCGGGCTCGGCTTACCCGGTGGTGGGAGCGTAGCTGGCTTGAGAAGCGGACGTGGGGCAGCTGGCAGTTCTTGAACTTCTTGATGCCAGACATTGGTCCGAGGGGGTGGTGCCGTCTCTTGATTTGCATGTGACAGAGGGGGGAAGTCCTCGCGAGTCGGAGGATGAAGGGGTTGCGTGTTCTTCTTGCCAGGGTGACCAGACATTTTCTGTCGCGTAGTCAATAGTCGCTTTGTAGTGGGACGCTGGTAATTAGATGGCTTTTTCTGGTCTTGGACAGAAGGTTCCAGCTGTTCCCTGAGACTCTTCCTTCGGTCATATGCAGCCTTGTGACTCTTTTGGTCTTGTTGTTTCTGTACAGGGCAGGTGAGGTCAAAAGTTGGGTGGGTTCCACCGCAGTGGAAGCAATAGGCGGAGCAACGATGTGGTTCATCTTGTTGGCTGAGCTGGGCTGAGCAGGTGGGGCAGCGTTGATATGTCGGAGGGTGAGGGCAGTTCAGCAGCCGATGACCATATTCACGGCACCTGCTGCACTTCAAAGCATTTGGTCTTTCAGGCTTGCATCTGTACAAGACGCGGCGGAACAGAATTTGTCGAGGTACATGGGTGCCTTCAAAAGTTATTAATACAGACTCGGTCTGTCCCATCATACGAGCGGACAGGATCGTCGCATGCCACGATTCAAGGCTTTCTGAAAGTTCGGCTTCTGAAAGACCTTTCTCGATTCCATGAATTACGCCCCGGCACGATGCCACCGGGGCCGTCATGTAAGATTGGATGTTATGAGTTTTGGCTCGGATGGATAACGAGGAAAGTGCTGCTACCTTTCGGGCGGTCAATTCGTTGGTGGTCTTCAGAAGGATGACATTCTGGTGGTATTTGATTTGTAGAGTCAGAGCCTGTCGCTCATGTGGCGCCAAATCTGCTGCTGAGGAAATTTCTTGAAGAATTTCGTAGGGTTTAACCTGGGAGATATTGAGTGTACTTGGTGCCCTGATTACGACAGTTTTCAGCGTTGAGAAATGTGTCGCCGGAATCTTTTGTTTGCCTTTCCTCTTTGTGGTAATCCAGTCAGACGCATCGAAATCTTCAGAAGTATGAGCGCGTTCTTCTCTGGCGTCTGAGGCATTGGCGCGTGCTTCGGCAGCGTGGGCACGTGTTTCTCCAGGAAATTCATCGACGGCACGTGGCGGCGGCGGTGCCGTTGCCATGGTAACACAATCGAGATCCGTGGCAAGGCTTAGCGAGCCTCGGGCATCATCGGAACCTATATATGGTCGGTTCCTAGCCAAAAAGCTATCAAATTCAGCACATGAGGAGTCAGAATGATCCCAGGTACTTGCCGAATGACGTGAGTTGGGCGATGGAGGTCCCAGGGTTGATGGTCTGGCAAAAAGACGGTAAATTCCGGAGCTCGATGTTCCGCCGTCTGTTCTAGTCGACGCCACCTAGCGTCCTCCCAGCAGATTCGTGCAGGGGAAGTGGGTTGAGCCGCAGGAGTTCTTCCCGCACAATTTGCCGGATCGTCGACGGAAGATCTAGTTGGGCGTGGTCATCAAGGCTGGCCACAGTAGGCACGTTGGCCAGCCGCCCAAATTTTGGCGCAATACGACGCGTTTTGAGAGCTTGAAACGCGCGGATGTGTTTAATAACATCGGAGACGGTCTCAAGGATGTCTTTGGCGATTAAAAAGTTGTACACGTCAGCCGCGATGCCCTTCAAAATGTGGCCGACTCTGTCTTCTTCGGGCATGTTGGAATTCACACATTTGCCCAATCTGAGGATCTCTTCTCTATAAGTGGTACAAGTTTCATCCGGCAATTGAGCTGTTTGGGCAAGGGTCTGCTCAGCCCGCTTTTTGCTCGGTACAGAGTCACCAAAACGCTGTTTGATCTCGACGGCAAACCGTTCCCAAGTTGTCAAATTGTCCTCGTTATTCTCGAACCATGACATAGCCGTGTGAGTTAGAAAGAAAGCGACATTTGTGAGCATGGTGATAGGGTCCCACCGGTTATACCGACTAACTCTTTCATAATGAAGCAGCCACTTCTCAATGTCCTCACCTTCTTCTCCTGCAAACGGTCGTGGTTCGCGGTAAGGCTAGCAGGGAATAGAGCTGGAGGGGGCAGGCCTGTCACCAGGCTGGCTTTCAGCTTCGCGGCTGGCACGGTTAGAATCGGCGTGTTGCATGATGGTTGGAAGCGGTGGCAGTCTAGCAAGGCGGCGACTACGTCGAAACTCCAGTTGGTCGTGCTGCGCCGTACTTAGGGATCGAACGGAGCACCTTCCACCAAGTTGTTACGATGAAATAGCAAAGGGGTGTTTATTTATAGTCATATGGCAGTGGGATAAGTTGAAGCCTACTAGCCCCAGGCACCAACGCTTTCTCCTCTTCTTCTCCCAGACCATCACAACCTTTCGTCGTCGTCAGTGGTGTGACAATATATATATATATATATATATATATATAGATATAGATATATGTATACATAACTAGCAATAGCCCCTCAGATAATCAGGATTAAAGGGTCTCCGCATGCATTAAGAATTTACTGTGTAAACAATTTTTGTTACGAATATGTTTGATAAGGGAGTGCCTGACGTTTAATTAGTCTCATGAAAAAAGCGTGCGGATGTGAAATGGTATTTGTATTCGAAGCATATAAAACGTCAGTTTCGCTTATTTACAGTGTGCACTCAATTAATATGCAAAGCTTTTATGCGAAGAGATTGCCTAATTATATTCAACGATTTGGACAATTCTTTCTGAAGCCCTAAACTGCTTCACGACTTAGTATTGGCTCTATATTTACAGCAGTATATACACCCGAGGTAGCACAAACCATTGGGTCTAGTCTTTTGTGCTGTCAGGAATGCCTCGGGCAAACATAGGAGCAGTGCGTTACCAATACAGTACCAATATTGTGTCGATGCTTTGCGCCGCCTGAGAATAGGTATAACCGTCTATGAACTTAATGTGTACAAATTATCATTATAAATTATATATACCTTGAAGTAACCCCTTACCGACTTCGCAGTATCACATGTTTATACAAAGTAAGTACATGCAGCGTTGATTGAGTTAATCAAGTATTCATGCGAGTTCTTAAGACTGTTTAAAATATTTAGGAGTTGAGTAGATTGTGGTTAACGTGTATGTCACTGTGGTGACAAGGTCAATGGCACCTAATGAGTCTGGCAGTGCACTGAAGAAACTCTTTATTGGGTAGACTTGTGCCCGCTAAAGAACTGACCGATTCAGCGGAGACGATAACAGCAAATGTTGTCACTGGTTGTTGAAAAAATAATGCCTATCGCTCCCATTGCCGTTGAATTCAGACAACGAGGAAATATCTAGATAAAGCCGCAAATGGTGACTAGCACAACTTGGAACATTGCAGAAACACACGCGAGGGGCAGGGATCTTCGAGACACATCTTGGCGCATCTTGCGCGACAAAGAAAGTGTAAACGCTGCGTCTCGCAGCAGCGAGCATGAAAAATCAACTATTACAGAATTGATCCGCTCGCCACAATCACAGTGACAAGGCAGCATGTCAACGCTCTTGAAAAAGTACATATCAAGGTTTGAATCGTTTGCAGCGCAACTCACCCTTCAAAAGGCATCGACTGGATGCTTACAAAATGTACATAAAATGGTAAACAGAATGCTGGAAATTGAAATATATTGAGCGCGCGTAATACTTTTTACACAATTCTTGGTATATCCATGTATATGCAATGCCTGGTCTCACGACGGAACCGGAATCACGGAAGAACGCAACTATTATCTTTGAGGGGCTCAAGCCTTACAGGTAGGCATCCACCATCGGTCTTATAGGGCGTTGCTGCGCGGACTGACCAGAAGCACTGCGTTCGCGACTGCTCGTTTTGCAGCAGTAAAGGCGGCCCGGACTTCTGATGACCAAGGCATGGCGGACGATAGGCCACCGTTGACCGCAGGAGGTCAGTGAGTGGACGAAGCAGCTCTGCACATTGAAGGATAAAGCGCTTGGAAAATTATACCAGCCCCAGGAATTGCCGTGACGATTGATGAATTCTTGATGACCTGGCCGGTGGACTTTAGAAGACGGATACCCTCCGAGAATATGTAGCCCTGTATACATTTTGGAATTCTCTACGGGGCTGCTGTTCCGCTCTCAGAGCAAACAACGTTCCGCTAGCTCAGACCACAGTTGTGGCCCCAATGAACAACACAAATACCGAGGACCAAAGGGTTAACGGTTTATTGGTCTTCCTCAGCCGCGCGCGCCATCAAGCAACGGCTGGGTTCACCTGAGCAGTCCGTATGGCCTCGTGGACGCGTCCGATCTCTTGGCCCGTCCGGTCAGCACTACTTTCGTTGCACACACAACACGCGCACTCGCTCACTCACTCTCGTCTCCAAACACCACACAGACAGCGTGCGCACCCTCGCCTCAGCAGTCAAGAGAGAGGGGGAAGGACGCTGTCACGTCACCTCAAGAGGAGAGGCCGCGTGCCTCTCTCTCGCCGCCGAGGCGTAGCCAGGTGGGGAAGTGCCACAGAGAGCCGGTGATGTACGCCTTCCCGCACCCCTCCTACCTCAATCGGGGTGTCCGCCTGGGCGTGCAAGCCTGCGTCACTTCGACCCTTTGGTGCCGTTTGTCTGCCTCCGTGGTCTGGCTCCTCGGCAGTTCCCTGCCGCTGGACACTAGGCTGTGCCTCGGAGAGGCAGGCTCTGCATCTGGGGCCGCGGTCGTTGCCGCCGGGGTGAAGGCGCGAAGTTCGAAAGGTGGAATCGTGGAGCGTCACTCGCTTCAGGCAACATCGGCACCCTGGGATTGTCAGCCAGGACAGGAGGCAGGGCTCGTTCATCTTCTCCAGTCAGGGTTGAGCAGGCGTACTCGAGTCCGGGAAAGCCCAGACGTTTTCGAGTTATTCGAGAACGGGAACGAGCTCCATGAACGAGCTCGAATTTGAGCTTTTCCGGGGACAACTGTATGCCTGCGCAGCCATTGAGCTGGTAGACTAAACATCAACTTCACCGCTCCCCGCCGGCTGAACGCAGACAGCGTGGCCAGTGCGCTCGGAGTGCCGATGTCATAAACAAGGCGAGTCGGCGGGCTAGGTCCCTCTGAACGCGCTCAGTACAGGCTTCGCGTGTACGAATGCTGCCGGCTTGTGTATCGACGTATCGACACGCGCAGGATAACTTCACACAAGACTTCTCGTGTCTTTGCGGTTGACATTAGGCGACTTCGCCTACCTTCCGCACTGTAACACTGCGAAAAGGACTGCCTTCCCTCGTATGTGCTCGCGCGCGAACTCGCGCGTCTGGCGTTCCTACCTCTACAGCTCAACTGCGAACCGTACAGGCTAGAACCGCGCTTGGGGCCTGCATGTGTGCTCTCACGCATGCGGCCTCAACGATTTCGCTGGCAGCGGGTGTCATAGCGGAGCCGCTAGATACTTCTCTCAGCATTGCCCGTCTCCGCGCTTTCCTGAACGATGGGCGTTTCGGCTTCCACAGCATTCATCTGAAAATACTGCTTCAGCTCTCCCCCGTGAATCGGTCCGCTTATTTGGCCCGCATTCTTGTCTTTCAGTCGGTAATTCAGTCGCGACTCTTTCTCTGCAGTCACAAAGGGCCCGATCCCTCGGGGCACAAGGGCGGCCGCGATTCCCGCGGATCCATCGCTGAGAACATGATTTTGCCTCAGAACCATGTCTCCCAACTGGAACTCAAGGTCACCGTGGGCTTGGTCGTAGATCGCCTTCTGGCTTGCCCTGGCCTTCTCACGGCTGTGGCTCGCCTCCTTAATGGCACGGGCCAAACGCGCTCGTAATCGCCGTGCGTAGTAGTCGACATTGGCCTCGACCTTGCAAACATCGTCCGACCAATTAGTCAGGACCGTGTCCGTTGGCGTGTTCAGCTGCCTGCCAAACATGAGAAATGCCGGCGTGAAGCCGGTCGAGTGATTTACACTCGTGCGCAGAGCGAAGGATATGACGTCCAGGTGGTCATCCCAATCATTATGAGACCGCGCATATGCGCCCAGGAGCGGCTTGATGTCCTGATTTCGGCGCTCACTCACGTTGGACTGGTCGTGATAGCACGTGGTTTTCTGCTGCCGTACACCTATTGCCGCGCCCGTATCACGAAACACCTTGGACGTGAAATACGTGGTGTTGTCGGTTATTAGACGCTTTGGAAAGCGAAAACGAATGACTTGTTTAGGTCAGGCAGCTGCAGAGCTGCTGTCTCAGCGATGGCGTGCGAGAGCTGGCAAAAGCTCCTTTCCTGCTCATCTACCCATTCCCAACGGGAAGACTTTCTTAGCAATTGTGCCAAGGGCGCTTGCAGTGGCGCACAGTTAGGAATGAACTGTCGGCGGCATCCCACCATACCGAGATATCGGCGAACAGCGCTGACATATAGGCGTAGGAAACTCCAGGATCGCCCGAACTTTCTCTGGGTCAAGAGACACCTGCCCCTGTTCAACTCGATATCTAAGCAGGCTCACCTGAGCCTGGCATATCTGTGCCTTTGCCGGATTGAGCGTGAGGCCAGCGGACATGAGCTTTCCCAGAACGTCTCTGAGGTGATCGATGTGTTCCTCGATTGCGCGGGAATAGACGATCACATCGTCCAGATAGGCGAGGACGTGTTGCCATCGGGTATCGCCGAGTACGCGGCCCATCAGCCTCTGGAATGTGCTCGCAGCGCCGGAGAATCCAAAGGGCATTCTTTTGAAGTGGAAAAGTCTTCTGTGACATGAAAACGCCGTTTTTTACTCATCGCCGGGTCGCATTTTGACCTGCAGATACCCCTTGCTTGCGTCAATCATCGAAGAAAACTTAGCGCCGCCAAGATTGGAAACAATCCCGTTTATTCTCGGGAAGGGGTATGCATCTTTCTCCGTGATTTCATTCAGACGCCGATATTCCAAGCACAAGCGCCACGAGAAATCTTTCTTTGGCACATGCACCACTAGGCACCCCCTTGGACTTTCAGAACGGCATATAAGGCCAGCATCGAGCATCTCCTGGAGCGCCATCGATGGCTTGCCTTTTAGCAGCGCTGACGGGCCTTGGGTTACATTTCCAGGGCAGCGCGTCACCCATTTTTATGTGGTGCTGCACCAGATTGGTACATCCCGGCTGTTTTGTGAACATTTCGTCAAAGTTGTGTAGCAACGACAAGAGTCGGCCACGTTGGTGCTCTGTCAGCGCACCGGCATCGGCCAGCAATCTCTGCATTTTCTTTTTCGATTGCGGATGAAAAGCGTGCTGAGAGGCCGCCGCTACTGATCGCGGCAGCTGACACGCAAACACACTGTCTCTTCCTCCACCGGCAGTGGCCGGGATTGTAAGCGTTTTCTCCTCCGACTGCGGAGAGTGAGCATTGAGACTGCAACCGAGCTCGGTCGGCGAGGCGAGCAGCGCTCATGGGAGGTATTCCTCCCGTCTGCGAGTGGATCAGCCGTGCGCGTTAAGAACGCTTGCGTTCTAACCGGTGTTTCGGCGAATGGCCTGAGCGGGGCCCTCGGTATAGTGCTCTAGAAGATTGGGCAGTGTGTCGACCGCGCCGCGAAATGCATGGGAACGAGGGGCCGCTTTTGCGATGACAGAGGCGCCGCAGCGCAGAGGGTGCCACCAGCAACTGGTGTGTCAGCCGTCCGGGCGCCCACGTATGCGCGCTGTGCGGCGGGGCGGATAGCGCGGACTGTACGTTCTTGTTTGCTTGTGCGTCGTCTCGAGCTGTTCGTGACAAGATTTTACAAATATGCCGGTTAATGGTGCTCAGTACTGTTAGCAATCACCTAATTTATCTTCCATTTTGGCCGCCGGCAACACCTCGGGGAAGTAACATGACAAGAGTTAGCTCGGAAGAAACCTGCTTGGAGAGGGCCGGCGTACGACTCGCACAGAACGCTTCACTCGCCGTACAGTTTGCTTTAGCATTCCTAAAGCACCTAATTCACGCCCAGAAATGTAGTCGCTTTGAAAAGAGGGCTGTGTGGAGGCAGGATGTATGAAGAAGTGAAACATACAACACGTGCGTTCGAGCGCTGACTAAAACTGGTCACAGTAACCCCACTATCAAAACAGTCCAAAATGGTATATTCCGTTGTTTTTCACGCCAACTATACCGACTACAGTACGTCACTGAAGCCACAAGAGAAGTCGGCATTCAGTTGGAATGAATTAAATGTGTACTACCCCGCATGGAGGTAGGATATATAGTAAAGTAAGGACATGAAAAACGAACGACACCACGCCAACTGTCTACTGAATAACAGAACACAGTGGGTCAGGAAAGGTGGAAGAAGTGGGAGGTAAAGGTTTCACAGGAAAATAAAAAGAAACGTGTCGCCTACCAAGGAGGGAGAAAGGGGTTGGTGGAAGGCACGCAGCGCCGTGAAAAGAGCGACCGCGAATGTGAACAAAGGTTCAGAATTTTCGTGCGGCACGGCAAACGCACGACGAAGAAAGCAGGCAGCTGAAGACGAAGAAAAATGGAGATATATTAAAAACAATAAAAAAAGAGAAAACAACCGAGCATAAGAACCAAATTAAGGCCCGGGAAGAGGAAGGCAGTGCACGAACAGGCTGCAATCGAACGCGTATAAAGATATAAGCGTCGAAATTTAAGAGACAACAATTTGTGAAACTGTACACTAATCTAAGAATACCCCATTTCCTTTTCTCTCCATAAGCTGAAACATTGTTGTAACGGGTAGCTTTATAAATACCCAGAGATGTGCGCTATACTTAAAACATTTAATCTCAATGCGTTATAGTTTAACAATGACCTAATTGATCCAAAAAATGTTTCCATTCTAGGGTGCGCAAGCCACCGGTAATATGCACGTCATTGCCTCCAGAAGATAGCTCTAGACCTGTTTTTGTACATACAAAATAAAAAAAAAAGAATAGCTTTGAAAAAGAAATAACGACGGAAAATAGAGGACGCAGAGGCTATAGCGTACGCTTAATTCGCTTCCACTAGAACATCCTTCTGCGAAAGAGAGGTTAGGAGGCCGGCACGGTTTCTCACCACGGACAAAAATAGCGCCATAGGTTCGAAGCTAGGTCGCAATTTACTCAAAAATTTGGCTCGGATGTACGGTCCTTTTCGACTGCTTTGCACTTCAGATATTGCAAACTTCCTGTAAAATGTGAAGGTTCAAGAAGTTTACCTACTTGGAGCACCAGAAAAGCTACCACTTGAAGCAATGAAATTTGATGTGTTTTTGCGGCTTCGCTCTTTGCGAAGTAGCGAATCACGACAAGAGTTCCCAAAGGGAAAATAATTAAATTTCCTTGGAAGTATTTCACGTGTAATATAAATCTTGTTAACAATTATAGTCTGGTTAGTACTGCAAAGGGTACACGCGGCAAGTAGCCCGATTATATATAGTCTGGTAAGCAGTAGTTGCAAGTAAATCCAGTCGATTACTCATATTTCATACCACACACTCAAAGAATAAACACGCATTATGTCCGCATTTGAAGCATTATATTAATGGCTTGCGTATTAGGTGCTCGTCATCTTTTTCGCATTTTTCCGCTCTCTCTCGGTGCGCGCCAAGAACTGCGTCATACCTGCCAATTCGACGCACAATTATCAGTGCTTTTATTTTTGTTTGTTTGCTCTGCACCATTTGATGCCAGTAAAGCGTCCGCACTAAGTGCCCACTATGAACGTATTACGTATGTGACGGGTTTAATTTTTCATATTTTATTTGAAGTAATGCCCCAGCTGCACTTGACTTTTTGTTTTGTTTTTCATCTAAGCAGCTGGTTCTCCCTTTGGTTAGTGGCACGTAAACAAATGTCCGCGATATACGTAATTGTTAATCACGAAACAAAGAATAAATGCTTGAGTCGTGTATACCTTGTTTTTTTTTTCTTTTCTTATTTTTGCCGGTAAATACCACAGTGCTTTAAATTAGTACGGTAGTGAATAAATGTGTTTTGCTCGCACACTGTATTTGCAATTTCTATAAGCGGTGATTAGGGCACATAAAGAACACCGATTAAAGAGATATATTACAGATTACTGGCGATTTAAGATAAACGTTGTTATGTATTAATAAGCGCAAGCTGCAAAATGTAAGCAGGTGTTCGTAAATAAGGTTTGTAAAAAAATAAGTGTTTCTAAAGAGGCCTTAATGAAGCACAAGCTTTGATTCGCATGTACACTGTTTTTCTACGCGTGTTAATAGCGCTCCTGGGCAGCAGCCTTTATTCCCTTACGGGAAGAACGAATGCAAAACACCATGCTTCAATGCAAACATTAAGTACAAATTGCTCATCTGGTCGATTTGTAACTGTCCGCAGGAAGAAATGTTGAGTTTCAGATAGCGATTCAAACATCGCGCGCTGCTCCGAAGGACTACCCAAGCGCGCACGATGTCTCCCGATAGACGTAAAAGAATGGCAGGGATCAGTTTAAGCACCTGGAATAAGTAGCCTCTTTATTAATTATCACACTAAATGCGTAGCGTCTGAAAATCGCTCCAAAGAGAACCGCAACCCTCCTCTGTACCCCCGCTATCCCGCGGCCGCTACGCGCCGAGCGGCGAACGTGGCACCCCTGTTGCACGTCGCGCCCTCTCGCGGTAGTCGGTTCTTGTCATCGCAAAAGCGGCCCGCTCTCCGGCGCCGGTCGTCCCACTGCCCAATATTCTAGAGCACTATATCCTCGGGCTCTCCCGATAACCGCCATTGGCAATGTCGATCCTCGGTCCAGTTTTAGCCAAGACCTCTCGGCCTAGGATAATTGGTGGTCAGTCCAGGCAGGTAAACAAAACGCATTCTGCATACAAGCTTATTCCAGCGCAATACGAGTCAAATGCCACCGCAGGAGTGCACCTCTCCGCTAGCGAGCAGGAGGGGCGTTCTTCGCTGTCGAATCCGAATGGACCGCCGTCGGAGGTGGGAAACGACCGCGTCTCCGATCAGCGAAATGCTTGCACCCGTGTCCAGCAGCGCTTTAAATGTAGCTCCCGCTACGGCGAGGTCAACAAAAGACGCTGGCGTGTTAGTTGGCTCTCCAACCTTGAATGCGGACGTGACGGGTACAGGCTTGCGAGCGTTTTCAGCCTCCGCCGGCGTTGCTACCGACGGCCTGCCTCGTTTCCCAATCTCGAGGGGCAGTTTCTGGCTATGTGACCACTTTGGCCACAGCTAAGGCAGCGCACAGATCGCCATGCTTGTGCTGCGACGCTCGGCGATTTTCAGAGGCAACCCGACTGTCTGGCCGTATGCGGCCCTCCAGGGGTGCGTTCTGAGTAGGTGCGTCCTTTCGCGGCTGAACCCCGCTGAAATCACGGGGGTTGAGTCAGCACGACGCAACCGGTACCCATAGAGATCCAGGGCGCAATACGATACTTCGAGCGGTAATGGCTCGCTGGTGAACCCACTTGCCTCAAGAGCACGGCGGAAGAAAGAGAGGTGCTCCGACGGCGCAGCGAGGAGCGGCCGCTTAGTGTGACTTTTACGCATGACGCGGCCGCCAGGGGTAGCGCCGGTACTGGGGGCCTATCTCGTCGCTCGTTTCTTTTGCGTTTCTATGGGCGCGCCTGGGATGGGCGCTTGATTTTGACACATTGGGGCGTGCGCCGGCTTGAAACAATCTTTTTTTTTATTCAAAGCATATTAACGTAGGTTTCGGGCCTTCGCGCGACGCCCGGCGGTGGCCACCATTGACCCTGAAGTGGGGTCACGTGACATGACGTCACGTGATGACGTCACACCGGCTGCAGATTGGGCCTCATATCGCGCCGTCGGTCGCCTCCCGGTGGTGGCCACCATTGAGCTTGAAGTGAGATCACATGATGTGACGTCACGTGATGACGTCACACCGGCTGCAGAGGGGGCCTCATATCGCGCCGTCGGACGTCGCCCGGCGGAGGCCTCCACGCTTCGGTTCGCGCCATCGCGCGCGATGCGGCGGCGGCGACACCATCGCTGCATCACGTGATATGTGACGTCACGCCAGGGATGAAGCAGCGCGCGCCCGCCGTGGTGGGGGTGACAAGCTTTATTAAGGTGAGCCTTAGCTGTGACATTCTAGGGATGGAATGGCTCTTGGGTGCGTGTCGTGGCCGGAAGGTGACGTTTCCCGGCTACTTCCAAAGCCCAGTCCACCAGCTACCGTTGGACAACCGGCTCAGAACTGGACACCGCAGCCTCCCATCGCTCGAGGTTTGTGAGTTGCCATCCGGCGGGTGGAAGATGCTCAGGGCAAGAATAAAGAATGCGAGCAAAATCCGTCTTTGGAGCACCACAAAGGGTGCATTCTGGCGTGAACAGTCCCGGGTGAACAAGGGCGAGGTAGGCAGGGGAGAGGAAAGTGCGGGATTGTAGCTGGCGCCACGTCACCTGCTGACATTTAGTGAGAAACTTGTGTGGAGGTGGATAGGCAAGACGTTGTTCGCGGTAGTGCACACTGATCTCTTGGTATGTGACCATACGATCTCGAGCGTCACCCCAGGCGTCGGCGGCTCCTGCTCGGCTGACGAAACCTCGAGCAAAAGAATGAGCCGCCTCGTTACCTGGGTGGCCGGCATGGGCTGGGACCCAGAGAAGCTGAATAGGTCGGATAGGAATGGGAGATTGGCTGAGAAGCCGGAACGCGGGTTCCGAAACACGTTCTTTCGCAAAGTTTCGGATGGCTGTCTTCGAATCAGTAAAAATGAGGGTCGCCGATGTAGTAGAGATTTCTAAGGCTACTGCCGCCTCCTCCGCTTCCGCGGAAGTGGAAGCGATGACAGTACCTGCGGTAAGAAGGGTGGAGGAGTTTGATACTACAGCTAGGGCGAAGGCGGGAGATGTGTAAGAGGCAGCATCGACGTAGACGGTCTCCGGCTCTGTGCCATAGTGTTTGTGTAGGGCGGCAGCCCGAGCAGCACGACGAGCCACGTGATGTTCGGGGTGCAGGTTCTTGGGTAGGAGGTGAATGGTAAGGAGTTCTCGTGTGTGGCGTGGGAGGGTGAAGGTGTGGGCGTAATATCCAGGGGGACGTAGACCGATAGCGTCAAGAATGTGACGGCCGGCTAAGGTGGAGGAGCGCCGATCAAGTTGGGCAGACCGATGAGCCTCGATGAGTTCGGCGAGGGTATTGTGTACGCCCATCTTAAGAAGACGTTCATTCGACGTGTGGCGGGGAAGGTTGAGGGCCGTCTTGTACGCCTGGCGGATAAGGCAGTTGACCTTGTTCTCCTCTACTAGAGAGAGGAAGAGGGATGGTAATGAATAGACTACCCGACTAAGAACGAAAGCCTGGATCAGGCGACGGAGGTCGTGTTCCCGCATGCCACTGTGTTTATTAGTGATTCGTCTAATCAGGCGGACTGTTTGTTGAACGGTAACATGGAGCTTGGTGATCGTGGCAGTGTTCTTGCCATTGTTCTGAAGAATCATCCCCAGGATGCGAACTCTCTCCACCTCCGGGATTCGGACGGCGCGAATAGTGACCTCGATTCTAGGTGGGGGAGCTTTGTCGATTCTCGCTCTAGGCGGGTGAAGGACCAAAAGTTCAGATTTGGTGGGTGAGCATGCAAGACCGACCCTCTGAGCATGAGAGGTCACCACATCTGCGCCAGCCTGCAGTGTCTCTTCAATGGCTCTCACGTTACCTGTGGAGGTCCACAGGGTGATGTCGTCAGCATATAGAGAGTGCGACAGGCCGGGAATGGCTGACAGAGCCTTTGTCATTGGGATGAGAGTAATATTAAACAGAAGCGGAGAGAGCACAGATCCCTGAGGCGTGCAACGGTTACCAAGGGCAAAGACAGGTGAGCAGAGGGAGCCAAATGTGATTTCAGCTGTGCGCTGGCGAAGAAAGGCTGAGATGTATTGATGAATACGATGACCGACATGTAGGGATGACAGAGCGTCCAAAATGGCCGAATGGTGTATATTTTCGAATGCTTTTTCCAGGTCGAGGGCAAGCACCGCGCGCGTGCGTTTCCGGTTGCGGGGGTGAATGATGTCTTCTGAGATCTGCAGCATGATATCTTGAGTGGAGAGGTGGGGTCGGAATCCTATCATTGTGGGGGGAAAGAGAAGTTTATGATCCATGTGTTCCTGGAGACGAGCAAGGATTACGTTCTCGAAGAGCTTCCCGAGGTAAGACGCAAGGGAAATAGGGCGCAGAATTTGGATATCAAGCGGCTTGCCTGGCTTGGGGATGAAAGTTATGCAGGCATGAGTCCACTTTGAGGGGAGGGTTCCCGTTCGCCAGCACTGACTGAACAGGTCCGCAACAGCCACTACAGACGAGCCGTCCAGATTGCGGAGCCTCTTATTAGTGACTTTGTCAGCGCCGGGGCTGAGGTGGTTCGGAGTTTGTGCATGGCCGCGCGAACCTCTGCTGGGGATATATCCGCGCTGAGCTCCGGGTTGGGGCTCCCCGAATACGGGGGAAGAGGCGTGGGAGTGGTTGTGGTTAGATATTGATCTTTAAGGGTTTGGATAAGCGCGTCGTCTGAGAGGGGGAGTTGATGCAAGATGCGTGGGATATTCCTGTGTTGGGTAGCCTTGGAGTGACCCGGGTCGAGGAGATGCCTCAGTAGGGACCAAGTGTTTTTGAAGCCTAAATTGCCACTCATGCGGTCGCAGAGTTGTCCCCATTGTTGATGGGCTAGGTCGCGTGCATGCGCTTCAATCTCGCACACAAGGTTAGAGATACGTCGTTTAAGAGGTCTATTGTGCTTTTGACATAGCCAGCGCCACTGAAGGCTGTCGTGTGCTTCCCACATATGGAGAAGGCGGCTATCAGCACACGACGTGTCCTCAGGCTCGGGAATGGTGGAAGTAGCGCGGGCGACATCGCGGGTGAGGGTGTCGGTCCATTCAGAGAGGTCTGTGATGGTGTCCGGGGCCAGCCTCCGTATCTGGCGGAACTTGTCCCAGTTCACCACTTGAACTCCTCGTCGTTTTAGCGGGGTAATTGAAGAAATATTGAGCTCTGTGGAAATTATATAATGGTCACAGCCAAGTGAATGGTTTGTGTTGACCCATCGGCTGTAATGGATGTGTTTGCTAAGTGTGAGGTCTGGGCTGGTGTTGTGTTGAACGCTTGACCCGATCCGCGTGGGGAACATGGTGTCATTAAGCAGGGAGAGGCCTTCGTCCTGAATGAATGACCATAGGGAGGTGCCTTTGCGAAAGTTTTTGCGGTACCCCCAGCTTATGTGGTTGGCGTTGAAGTCACCCATTATAAGCAGTGAGTTGTTCGAGCTTATTGATATCGCCTTGCGGAGAGCAGCAAGAAGAGGGGCAGGAGGACATTTGGGAGGGCTGTAGAGATTCAGGATGAAAAGACTGAGTGATTTGAGTGTGTGGGGGAGGAGCTCCAGCAAGAGACCGTCCACGTCGTCTATCTCCAACGGGTGCTCTATCGCAGTTAGATTGCGATGGACTAGTGTGGCGACCCTGGTCTGTGGTGGAGTAGCTGGTTCGTATGTAGTGTAATTACGGAGCTTGACTGACGTTAGCGTTTCCTGAAGCGCAATGACACTGGGGGTGTCGCAGCTGGAAAGGGTCTGTAAGTGAAACTGCCGCGTCAGTCTCTGTGCCCGCAACCGCGCCAGCGTCTGCGCCGGGCGTGTATGCGGTCAAGATGCCTCCAAACGCTAAGGACGATAATAATAGGAATGCAAAACGAAGGCTGCAGCGTGGTGTTGTGTAGAAATGCTCAAAGACAATACAGAATAAGTGACGTGCAAACCAAGAGTCATGCATTTACGGACCATAAGAGTGTGTTTGTCGGGCTGCAAAGAATAAAGTACGACGATTAACCTAAAACCACGTCTCCGTTACTTAGCCCCATCCACTTTGAGGCAGCTGGGCGATTCCATGTAAGAGCAAAGGATGGTCGGCCGACCTTATAAATTGATTTTATAATTTGTTATATTGCTGACCGATGACTGGAAAGAAGATATCTGCAATTGGTTTTGCGGCCAATTTTTTTTCGGGGCACAGGGAATTATTAATAACGGGTGGAGTGACGCGGCTATGTTCTCTGCTGTTTTTTGAGAACTTTCGTTATTGATTACATAATGTATAATAAAGTTAGGTAGCAGAAAATGATCTTATTAAAAATATGCAAGTTTTTGTTTGTATTCAATATTTTTGGCTTTTTGTGAAGTGTAGGTTTGTTCATGTGCATGAACAATAAAGGAGAGGTTGGTGCCGCATAGCGGTCCCGGCTACTGCTTCCCACCAAGTTTATAAGAAACACCTGGCCTGTTTTTATAATGTTTCTTAAAGTATAATAATTCTTTCACAGCAAAGGAAAGGCGCAGTATCTGTCATAAATGTTCTGTGAACACCTGACTGGCGCCTTGAGGGAAGGAAGGAAGGTGGGAGTGAAAGCGGAAAGAGTGAAATGGGTGGCGTAGTGAAGAGCTAAGGAGTAATTTCGACCACCCGGGGATCTTTAGTGGCTGTTCTTGGCCCTACGGGGCTAATACTGGGAGGTCAACGCCGCTTGCGCAAGTTATTGTGCAAGTTTCTTACTCGTATTTCATTCCGTTGCCTTTTACTATCGAGAGCTTCGATTATTATTTTTTATCATTGCTAGGGCTAAAAAGCAATAAAGTTCGCTGACGCAATAAATTCTTCTCGCCGCTCCGGAGACTTTTTGTTCCCGGAGTTCCCCTTAACTTGACTGTCTGGCTAGACCGCGTCGACATTGCTTCTGGACAAGCGGGCCAAGCGAGTTAACCTACTCCCTGCAAGCGAGTTAACGCGAGCCGTCCCGCCGCCTATTTTACTCGACCCGACTACGTATACATGAACCCGACAACATGTTTTTTAATTGTAGACAGACACCGTGAAGACCTAAGAACTGGAGTTCAGAGGCCCCAAAACACACTTGGAGGTGTTCACAGCCAGGCCGTAATGCTGTAGACACCTGTAGACAGGTGTTGCTCATAATATTCAGGCGAAAGGCTCGCGATGAGGACATCATCTAGGTACGCGAACACAGGCGACAGGCGTCGCGTGACCTCAGCCACGAATACATGGGAGGTTTGAGCCCAAAAGCATCCGCACATACACAAGCAAACCAAAGGGCGTCGTAATTGTGGTCCTAATTATGTTGCGGGTTCAATGGGAATTTGGTGATATATCTTAACCAGGTTAACTTTGCAAAACATGGAGCGGCCGGAGAGGCGCTATGTAGAGTCCTGGATGTGGGGCAGCAGATAACTGTCGTGGGCATTCTTGGCATTCAACGCCCGATAGTCGCCAGAAGGACGCCAGTAATTGGGGTCCCGCTTGGGCACTAGACGCATCGGAGACGTCCACGCGTTGGACGACGGGCATATGTGCCTAGTTCCAGCGTGTGGCCGAACTCACGTTTTGCGATAACGAGACGATGTCCAAACAAGCGGCGTGGTCGAGTAGATGTGGGTGTACCCTGGGTGGCTATGTGGTGTGCCGCTGTATGTTTCGATGCCTGAGTGAGGTTGCATGGCTTGGTCAGCTCCGAGAAATCCGCCAGCACTTTTTCGAACCTGGAGGAAGGTATCAAGTTGCCGATCTCCATGGGAGCGAGGTCAGTCAAGACTCCCTAGATGGAGAGATCAGTCATAACATCAGTAAGGCGACGACGCCGCACACTGACGTCCCGGACGAAGTATGACAGGAAATCGGAGCTGATGATCAGGTGAGCCACGTTGGCGATGAATACCCAACGAAAGGTGTGGCAAAGCCCGATCTTGAGGGTGAGATCTTAGTCCGTATGTGGCTATAGACGAGGCATAGGCAGCTTGGAGCGACTGCCCTTATGACTTGGAACGATCAGCCTTTGCTGGTCGAACCACGCTGACTTTCGCGCCCGTCTCTATAAGGAACCGTGTGCCGGGCAATGCATCACTTACCATAAATTGGCGGTTCGGACGATTGGTCGGACCACACGCCGCCGTAGTGATCCCAGCGGGCATTTCCCGACCACGAACAGGGTGGTGTACACTTCGTGGCCTTGTGTCGATAACGCCGGTGGTACCAGCAGAGAGCCGGAGGGCTGGGACTCCAAGGTTGACGTGTGCGCGAAAAAGCGCGATGATCGAGACGAGGCGGCCGGGTCTCCTAGAGTAGGATACGGGGTGCGGCCACTCAGGCGGCAAGCTCATCGAGACAGGCCTCCATACGTAAAATCGCATGGTCTATAGGCGGCAAAACAGCAATGATGGATGGGGAGGTTGCCTCATGAATGTTACCGGCGAGCTCAGCCAGGCGGTCGAGGATGACGTCACCAGCCGCCGCAATGGCGAGGCGGATGGGCTGGGAAAGGCGTTGGAGGAAACGCTGTCGAAGCAACGCTGAGTGAGTGGTTGGAGGTATCGCTCTCCCCTACAAGCTGGCGCATCCGGCGCTAAAGCTGGGAAGAGTGGTGATCGCCAAGGTCTTCCCTGGTAATGAGCTGCTGGCAGCGGGAGCACTCTGACGGCATAAATCTCTCCAGCACCTTGGTTTACAGGTTCTGATATGGTGTATCAACCATGAGGGCGGAGATAAGGCCGGAGAACTCGCTGGCAACATCGGGAGGAAGGCTGTAGGCGACATAGTAGTATCGCGTCGTCTCTAATCTGATACGGGTAAGACAAAATTACGCTTCGATATGGTGGAGCCAAACTTGAAGGTCCTGGGGCAGAAAGGTGGGAGACGGACCTGCAGTGAAGAGGTGTTCTGTGGACATGAGGCCTGTTCCGTGGATGCTGCGGGATCGGTCATCTCTCATCCCAGGCCACCAGATAAAGCTTCACGCCTCAGGAGCGAAGAAACAAGACTGCTGTTGATTGGCATCAGAACAAAACTGCCTGCAGAGAGCGCACGAGCAACGACCAGGAGCCGTCTTATTTATGCGAAAGTATTACTTCGCTTTCTTCGCAGATCTCTGTCCGCAGACCGTGTCCGCAGGCCGTGTGCGCAGAACGTATCCGCAAAATCATGTCCGCAGCAGCTGTGAGTATGAGTAATTGAGAAGTGGTAGAGTTTAACGAAAGTGTCAATCGATGGAGGAGGACGTAATGTTCCGAAAAAATAATTAGGTCAATACGTTCATTAGCTGAATAATTAGACTAACTGGTTCACAAGAAAGAAAAGGCGCAGTATCTGCCACATTTGTTTTGTGGACACCTGAACAGCGCCGTAAGGGAAGGGAGAAAGGTGGGAATGAACGCGTATACGCCATTTTAGTTTCGATGCTGGGCGCAGTCATCTTCGCTTTACGGTGGCGCCCCGTATGAGCCCGACAGGGAGAGTCCGTGCTGATTCCGCCAGACGCCATCTTGGGCTGTGCGTGCGCCGTTGGTGCGGTGGCAGCGGCAGTGTCCAAAGGCTAATGCAGGTTGCTCGTAGAAGCTTTTCTGCATCGTGGTACTATTTTGTGTTTTGTTTGAGTGCGACATCAAACCATACCATCCGTTTTGGATGGCGGAAGCTGTTAATTGTTCCCCAGCAGTCGGCCACAGGGACTACGAAGGACTGTGCTTCGCTTCCGTAGGCCAAACTTTCATTATGATGAGAGTCACAGTTAACCGCCACGATTTTTCTGTTTTCAGTTATATTTTGAATGCATTTGGTAACTGTAGACACAAGCGAATAGCGAATAAACCGTACTGGCAGCTACCGAGTGCGGGATTTACCATACGAGAGATGCTTTCCAATTATCGTCGCACTGGTTTACCCTGAAGTTCGCCCCCCATTTCATGTCTTGTATTTTACTTCAGCAGTACATATCCGATATTTCGCTGCCTTCCAATTAAAGGATTTGAGGCTTGTTATACATGGGCAGTGTTCACCACAATCTAAAGCTAACCGCTGCCATGGCGAACCCAGCTTGGCGTCTGGGTCTCTAGCACGCCGGCGCCGGAGTGCGTAGAGCGTATGATCGAGCTGGCCCCCTTCAACAACTTACTTTTTACGCGAAATAATTTTTCAAAAACCACACATAAACAAGATGTTACTAGAGTACTGTCCGATTCAGCCTCCGAGCATGCACAACTGCACGCCAGCGTAGCCCCATGTAGCGTTTGCAGCAGTGTTTCCGCGGTGTGTTGTTGAACTGAATGTCGATAAACGTGCTGTCT
The DNA here is from genome assembly GCF_055883805.1 of Amblyomma maculatum. Classification (NCBI taxonomy): domain Eukaryota; kingdom Metazoa; phylum Arthropoda; class Arachnida; order Ixodida; family Ixodidae; genus Amblyomma; species Amblyomma maculatum. The sequence continues at coordinate 120,100,660 of NC_139349.1, forward strand.
GAGCTGCAGTTCAGTCGTTCAGTCGTGTCCGACTCTTCGTGATCCTATAAACCATGTCACGTCACGCCCTCCGGTCTCTCACTATCTTCAAAACATCACATAACTTCATCTGCAGCGACTCGAGGATGCCATCTAACCATCGCGTTCGCTGCCTACCCCTTCTCCGGCGACCCTCAACCTTTCCCAACATCAAATCTTTCTGCAGTGACTCCTCTCTTCTCATCAGATGACCAAAGTAGCTGAGCTTTAACTTTAGAATTTGACCCTCCAATGAGCAGTCAGGGTTTATGGTCGACAATATCGATTGATTTGATCTTCTGGCAGTCCAAGGAACTCTCAAGAGTCTTTGCCAGCACCACAATTCAAACGCGTCATTTCTTCGGGGGTCAGCCTTTTTCACAGTCCAACTCTCGCATCCATACATCACAACTGGAAAGACCATAGCACGAGTTATACGGATCTTGGTTGGCAGACTAATGTCTCTGCTCTTTACTAGGCGGTCAAGGCTAACCATTGCTTTCTTTCCCAGAAGCAGGCGTCTCCTAATTTCATGGCTGCAGTCTCCTTCCGAGGTAATCTTGGAGCCCAAGAAGAGAAAATCTGTCACAGCTTCCACTTCTTGTCCATTGATGCTCCAGGACTTGATAGGGCAAGACGCCATGATCTTTGTCGTTTTAATATTCAGTTTAAGCCCAAACTTCTCACTCTCTTCTTGTACGCGGATCAGAAGTCTCTTGAGTTCCACTTCACTTTCTGCCATTAAAGTACCATGCAAATAAACGACATGTTCTGAACAAAGCAGCGGATGCCTCGAGCCGCACCGCTCGCTGCGGTGGCGACGACGGCAATCTCGCCGTGCGCTACTCCCTAGTCGTCGTTAGGCCTAAACTGATTCGCATCGAAGGCACATCGCATGGCGCTTTGGATTTGCTCAGCGCTAGAGTAAAGAGTCTGTCATACACATCCCATTGTATCACGTAATAAAAAAGATATGTTTAATTTCGGCGACGATTTAGTATAGCCTAGCCAGCGCGAAAGCAAACGATGAGCCGCTGCGTAGCGGCGGCAGCTGCTTGTGAGAAGAAACTTGCTTGTACTGCAGCTACCACTCCTATCAACAACGCCGTACAGGTCAAAGCTCCTCAAGTAAGATTTGTAGATTTAGTCTTGGCAATCGTCTTGTTATTTAAAGAAATGAAAAATTTTATCACGCTGACGCTGGCGCACGGTGTGCACCATATCGTTGACACGGGGCTGGCGGGAGCCACGGCCGGCGCGGCATACGTGTTTACGGCGGTGTGGGAAGTGAAATGGGTATCGCATTCGAGAGTCCGCCGTTGGTACAAAATCCGTCCGGTTTGCAGAAAACGTTTATAGTCGATTTAATCGAGGGTCTATTGGAAAGCGGTGAAGCAAAAACATGTAACCCGCGCTCAGGACTATCGTTGCATGCTTCCCGCATACGCTCTCGGCAATCAGCCTCAAAATCTTTGAATATTTGTGCCGTCCACTATCCCGTATTGCTGTCCCAATGACGTTACCACGAAGAATGACACTAATAGGGTTATTTAAGTCTTTTAAAAGGTAAAATACTGAGCAGCAAGGCCGCTCTGCCGTGCAAAAAGCGTGCGAATGCACATCCCACTCGGTACTGGCAACAATGGTCCGGCGCAATGAACCTGGTTGGAGAGTATAGACCGTTTTACCGAGAGCGAGCAGCAGAGGAGGAAAATGCGCTCTAACCAGATTCCTTGCGCCGGCCCATTGTTGCCAGTACCGAGTGGGCTGTGCATTCGCACGCTTCATGCACAGCAGAGCGGCCTTGCACCTCGGTATATTGTTGTTTGAGAGCCCTAAATACCTTTATTAGCGCCCCTTTTAGTGGTAATGTCATCGGGACAGCAATGCGTGGTCGTGGACTGCGCAAAGAATCAAAAGAATCGCAACATGATTGCCGAGAACGTATGCGGGCAGCTTGCATGGACAGTCCGGGTTCGGCTGTGGTATATTTCTGCTTCACCGCTTTCCAGTCTAACCTTATTTAATTCGCTTATGAACGTTTTATATAAGCGAGATAAACTTAGTACCAATGACGGACTCACGAATATGATGCCCATTGACTTCCTTTGCCGTAGTAGCCACGCACGCCGGGCAGGCCGTGCCTCCCGCAAGCCCTCCGCGCCAATGATACGGTGGATCATTTCCGCCAACGCAAGAGCGTGCTAAAATCTGTTCTTCACTTAAACAATAAGCTGACAGCAAAGAAAAAAATCTTTCTTGCGGATTTCTGATCTATACCGTGTTATTTATAATTGCAATACAATTAAGTTACGCAACACATTACCGCTAGTGCGGCGTGCGTCTCATCGTCGGCACGCTGGCTCCGCTGCTAAGCCGTCACCGAAATTTACATCTTTCTTTTACTGATACCATGGGATCGGCAGTAAAGCAGTTCCATGAGAGACCATTTACTCTACCGCTGAGCAATTACAAAGCGTCGTCGGATGTGCCTTCGATGCGAAACAATTTAGGCCTAGCGACGACTAGGGAGTAGCGCTCGACGAGAGTGCCGTAGTCCGCCGCGCCAGCGGGCGGCGCCGCTTTCGTAAGCGCTGCTGTATGTGCTGTGCATTTGTCGTTTTCTTTCATGTTGCCGCTGAAAGCGCACGTTTTTCGACGTTTTGCTCAACAATACGTCGTGCAAACGATGCTGCTACGACGTGTGGGACGGGGGTATACGACGTTGTCTCGCCGCAGGACGAACACCAAGGCTTTATAAAAACGTCGACGGATGGTACTTTAGATCCTACTACTTTTAAGTGCTAGTCCTGAACCGTAGTTTAACTTGAAAGTATACATTGTTGAAGCAGGAAAGCTCGATTGTATATCGAAATGGGTCACATTCATGTTAAATCAATGCGGCGATAACTGGAAAGCATCTTTCGCAGTATCTGCATTCCGAATTCGGTAGCTGCCCAAACGGTTCATTCGCTGTGTGTTTGTGTGTGCAGTTACTATTGCGATAATAAAATATAATTGAAAATACATGTATCGTGAAAGATATCACAGATACATTCTCACTGCGGAAGTGGAGCGCATGCTTCGCAGCTACCCCGGCCGCTGTGCTGTTTCAAACAGCAGCCGCTATGTCAAACAGATGTTATACGGTTTCCTTGCGCGCTCAAACAAAGCACAAATAGCACCAAGGTGCCGGATAGCTTTCACGAGCACCGCGAAACAGCACTTTTACACTGCCGCACCGCAGCATCAACACGCACAGCACAGCCCAAGATGGCGCCAAGAGGCGCCGGAGCAGACGTTCCGCAGTTTGGCTCATACGGGGCGCCACCATCAAACTAAGATGGCTGCACCCAGGCATGGAAACTAAAAAGGTCTATATTTTTTCTCACCGGCTTGCTTTCGGTAAAACGGTCTATAGTGGATATGACTTCTAGGATGTGACGTCATGAAACCGAAAATTGAGCTGAAAAAGGGCATAGGAAGGAATTGGCGCGCAATTTGAAAGTAACAAAGATTAAAATGGGCAAACAAGATGTAAATTAAACAGCTAGAAGCAACCAGAAGCAACCAACAGCACAATCCGTACTTTCGCATTACTCCAAAACAAATTCCGCAGTACTCGTTAATTCTTTTCTCCGCCGGGCGGTGCGCGATATCCAGGTTCCCGGTACCCCCTAAGAGGGCGCTGCATCTTAATTAAGAAGAAAGGTGACACTAAAGATTTGAAAAATGCACCTATCTCATCGGCCAGTTTCAAGACGATGGCGCTGCCTTAGTGTATGCTGGTAAATGCAGTCATTAGGACGCTTCGCCCGCCTGGAGTGTCCGCGTTCCGCATTTCCGAACAGTTTTAAAGAATCCCGTGTGTATGCCCGAGTGCATTGTGAAAATTTACCTATTGCGTTCCTAGATGCCATATGAATGGCACAAAAGAAAAACAGCTCCGGCTTTAGGTGTAGCTAGTTCGGTCGAAAAGCGACCGGCGCCGTCGTCGCCGTAACAGTAGTAGTAGTCGAGGGCGCGCGTCGAAAATATTCAGGGGCTGCAAAAATTGTATCAGGGTGAATTTTAGTTATACTGATCTGATTTGTGTGTGATAGGCGATGAATAGTTAATAAAATAATTGTATATAATTGGTTATTTGGTGAATTGGGGATTGAAAAAATGAAAAAAAGTGGGTTCAATGGTGCCAAAACGCTGAGAATGAAGAGCCAATGTTTCTGATGCTATATAAATATTCTTAGAAAGTTTAAATTATCACTTAGATTATCGAATAAAAAGAAAAAAACTGCAAAATACGAAAAAGGGACATCGTAGATGTAAACACGCCTGGAATAAAAAGCCAATGCTTGATTACGCCACGTAAGAAAATTAGCAGCGCGTAATTGAGCGATTAACCTAACTGAAGTAAATACAAAAGTGAAAAAATACGGAAAGGGGTCTTCGTAGGTGTAACAATGTTCGGAAAAAAAATTAATGCTTGATGATGGTAATTATGAATATTTAGAGCGCGTAATTGATAAATTACTTTTTATTGTGATGATACAGCAAGATTTTTTTTTTAATTTATGTGCTCTACGGGACACTTTACAAAGACTTGCCCAGGACTATTTGTCTTAAGATCATGTAAACTTTAACAAATCCTCGGGGTCAGTGGTATCTCAAAAGCCTCACTAAGACTTACCCAGGATTCTTTGTTCTTAGATCCGGTAAACTTTAACAAATTCTCGGGGTCAGCGGTATCTCTGAAGCCTCACTGTTTTTGGGCGAACACAAATAAAACACATCACCTCGTGCATAGAAGTCAGGTGATATCACTGTTGCCAGGGTCTGTTAAAAAAAATATCAGCTTCATGCAAAATCCAGATGACACTTATTGGCGTTCGTCATTAAGTTACAATAATGTAACACGCATTGAACGCACGCACGTGCTAAAACAAAACCTCAAAATTAGTGTTCTGCACCAAAGTGTTCATACATGGCTCAAATATTGGACATCACCGGAAAATGACTCGGTAACAAAAGAAACCAAATTAAGGGATCACTTCAGCTCCGCCGCTTCAGTATGCATCGATAGCGTTTCAAACACAAGATATTCTACGGTTTCTAATTTTTTGTTTTGTTTTGTTTTGGTATTTTTATTTATATGTTTTTAACTTTATTTTGTTTGTATTTCTTTTTATGCATCAATAATTAGCAGCAGCAAATATTGGTTTTCCATTTTAGTTGTGTGGTACGTTTGAGAGCACTTTGATTTATTGTGATTATTTGAAACAAATGAAGAAGGAACTATAGAAGAAGGCAAACATTATCTTAATTCATAGCAGAAGGGACGATGAGCACCTGAAAAATTACAGACCAATCAGCTTACTGTATGTTACGCATAAAGTATTTACTAAGGTAATCGCTAATAGAATAAGGACAACTTTAGACGGCAATCAAGCTAAAGGTGGAGCAGGTTTTCGAAAAGGGTAATCTGTTATCGATCATATCCGTACCATCAAGCAGGTGATAGAAAAATTCTCGGAATATAACCAGCTAATTAATGTAGCATTCAATATTGCGCAAAAGAATTTCACTCAGTAGACACCTCGGCGTTGGAGGCTATGTGTATATAGTGGCTGCAGAGCAACCGTATTTCTTCCTAAAGAAAATAACAAAATTCCTTTAAAGAAAGCTGTTATGCAAGCAGACATGATCTCGCCAGTAGTATTCACAGCTTGCTTAGAGGAAGTATTCAGATACTTGGAATGGCAGCAGTTAAGGATAAGGATGGATGGAGAATACCTCAGTAATCAACAATTTGCTGATGGCATTGCCTTAGTAAGTAACTCAGGGGATGGATGGATGGATGGATGGATGGATGGATGGATGGATGGATGGATGGATGGATGGATGGATGGATGGATGGATGGATGGATGGATGGATGGATGGATGGATGGATGGATGGATGGATGGATGGATGGATGGATGGATGGATGGATGGATGGATGGATGGATGGATGGACGGACGGACGGACGGACGGACGGACGGACGGACGGACTAAATTTTATGTCCATCAGATAAGATGATCTACCCACCCCCCGACACGCGGGTCAGGGCGCGGGTGCCGCCGCCTCAGATGCAGGCTGGGAGGTGTTGGGCCCCACCAGCCTCTTCAGTCAGTTGGACAAGTAGGAGCTGGAGCTCAGGGTCCGGGCTGCGCAGGAGTGTCTCCCAGGTTTTCCTACTGCCTATATTGTGCGTCCCCCTGGGAAAATACTCAGGGGATGAATTACAAATAATGATTGATGACCTAGATAGGAAGAGTAGAAAGGCAGGCCTGAAAATCAATATGCAGAAGACTAAGGTAATGTTCAACAGCCTCGGGAGGGCACAGCAGTTCATTTTAGGCAGCGAAGCAATAGACGAAGTAGGCGAATATGTCTACTTAGGACAGGTAGTGACAGTAGATCTGGACAATGAAAGGGAAATAACAAGGATAATAGGATTGGGATGGAGTGCATTTGACAAGCTTCACTCTCAGAATTTGTCTAGCAGTTTACTGGTATCGCTTAGGGGGAAAGTATACAACAGTTCCATCTTGCCTGTACTCACCTATAAGGCTGAAACGTGAAGGCTAATGAAGAGGGTTCTATTAGATTGAGGACACGCAGAGGGCTATGGAACGAAAAATGGTTGGGGTAAAGCTAAGAGACAGGAGGTGTGTAGAGTGAGCCAGAGACCAACTCAAGTTACTGACATTCTAGTTGAAACAAGAAGGAATGGACACGGGCAGGGCATGTAGTGCAAAGAGAGGATAACCGATAGACGCCCAGAGTAACAAACTGGATTCCAAGGGAAGGAAAGTGTAGCAGGGGGCGTATGAAATAGGTGTGTGGTTGAGGTTAAGAAGTTCGCAGGGGTCAAGTGGTTGCAGCTAGCACAGGACCGAGTTAAATGGAGGTATACGGGAGAGGCCTTTGCCCTGCAGTGGGTATAGTTAGGCTGATGATGGTGATGAATAAAATAACACACACTATGAATTTTCTTAAGCATCTTGACACATTCACATTTCATTCTCAGCATTTTCAAACCTTTGGAACCTCTTTTCACCTTTTTCATTTCTTAAATTAGTTTAATTTATTATTGGTCAAATACACGCACTGACTTTCCTTAATTAGCATAATCAAGCATTGGCTTTTGATTCTGAGCAATATGACATTTTGAAGTCCCTTGTTAAATTTTTTCAATTTGTTTAATAGATAAATTGATCAATAACATGCACTGATTTTCCCTAATTAGCATAATCAAGCATTGGCTATTGATTCTAATTATTTTGATACCGTTAAGTCGTCTTTTTCTAATTTTATATTACGCTTTTTATTATTATTTCATAGATTACACACGCTAAATTTTCTTGATTACCACCGTCAAGCATTGACTTTTCATTCCGAGCAATCTGACATCTTTTACGCCTTGTTCTCGAAATATTTCATTTTCCACCCATTTCAATTATTTCATTAATTAACCACTCAAATATATTTCATTAGCATAAGGAAGCATTGGACTTTCATTCTCAGCATTTTAAAACCTTCATACACAATTCTCCAATTTCTCTTTTTTTCAACTTCTTTAATTAGAATAACCAAGCATTGCTTTTTCATCCTTGTATCGCGTTACGATAAGACGTGGGCCAGCGTAAGCTGCGTCACTCGTGCCACTCGGCACAAGGCGCGCCTCTTATCATTGCCCTCGCCAATCGGGCTGGCCGGGGAATATATAACAAAGCACGAAATAAAGGCTGGTCATTCGCCTTCCAGATGTCTGCCTGTCACTTCACCGTTCACGGAACCTTACATGATGTCACTAGTGGTCCCCCGTCCTCGACAGCGCCCTGAACAGACAGAAGACTTCTACGCCAGGCTGCAAGGATGGAGCTTCTGAAACCCCCAGACCCACTTCGCATCACAGGTGACGTTTCCAAGAATTGGCAGCTCTTTAGACAGAAGCTGGAGCTATACTTTACCGTAGTGAAGCCACATGACAGTCCGTTGAGCGATTCAGCGAAGACTGCGATGCTCTTGACTTTAGCCGGTGACGACGCTATCGAGGTCTTACATAATTTTACATTCAACGATGGCGAAAGCAGGACTATAAGACCGTCGTAAAAAAGTTTGACAGCTACTGGGGCGCACAGACGAATGAGATGTACGAACGATACTTGTTCCGTACAAGATTCGAGGATGTAGGAGAAACCTTTGAGCAGTTTTCACGGGACGTGAAAAAACAGGCACGACACTGCAATTTTGAAGGGTTAAATGATTCCGTGATCCGCGACCAGATAGTAATTGGAATCAATAATGAGACCCTCAGGGCACAACTTCTTCAGGACAATCAGCTAACGTTGCCCAAAGCGGAACAAATCTGCAAAGCATTCGAAGCAGCAGCTCTTCAGAATGAATCATGGGGACAGAAAGAAAAACAGGTCGATCCTGTAAAGGAGACTCAAAAAGGAGCAAGGCTGCAAAACAAAGTAAGGTACTCGAAGTGTGGCAGAGAACACAAGGCACTCAACTGTCTTGCTTATGGGAAGACATGTAGAAAATGCCAGGGAAAGAATCACTTCGCCGTACGCTGCCGTAAACCAGCACAAGTAAGGGAATTGAGAGATAACAACGATGAAGACTTCGACATCTTAGACATCTGCGTGGACAGCGTGGAAAGTCGACGGGACTGAATGGTTAAGGCAAACGTTGGTAATGCAGCCGTTTTATTGAAAGTGGACACGGGATCGCAAGCAAACCTATTGCCTTACTCTGTCTACAAGAACATCAAGCCTACGCCACCGCTCAAGCACAGCCGTGCAACACTGCGATCCTACAGTGGATGCACAATCAAGCACTTGGGCGTTATCAACCAACGCGTGGCTATCGGCGAACAGAATTGCAGCTTGAAATTTTTCGTGGTCAAGAAAGGATGTCAGGCGCTTCTTGGTCTTCAGGCAGCGGAACGGCTCGGGTTGATTTCCCGAAAAGTGGATTCGGTGATAAAGAACAGCTCCGAAAAACTGCTTGAAGAGTACAGCGACATTTTTCAAGGCACCGGGAGCGCCCAACGCCAATACACGATGGTGCTCCATGAAGGTTCCGTCCCAACCGTTCAAGCCGCTCGGCGTGTACCCTTGGCACTGCGGGAGCCCCTGCGCCACGAGCTGCAACGAATGGAATAGGCTGGCATCATAACAAAGGTCAATGAGCCAACCGACTGGGTGAGCCCTTTAGTCATTGTTAAAAAGAAAGACGGAAAGCTAAGGCTATGCATGGATCCGAGAAAGATTAATGCGTACATAAAGAGAGAGCACTACGAGATGCCGCGGAGGGAAGACATAGAAGCAGAGTTGGCCGGCGCGAAAGTTTTCAGCCGTCTAGACTCAAAAGATGGCTTCCATCAAATCCCTTTTGACCATAAGACGTCGCTCATTTGTACTTTCGCAACACCATTTGGGAGGTACCGTTTCTTAAGGCTGCCATTTGGCATCTCTTCCGCGTCTGAAGTCTTTCAGAAGATATTGAGCGAAATCTTCGAGTCTCTGCTGGGGGTGCACGTTTACATGGATGACATTTTGGTATGGGGAACATCAAGGGAGGAGCACGATCAACGCTTAAAATCTGTATTTGAATCATCGAGGCGGGCCGGTCTCGCACTAAATGCAGAGAAGTGCAAGGTTGGAGTCGAGGAAATCGAATTTTTAGGCGACATAATTTCGAAAAAGGGTATAACGCCTAACCAAGCACTCGTCAAATCCATAACTGAAATACCTGTTCCATCAGATAAGAAGGGAGTGCAACGTCTACTCGGCGTGGCAAATTATTTTTCGAAATATTGACACATGCCATCCATAGACGACGAAGATTTCAACGGGCGATTGGGAGAAGACGACGAAGCGAAACGGTGCTCCGCTCTTGTGCTGCCCTGACTGACTGTTGGTGTTCTTCGGTGCCAGAGTGCCAGAGCGCCTTCTGTGTAACGTTACGTTACAAATCTGGTGGAGGAATTGCGGGGTACCGATCCAGTCCTGCATAATCAACCTGCCAATACGGAGCTTACCCCCGTACATCAACGCCTCGGCCGCCGCCTACGTGGAGAGCCTCCTGAATTCGGACCACTTCCGGCCGCTACCAGGACGACGCACCCTCAGACGGCCATAGAACCTGCTGCAATGACATCTGAGAGCAGGCTTCCCACCAACATCCTGTGTCATCAGCCGCGAACACCCCCCTCTTTTCATGGCGACGTGTTCGAGGACGCCGAGGACTGGCTTGAGAACTACGAGCGAGTTGCGCGTTACAACGGGTGGACTGATGAGCGCAAGCTCCACAACGTGTACTTCGCTCTTGAAGAGTCTGCACGGACATGGTTTGAAAACCATGAGGCTTCCTTTCCATCCTGGGCAGCCTTCTGTCGTGATTTGAAAGCCACCTTTCCTAGCGCCGACCGCCGGGAGCGAGCAGAGGTTGCGCTACACTCGCGCAATCAACGCCAGAACGAGAGCGTGCGTATGTTCTTTGAGGACATGACTCGCCTTTTCAAGCGTGCGGACCCGCAAATGCCTGAAGATAAGAAACTGCGTCACCTGATGCGCGGCGTTAAACAAGAACTTTTCGCGGGACTGGTGCGCAGTCCACCGCGCACTGTGGCGGAGTTTCTCAGCGAGGCAGCGACCATGGAGACAACGCTGCAACAGCGAGCCCGTCAGTACAACCGTAACGTGAACGTCATTGGGTCCGACGCACCCCCTGTGCATGTCGGCAGCGACATGGACGCACTAAGAAATCTCATCCGTTCTGTCGTGCGGGAGGAACTGCAAGCGCTCCGGATGCCTTGCAACACAACAGCTTTTCCTTCACTGGCTGAAGTCGTCCGGGACGAGGTGCGTATGGCAGCTCAGCAAGTTGCTGACGTTCCCCAGCAACGCGTTCCCCACCAGACGTTCGACGCGAGGCCCACCTACGCGTCCGTCTTGCGTAGGGCTCCCCCGCCGGACCATAGTATCAACGCCGCAGCTCCAGCAATGGAGCCGCAGGGTCACCGCATGGAGGGACTCGCATGGAGCCGCATGGAGCCTCACTACTCCCCTCCGCCAATCTACCAGCGACCCCGTAAAAGTCAAGTATGGCGACCCCGGGACCGTCGGCCCCTGTGCTATCATTGCGGGGAAGCCAGTCACCTTTACCGGGCGTGCCCGTACCGCCGCGTCAACATGAGGGGTTTCGCCTCGGAGGCACTCTTCCATCGGAATGACGAACGGCCTACTGAGGTTGCAAGCGACCTTGCAGCGCGACAGTATCCCGTCACGTCCGGGTACCAAGAGCGTCGATCGACGTCCCCGACGAGCTACCGTTCGACAAGTCCCCACTCTTCCCGACGCCGCTCCTCTCCCAGCCCTAGCCGGGAAAACTAATACCAGCGGCCTTCGGAGGCAGGGTCGCTGATGTCGGAAAATGTCAAGATCCTCCGTCATCGTCAGGCCGACCCGACGAGATTTCGCTTGTGTCAGGTAGCGACAGCATCCGGCATACTACCTCCGATTTATGTGTAACGATTGATGGAGTGGATGTCACCGCGTTACTCGACACTGGTGCCGATTATTCAGTAATGAGCCGTGGTCTCGCCCGAGAACTGAAGAAAGTTTTGACACATTGGTCCGGCCCGAAAATTCGCACGGCGGGAAGTCACTTGATCGAACCTGCAGGCAAGTGCACAGCGCGGGTCGGCATCCGTGGTTTTGTGTATGTCGGAGAATTTATCGTGCTTCCTGATTGTTCGAAAGACTTGATCCTTGGTCTAGACTTCCTGCAGACCAACGGCGCTGTCATTGACCTGAAAGAAGCGCGTGTTTCCTTTTCGACGAAACGAGCCGTGGCGCGCATTGAAAACGAAGATTCGGGTCTGAACGTTTTGCGTATAGTCGGCGATGACGTGAGGGTTCCGGCACGTTCTAGTGTGTTGGTTCTTGTAAAGCATGACTTATTCCACGATTACGAGGGCATCGCGGATGGGCACCTTCCGCTACTACTCGAGAAGGAATTAGCCGTTGCTCGAGGACTCGTACAACTCCTGAACAGCTGTGCTACTGTCCTCCTGACAAATTTTGCTAAGGAGATGCGGCATCTCGCCAAAGACACGGCTGTTGCCGTCCTTCACGATGTTGCTGCCTTGCCTCATTTATGCACCGCCGGAGCGAATCCTAAAGAAGAGGCCGCACCTTGTCATGCTCTGCAAACCGTTAAAATTAACCCCGACTTGAGGCCCGATCAGAGGAATCTTCTCTCGGCTCTTCTGAGCGATTTCGCAGACTGCTTCGCCACAGGCTCTAAGGTCGGTCGTACTCCAGTCGCCAAGCACCGCATCATCACCGATGAGACCACGTTACCGGTATGCCAGCGCCCGTACCGGGTTTCTCCTAAAGAACGTGACGCCATTAAGGCACAAGTGGATGAAATGCTTGCGGACGACGTGATCCAGCCTTCGACGAGCCCATGGGCGTCGCCAGTGGTCCTTGTCAAAAAGAAAGATGGCAGCTTGAGATTCTGTGTCGATTACCGAAAGTTAAATAACGTGACTAAAAAGGACGTCTATCCGCTGCCCAGGATTGATGATGCCCTCGACCGACTACGTGATGCCAGGTACTTTTCCTCATTAGACCTCAAAAGCGGATACTGGCAAATCGAGGTGGATCAGAGAGACCGAGAGAAGACTGCATTTGTGACGCCCGACGGCCTATACGAGTTTAAGGTGCTTCCGTTTGGTCTTTGCTCTGCACCGGCCACGTTCCAACGTATGATGGACACGGTTTTATCAGGTCTGAAGTGGCAGTCGTGCTTGGTGTACTTAGATGATGTCGTTATTTTCTCGCCTACTTTCGAGCAACACTTGGACCGGTTGCGCGTCGTGCTTCAAGCACTCAAAGGCGCGCAACTAACGATCAAGCCTGAGAAATGCCACTTTGCTTTCAAGGAACTACGCTTTCTCGGCCATGTTGTCAGTGCACAGGGCGTTCTTCCTGATCCCGAGAAGACAACCGCAGTGTCAAATTTTCCACGCCCCACCGATAAAAAGGCACTTCGACGATTTCTAGGTCTTTGTTCATACTACCGACGCTTCGTCCAAGATTTTTCTAAGATAGCTGAACCACTGACAGCACTAACCAGAGAAGACATACCCTTCCTGTGGGGAGACGATCAAGAACAAGCCTTCCAGGAGCTTAGAAGCCGCCTACAAAGACCCCCAATACTCGCCCATTTCGATGAAGACGCCGCAACCGACGTACATACTGATGCCAGCAACGTTGGCCTCGGCGCGGTACTCATTCAGTGGCAAGGCGGAGTAGAACGGGTTATCGCCTACGCGAGCCGAACACTCTCACGATCGGAGGCGAACTATTCGACAACGGAGAAGGAGTGCCTTGCGGTAATCTGGGCCATCAGCAAGTTTCGACCATATTTGTATGGACGACCCTTCCGTATTGTCAGCGACCATCATTCCTTGTGCTGGCTGGCAAGCCTTAAAGACCCGTCTGGACGCTTAGCTCGTTGGAGCCTCCGTCTTCAAGAGTATGACGTCACTGTTGTCTATAAGTCGGGACATAAACACCAAGATGCGGATTGCCTGTCACGCGCGCCATTGGACTCCACTGCAGTGGAAAACGCCGATGATTTTCCCTTTATTGGGGCCATTACCCAATCCCATATGGCTGACCTTCAACGCAAGGACCCGGAGCTGACGCCGCTCATCGATTATCTGGAAGGACGCAGTGGTAGAGTACCGCTTGTTTTTCGTCGTGGCTTGCAGTCATACGCTTTACGAAGTGGAGTTCTCTACAAACGCAATTTTGAAAGATCAAAAGAGACATTTCTACTCGTAGTGCCTACGCACCTGCGGCCCGACATCTTAAGCGCTTGTCACGACGAACCGTCCGCCGGCCACTTGGGAGTTAGTCGTACGCTTGCAAGAATTCGGGAGAAATACTATTGGCCGAAATTATTACCTTCAGTACGGTCTTACGTTAAAACCTGCCGCGATTGTCAACGCCGAAAGACTCCACCCGTGAAACCAGCTGGATTTCTTCAGCCGATCGCTCCACCGAAAACTCCTTTCCAACAAGTGGGGATGGATCTTCTTGGTCCTTTCCCGAAGTCAAGTAATGGAAAGCGTTGGATTGTTGTCGCGACAGACTACTTGACCCGATATGCTGAGACCGCGTCGCTCACAAATGGAACTGCCACCGAAGTCGCAGAGTTTTTTGTCCACGACATCGTATTGCGTCACGGCGCTCCGGCTGTTATCATTACCGATCGCGGGGCAGCTTTTACGGCCCGCCTGACTAAGGCTGTACTGAACCTTACACACACTAGCCATAGACGGGCCACGGCATACCACCCGCAAACTAATGGCTTGGTGGAACGGCTAAACAGAACTCTGGCCGACATGCTGTCTATGTACGTGGATATAGAGCATAAGACCTGGGATCAAATCCTCCCATATGCCACGTTCGCATATAACACGGCACTTCAGGAGACGACGCGGCTGACACCCTTCGAGCTTGTCTTCGGCCGTCGAGTGACCACTCCACTGGATACAATGCTGCCCGTATACACCGACGACGAAGATGAGCTTGACCTGGACATCGCCAGTTTTACCCAGCGTGCGGAAGAAGCGCGGCAGCTAGCAAGGCAGCGCATATACCTACAACAGAAACTAGACGCTGACCGTTACAACAGGGGACGGCGCTTCGCTGCCTACGAGCCTGGAGACTATGTCTGGATTTGGACGCCCGTTCGTCATCGTGGGCTCTCTGAAAAATTGCTGCGCCGGTACTTCGGCCCATATCGTGTCCTCCGCCGCCTCAGCGACGTTACTTACGAAGTTGAATCCGCAACCCAAGATCCCTCAAGCCGCAGACGACGCAAGTTCACTGATGTTGTACACGTCGTCCGGATGAAACCCTATCACGATCGCCCCACTGACTATTCTTGAGACTGATGGTGCCCCGTTTTGTGTTGTGGCACCCCACACCAACCTAGCATAATATCTGTCAACTCATCGCATCAAGCAGCATTTGCAGCATCGAGGCGATGCTGCCAGGAAGGGGGGCAATGACACATGCCATCCATAGACGACGAAGATTTCAACGGGCGATTGGGAGAAGACGACGAAGCGAAACGGTGCTCCGCTCTTGTGCTGCCCTGACTGACTGTTGGTGTTCTTCGGTGCCAGAGTGCCAGAGCGCCTTCTGTGTAACGTTACGTTACAATATATTCCTTCTGTGGCACTAAAGACCCTGCAGTTGCGCAGTTTGATTAAGCATGACGCAGTTTTTGAATGGACTCCCAACCACGCGCAAGAATGGCAAGAAATCTGCAAATGCCTGAGCGAGGAGCCACTGCTTGCAATCTTCGACCCTAGCAAAGAAACAAAAGTGGCATCAGACTCGTCACGGAATGGTTTGGGCTCGGCCCTACTGCAGCTTCATGGCGATAACTGGCGGCCTGTGGCGTACGCATCACGAACGCTCACTTCAGTTGAGCAACGTTACTCGCAAATCGAAAAAGAAGCCTTGGTAGTGGCGTTCGGCTGTCGGAAATTTCACTTCTTCATCTATGGCCGACATAATATTTTAGAGACCGACCCCTGCTTGCAATCGCTGAAAAGTCAATTGGGGACATGCCACCAAGGCTTCAAAGGTTCTTTTTGCGATTGCTGAAGTACGATTTCACTATGCAATTTGTTCCATGAAAACAGCTCCTTCTGCCCGACATGCTGTCACGAGCCGCAGCAGCCACTACAGAAGATGACGCAGCAGGTGAAGGTGACATTGAAATCCATGCTGTGAGTACGGTGAATGCTTTCGTGAGCGACGCCACGCTAAAGCGGCTTGTGGCCGCCACTAAATTGACCCGTACCTTTGCGCAGTAAAAGAAAGTATTTATGCTGGAACACGCATACAAGGAGAGCTGAAACCTTTCACCAGCGAACTTTCTGTACTGAAAGGTATCGTGCTAAAAGGCAGCAAAGTGATAGTGCCGGCGAGCATGCGGAAAGAGATGCTGGAACGCATTCATGAAGGCCACATGGGCATCAATAAATGTAAAGCGAGGGCACGAAGATTTGTGTTCTGGCCTGGCTTAAGTGCACAAATCACTGCTATGACTCAAAAATGCGCGATGTGCAGACGTCACGCGTACAGCCAACCTGCGGAACTGCTTATGAGGCCGGTACCAGACTATCCGTGGTATAGGGTTGGCGTCGACATATTGCAGTACGGGGGAAAATCTTATCTATGTACGATGCTCTCTCAAATTTTCTAGAAGTCGAGGAGCTTAACGACACGTCGTCGGCGTCAGTCATAACAAAACTGGGGGCCATATTTGCAAGATATGGAATCCCGATGGAAGTGTGCACTGACAATGGGCCCCAGTTCGCCAGTCGAGACTTCCGCCTTTTCGCAAGCAAGTACAACTTCCGCCATGTGACATCTAGTCCGCACTTTCCCCGTTCCAACGGCTTAGCGGAGTAGGGAGTACAGATAATCAAACGGATTTTGAAGAAAACATTGGAAGCGGGTGATGATTTTTCTCTTGGCCTCCTCAGTTACAGGTCGACTCCTCTAGAAGATGGACGGTCTCCGGGAGAGCTGTTACATGGAAGACGGCTGAGGTCAACTTTGCCAGATTTCAAAGACCAAACCGAGACGGTAGTACAGAAGCATGTTCAGACTGATCATTCACGAGGCCCACTTCCACCCCTTGAAGAGGGCCAAACTGTCAGATTCAAAAAGAAAATATGGTCGCACAAAGCGAAAGTTATCGCCACAACGCACCCAAGGTCGTGCAAGATCTTAACCGAAAGAAACAAGGTCCTCAGGCGGAACCGGCAACATCTGCTTCCCACAAGCGAGCCTTTCAATCCGGAAGCGCTTGACTACGATCTCGTGGAAGAAGCTGATCACCGGACCACACCGCCTGCAACACAGTTCTTGAAACTTCGAGCGCCACTCTTCCGGCTACAACACAAGCGCACAGTCCTCCCCCGAGACAATCCAGTAGGCAGAGACGACCTCCACAGCGCCTTCAGTACGACAATAACTTTAATCAAGTCACCTGAAGTAAAGGGGTTTTTTTGTCGTTGTTTGTTTGTTTTTTCGAAAGAAAAAAGATGTATCGCATTACGATTAGACGTGGGCCAGCGTAAGCTGCGTCACTCGTGCCACTCGGCACAAGGCTCGCCTCTAATCATTGCCCTCGCCAATCGGGCTGGCCGGGGCCTATATAACAGAGCACGGAATAAAGGCTGTTCATTCGCCTTCCTGATGTCTGCCTGTCACTTCACCGTTCACGGAACCTTACAATCCTTAGCACATCAGCCCCCATTATCCCTCAATAATGCCCCCATATCTCTCAGTGCGGTGGCATGTGTGCGCGCTGACCAGCCGACTAGAACCCAGGTAGCACAGAACGGGGGGCCCCAGTAGGTCCGATATAGGCAAATGGGGCTGGGGCAACCATCCTAAAACCTGCATTGGTCCCCGATGGGGCAAATGTGGACAAGCCCTGCTTGGGCTTGCCCAAGTTTCTTCTGCATGGGTCCCATAGCGGTGTTACGCGGGCTAATGCAGGGAACATTTACGCATCCAGACCGCAAGGGTCCATTGTCGAATGTTTAAGGGCACTCTAACCTAAATGTGGGCTCTGTATGGGAAAGCGCTCATAGATCCGAAATGAGGATGCCCTCATAAAATCTTCGTTGGACCTACATGGGCCTTAGTGGGGCAAAAAAAAACGGACATGCCCACATGCTGCCCCAATCGGCCCCTTGTAGGTTACTTGAGGGCAGGTGAAATATGAATAAGAGCTCAATTTGGGCAAGCCCTCGTGAAGCCCAAATGAGCCTTAGCTAAACTGCTTTAGGTCCCACAAAGTCTGTAATGGGACTGGAAGACTGGCGTGTCCGCATGGTACCAAGATTGGTCCCTTGTGTGGAAATTTGAAGGCACGTGCAACCGCAGGTGGGCTCTGGGTTCAAAAACAGCATCCAGCCCAATTGGGGCTGCCCGCACAAAACTGCTTTACATCCCACATAAGCCGTAATGGGGCTGGAAGGCGGGCAGGTACGCATGATAGCAAAATCGGTCAATTGTGGGGAATTTAAAGGCACGTGCTACAGCAGGTGGACCTTAGGTTCAAAAACAACACCCAGCCCAATTGGGGCTGCCCACACAAAACCGCTGCAGGTCCCACATCGGCCGCAATGGGGCTAGAAGGCGTGCGTGCAATTGTGTAATGATTCTTCCCAACCTTCATTTGTATTAGGTGTTGCCCTATATTACTATTATAGATGATTTGTATAACAGATGTTGCCATGTTTAGTCGGTTAAATATATTTCGTGACCTTAGTTCTCGCGCTCATGCAAATTGCGCTAAAAATACTAAAACAAAATTATTGCTAACTGTTGCTCGTAATGAGGTTGCTGAGGATAGCCAGCAACACTGCGCAATCATACTGTTCAGAACACATATCTTCATAGCCTGAACAAGGTGTGTAGCTCTTGACGTTTGCTGCTTGTAAACTGCCGCATCGCGAATCATTTTCATTGTGGAAGTATCACTGGTCAACAGGACAGAGATGGAGAGGCGCGATTTCTGCAGCGCTGGCACGCCCGTTTCTTCGTCGTTCGGGACGGCAAGTTTGTTATGCCAGCTTTGCCATACGACCCCCCCCCCTTTTATTGTTTTTCCCTCTCTGGGGAATCATGTTTTTCATTATGTACGCGAAGTCATTTAGGCTAGAGTAATGTTATGAATTATTATAAAATTTGATATTGTGGCTGTTTTGAAAGGGCAAATATGCATAAAATAATTACCTAATTACGTGCATAAATAATGATTGGGAAAACTTGGGCAAGGGCTTCCCATCAATTTCCTGCGTCGGACCCCTATGAGAATAATGTGGGCAAGCCCAAGTGGGGCTTGCGCTATAGAACCCGCATCTGTCCTATGTCATTATGTGAGGGGCTAAATGAAATAAAAAATAAATGTTCATCCAGAGGAACTGCCTGAATCTGTCCAAAGTAGGACCGTCTTGGGGAGATGGCGGGATGTGCCCTTTTGTCATTGCGAGAAAAATATGGGCAGCCCCGCAAGGGCTGCCTGCATTGATCCCTAGTGGGGCCCATCGGGGTTTTGTCGACAGCCCCCTTCAGGTCTACGTCGGCCCCTCTTGCAGCACCCACATTGAGCCCACCGGGGCTGTCCTGCATTGCCTACATCGGACCCACCAGGGGCCCCCCTTCATAGCCCGCTTTGTGCTACCTGGGAAGTAATATGGCGGCGCAGAAACTTCCGGAAAACCGGCGCTAGCGCAGATCACTCGGTGGAATAGGTCTATTGTAGATCAACTAGCTTTATATCTGTTGGGTGAAAGCTATTTACTACTAAGGTAGGCGTTAATAAAATCAGGAAAACCTTAGATAGTAATCAAGCAGGTTTTCGAAAGGGTACTCTACTATCGATCATATCCATACCGTCAACCAGGTGTTCGAAAAATGCTCGAAATGCATCCAGTCCTTATACATAGAATTCATTGATTTACAAGAACATGTTATTCAGTAAAAGCCTCGGCATTCATGCAGGCATTGCGAAATTAGGGTGTAGACGAACCGTATGTGAAAGTACTGGTAGATATGTATTGACCTTTGCATCGGGCGTGGAGGTTTCGAAACGCCTCTTCTCTGGACTGTTCCAAACTGGTTCTGCTGCCGCCTCCACCGTGTTGACGTCAGGGGCACACAATAGCCCAGCGAGCAATGTGGTGACTCCTAGAAGGCCCTTGTTGCAAAGGTCTATAGAGATTGCATGGCCATCATAGTTCTGCATGAAGACGTTAACAAAATTCTTATAAAGAGAGGTGTTAGGCGCAGAGACAAGATCTCCACCGCACTATTCACAGCTTGCTTAGAGGAAATATTCAGAGAATTGGAATGGAATCATTTAGAGACAAGTCAATATGGATAATACCTCAGTAATATGCGATTCGCTGATGACATTGCCTAGATAAGTAACTGAGGGGATGAACCTCAAAGAATGATAATTAACCTAGACAGGAGAAGCAGGAAGGTACACTTAAAATCATTATTTAGAAGGCTAAGGTAATGTTCAACTGCCTCAGGAGGAATAGCAGTTTACGTTAGAAAACGACAGCACTGGAATAGTCCACTATATCTACTTAGGACAGGTGTAACCGCTAATCCGGGCCGTGAAAGGGAAATAAAAAGGGGAATAGGTTTGGGATGGAGCTCAATTGGCAAGTACTAATTGTGATTAGCAGACTACCAGTATCTATCAACAGGAAAGCATACAAACGCTGCATCATAACTCTTTTCACCTATGGTGCTGAATCATGGATGCTAACGAAAAGGGTTATAGGTGCAGAGGTCTACGGAACGAAAAATTGTCGGGTCAACGTTAAGAAGTACCAAGCCTGCAGTGTAGGTGAGAGAAATAACTCAAGTTACTGATATTCTTGCGGCCATCAGGAAGAAATAGAGATGGTCAGGAAATGTAGTGCAAAGAGAGGATAACCGATGGTCGATTAGGGTAACAAACTGGATTCCGAGCGAGGGAAAGCGCTGAAGGGTCGGCAGAAAGTTGCATCGGCGGATGAGGTTAAGAGCTTCGCAGGGGTCAAGTGGATGGAGCTAGCACAGGACCGGGTTAATTGAATGACTATCGGAGAGGCCTTCGCGCTGCGATGGGTAGAGTCTGGATGATTATGATGAATACGTTTTTGAGGCGCAAGAAATGAACGACGTCTGAAGCGCTGGCGTCGTTTGGATGAGGACGTCGGATCGGGGATAACCTTGTTGTCAAACTTTTCGATTCTTAGAAAGACTTTGTATGGTCATAAGTAACATCGCAAGAGCTTTTCACTGAGTCCGCGGCTGCGTATAGGCATCCAAACCCGCACTTGTTCTCCCGGGCTGAACTCTGAGTCGCGTCGTCGTAAGTTGTATCGTCCAGCGTCGGTGCGTTGCTGGTCTTTAATGCGAAGCCCGGCGAGTCGTCGGGCTTCTGCACGCTGAAGGTCGGTGACGAAGGCAAGGTTCTCCTCATCGGATAAGTGAGGCAGCATTGCGCAGAGCGTCGAAGAAGGTTCCTTACATACGCAAGCTTGAACGGTGTCGCTCTGGTTGTCTCCTGGATGGGCTTGTTATACGCGAAGATCAAGTACGGCAAGATGGCGTCGCAGGTCTTAATTTCGACGCTGATGTACATTGCAATCATGTCCGCAATAGTTTTGTTGCGACGCTCCGTAAGTCAATACGTCTCAGTATGGTACGAAGGTGTTCGCTGTTGGCTATTCCAGAATGGTTTGTGTCAGCTCTGCCGTAAATTACGTTCCCCAGTCGGCGATGGGCACTTCGAGGACGCCGTGTTGCAGGAGAACTCTACGACGAAAAACGGCAACTTCTGTGGCCGTATCATTGGGCAGGGCTTTCACTTCTCCGTAGCGGGTCAAGTAATAGGCTGCCACTATGTTCTATTTGCTCCCCGCTGATGAAGTTGGGAAGGGGCCAAGAAGATTTTTCCCGATTTGTTGAAAGGGCTATATCGGGGTTGCTTTTGGGTTTAGTGACCACCTGGTCAGATTGGGTGCATTTTAAGTTGGTGACACTTACAGAACGTTTTCACATGATGAGCAACGTCGGCAGGTAACCACGGCCAGTAATATTTCTCTTGTATTCTGGGCAATGTGCACGCAAACTCCACCTTGGAGGATTTCCCTAAATATTTGACCGAGATTTCCTGCTGTCGGTTCATCATGCAGCGCCAGTAGAATCTTCTGCCTGAAGTCTTTGGGCACATCGACGAGCTGCGCATTTCTGTTGGCTGAGGAGTTTTCATGTACGCGTCATTGTTTAAGTATCATCATCATCATCATCAGCCTGATTATAACCACTGCGGGGCGAAGGCCTCTCTCATATTTCTCCAATTAACCCGGTTCTGTGCTAGCTTCATCCACTTGACCCCTGCGAGCTTCTTAATCTCATCCGCCCACTAACCTTCGCCGCCCCCTGCTACGCTTTCCAGGGAATCCAGTTTGTTACCCTAAGCGACCATCGGTTATCCTCTCTTGGCACTACATGCCCTGCCCATGCCCATGTCTTCTTCTTAATTTCCACTAGAGTGTCAGTAACATGAGTTATTTCTCTGACCCACTCTGCACGCTTCCTATCTCCTAATATTACCCCTTGTTGTGACGCTGGGACTAAGTCGACCCGGCCTTTACTTGGTAGCGTGCAGAGACTCGGGGTTGATGAAGGATTGAATCTTCGAAGTTGGTAAAATATATACAAGCAGGTTTAATGGCACTTTGATAAAACTTATTTACATGAAAAAGAAGGGTATATCAGCAAAATGGCAAGCGTTAAGAGTTCATAGCGAGAAGCGTCTGTATGAGCCGTTTACCCAGGGCTCAGAGCATCATTTCGTGCTCTGCAACATCCTTAAAACCCCTTATGTCCAGCCCCTCTCTGAAGATGCTGACCAACCAGTTCCAGGGCACGCCCCTCAGATATCGGCATCCAATCGAACACATCACTGCATTGATGGTCTGATGCACTGACTGGTCCGGTATTGTTTCGTTGGGCGTGGTCACTTGTTGGCGGGTAGAACTTGAGAACGGCAAGGAGGTACATTTTTATTCTTCTGCAAAGATCCGATATGGTGGTTCCGGCAAGTGGATTTTCTTTTCAGAAACCCAAGTGCACGTGCGCGCCACATACTACTCCCAGCATTGTCCCGTTCCGGCAATTGCAAATCTTTCCTGCATTCCCGGGAATTCCTCTAATGGCCGTATTCGTCACGCTCCTTTCTTGTCATGTACGTCAGCGGACGTGTCACTCTGTCGTCTCCTTTGGACAATAGGCATTCCTGACTTGACAATAGCGCTTCTCGACGGGAAGGGTGAACAATTGAACAAAAGCACATCCGGCTATTTCTCACAGGGCGACGTTTCTTTGTATTTTTTCTTGACGTTCCCTTGACAGGGCCAATTTGGTATTTGCAGGGTCTCGACAAAGCAAAGCAGGCTCACACAAAAAGATTCATGGAAACAGGCTCACTTAAAGCCCTTGCACCAACAGCACATATCCACAGCACATATCCATGCCCACAAACGAACAATAGTGCGCGCAAGTGCGGACCATGCACGGTCATAACACCCTACCAGTTGTCATTCCATAGCCCTCTGAGTCGTCCTCAACTTAAGTGGAACCCTCTAGATTAGCCTCCACGTTTCAGCCCCATAGGTGAGTACAGGTAAGATTCACCTGTTTTATACTTGCCTCTCGAGCGATACCGCTAAGCTTCGAGTCATAATCTGCGAGTGGTTGCCAAATATGCTCCATCCCAATCTTATTCTTCATGTTATTTCCTTTTCGTGGTCCGGATCTGCGGCTACTACCTGTCCTAAGTAGACATATTCGTCTACTACTTCTTGTGCTTCGCTCCTTCTGCTCGTTTAAGGATAGTTACAATAAATGACGCCTAAACACAGTAGGAGAAGCGATGTTGCCTTCGAGGTACCCAGCTTGGTCATTCAACTCAGTGTCCGAGTGCTGCTGCTGGGCAAACCTGCTGACGCGTACCGGTCGCACGGCATTTTTGCCGTCACCTTTCGGCGGAGCGTCCGCGGGGGCTCGTGGCAAGCAGTCAGCATCGCAATGTTTGCTGCGAGACAGGTACATTGAGATGTCGAATACAAGGCACGGGCTCCATCGTGCAAGGCGGCCGAAGATGCATTTTAAGTTGGCGATCCAGGACAGAGCATGGTGATAAACAACCCTGAATGATCGTCCGTAGAAATAGGGGGGAAATAATGATGTGGCCCAAGTGATGCCAAGATATTATTTCTCTATGGTCAAACATTTGGTTTCAGCTTTCGACAGGGAATGGCTAGCATACGCAATAGCTTTTAATGTCCGTCTATTTTCTGAAAAAGGACGGCGCCAAGGCAAACGCTGCTTGCTATGACATAAATTGCTATCTCCGCACTTTCATCGAAGTGCGTGTGTAGAGGGGATACTGTAAGCAGCACTTAAGTTCCTTGAAAACATCATTTTGCGATGCCTTCCAATTAAGAGGTCCTTCGGCATATGTAAGCTACGCCAACGGTTCGTCGATGCGCTAAATATTCTTGACATATTGGCGATAGTAAGCGCATATCCCAAGGAATCTGCGTACAGCTTCCGTGTCGGCAGGCGGCGGAAACCGTGCGATCGCAGCTGTTTTCTCTGGGTCTGGGCGAACGCCATCCTTGCTAATGATGTGACCCAGGAACCGCAGTTCCTCGTAGGTAGTCTTTAAATCTTGAAGCAAAGACATCATCTAAGTATACCAGACAAATCTGAGACCAAGCATCACAAAGTGGGCTATGACGAGGGGTTGGGCCCATGGGGGCAGCCCATAGGGGCCCCACGCTGAATTTTTAACACGTACCCAAAAGGGCCCCCTGTGGGCTACACAATTTTGCCGCGATCGATCCCAAACTGGGTCCGTGCGGGCTGCCCAAATAGGGCTGCCCGCATCCAGCCCAGATAGCCGAATGTGGACAGCATACCAGAATCACTAAAGAGTCCTATGTTTGTGCAGATAGTGCCACCTCATTCACCAAGGTTTTAATTTTTAAGTTGATTAATCCCTCCAATACCTGAATTGTACCGGCGCGGGCTTGCAGGAGGCCAGTTGTTTCGGTCTGGCCCACGTGCTGCCCTCATGGATTGAATCGGGCATTTTCGGGGTAATAAGCACTATTTCTTGACCTTGTATTGGGCACTCAGTAACATAACAGAAGTTTATTCCTAACACTACAATAATGTGGGCCTGCCCATATGTCACCCCCAAAATGTTGGTCTGAATATTTATATCTGTGGAGTGTGTTGAATAATGGCACAGGAAAAAATTTGGAGGTAGTTCAGTACATACTTGTAAAGCGGAGCCATTACTGATAAATAAAATGGTGCCTTAAAGGTACGGTGGAGACGTCACAGAGCAGTGAGCCCGCCTACGGCCGATTTGGGTCCACTGCGGCCTTTCACGGGCAGCCCCAATTGAGCTGAACCTATTTTTATTGCATGGAATGAGAACATATATTGCATTTGCCCGCAAGTACCCCAAGAAATACCCTTGTGGGCAGAGTGGGGACATGCCCGCTTTTCAGCCCGACCTCAAACCTTGCGGGTTCTATTCAGCTTTTGAGTGTGCAGCCCCATTCGGGCTTTCCCGTCTTCTATTTGCTTTACGACCACATTTGCATCTGATCTGCCCTAATGTGCCTCGAAAGAGACAGATGCAAGCTGAAGTACGAAGGAGCACTTTCATGCCCCGCTGCAGGCCGTGCGGAAATTATCTAGGGTTTTGGTGGGCAGCCCCACTAGGGGCAGCCCAGCAATTTCCTGTATGAAGCCCACATTTCCGTCGGACCTTCCTTCGAGTACCCCTCAAGGGTGCTAAGTAGGCAATGTGCGTACATACCCCTATTTAGTTCAGCCGCGGCTCACGCGGACCTATTGGGCTGTTGAGTGGGCAGCCCTAATTAGATTAGCCCAGGCGTTTTTTATACAAAGCCCAAATTTTTTTGCATCGGCCGTAAAATTTCCCACGAGGGACCCTTGAGAACCCGATGTGGGAATATGCACTCAGCACTTTCCATGGCTATATGATGCCCAGTTGGAAATAGCAAGCCCAATTTGGGCTTCAGCCCTAAAGGGAGCCCTCTTGGGTGTTATTGTGGTCGCCTAAGCCAACCGTGCCCATACGGGCCCCATGTGGGCCACGTAATGTGTGCTACTTGGGAGACAAGAAGCCCGCCAGCACACTGTATATTGCCCATTGAGAAGTCTCTGGCGCGGAAAACCGGCCGAATGGCATCGCCGCGAACTCGAAAAGTCCGCCCGGTGGAATAAATTCGCTCTTCTCGCGAACTCCGTCAAACTCAATTTGCCGATAGCCGCCTTTCAGGTTCATTGATGTGAAGTATTTTGCGTTCCATGACCAGTTCATTGCGTTAATGCTGCAGAAGATGGAGTAGACGTCTGTTTTACTTTGCTGTTCAAGCGATGGTAATCCACGCAGAATTGCAGGGTGCTGTCTTCTTTATCACAACTAGCGTCGCCCAGGGGCTCGTTGATGGCAAGATAACATCGTCCCGAAGTTTCTTCTACATATCGCGGTTGGTCTGGCGTTCTCGCGAGGATACACAGCAGGGGCTCTGTCGCAAAGGTCTCGGTGTTCATCCGTGATGATGCGGTGTTTGACCAGAGGGGTTTGGCGCACTTTCGAAGCTGAACAAAAGCAATCACTGTACTTTTAGAGAAGTGTCCTTATCTGGTCTTACCTGGTTTGGGGTATTTCTCGATTCACGGCGGACGTTGGTATATTTATTCGCTAGGGGGCGTGGTGTTCGAGCTGGTCTGTTAGGATGAAGGCATCTCGGCTGTGTGCTAATTCGTCAAGGAAGGCGACCGTTGTTCCCTTGTTGATATGCCTGTAATTTTCGGTAAAGTTCGTCACCAGCACCTGAACGTGTCCGTACCGGAAATGGGCGATGCCTCTATTCTTCCGAGTCCTCTATGCAGTAATAACTGGGTGTCAATTCTCCGTCGACGACATTGAGAGCGACCTGATGCGTCGAAGCTCAAGAAGCAAGTACCACTTTGCACATCGAGAGCTTGATGAGTTTTGAGCGAATGTCAATGATCACGTGGTGATAATACACTACATCCATACACAAAATCATGTCGCGAAAGCATTCCTGTAGGACGCCGAAGCTGGTAGAATAAGTACGTCCATTTCCTCTAACATTTACGGTGCATCGCCTTGCGGCGTAATAAGGTTACCGCCGGTGGTGCGGAATACCGGGCCATCCCAAGTAGTCAATTTGTTTAGCTGGGTGGCGAACATTCCACTTATAGTCGAATAGTCAGCTCCGGTGTCTACTGAGGCTGTCAAGGGCAACTATTGACAACAACTTCGAGATTACTGGTCGGTGTCCTCGCATAACATGTTGGCTTCGGCGTTCGATCTCTACTTCATCTGGTTAGGGCGTAGCCGGGACTAGCCATTGTCACTTTTCTTGGCGGCAGCGTCAACTTGTAGTGTGATCGTGTTGTTGCCGAT
Source organism: Amblyomma maculatum (assembly GCF_055883805.1). Classification (NCBI taxonomy): domain Eukaryota; kingdom Metazoa; phylum Arthropoda; class Arachnida; order Ixodida; family Ixodidae; genus Amblyomma; species Amblyomma maculatum. The sequence continues at coordinate 120,127,898 of NC_139349.1, forward strand.
GTTGGCATTGTGCGTACCGGCGATGTCGCTTTCATGTCTGGGCACGTGATCGTCGAGGGCGACTTCAAAATGAGCGTCGGCGTAATAGCGCCGTCATCGTTACTCGTCGTCGGCAGCGGAGGATCTTTGTTAGTTCGCCCCAGGTCAACCTAACCTCCTGCAGTTGCTCTCGTGCTTCCCCTACGCGGGCTAGGGGACCTTTCTCGCACGCAGCTCTGGCAAGGCGACGTAAAGTGGGACCTGAACGGCGGTGGCAAGCATGAAAAACGACTTGCCGGTGCGTGTTCTCCCCTGCTAAGGAAGTCGCCGATTTCAATGTGGTCGCTTGCATGGACGGGATCGTCTGGAAACGATGGTTAAACCAGGCAGGCCGACATGCCTGTATGGGAAGTGATGGAGGATGTGTTCAGCCTCAACACAATGGAATTAAAGAGGGCAGTTTTCGCGCTCCACCCGGCATCGCAATTCCTGGGGCTTGAAGGTCGTTCGCTGGCTAGGCGGGCGGGGGCAAATAGGCGTTATTTACTACCGATTTCTTCGCGTCGTGGGTATAATGAAAGGTGTCACTGGAACGCAGGACGGCCTAACGAAGCAGCGTAGTTCATCCCTACGGATTCTTGTGCTGAAGCAGCTGAAGTCGTCGCTTTGGGGAACACCCAGTGCCTGTTGGACTCTTTCACAGACGACGTCCGCGCTATTTAGGGCTGTTAAGGTGATGACAGGAGTCACCGCAATTCTTCGTTGAACATATCGCGGATCAGTTCCTGCAGGTTATCTCCGCGATTTTTGAGTCGTCTTAGTGGCCTGTGGGGAATGCCTGGATTTACCGGTTGTACTGGAAGGTTCTGGCGTCCAATGATTCCTCATTGCTCGCTGCGTCTTGGGTGAATTCCGCCATAGTTTTTGATGGCTGGAATGGACACTGGCAAAGAGTTGGTCTTTTACACTGGACATCAGGAAATTGACATTCTTCTCCTCGATTATGTTGGGATCGGCGCGGTGGAAGAGATGTTTCATCATGTGAAGAACATGTGTGTGAGTGGGGAAAAACCAATCGTCTTTTCTGTGAGAAAATACGAAGAAGGAAAATACGCTAGGAGAAAGAAGAAAGAAGAGAAAAACGTGGAGGTTGGTTCGAGAAGCGCTAGGCACGAGGAGGGGAAAACAGGCGAACAGCGGAGCCGATCGGCTGTCCAAGCAGCTCGGAGCGGTGCGTCTTCTGCCAGGCCTGACCCGGGAATCCAGACCTGGGGCCTGCCGGCCGTATTCTGTCCTGTTCTTCCTGTTGTTCACGAAGCTCGGAACGGTGGTCGGGCCCGGGACTGCCACAGCGCCAGCTCTTCACCGCTGCTGTAACGGCAGCTCTTCAATGGCACCAGCGTTCGGCGCCGTGCTGAGCCTATGCACATCGGCGAGACCGGACGCATTGGCCGTGGTACGACAACCCGAGGCCTCGTGCTTCCACTGGGCCCCATTCGGTGGCCTAGCCTTCCGCTAGGCCTGCCGAGGCCCTATGTGAGCGACCATATAAAGCTTGAACAACCAGAGCGAGCGTCTACACCGACTTCACGTTCCTACCCACCCAACGAACTGGGGATGCTTGTCAATTTTTTGTTTAGTCTTCGTTATACTCTCATCCTGTCCATATGCGCAGATAAAATTATTCGTTGCTAAAGTGCTCGGTCTGGTCGTATATTTCGATTAGTATCCTTGAATAAGCCACGGGACAAGGCGGCCCGTAGATTCTAATTAAAGAACCTCACAATTTGGGCGTGCACGGCAAGACCAGGCCGGCCAAGCAGCATTTTACCGCGACTATAGATCGGAGAAAAATGAGTGCACCAGAGTTGCTCGCGGTAGGGGAACGATTAGGTTTGCAGGGAGTCGAGTTGCGCGAGTGGATTGAAAAAGAATTGGAAAAGGCAAGGGAAGAGAGACCTGCAGAACGCGAAGAGAGAGCTGCAAAACGCGAAGCGAAAGCTGCAGAACATGAAATAGCGAAGCAAAGCAGCGCTTGGAACAGGAAAGCCAGAATTTGTAGTTACGAGTGCGACTTGCGGAATTGGGAGAAAACATTTATAGTGTTGGATTTGCTGAGCACGGTACCGTACCGGCTCCGGCTTTCCCAATTAGTCCTCATGGATTGATTCCACAAATTAGTGAGACAAGGGACGATCTGGACGAGTATTGAAGCGTTTTGAACACATCGCCATTGGCCAGGGCTAGCCAAAAACGAGAAATTGGCCACGGCTTTGAGCCTGTGCCTCGGAGGAGAAGCTCTGTTTTTCGACGACTCTCTCCTGAGGACTAAGTTGTTTACGAGGTAGCGAAACTTGGGTTACTTCGGAGATTTCGTTTCACTGCTGACGACTATAGAAAAGTTTCGTGGAAGCGAGCCGCAAGATGGCGAGACAGCTTCACAGTACGCCACGAGGCTGTTAAGTTTTTTTTTGTCCACTGGGTTGAGATGCGACGACAAGGTCACACTTTAAAAGTGGTTCGGGAGATGATAGTGGCGGAGCAGTTTTTAAACAGCTGCCACAATCGTTTGGTTCTCTTCTTACGAGAACGTGATTGCAAAACGGTGGACAAGATTGCTGAGGCCGCCGATCATTTTATGGAGGCTCAGCGACAGAATAACCTCGCGGTTTTTAAAGATAGATCTGAGCAAAATTCAGCAAAACCGGAGGACGCAGCCCCAAATCCAAAGACTCAAATTCGATGCTTCATCTGAGAGAAGGTCGGATATAGATCGGCGGACTGCAGTACAGAACCGAAGCCCCCATATCGCACATTAGGTTGCGGATCAGGTCATGAAACTCAGTTATGTCGACGCATAAGTTCACGTTACCGGGACACATCTGCTCTCTGCACAACCCCTCGAGATTCCAGCCTTGGTCGTCAGATGGGAAGAACATGCCTAGATGTTTGAGGGGAAGATTCGGCTCTTATTCCACCTCCACTGAGTACCAGCATGTCGGTGGAACATGGAGAAGTGTTCGGACAAGCGGTGTCGGTGCTGCGCGACACTGGACCTAATAGCATCGTGGTGCGTCATGCTCTGGTGCCCAAGGCTGTGTACACTGGTGAACGAGCATCCTTACGTTTAGCGGATGGTTCTAACATCGAAGCGCCTGAGGCGGAAGCCATTACAAAGTCGCCATACTTCACTGACAAGGCTATTGCTAGTCGCCTGCCGTTACTGGTTCCTACGTTCCTGGTGCAAGCGCCCCATTCGCCGGCGTTCCAACCGCCTTGACGGGCCAGAGAATCATACCTGCCAGTGATGATGGGTCCAGTGCTTCTTCTTTACAGGTTCTGGTGGCGAACGTTTCAGAGACTGGTTTGGATGCCACTCAAACCGCGCTCCAGTTATTTCGGCCTGTTTTTTTGTAAGAAACAAGATGACGCCAGCTTAGACATGTGTCGTCTCAAGCTGAAGAAAACCTATCACGGAAAAGGGCATACGGCCTACACCTTCCATCTAGTTGATGGCATTTTGTACCGGACATATCAACTTTGCCCATGAAAAATAGTCGAACAAGCGGTCGTTCCGAAGGCTTTGTGCCGTCAGATCCTCATGCAGAGGCATATGAGAGTGTACTTGCCGGCCACCAGGGTGTCAGAAATACTACCGCAAGAGTGCTTGATGACTTTTACTGGCCCGGGGTGCAAGCTGACATTAAGCGGTTTGTGAGGTCATGCGATGCATGCCAGAGGACTGTCCCGAAAAGAAAGCTGAGGAACGCTCCATTAGGATGCATTCCTATTAACACAACACACTATGAAGAGCACCAGCCAATGGATGCCCTACAAGCTTCATCGTTCGTAGTTGTTGATAAAGGCGAGACGAAAACTCCGTTGCCAACGTCCAGTGTAGATCCTTGGTCCCGGAGTGGACTGGGGAACCGAGACTCGATACAGAAGATTGAACGGATGAATCCAGAACAATACAAGAGACAAGGTTAGTTTCGGTATTGTCCTCCAACGCCGTGGGAGCTGCAACGTCGCAGAGCATATCTAAGACGAAGCTAATGGAGGTTTCGTCGTGCTGTTCATAGTATGTTTCTAGGAATTTATTTCTTCTGACAAGTGTTGAGTGTTAATGTTTCTTACTTGTATTAGCACAATTTTTTTTATTTTGTGTGCGCGAGTGACTCAGACTCTCAGCAGACAAGAGCAATGGTGTGGTCGCTCTATGATGTGTACAGTGATGCGTGCAGCAGTGTTGTGGTGCTAGGTCCCCCAAAAGACTGCATCAGGGTCGCGTCCCGCAAGGTTTTTTTCCTGAAAAAAAAAAACTTCTCAAAGGGAAGGTGGGGGGCATATTTGTGAAGATCATGTGTGTGAGTGGGGAAAAACCAACCGTCTTTTCTCTGAAAAAAGACGAAGCAGGAAAACACATTCGGAGAAAGAAAAAAGAGAAAAACGTGGACGTTGACTCGAGAAGCGCGAGGCACGAGAAGGGAAGAACAGGCGAGCAGCGAAGCCGGTCGGCTGTCCAAGGAACTCGGAGCGGTGCGTCTTCTGCCAGGCCTGACCCGGGCATCCAGACCTGGGGCCTGCCGGCCGTATCCTGTCCTATTCCTCCTATTGTCCACGGTGCTCGAAACGGTGATCGGGCCCGGGAGTACCACAGCGCCAGCTCTTCACCTCTGCTCTAACGGCAGCTCTTCACTGGCACCACCATTCGGCGCTGTGCTGATTCTATGCACATCGGGGAGGCCGGACTCATTGGCCGTGGTAAGATAATCCGAGGCCTCGTGCTTCCATTGGGCCTCATCTGGTCGCCTAGCCTTCCACTACACCTGCCGAGGCCCTATGTCAGCGACCATAAAAAGCTTGAACCGGAGCGAGCGTCTACACCGACTTGACGCACCCAACGAACTGGTGACTCTTGTCATTTTTTGTTTAGTCTTCGTTATACTCTCGTCCCGTCCATGTACGCAGATGAAATTATTCGTTGCTAAAGTGGTCGGTCTAATCGTATATTTCGATTAGTATCCTTGAATAAGCCACGGGACAAGGCGGCCCGTAGATTATAAAGACAGAACCTCACACATCACTTCAACATAAGGCAGGACAGGCTGAGCTGTGAGCTAAAGTATTATTTGGAGGAGGGCCTGGACTGTTTTTTTTCGGACGTAACCTTTTAAAGCCTTCAGAAACTCGACTTGGAATATCTCCCAACCTTCCAAAGAAGTCTCATCATTTTCGAAGCAGATCTAGAAAGGTCCTTGAAGAGCAAATTACACTTGCCTGAGTTTCGCTACGTCGTTCCAGCCACTGAATTCTGCCACGCGATTGAAGAAGTTCATCCAGTCTTCCGCGTGTTTAGGGGCAATCCTCGGAACAATCAGGCGTCCGGGTACTGCACGAAGACAATGAGTGTTGTATACTGGTCCATTGTCAACGATATTCCATTCCGCAGTATAACGGGTTCCGGTATCAGTGCGTGTTCGAGTTGAACTTAAGTCGGCGGCAGGCTAGTTAGCCTATTGCTGGTCCCCAAGGGCGACAGGAACAGCCCTGTTGTTTTGGTTTCAAGCGGTAAACCGGAATACGAAGAGCAGCTCCTTCACCAGATGTCGCGTTGTGTTGAGGAGGTCGATGGCAACAAATGAAGATTCTGTGAGTGCACTAATGAAACACCTTATATGGCTGGCTTGCGCCCGCAATGAACTGAGCGATTCGGCGCGACAATAACAGCAAACGTGCTCACTGATTGTCGAATAAAGCATACCCGTCACACCAGTCAACGTTCAATTTAAAGGCAGCTATGAAACATCCTGATAAAGCCGCGAGCGTCGACTAGCAGAAGCTGGAACATTGCAGAAATACGCGAGTGGCCAGAATCTTCGAGACACATCTCAGTGCATTTAGCACTTCAAACTATTAAACCTGCGTTTTGCGACGACGAACGTGAGTGGGCAAATAATTAAAGAGAGCAAAAGTTTGAATGCTTTGCAGCCGCATGACATGTTTGGGAAAATGGACTATGTGGACATAATGCAGTCCATCGCTTCTTAACAGCTCGTAAATAGTGTCTTAAGGGCCCCTGAATATTTTAATATTCCGCAAGCATGTTAACGACAAAATTGATAATTCATATTGGGAAGTTGTGGTCAGAAACAGACCGCAGCTTCCGCTGGCCTGGTTGAAATCGGGAAAAAAGGGAGAGGCTTTGTACTTTAGGTATTCTGGAGCCCCTGACATAGCGCGTGACAAGAAGTGAATGTGCATGGCAATATTGGGGCTACCATCAATTCATAAATATGAGATTTGTGACAACGATAGGCACGTTTTAGTATACTTTAAAGATTCTAGTTTGTACATATATACAACATTCTAGTTGTTGCACATTTATATGCATGGCAGCTCGAGTCCTGACACCTGTTTCTCTTTCCAGGGAAGTAAAATACTGTAATCACTTATTTTTCCAGTCAAAAGGAGATGAACTGAAATTTCGTTTGAATATATACACTTCTGGCTTCCTGTTAATTCCAGCGGGGTACAAAGACGTCCCTCGTAGCCGGAAGGTCTTTTTAGGAGAAGCTTTCAACACCAACTGCGGCAAAGTGGTTTCCGATATATCATATGTGAGTTAAAAAAACCTTTTTTGTCTGGTAACATTCGGAGCTGTGAAGGAAAGGTGAGAATGTGGGCCGGCTTCCACCTTTTCGGTGGTGCTTATGCTTCGAGTATTTTTAGGACCACGGCCTCGGCGGCCTAGGGTTATAAGCCCCGGCTAGCACGCGAGAGTTGTGGAGTTTGATCTCCCGTGCCATCTGACTACCCGCCGGTGATACAAATGGGTCAAAAGTTCCCGTGACCTGTTGCTCGGCGTAACAGGAGTGCATTTCTGGGCAAATAAGTTTTAGATATCATAGAGGGTAAATAATATAACTTTAGTCAAGGTGTTCTTTGACAGAAAGCACTCTTGTGCAATGAAAACTCCACATCCTCATTGCTTTGTTCCTTGGATACCAGCGTTCAGCGTTCATTTCTCTGGCAACTCTTTTTATTTCTGATATAATCAACCTGTGCGCATGCTTGCTTATCCCATTTCTATAATTGCGACAAGTGGGCACAAAGGTCTCTCAAGTGTTACTGTCTTGCTGTTCTCGTTAACGTTGCTTTGGGCGTATTTTATAACACTTTAGTAGCTGAAACATATTTTCTATTCGGTGTTTGTAGCTTTGAATGTTTTCTTTGAATGAGACCCGTAGAGTTTTTATACTGCTCCCTCAAGGTCATTCCGACATAGAAGCGCGAAAAAGCTATTTGGCTATTAATGTAAGACAGGCTGGCAGCAAATGGATTCTTCTTGAAATACTAATTTTTTTAAGTTAGGTTGTAAATAAAGGTGCTAAGAAAAGATTGTTCGCCGACTCTGACAGCCCGTGATACGGTAGATAAGCAAGAGCACGTATTCGATGCCTCCCCAGATGTTAAGGATAAATGTTTCCATTGCCTTTTGTCCCTATTCGCTCACCTGTCACCAGCCAGCTTGGAGGTAAAGACTACGAACACGCATGCTCCATTCTGAGCACGTACGTTGTATTCCCCTATTTCTGGTTATGCTCGGCTGCACGTAGTTTTTCACATTCATTCCTATGGCACTCACGACAACTTATTAGAAGCCATGCGGCGTTCTCGCCAGGATAAACGGTTCGGCTTCATCCATGACTGTGCGGTGCTTGGCCAAAGGAGTTTGGCGCACTTTCGAAGCTGGTGAAAAGCATTTGCTGCAATTTCGGAGAATAGTCCTTATCTGGTCTTGCCTGCTTTCGGGTAGCGCTGGATTGACGTCGAACGTGGATATAATATTTCTTCGGATCGGGGCATCGCCCTCGGGCTGGTCTGTTAGGGCGAAGGCATTTCTGGTGTCTGCTAGCGTGTCGAGGAAAGCGATCGTCGTGCCTTACACATTCCGGCGCTTCCTTGTAGACGCAGTCAACGTTAAGCAGAGCGATGTACTTTCACCTTGGTAGCTTGCTCACTTCGCTCTGAATATTTTCCACGGGCGAGCATAGGCCACCGATGAGTAGTATACCCTTGTTTGTCCACTTAAGTTGACGAACTGAAAACCTATATTTGGCCATTACTCAGCAGTCGGCAAATGTTCTTGGAACGAGGTCTCGGCATCGCAAGATGCATCACAAATTTTCTGAGAAGACAAGCTCTGATGCTGGTGATAAACTTCACCAAAGAATACCGGCACCTGAACAAAGGTTAAGGTTAAGTTTGGGCTTAAACTGAACATTAAAAAGACAAAGGTCATGGCGTCTTGCCTGATCAAGTCCTGGAACATCAAAGGACAAGAAGTGGAAGCTACGATAGATTTTCTCCTCTTGGGCTCCAAGAATACCCCTGGAGGAGACTGCAGCCATGAAATTAGGAGACGCCTGCTTCTGGGAAAGAGAGCAATGGTTAGCCTTGACCGCCTAGTAAAGAGCAGAGACATTATTCTGCCAACCAATATCCGTATAACGCGTGCTATGGTCTTTCCAGTTGTGATGTATGGATGCGAGATTTTGACTGTGAAGAAGGTTGACCGCCGAAGAATTCACGCGTTTGAATTCTGTTGCTGGCGGAGACTCTTGAGAGCTCCTTGAACTGCCAGAAGAACAAATCAGCCGATGTTGTCGACCATAAACCCTGCCTTCCCATTAGAGGTTCAAATGCTAAAGTTAAAGGTCATTTAGTTTGGTCATTTGATGAGAAGAGAGGAGTAGCTGGAGAAAAATTTGATGTTGGGAAAGGTTTAGGGTCACCGGAGAAAAGGTAGGCAGGGAATGCGATGGTGAGATGGCATTCTCAAGTTGCTGCAGATGAAGTTATGTGATGTTAGGAAGATAGTGAGAGACCGGAAAGCGTGGCGTGATTTCGTCTATAGGGTCACGAAGAGTCGGACACGACTGAACGACTGAACTGAACAAAGCAATTATTAGGAAGTACCTTAAATATTCATCAGCACATGTAGCTTATGCGCTTACTTATGGATAAAAAAACATTATATTTTCTCCATTGCATGAGCCTGAAAACTTAAAACACTAGAAGTGTACTCCGTAATGTTTTCGTCGCCTCTGTAAGTTAGTGAGAAGACACAGATCAGCGAAGCATTGTTTTCCGCGAGCGCCTGAAAAGCTATTCAATGTTTTTTTTTTTTTTTGTGAATATCAAATAGGTTGAACAGATGCGTGGATTAATTGCTGTATAAAAAACAAATGCCTAGTGCTTAAATTATGCATTCACGTAGGAGTTCACAGAGAGGACGCGATATACTATTGAAGATGCATAACTGGAAACTAGTTTCTGCTCCCCAAGGGTACACTCGATCCTGATGCAGTAAACTGATGGTGCAGTAAGATGTAGCGCAATGCAGGTGAATAATGGCTACCTACTGCCTTACTACAAACTGCAACAACTGCAGAGTGTAAAGGGAGTATGGGCACAGGTTCAGCATGTCAAATATAATGCTGGGGATTATTTTTGAATTCATTCCGTTCTATCGCAGTAATAATATGGTGCTAACCTGAACGAAATGACTTACTCCGACACCTTAGGCCGTAAGGAAGAAGAGGTCCCATACTGATGTACCTACTTTCCTGCTGCCTCGGCAGCAGGGGCCTGCAGGGTATCAGGAGCGCGCAGGTGTCTCCAATTAAGGCACTCGTTTGTAACCACGGAGTAAACAAATCAACCATTAGTATAAATGCATATCTGTATTTTGTGTGTTAAAGCGTAGTCTTGATTAACTTACAGAAACTAATCAAGAATGTTTTAAATTGACATAATTATTGTGTTATAGCAATTGTAGTTTCAGATACATTTCGAGGTTATGTACCTACCTTCGTCACGGCAGGAAGAATCTCTGTCCACTGTCTCGGGCGGCTCCTCTGTTGCCGTTGGTACCAGACAGTAGTCTGAAATAGAAGTACCACATAGTTCTTCCTAAGGAAAACAAATCACCGATTGGAGTGAATCTGCAGGAATCATTTTCTATGCAAGGATACAGTGGCACTTGCCGTGCCCAATCAACATTTTCAACTGATCCGCAGCGGGCTGAGACACTGTTGGAAAACCTGTATGAAAAAAATAATAAGGAGGAGCAACTGGACAGCGGCATCTGCTCCTTAGTATGCAGCCTGACAGAGCAGTGGTTACGGCGCTCGACTGCTGTTCCCAAGGAAGCGGGATCGAATCGCGGCCTCGGCGGCCGCTTTTCGATGGAGGCGAAAAGCAAGACGCTCGTGTGCTGTGCGATGTCAGTGCAAGTAAAGAACCCCAGGTGGTCGAAATTTCCGGAGTCCTCAACTACGGCGTCACTCATATCCTGAGTCACTTTGGTACTTTAAACCCCAAAAAACAAACAAGCAAGCAATCAGTTTCTGAGAGAATATTTGTTGTGAAATTCTACCTAAAAGGCTTTTGGCGAGTTTTCAGTCGGTTTGATTACCAAAGGGAAATTTCACCAGGTGAGCATATTTTGTCACGTCGTGGTGACAATGTCGATGACACAAGTGGAGAGTCTTGGAGTGCAGGGAAGAAACTCTCTACTCGGCTGACTTGCGCACGCAAAATAACTAAGCAACTCGGCGGCGGCGATAGCAACAAACGTGCTCGTCGATCATCGAACTGAGAATGCTCGTCGCACTCGTCAACGCTCAATTTAAAGGCTGCCCAGAACAATCCAGATAACGTCGCAAACTGCTAATAACGCAGTCTGGAACATTTTAGAAACATACGCATGATCGGAATCTTCGAGACAGATCTCGGCGTATCGTTCGCGACAAAGAAAATGATAACGCGTCGTATCGCGACAACGAGCATGAACACGGGATACAGAATTTATCATAGCGCCAGTATCACAATGATAAGGCCGCATGCCAGTGGCTGTCGAACAGGAAAAAAATGAGATTTAAACGTTTCGTGGCATTACACCCCCCTTAAAACATCGCCTCGACGTTTCAAAATAAACAGACATGTATTAACATAAACATTGCAAAGCAAACATGAATAGCCATTAGCGAGCATAATATGGCTTAAGGCGTACAACATGCACAATTTCTGGATGCACTCGGCGCCGCTGCAATTTTGCCATGCTGTTGGGAACGACCTCGTAGTTCAATTGCCCTAGTCGGCAAAGCACCTTGTACGGGCCGAAGTATCGGCGTAATCGTTTTCCGCTCAGTCCGCTGCGGCGAATCGGCGTCCAAACGCCGACTTGATCTCCCGGCTTGTACTCAGCATCGCGTCGTCGTAAGTTGTAACGTCGGGCGTCGGTCCGTTGCTGGTCTTTAATGCACATTTGGGCGAGTCCTCGAGCTTCCCCTGCACGTTGAAGGTAGGCGGCGACGTCCAGGTTTTCCTCATCGGTTACGTGTGGCAGCATTGCGTCAAGCGTCGTCGTGGGCTCCCTGCCGTACACAAGGCTGAACGTGGTCGACCTGGTTGTCTCCTGGATGGCACTATTATAAGCGAAGATGACGTAGGGTAGAATGGCGTCCCATGTCTTGTGTTCGGCGTCGACGTACATTGCAGTCATATCCGCAATAGTTAAGACGCTCCGTAAGTCCATTTGTCTGTGGATGGTACGCAGTAGTTCGTCGATGACGTATGACTGTATTCTAGGATGGCTTGCGTCAGCTCTGTCGTAAATGCAGTTCCCCTGTCCATGATGAGGACTTCTGTGGCGCCGTGTCGCAAGAGATTTTGTTCGACAAAAAACTTTCCGACTTCTGCCGCAGTACCATTGAGCAGGTTTTTTACTTCAGCATATCGGGTAAGGTAGTCGGTAGCCACGATGATTTCCTTGTTACCCGCAGATGATGATGGAAAGAGGCCGAGAAGATCCATCCCAATTTGTTGAAAGGGCAGGGTTGGGGGCGGTACCGGGTTCAGTAGCGCAGCTGGCCTGATCGGCAGCGTCTTGAGTCGCTGGCACTCACAGCACGTTTTCACGTAATGGGCAACGTCGGCAGGCAGTCGCGGCCACTAGTACTTCTGGATTCGATGCAACGTGCGCGCAAAACCGAGGTTCCCTGCTGTTGGCTTGTCGTGCAACGCATGAAGAATTTCCTACCTGAGGCTTTTAGGTACGAAAAGAAGCTGCGCTGTCTTGCTGGGAGCGAAGTTCTTAACGATGACGTCATTCTTAAGGCGAACGACAACTGACGCCTAAACACAGCAGGAGGAGAAGCGGTCGTGCCTTCCAAGTAATCTGCTAGGTCTTTCAGCTGAAGATCTGATCGCCGTTGTACAAAACTGCTGGCGCCTACTGGTCCCAGAAAGGCATCGTCCTTCGTGGGAGCATCGACGGGAGCGCGGGATAAGCAGTCTGCGTCTGAATGCTTGCGGCCTGTCCTATAGACTACAGTCACGTCAAATTCTTGAAGTCTGAGGCTTCATCGGGAAAGGCTGCCGGAGGAGCCTTTCCAATTAGCCAGCCAGCAAACCGCGTGGTGGTCGCTTACCACCTTGAATGGTCGACCGTATAGGTATGGACGGAAAATAGAAATGGCCCAGATGATCGCGAGGCACTCCTCAGTCGTCGAGTAATTGACTTTGGTTTTAGTGATGTGGCAGCAAGAGCTTCAACGTGCTATTTGCAGGCATCGTAAACAAAAGGGACATATTTGCCGCTCATACCAAGGACAGCGTCAATCTTATTCCAAATGTCATTGTTCCCCTATTGCATTCTTGCCTATTGTTCTGGTCGCCCGGCGAAAAAGGGCCTCGGATAAAAAGGAACAACTAAAAGGTGACAAAGCACCTCAAATACATTAAAACATTCTAAAAATATTAGTTTCTAGAAGAAAAAAAAAAGACACGCCTAGCGCGATTCGAGCTAAGTACCACTGGGTCCCTAGCATACTGCGCTAACCACTCGGGCACTTTTTTTTTCTTTATTGCCTGGTCTTTACACATTACATTTCACGATAACAAAACAAAAATCATTCAAATACCTTTACACACGCTATTTACATATGACACACTAAACTTCACGCATACACAACAAAGGCTCTAGCCTTGAAAGCCACTCGGGAGGTTCTGCTGCAGCTTTCTGGATTGCCAAAGGCTGTCCACGCTTTTCCGAAAATAAATTCTCGCCGGCCGTGCATCTTTATCACAACGGTAACCCGCCATTCTTGAGCACCATATACAGTAGAGGCGCATGAGCGTAATTGAATCAAATGGTACTCCATCCTCACTTTCTACGCATAAGTACCGAATGCCATGCGGGTCTAGCGGAAAATCTTTCATTAGCGTTCTTTGCAATACGTCGCAAAAATATATTCCTTCCCAACAGTGAAAAAAAAAACAAAGTTCTATGGTTTCTAGCTTCCTGCAAATTAAACAGTGTGATCCCCAGGGTATGTGAATAATCCCTTTTTCTCCAATAATGTTTGGCAAGGTTCCGGTGCGCGATTTAAAAACGAAGGTTTTTGCTCCTGGCGTCACCTGCATTGTTTTTACCCTTTTTAAACGTCTGAACCTGGGCCTCCTTCGTACAAGGCATTCCACAAAGGCACAGGGAACATAATGTCACACAATGCGCGGCAAAATTTCTTCCGTTTTACTGTAGACAAATAACCACTTGAAAACCACGCTGAAATAAGCCGAACACTTGCTACGACTTCTCTTAAAAGCCTTTAATCCCTGAGGACAAATCTTCAGTTGAAACAACGTACTCCGGTAGCATCCGCCTCAGTCTGATTTCGCATACAGTGCGTAAGAAAGGGTCAGTTGTGTTTCTGAAAAACAACAAAAAACGACTGACCAGCTGTCGCAAAAACAGGTGGCCCAATCCTAGCCCACCATCTTTTACTCGTGTAAACACCTTAGGCCGGCTGCAGCGCTCCCATTCAGACGCCCAGACCAATATGGCGAAATTCCTTTGCAGCTTCTGAATATTTAACCGTGAGAAGTACAACAGCTGCATAACATATCAGAGTTTACTGATAAAGAACAAGTTGCAAACTGTGGCCCTTGCAAAAACCAAGCCATGATATGAGCGCTGATGATATATTTTTGCGTTTTATGTCAAGGCCAAATTTATAATCATGTTTCGAGGCGTACAAGCCATCGCTCTAAATATTAGACCATCGGAACTTGCTCTCAGGACTTGCAACTGGATGCGCACTCTATTGTGCACTGGTATCATTTTAACATGTGGAGTTTCACAGCGCCGGTTCTTTGGTCATGCTCTGCTACCGTCGAAGTAATTTTGCTGAACGCGGAGCTGTTGCACAAACATTCAAGGAAATAAGGGCGACGAAGCTCCAAAACAGGCAAACGCAGCAGCGAGGGCACTAGTTTGCTGGTAACTAAATCGTAATTGTATGTAAACATTTCGGGAAGCGTTGCGATGACCGAGGCATCGGTTTGTTTATACGCAAAGCAAGAAGAAGCGCAAAAAGCTTGCGAAACACGTAAAGTACTGTGCATTACAAGCGCTCTATGTTGTTTTTTCATTCATTTGCCCATCGTTCGGTAAATTACCCTCTCGTATTATAATTTCTTTTCTGCTATTTATACTGGGCCACGGTGCACGCTACGCTCTCAGATGCGTAGGCCCTGTTTTGAGCCTGCAGTGAACATTTTGGCAGTAATCACCGTGTTAGAGTGGCCTTAAGAGCAGCTGTGAAGATTGTTATGCATTTAGACCACGCTATTCCATTACAGATTTAGTTGTACATTAATCGCCAGCGTGTTATGAGACACACTCGCGCCGATCATAGTTTCTCTTGAAACGCTCAAAACGACGTAACGAAACGTGGAAACTCGAAAAAAAGATACCACCGAAAAAAGATACACAATATATCCTCACGGCGTCCCAGCATCGAAAGCATTTTGGCTGTGGCAGTCACAATTATGGTGAGCAGATGGTCGATTGCGAGTACGCTGTTGCCATGTTGGTCTCTGAGGGATGCTAAGCAGTCGACGCCGCGGGCCGCGCCGGCGTGAATTCCTCTACACTCGCTTTAAACAAGGGAGCAGCCGGGAGTGCACTACGGTGCTCTCAGCGGAGCAAAAGCCCTCCTCCTCTACCATTGGAAGCCGGTGATTCTACTCCTGCTCTCCCGAGGGAGGGCATCCGCTTGTCTGAGAGCACTTTCGAAGTGCTCTGAGGTGCACCTGCTCTCCCAGTCGAATTCGCCATTAGCGTTCAGGCCCCCCATTGCTGCCGCTCTAACAATTATAACTTCTTGGCTATTGGAGCTTCCTGCCTTCTCTCACGAATTGAAACTAATGTTTCAGATGCCTATGCAAACTATATCGTGCACATGAATCGTTTAACGTGTGGGGTTTTACAGCGCTGGCAAATTTAACATCGCCGGCTCTTCGGTCATGCTCAGCTACCCCGGCAGTAATTTTCGATGAACATGAAGCTGTAGCGCAAACCTTCAAAGAAACAAGTGTGACGAAGCTTTAAAACCAGCAAGCGGAGCAGCAAGAACACTATTTTTTTACTATGTGTATAAAATACTACGTGTACAAATATTTAGTTTCTGATATATAGCACGAGTATTCCATGTTCACACCTTTTTGCACAGCAAGGAAATATGACAATTAAATAACATATATGCTTTAAAGTAAACTGTAGGATGCAACTTCAAGAAACAGCAGTTAGTAATATCTTCAAAGTATGCTGCTCATACAAAAACAAGGACGAGAAGGTACACACAACAAGTGCTTGTTGTGTGTACCTCCTCGTCCTTGTTTTTGTGTGGGTAGTATACTTTGAAGATATGTCTCACCGACTCGTCTAGCAACGCACTATCTTAAAGCAGTTAGTAAACATGTGCCACAGGTGTGAGCTCCTGTGAACACTGACAAAGCTTCACTGCAGATTTAAGTCTTATCCAACTATAGTGATTATTACTCGTGCGTTTCGGAGACAGACCACAACTGTGCCTAATTCACTATTATACTTCCCTGTGAAATGCATATTCCACTTATAGGTTATAAATGCTATGTCAGTGAGCTTCATCTGCACAAGTTTTCAAGACTAGATAAACAGCTAGCTGCTCTATGAAGCTCGTTTTTGTACGTTCTGCTTGTGCGTTGTTAGGATCATACTGCTACTGCAAGCGTGAAATAGGACGAAAAGTGTACGCAAAGCCAAGAGAGCATAGCAGTTTAAAAAAAAAGGGGGAGGGAGCCCAAATTCAGCGGTGCCACAAGGCTGCCGTTGCTGTAAACATCGGAATGCTACTTTGGCCTTCTCGGCCCCCGTCTCCTAAAAGAGCAACGAAGGAGCGATGACGGGCTAGACCTTGAAGCGCATTAATTCACGAAAAACAAACGAAACAAAAATAAAGTTTCTGGGAGCTTGAAGAAAGAGTAGGAGAGCTCGACAGAGAGAGGAATACTACGTTGAGAGTTCACGGTCGTTCGCATAAAGGCTGACATCGATTAAACTTCCTTACGAAATGCACATGTCACTTACAGGCTATGAATGCTATATCGCTAAGCTCCTTGTGCGCAAGTTTACAAGGCTGGATAAACAGATGGTCTAAGAATGTATGATACGGGCTGACATGATTGCACTATGGAACGAGTTTAAGGAGATATGCAATCATTGCCTCGACAATTTTATTCCAAACAAAATCAGCAAGCGTAGAAAGCCAACACCTTGGATTACACGAAATATTTTACAAACAAAAAGGATACTGAAGCGCTTGAAACGAAGTGGCGGCTGCCAGCGCATCATTGACCGCACACGGACCGCGCTTGCTCAAGCTGTGAACAGTGCCAAGCGGCGCTATTATTAGGTTACTGTGCCTAGCTTTATAAAGAACTAGCCTGATAACTTTTCGAGTTCTTTATCTAAAATGAGAAAGCCAGTAGATCAAATACTGCATGGCGGTGGAATCATTTATGATAAGCAAGTTATTGCGAATCACTTTAATGATTGTTTATAGAGTGTTTTTTCCATTCCTTTCAGGCATGTGCAAAGCGATGTCCTTCAACAACAAAACGTTGATGAGTTTGACTTGGTGTCTTTACCTGGTGATTGTGCAATGCTTCTGATATTAAAACTGCGGTCGTCTCCAGTTCCAGATAACATCCCAATATATTTCTGCACTGTTACGCTGAAATGTTACCAATGTTTCTAGTCGTTATTGTTCCGAGCGTCCATTTCGTTGGCCAACCTACTTGATGACTGGAGAACGGCTCATATATTCCCTGTGCTCAAAAGAGGCAACTCCACCCACGTCCAGAATTATCTTCACATTTCATTGCTATCATCATGCTGTAAAATGTTACGACTCATCATTGCCAATTACGCTACTGAAGTTCTAAATAACAAGTTTTTCTAACTCTACTTCAGCATGGCTTTAGGACAGGTTACCCAACTGTAACTCTATTAACAAAGTTGCGCACAGCTTCGCAGAAATCCTCCATACATCGGGCCAAATAGATGTAACTTTTCTAGATTTTACCAAAGCGTTTGACCTCGTTTCACATAACAAATTAATCTGCAATCTCACATCCGCTGGTCTACCTTATCTGTTAATCAAGTGGATTACCGCATACCTCACGAACAGAACCAATTTGTGTTGGTGGCCACTCTTCTGGCTACCACCCGGTAACATAAGGAGTCCCTCGGGGAAGCGTCCTTGGTTGTTTATTATTTTTATCTATATAAATGATATTGTTAACGTTACCATTGATCAAGTTCAAATTAGTCTTTTCGCGGATGACTGCGCTTTATTCACAGAAATTAAAACTTTGGAGGGCTAAGTAATGCTTAACTTTAACCTCAACAGCATTAACGATTGCTGTTGCAGACACGATATGAAACTAAGTGCTGAAAAAACTGTTTACATGATAATAACTAATAAAAACACAGATTATCCTATCATCACCGCCTATAATCACGGTGCCTATCAGACGTAACGCAGTACAAGTACCTTGGTGTAACAATAACTAATACCATAAATTGGAATGCTCACATTTCTAACATTTGTGCATCATCCTTCCGTAAAAGGTGTTTTCTTATATATAAATTAAAATGTGCTCCTTCCGTAACCAAGCTCCTAGCTTATACATCAATCATCAAACCGAAATTAGAATATGCCTGTACAGTTAAGATTGTTTCACTAAAACTAATATCCATTCATTAGAAATGATCCAGCGGAAAGCAGTTCGTTTTATTTTTTTCTAAATTCCGCACTACCGATTCTCCTACAACGTCAATGAATGTTAATGGCATACAAACACTAGAAACTCGAAGAAAGCTTTTGCGATTAAGATTTCATTTTTTGTTGAAAACTAAGTTATCAGTGAGTCCGGACCCTTACATAAAACCACTAGTGACGCGATCAACAAGATATCGTCACGGCCAGCCCTTAACACCTTATCTTGCAACAACCAACTTGTTTAAATATTCTTATTTTCCTCGTAAAATAACGCAGTGGAACCGGCTTCCATTGAGTGCACTGCTAACCACTGAAAACATTGCCAGTAATTAATAAATACTTTTCAATGTTGTATGTTCAGTTCTGGCGATAAACGGTTCAATTTGCTTATTTTTTGTGTGTGAGCTCGAATTATGCCCGCGTTGTCATTGCTTTTTTTATATTTTATGTTGCGTGCTGAATGTTACCTTGTTTTGTATCACATTGTATTGCACCTCAAGCCTGGGCCTACCAAGGCTGGTATATCGTTTAAATAAACAAAGAAATAAAATAAATTAAAGCTCGTTTTTTTTTTTGCGTTCTGCGTTTACTGTACTAATTTGATTCTACTACTGCAAAGAGTGAATAATGAAGAAAAGTGTACGCTACTCGAACAAAAACAGGGGTTTAAGAAAAGGGGGGAGGGCGGAACAATGTTGCTACAAGGTTGCCTTCTCGGTAAACATCCGAAAGCTACTTTAGCTTACTTGGCCCCCCTCCCCTAATAATGCAACGAAGAAGCGATAACGGACTAGATCTTGAAGCGCATTTCACGAAAAACAAACAAAACAAAAATACTTTCTGGGAGCTTAAGGAAAGCGAAGTGGATACGGAAGAGAGGAATACTACGCAGAGAGTTCATGGTTGTTCGCCCACGTGCTGACAGCGACCAGCTGATAACCCAGCCGACGCGAGTATTGTGAAGATAAAACCAGACTCTGTGACGGCAGTAGGTATTAAACGTGACAGTGGAAGGTGCAGCGGCAGTACTGCGATAAACACAAGCTTTCAGCATCGCTTGCGTGAAGCTCGCTGGTTGGTTCGGCCTGGTTATCGTCCAGAAACACAACCTGTGCATCTTTCAAAATCTATCCCGACGGCTTCGTACAACTTGTTTTCCGCCTGTTCTTTCCGCTGCTAAATATGAAACAAATCGTCCAGCAATTCACGCTTCTGAGCTTTATTCTATGCAGCACACGGTGCTCTTATAGTCTCACCGAGCTGCGTCATTCATATCAGCTGAATAACCCACGCACAAACAGCGCCATGTATGTGCAAGCATTAAATGCCTTTAAAAGCTGATCCAAACTGATGATTACAGGGTCTCCGCTCCGGTAACGATTTTCGGACACATTCTAAGAGTAGCCACATGACAAATTAATTATGAGGACACGGATATATATATATATATAGCACCGGACGCCATATTCGGAGGTCGTGGGGTCGGTTCCCACCATCGGCCATATATATATATATATATATATATATATATATATATATATATATATATATATATATATATATACATATATATAGCACCGGACGCGATATTCGGAGGCCGTGGGGTCAGTTCCCACCACCGGCACGTTGTTTTTTCTACTACTGTGTGATTAATTATTTTTCCCCTAAACAGATTACATTGCTATATATAAGCTTTTTGAGAAATTATAACTCTCGGATTTATACCAGGTGGTGACAGGCACATACAAATGTATATAACCAAACTTATGCTCGCAAGCTTTTAAGAGGATGTCGCGTCAGGTCACCATAACTGCTGCACGGCTTTTTAAACTTATCTTTTCCCACTTTACAGGTACTTACCGAACTCATCGTTCAAAATAAATGTCTTTGCAAGAAAACGCAACAGGGGAATTAAATTCATTGTGTGCCTCCAGCATTTTCAAACCGTAACGGTCCAAGGTCGCCAAAAGTTTTTAACTAAGTGAATTGCGTGCGTATACATACCTTTGGTCGGCAGGAACACTGTAAAAGTGTTCTCCGCTCTTGCCAGATGTGCTGCATCACTTCACACAACGATACATGTGCGACAATGCGCCAATTGAAACGGTCCGTTGCTCGCAGATAGTTCTCTTTCACATCTGATTTCGCTTGCGCGGCCGCGCTAGCTGGTTGTCTACTGATGCGCCAGCGCGGCGGCGCTGTAGGCGCGGCACCAATGCGTCAGGTGTAGTAAACTGTTTCAAATGCCTTATTTTTGAATAGGTGTTGATGGTTACTATCTAATGCAAGAGCGCGTTTTTATTGTGTGTTGTGGTCAAGTAATTTTATTTTTATTAGTCTTAACTTCAGCTGCGCTTACCGCGGATGCCAGGTTCGCTACAATCGTTTCAACTGTGGTGGCATCTACAGCGCGAACGCGCAACTCGCCACATGCCACAGGATTCACGTTACTTTTGTACAGAGGGATCCGGTTGTCCAGGGTGACCACTTAGGAAGCAACAGATAGAAATGTAGTTGTTACTGTCTTATCGTAATTCACAGGAGAGCGAGAACCACAGCCATGAAATTTTCCTAACCGACTGCCAGGAAATCGGCGCCCATTGTTATTACGCCAGGACGGCGCGAAGGAAGCCCGCGCGTTCCACAACATTCGAGAACCGTCTTCTTCGCGGGAGAGAGCCCGTAGCCTCGCATTCGTCAGCGTCAACCCCACCTCCCCCCCACTCGGCAGCGACGTTGACTCACCGGAAGATGCGAGTCGTCTCGAGAAGTTTCGGCCGCGCCTAACAAATGACGACGCGCGCCCAGGAGGTATGCTCAAAATAGCCAAGTGTATGTGCGCGTCGTCCTTGCGTCGTAACAGAGGTGACGCGCCCTATTTATTAAGGTCGCGTCACTTGCGGGATTCAGCCATTGTTTGAGCTAGTATTGCGGGGAGTTAGCAAGTGGTACGGCTCGCATCCCGTGGTCAACACACTTCGACAGGCCCACTGATCTGCGAGGGAGCAGAGCTCGTCTTACATGGCGGCTACATCGACACACTCCAGACATTGGTCTGCGACAGGGCACGGTGAAAAATTTGGTGTTTGTTGGTTAGACTCTCTCGAGTATTGTCCATTGTTGTAAAGCCGCTGTGTTACTGAGTGCCTCTTTAGTTGCATGCTTAGCATTGACTTTCTCTGAAACTCTCATCTGTGTATCTTAAGTGCTAGTGTGAATTTCTGTGTATCGTCTCTTGCTGTGTATAAAGTTTGTTTTGTTTGTTACTTCTGACCTTTTACTTTGGCTAGAACCGGTGAAGGCTGGTCACCAAACGTCCCCCCTCTTCTGTCACCACAGGTAGTTAACTTCCGGCTGAGCTTGCCACGCAAGTAGAGGACTGCTCCTTTGTGACCGGGAAAGCTACCCCGCTGACTGTAAGGGTGTCTGGGAGTGCGCGCACCATTATTGGAGCATCGTTAATTATAACCAATAATAATAATGGTTGGCACCGACTAACGATGCTAACAACTCTTATACAAACCATTTACAATAGTAACGTTTAATACCAATCAATGTTTGAAAGAATACGTGCCCAAAAGAATGCAGAACTCGATGTGTTCTGCCCCGTTACGGTCAATGAAGGACGCACAACTGCACGGATTCGGCAGCCCCATTTAGGTTAGAGCTATTTTTATCGTCAGCATTCATTCTTAAAGGGCCACTGTCCAGGGGAGGCCCTTTTAAGAAAAAGAGCCCAGTGTTTCGATCAGGTACCGGAGATAGTCTGTGCAAAAATCTACAGCGACACGCGTGCCGCAAAGCATCGAAAATACAATTCAAAGCTCCCTCATGCTCTCCTTTGAGAAGCCAGCTTCACCGCTTCCTGCGCTGGCCCGACGGGCCCCGATAATGACGTACGTACCGGGAACGACGTCCATTGGTCCGTCTCGCTGACTGACGGGAGAAGGATGGGTGTCTACCGCTCGCAGCGCGCTTTTCCCTCGCCACGGCCAGACTGAATCCAGCGGCGCGCGCTCCCTCGACCGTTTTTTTTTTCGGTCTCGCGGAGAGCCACGCCCCACCTCCCGCCAAACGCGGAGGAGGAAGGGGAATTTGCATTGCGGAGGCTAGACGACCTCGGGCAGGAGAGCGAAAAACCTTTGCGAGGGAACGGAAGGAGAGAGGCAGGATAGAATCGGGTGATTGCGGTGGCGGTAACTGCGTTATTAGTTACTCTTTCAAAAACATTTTGCGGCCTTGCGTTCCAGGGGCGAAGTCTCACAGTCACCGCGGAAGAAAATATTTTCGACCGGAGGGTGGACAGTGGGCCTTAACACATCTGAAGAACCTGAGGACGCATGTGTTTCTATCCCCGCAAGGTCCATGCGGGACCAAACGCGGTTTTGTTTCGACAGCCCCAATTGAGCTGCATGATCTTTGTAAAACTTGAGCCCCTTGCTGTTGCACATGCCTTCAAATCTCCCACAAAATGTACAGCTTTTGGTGTCATGTGGGCAAGCCGGCATTCCAGCATCATTGCGGCCGATGTGGGATTTTAAGCGGTTGAGCTAAGGCGTCACGAGGCAATTGGCATTTGGGCTTCACGAGGGCTTGCCAAAATTGAACCCTACACACATTCCTTCCGGCCTCAAATAACATACAAGGGGTCGAGTAGGGCAGTACCTGACAGCATGTGGGCATGCCCGTTTTTTTTTCTCTGCATTACAGACGATATAGGTTCTACACAGATTTACTGTGAGCGTGCCGCTCACACTCTCGGATCTTTGAGAGCTCTGCTACACAGAGCGTCTCATTTAGGCTGGATCTACACTCAAATAACGGACAAGGGTCCCTTGTGGTCGGGATGCAGGAAAGTGCTTTGCGTGAGCCCGAAAAACATCTATGGGATCCATGTATCACGAAGAAGGGCAAGATCAAATGGGGCTTGCCCACTTTTACCCCATCGGAGACTCATTTAGGTATGATGGTTGCCCCAGCCCTATTTGGTCACATTGGACCCACCGGAGCCCTTATATGCTATGCTATCTGGGACGGAACATTTCGCTCTTGAGTCGATTACGAACACGTGATGAACATTATGAAGACTACCCGCTCCATCGCATCGACCATAGCCTGGGCCTGTTCTGCAACGCCAAGTGCTTCTCGTCTTTGAACCTAAAGAGCGGGTACTTCCAAATTAGTGTCGGCGAAAGAGACCGCGTTCATTACAACAGAAAGTCTCTTTGTGTTTAATGTAATGCCACTCGGAGTCTCCGCAACATCAACGTTTCAGAGAATAATAGATATCGTACAAGGTAGCTCCAAGTGGCATGCCGTCTGTTTTGTATATTAAGAAAACGTCATTGTATTTTCTACATTTAAAGACAACCTGAAAATCCTTCATAGAGTGTTCGAGGCCATCAAGTCGTCAGGGCTAACTATGAAGGCAGACAAGTGGCACATCGCGTAATATGAGAGGAGCTCTTGTTTCTAGGTGTTATCGTGAGTACGTAAGGAGTTTGCCCAGACACACTCAATACAGCTGCTGTCGAAGTTTCCACAGCCTAGGACAGCCGTGCGCCTATTCCTTGGACTGTGCGCATATTACCGACGATTTGTCAAACCCGTTTCCAGCATCACTGAAACTACGATAAAGCATACGAAGGTCGACGTGGCGTTTGAATTGAAAGCGCCGCAAGCTGAAGCCTTCGAAGACCTAGAGTGCCACTTAAAGTTACCGCCTATCATCGGGTACTATAATGAAAACGCTAAGACTCAAAACTTTATCGACGTAAGCAGCATGGTCTTATGAGCCGTTCTCGTTAAGAGAATTAGGGACAAGAAAACGTTATCTTCTATACCAGCTGTTCCCTACCAAAAGCCGAGGCCAGATACTCGGAGGCAAAGAAATAAATGTGTTACCATCATCGGCGCCAGGCGCGCGCAGAAATCTTTCATAGTGTGCCCGCAAAACCTTATTACGCATGTTAGAGGTGCTTGATGTTTTAATTTCTAATGTTTATGTTCGCCTTCTGTTCTGAAAGCACCGAGGCGACGTTTATTAAGGTGGGGTAATGCCGAGAACTTTTTAAATGTTTATTTTGATGTCAACAGCCGCCGGCATGCGGTGTTATGACTGTGACTGTAGCGAACGGAACAACCTTGTGCTCTTTCTTAACGCTTAGTGTGTGTTGTCAATCAAGCATTTTTTATTTTTTGTAGCATTAGAAGGGCTGAGATTAGTCTCTAATGATAGCTGGCGAGCACAACTGCTCCCGTACTATTTCAGACTTGCAGTATAACTTAAATGGTTTTTATCGCTGTTTCTGCGCAGTATTTAATTTGAGCAGTGCCAAAAGCAACGTGCTTTGTACTTCAACTACCTGCCAGAGTGCTGCTAACGCCATCTCAGTGTTGATGGAGACTTTTATGGGTGCCTTCCAGCTTGATAAAAAGTTTATTTATGTTCGATACAAGGCTCTCCGTTTGCTGTCTCCAGCACCGTGCTCAATACCTTAAACTGTTGATCATTTCAGCGGCTGAGAAATATTACCCAAGTCTTCAGCTTAATACATTTAGACCTACGCAGCGGTCAGGAACATCTTAATTGTATTGTTTCGCAATATTTCACCGCTGGCATGCAACAAAATTATTTTACCTCGCCGATAAATTGAAATAATAAATGGGCGTTTTGCGGAAATTAACAATTCGGAATAATATCATACCTCACAGTACCACCCAAATTATGAATTAAGACAGGTTAGATGTCATCGAATAGACACAAATTATTAATATTGATCAGTTTATTCTAAAGAACTGTTCTTGAACATTCAGAAAAAAACAGTAATGCTCATCACCATGTCACTTCATAGTGTGAAGTAGCATATATACGGGGCCCTCCTAGCGCCAGTATGGGAAGTTGTGCTTGGGTAACTACAATAATACTCTTGCGGGCCCCTTTTAGGGATCAAGTGGACAAGCTCAAATTTATCTTGCCCCTGTTGTGCCCATTTCTTCTTTATATCGGCGTGAAAATTTCTAAGTCAGTACATAATCCCACATGTGGCCCTCAAGGGTGCCTCTTGGGGAATTTTAGGGCCGATTCAAAGCAAGTTCGGGGTTTAGGTGCAAACATCCTGGGCTAACTTAAATAGGGCTGCCCAATAAATATTTCAATATTTTTATTTTATTGTTTTTTTTAGAACATACATCAGGCCTACAGTATAGGCCCAAGCAGGAGGGGCGAATGCACAATATATGCAAAAAGAACAGGATTAGCAAAATTGAAAAATGTTAAATACAAGTTGTAACACAAAATACAACAATAAATACAAGGCTCAGATGCAAAATACAAAAAGTAAACGTAGAAATAAATGGCTCTCAAATTAAATGCTATGAAGAAAACATTGAGTCAAAAGAATCAGCTCTGGTTAAACGATCTGGCGGACACCTGTTCCACTCCTCAATGGTGCGTGGAAAAATGAGTATTTAAAGGCGTTAATCCTAGCACTGTAAGGGGTTAATGATTGTGCATGATGATTTCGTGGATTTCGTGTTTGGCGCGTAGTGTTAGGTTTAAGGAAGGGGTCTGCATTCATAGACAGTTTATGGTTTTTTAGTAAGAAAAGTAGTTTCAGTCTTTGAATTTTCCGGCGCAGCTGTAATGTTTCAATACCGTGAGTTCTCATGAGTGTCGTTGGTGAGTCCGTTACACGATACTTTGAAAAAATAAAACGGACGGCTTTGCGTTGAATCATTTCAAGGGCCTCGATGTTACGTTTAGTGTAGGGATCCCAGGCGGTGCACGCATATTCTAGTGATGGCCTTATTATTGAAAAGTAGGTTAATTTTTTAAGTTCAGGTGGGGCAAGTTTTAGTTTATGTCTAAGAAGGCAGAGTTTACGAAAGGCTGAGGAGCATACGTTTGATACATGTTTATTCCAGCTAAGGTTTTTAGTTATTGTAACTCCTAGATACTTGTACTCGCTGACTTCGGTCAGAAGGTGAGATGAAATATTGTAAGGAAATGAGAAGGAAGCCATTTTGTTAGTTATCTTCATGTACACAGTTTTCTCTAAATTTAGCTTCATATCCCATTTATTACTCCATGTATGTATGTTCTGAAGATTGGTGTTTAGTAAAAATTGATCATCGTGGCAAGTAATTTGGTGAAATAAAACGCAGTCATCTGCAAATAATCTAATTTGAACAGGGGTAGTTATAACGTTAGTAATGTCATTGATATATATTAAAAAGAGGAGAGGTCCGAGGACGCTTCCCTGTGGGACGCCTGAAGTGACCGGCAGGTGGTTTGAATAGCAATCATCAATACAAACAAATTGTGTGCGGTGAGAAAGGTATGAGCAAATCCAACGAATTATGAAATTAGGAACACCAATAAGTTCAAGTTTGTAAATTAATTTGGCATGAGAAATAACATCAAAGGCTTTGCTGAAGTCAAAAAAATAACATCCATTTGACCAGCGCTATTTAGTACACTTGCAAAAGCATGAATGACAGAAGTTAGCTGAGTGACAGTAGAAAAGCCTTTTCGAAACCCGTGCTGATGGGGGTAAGCTCCTTGTTATCGTTTAGAAATGTAGTTATGTAGTTAGCTATAATATGCTCAGCAAGTTTGCAACATGTGGAAGTTATTGATATGGGACGATAATTAGCAATCAAGGCAGGATAACCCTTTTTCAGCACGGGCACAATCCGCGCTTTCCTCCAGTCGGAAGGAATGTTTCCTGTTTCAAATGATTTGAGGAAAATAACAACCAGGAACTCTGTGATGGCTTCTGCATAACGGCGCAAAAAAATATTTGGTATCCCGTCAGGTCCAGCGGACGCTTTAGTTTTGAGGTTGAGTAGCATGGAGAATACGCCAGATGAAGAAACAATGTCGGGGGTCGAGTTGGAAGACATGGTACTGGGTTGAACAAATAAATCATGATGGGAAAACACACTCTGAAAATACTTATTGAATGCCTCAGAGATTTGTGATTTATCAGCAAGCTGCACACCTTGACATGACATGCGCGTAATCGTTTTTTTCTTTTTCGATAAAAATTTCCAGAACTTATGTGGTGAGTCACGAAGGAAATTTGGCAGGCTATACTGAAAGTAATTTTGTTTAGCCTGCCGCAAAGCGCTTGTCAAGTTAGCCTGATGTATTTTAACTATGTTTCGACAGGCACCCCCACGCTTCAGTCGTTTGATTTTTCTTTTCAAATGTATTATTTCTCGCGTGATCCAAGGAGTTTTTTTACACGTTTTCTTTGTTCTATTAGGAATGTAGTTATCAATGCAGTACGTACAGATTTCTTTAAATTTATTCCAGAGTTAATCAACATTAGTTCCTCGAAACATGTCAAGGCGTAAGCTGAAGTAATCTAACACACTTTCATCATTAGCTCTGGAGAAGTTTTTCACGGAAATAATTTTTGCTGGTTCACTATCGACATTTTGTTGAATGGGACAAGTAAAAACCACCATGCAGTGATCAGATAACCCAGTTTCAACTGATACAGTAAAACGTTCTGTTTCTTGGCTGAGAAAGACGAGGTCGAGAATAGATGCAGCTTCACCGTGTTTGCGCGTTGGGTGCTTAACTCCTTGTTGCAAATTATGCATCAGCATAATATCACACATGTATGAAGCATTTATGTCATTGTTTGTACTAGGGAAGGGACTATTCCAGTCAATATTTGGAGATTCAAATCACCGACAAGGTATACTTTATCACGGCGAAATTTAGACATGTGATCGGCCAGATCACATAAATATTGTGGTGGTGAAACAGGTGGTCTGTATACAGAAAAAAGCACAAACGATCTACCCCCGTACGACAGTTTTAAAGTCACACGTTAATGGTTAGCTATTTGCTGCAACGTGTGTGCCTCTGTGTTTTGATTCAACAGGACCGCAACTCCCCCTCCACGTGTTGCTCTATCACGGCGAAAAACTTGATAAGAGCGGGGGAAAACAGTTTCCTCATCAATATCATCTCGCAGCCAAGTCTCGGTTATAACTACGGCGTGTGGATTGTGAATCAACAAGAAAGCCTCCAAAGCCTCCGATTTATTTACAACACTACGTGCATTAATATTAAGTAAACGAAATTCCTTAACACGAGGTTGTGAAAGTAAATCTTTGCTTTGATAACTGTTTTTATCACCGAGTTGAACTCTGCTGTTATCGCTGTCATCCCAGGCGTAAAGCATTTTTTCGATTCGTAGCTTGTCATTTATCAAGGTAACTTTTTTCCCTTCATCCCTTTCTGTTTTTGCGCTGTCCCACAGTAATTTACGCTTCCTGAGTGTGTTTCGTGAATAATCGTTCTGTATTGAAATATTACTGCCTTTTAGTTTATTGCAGTTTCTAAAGAGTCCTTGCTTTTCGTTATAGTCCTGGAAGAACACAATTATAGGGCGGTTTGTTGCCTTTTTGCCCAGCCTGTGTATTCTGCCCACAGAACTGCAAGATACTTTAAGTTTTTCTGCAAAAACTTCAGTTAGAACCTTCTTTTTCAAGTCAGCCTCAGATTCCCCGGGTTCCTCTTTTACTCCAAAGACAATAAGGTTTGAGCGGCGGCTCCTGTCTTCTAAATCAGTTATTTTCGCCTGGAGTTCATATATTGTTTGTTCTAGAGTGTCAATCCTGTTTGTTTGCTTCTCAAAGGCTGTAAACCTTAGTCTCATTACGGTGTCTAGATGGGTAGGTGTGCCGACCGGCGGGGGTAACGCGTGCCTTTTCTTCATGACGCCGCAGTGGCGCCACCAGCGAAAGCCCGGTTCATGACCGTTTCCTCCGGCCGTCGCCACGCATGACAGAAAGCGACTCGCTTCACTTTTTTCCAAGTGCAAATGAGTTTATTGCAAACAAGCTGTCTTACGGGAATAGGGAAGGGATGTAAACATATTACAAAGGCAGGGGAGCCGAGTTTAAGGCTGTTTTTTTACGTACAGCGTGTTTGCTGCGTTCCCGATTTTTCAGGCAAGCAACTCCAAACACTGTTATGTCACTTCCTCGTTCTTAATTTTTTTTTCATTAAATGTTCCACGCCATCACAAGGCAACGCGAATATATATTAACACAGTGCTCAGCTGTGATTTATGCGTTTGCATGGGCGTAAACAGACCTTGCGAATAAATAAAATAAAACGAGTGCATAAGCTTGTATTGCAAAACGGTATCTTCTATCTGAACTTTTGAAAGTGCAATAAATGACATGCACACATTAGTGTTTTTGAGTCAGTGAAGTAACACACCCCAAAATCATGCCTATGCGTTCAAAGCATGCGTCTTAATTTCAGGTGTTTTCTTTTTTTTCGCGCGTTTTCACGGGCCAGGTTCTTTATCTTGACCAAGAAGTGGAGGCGCATGATAGAGTAAAACTTGACGACGCGGTTAGTGATCTCAATCTTATGCTCCTCACAACCGATCATAGGCGGAGGTTTGAGCTGCAGAAAAGAGGCGATGTCTGCGAGACTTTCTAACAATTGTCCTGCTTTCCCAGAAATTCCAAAAATACGCCACATGGAACGATTCCAGCTAGAAGCGTCTGTTAGTTATCACACCCTCCACCGTAATTTTTGCTAGCACATCAGCTTTCACGTTCCCCTTCGAGGCGAAAACGCCAAGCACCTGGTGCCACTTTCCCGTGAATGGTTGGAAGAGAACAACTAGGGTGTG
The DNA here is from genome assembly GCF_055883805.1 of Amblyomma maculatum. Taxonomy (NCBI): domain Eukaryota; kingdom Metazoa; phylum Arthropoda; class Arachnida; order Ixodida; family Ixodidae; genus Amblyomma; species Amblyomma maculatum. Next base: position 120,157,728 of record NC_139349.1, read on the forward strand.
ATCCGCCAATTCTGAGCTGGAGCTAGATGAAAATTTTTCGAGGTCCACCAAACCGTTCACTTTCCCGTAGTGACTGATCGTCAGGTTCTCGGAAAGTTTAATTTCATCCATCATATTGCCGCCATGACGTTGCTGCTCCGTCATGCATATATGCATTTTTCCTTCAATGCAGCAAACACCCGTTTGTTGAAGCCGAATCCGCTTCGAAATCCGCACAGGTACCGTTGGAGACACGTTCTGCCGGGCAGCAGCATGATCTTCTCCTTGCGCAGGTGCTCATAAAGCCGTTTGCTCCTCATCCGCATTATCAAGCATTCGAGCAGCCACTCGCGCTGGTACTTTGAAGCATTTAAACAGGCCATGACTTGTGACTGTTGTCTTACTGGCAAATTTTCTATTCTTGACATGAGCGCGCAGCTTTCTAGTTTTGAGTTCTTCATCCTCATCTCTTCCAGTTTTGTCTCAAGAGTAAACATATTTCGCTTCAGTCTCTTGAACTTTGCGGCAAGCTTTCTTTTCTTTTCGCGCTCCCTCGACCTCCGGTCCTTGTTCTTTTGTACGACAGCTGATTTAGGAGCAATTTTTTTGCGTATCGGCAATGCAAACAGGAGTCTCCTTGACTTGTGGCGATGCCGACGCATTTGGAGCTGAATGTTGTGTTTCCGTGCATTCTTATATTCTTGGATTTCGCGAGGACGGTGTCAAGTTGGTCATTGCATTTTATGCCCTGACATGGAATCATGGCATCCACGTCAGCCAAAGGTCCCCAACCTGTTCACGAGTTTCCAAATCCAGCTTCTGTGTTACGGCGCCTTGCACGGACACGGTGGCTCGCAGTTTTGACGCACAGTGCTCCAGGAGTATTACTTTCACCAGAACGATGCTCTGTCCGCTTTTTCTGCAAGTCGAGAACGAAGAGGCGCCAGAATCTTCAATAGAGTGATGTGTCCAGCCGCTGTGGGATACCATGCAGATGGTGAAGTCAGTGTCAACCGCACGAGGTGAGACTTCGGTTACAGACGTAGAGATACCTTCACTGGAGCTTGAAGGTACTGGATCGTCCGGCACTGTCTCAAGGTCGTGGCTGTCACTTCTGGCAGCCTTGGTTGCGCGGCAGCCTGTGGAATTCTTCGTCTTTCGTTTCGCGGTCACCTTTCTTGACAGGTAAGCAGGAGCATCGGGCAGGGCAGAAGGCACGGCATCTTTCGTCAATCGTGGGTGAGAACGTGGGAGGCTAACAACGTTGCCTTCTATCATATATTTGTAATCCCGTTCGATACACTCTTGGTCAAAATGCCGCTCACACACAACGGAGTGTGGCTGCAACCTCTTGTCGGCACGATGAAGAGCAAGCTTCCACCTTTTGAACAGTTCGGGATCCCGCGGCGCCGAAAACAGCGAGACTTTCAGTCCTTTTCTCGATGACTTGTAGCCGGATTTGCAGAAGGGTGCGAAACAAGTTGTGTCCTTTTTGGTCTTCATTCCGATCACTTCTCACAAAAAGCGCAGCGCCTGCTCCGCTACGGCGCTTGCATGTGGACGATGACAGATAGCAAACACACGAGAAAACAGGTAGCCAGTGTCGTCTGTTTATTGTTTCAATGCCAGACCGCAAAAGTCTCAGTTTCAGGTACTATTTTGACTGATAACGCAAGTAATAAACAATGTTTTTAAACAAAAATGAGGTTAACAAAACGCGCGATGCGATTGCGACAAGTAGCAGACGATCCGCCGGTGAGCACCGGGCGGAGAACAGCAGCGCCAGTTTCGTCGTCATGAAGCGGAGGCACGCGGAACTACGCTTTGTGCCCTGCCGGTCGGCACACCTACCCATCTAGCCACCGTAGTCTCATATCATTCATGAGTTTTTCCATATTGCTATGTTGCTCTCTCAAAGCAGTAACTTCAGTGGCTAAGCCTTTTTGCCCTTCAAGTAATTCTTTCAGCGTTTCATTAGTATCCGGACCGGGATTAGTTTCAACGTATCCACATAGGAGCAGTTTGCACATAAAAAAGCATTGTAGGCAATTTCAACGCACTGCTGTGGGCACGGCAGAACCAGAAGACAGCGGCAATCACTTTTAACAGAACAGTAATCGGTACTAACCTGCACAAGGCAGAAGAGAAGCTTGTGAGACCACATGCCTACGCTGGTTCCGCCGCGCCCACTGAAGACAAATTCCTGAAGACGTTCTTTTAAAGGCGATTCGGACAAGGTCACGTGGTGGCTAGGTGGTGTTCCAGGCTTGATGTCACGCGGGAATGGACAATCAAAAAGAAGAGGCTCCAAAGGTGTCGATTGCTGATCCATTTACTGCAGTCGTTGATGCGGCACAACTGGGCAAAAAAACCTGCACAAGGCAGAAGAGAAGCTTGTGAGACCACGTGCCTACGCTGGTTCCGCCACGCCCACTGAAGACAAATTCCTGTAGACGTTCCTTTAAAGGCGATTCGGACCAGGTCACGTGGTGGCTAGGTGGCGTTCCAGGCTTGATGTCACGCGGGAATGGACAATCAAAACGAAGAGGCTCCAAAGGTGCCGGTGCAGCCAGAAAACACGTGTCGATTGCTGATCCAATTACTGCAGTCGTTGATGCGGCAGAACTGGGCAAAAAAAACCTGCACAAGGCAGAAGAAAAGCTTGTGAGACCACATGCCTACGCTGGTTCCGCCGCGCCCACTCTTGTTCCGAATGGGCATTGACGGGGCTAAACATGGGCATGCCCATACTTTGCCTACGTGTCTCCTTTGAGGGGTACTCGAGGGAAGGTCCGAAAGAACAGTCGATTTCATGCAGAACAATCCTGGGACTGTGGTGGGGCTGCAAAGTGCCCATACCCCCTTTTGGCCCACATCGCTCTGTTTCGGGCCACTTTGTGGCAGATGCGTCGCGGATGTGATTGAAAGAGTAAAGATGGGCTTGCCCAAATGGGCCACTCAAAAGCCGAATAGGTCACGCATGGGTCGCCGCCGACCACAAAGCATGCGCGCGCAATGCACACATGGACCTCTTTTGGAGTACTAGCTGGTGAATGCAACGTATATTCTTATTCAATATGGTAAATATAAGCCCAATTGGGGCCATACATGGAAGGTGCAGGGGGCCTCAACTTTTTCGTAGGCGGGCTTATCTCTCTAAAACTTCTCCGTCATACGTTTAAGGTTGCCATTTTAGGTTATTCACAATGTACGAACCGGTAATCGCCGCTTATGGAGTTTTCACATAACTGTGCTAAGAATATTTATGCCGTCATAAAATATATTTTTACTCTGGTAGCTATGTTATTTATGCAGTACTGGAAGAAAATATGCAGCTGTAACTACTCCGTTTTACCATTGTGTACTGAACTTCCTGCAAACCTTCCCGGCGCCAGTATTATTTTACGCAAAGAACCAAATTTAATTTTCAGAACGAAATGTAAAGGAAAATTTGAGCAAGCCCACATTATTAAAGTGTTTGCAATGAATTCCCTTGTGTTGCTGAGTACAGAATACAAATTCAAGAAATATTGTGCAATGTTCCTCACTTGAAGGTTAATGGGATTAAGGCTGTCTCGCAAATGCCGACTTCAACTCATGAGGGCAACTTGTGGTCCAGCCCAAAATTGGGCTGGCGCCTTTAAATCTCGCGCCAGCACAATTATGGTAATTTAGGGATTAACCGACGTGAGCAATAAAACGTTCGTCAATGGGGCTGCAGCCGCACGAGCAAAGGTCGCACCCATTAGTGATTTTGATGTGGCTATCTGGAACGAATGCGGCCAGCTGTAATTGCTCTGTATGGAAATTGGGTAGCCCGCGCAGGCCTGTCCAGGCTAAGCCATGGGCCACCGCTGGCCCCAATTTCACAGCCCAATTTGTTCTACTTGGGGTATTCTGAGGAAATGCTTGAAAACGCCCCACCTCTAAAACTGCTTTTACGTGCTATTACGAGGCAAGCGAGCGTGGGCGCAGAATGGTCAAGAACTGAAATGAACAGTGCCAGTGCGTTGATGTCTCATACAACTAATTCTTCTGACGTGTAGAACAACTCGCGAAAGTCGGAAGAAGCGCCAGAGCATCGCTCAGAAACAGAGCGCACAAGATGTCCTAGAGCGCAACGTCATCTCAATTAAATAATGCACCTAAGCTTGATTGCACCTTCTGCCTAAAAAAAAAAATTCATTCGAGAAGTAGGGCAACTTTCGAAAGCCCGACAAAGCGCCAGAGCGTCTTACTCGAAAACAGAGGGCACAAGTGTCCAACTGCGCAGCGTCAAGCCAAGTAAGCAACGCGCCTGTGCTGGGCACCAACTTCTGCTTAAGACAAATAATTCACCGCACCAGTAGGACAACTCGTGAAAACCTGACAATGCGCCAGATTGCCTCGCTCGCGAACAGACAGCACAAAATGTCCTAGAGCAAGGCGCTCTACTGGAAGCCAGTTTCTGATGAGTATGGCTTATCACCGCTCTACTGTGGCGTTCTGATCTTGTTTCCAGCGCAGCCAAGCTTATCAAACGGCATCCCTTAGCAGGACAGCACGGACGAGTTCAAAGGGCATGCCACCCAGAGCACTACAGATAAATAAGTATCTTCGAAACTGGCTTTGTGCCTGACTCCTTTCGGTCCGCCAGATCTTGACGTCAACGTAAACCTTTAGTGGTACGGGTAATTCAAATATTGGTTTCCAACAGTACCACCGTTTAACCAGGTTAATCCTGCATAATTGTCGTGTAAGCACTACTTCAGACTGCCAAACCCAGTGTATAACTGTTGTGGGTTGAATATGCCCATTTAGAGAGAAATGCACCATAGGAGAATGGCCAATTTAAACTCAGCAGTTTCTCGTAGGAACCGAGTATGGACGCGGTAGCTATCACTACAGCCGAGAGGCGCACTGCAGACACTATCGCGCCGTGAAATACCCATTGTCGTCTCCATCCGTTTCGATCTGTGTCAAAAGCTTGCTTCCACATCTGCAGCTTGGTGTAGCTACGTTTAAAGTGGACATATTTTATTCCAAACTCTAACTAGCTTATGATCCCTTTTGTAAAAATCAGTTTTGTATTGAGCTAGCAGCAATACGTACCTTGGTTTCTGGATCTTTTTATTGTCACATTAGTTCTACCATTGCAACGCCAGGACTCACAGAATATTTGAGCAATACTAATTAGCAATTTATATGTGCTCCTTGGGAACTTCTCTTGATATATGTAATGCACACTCCGACAGACGAGAAATAAATTACAGTAGTAGAAGGGCAGTAGGCCGCCATTCATTTTTTTTTTCCCCGGCTTCTCGTTGTAATAGTCCAGAATGAACTACCCCAATTATCATTCTTATCTCTGACGCACAGTCAGTAGTTAGGCATGTTTTTCGACGTCGACAGCTTAGCTTAAATCAGAATGTTTACATGAAATCGACAACGTCACGTCAAGTCGGCTTATCGGAGCAAAAAGCGTGTGCCGGTCTCACGGAATATTTCTTGGTTCAGGAAGGGTAGGTGAGAAAGCACAAAACGGGTAATGTTTTGAGGTTCCCAGAAAACAGCATTTCATCATCGTTACATCTGGTAATGTTATGTGAGGCGGAGAGAGCGAAGCGTTTTGATTTTTCTATAATATTGCCGAGATTACTTATGTTTTTCTGAAATACGAAAAGTGGTTTTCATTTTGCAATTGATCTCTGCAGACGTTCTCATGTCGAGACCAGTGGGAGGTAATCCTAGACAGCTCCGACACAGAGGGCAAGATTCTTTTTGTCAGAAGAGAAAATAGGGTTGGGGACCCCTTAACAGCCCTGAAAAAAGGACGGCGATTAATGATACGCCTAACATGAGGATAATTCAGCAGCCAATATATTAATCAAGTTTTTTTACTTGTTCACCGGGTCACAACACTACAGAGCCAAGTTTGGTACCAAAGTAAAAAGGACGGCGACTATTTCAGTGGTGATGAACAAAGCTCTCGCTCACCAAAGCCAAAAGGATTTAAGTTACGATCGGAAATCACAGAACGCAATATTTCGGCTAGCATGTAAGGCTGCAGAAAGCCACCAACATGCCGCCATAGGTATCCGGAAAATCTGTGTAGGCAGCTTCCATATCACACCACCTAAGGTTCGGAACGGAATGGTCACTTTGTGGGGACAAGTTTTGACAGCTTCAAAATTTGCTACCGCTGCTCTGATTAAAATTAAAGAGCCTAGCTCTCCGTCCGTTTGCGCCGCCCAATACTTTTTCGCGCAAATAATTTCTATAATTGCATAGGCCCCAGAACTTGCAATTTAACCTATGGCTTCAAGTTGAATTCTGATTTGGGGCCACAGGTCTGTTCAACTTATATTTGTTTATTCTGATACTAGAAGCAATCTCTATATTTTTGAAGCTATCAGGCCAAAAGAGGTAACCGTCTTGCCAGAAGGTAGTCGTATTGAAGGTTTTTTTCCCAGAAAGAAGCCTTCAAAATTTGAAAGAACACAAGAGGTAACACACAACAGGAGCGGATAATAAGGCGGATTGCGTAAGTGTCTCTGTATCTCTCCATCTTCTCCTCTAGCTCTCCGTCCTTATGAAGAAAACGATACTACTCTTGCAGATTTTACTGCATGTTTGTATCAAATAGAGTGCCCAAGAGATTCAAAGTATTTTCAAGCAATGTAGTGATTTTTATCCTTATATTGCCGCCAATAAAACTATTAAAACTTTTGTGGCACAAATAATGTGTTCAAATGATGGCCCGCAAAGAGTCACATTATGTTTGTTTGTGATACGGCTTTGTATTGCAAAATTTTTTTGCCAACGAACTCATGATCTTTTTTCTTGCAGACAGCATATCAAAGAACCCATTTTGATTTACATAAAGCTAAACAAACAAGTTATTTTTGCGAAAATGCAAAATGATGAAAACGAATAGTGCGTAGGACAGGGTGGTATGAAATAAAAGATCAAGATTGCTGGTTTTCCTGTCTTTAATGACCAAAGGCTCCCGTGTAAGTCATTACGGTTGAGCTTTTCGTGTTCTTCGGCCTTTTGATGGCCATCATATAAAGAAAAGCGTTTTTAGACTGCCCTAATTCTGCATGGCCACTTACAGAATACAGAGAGGATGCGAGCTTCGGGGCACGTACGAGCAGTGTCTGCCAATGATGAGAAATATTTGGCCCAAACAAAGCAATTTGTCCTCTTCGGGGTGGCGCCAATCGTCTTTCCTGAGAAATGGAAGGCCAGCTGCACTAGAGTGCTATGCTGTCTTCTTGTCATGGCCTTAATTCGAAACCCGCTTGTGTCTAGGTTTTGGATGGGCTGCTTGAAGTTGCCCTAAAAGCCACCTCGCCGAAACAAACAAAACATGCAGCTGTAATGACTAAGGGGTATGAATGTAGAAAACAAATAAAAGCATAAGCACGCAGCAGCAATGACAAATTCGGCAAAGCGTGCATTAAAGGGAGGTACTGAGAGCTTTTGAGCTAGCGCTTGCAATGCAAGCGACCTCACTCATGAACACTGTTCACTAAAACGATAAAGTAGTATGCAAACACACGACCGAGCATCTGCATGTCTTTTATTTGGATATGTACAAGCGAACTGAATCCGTATTTTGAAAATAACGCGACATTCCTGAAAAGGCAACTTACTTAAATATATGCATATATCACATGCGAATATTACATTGCACACTCGCCACGCTATGCTCATTCACAGTCTGCGAATCCGTACCGGCTCCTCTACGTGCCGAATTTAATCGGTGCGTTGATGCGATTCATATTGAAACAAGTTTGAGGAGATATTGCACGTAATCAGTGCCACCTGAAGTGAAAAGGTGCTCTTCGCACGTTCCTGTCAATCAATAAAGGTGTGGGCCGGCGCTTACTTTCGTTTTCTAACATAATGGTGCCAAGCGAGCCCCACCACACAAGAAAGTCGCAAAGAAAATTGATAATAACCATGGCTACTGTAATGAGCCGAACCACAAAGGATTCACGGCGCCAGGCAGTCGGCGCAAGTCTCACAAGCGAAACCAAACTGGGGTGCAGTTTTGTGTCATAGCGACGGATGACGAAGGTCACGGTCACGAAACAAAACACTGGTCCGACTCTCTTTGCTTTGACATAATTACATTACGACCTTGTTAAGAAACGACATGACAAAAAAACAGGTGACGCAATGAGCGTGTAGCCAAGGGAACACAGGCAAAGCAGCTCACGAAACACCATTCAAGAGAGGCAAACAACGCGCGCGTGGTCGAGCAGTGCAATGGGCATGTAGTGGTTTCTGCGCGTCTGTCAAGAATTGAAACGGTAGACAAAAGGGAATGAAAAGAGATAGATAAAGCGTGAGACAGAGCAAAGAAATATTTCCTCGGGCCTGCAGCTTGGCCTCCAAGTGTGAGGAGGTTTCTCGAATGAGCTAAGGCGGAAATGGGCCGTCCTTTCCTCCACCCTGGTAGCAGTTCGATTACCGATGGAGGATGATTTCTTTTTAAAGGTTAGACAGAACGAAGCAGATATCCAGAGGAATATCGCGGTCACATCTAGCGGACAGACGTCGTAGACAGCTCTCGCCCTCACGCGATTTCATCGTGAGCCAAGGCTTGCGGCTTGAAATATATCTTCTAATCCCCATTGGCAAACGGCGTAAGTTGACGCCAAGCCTAGGAACCTGGATAGGAAAAAATTATAAAAAATAGTTCTTTGTCTCGTACTTCAATGTACGCGTAAATAAAAGGCCTCCTTTAGGTTCTTTGCGTATCATGGACCGTTAAGGAGAAAATGATTTTATTCGCCCTTTACTTGCATTCAAGCGATTGCTGCATTGGTGAAGCTGCCACGCTGTGCTTATTTCTAAACTGAAGAGTTTCGCGTACCGAATTATTCATGTGGGGGGAGGGCGCTTAGCAGAGAAGGTTTGAATAACACTCGAAATATAAGGCTTGACTCAATTCTTTAATAAATTGTTGCCAATTATCAAAGTCGTGTGCTCAGCAACCGACTGTATTGTCGGCTTTTCGACTGAAGCAACTCAAGCGCATAAGCGCTTTAGTGAAACTATGCACAGTCTTCGAATCGTAGTGAAATGTAAGTGATAGTTACGCAAATCAAAAAGTAACGAATGGAAAGAAGAAACAAGGAAATAAACGAAGCCTGTTCTAAGCGTCATCGGCGAAGAGCCTAAGGCCTCATAATTAGCGGCGTGCGAATGGCGAAAAATATTAACGAACAAGAAAGTTTTTCTGTTACTACCGGCTTCAGGTGTTAGTGTGCCTTAAGTTAGATGTTTTATGTATCCACAGAAAGTGACAAGACGTTGTCTAATTTTGTTGCCGCTCGCCTTACGAAGCAGCCAGGCTGCACTACGAATAACCTCTCTAAAGATTGTGCACCCAAATTATTCATGCACAAAGAGACGATTTTCAACAGTTTTGTGTCTATTGCAAAGACACTTCCGCAGTTTGCATCGACATTGCATTGCATTATAGTCGCTTGCCAGAGCGCTGCCATTCCTGTGCATCAAAGAGGCTCCGCGCATGTTTTAGCGCTAACTAGGGACGTGGTAGAAAAAATATAACGAAGAAAAGTTTACCAACACTTTTAGAAGTCATGTTCTAAGAACTATTTTCAAAATGATATTACCAGCCTGCTAAAGGAAACATATATCAACAGACAGGATTTTTTGTCTTGTACCTATATTTTTTTTCTACTAGGGAGGCATTCTTTGGAAGCGTTAGTTAACCACAGACAAAAAAGACGCAGTCTCTCATTTTGGAGCGTCAGCTCTATTGCTATCATTCGCAAGCGTAGAACGATGCCGGAAACCTACCTTTAAGGAACCTATTCACTAGTCACGTGCGCCATCGCTGTAGCACAAGCGTCCCCAACGGCGCATTGCCATGAGCACAAGATATTGATGTACAGTTTAATTATAATATGTCGAACATGACGACCTGCAAGCTTGTTCTGAGCCATTCACGTTTGGCACGGGCCAGGCCCAAGAGACCACCTCGGACGATGTGAACAATTTTTATATTTGGGTAATACTGCAGGCTCCTAGAAAATCCTCCTAGAAAATCAATATGCAGAAGACTAAGGTAATGTTCAACAGCCTCGGGAAGGAACAGCAGTTTACATTAGGTAGCGAAATACTGGAAGTAGTAGGCGAATATGTCTACTTAGGACAGGTAGTAACCGCATATCCGGACCACGAAAAGGAAAAAAGAAGAATACGATTGGGATGGAGCGCATTTGGCAAGCACTCGCAGATTATGACTAGCAGCTTACCGGTATCGCTCAAGAGGAAAGTATACAACAGTTGCATCTTGCCTGTACTCACCTATGGGGCTGAAACGTGGAGGCTAACCAAGAGAGTTCTACTTAAGTTGAGGACAACCCAGAGGGCTATGGAACGAAAAATGGTAGGGGTAACATTAAGAGATAGAAAGCGTGCAGAATGGGTCAGAGAAATAACTCAAGTTACCGACATTCTAGTAGAAATTAAGAAGAATAAATGGACATGGGCAGGACATGTAGTGCGAAGAGAGGATAACCGATGGTCGCTGAGGGTAACAAACTGGATTCAAAGGAAGGAAAACGTAGCAGGGGGCGGCAGAAAGTTAGGTGGGCGGATGAGATTAAGAAGTTCGCAGGGGTCAAGTGGGTGCAGCTAGCACAGAACCGGGTTAAGTGGAGAAATATGGGAGAGGCCTTCGCCCTGCAGTGGGTACAATCAGGCTGATGATGATGATGAATACTGCAGGCATGCAATGCTGAATCAGGAAAGGTCAATTACAATAAATGTTGTCCAGCTGTAAAACAATAAAAACAAAATTTTTCTCACAGCGCCGAACTTATAACACAACTGAAAACAACGCGCAGTAGAATAATAGCAAACTTCAATTTGGAGGCGATAAAAACAGCGAGTTAATTACTAGGGCGCTTCAGTCTCGAGTTTTCCGTCAAAAAAGGAGTATTTGTAAAAATTATTTTGGGCAAATATAGGGAAGACAGTGCTCATGGCGAGATGGTCTGGAGGAATCGTTTCAGGTATTTTTCAGGATTAACGCACCTACAAAGATATGAGTGAAGATATGCTAGTCGGGCTTTCTTTCTCTTTTTTTTCTAGTGCATCAGCGCTGGCAAAAATAATAGTATATCAGGTATCCAGAATAAAATATTGTCACGTACAAGGTGATTGAGGATATCTAGAATAGCGAGGAGGTTAGCTCCGATACAACAGAGGTGAGCAGCACAGAAGCAAAACCCGCAAGCGACACTTCGTCGTCCTTTAGTCAGACATGCGCCACCTGGCAACGCTAGGTGGCATTACTCCCCCTTCCGAAAAAAAAAGCAAAAAAAAAGTGAACAATGGGCGGTGAGAACGGTGTGCAAAGTAAGAGAGTCGTCACAGGAGGTGGCCGTGCGTTATCGTTGGTAGTACGGCTTCAGCGGCACAATGTGCACAATGTCCGAGCTGGGCTTTCGACGTTTTGAAAGTGCGGCGCCGTCGGGAATAACTTCATAATTGAGATCACTCACACGACGCAACACTTTGTACGGCCCGAAGTAGCGGGAAAGGAATTTCTCTGACAAGCCTGGATGGCGAACTGGTGTCCACACCCAGACTTGGTCCCCAGGTTTGTAGTGAACCTGGCGGTGCCGGAGGTTGTAGCGGTCCGCGTCAGAGGTCTGCTGCCGCCCGATGTGCACACGGGCAAGCTGGCGGGCTTCCTCAGCGCGGATTGCATACTGCTGGGCATCTGGCGGAAGCTGGTCATCATCTGGGCACGGGAGCATGGAATCGAGCATGCTCTGAACTTCACGCCCGTACACAAGTCGAAATGGTGTGAAGCGCGTTGTTTCCTGTTGGGCTGTATTATACGTAAATGTGACGTACGGCAGCACCTCGTCCCAGGTCTTGTGCTGCACATCGACGTACATTGACAACATGTCCGCAATCGTCTTATTTAACCTTTCGTAGAGACCATTGCTCTGCGGATGGTATGCTGTGGTCTTGCGATGCATCGTGTAACTCAACTCAAATATGTGGTCGATGAGGTAATGACATACGAAAGGGCGCCATGCCGCAAGACTATGTTATGCATGAAAAACTCGGCTACTTCGGAAGCTGTGGCATGAGGGATTGCCTTTGCCTCAGCGTATCGGGTCAGGTAGTCAGTAGCGACTACTATCCATTTGTTTCCCGCCTGCGACAAAGGGAAAGGACCAAGGAGGTCCATGCCGATTTGGTCGAACGGAATACGTGGTGCTCTAACGGGTTTGAGAAATCCGGCAGGCTTCAGGGGCGGTGTTTTACGGCGCTGGCGTTCACGACAGCTTCTTACATAGCGTTTCACAGTTGCGGAGAGTCCTGGACAGTAATACATGTTGCGGACTCGAGCAAGCGTCCGTGAGTAACCCAAATGACCAGACGTCGGTTCGTCTTGGCAAGCAAGTAGAATATCCGCACGGAGATCGCATGGTACTACCAGAAGGTAAGCTTTTTCTTGGCCTTGGGAGTTTCTTTTATACAAGACGCCTTGCTGCATACAGAATGAACCAATGTGCCGAGATAGGCGTCGAGGGAGCGTCGTATGACGCCCTTCCAGGTAATCGATGAATGGAAGGATGTCTGGATCAGCTCTTTGTCGATACCTGAGCTGAGATGCGCTGAGAGCTCCTAGAAAGCTGTTGTCGCCATCGGCTGCAGCATCGTCAGTGTCAACGGGGGCTCGTGACAGCGCGTCAGCGTCTTCGTGTTTGCGGCCTGACTTATAAACAATAGGTATGTCAAATTCCTGAAGTCGTAAACTCCAACGTGCAAGTCGTCCCGATGGATCTCGCAGATTTGCCAACCAGCATAAACAATGATGGTCCGTGACGACTTTAAATGGTCGGCAGTAAAGATAGGGGCGAAACTTCATAGTGGCCCACACGACCGCCAGACATTCCTTTTCCGAGGTGGAGTAGTTCGTTTCGGCGCGAGAGAGTGTGCGGCTAACATAGGCTATTACTTGCTCAATCCCGTCTTGATGCTGAACAAGGACCGCGCCAAGACCGATGCTACTGGCGTCAGTGTGCACTTCTGTGTCAGCCGCTTCATCGAAGTGCGCCAGAACAGGGGTTGTTTGAAGGCGCTCGCGAAGCAAAGAGAAGGCTGTCTGCTGCTCAGAGTTCCACAGAAAGGTGGTGTCCTTCCTTGTGAGGCGCATTAGAGCTTCCGCAATTTGAGAGAAGTCCGCAAAGAACCGCCGATAATATGCGCACAGGCCGAGAAAGCGCTGAACATCCCTCTTGTTAGCTGGAACGGGAAACCGCGCGACGGCAGCAGTCTTTTTGGGATCCGGGCGCACCCCATCGGCGCCTACAACATGGCCAAGGAACTTGAGTTCTGTATACCCGAAGTGGCATTTCTCGGGCTTCAGCGTGAGATCAGCAGAACGGAGCGCTTCCAGTACAGCTCGAAGGCGTTCGAGGTGTTCCCTTACGGAAATCCCATATCTGCTCCAGATATGGAACATATGCTGCCAGATATAAATATATAAGGCAGCAAATAAGACCTTATCTGGGGCAGATGAGGTCATATATGTGCAAAATGTTGCCCTTATATGGCTCAGATTTGGCCATACCATGCAACATATAATCCATATCTGAACGGGTAACAGGACCTTATATGGCTTGATCAGGGGCATATATGGTTCCATCGCGACCTTATGTGGCCTGATAAAGGGCATATATGGCATCGTCATGACATTCTATAGACAGACCAGGGCCATATATGCCTGGCGTCAACAGGACTTTATATATCCTCATCGGGGCCTTAATTATGTAGGCGCCATAGTGATTGTATATTAGCAAAATATGGCCTTCGTCTACCTTCTACAAATATCCAATATTGGCGTTATGTGGTCGAGCTTCAATTTTTCTACACTCAGCATGGCCGCCATGCTTAGTGTTAATTGTATCCAATTTAGAAAATAGCTACGACTCCTAATATTTCAAATATTCTGCAGATTTCGCTGCACTATAATTATTACAACATGTGTTCCTTAATCCAGGAGGGCGCTGGGTTATGGCTACATGCTCCTCTTTCCGCCTACTAACTCGCATTTTCATTTAAAATGCGGCGGCAGTCCGGTGCACAAAAGCATGGTCGGTTAAGTTGAGCGATTCAAAATATCAAGAAAATGATGGCAGTTCAGTATACGGCCCCCTCCGCGCTGTCTAGACAGTGACTCACCGTCAGCGACAGCTGGCGGTTGCGGCGTTGAGGGCTGGCTATACAGTGGCTCCTCCTCTCCCGCGTTCCCCTCTTCCCTCTCAGACAGCGGCGGCTCCAGCGTCGCGGGCTCGCATTTCATCTCTCCTCCTCGCTGCCATGCTCTATACCGCGTAGGCCGCGAGCTCTCCGTTTTTGTGTGCTTGCTTCTTTCCCCTCCCCATTTCAACTCCGTGCGCCTAAAAACTTGCTGTTTCGTTCCTTTTCGGTGGCAGACATCGGAGTTTGGTGCGGATGGCGGGCGTGCTGCATGTTGTGTATGCTGGTGTGTGTGTGTGTGTGTTTGAGCTAGCGCCTGTTCGCTATTAGCTGTGTGCATGTAACAAATATGCGACAGCAAACCTATAAGAGGTTCAGTCTGACCGTCGGCACAGAGGAAATTACTGTGTCCCACTGCGGGTGGAAGCTGCCTCCCAGCCTTGGCAGCAAACCTGATGGTCGATTGAGCTTTTCAGGGCTTCTGCCTTGGGTGGCCCGGCCAAATCTTCACCATTGTGTCGGATCGCACCCTGATCGTGCCGCCTCATCTTCACGCCCGATCACCAAAACTGTGAGCGTGAGACTTCTTGTCGGGAACTAGCACTTGCCAGCCTCAGGATTTTGTTCAGTTTATTATTTTGATGGAAAATTAATTTTCCAATCAGTAAATTGGACGGTAATTGCCAGTATGTGATATTTTTCCGTACACTTCGTTGCTAATTTGTCTTTCGCTCCAGCAATTTTGACAAATTTCAGAGGATGGATAGGGTCCTTCATTGTTTAGTATTATTATTATTATTATTATTATTTGCACTACCTAAGTAGCTTCATGCTTGATTTGGTTTAGGGGCAGAGCTGTCGCTGTCATTACAAATGCCATCGGACATGCTTTTTTTCTGTTTTTTCTCTTAATTTCAAAAGCAACCACGAGTTAGGCGCGTTCCCTCATTTTGCACTGCAGTCTCTGCTTAAGGTAACACCAGTACTTCCTGACAGCCTATATGTACTTTGCAAAGGTTTAGGTATTATCAGCAGTCCCAGCAGTGTGTGTTTTATCGCCCTACGGTTTAGCGGTACCTTTTCCGGGTATCGACAAACTTTTAAATTCCGTTTCAATAATCTAGTTCGATTAATAGCCATTTATTTTATTTAGCTTTGCAAATAAACCAGCTCAAACTAAAAGCATTTAGTGGTTAAAGCTCTGTGTGTAAAAGAGTAGAATAAAAATGTAATATCTAATTTAATAGGTTAATGTCTTTCACTTTAGCTTCTCGTGTACACAATATTCTGTTCAGATATCTCATTAGTTTGTTATAGTATCGCGCGCAAATGAGTAGGACCTCAATATTTAACAGATGAGCATGTCTTTGATCCTCGGTATACACACGTAATTCAGGCCCGTTTGTGATCGATTCCATATAGGCAGGGAAAAAAGAAAACCTGTGGTTTCAAAGGTATTTTCCTGTAAGGTTTGAAATAAAAGGGGAATTTCAGGTTTCTCTTGGCAAACTTGATTGAGTGGGCGTTTAGCTGGAATACTGAAATTGTCTTGTGTGTGTTCTAATTAAGTGTTATGAGGATATTATAGATCTATAGTTCAAAACCTACATGCCATGCGGGCTAGATCTTTAAATCAGGAATTGGGTAGATAAGGCATACCTGACCAAATATGCCTTATCTGGTACTCGAAATCAGGAATTGGGCAGATCAGGCATATACAACCAGATATGCCTTATCTGGTACTCGAAATCAGGAATTGGGCAGATATGCCTTATCTGGCCTAGATCTGTCCTAATATGGCATATCTGTCCAATTCCTGATATACCTGATCTGGATTTTTTTTTTATAAGTCCAGATATGGCATTTCCGTAAGGGTTGGTCAAATGTTTCGGAAAAAACAACTACGTCGTCCAAGTACACAAGACAGATCTGCCACTTGAGGCCAGTGAGGACGGTGTCCATCATCCTTTGGAATGTAGCTGGGGAGAGCACAATCCTAATGGGAGTACTTTGAATTCATATAGGCCATCTGGAGTGAAAAATGCGGTTTTTTTTGCGAAGTTTATTGCCTCAGGGCATAAGAGGAATGTCATGATGGATGAGGGGTGTGGTCAAATAAATGAAAAAAGGTTGGCTGATGCAATGAAATCGAGGAGTGAACGATGATGCGGTCCCGGTTTCCAAACAGCATATGACTCCGGATTATGGGGGGAGAGGCCAGCTGCCACCAGGTGCCGGATCCGCGTTGGCTTCAACACTGGGGAATCCCACAGTAGGTGATGGATGTCTGATTCTATATTTTTAGACTTGCAGATGGGGCACCCAGGGTGTGGATATAAATACTGAAATTGTGGCCACTTTCGGATCACTGCTGGTGTTAGGGCCACCCCAACTCTAATCCTCCGAAGCGCCGCCTCCTCTGCGCAGGTTAGACCGCGGGGGAGGCTTACCGTACACGGAGGTATAAGAGCACGTGTACGGCGCCGGAGGTGCTCCTTTATTGTTAAAAGCAGGGTGGCATTGTCTAATTTTATGAGGTTTGGCGATGTCGATGTCGAGTTTGAAAGGCGAGTTGCAGCATCCACTTGGCTTTGAGCACTTAAAAGGTCACGCGGGGTCCATTCAATACGAATTGGATTTGGTATGCGAGCCGCTAGACTGTATGTTCTGGCAGATTTCCGGGCTACTACTAACTCGTCTAAGTAGCTTTGTCACCTGGAGGGCATCTGTACGTATGATAATACAGGCGTGGGAAGCATGGGAATGGCGGTCACAGAGCGAAGCGCCTCTTGCACTGCAAGCAGTTCCGCACAAAAAGAAGATGGAGGTTCCGGTAATTCAAATGTTGACGTCTTGTTCAATGAAGATTTGCTAGGACAGTAAACTGCTGTTATCACTTCACAGGCTTTGATGCTTGCGTCGACGTAAATTATAATGGAACGATGTGGCAAGCGGGCGTCTTGTTCCATAATTCGGTCGCGAAGTGACGACGCCGGTTCCTGTGTTCTTGGTCGGCGTAAATCAGTCGGCTTATTATCGCTCATTTGTACAAAACGCCAAGGTGGAAGAACTGGCAGTGGCGGTGGTAGTAGTGAATGTTTCGAAGCACAAGACTTCAGAGCACACGTTGCGTGAGAGAGTTTGGCCTTAAGCTTGCGTGCATCATGCGGTTTTTTCTCGGTCTCTTTCGTCTAGTTCGATTTGCCAATAGCCGCTTTTCAAATCAATAGATGAAAAATATTTTGCACGTCGCAATCTCTCCAGTGAGTCATCGATGCGCGGCAACGGGTATACATCTTTCTTTGTCACATTATTCAATTTCCGATAGTCGACGCAAAATCGAAGAGTGCCGTCTTTCTTCTTGACCAGGGCTACTGGTGAAGACCACGGGCTTTGTGAAGGCTGCACAACACCATCATCCAGCATCTCCTGAACCTGCGTCTGGATCCCTTCTCGTTCTTTGGCAGACACATGATAAGGCTGCTGTCGTATAGAGAGAGCATCTTCATACATAATGATGCGATGTTGCGTGATGGGCGTTTGACGAACCTTCGATGAAGAAGCAAAACAGTGCTTGAAGTCCAGCAACAGTAGCTCTAAGGCCCGCCGTTTCTCCTTCGACAAGTGGCAGGTAATGTCGATGTTGTCAAGAGATGGCTAATTAGTTTCGACTTCCGTGGATGTAAAACAGACCAGATCGTGCGTAGCAGGATCAGCGAAAGCGATAGCAGTTCCCGGAAACAAGTGCCGCTGCTCATTAGAAAAATTTGTGAAAAGGAGTGCAGCCCGGCCATTGTGAAGCGACAATAAACTTCGAGCAGCGCAGATGCCTTGAGCAAGCAAGAGTGAATGGTTCGCTTCCGCTACAGCATCGCCGGCACGGAAATCGTCACAGGTAACTTCCACAAGAACACTGCTTCGCGGCGGCAGCGAGACGCTCTCGGCGGAAACGCGAAGTGCGGCATTGCAAGGACTGCTACTATCTCGTTCGGCAGATTGTCCCATCGAAAATGTGACGCGTCTATTTCGCAGGTCGATAACTGCTCCGTATTCTCGCAGAAAGTCAATGCCGAGGATAAGGTCACGGGAACAGTCACTCAAAACGACGCAACTAACGACGAACGTATATCTATTAATCTGAATACGAGCCGTGTACATCCCCTTTGGGGTAACTATATGACCGCCGGCGGTTCGAAGGTACACACCTGGCCAAGCATTGAGCACATTCCTGAAAACAGTCGCCATGCGACCACTCAAAATTGAATAATCCGCACCGGTGTCCACTAATGCATTGACTGGAGTACGACCGTCTAAAATAACAAGAATGTCCAGAGAAACGCTTTTGGCTTCCCTAGGGGACGGTACCAGCAGCTCGCGGTCGGATCGAAGCGGCGACGACGGGAGGTCTTCAACGCAGCGACTACCAGCGGCCTCGCCCCCGAAGGTCGCTTTTTTCAGTTTTCCCGACCAGGGCTAGACGAGCGGCCTTGCCCCTCTCGCGAAGAACCTTGGGTGGACGTCGATGAGCGCCTTGGTGAAGGGGAGCGGGACTGACGCTGCGAACGAGATGAACGCTGTTCCGCCAGGTACTCTTCAATAACTCGGGGTCGTTGACCAAACCGGGGAGGAGGCGAGTCCCAGGCGTCGATAAGGACAATCCCGATAGAGATGGCCTGGTTCAACCAGTGGAAGCAGAGTGGACGGCGGTCAGGCGTGCGCCAAATGTCGGCTTTGCGTCGGGGCAGGGGTCATTCGTTGAAGTACTGCACTGGTTGCAGCGAGGGCAGCGGAACTGTAGGCGGCGCGGAAATGGGTGGCGGTGAAAGGGGAGCCTGACTCCGCAGAACTTCCGCACATGTGGGACGGTTTTCGGTCCCCGAGAGCAATGGCGGGCTCGTAATTATAGGCGAAAGAGGGCTCTTGAGCGCCTGTCGTACCTCCTCTTGCACTATAGCAGAAACGGAAGCTGGTGATTGCTGCAGGGGGTTCCAGAACTTCTCAGTTCTTCGCGCACGACACTGCGAATTAGTTCACGCAAAGCATCAGGATGCCGCTCGGAAGATGCAAATGACTCCGCAGTTGTGCCAGTATGGAGAGGTCGGTTATAAGCCGCGGCACGTTGTTGGAGCACCCTTTCCATTGTGGCGGCCTCCGCAAGGAATTCATTTACAGTCGACGGTGGGTTGCGCACAAGTCCTGCGAACAGTTGCTCTTTCAAACCCTGCATAGAGTGCCTGACCTTTTTGTCCTCGGACATAGCGGGATCGGCTCGCCTGAAGAGGCGCGTCATGTCCTCGACGTACGCTTGGACACTCTCATTCGGCGTCTGGATGCGGGCGCCATCCTCAAGCCTGAAGTAGACGTTCCTTAGTTTGACAGTATCGTCCCACTGGTTAAAAGCAGCGACACGCTCAAACTGAAGGAACCAGTCCTCCACATCCTCAAAGAGGTCACCATGGAAAGACTTCGGTACTCGAGGGGTCTGCAAGGTGTAGTTACAGGCCGGTGTGACGCCCGTTACCTGCTGAGCAGAAACACTAGATGTCATGGCGGCGGGTGATGGCTGAAACTCCGGAGACAGTCCCTAGAGCCGTCGACTGCAGCTATGCACGGGGGTGTCCAATGGCACAGGGCTGGCGCGACGTCTTTCGGATGGAGACTTGCATAGGTGATCTTACCCAGCAGCTCCACCAGAATGTCAGGTACAAGGTGATTGAGGATATCTAGAATAGCAAGGGGGTTAGCTCCGATACAATAGCGGTGAGCAGCACAGACGCAAAACCCGCAAGCGACACTTCGTCGTCCTTCACTCAGTCATGCGCCACCTGGCAACGCTAGGTGGCAGTATTCAGCCTTATTCGGCTGGGACGAACAGGATCGCGCACCGAAAATTTAGCCCAAGCCACCTCCAAAATTCGCCCATGCGACCACCAAAGTTTCACCGCGACAGACATGGACAAAAAATGAGGGCGTCTAAATTGGCTATTACAAACACGATGGTAAGCTCCTGATTTATTGTGGACGTTGCGACGCGTCAGTTACGCTTCGGGCCGTGCAAAACATTCCGCATCGGCCGCGTGAGAGAAAATTGACTTATAGCCTAATTATTTTATGGGCCTATCATAGCCTGAGTCGCTTCGGAACATTAAACCCCACAAACCGTACCAAACCTAAATATTTTATAGCTAACAATAATCACATTTGATCACGTCCGTTTGATATTAAAATCGTACGACATTGTGCGTAAAAATCGCCATGAATAAAATTTTATGGAACCATCCAACCATGCAACCGATGTGTTTTCCGGCTTTGCTATGTATCTCCATACTCAGTTTAGGGTTCTTCGAACAAGTACAGAGTTTTGGCACCCTTTTGTCAGGGTGCAACTACCACAAAAGCCATAAGACAGCTTGGCACTCCCAACTTCTAGTGGGGCAAGGGCAGAGCTCTGAGATGTTGGTAGTATATATATATATATTGTAATGTAGCGCTAACGCTCGTTGACTGTTGTACCGAAGACGAAGACACGCGCGTAGGTCGAAAGGTGCTTGCTGAAAAGGATGACGACGCAAGAGACCAGCTGGCTTGGTGAGCACTCGGAAGAACATCGATCTGAAATCGAACGTATTACAATTGGTGGAGACTGCTCTTCGTTCCCTCCTCTCAAGGTGGAGCTTCTCATCCGCACACTCACTTCACCATCCGCTACGTCTGACAAAACAAGCCAGACCGCATCTTGGCCCGATTGCTCTCACCTCTCCGCCAACCATCCTGTCCTCTGGAACGCTTCGTCAAAGTGATCCTAGCTTCTTCAGGGGCGTAGATGACCAGGACGTGAACGATTTGCGCCCTCATAAGAACGCGTAAGAGCGTACAAGTGGGACGATACTACAAAGTTTTCCAACATCCTCCTTTACCTGACTGACGTAGGCAATCTATGGTTCCGAATCCATGAACCCGACTTGCCCACCTGTTCGGCCTTCAAGACGAGCTTTTCAGAGGTGTTTGGGAGTCCTGCGGTGCGGAAACTGCGCAGAAAACAACGCCTCCAGATCCGCGCTCAGCACCCCAAGGAAACATTCATCAGCTACATAAAGAGGACGTCGTGCACATCTACAAACGTGTTAATCATTCTATGTCCGACGCTGACAAGATTACTAAGATCATGAAGGGAATCTCCGACCATGCCTTTCAAATGTTGCTAGCCAGAAACCCGAAAACCGTCGTCGAAATGATTCAACTTTGTCATAGGTACGACGTCATCAAGAGGCAACGATCTGCTACACGACTTTCTGGCATGAGCGAATGGATACTCCCGCCTCCGGTAGTGTGCAGTCTGTCTTCTGAACCACCTTCCCTTCTTCCCGAGATCAAGGCATTTATACGGGAGGAAGTGGCTCGTCAAATGTTGCTCCTCCCTGCTTCTGCGGAAACCACATCATAGCTTGATCATACACCTCGACATGCTATCCAGGAGCAAGCTGCAGTTTTGCCGTTAAGCTCTCGACTTCCGCCTGTAGCAGCCCCGTTCTCGTACGCCACCATCCCCGCCAGACCACCGCTCTCTGACACGCATGCTGCGCCATTGCTACCGCCAACTACCTCCACCGCGCTCTCATCTGCCACCTCGACGCCCCATTATGAGTCCTTGAAGGACCCCCGACAATCGCCCGATCTGCCATTCTTATGGAGCTCCTGGCCACGTTGCCCGGCTTTGCCACCAGCGTGCGCAGCAGTACCGCAATGGTCCCCGCCTCTACAGCTCAAACTATATACCTTCTCCGCCACCTGTAACCGCCAGCACCTCTAAGGACTCATTTTATCCTTACCGCTCCTCTCACTCCTCCTGCCGATCGCCCTCTCCCCGCAGTCGTTTCTTCTCGCCGCTGCACCGCCGCTATACTCCTCGCCCGGAAGAAAACTAGCAGCCGCAGTCCCGGAGGCAAAAAGTGCGTTTTTCATGAATTGTGCAAGTCCTCCGTCTTTCCCGGCAACCATTATAAAGTGTTTATCGATGGCATCGAAGTCCTAGCGCTTGTAGACACTCGCATTGCAGTGTATGTTATAAGTGCCAACCTTTACCGTCGACATCGTAACTATACGACACCTGTCTCGCAATTGTTTCTCCGAACAGCCAGCTCACATCGCATTCAACCACTTGCGGCATGCACAGCTCGAATTGTCATTCAGGTTGTTTTGTACGTCACCGAGTTTCTTTTGCTTCCTCACTACTTTCACGAACTGATTCTGGGTTGTGAATTTTTCACCAGTCACTATGCGATTATTAATTGTGCCCGTGCCAGCATCGAATTGTCTTCGTTTTCACCCGCCACCTCATCCAACAGCCCCGTCCACACGGCTAAGATCCTCGTTGCAGAATACACTAACATCTCAGCCTGCTCTACTCTCCTCGTACACATTTCCTGCGTCTGCTTTTCTGATTCGACTGCTCTTTTCACTCTGACTGATACCACAAGTCGTAGCCATTGCTTACTCCTTCCGTTCGCCCATCCGACCATCTGCGGTACCTACAGCGCTATCCACGTCTCTAAGCCCTTTCGTTGCCTGTCAACGCGTCTTCGTGGTGAACGTCTCGGTTTTGTCAAGTTCTTTGAACAGGCTATGACATATGACGTCTCAGATGACCAAGCCCCACTTCCAAGCCCCGCGATGCTATCGACTTGCCTGTTTCTGTACTCAACAAAGACTCCACTTCAGCTTTTTCTTGCTGTCTTCATGGCAGCCTTTCAGCAGATCAACGCGACCAGCTCATCAGCTTGCTTTAGCACTTCCGTTCCTCATTCGACTTTCCTTACATATCTTTGGAAAGCATATCCGTTGCAACTCACTGCATTAACACCGGTATGCACGTCCCAGTGCGCCAGCTACCTCACATTGTATTGCCTGCTAAACGTTAAGTTGTAACCCAGCAATTCAGTGACAGGCTTCAGCCTGGCGTCATCCAGCAATCCCACAGCCATTGGAAGTATCATGCTGTTCTCGTAAGAAAGATCGCTCTATCCGGTTCTGTGTTGATTACCGGCGACTAAACAAGATAACGCGATAAGACGTGTACCCCCTTCCATGTAGTGATGACGCCCTCGACTGACTGCAAGGTGCCGAATTCTGTTCATTCCTAGACCTACGCTCGGGCTACTGGCAGCTGACGATCTACAGAAAACCACTTTTCTGACCTCTGATGGGCTTTATGAATTCAACGCTGTGCCGCTTGGACAGTGCAAGACGCCGGCCACGTTCGAGCGCATGATGGACACACTTCCGTGCTGACTCAAGTGGAATGACTGTCTCGTTACCTGGACGATGTTGTCGTGTTTTGAAAAAAATTTGCATCTCATCTTGACCACCTCGAGCGTGAGCTGAATTGTTTGACTGACGCCAGCCTACAAAAAAAGTTTAAAAAGTGCGGCTTCGGTATTCAGCAGATTCCTATATTCGAACATGTAGTTTCTAAAAATCGTGTTCGTCCACATCCTGCGAAACTTCGTGCAGTCGCAGTTTACACGTCTAACTTCCCTAAATGAGGTGCGTAGTCTCATAGGGCTGTGTTCGTATTTTCGTCGCTTCGTCCGCAATTTCGCATCGATCCTCTCGCCGCTGACTCAGCTCCTTGCTGGTGACGCCATTCTTTCCTCTTAGGCGTTCGACTGTGATGAGGCCTTTTCGATCCTTCGGCGTTTTCTAGTGTCGCCTCCGATTCTGCGCGATTTTAAACCTGGGGCCGCCTACCGAACTCCGCACTCATACTAGCCGTATAGGTCTCGGCGCTCTTGCAAACGCAAACCCGGCTACCACGAGTACGTTGTTTCTTACGGCACCTGCACTTTAACAAAGGCCGAAAAAATAATCTTTAACTGGAAAACATTATTTGGCGATCATTTGGGCCATTGAGAATTTCCGTCCATACCTATATGAAAGCCCTTGTCTGCTGTCACAGACCTTCATGCACTCTGCTGGTTGTCCACCCTTACAGAGCCATTTTGTCGTCTTGCTCGTTGGGTGCCCCGCTTAAAAGAGCACTACATTCAGGTCATCTACCGGTCTCGCCGTAAGCATTCAAATGCCGACACCCTATCAAGGTCATTTCTCCAATGTAACTCTGTCGAGAGCTCTCACGATGGTTGACTCAAATTCTCTGGTGATTATTCACATACAGAGCAATGGCAACACCCTTCGATTGCTTCCGTTCTCACGGTTCAATCTACACCATCTCTGGGCCCCGCCTCTCGGACGCATCGCCGCCAAGCCCGTCATGTCGCCATCTACGACGGCCTGATTAACCGCCGAAATTACCTTCCCGACGGATGCAAGTGTCTCCTTCTCATACCTTGTCACCTCCGTTCTGATATATGTGCCACATTTCTCGCCGATCATCAGTGTGTGCCCACGCCAGAGTGTTGAAAACGTACACTCGGCTTCGCCTCCGCTATTACCGGCGGGGATTATACCGCTTTGTGCGTCATTATGTCCGCGCATGCCAGGAATGCCAACGTCGCAAAACCCCTCCACGCCGTCCCATGGTTCTAATGCAGCCCTTGCACTGTGCCAGCCGGCCATTCAATTGTGTGGGCAATGATCTTTACTCGCCACTGCTAGTACCGTTGAGTCATCGTGGCAGTCGACCACCTTAGTCGCTACGCTGAAACATCTTTATCTTCTGCATCGGCGCCAGACGTTGCGTCTTTCGTCCTTAATCATCTCGCTCAGCGCCACGGTTCGCCTAAAACACTGCGCAGTGACCGTGGCAGGTTTTTTTTCTTTACGAGACCGTTGAATCCCTCCTTCAGCAGTGCTGCTTTGTCCACCGCTCTACCTCGGCCTACCACCTGGAGACAAATTGCATGACGGAATATTTTAGCCGGTCCTTGAGTGATATCCTGGCCATGCCGCGTCTAACCACTAAAACTGAAACCAGCATCTCGCGCTAGTTACGTACGCTTAAAATACTTCCATACAAAGCACGACCGGCTTCTTCCCCTTTCTCCTCCTCTACGGCCCTGAACCCCCCTGTAGTATGAACCCGGTACTCGCTTATCGGCCTCGTACCTCCGAAACGACCACAGTTTCTCAAGCGGCAGGATATGCAGAAGGATGCCGCCAGCTTGCACGATCATTCACAACGCAGAACCAGAGTCACCAGAAGTCCCTTCGCGTACCGACATGTCCAGCTCCATCATACACCGCAGACTCCCTCGCGTGGTTTTGGGTTGCCTCTACCACTTGCGGCCTGTCTACCAAATTTGCTTCAAAATACTACGGTCTATATGGTGTTTCTGCCAGACATCTCCCGTGAACTACATTATGGAACGGCTTGCGATGACACTGGATATGCGTCGCCGTGGCCGTGAAACAGTGCACGTTGGCCGTCTCAAGCCCTGTTACGACCAGCCTGTTGTGTCTACACCGTGAGTCGGCAGGATGCCTATTTTGTCTCCTGGGGGTAATTGTAGCGACTGTTGTACTGAAGACGAAGATAAGCGTAGGTCGAAAGGTGTGTGCTGTAAAGGAAGACGACGGACAAAGAAGACGGCGCAAGAGTCCCATTGCATAGTTGTGTGCTCGGTCGGAACATCAATCTGAAATGGAACATATTCTTGCAATATATATATATATATATATATATATATATATTGTCACCAACACACGTAGCAAGCAGCACAACAACCGAACTGGCCCTTTTTAATCAAGCGAAAACTCGAGAGAGACGAGGATGACGCTTAGCCACGTGCCAAGACATTCGGCCACTTGGTGGCGCCAGAAGAGGGTCAGCGGTGTTGCATTGCCCCCCTTCCAAGGGACATCGACCCGATGCCGCAAGCGTAGGGGAATAGTCGAAAAGCGGGGCAAGTTATACGGGAAAGTTTCTGGCTCTGGTTTGGACCCTGAATTGGTTTACCGATTGTAATAGGGCTTCATTCTGGCAACGTGAACAATTTCAGATTTCGGCTGCCGAGAGGAGCGTACAGTGCCTTGTGGTAGCACCTCGTAGTTCACCGCGCTGAGGCGGCGGAGCACCTCGTAAGGTCCAAAGTATCGCCGTAGAAGCTTTTCAGAGCGCCCTCGCAAGCGTATTGGGCTCCATACCCAGACTTGGTCGCCGGGCGTGTAAGTCACATCTCGGTGTCGCAGGTTGTAGCGCTGGGCGTCGTGTACTTGTTGGTGCCGAATTCGCTGTCGGGCAAGCTGGCGTGCAGCTTCTGCGTCACGAATAAATTGGTCAGCCCCCGCGACAGTGGAGGGAGCAGAATCTGGAAGAAGCATGGCATCCAGCATAGTCAAGGGTTCGCGTCCATGAACCAAATGAAATGGAGTGAAGCGTGTTGTTTCCTGGAGTGCAGTGTTGTATGCGAACGTGATGTATGGCAGAATTCGGTCCCAGTTCGCATAATCATCGTCTACATACATAGAAATCATATCGGCAATTGTCTTGTTAAGCCGCTCAGTCAGTCCATTAGTTTGAGGATGATAGGCTGTTGTCTTGCGGTGGGTGGTGCCACTGAGTCGAAGTACCTCACTCGTGAGTGCCGACGTAAACGAAGTTCCTCTGTCAGTTAAGACGACTGTTGGCGCACCATGACGGAGTACAATGCTGTGAATGAAGAAATGCGCAACTTCATCTGCGGTACCACGGGGAATGGCCTTGGTCTCACAGTAGCGGCTAAGGTAGTCAGTGGCAACCGCTATAAACCTGTTACCCATGGAGGACTTCGGAAATGGGCCCAGCAAGTCCATGCCGACCTGTTGAAATGGGAATTTCGGGGGATCGATAGGCTGTAAGAGCCCAGCTGGTTTAATGGGTGGTGTTTTCCGCCGCTGGCACTCACGGCAGGTGCGGACGTAGCGGTGCACAATGGCAGCTAGCCTGTGCCAGTAGTACTTTCGGCGTATCCTTGCCAATGTGCGAGAAAACCCGAGATGGCCGGAAGAATGGTCATCGTGGCACGCACGAAGAACTTCGTCATGTAGCGTTGTGGGTACTACAAGCACATAAGCAGTTTCTGTTGGACCGTAGTTCTTCTTGTAGAGCACACCATCACGCAGGCAAAATGACGACAGTCCGCGCCTGAAGAGCTGAGGAGGAGATAACACGGTTCCTTCGAGGTATTCAATGAGGGGCAAAAGTTCAGAGTCAGCCCGCTGCTTTCGGGATAAGGTGGACGTCGCGATAACACCAAGGAAAACGGAATCGTCGTCGGAGCCGTCCGCGTGGCAGGGAGTAGGGGCGCGGGACAGACAGTCAGCATCACTGTGTTTCTTGCCGTACTTGTGCACGATTGTAACGTCAAATTCTTGCAGCCGAAGGCTCCATCGAGCAAGCCGACCCGATGGATCTTTCAGGTTTGCCAGCCAACACAGAGAGTGATGGTCGCTCATGACACGAAACGGACGACCGTACAAATACGGACGAAATTGCATGACTGCCCACACAACAGCGAGGCACTCCTTTTCGGTAGTTGAATAATTAACTTCGGAACGGGACAAAGTGCGACTGGCGTAAGCAATGACACGTTCTGTACCGTCCTGCCACTGAACAAGGACCGCACCGAGGCCAACGTTACTGGCATCCGTGTGCAGTTCAGTGTCGGCCTCTTCGTCGAAGTGGCCAAGTATTGGCGTACATTGGAGACGGGACTTGAGTTCCATGAAAGCGTTTTCCTGGTCGGGGCCCCAAAAGAACGGCTCGGCGTCTTTTGTCAGGCGGGTCAGAGGCTCAGCGATCTTGGAGAAGTTGTTAACAAAGCGACGATAGTACGCGCAGAGGCCGAGAAATCGATGCAAGCTTCGTTTATCCGCTGGTTTGGGGAATGAAGAGACCGCGGCCGTCTTCTCTGGGTAGGGGCTAATACCTCAAGCGCTGACAATGTGGCCGAGAAATTTCAGCTCGTTAAAAGCAAAGTGGCATTTTTCGGGTTTTAGAGAGAGACCGGCAGATGGGATGGCCTCGAAGACTGCGCGCAAACGTTTCAGGTGCTCGTCGAACGTGTCCGAGAAAATCACAACGTCGTCGAGGTATACGAGGCATGACTGCCACTTCAGACCAGAGAGTACAGTGTCCATCATTCGCTGAAATGTAGCAGGGGCCGAACACAGGCCAAACGGGAGCACTTTAAATTCATACAAAACGTCTGGCGTAATAAAAGCGGTCTTCTCACGGTCTCGCTCGTCAACCTCTATTTACCAATATCCACTGCGAAGGTCAAGGGACGAAAAGTAAGTGGCATGGCTAAGGCGACCGAGGGAATCGTCTATGCGTGGCAGGGGTACACATCCTTTTTCGTGACGTTGTTGAGGCGTCTGTAATCCACGCAAAACCTCAAGGTTCCATCCTTCTTTGCGACGAGGACAACAGGCGAAGACCAGGGGCTCGTCGACGGTTGGATAACGTCGTCCTGGAGCATTTCTGTTATTTGGCGGCGGATGGCATTACGTTCTTTTGAAGACACCCGGTAAGGACGCTGACATAGTGGACGTTGGTCATCGGCGACTATAATTTGGTGTTTCGTTAGTGGCGTCTGTCGGACATTGGAGGTTGATGCAAAACAATCTCGGAACGAATTGACCAGATTCTCTATGCAGCGTTTCTCACTGGGCGAGAGGTGCGGGTTCACATCAGTCTGAATGGCTGTAGGCGTCGCATTGTCGGAGTCTGACGTGTTGGTTAAAGCGTACTGGCCTGTACATTCTCCAAGTTCTTCAAAATAAGCGACCGCCGTGTTCGCCGTCAAATGTTGGGGTTCACACGTGAAGTTTGTCACTAGCACATTGGCTTGGCCACGGACAAGTTCGACAAGGCCCCGAGCTACACAAACTTGTCGAGTTAGAAGCAGTGACATGTTAGCTTCAGCAATGCCACTCGTGGCGGTGCTATGATCACATTCGACTGTGACGAACTTGCTCGCACGCGGAGGGATCGTTATGTGGTCGTCACAGACGCGCAACATCGTTTTCCGGAAGTCCGTGTTGCTATCAACGGCTCGCTTGGTTGAAAACGATACCATGAGCTGCTCCCGAAGGTCTATAATCGCACCATACTCTTGAAGAAAATCCATGCCGAGAATCAGATCTTTGCAGCACTCTTGTAATACGGCAAATGTGCCAGTGAAAGTAAAACTGCAGATCTCTATGCGGCAAGTGCACATGCCAATTGGCGTCATTACATGACCACCGGCGGTACGCATCATTGGCCCAGACCAAGGCGTCAGAACCTTACGGAGTGCCGTGGCTAGCTGGCTGCTCATGACGGAGAAATCGGCGCCGGTATCCACAAGTGCGGTCACATCACAACTGTTGGCGGTTACAAAAATTTCCCCGGAAACAATGCGTTCGCAGCACGTCGGTAAGTTCATCGGATCGGGTCGTCGCCGCTCGGGCCGTCGCGTCAAATCGTCGGGTAGAGGCTGTTTAATCTGAAACGTAGCGGCGGCCCCACCCCCGGAGGTCACCGTGTTTAGTTTTCCCGGTGAGGGGACGTGCCTCTGAATTGCCCAGAGGAAGAGTACCGACTGGGCGAAGCAAAACGCTTCGGAGATGTCGAACGCGACCGCCGTTGTGGTGACGTTGGCTGCATCTCGTTAGCAGCCAGGTACTCCTCAATCTCCTGTGGTCTTTCGCCATAGCGGGGTCGAGGCGCGTTTGGTGGAAATCCTCTCAAGCCTAATCTCCGGTATGGGCAATTGCGAAGAATGTGACCAGGTTCGCCGCAGTGATAACAGAGCGGCCGTCTGTTGGGCGTGCGCCACAAGTGCGCCTTGCTGATAGCGAGACGCTGGTATTGCTGTGGCTCGACGGGGCGCAGATCGTGTTGCTGCTCGACGGGGCGCATGTAGCGAGGCGGTGGTCCGACAACGGGACGAAATGGATTTGGCTCAGGAGCAGGTCGACGTAAGACATCGCTATAAGTCATGACGCATGGCTCCGGTTGTGGTGCTGGTGGTGGTGGTGGCTGCACCGCTCGCCGAATTTCATCACGGATGACGTCCACGATAGAATAATTATTTGCAGAGGGAGCATTCAAGTGGAGGTTTTGCAGCTCTTCGCGGACAATGCTCCTCACAAGCTCCCGCAATGCCTCGTCGCTGGCTGCTGGCACGGACGCGCAGCAGGGTGTGGCCGCTACGCTTGCCTGGCAGCCGTATTGGGTACTCCGTTCCTGCAGGGAACGTTCCATGCTGGTAGCTTCTTTCGCGAAATCTGCGACAGTTCTTGGGGGGTCGCGAATGAGGCCAGCGAACAACTGCTCCTTTACCCCGCGCATGAGGTGCCGTACCTTCGTTGCCTCAGGCATGGTAGGGTCGGCCCGATTGAAAAGCCGCGTCATGTCCTCGACAAACATGGCCACACTGTCATTTGACTGTTGAGACCTTGAACGAATTGCAATCTCTGCATTTTCTTTGCGTGCACTCGAGCTGAATGTTGTAAGTAACTCACGGCGAAAGGCTGCCCAGTTCACAAAGGACGCCTCGTGGTTCTCGAACCACGTCTTGGCCGAGTCTTGCAGCGCGAAGTACACATTCATTAGCTTCCGCTCGTCGTCCCATTGGTTAAATGCAGCCACACGGTCAAAACTGGCCAACCAGTCTTCCACATCCTCTAACCGGTCACCAGGAAATGATGGCGGTGATCGCGGTGCGAGAAGGACGAACGGTGGGGCGTTGCTGGAAGGCTGGCTTGTCTGGCTGCTCGTCGTGGATGTCATGGTTCGTAGCGGGGTGGAGAGCGGTTCAAACTCAGGTTGTAGGCCTCGCAGGCGACGGCTGGCTTTATGGACAGGAGTCGCGTCCACGCGTTGATGAGCAGCGTCACTGACGTCTTCGGGGGCAACGTACATGGGATCTTACCCCGCACCTCCACCAGATGTCACCAACACATGTAGCAAGCAGCACAACAACCGAACTGGCCCTTTTTAATCAAGCGAAAACTCGAGAGAGACGAGGATGACGCTTAGCCACGTGCCAAGACATTCGGCCACTTGGTGGCGCCAGAAGATGGTCAGCGGTGTGGCAATATATATATTCTTACGTGGAAGATTTACAGTCCCAAAGCTGTCCGCACAACTAACATTGATGAGGGCACCGATTTAACAACACTCAGCGTCGTCGTCTTCTCGGAGTCTGTTGCATTCTTCATCCTCATCACGGACAGCGAATCCAGCTAAGTAACAATCCCCCCCCCCGCGGGAAAAGCACAGTCCCGGTGCGGTCTATGTTAGCGAAATAGAACATTGATAATAGGGCTTTAGACGGGACACATGCACTATTTCGGAGGTTGGAGCTGTGAGCGGGGACTTCGGAACCACAGATTCAACTTCGTAGGTGACGTCGGTCACAGGGCGCAAAATACAGCAAGGGCCAGTGTAACGGGGCAAAAGTTTTTCACACAAGCCCACTCAACAGCACGGGAGCCACAGCGAAACGAGAGATCCAGAAGTGTAGTGGACATCACGGTGGCGGCTGTCGTACCGGCTCTTTTGGGAGTCTTGGGATGCAGAGAGCCTGGCATGTGCTATCCGGCGGGCATCATGAGCGCGGGTGACGGCATCACTGGTGTAAGTACTGGTGGCGTCGGCCGCGGGTAGAGAGGTGTCGAAGGGTAATAACGGGTGTCGGCCAAATAATAAAAAATGGGCAGTATCCAGCGCTAGAATGGACAGATAAATTATAGGCGAATGTGACAAAGGGGAGATGAACGTCCAAATCTCGAGGGAGATGAACGTCCAAATCTCGATGGTCGTCAGACACACACATGGCCAGAATGTCTGTGAGGGTACGGTTTAGACGTTTCGTGAGGCCGTCGGTCTGGGGGTGATATGCGGTGGCGAATTTGTGGCGGACGGAGCACGAATGGAGAATTTCGTCAACCACTCGCGACAGGAAACAGCGGCCACGGTCAGTTAGTAGTTCACGAGGAGCACCATGATGAAGATTTACGTTTTTTAGAAGGAAGTCAGCGACGTCTGGGGAGCAGCTGGTAGGGATGGCTCGGGTAATAGCGTACCGAGTAGCGTAATCGGTGGCGACGGCGATCCATTTGTTCCCCGAGGTGGAAACTGGAAAGGGAGCAAGGAGGTCAACGCCTATACGAGAAAACGGGTCAGTTGGTATGGGTATCGGCTACATTAGACCTGAAGGCAACATTGTGGGCTTCTTCCGACGCTGACACAGTTCACATGCGGCAATGTACTGCTGGACAGAGCGGTAGAGCCCCGGCCAGTAGAAACGTCGGCGCAGGCTGTCGTATGTGCGAGAGACACCCAAGTGGGCAGCCGTGGGCGCATAATGGAACTGTTCAAGGATGGTGAAACGCAGGTGTCGGGGAACGACGAGCAAATAAGGGCGGAATTTCGTAATAGCCCAGACAAGCGCCACGCACTCTCGCTCTGTAATAGAATAATTTTGTTCGGGTGTTGAGAGGAGACGGCTGGCATACGCAGTCACCTTTGTACGGCCGTGTTGTCGCTGAGCGAGTATAGCTCCTATTCCATGGCCACTTGCGTCGGTACGGAGTTCAGTATTGGCAGAAGGGTTGAAGTGGGCCAAGACTGGTGGAGTAGTTAGAGCAGCAATAAGCTCTGAGAAAGCTGCAGCTTGTTCAGGCCCCCAATAGAATGAAACGTCTTTCTTGAGGAGTTGGGTGAGCGGACGAGCAAGGACTGCGAAGTTCGTGATGAATCATTGGAAATAGGAACGTAGACCAATAAAGCTTCAGACATCGCTGGATGAACGCGGAGTGGGAAAATCTCTTACGGCACGTATCTTGTCAGGGTCAGGCTGAACGCCAGAAGCATTAACCAAGTGACCAAGCACTTTGATTTCTCGATGGCCGAAACTGCATTTCTTTGAGTTGAGTTAAAGGCCGGCGCGGCGGAATAGCTCGAGAATGGCAGAAAGGCGAGAGAGGTGGCTGTCAAAAGTGGACAAGAAACCAATGATGTCGTCTAAGTAACAAAGACAACTCGTCCACTTGAAGCCGCGCGGCAATGAGTCCATCATCCGTTAGAAAGTTGCAGGGGCGTTACATAGGCCAAAAGGCATGACTTTGAATTGATAAAGGCCGTCAGGGGTGATGAACGCTGTTCGTTCACGGTCTCTCTCGTCGACAGAAATCTGCCAGTAGCCGGAACGAAGGTCGATGGATGAAAAGTAGCTGCTTCCGTACAAACTATTAAGTGCGTCGTCGATGCGCGGAAGAGGATATATATCTTTTTTTGTTATTTTGTTCAAATGACGGTAGTCAACGCAGAATCTCCAACTGTTATCCTTCTTCTTGACCAACACGACATGGGATGACCAGGGGCTACTTGAAGGCTCGACTATGTCGTTCGCTAACATCTTTTCTATCTCCGTTTGAATGACGCGTCGCTCCGCAAGCGAAACACGATAGGGCCGTATGTGAATAGTACTGGCGTCACCGGTGTCAACGCGGTGGGTGACAACTGTCGTTTGACGTAATGGGCAGGTACCGAAGTCGAAAAGGTCACTGTAGGTAAACAAAACCTTGTGTAACTCAGCGGCGAGTTCAGGTTGCAGATCAGCTGCAATCATGCTGTTAAGCAGGTCAGGGCGCGATGTTGATGACGAGGGGTTGTTGGCAAGGACGGCAGTTTTATGATCTGTAGACAGAGTTGAAATGGCACAATCGGTAATCGGGGACAACGCAGCTTATGAAATTCCCTCGGGCAGAACTTGAGTTGAAAAGCTGAATTTAAGGATAGGGAGAGTATTGCGGTTCTGGGAGATGTGCACAGTTAGATGAGGAAGGGTGACGTGCCGCTGCAGCATGACATCAGTAATGAGACAAGCGAGATAATCGCCATCTGGGACAGGTGGAAATGGCGACATAAGGATGTAAACGGCAGTTTCAGGAGGAAAGCGGCTAAACTGTGCTGATCGAAGGCGGGGTGAGCAATAGGGGTCTTCAGAGCAGAGCGGAAGGTCCAAGCGAAGTAGGCCGCTAGAGCAGTCAATATGGGCAGAGTGGGCTGTAAAGAAGTCAATGCCAAGGATAACGTCGTGGGGGCATTCATGTTGGACGGTGACCAACACTGGGGCATGGCGGTCAGCAATTGTAACTCGCGCCGTACACATGCCAACCACGGCAGCAGGGCTGCCATTGGCGATGCGAACTGTGGACGAGACGGCTGTCGTAAGGACTTTATTGAGGCGACGGCGAAATGAGGAGCTGAGAACGGACAGTTGGGCGCCTGTATCAATTAGAGCAGAAACGGGAACTCCATCCACAAGGACGTCGATACGGTTATTTTGTAGGGCAGGGGTCAACAGAGGTTTTTCGGTCCGGGTCGTAAATGCAGCGTCACCTGCGGGAGCTGCGTTGGCTAGTTTTCCGGTACGTGGCCAGAATAGGACGGTGGCGAAGAGCGGCGAGGAAGAGGAGAACGCGAACGTCATTCTTGCGAGGATGGTGAACGGTTGGCAGCATGGACAGTGGAACTGGGGTCAGCACGGGTTTGGTCGGGGCGAGGTGGGGAATAGCGAGGGGCGTAGTCTACGCGGCGGTCGACGTAGGTGCACTGACGAGATGGCGTGTACCAGCGACTACGGCAGTGGAGGGAAATGTGGCCAACGCGAGAACAAGTAAAACAGATGGGGCGATTGTAGTGGGTACGCCATTCATTTGGGTTGCGGCAACGATACCGGAGCGAGAAACCGGCGTTGGTTGAGGCGGCAGCAATTACTTAAGGGGCAGGTCCTGAATCCGTGGTGTCGGTGGTGCTGGTAGAAGGGAGGCCCATATTCGCAACCTTTTTGCGAACACCCTTAATAAGTGATATAGTAGCCAGGGTGTTGTCGGGTGTATGCGACAGCGAGGCCGCGGGAGTCATTGCCTCAAGCTCTTTTCGGACAATGCGTGTCAACGTGCTGTCGTTAGCAGGCGGTTGAGGAGTCGGGATATCGATACAGGAGGAGCTAGCAGCCGTGTTCGGCAGCCGGTCGAAACGGTGAGATACGCACCTCTGTTTCGCCTGCTCGAAACGTCAGCAAATCTGCAGCACAGAGTCCACGGTAGAGCAATCCCTGCACAACAGGAGGTTGACGTCATCATCGGCAATGCCTTTTACTATATGGCCGACTTTATCCTCCTCAGGCATGCCTTGGTCGACCTTGCGGCACAGATATAGGACGTCTTGGGTATCAGTGAGGTAAGACTCCGTGGACGTTTGGGCTAGAGAGGCGAGCGCTTTTTTGGCGACAAGGTGGTGGCCAATAGGTTTTCCGAATAGGTCGTGGACCTCTGTTTGCAAATATCGCAAGATGTTAGCTCGTCTTCGTGGGTTTCAAACCGTCAACAAACCGTCACCAGCCGTCATCAACGTTAATTGTGTGGACAGCTTTGGGACTTTAAATCGTCCCCGTAACAATATATATATATATATATATATATATATATATATATAATATATATATATATAAATGAGTGAGGGTGACGTGCCGCTGCAGCATGACATCGGTCGATGTAGCTCTGTTGGAAGAGCACCGGACGCGATATTTGGAGGCCGTGGGTTCGGTTCTCGCCATCGGCACGTTGTTTCTTCTTCTACTTTGTGTTTAATTATCTTTCCCCTAAACAGATTACATTACTAATTTCTGTTAATATCCAGGTAAACATTAAAAAAAAGACAAAAGTGCCATCCCTAACGCTTTCCTTGGCCTCGCCGACTGTCAGCTTCTTTCCTTCATGTATTATAACGAGCACCCTCATTTCCCCTTGATTGATCTGCTTGTAGCTTACGGGGGTCTCGGTTCTGGCAGTCTTGAAGCCATAGGTGGCGTAAGAGTGTACTAGCACAGCTTTCGCCCTCGCTCTTGATCACGTTCTACTTGACGCTGGCGGTAACAAAGGACGTTCCACGTCCGCCGCTATGGCTGAGGGTGGCGCTGGTGAACACTCTCAAGGTTCGTATCCAGACAACATCAATTCGAAAGCAAGTAGCAGGGGGGACAGCGGTCGATGTAGCTCAGTTGGAAGAGCACCGGACGCGATATTCGGAGGTCGTGGGTTCGCCTCCCACCATCGGCACGTTGTTTTTTCTTCTACTTTGGGTTTAATTATCTTTCCCCTAAACAGATTACATTACTAATTTCTGTTAATATCCAGTTAAACATTAAAAAAAAGACAAAAGTGCCATGCCCAACGCTTTCCTTGGCCTCGCCGACTGTCGGCTTCTTTCCTTCATGTATTATAACGAGCACCCTCATTCCCCCTTAATTGATCTGCGTGTAGCTTACGGGGGTCTCGGTTCTGGCAGTCTTGAAGCCATAGGTAGCGTAAGAGTGTACTAGCACAGCTTTCGCCCTCGCTCTTGATCACGTTCTACGTGATGCTGGCGGTAACAAAGGACGTTCCACGTCCGCCGCTAAGGCTGAGGGTGGCGTTGGTGAACACTCTCAACACCAGGATCAGCTACATAAACATGCAAGGAGGTAGAAAAAGAGCGAAATGGCTAGAGATAGAACAGCAGTTGAAGGATGACAAAATAGGTGTGTACGCTCTTTGCGAGACTCATCTGAGGGATCTAGAAGATT
Organism: Amblyomma maculatum; assembly: GCF_055883805.1. NCBI lineage: Eukaryota > Metazoa > Arthropoda > Arachnida > Ixodida > Ixodidae > Amblyomma > Amblyomma maculatum. The sequence continues at coordinate 120,194,516 of NC_139349.1, forward strand.
CGCCGTTTATAGAAGGCTACGTCTGGGAAGGTTGCAACAGAACGAGAACGGAAAGAAAGGGTGGAGGGGTAGGTATGTTGATACACCAGGGAACAAATTGGCAAAGAATTAAATCATCTTGTAAAGAACATATCTGGGTTTCAGGAACCATTGCCGGCATAAGGACATGGCTAGGGGTAGTTTATTTAGGAACAGGACATCAATGCAGGCAAGAAAACAGGGATCTTGTTGAATGTCTCAGTGACGATATAAGCCAGTTTGGAAACGGGGCCAATAATATTCTGCTGGGGGACATGAACGGCCACATCGACGATCTGGATGGATACACGGATTGTAACGGGAAGCTAATGCTAGATTTCTGCGAGCGACACGATCTAGTTATAGTAAATAGAGAAACAAAATGTGAAGGCCAAATCACGTGGGAATTCCGCAACAGGCAGACGACCATTGACTATTGTCTAATGTCGCAGGAAATTTATAGCAAGGTCACAAAAATGGAAATAGACGAAGAAGGGAAGTGTAGTCTGGGAAGTGATCATAAACGTATTAGTCTGCAGATGGGGCCCTTGATGAAAAGAGAAATAGAACTTAGACAAAACGTAAACGCAAAATAAACGACGATCAAATAGCACAGATAGCAGCAGACATAGAGGAAGCAATAGAGAAAAGCACCATGGAAGACTGGGATTATGAACAGGTAGAACTACTCATAAGGAGTAAAATTCAGGAGGTTAAAGTAGCAAACCGCGGGAATGGAATGAGGAAGCCACGGAGCTGGTGGAATAAGGAAATCAGGGAAGCTATTGAACAACGACGGGCTGCTTTAAGGGAACACCGAATGGCAAAGAAAGCACAGGCTTCTCAGGAGGAAATCGACCAAAAATGGGAATCATATCGACAAAAGAAACTGCAAGTGCAGGCCCTCGTCCAAAGTAAAATAAGACAGTCCACCGATCGCTGGATGGCTGATATACACGATGCCTCTAGAGGCGTAGCAAGAAAATTCTGGAACCATATAAGCTGGCTAGGGAAGAAGAATGAAAGAAAGCAAGATCGGATTCAAGATAACGAGGGAAATTGTTTAAAGGAAGACGACGCAGTGAACTACATTACATCAGTTATAGCCGAGTCATTTAAGAACGACGGTAGGGTTATCTCCGCAAATCAGGAAGCAACACAAGGTAGCAGAATACAAAGCACCCTAGAACTGACCAACCTAAACTGGAAAAAGGCAGAAAAAAATATTCCTAAAAACACATCTACAGGAATAGATGGAATTCCGATCAAGCTGATTAATGAACTCGGTCCAAAAAGTAAGGGAACGTTGTTAAAAGCTTTGGAAACAGTCATAGCGAATAAGCAAATTCCGGACAGCTGGCGGCATAGTAAAATGAATTTGATTTATAAAGGGAAAGGAGAAAGGATGCACATAAAATCCTACAGGCCGATTACCATAACATCTGTAATGTACAGGTTAGCCATGCAGGCGGTGAAATTAAAGGTGCAAGCATGGGTTGAAAGTAACAAGATACTCGGAGAACTTCACAACGGCTTTAGAAATGGTAGGCGCTTAGATGATTGCCTGTTCGTGCTTACCCAATGCATCGAAATATCTAGAGTTGAAAATAGACCTTTGTATTTGACCTTCCTGGACATAAATGGGGCGTACGACAACGTAAGCAGGGAACTCCTGTAGAACATATTACAAGAAGAAGGTATCGGATATGAGATAATAGAGTTCCTACAGGAAATATACCGGAGTAACAAAGTAGAAATTACGTGGGAAGGGATAAGAAGTACGGAGGATGTCAAAATATGCAAAGGATTAAGACAAGGGTGTCCTCTATCACCGGTGCTGTTCATGCTTATTATGATAAACCTGAAACGGAGGATACAAGACAGTAACCTAGGTTTTAACCTGTCATACAGATTAGGTGGAAAGGCGGTAGAGCAGCGCCTCCCCGGTTTGATGTATGCACACGATATTGTGGTGCTAGCTGAGAGTCTTGAAGAATTGCAAACTCTAGTTAATTATTGCGGAGACGAAGGGGACGCTCTAGGCTTCAGTTTCAGCGCAGTTAAGTCGGGTCTGATGATTTTCAACGGCTCAACTGATCAGGGTGTTAAACGTGAAGGCCTTGAAATACCTAGAGTAGCAGAATATAAATATTTGGGGGCATGGGTAAACGAAGGATTGGCATACATTGGAAAGCATGAGCAATCACTTAGGGCCAAAGGGCGAAGGAATGCCGGGATAATGAAGCATAAGGCATTGTGGGGATACAATAGGTATGAGGTATTGAGGGGTATTTGGAAAGGAATTATGGTGCCCGGACTTTCTTTCGGAAATGCGGTTTTGTGCCTAAAATCAGAGGTACAGTCGACATTAGAAACAAATCAGAGATCCGTTTGACGATTAGCACTAGGTGCCCACGGCAAAACTACAAATGAGGCTGTACAGGGAGATATGGGCTGGGAATCTTTCGAAGTACGGGAAGCTCAGAGTAAAATATTATATGAGGATCGCCTGAGGAAATTGGACAGTAACAGCTGGGCAGCTAAGGTATTTAAATACCTGTACCTAAAAAGCGTTGACTCACAATGGAGGAAAAGAACTAGGAAACTAACTAGTAAGTATGCTAGTAACAAGGACGGAAAAATAACGAGCATTAAGCAACAGGTGAAAAACACAGAAGGTAAAAAATTGGATAAATTCGATGAAAAAAAAAAGAGTGAGGAATTATACCGAAAGTGGAAAATGCAGATCAGGAAGGAAGATTTCTTTGATAACTCAAGAGGCAGTGCCCTACTTTTTGAAGCTAGATCAGGGTGCCTTAGAACACGCAGCTAGAAAAAGAAGTTTAACAATGGAGATGACGCATATGCTGTATGTGGAAACTCCATTGAAACAAGTGTCCATATTATACTCGAATGGAATGGTATCCATCCGGAAGTTGATGCAGGCGCAATCACTGTTCCTGAAGCTCTGGGGTTTAGAGATGACAGTGGCCGGGTGAAAAAACCGGCGGTGGAAACTAGCAAAAAACGGCTGGAAGTTTGGTGCTTAAAAGCAGAGAAGTGACATAATGTTAGTAATGTAGGAGCAAAATTTAATAAATAGAATGATGGTTTAGTTAACCATTCTAAATCAATAATTAAGATATATGGAGAAAAATGAGCATGATAGCTACTGCTACCACCCCGTTTCAAAGGGGACGCTCCTATATTCCTATATTCCAAGGTTCGTATACAGACAACATAAATTCCCAAGCAAGTAGCAGGGGGGACAGCGGTCGATGTAGCTCAGTTGGAAGAGCACCGGACGCGATATTCGGAGGTGGTGGGATCGGTTCCCACCATCGGCACGTTGTTTTTTCTTCTACTTTGTGTTTAATTATCTTTCCCCTAAAGAGATTACATTACTAATTTCTGTGAATATCCAAGTAAACATTAAAAAAAAAGACAAAAGTGTCATCCGCAACGCTTTCCTTGGCCTCGCCGACTGTCGGCTTCTTTCCTTCATGTATTATAACGAGCACCCTCATTTCACCTTAATTGATCTGCTTGTAGCTTACGGGGGTCTCGGTTCTAGCAGTCTTGAAGCCATAGGTAGCGTAAGAGGGTACTAGCACAGCTTTCGCCCTCGCTCTTGATCACGTTCTACGTGACGCTGGCGGTGACAAAGGACGTTCCACGTCCGCCGCTATGGCTGAGGGTGGCGCTGGTGAACACTCTCAAGGTTCGTATACAGACAACATAAATTCCCAAGCAAGTAGCAGGGGGGGCAGCGGTCGATGTAGCTCAGATGGAAGAGCCCCGGACGCGATATTCGGAGGTCGTGGGTTCGGTTCCCACCATCGGCACGTTGTTTTTTCTACTTTGTGTTTAATTATCTTTCCCCTAAACAGATTACATTACTAATTTCTATGAATATCCAAGTAAACATTACAAAAAAAAAAGACAAAAGTGCCATCCCCAACGCTTTCCTTGGCCTCGCCGACTGTCGGCTTCTTTCCTTCATGTATTATAACGAGCACCCTCATTTCCCCTTAATTGATCTGTTTGTAGCTTACGGGGGTCTCGGTTCTGGCAGTCTTGAAGCCATAGGTAGCGTAAGAGGGTAAAAGCACAGCTTTCGCCCTTGCTCTTGATCACGTTCTACGTGACGCTGGCGGTGACAAAGGACGTTCCACGTCCGCCGCTATGGCTGAGGGTGGCGCTGGTGAACACTCTCAAGGTTCGTATACAGACAACATAAATTCCCAAGCAAGTAGCAGGGGGGGCAGCGGTCGATGTAGGTCAGATGGAAGAGCCCCGGACGCGATATTCGGAGGTCGTGGGTTCGGTTCCCACCATCGGCACGTTGTTTTTTCTACTTTGTGTTTAATTATCTTTCCCCTAAACAGATTACATTACTAATTTCTGTGAATATCCAGGTAAACTTAAAAAAAAGACAAAAGTGCTATCCCCAACGCTTTCCTTGGCCTCGCCGACTGTCGGCTTCTTTCCTTCATGTATTATAACGAGCACCCTCATTTCCCCTTAATTGATCTGCTTGTAGCTTACGGGGGTCTTGGTTCTGGTAGTCTTGAAGCCATACGTAGCGTAAGAGGGTACTAGCACAGCTTTCGCCCTCGCTCTTGATCACGTTCTACGTGACGCTGGCGGTAACAAAGGGCGTTCCACGTCCGCCGCTATGGCTGAGGGTGGCGCTGGTGAACACTCTCAAGGTTCGTATACAGACAACATAAATTCCCAAGCATGTAGCAGGGGGGGGGGGGCAGCGGTCAATGTAGCTCAGTTGGAAGAGCACCGGACGCGATATTCGGAGGTCGTGGGTTTGGTTCCTACCATCGGCACGTTGTTTTTACTTCTACTTTGTGTTTAATTATCTTTCCCCTAAACAGATTACATTACTAATCTCTGTGAATATCCAAGTAAACATTAAAAAAAAGACAAAAGTGCCATCCCCAACGCTTTCCTTGGCCTCGCCGACTGTCGGCTTCTTTCCTTCATGTATTATAACGAGCGCCCTCATTTCCCCTTAATTGATCTGCCTGTAGCTTACGGGGGTCTCGGTTCTGGCAGTCTTGAAGCCATAGGTAGCGTAAGAGGGTACTAGCACAGCTTTCGCCCTCGCTCTTGATCACGTTCTACTTGACGCTGGCGGTGACAAATTACGTTCCACGTCCGCCGCTATGCCTGAGGGTGGCGCTGGTAAACACTCTCAAGGTTCGTATACAGACAACCTAAATTCCCCAGCAAGTAGAAGGGGGTACAGCGGTCGATGTAGCTCAGTTGGAAGAGCACCGCACGCGATATTCGGTGGTCGTGGGTTCGGTTCCCACCATTAGCACGTTGTTTTTTCTTCTACTTTGTGTTTAATTATCTTTTCCCTAAACAGATTACATTACTAATTTCTGTGAATATACAAGAAAACATTAAAAAAAAGACAAAAGTGCCATCCCCAACGCTTTCCTTGGCCTCGCCGACTGTCGGCTTCTTTCCTTCATGTATTATAACGAGCACCCTCATTTCCCCTTAATTGATCTGCTTGTAGCTTACGGGGGTCTCGGTTCTGGCAGTCTTGAAGCCATAGGCAGCGTAAGAGGGTACTAGCACAGCTTTCGCCCTCGCTCTTGATCACGTTCTACGTGACGCTGGCGGTGACAAAGGACGTTCCACGTCCGCCGCTATGGCTGAGGGTGGCGCTGGTGAACACTCTCAAGGTTCGTATACACACAACATAAATTCCCCAGCAAGTAGCAGGGGGGACAGCGGTCGATGTAGCTCAGTTGGAAGAGCACCGGACGCGATATTCGGAGGTCGTTGGTTCGGTTCCCACCATTGGCGCGTTGTTTTTTCTTCTCTTTTGTGTTTAATTATCTTTCCCCTAAACAGATTACATTACTAATTTCTGTGAATATCCGAGTAAACATTAAAAAAAAAGACAAAAGTGCCATCCCAACGCTTTCCTTGGCCTCGCCGACTGTCGGCTTCTTTCCTTCATGTATTATAACGAGCACCCTCATTTCCCCTTAATTGATCTGCTTGTAGCTTACGGGGGTCTCGGTTCTGGCAGTCTTGAAGCCATAGGTAGCGTAAGAGGGTACTAGCACAGCTTTCGCCCTCGCTCTTGATCACGTTCTACGTGACGCTGGCGGTAACAAAGGACGTTCCACGTCCGCCGCTATGGCTGAGGGTGGCGCTGGTGAACACTCTCAACACTAGGATAAGCTACATAAACATGCAAGGAGGTAGAAAAAGAGCGAAATGGCTAGAGATAGAACAGCAGTTGAAGGATGACAAAATAGGTGTGTACGCTCTTTGCGAGACTAATCTCAGGGATCTAGAAGATTCGCCGTTGATAGAAGGCTACGTCTGGGAAGGCTGCGACAGAACGAGAACGGAAAGAAAGGGTGGAGGATTAGGTATGTTGATGCACCAGGGAACAAATTGGCAAATAATTAAACGATCTTGTAAAGAACATATCTGGGTTTCAGGAACCATTGCCGGCATAAGGACATGGCTATGGGTAGCTTTTTAGGAACAGGACATCAATGCAGGCAAGAAAACATTGATCTTGCTGAATGTCTCAGTGACGATATAAGCAAGTTTGGAAACGGGGCCAATATTATTCTGTGGTGGACATGAACGGCCACATCGACGATCTGGATGGGTACACGGATTGTAAAGGGAAGCTAATGCTAGATTTCTGCGAGCGACACGATCTAGTTATAGTAAATTGAGAAACAAATTGTGAAGGCCAAATCACGTGGGAATTCCGCAACAGGCTGACGACCATTGACTATTGTCTAATGTCGCAGGAAATTTATAGCAAGGTCACAAAAATGGAAATAGACGAAGAAGGGAAGTGTAGTCTGGGAAGTGATCATAAACGTATTAGTCTGCAGATGGGGCCCTTGATGAAAAGAGAAATGGAACTTAGACAAAACGTAAACGCAAAATTAAACGACGATCAAATAGCACGGATAGCAGCAGACATAGAGGAAGCAATAGAGAAAAGCACCATGGAAGACTGGGATTATGAACAGGTAGAACTACTCATAAGGAGTAAAATTCAGGAGGTTAAAGTAGCAAACCGCGGGAATGGAAAGAGGAAGCCACGGAGCTGGTGGAATAAGGAAATCAGGGCGCTATTGAACAACGACGGGCTGCTTCAAGGAACACCGAATGGCAAAGAAAGCACAGGCTTCTCAGGAGGAAATCGACCAAAAATGGGAATCATATCGACAAAAGAAACTTCAAGTGCAGGCCCTCGTCCAAAGTAAAATAAGACAGTCCACCGATCGCTGGATGGCTGATATACACGATGCCTCTAGAGGCGGAGCAAGAAAATTCTGGAACCATATAAGCTGGCTAGGGAAGAAGAATGAAAGAAAGCAAGATCGGATTCAAGATAACGAGGGAAATTGTATAAAGGGAGAGAACGCAGTGAACTACATTACATCAGTTATAGCCGAGTCATTTAAGAACGACTATAGGGTAATCTCCGCAAATCAGGAAGCAGCACAAGGTAGCAGAATACAAAGCACCCTAGAACTGACCAATCTAAACTGGAAAAAGGCAGAAAAAAATATTCCTAAAAACACATCTACAGGAATAGATGGAATTCCGAAAAAGCTGATTAATGAACTCGGTCCAAAAAGTAAGGAAACGTTGTTAAAAGCTTTGGAAACAGTCATAGCGAATAAGCAAATTCCGGACAGCTGGCGGCAGAGTAAAATGAATTTGATTTATAAAGGGAAAGGAGAAAGGATGCACATAAAATCCTACAGGCCGATTACCATAACATGTGTAATGTACAGGTTAGCCATGCAGGCGGTGAAATTAAAGGTACAAGCATGGGTTGAAAGTAACAAGATACTCGGAGAACTTCACAACGGCTTTAGAAATGGTAGGCGCTTAGATGATTGCCTGTTCGTGCTTACCCAGTGCATCGAAATATCTAGAGTGGAAAATAGACCTTTGTATTTGGCCTTCCTGGACATAAACGGGGCGTACGACAACGTAAGCAGTGAACTCCTGTGGAACATATTACAAGAAGAAGGTATCGGATATGAGATAATAGAGTTCCTACAGGAAATATACCGGAGTAACAAAGTAGAAATTACGTGGGAAGGGATAAGAAGTACGGAGGATGTCAAAATATGCAAAGGATTAAGACAAGGCTGTCCTCTATCACCGGTGCTGTTCATGCTTTATATGATAAACCTGGAACGGAGGATACAAGACAGTAACCTAGGTTTTAACCTGTCATACAGATTAGGTGGAAAGGCGGTAGAGCAGCGCCTCCCCGGTTTGATGTATGCACACGATATTGTGGTGCTAGCTGAGAGTCTGGAAGAATTGCAAACTCTAGTTAAGTATTGCGGAGACGAAGGGGACGCTCTAGGCTTCAGTTTCAGCGCAGTTAAGTCGGGTCTGATGATTTTCAACGGCTCAACTGATCAGGGTGTTAAAATTGAAGGCCTTGAAATACCTAGAGTAGCAGAATATAATTATTTGGGGGTATGGGTAAACGAAGGATTGGCATACATTGGAAAGCATGAGCAATCACTTAAGGCCAAAGGGCGAAGGAATGCCGGGATAATGAAGAATAAGGCATTGGGGGGGTACAATAGGTATGAGGTATTGAGGGGTATTTGGAAAGGAATTATGGTGCCCGGACGTACTTTCGGAAATGCGGTTTCGTGCCTAAAATCAGAGGTACAGTCGACATTAGAAACAAATCAGAGATCCGTTTGACGATTAGCACTAGGTGCCCACGGCAAAACTACAAATGAGGCTGTACAGGGAGATATGGGCTGGGCATCTTTCGAAGTACGGAAAGCTCAGAGTAAAATATTATATGAGGAACGCCTGAGGAAATTGGACAGTAACAGATGGGCAGCTAAGGTATTTAAATACCTGTACCTAAAAAGCGTTGACTCACAATAGAGGAAAAGAACTAGGAAACTAACTAGTAAGTATGCTAGTAACAAGGACGAAGAAATAAAGAGCATTAAGCAACAGGTGAAAAACACAGAAGGTAAAAATTGGATAAATTCGATGAAAAAAAAAAACAGAGTGTGGAATTATACCGAAAGTGGAAAATGCAGATCAGGAAGGAAGATTTCTTTGATAACTCAAGAGGCAGTGCCCTACTTTGTGAAGCTAGATCAGGGTGCCTTAGAACACGCAGCTACAAAAAGAAGTTTAACAATGGAGATGACGCATGTGCTATATGTGGAAACTCCATTGAAACAATTGACCATATTATACTCGAATGGAATGGTATCCATCCGGAAGTTGATGCATGCGCAATCACTGTTCTTGAAGCTCTGGGGTTTAGAGATAACAGTGGCCGGGTGAATAAACCGGCGGTGGAAACTAGCAAAAAACGGCTGGATGTTTGGTGCTTAAAAGCAGAGAAGTGACATAATGTTAGTAATGTAGGAGCAAAATTTAATAAATAGAATGATTGTTTAGTTAACCATTCTAAATCAATAATTAAGATATATGGAGAAAAATGAGCATGATAGCTACTGCTACCACCCCGTTTCAAAGGGGACGCTCCTATATTCCTATATTCCAAGGGTCGTATACAGACAACATAAATTCCCAAGCAAGTAGCAGGGGGGACAGCGGTCGATGTAGCTCAGTTGGAAGAGCACCGGACGCGATGTTCGGAGGTCGTGGGTTCGGTTCCCACCATCGGCACGTTGTTTTTTCTTCTACTTTGTGTTTAATTATCTTTCCCCTAAACAGATTACATTACTAATTTCTGTGAATATCCAAGTAAACATTAAAAAAAAAAGACAAAAGTGCCATCCCCAACGCTTTCCTTGGCCTCGCCGACTGTCGGCTTCTTTCCTTCATGTATTATAACGAGCACCCTCATTTCACCTTAATTGATCTGCTTGTAGCTTACGGGGGTCTCGGTTCTGGCAGTCTTGAAGCTATAGGTAGCGTAAGAGGGTACTAGCACAGCTTTCGCCCTCGCTCTTGATCACGTTCTACGTGACGCTGGCGGTAACAAAGGACGTTCCACGTCCGCCGCTATGGCTGAGGGTGGCGCTGGTGAACACTCTCAAGGTTCGTATACAGACAACATAAATTCCCACGCAAGTAGCAGGGGGGACAGCGGTCGATGTAGCTCAGTTGGAAGAGCACCGGACGCGATATTCGGAGGTCGTGGGTTCGGTTCCCACCATCGGCACGTTGTTTTTTCTTCTACTTTGTGTTTAATTATCTTTCCCCTAAACAGATTACATTACTAATTTCTGTGAATATCCAAGCAAACATTAAAACAAAAGACAAAAGAACCATCCCCAACGCTTTCCTTGGCCTCGCCTACTGTCGGCTTCCTTCCTTCATATATATATATATATATATATATATATATATATATATATATATATATATATATATATATATATATATATATATATATATATAGTAAATTTCTCTGTTTAATGGATAGATCACTTAAGGGATAGATCACTCTGTTTAAGGGATAGGGATCACTTAACACATGATCTTAAGTGGACATATCACGTAACTCAAATTTCTAAAGAAGCAAATCGAGTTCTGGGATATTTTCGGCGAACATTACATCTAGCACCCCCATCGTTAAAATCACTAGCCTATGTAACATTTGTACGGCCCAAACTAGAATGTGCATGCGCTATTTGGTACAATTATCAACTTAATCTTTCTAACACACTAGAGGCAATACAAAACCGCGCCACTAGATTAATCGTCTCTGCATATGTTTATCATAAAAATGTAACCAAACTAAAATGCAATGCTCATTTATCAAATTTAGCTGACCAGCGTAGCATCGCAAGACTATCTCTATTTCATATATTCTATCATCATCTTTCGCACGAATCTTATCATCCCTGCTTACCGCACCTCCAGCCGCGCGAACCACGAAAAGACAACCCATCCTCCGCAAGCCCGTACATCTGCGCATCTATATTCGTTTTTCGTTCGCACAGCAAAAGACTGGAATGACTTGACTGCCGACTTCGTGCTCCATACAGACCCATCACTGTTTAAAGCATCACTTGAAGCAATATATGCCCTGAAACCCACTCCCTCATGCAATACCCCTTCAATGGGGCCTTGGAGGTTATAATAAATAAATAAATAATCAAGTGCGCTAAATATTTTATGGCTTAAAGCGCCTGCACCTCCCAAGTCGAGTGTTACGCAAATGACAACTACTTCGTCATTTCAATAAGCTATGTCTGTTATTGTGCTATTACACCATAGGTTCACTCAGTCTTGCCTCAAATTGAAATGGTCACATACTGTTGAAATAAAGCAGCGAAATATAGCACCACCTATTAACGCACTGCCAAGGACATGAAGGATATTATTTTCTGATAAATGAGCAAGACTCCTGAGCAAGTAAGTCTTGAGCTAAAAAGCTATACGAAGTCATATAGCACGCAATCATATAGCAAAAAGCCAGCAGAGCATTTAAAGCCAATGCTTTATATGCTCTCCAAGCCAAGCCAAAAACAACGGCAACATGTCATACCTACAGAGGCAATGTTTCTTTACACACAGCATGCTTCATGGCAAGGCTCACACAGTTGTTGACAGGTTATACTGCACCAAAATGCTGATGATGTCTGCCTCACATTAAGGCAGCACCCCTTTGGTGGCAGATTGCTGGTGTAAAGGCAGTGCGATGATACAAGTGGAGCAGCTGGACGGCGGGCGTTATAAAGCAAAGAGCCCTAAATGCAAGGAAAGAAAGTCTTCGTTAAATCAATGCCTCTAAAACGTGATAACATCATACCACGGCTCTTCTCTGTTTAGTTAACCTATAATTGCCATTGAAAGCTGAGATGTGTAAAAAAATGGACTACTCGCAACTCTATGTAACGCATGGAATAACATAGGTGTGCAAAGGCGGTGGGCGATCAGTAAGCATAACAACCCGAAATGCATGCTGATGTTCCATGCAGTCTTTACGCTGGAACAAAGTGTCGCGGTGCGAAGAACAAAAATAAAAGCAGGCACGGGCGCCAAACGTACGCCACACAACCGAAACGACTAAAGCTGTGCACGGGCATACATTCTGAGCCAGACCCGGTCCTCATGCTACAAACTCGAGCCCGGCCTGGCACTGAAATTCCCTGAGCCCACTCGGCGCTCACACCTAAGGCTCCGGCCGTGCTCGACATGCTATAATAGACCAGCTGCAAAACCTACAAGTGAGCTTCCCTGTGAGGCAGGCATTCATGCATAGTGGGGACAGAACCAGATTCAGGAATAATAGGTAGGTGCAGTGGATGCATCTACTGCAGTCCACCCTGCTTCGGATGCAGTTACCCGCGCACAGGCCGTTGTCAGAGAAAGGTTTTCCGGCATTTTTAACGCGGGAATAAAGGGGGGAGCACTGTCACCCTGGGGGTGAAGAAAGCAGATTTAGAAAAGGGACACTAACCGGAGAGGCTAATAGTGGGGCGACAATGCGCACGCGAAGAATGCTGCGACGAATTGATAAGAGGTTCGGGAATTACCCTACCGGTCGAGAGATGTGCTAGCACTCTACCCAACTGTTACCCCAAAGTATCTATGCCGCCATTGTGCAGGCATTTCTGCCGCACAGCGATGCTGACTTGTAGAGTTTGTAACTGGTCTATAGAGGGTTTATATAAGTAAGTCTGGCAACCGGGCTGCGGCCATATTTTGATCACTTCATCCGTCAGCTCCGTGTCTGTCCGTCTGTGCCCGCCGTTCTTTCCGCGCTTGTCACGTTGTACCTTAGTGTGCTGTGCTTGGACCGATCTTTAGATTTCAAGAGAAGACACTACCTGGTCAAGGGACCTCACCTCTTTCCCTGGCGGTTTCTGTCAGCGACGCCTAGATGCGTATTTTGACAGCCGAGGCGTGGCGGGGCCTACTGGACGGGCTGCTGAGTGCAGTTACAAATTACTCTGCGAGTCGTACACAGACCCCTAGTTGATCCGCGTAGTGTTATCCCTATCAAGATACGGTATCCAAAGTTTTATAATATGGAGAATTGTTCTTTTTTGTCTGTGTTCCTTTGGTAATCTACTTGGAAGCCTATGAGAGACGATCGCGAGTTTGCTTGGTTTGCGCATCACCGTCGCTTCGGAGAAGAAAAGCGAAACTTATCAGTGGATGCCTGTTGGCTTTCTGGGTCGGTTTGACGCTGTTTGATTGTCCGTGCTAGACTATGACAAACCGAAGTTGTTCTCTGTGTAATTTAATAATTTAAATAATTGAAGAAGGTGTTCAAAGGTGTCAAATGGCTCAGAATAGCAAGGCAATGTTTGCTGATGCTAAGTCATCATCATCATCATCATCAGCCTGATTATACCCACTGCAGGGCGAAGGCCTCTCCCATATTTCTCCACTTAACCCGGTTTTGTGCTAGCTGCATCCACTTGACCCCTGCGAACTTCTTAATCTCATCCGCCCACCTAACTTTCTGCCGCCCCCTGCTACGCTTTCCTTCCCTTGGAATCCAGTTTGTTACCCTCAGTGACCATCGGTTATCCTCTCTTCGCACTACATGTCCTGCACATGTCCATTTCTTCTTCTTAATTTCTACTAGAATGTCGGTAACGAGTTATTTCTCTACCCACAATGCACGCTTTCTATCTCTTGATGTTACCCCTACCATTTTTCGTTCCATAGCCCTCTGGGTTGTCCTCAACTTAAGTAGAACTCCCTTGGTTAGCCTCCACGTTTCAGCCCCATAGGTGAGTACAGGCAAGATGCAACTGTTGTATACTTTCCTCTTGAGCGATACCGGTTAGCTGCTAGTCATAATCTGCGAGTGCTTGGCAAATGCGCTCCATCCCAATCGTATTCTTCTTGTTATTTCCTTTTCGTGGTCCGGATCTGCGGTTACTACCTGTCCTAAGTAGACATATTCGCCTACTACTTCCAGTATTTCGCTACCTAATGTAAACTGCTGTTCCTTCCCGAGGCTGTTGAACATTACCTTAGTCTTCTGCATATTGATTTTCAGGCCTACCTTTCTACTTTTCCTGTCTAGGTCATCAATCATTATTTGCAGTTCATCCCCCGAGTTGCTTAGCAACGCAATGTCATCAGCAAATCGCAGATTACTGAGGTATTCTCCATCTACCCTTATCCCCAACTGCTCCCATTCCAAGTCTCTGAATACTTCCTCTAAGCAAGCTGTGAATAGTACTGGGGAGATTGTGTCTCCTTGCCTAACACCTTTCTTTATGGGAATTTTGTTACTTTCGTTATGCAGAACAATGGTTGCTGTGCAGCCACTATATATATCTTCCAGCACTTTCACGTACGGCTCGTCTACCCCCTGATTTCGCAATGCCTGCATCACCGCCGAGGTTTCAACTGAGTCAAATGCTTTTGACTCAGTTGATGCTAAGTATTGGCGTATAAAAATGTAAAATAATAAATAAATACAGATAAGAAAAATAAATGATAGAAGAAATAAAATAAATAAACAAATGAAAGAAAACAAATTTAAAGCATGAAGAAAGAAAACATCGTCCGCGTGCATGCGTGTGTGTGTGTGTGTGTGTGTGTGTGTGTGTGTGTGTGTGTGTGTGTGTGTGTGTGTGTGTGTGTGTGTGTGTGTGTGTGTGTGTGTGTGTGTGTGTGTGTGTGTGTGTGTGTGTGTGTGTGTGTGTGTGTGTGTGTGTGTGTGTGTGTGTGTGTGTGTGTGTGTGTGTGTGTGTGTGTGTGTGTGTGTGTGTGTGTGTGTGTGTGTGTGTGTGTGTGTGCGTGTGTGTGTGTGTGCGTGTGCGTGTGCGTGGGTGTGTGTGTGTGTGCCTGCGTGCGTGCAGAGAGATGCTATCGCGTCACATCCTTAACGGCGGAGCTTAATTGTCGCCCTAATTTTTTTTTACTACAATAGGATATAAATCTGATTGAATGAACATAGCCAGTTGCACCAATCACAAACACTGCACAGTAATGTGAGTTGACTTCTCAAATTTCTTTTTGTTTCAGCCGAGTTCCTCTTTACCGAATGTTCCCATGTCAGCGCTTGAATATGAGGTTAAGGCTTGCGATGTCTACTGTGTGACAGAATAAATAAAGAAATCAGCATATTTACAAAATCAACTGAATTTCAGGTGGCTCTTAATTAGCGAACCATAGGGCAACTCAATAGAACACAAAAAAGTGAAACGCAAGCTTCGTTGTTTTATCGGCCGCGCTGGCAGGTATTTATAGGCACAGAATACAAACCTGAGCTGCGTGCTCTGGACACGTACCGGATTTCGTATGCATCATCAGGCGGTAACACTTTTCGAAACGAGCTGGAAGTGAGCATATTACGGCACACTAGTGAGATGTCATCTTTTCCTGCTTTACAAGACGCCGCGGGATTTGCAGCCGCTTCCGCAAGGCGAAACACGCAGCTCGGGCACCCTAGGCAATCGTTTTGCTCTCTGCACCAAGCACTACCATTTCGTACGACAGTGAAAAGTAGATTCGAGAATCATGCCCTTGTCATAAGTCAAATACAGAATGGCGAATGCAATCTACGTACAAAAGGTTTCAAACAAACCTATTTGCACTATACGTTCGTTATAGATGCATTGCTCCTTCTCCCGTGTCCTCCGTCGCAGCATAAGCTTATCCTTCAAGTTCACAAGGCACCATAGCACGCAAAACAACCTTGCTGGTTTAGGTGATATTATGTTCTGTGAGCTAGCTCCCAGTCAGAGGGACGTGCAGTAATGCTTAACATGATGCAAGTGACACTTGTAAAAGAGCGGTCGCATACACGCGTACACCTTGTTTCCATGCGCTTCTACGACGGTGGGCTTGCTGCAGGAGGGTACGCAGCAACAAATTCTGGCATTCCGAATAGAGTTTGGTGCTAGCAGCGATTACTGAGATGTTAAAAATTGAAACAATCGCTTGTGAGCATTTCAATGCCGCTTGCAGTGCATGCACAGCTTCCACGAAGGCGCATGTTGGCAGCATTCAGTGGGATGCCTGGGTGGACGAATAAAAACATGGCCGCCGCGCACAGTTTGTGTTTCTTTCACTAGATGGCGCTAACTTTTGTAAAGACTTTATTGCAGCTGAGACAACGATACAGTACGAAAAAAGTAAGTAACAATTCCTGGCGATGCGTCGCGCGACGACGATGCCAACGCCTGTCGCTGCCGCTGATGCACATCGCACAGAGCGAAGGATCTCAGTCGGCGACAGAGACGCGTTTTCAGCCTTGCTTTCTTAGCGCCGCCTCTTCGTTTGGTAAAGGGGTGTATAGTTACGCTATATCCAGTTTCTTGCACTTAACAGCATAAAGTACGATAAAACACTGAAGAAATTTCTTGAAACGCGTCGTGTCCAAAAAAAAAAAAAAACTCCCAGCGCAGCGGTGTGCTACTACACTGCGATGCAGACATGATTGCATGCAGTGAGTTTCCCCTGCAACTTCCGAAAGTTAGCAATATCTAGCTACACTAGTCTTTTTTTTCATTTCTACCCTACCGAGCTTTTATTAAACCGTCTCGATGCTCTCATATATGCACGGATCAGACGAAATGAGCGTCTTTAGGTTCTTCGCTCATACCGGACTATAAAAACAAACTTCGCATGCAAAAAAAAATAAAAAATACGAAGGTGAGTACCCCAAAGCCTTTTGCGATTGGCTGCCTCGCGAGCTGGTTCGGTGAGACATGAAAAATTTTCTAAAAATCCAGAACCTGGGCGACAGCGACGAGCGGCAGTGCTTTGGCGGTCCTCAGCCCACCGCGCATCGTGCTGCCGCGCGACTCGTGCGGTTAGCGCCTCATCGCACCAGGGCCGCATCTGCGCCTTTGCAAAAGTTGCATGAGCTCAGAATCGGGGTGCCCGGTCCAGGCCAATCGGGTCCAGGCCAACCGGGTCCAGGCCAACCGGGTGCACGCCAACCGACACGAGAAAATATGCTTTTGCTCAGATTCCGCCGACTCCGTCCAAGCCAGAGATATTCGAAGGGACCCCGAGCAGCCGAGCCACGCGACGGCGCTACGCCTTGATTATCCGGAGTTGGCTTTTAGGGCTACGATGCCAGGCAGTTTTTTACTTTAGAAAATTAGCAACAACTCAGCAAATCAGTAAAGGTTCAACTTGAAATAAGCTGAAAAATGATCGGAATCAAGTCGCGGACACTTGAGGACCACTTCGAAAACTTGAGACAGAAAAGTTAACCAGGTAATAAGAAGACAGGCTAAAAGAAGACAAATCTCCCTAGCACAAGGCTTGCGCAGCCTGCAGCAACAATGAAATGTAAGACAACGCTTGTAATTTCAGAAATGCTCAATCTAAACCGTCTAATCTTTTGCTGCAATATAGACAAAGGCTTTATAAAACTGGAACGAAAAAATTTGAAAACCTACATGAAATTTCTTGAAGAAAAAAGCTTTTTCCGTGCGCGGTGCCACCGAACGTCGAACTGAGTGGCCGTTGGATGGACACGGAGCGCCCTCTTTGAAAAAAAAATGGCAACTATCGCCGTCATGCCGGCTAAGCTATTGTCGCGCTATCAACCGAGCTTCGTAGTGCCACCTGGTGTCCCGGATGTTTTTAGGTGGCACCTGGAAGAAAAGGACACCGAAGTTGTCTCGCGTGCTGTGCGCGGAACTTTGCCTGCTGGTTGAGCTTCGTCCCGTCGTCTTAGTCACATCTAGCCCTGTTGTCCGCGAAATATTTTGGTGTCGGCGCAGGGTATCGATCCCAGTATATATCCCGAACTCCTCCGCATACCCAGGATTCAGGTCCTGTGCCAATCGACACACCTGTTCACCGCGCTAGCCGGAGGAACCTAGGCCTACCACCTGAGCACGGGCCGTTGGAGTTCAACACCGCAGGCGCCCCTCGACCGGCTATGCAAGGAACTCCAACTTACTACACCCTGCAAAATCCACGACTGCCTCAACCCTTCCACGGCAGTCAGAGCGAAGACGTCGAAGACTGGCTTATCCAATTTGAACGGGTCGCCTCGTTTAATCAGTGGGACGACGCCGCCATGCTTCGAAATGTCTTCTTCAGCCTGGAAGATGGCGCTCGTACTTGGTACGAGAACCGAGAAGACGTCCTAACGTCATGGCGTGAGTTCTGCCGACGAATTCGTGAGACCTATACCAGCGCGGATCGGCGAGAATGCGCAGAAAGGGCTCTACAGTCTCGTATACAGATGCCAAATGAGACTGTGACCATGTATGTGGAGGACATGACCCGGCTCTTCCGACGTTCTGACCCGGCCATGACCGAAGACAAAAAGGTGCGCCACCTTATGCACGGTATTAAAGAGCAACTGTTGGCTGGCCTCGTGCGTAATCCACCAAGGACTGTTGCTGAGTTTTTTTCGGAAGCTGTCACAATAGAGAGGATGCTCCAGCAGCGGTCTACCACTTACGACAGGCCGGTGGTCGCCGCTTCGGTTGTGGAGCCGTTTTCGGCCTTCGGGGCTACCCCGAACCTACACGACATCATCCGCTCAGTTGTACGCGAAGAGCTCCAGAAGCTTTTCGGTGCTCCACAGCCGATGGTCGGCTCTGTAGCTAGCATTGTCCGCGAAGAGCTTCAAGCGTTGAAGCCCTCGGTAGCGTCCGCTGATCCACAACCTTTCCCCACGGAGTACCTGCGTCCAACTTATGCAGATATGGCGCGACGCCCTGTCCCTGCTTCGGCGCCATTACCGCCACCCGATCAAGGCTCACTGTATTCTGCACACACTGAGCCGTTCGTCGACAACCGACGACCAACCCAGCGGAAGGCGGACCTGTGGCGCGCCCCAAATCGCCAGCGCCTGTGCTTCCATTGCGGGGAGCCAGGTCATCTCTATCGCCAGTGCCCCTATCGACACCTTGGACTTCACGGATTTCCCATCGACATGCGTCGCCCTCCAATAGGCCAAAGACCCCGGGAGATTGAAGACTACTTAGCGCAGCAGCGCATGGCGCCAACTTCTCAGCGGCAGTCACGATCCACGTCCCCACGCCGACCATCGCCGCAGCGCGGGCCATCCTGGACGGCGCAGCGACGCTCGCCAAGTCCCCACCGGGAAAACTAAAGACAGCGACCTCCGGGGGCGAGGCCGCTTGCAATCGACGTGACGAAGACCCCCTGACAAGGAGACCTGTGAGCGATCTGGATTTTACGGCACCGACGACAGTTCCTAAGCATGAACATCGACTCTCGCTGGACATACCCGTGCTTCTCGACGGCCATAAGGTTAGCGCATTGGTGGACACTGGCGCGGATTTTTCGATTATAAGCGGGAAGCTAGGAGCGCTTCTAAAAAAAGTCATGACACCATGGTCGGGCACGCAGATTCGCACCGCTGGCGGACATGTCGTAACTCCTAGTGGCCTGTGCACGGCACGAGTTCAAATTCGCAGCTCCACGTTTATTGTAAGCTGCCTCGTTATACCTGACTGCTCCCGTGACGTTATCCTTGGGGTTGATTTTCTTCGGGAGTATGGAGCTATTATCGATCTCCGAAAGCGCACAGTGACATTTTTAACCGAGAAAGCTGCTGATACTGACGTCAAGAATCGCCAACGCCGCGCCGCCCTTCGAATTTCCGCCGAGAGCGTTTCGATTCCGCCACGCGCCAGTGTTTTTGTGACTGTTACTTGCGACGAACTGCGTGACGGGCATGCGGTCGCGGAAGCCAACCAGTCACTTTTGCTCACCCACGGCATCTGTACAGCGCGCAGCCTCATCCACCTCCGCGACGGCCGGTCTGATCTCCTGGTGACCAACTTCACCAACGAACCCCGGAATCTTTTTCGTGCTTCTGCCATCGCGTTTGCTGACTCCTTAGCGGATGTTTCTGACTGTTTTACGTTTGGGGCTGTTAGCACTGTGCAGCCCCAACTTGACCGTCTTGATATTAGTCCGGATCTCTCGGACACACAGAATCGTGAGCTACGTGCCCTCCTACTAGAGTTCAGCTCTTGCTTTGCGTCCTCATCGAAAGTACGGCAAACGCCTCTCGTGAAGCACCGCATCATTACGCCTGACGACGCCCGCCCTATCCGCCAGCAGCCGTACCGTATCTCAAAGACGGAACGTGAAGCGATTCAGACACAAGTTCAGGAGATGCTTTGTGATGGTGTCATACAACCATCCAACAGCCCGTGGTCATCCCCTGTCGTGCTGGTAAAGAAAAAAGATGGGACCCTTCGCTTCTGTATCGATTATCGAAAGCTGAATGCCATCACTAAAAAAGACGTCTACCCGCTGCCCCGTATCGACGATTCGCTCGACAAGCTTCGTCGCGCCCAGTACTTCTCCTCCATTGACTTGAAGAGTGGGTACTGGCAGATTGAGGCTGATGAGCGGGACCGCGAAAAAACAGCTTTTGTCACCCCAGATGGACTGTACGAGTTCAAAGTGCTGCCTTTTGGCCTATGTTCAGCGCCGGCAACTTTTCAGCGCATGGTGGACACCGTCCTCGCCGGCCTCAAATGGCAAATCTGCTTAGTCTATCTCGACGACGTTGTCGTATTCTCTGAAACCTTTGAAGAACACCTCGAACGCCTGCGCGCAGTATTAGATGCCCTCCGGTCAGCTGACTTGACGCTCAAGCCCGAGAAGTGCCACTTTGGCTACAAAGAGTTGAAGTTTCTTGGTCACCTTGTGAGTGCCGCAGGCGTTAGGCCAGACCCCGACAAGACTGCTGCTGTCGCCAAATTTCCCGTTCCTGCAAACAAGAGAAGTTTGAAACGCTTCCTGGGTCTCTGCACGAACTACCGCCGCTTCATCGCCAATTTTTCCAAAGTTGCCGCCCCCCTGAATCGCCTCACGCGCGATGATACACAGTTCGTGTGGGGCGCCGAGCAACAAGAGGCTTTTGCGGAGCTGCGCAGCCGACTGCAAACAAGCCCTGTTCTTGCGCACTTTCATGAAGACGCTGACACCGAAGTCCACACCGACGCCAGCAATATCGGCCTTGGCGCTGTACTCGTTCAACACCAAGCTGGCGTCGAAAAGGTAATAGCGTATGCCAGCCGCACGCTCTCCCGCGCCGAGACAAACTACTCCACTACGGAAAAGGAATGCCTTGCGGTTGTGTGGGCAACCATGAAATTTAGGCCTTACCTCTACGGCCGCCAGTTTAAAGTTGTCACCGATCATCATTCCTTGTGCTGGCTGGCTAACCTCCGCGACCCATCGGGGCGCCTAGCACGATGGAGTCTTCGCCTCCAAGAATTTGAGTACACCATTGTGTATAAATCTGGCCAGAAGCACGAAGATGCTGACGCGCTGTCGCGCGCACCCGTCGGTTTAGTTGATGAGAGCACGGACGATGAGAGCGGTTTTCTTGGACTGGTGAGTGCTGCAGACATAATGACCCGACAGCGAGCTGACCCGGACCTTCGACGTGTCATTGACCACCTGCAGGGTCGAGCTGCTGATATCCCTCGGCAATTTTCTCGGAACCTGTCTGCTTTCTGTGTCCGGAATGGCGTTCTATACAAACAGAACTCCAGCACTGTTGACCGAGCGTTCCTCCTCGTAGTGCCAGCCGACCTCCGTGTCGATATCCTTTTTGCTTGCCATGATGAGCCCACCTCCGGCCACTTGGGCTTTGCACGCACACTCGCCCGAGTTCGTCAAGCCTATTATTGGCCTAAACT
Source organism: Amblyomma maculatum (assembly GCF_055883805.1). Lineage (NCBI taxonomy): Eukaryota > Metazoa > Arthropoda > Arachnida > Ixodida > Ixodidae > Amblyomma > Amblyomma maculatum. The sequence goes on from NC_139349.1 coordinate 120,216,160, forward strand.
CGCTGACGCCGTTCATCGCTACGTCAGAGGCTGTCGTGAGTGCCAACGTCGAAAGGCGCTACCTCTCAAGCCAGCCGGTTTGCTCCAACCTATTGCGCCTCCCCGAACACCGTTTGACCAAATCGGCATCGACCTTCTGGGCCCATTTCCGCTGACATCGGTCGGTAACAAATGGATTATAGTCGCGACCGACTATCTCACACGGTATGCGGAAACCAAGGCGGTGAAGCGTGGCACGTCATCTGAGATCGCCCAGTTTTTTATGCAGCAGATCGTGTTGCGCCATGGAGCACCGTCCCAAGTAATCACCGATCGAGGCACGGCGTTTACGGCACAACTTATGCACGAAGTATTTGAGCTGAGTCACACGAGCCATCGCAAAACCGCTGCTTATCACCCACAGACGAATGGCCTCACGGAGAGACTCAATAAAACGATCGCCGACATGATTGCAATGTACATAGACTCCCAGCACAAGACCAGGGACGAGATTCTCCCGTACGTCACATATGCCTACAACACTGCCATCCAAGAGACTACGCGTTTTACGCCATTTCGCCTGCTCTATGGACGCGACGTTCAGACGATGTTAGATGCCATGCTTCCGTGCTGCACGGATAATCCTCTCATCCCAGACGCTGAGCAGTTTGCTCAGCGCGCCGAGGAAGCACGTCAACTTGCCCGCATCCACATTCAGCAACAGCAGGGAAAGGATACGCGTCGCTACAACCTCCGTCATCGACACGTCACATACCAACCAGGAGAGCAAGTTTGGGTGTGGACACCGGCGCGCCGGCCCGGCTTGTCTGAAAAACTGATGTCGCGATACTTTGGACCTTACAAGGTTCTGCGCCATGTCACAGAAGTGACATACGAAGTCCTTCCAGTGGGCACTGTGCAGACCTCGCGTCGGCAACCACGCTCCGATGTGGTGCACGTTGTCCGCATGAAACCGTATTTCATGCAGTAATGTGCGGTGTACTATGCACTCGTTTAGTTGTGTAGGGCACCGCCTCTGTTTTATATTCGTCTTCTGTACTGACTTGCATCGCCCATCGCTCGCGCCCAGTTGTGCTTTCGTTTTTTTAGGAGGGGGAGTAATGCCACCTGGTGTCCCAGATGTTTTTAGGTGGCACCTGGAAGAAAATGACGCCGAAGTTGTCTCGCGTGCTGTGCGCGGAACTTTGCCTGCTGGTTGAGCTTCGTCCCGTCGTCTTAGTCACATCTAGCCCTGTTGTCCGCGACAGTATTCATCCGGAAGTCGATGCAGGCGCAGTCACTCTTCCTGAAGCTCTAGGGTTTAGAGATATCAGTGTCCGAGTGAATGAACCTGCGGTGGAAACTGGCAAAAAAAAGATTGCAAGATTGATGGCATAAAACCAGAAAAGTGATATAATGTTAGTAATGTGGAAACAAAAATTCAATAAATAGAATGATGGTTTAGGTAACCAATCTAAAACAATTATTAAGATATAGGGGGAGAAACGAGCCTGATAGCAACTGCCATGACCCCGTTTCAAAGAGGAGGCTCCTATTTTCTATTCATCCATCAATTGGTAAATAAAAGATGATGGTTGGTATCTGCGGAAAATGTCACAGGCCTCATTTAGTTGAATGAATGAATGAACTTTTATTTTCCACTTAAAAAGGGATGGACGGTAGAGGAAAAGCTACTGCTCTAAAACTTGAAAATGCCAGTGACCCAGTGTTTGTTTATTCATTTCATTCTATTTTAATCTATTTTGGTACCCTCAATTTTAGTTTTAGCAAAACCTGAAGAACACTTCTGAAAAACTACGACCCTTCTGCGCGACCTTCCAAGGTGAAATATTTAAGATTTGTAAGGACTGAGTGGACAGGAGGAAGTGGGGAGGAAACTCCTAAAAAGGGGGGAGGGGTCTTATGCGGACTGCTCCCGCCGCTTCTTGAACCCGTGGTGGAATTGGAATATTGTCAAGGCTAAACTGGCGCCTAAAATGCGCTCTTCTTGATAATCCATTTGCTACGGCTAGCAGACGTCGTGAGGCAGAGGTGACTTGTCGATGACGGTATACATGCCGCTAGAAGGGATTCGATCGATTCCTGCCAAAACCGCGCCGCTCACTTCTCGGACAAACTATCCGCTTTGTAGTACAGCCGGGTCCAACCGTGCAGCCAGAATCAGGGTTTCATGACGCCGGCATCAACAAACGCCGTAGACGCTCTATCTGCTTTCAATCTCACGCGTTCTCCGTGTCTGTGCTTCTCTCAAGGTTCTTTCGCTTTGAGAAATAAATTCTGTTTTGGACCTCCATGCTTTCAAATTCTGCCCAAACTGTGTCAAGCCAGGGCGGAGGTGTCGGGTTTCGTCTACCTGGGCATCGTTTCGTGGAGCCCTTGCGTTCAGCGGACGCCCATCTGAGAAACAATCTGTTAGGTGAAGGGTTTGTAATCAGCGCAACAAAATTTTCAAATTAGTGCCGTATGACATCCTAGCAGATTATGCAGTCGTGACAAATTTAACAAAAGCTGCGGCGATAGACACAGCTCGACAAGCTGTCTACTCAGCGCTCATAGCACTCTCCTCTTCTCTTACACGCCACACCTTCTAGCACTGCGCGTGATTTCATCGCTCAAAACGACCCCTTCACCAGCGATTGCAAGGCGAGCGGCGCAATAGAGGGTTTACAAAAGTAAGTCTAGCAACCATGAGTGGCACGTTGATCCCGCGCTGGCAGCCATATTTTGTTCGCTCCGTCCTTGCGCTTTGGTTCGCTTCGTGTCCGTCCGTCAGCGCCCGCCGTTCTGTCCGCGCTTTTCATGTTGTAACCTAGTGTGCTGTGCTTGGACCTCTCTTCTGTCCCTGGCGGGGTCTGCTAGCGAAGCCAAGAAGCGTATTTTGACAGCCGAGGCGTAGCAATTACAAATTGGTCTACGAGTCGTGCACAGGCCCCTCGTCGACCCGCGCAGCGTCATCTGTATCCAGGTACAATATCTAGAGTTTTGTAATGTGCAGATTTGTTTTTCTGTGTGCCTTTGCTATATACTTTAACGACTATGAGAGACGATCGCGAGTTTGCTTGGTTTTCGCTCATCCCACTGCTACCAGTGGGATACTTGTTGGTGAAATGAGCGAGGATGCAATTTGTTTTGAGATGAAAGAATTGTACGTAATTTGACGTTAGTCGGAATGGCGCTTAGTACTTTCCTGCCTATACCGTCGACGCAGTTATTGGCACGGGTCTCGGAAATAATCGGGGGCTGCGTAAAAAGAAAGAAAAATGTGTCATGATAATTTCTGCTTCCAGTGAGTGAACATTGATTGGTGTGCAATAGGCGATGATGACATAATAAAATATTTGTAATTAATTGACCAATTGATGAAATAAATCAAGAAGAAAATTTGAAAATTGAGGGTTTAAAGGTGACAAAATGTTCAGAAGGAAAAACCAGTACTTGGTGATGCTAATGAAGAAAATTTAGAATGTATAACAGATTAATTGAAATAATTGAAGAATGCGTTCAAAAGTGTCAAATAGGTCAGAATGGAAAGGCTATTGTTCCTTACCCTGAGTATTAGTGTATAAAAATATAAAAAATTAAATAAAAGTAAGAAACAAATAACCGAAATATAAAATGAATAAAAGCTGAACATTCAAAATGGGAAGAAAGAAAACGTGTGTGTGTGTGAGAGAGAGAGAGACGCTATCGCGTCATACCCTTAACGGCGGAGCTGAAGTGTCCCCCTAATGTTTTATAACAGTATTATATAATATAAATCTGACTTTTTGAACACCGCCAGTTGCACCAAGCACTGACACTTCGCAGTAATGTTAGTTGCCTTTCCAAATTTCTTTTAGTTTCAGCCGAGTTCCTCTTCCTCCGAGTTTATCGAAGCTTCCCATGACAGCACTTTCATATGAGGCTAAGGCTTCAAATGTCTGCTATCTGACAGAGGGAATAAACTCGAAATCGTCATATTTACAAAATCAGCTAAATTTTAGGTGGCTGTCAATTAGCGAACCATCGGGCAACTCGATAAAATGCACAAAAGTGAAAAGCAAATTCGTTATTTTTTTGGCCGCACTGGCAGGTATAAAGGCACAGAATGCAAATCTGAGCTGCGCGCTCTGGGCGCGGACCGGACTTCGCGTGCATTCTCACGTGATAACATCTTTCGAAATGGGCTGCGTGAGCATATTACAACACACTAGTGGGATGTCATCTTCTCCTGCTTTACTAGACGCCGGGGGTTCGGCAGCCGCTTTTGCAGCGTGAAACACGCACCTCGGGCGCACTAGACAGCCGTATTGCTCTCTGCACCAAGCACTACAATTTCGTACGACTATGAAAAGTACTTTCGGTAATCATGCCCTTGTCATAAATCAAATACACAATGGCAAATGACCCTACGTACAGAAGGGTTCAAAGAACGTATTTGAACTATAGCGTTCGGTACGCATGCATTGCTCCGTCTCCCGTGTCCTCCATAGAAGCATAAGCTTATCCTTCAAGTTAACAAGGCTCCATTGCAAGCAAAACAACCTTGCTGTTTTAGCTGACAGCACGTTCTGTGAGCTAACTCCCAGTCAGAGGAACGTGCAGTAAAGCTTTACATGATGCAAGTGACACTTGTAAAACTGATTAGGATGGCAAACGAGCGGTCACACACACGCGTATACTTTGTTTTCATGCGCATCTACGACGGTGCGCTTGCTGCAGAAGGGTACGCATAACATGCTGGCATCATTCCGAATAGAGCTTGGTGCTAGCAGCGACTGCTGTGATGTTAAAAAATGAAACAATCGCTTGTGATCATTCCAATGCACCTTGCGATGCAAGCACGGGTTCACGAAGGCGCACGTTGACAGCGTACTCGATGGGAGGTGCAGGCGGATTGAAGAAAACATGGCCTCCGCGCACAGTTTCTGTCTCTTTCACTAGATGTTGCTAACTTTTGTAAAGCCTCTACTAAGGCGCAATTAAAGTCCCTTGATAATTTGAAAGTAGCGACTTTCTGTGAACTATGCCGCCGCGCCGCCCACCCTCGCCGATCCTCCTCTCTCACCTCTCCCACCGGACGGTGATTGGCTCCGAGGGCGGTCTTAGGGAAAAACGCGCGATAAGTTCGCTCTTTTTGTGCTTTCATTTTTCGTCGGCGACATTTTTTGGGCAGCCACCGCTGTTGCGACCGAGCTCCCTGACATTGCGCGCTTGCACTTCGCGTTATTCGCGCTCATTTAGTGCAGCACTATACCCAGTTGCTGCGCATTTCAGTGCACAAACCGGCGTGAAAAAGGCTTTGTTCTTTTCGCAATTCCGAGCAGCAAGAAAGACACCATTAGAAGAAAAAAGTGGCTGCACAACATCGGCCGCAAGAACTTTACGCTGACGAAGAGTGTCCACCTCTGCGAGGTACTGTGCATTTCTTCCAAGCGACTGTGTATACTGAAACTGCATGCAAGTGCATCACTATTGTGGCAATCTCACTTAATTCACTGATCATTTTGCGTCGTTATGCGTGTTATTCTTTTCTCTTCATGGTTCTGCTCAACGTGCTATACGCGATGCGCAAAACGTCGACAACGCCGCCTGTCGCCAAACCCGCAAAGCGTAGACGGGCTCGGTCGGGCGCTGTTCATGTCAGCGTCTATGCGCGCGCGTCGTGTTTTCGTCTTCGGTCGCGGTTTAACAGATATAACGCCGCTGTCAGCCTTTAGCAATGTCCGGGAAGAATTTCTGCCTAATTGGGTTTTCGAACACACAATAAACCTTGCCAGGTACTTGTTTGTATAAGTTTCAGTGATGTTTCACGAGAACGACGGCGGCCGTGAATCGCGGCTGTTCGACGCAGAAAGCAAGCAGTCGCACCCTAATGACATTTGTTCAGGTTAATGTCATTTTTCCGACGCGCTGCTACACGACCAAAGCTAATGACATTTCCAAATTATGGTAACTGTGATTGATATGCAAATATTGTAGTGCCTTCAATATGTTGCGAAGATGAAGGCGCTTTAAACGAAAGCAGCCTTTAAATTGGCATGCATGTCTTGCATACCTTGTAACCAACCTTTTGATTAGGACTATCAATTACGAAGTTAGAGGCTGTGTCGGCGGCGTTTATTTACGAAAGGGTGCGGAAGGTGCGCACGTCTGCGCTCGACTGCGAAACGCGTATGAGTTTCAACAACGTACACTTTCCGCGCTGAAGCAAGTGTCAAGAGAAACATGTAAAATAGGGAGTATCTAGTTTACTGTCTGATAGCGATTTTATAGAACCTTCGAGTATCGCCCTACGGCGCAGCATATACTGCAGCCCCGTTGACTCCCATAAGTTTTCGCCAAATCGTTCGCTCGGCGTATTAAGGCCCGTCGAAAAATGATCGAGCTTAGCCTCATCAAGAAAGAATACCGCATATTCGTAACGCTTGCTACATCGGATGCCGCGAGCTTACCGCAACGACGCTGCCCGCGAAGGTGGCCGACGACAGCGCTCTGGCCGTGTGCTAGGCCCTTAGTCGTCGCTAGGCCTAAACGCCTAAACGGTTTCGCAGAAAAGCCGTAGTTGGAAGTGCTTTGGAAATAGTAAATTCCCTATTCATAAATTGCCTTACTATTAGTTCAATTGTCTCACAAATTGTGTTACAGTACACGGAAGGTGTAACTTCGGCGACGCCGTAGCAGCAGAGCTAGAGAACGAAATCAGATGAGCGGCGTCAGCTGCTAAAAGCAGAAATTTGCTTCTATTGCTGTTATCACTTCTTCAAAATCTCGTTACATAACAGCGCTTCTCAGTAACGATAATTTTTTTAGATTCCTTCCTCAAATTAAGAGCGTATTATTTAAAATGGACAGAGCATGCTTTTCTGAAGGTGGCGAAAAAAATCCGCTTTGTCGGCGACTCGGCGCCAACGGACCGTGGCAGCAGGAGTGACCTGTTCCGCCCGCGCTGAGTTCGGTGGCTACGGGTTGGCTGGCAGCGATGGGTGCCAGTTTTCTTTTTTTTTTTCGATGCTATATGGCATATTTCACATAGATGACTAGCTGTAAAATTATAGTAGCACAGTAGTATTTAATGCAGGTGGCACTTTTGTAGTTTATTTTGGAATGCATCCTCTCACCGAGTGTCTGGTGTCGCCATAACACATTTCCTCGTTGATCGCATTCGGATGAGGACCTAAAACTCATTCGATACCTGTCGTTTTTATCGGGTGTCATTATGTTTTCTCATGTAGCAGCAAACAAATATAATTTTGAACGAACGTCATTCGATGAAAAAGGCATTAAATTTGCCGTGTAGGCTGACTCAACTATTTTTCAGTGTTTTGTGCTTGTCATTGCACCTTCCGTGAACACTTCTTATTTTAACTTGGTCGCGTCCGCTAGCCGGGAAGATGCAATACGCATTAGCTTTGTGAAACGCCTAGCCAGACGATCTTTAGCGTGCATTGACATCGCAAAGCACACGCTTGCATTTTGCGTTTCGCCTCCACCAAAACGCGGGCGGCGCGGTCGACTTCGGTCAGGATAAATCGATCCTCCTCAGTAGCCTGAGCCACTGCGGCGGGTTACTGAACAGATATTTGCCAATATGCGTTTTTAAACTTGCCATGCAATTACATTGAAGACCAGAGCCAGTGTTCCTGTTGCCTGGCAAGATTACGAAAACTTAACATGTCGCTGCACTTGCTATTCAGACTAAGGGCTCTAGAGCTTAATATTGTTAGGGTTTATTTACAGAGCGATTCTGCACCTTAGCCTGATGTGCTAAGTAACAGATGGTGAGCTTCTTCTTCTTCTTCCTCTATCCCGGAGAGCCCCTTTTTGCACTTTCTTCTCCTCTTCTGTGCGCATGCCTGACATTTCCCCCTTCGCAGACGAAGCCCCTGGGCTTTCAGAGTCCCGAGCGAGAGTGGCAGCGCTTCATTCTTGCGACATGAACTACCTGTGTTTTCCGAGAGGGGCCACCGTGGGAACATTGGCGAGACACGACGTAATTCAACTCGTTTATGCGTTTGAGCACAATAAGGGGACCTGTGTAGTGCGACAACAGCTTCTGGGACAAACCACGCTTCCGGAGAGGTGTCCAGAGCCACACTAAGTCGCCGGGAAGGTAGGAGACATCCTGATGCCCATGATCGTAGCGCTGCTTAGAGCGGTCCTGCGAGGCCAGAGTGCGTAATCGGGCGACGCGACGAGCCTCTTCAGCGCGGCAGAGGGTGCTCGAAACAGACGGCTCGGTGTCGAGAGAGGACGGCAAAATGGTGTCAAGAGTACGTCGAGGCGGACGGGCGTAGAGGAGGAAAAATGGACTATAAGAAGTTGTCTCATGCTTTGAGGTGTTATAGGCGTAAGTAATGAAAGGAAGCACGTCATCCCAGTTCTTGTGCCGCGAGTCAACATACATCGCAAGCATGTTTGTCACTGTCCGGTTTGTACGTTCGACGAGGCCATTTGTCTGGGGATGGTACGGCGTACAGTGACGCAACTGGCAAGTACAATAGCGCAGAAGCTGTTCCACAACATCTGCCGTAAACTGGCGGCCTCGGTCACTGATAATTACACGAGGAGGTCCATGACGGAGGACGACAGCGTGAAGAAGAAAGAACGAGACGTCAGCAGCGGTGGCGGAAGGGATGGCGGCAGTTTCACAGTAACGCGTGAGATGATCAACGCAGACGATGACCCAGCGATTGCCTTTGGACGAGCGGGGAAACGGGCCTATGAGGTCAGCACCCACTTGCTCATATGGCGTGGTCGGTGGTGTCACCGGATGTAAGTGGCCCGGCGGAGAAGTCGTGGGGAGCTTGAACCGCTGGCACTGCACGCAGGAGTTCACGTAACGCTGAGTCGTTCGACGCATATTTGGCCAGTAGAAACGTTCCTTAATGCGCGTAAGAGTCCTGGCAAACCCCAAGTGCCCAGCTGTAACGTCATCGTACATTGAGTGTAGAACAGAGGAATAGAGGCTAGCCGGAACGACTAGCAGAAAGCGTGCACCGCCAGACGAGTAATTTTGCGATACAGCAAACCATCACGAATGCAGAAAGGGTTCGCAGAGGCCGGATCACGAGCTTTTTTAAAAAGTGCTACCAAGTCTTGATCTTTTCGTTGTTCTCGCTGGAAAGTGGCAAGATCCGGAAATTGTACGGAAACGGCGGCAAGATAGTCGTCAAAGTTGTCATCGCAGAGGGTAGTTGCGAGAGGCAGCCTCGAGAGGCAGTCAGCGTCAGCGTGTTGGCGGCCACTTTTGTACGACACTGTAAAGTTGAACTCCTGAAGGCGTAATGCCCAGCGGGCCAACCGACCGCAGGGGTCGCGTAGATTCACCAGCCAGCAAAGCGAATGATGATCGGTGATGACTGTAAAGGAACGTCCATAAAGGTACGAGCGAAACCGCTGTACGCCAAAAACGACGGCAAGGCGCTCTTGCTCTGACACGGTATAGTTGCGTTCAGACTTGCTAAGGGTGCGACTTGCGTAAGCGATAATGTGTTGGTTTCCGTCATGCCGTTGTATGAGCACAGCACCCACGCCGATGCCACTTGCGTCAGTGTGGAGTTCAGTGGGAGCTGTCGGGCTGAAATGACACAGTATGGGCCGCGAGGTAAGAAGAAACTTGAGCTGGCGAAACGCAGAATCACATTCAGGAGTCCACTTGAAAGGAATATCTTTCTGCAAGAGGCATGTGAGGGGGTAGGCTACGTCAGCAAACTTAGGGATGAAGCGTCGAAAGTAAGAGCAAAGTCCCAGGAAGCTCCTGAGTTCTTTCACAGACTTGGGCTCTTTGACGCAGCTGACAGCTTCAATCTTGTGTGGGTCAGGCCTAACACCGTCTTTGTCAACCAAATGCCCAAGCACAACGATCTGGCGTTCACCGAAGCGGCACTTCTTAGAGTTCAGCACGAGACCCGCTTTCTCCATGCAGTTAAGGACCACAGCTAAACGGCTGTTATGCTCGGCGAAGGTCCTCCCAAAAATCACTACGTCATCCAGGTAACACATGCAAATTTGCCACTTCAGACCACGCAAAAGAGTGTCCATAAATCTTTCAAATGTAGCCGGAGCGTTGCATAGGCCGAAAGGCATCACGTTAAATTCATATAACCCATCGGGAGTCACGAATGCCGTCTTCTCCTTGTCTTTCGGATGCATTGGTATCTGCCAGTATCCGGACCGTAAATCAACAGATGAAAAGTAGGAAGCTGAATGGAGGCAGTCAATGGCATCATCAACACGTGGGAGCGGGTAAACATCCTTCTTGGTGACAGTATTGAGGCGGCGATAGTCGACACAAAATCGCCAGGTGCCATCTTTCTTTTTCACGAGAATCACAGGGGCGGCCCATGGGCTAGATGATTCCTGAATGATTCCTCTTTGCATCATATCACGGACCTGTTCGTCAATTATCTTACGTTCTGAAGGTGAAATACGGTATGGTGTCTGTCTAATCGGGTGTGCAGATCCAGTGTCGATCATGTGATGGGTGCGGGAAGGCGGAATCGGTGGTGGCTGATCTCGAGCAAAGTCGAACACGTCCGCATGTTTCATAAGAACCTCCATTAATATTCGCTGGTCGTTGGTGGGTAGCGATTCATTTATCATAGACTTAAACTGAGAATCAGCATGATCGGGACGTCTAGTTGAACGAGCAACGCCGTCATTGAACGCGGCGATGTGCATAGAAAGGCGTTCTTCAAAGTCGGCGAGTTTCAAACCACGCGGCAATACGGCAGGTTCATTGCTGTGGTTGACAGTCCAAAGCATGGTACGGCCCTCGTTCACTCGAACAACGCTGCGGGGCACCAATACACTCTTTTTGGCACCGGAAAGGGAAGTGGGTTCCACCAGAGCGTCGAAGGCATTGGGAACCGCACCCGAAGACACAACTGGGACGAAGATGGCGGACATCGCCGGAATGACGGTATCCTTGAAGACAGAAAACACTTGGACCGCCCGCGGCGATTCTTCTATGAGGGCCGATCGAAGGCTGGGGCTTATTGATATCTCGCCACTGTTGAAGTCGAGAGTTGCGCCACACTGCTGTAAAAAGTCAACTCCTAGAATAACGTCGTGCGTAGAGCGAGGGAGCACCGTAAATTCAGTTCTAAACTCGTGTCCAGCCATCGCTACATTTACATAACAAATACCAAGCGGAACCAACGATTCTCCCCCACACCTCGAAATATGACAGTTCTATCCCAGTCAAACATAATTTTGCGGCCAAGACGGTTCTTAAAATCTAAGCTCATCACGGAAACTGTAGCACCAGTATCCACTAAAGCCATAACACAAACACCATCCACTAACACTTCCAAGCGGTTCTTCAGCATAACGACCGGTAGAGGAATTGGCAATATCGATTACCTGGCGACCGCACCTCCATCGGCCGCACACGCTAGTTTCCCGGTGGCGGAGAAGAACGGCGGGGAGAAGGCGATTGTCGGGAGCGGCGGGCAGGAGGAGTCAGGCTGCGATCAGAAACTGGCGAGTCGTTGCGTGGTGGTACGTAGCGGTAGGAGCCCGAAGGAGGAGGATAGGTCGGGTCATGGACTTCTGGGCTCACAGTAGAACGGCGATTTGTCCATTGGCGCTGGTAGCGTGATGGCGGGTTCCGGCGGCGGCAGAATCTGGATATGTGGCCAAGCATACCACAGCGGTAACAGACGGGTGGTTCACGAGCACGGTCCAAATAATTGGCCTCGGTAACATGTTCGCAGCGATCAGCAAAGTCCAGCCGCTGGGGTTGTTGCGGAGGAGGTGGCGCCCTGTAGTGGGTACGAGCTGGGGGAGCAGGGCCATATGAGTCGTTTCGGTGGTCACGGACGGGAGGAGGAGCGGTAGAATGCCAAGAAGAGCGCTGGATGGGAGCTGCCTGCAGGGAGCAGCTATCACAGGGGATTGCACTGCGGTTCACATCTTGATGGCGGGAAAGCTCATCACGGACAATTTGGCGAATCATCTCTGCCAAATTCGGAGGCTCATGTGAATGCTCGTGAGAATCCACGCTTGCAACAGTGGTCACGTTAGGCAGACGGCCGAATTTCGGGGTTATGCGATGCAACTTTAAAGTTTCGAAAGTACGACAGTGCTTGATCACGGCCGCGGGAGAATCTAAGTTTTCTTTTGTAATTAAAAAGTTATATACATCCACCGCGATGCCCTTTAAGCGGTGGCCAACTCTGTCTTCGTCAGACATGCTCGGATTGACCGCTTTGCAGAGTTTTAGGACCTCTTCTATGTACATGGTACATGTTTCACCAGGCCCTTGGGCTCGCTGGAATAAAGTCTGCTCAGCGCATTTCCGTTTTGCCGTGGTATCCCCGAAACAATTTCGAAGCTCCTCTTCAAAACGTTCCCAGCTCGTTAGAGACGCTTCATGGTTCTCAAACCATATCAGGGCTGTGGAGTCTAAGAAAAAAAACATTTGCCAGCATTACAGTAGCATCCCAGCGATTGTACTTGCTCACCCGCTGGTAATTGGTGAACCACTCATCCACATCTTCGCCAGCCTTGCCAGAAAAGGTCCGCGGCTCACGGTAATGCTGCCATAAGGGTGCCGCTGGACCTGGCTGCCGTGCGTCGCCGTCCTGGATCATTGTGGTGGTCAAAGGGGGAAGCCCAGCGAGTCGTCGGCTCGAACGCGGTAGAGAGGAATCCGTGGTGATCTTTGCAGCACCTTCCACCACACTGTTAGGGTTTATTTACAGAGCGATTCTGCACTTTAGCCTGATGTGCTAAGTAACAGATGGTGAGCTTCTTCTTCTTCTTTCTCTATCCCGGAGAGTCTCTTTTTGCACTTCCTTCTCCTCTTCTGTGCGCATGCCTGACAATATAAAGCGCCCTGTAATTCTGCAGTTCGGCGCGAGGGTGATACAAATTAAATTAAAATGATACTACAGTGATAAAATAGGATATAAAATTTAAATCTAATGTGCTTTTGGCTAACCTGTTATGCAGCTTTTCAGATATTGCATCTGCTGATATCTCACTCCCCCATGAAATTATCTATCCGCTCTGCCTTTTTGACGACAGAATACTTGAAATCCGGGATCCGGTAAAAACGTCCCCGGAAAAAACGTCCCCGGAGCAAATGTCCCCGGAAAAAAATGTCCCCGGAAGAAACGTCCCCGGAAAAAATGTTCCTGTTGGCGAAGTAGGAAAAAATGGCCCCGAACGGGGCTGAAGTTTTACGTTATAGGACGTAGACTACGTTTCCCGTGGCGAGCTTCAATGAATGATGCATGTTAACTTTATTACAGCGGTTTCACCTGTCGGCTTGGAATTGACCGCGAACATCGAACTGATGCGGGAATTCATGACAAAAAAAAATTATGGCAGCGGTAATGCCCAGTGACAGTGCCTCGTCTACACTTTGTTTGCGGGGAAAAGAGGAGCTGACCACCGGCTTTACCGGAGAAGCTTGGAGCGATGCTTTAATACGTCCATGATGCACGACCGGTTAAGCCTCGTTCTGCTTATACCATCATCACCCTTATCACAATTCTACACCAGCATCAGAAGAACGGTTGAACTTCGTCGCCAGAAGGTCTTGAAAGTAATTCCAGTGACGTCTTCTGCTTTGGACGGTTCCCCGAGACTATGCATACGCCGATCCGCTTGTACCTTTCTAAGTGGGCAGTGTTACTAAACTTATTAGACCTGCCATATATGATTGCTTAACGAGCGGCGGAGCTCGGAACCTCGCAACGTATAAAAAGCCAGATGGCTCTTTCACCATGCTTGTACACAGTTCTTGTAAACATTGCGGGCCCGCAGAGGACGCAGACTCCAAATGATGATTACATTTAACTCAAAGCCAAGAAAGAGTGGCATAAAATTAGCTTTTCTTTTATGTGAGTTCCAGAAGAAATTTTTTTAAGGCCGGCTTTGGCCTTGGGGACGTTTTTTCCTAGTTGCCGCTTCTTCAGGGGATGTATCTTCCGGGGACCTTTTTTCCGCGGACGTTTTTACCTACACCCGTGAAATCCATGCAGGCAGTGGTAAAGCGCAAGCATGAAAAATCTGAACTCTTGCTATAGGAGCCCAATATGCGCTATATTATCTACCATTAAGCAAAGAAAGAACATTGGTTGATAGGTCAAGGAATGAACGAATTAGCGTGGCGTTGTAATCAAAGCGGGACACTCCAAATGAACTCCACTTCGTACGCAACCTTGCTGAGGCTCGTCTGCAGCAGACACTGCTGCATATGGAAGCGATGTAGCTCCAGACGGCCGTGATATCGAACACATGTCCACTATTATAAAGGGCGATCCCCTTGCGCACATTTTCACCACTGAAGTTCCCGCGAGACGCGCAAAAACGACAGATCGCACGCGCCCACCACGGCCACGCTTGCCGCATGAGGCCCGCCTCAGGTTCCGATGGCCGCCGCTACGCGGCTTTCAGTGGCGCCCCTATAGGCGCTGCGCATGGCGTATAATAGCGACGGCTGATACATACAATGCGTATACATTCGCATACAATACCCGCTTTATTTCTGAACCTAGGTCTTGCTTTTCAACGATATCGCGTGCAATGAGGGAGATTATTAAGCATTATTAGGCTTATGTCGCAGGAAAGCGTGCAGAAAACTCTTCCACAGAACGTGTCCGCAAAACTATATATCCGCACATCAAAAATTGCTCTTTATACCCTTAAAATTTAACCTTGTCCAAATCTGGCGAAAATTGGTGTCTAACCTAACTTGAATATGGCGAATTTAGTGGTTACGTCCCAATTTCGGCACCTCCCGCAAAATGCAGCCCCAGGAACCCTCTGAATATGACCTCATCCGAATGTGACCAAAATCGATGTCTAACCTATAATTTGGGTATGGCGAATTCAGTGAAGTCGAATCCAAATTTCGGTGGTCGAGAGGGCCAAAATTTGGGTTTCGGACACGTTCCTCGGATGACGCGAAATCGGTGCGCGGATCTTTGGCTCTCGGTTTCGGCTCGACATCACCTCAAGATCGCCGACAGCGCGAGCTAAAGGCGTTTCATGCTTAATAGAAAAAGTTCATATTCGTTTTCAAACCGCCGCGAAAATTCTCAACTACAAAAACGATTAAGTCGTTGCATGTGCACTGCGCGGTGCCAAACTCAGACTGAACCTTAATGAAAAATTTTAGGGTGGCCATCAAAGCAAATGTCCCAGCTTGTTCCCAGCAAACATCCCACTACTAAAACTCCACTCGTCGTGAGCAACTTCATAAACTGTACTTTCGCGAAAGTTAGTTCGAGGTGAATCTAAATTTAACTAACAATTGGTATGCTGAAAATATTCTGGAACGTTCAAATATATTGTAAATATTAAGCGTCATATACTATGCGGTGTTGAGACATACGGTATTGAAAAGTCAAAAGGAAGGTCAGATGTATGCAGCAAGTGGTTTTGTTCGTGCCGCCAGCGTTCTTAATTGGCACTTTCATTGCGCGTACGAGACGCTAATTTATGTGGCTCGTGGTAGTCAAGCGTGTCGCATGTCTTACTCGTGATTTTATTCAATAACAGAGTGTGGAAAAAGCGCGAACTTAAGAGCGCACGCACGTGCCAGCCAACTGCCCGGACGGCGAGCGAGCGATGCCCAAAAAGCGTGCCGTTAGCAGCGCGCGCAGCCGGTGGGAGAGGATATTCGAGGAGGAAAACGTCGTAGTGGAGGAGAGTGTCGCTACTTTCAAATTATAGAGGGGCATTAGGCTGCATGGATGGATGGAATATAGGAGCGTCCCCTTTGAAACGGGGTGGTAGCAGTAGCTATTATGCTCTGTTTTCTCCCTATATCGTAATTATTGATTTAGATTGGTTAACTTAACCATCATTCTATTTATTAAATATATGTTTCTACATAACAAACATTATGTCACTTCCCTGCTTTTAAGCCACCAATCTTCCAGTCGTGTTTTGCTAGTTTCCACCGCCGGTTTATTCACCCGGCCGCTGGTATCTCTAAACCCCTGAGCTTCAGGAACAGTGCGCCTGCATCAACTTCCGGATAGATACCATTACAGTTCAGTCGTTCAGTCGTGTCCGACTCTTCGTGACCCTCTGGACCATGTCACGCCACGCTTTCTGGTCTCTCACTATCTTCCTAACATCACATAACTTCATCTGCAGTGCCTCGAGGATGCCATCTAACCATCGCGTTCGCTGCTAACCCCTTCTCCGGCCACCCTTAACCTTTCCCAACATCAAATCTTTCTCCAGCGACTCCTCTCTTCTCATCAGATGACCAAGGTAGCTGAGCTTTCACTTTAGAATTTGACCCTCCAATGAGCAGTCAGGGTTTATGGTCGACAATATCGACTGATTTGATCTTCTGGCAGTCCAAGGAAATATCAAGAGTCTTCGCTAGCACCACAATTCAAACGCGTCAATTCTTCGGCGGTCAGCCTTTTTGCACAGTCCAACTCTCGCATCCATACATCAAAACTGGAAAGACCATAGCACGAGTTATACGGATCTGTGTTGGCAGACTAATGTCTCTGCTCTTTACTAGGCGGTCAAGGCTAACCACTGCTCTCTTTCCCAGAAGCAGGCGTCTCCTAATTTCATGGCTGCAGTCTCCTTCCGAGGTAATCTTTAAAAGGTTATGTATACTTGCGCAAAAAACGGGACACAAAGAGGCACATAAACGACATGTACGGAGCGCAACTTCCAACTCAGTTGCGCTCCGTACACGTCGTTTATGTGCCTTTTTGTGTCCCGTTTTTTGCGCAAGTATACATAACCTTTCAAAGATGAACCAACTCACCCAAACAAGAGTATTACTTGAGGTAATCTTGGAGCCCAAAAAGAGAAAATCTGTCACAGCTTCCACTTCTTGTTCATAGATGCTCCAGGACTTGATAGGGCAATACGCCATGAACTTTGTCTTTTTAAGGTTCAGTTTAGGCCCAAACTTCTCACTCTCTTCTTGTACGCGCATCAGAAGTCTCTTGAGTTCCATTTCACTTTCTGCCATTAAAGTGGTATTATCCGCATATCTAAGGTTGATGATACGTTTTCCAGCAATTTTCACTCCAGCTGAAGACTCGTCCAGACCGGCCTTCCTCATGATGCGCTCTGCATATAGGTCAAATAGGCAGGTCGACAGTATGCAGCCTTGCCTCACCCCTTTCTCAATCGGAAACCATTCAGTAAGACCATGCCCAGTTCTGACTGTGGCTTCTTGTCCTTCATACAAATTACTGAGGAGACAGATGAGGTGAATTGGAACTCCCATCTCTTGGAGAGCTTGCCACAATCTGCTGTGATCTACGCAGTCAAACGCTTTCGCATAATCAATAAAGCAGAAGTAGATGGGTTTCTGGAAATCTCTTGCTTTTTCCACGATCCAGCGAAGGTTGGCAATTTGGTCTCTAGCTCCTCTGCCCTTGCGAAACCCAGCTTGCACGTCCGGAAGCTCCCGATCCACATACTGCTGCAGCCTTCCTTGGAGGATTTTCAACATCACCTTGCTAGCATGCGAAATAAGCGCGATCGTGTGGTAGTTAGAACAATCTTTGGCACTGCCTTTCTTCGTAATGGGGATGTAAACTGACCTCCTCCAATCCTCTGGCCACTGCAGGTTTGTCCAAATCTTCTGACATAATGTATGCAGAATGTTAACAGCGTCATGGTTGAGGTTT
Organism: Amblyomma maculatum; assembly: GCF_055883805.1. Lineage (NCBI taxonomy): Eukaryota > Metazoa > Arthropoda > Arachnida > Ixodida > Ixodidae > Amblyomma > Amblyomma maculatum. Next base: position 120,233,775 of record NC_139349.1, read on the forward strand.
TGAAGCAACTCAGCTGGAATGCCATCAATTCCGCTAGCTTTGTTCTTAGCAAGACTGGCTAAGGCCCATTCAACTTCACTCTTCAGGATACCCGGCTCGAGATCAGTAATCACAAACGTCTTATGCTGTGTTTGCACATTCGGGTCCTTCTTGTACAGTTCTGTGTATTCCTGCCACCTCTTCTTTATCTCATATGCTTCAGTGAGGTCCTTGCCTCGTTTGTCCTTTATCACGCCCAGCTTAGCACAGAAGCTTCCTTTGATATCTCTGATTGTCTTATACAGAGCTCTTGTGTTCCTTAATTGGCTGTTGTCCTCAACTGCTTGGCACTGTGTGTTCAGGAAGGCATTCTTATCTCTCCTTGCAATTTTCTGAAAATCTGCGTTGAGAACCTTGTATCTCTCTCTTTCCCCCATGACCTTTGCCATCCTCCTTTCCTCAGCTATTTGCAAAGCCTCTTCAGATAACCAGTTTGCTTTCTTGCATTTATTTTGCTTTGTAACTACCTTAGTAGCAACTTCTTGTATTTTATCACGAACATCAGTCCACATCTCTTCGGGCTCTCTGTCTTCTAGATTCAATACTTGAAATCGATTCCTCACTTCCACAGAATATTCTAATGGAATTTGATCCAGATCATACCTGAATGGCCTTCTAGTTTTCTGCGTTTTCCTCAATTGAAGCTTAATTTTGGCAACAAAAAGCTGATGATCGGTGCCACAATCGGCCCCAGGCCTTGTTTTTACTGCTTGTATAGCGCTTCTCCATCTCTGCCGGCAAAGAATATAATCGATCTGATTCCTGTACAGACCGTCCGGTGAAGTCCATGTGTACAGGCGCCTCTTGTGCTGTTGAAAATGAGTATTCGCTTTGATCAGGTTGTTTTCTTGACAAAACTCTACTAGCCTCTGTCCAGCTTCATTTGGCTCGCCAATACCGAACTTGCCTATAATTCCGGATATTTCTTCACTCCCGACCTTAGCATTCCAGTCTCCTATGAAAAAAACGACGTCTGATGATGGAGTGCGGTCTAAAAGGCATTGTACGGCCGCATAAAATCTCTCAACGTCAGCTTCTTCAGCAGTAGTGGTCGGTGCATAGACTTGGATAACTGTTATGTTGAAAGAGTGACTTTGGATCCGAAGTGAAATCATTCGGTCGTTCTTGGGGTTGTACCCTCGCACTGCTTTGTCCATTCTTCTGTTTACTATGAGAGCGACCCCATTCCTTCTCTTGGATTCGTGCCCACAATAAAAGACATAATGGTCGCCGGAGTTAAATTCTCCCATTCCGGTCCACTTGAGCTCGCTGATACCCAAGATATCAATGTTCAATCTGTGCATTTCTCGCTTGACGACATCCAGTTTACCTTGCATCATAGATCTTACATTTCATGTTGCTATGTGATATATCTCCTTGCAACATCGGACTTTCCGGTCGCTTCCCGACACATCCACAACTGAGCGTCATTTTGGCTTTAGCCCAGTCGCTTCATTCGTCCTGGAGCTACTAGGAATTGCCCTTTGTTCATCCCCAGTAACATGTGGGACGCCTTCCAACCTGGGGTGCTCATCTTCCGGCGCCATATCTTTAATGGTATTGTGACAGTCCATAGGGTTTTCTTGGCAGGAAATACTGGAGTGGGTTGCCATTACCTTCTCCAGTGAATCGCATTTTGTCAGAACTCTGCCGTGACCTGTCTATCTTGGGTGGCCCTACACAGCAGAGCTCACGACGTCATCGAGTTTCGCAAGCCCCTCGCCACGACAAGGCAGTGATCCATGAAAGGGAGATACCATTACATTCGAGTATAATATGGTCAATTGTTTCACTGAAGTTACCACATGCAGCACATGCGTCATCTTCTTTGTTAAAGTTCTTTTCGTAGCTGCGTGTTCTAAGGCACCCTGATCTAGCTTCAAAAAGTAGGGCACTGCCTCTTGAGTTATCAAAGAAATCTTCCTTCCTAACCTGCATTTTTCACTTTCTGTATAATTCCACACTCTGTTTCTTTTCCATCGAATTTATCCAATTTTTACCTTCTGTGTTTTTCACCTGTTGCTTAATGCTCTTTATTTCTCCGTCCTTGTGACTAGCATAGTTACTACTTAGTTTCCTAGTTCTTTTCCTCCATTGTGAGTCATCGCTTTTTAAGTACAGGTATTTAAATACTTTAGCTGCCCATCTGTTACTTTCCAGTTTCCTTAGGCGTTCCTCATATAATATTTTGCTCTGAGCTTCCCGTACTTCGAAAGATGCCCAGCCCATATCTCCCTGTACCGCCTCATTTGTAGTTTTGCCGTGGGCACTTAGTGCTAATCGTCCAACGTATCTCTGATTTATTTCTAATGTCGGCACTAAACCGCATTTCCGAAACTAAGTCCAGGCACCATAATTCATTTCCAAATACCTCTCAAAACCTCATACCTATTGTATCCACACAATGCCTTATGCTTCATTATCCCTGCATTCCTTCGCCCTTTGGCCTTAATTGATTGCTCATGCTTTCCAGTGTATGCCAATCCTTCGTTTACCCATGCCCCCAGATGTTTATATTCTCCTACTCTACGTATTTCATGGCCTTGTATTTTAAGACCCTGGTCAGTTGAGCCGTTGAATATCATCAGACCCGACTTAACTGCGCTAAAACTGAAGCCTAGAGCGTCAACTTCGTCTCCGCAATAGTTAACTAGAGTTTGCAATTCTTCCAGACTCTCAGCTAGCAGCACAATATCGTCTGCATACATCAAAACGGGGAGGCGTTGCTTTACCGCCTTTCCACCTAATCTATATGACAGGTTAAAACCTAGGTTACTGTCTTGTATCATCCGTTCCAGGCGCAATGGGATGTAGCGCCTCCTGCAGGCGTATACTTGCACGTGGAGACTGTGAGCCCTCGGGTGGCTTGACTAGGTGGCGCTGACCAGCAGTTTTCTTTAAAGTCACTGGAACTCTGAAAGTACTGCAGCTTTTTTCTCTTTGCCGCGGCACCGCCTATTGGCCTGCTGCGATAACGTGCTAAGTCCCGCCATGGATGGTCCGCTCGAGCAGACGACCCCGCAGTCAGCGCAGGACTTCGGCGGTGCGCGGGCGGCGTGTTTTAAGGCTACGTTTGTCTCATATTGCTCTGTGTGCATAAAACGCACCAAACATGGTCGCTCAGGGCCGACGAGGGTACCAGATGTCGCGCCTTCGGATGTAGCAAAGAAAATGAGGCATAGCGCTATTTACTGTCCCGAGTTGACAGCGATAAAGAGCATTATGACCGTCTGACCACTTAGCTTTTGCACAACAAATTTTTCCCAATGAAGGATACCCGTCTCTGCGAGTCAAGTATTTTGTGAACTGATCAGCTGTTACCGGAGACACTAAACGTTCATCCTGTGATTTAGTAGTTTGACGTCACTAGCGAGTCTCCATTGTATGTTTCGCTATAGATTTTTTAAGGTAGTTTGATGTCCCTAGCGAGTCCCCATTCCATATTTCACTATAGATTTTTTTATCCGTGACAGCTACGTTTTCAGAGACGTTTCGCGCGCTTTTCGTTTCTGGAGGTCATTCATATTGGATAATGAGGAATGAGTCTCGCAAAAATATCTGTGCTTTGCTAATATATGTTGCTCATTTGAAGTTTTTCCCACAAGTACAAAACGATTCCCGATACGACACATGGACCATGATTGGTGCCGAACGTGATTGTTATGTGTCAAATGAAATAACCTTGAGTTCTGCAACGTGCGCTAACATTAGGAGCCGACATCAAGGAAAGGTCATGAGAGGTTGGCATCACACTACTTTTCGAGTACAATGGCGTGAGCGGTAAAAATAGCGTTGCGTTTTATGGATAGCTGGCTGTGCGACTAATACCTTGTAAACATGGTGGTGAGCACGGGTCGTGCACTGGTCTCTTTAGTCAATTTGAGAACACGTCATATCCGCATGGTTGCTGGAGTCTTCCGTTAGCCTACCGTTTTCATTCGCACAGCTTGTCTGCACGGCAAGATTTACCCAAATGTTCTCCTCGGCTTGGCACTAATTCTTTACTACCAAGCGGCGCCTCTCCCCATTTCATCCACGCCTTGTAAGTAGTCGAGAAAAGGTTTTTTCGAGCGGCCATCTAGATGCTAATTCAGAGCCTTGGCCTTGCGCGCTAGTGTAGTTGGAACCGACTAACACGTCACTCCGACTGACGCGCTACAAAACAAAGGGAAGTACAGATATACGCATCACATTCCAGGCAAGCTCTCACGTGATCGCAGCATATATGACTGCTATAAGCAGTTTGCCTGGTCTCGAAAACATACTGTTACGCCGCGTAGCGGCGCACTGAAAAGCAGCAGAAGCAGCAGAAGAAGCGGAGGAAGCGAGGCGCGCGCAGACTGATCCGGGTTCTTCTGAGCCGCGTGCGCCCGTCCTTCATACGAAGTTCACCTTATTAAAACGATTCCATCCGTTACGTTTGGTTTGTGAGCATTTTAGTATGACTCGTTTAGGCTATATAATGCAGAATAACCTGCGCCGCCACGAAGGAAGCACTGTAGAACAAGCTTGCATCTTTCTGCGCGCGCGCGCACGAGGAAGGAAGAACACGATCGTGGCTGCGCAAAAGTCATGCGACGCTTTAAATGCTTTCATCAACTCTCATCCCACGTAAGATTCCATTCTTAAATACTTTCATTCGTTATTTTCCACGCACAATCAACCAACGAGGCGTTTGCAAGGGCGACACTACGTTCTATAGCGGAGCTTTCCTTGCCTAGCAGACGACGCGACGAGTTCGTCGCGCTGGACCACTCCTGGCAACAACAACCCAATGTCGCCCGCACGCCGCCCGCTAATTGCGGTACGTTCAGAGTTCCAGTGACTTTAGTTTTCTTTTGTTGAGCGCTCTGTTGTGCCAGTATATGTACACACGTACGCACGCACACGCGCAAACACACACACACACGCAGGCACGCACGCACGTTTTTCGAACGTGAGAAAATCTCCAGCAATGCAGTACGCATTTCTCCTTCTTTTTGTATTGACCGGGCAGAAAGAACAGTAGCTGGATGCCTATTTTCCTGCTCTGTGATGAGTACGTGTTATAGAATGACCGTAACTGACTGACAAGGATGTCAAATCTGCCGGAGCACCCGCCCGTGACGAGAAGCCATAAGCGCTGCATGTCTGTGGGGTCCAAGTGATGAGTGAAAAATTGTTTTACCCTGCCCTCGGGCCCCCGCGGTCTAACCGAATCAACCTGGCAAGCATGTTAATGAAAGCCCCACACCGCCCGAACTGACGGCGGAACCTGCGCTGGTTAAAAATGGGCCATGTGCCTTCCGCTCCATTGAACGACTCCTTCAGGCCGTGTCGGCACGGGCATTGCCGTGAGGCCATGGAAGCGGGTGCAGTGTTTCTTATTTATTTCATTCCCCGGCTCTGTCAGCCCTTAAGCCAATACGCTGGGCCGTGTGCTGAAAGCGTTTCCACACCGTGCTGTTGTTGGCAGTGCGACGAAAGCATTATAGACATTTCCAAATGTTTGCACGTTTCCCTTTTCAGATGCGAGTTTGCTTTTTCAGTTGACGTAGTCTTCATGGGAAACATTTAACAAAATTTACAGGCGTAGAGTGTTGCTGCCTGGTAACGTCTGGGGACCTGCGCCACTACATAGCGACACTGACAACGTTGGACTAACAGTTACAGAAAACAGATTAAGCCTAGGCTAGTTCATTGAAAGGTTTTGCGAAGTCTAGGTGGGATCGAATAGCTAGAGTGAACATAAGGTGAGATGGAATCCAAAGATAGACTCCTCCCGCGCCACTAATGTATCGCGGGTAAAGCTAGAGTGAACAGCAGGAAGATGTCTACTTGCTTGCTCTGTGAAAAGAGTAAACAAACAAGCCGGCGTGCCTTCTGGGCAACCAGATCTAAAAGCCGCTGACAGAACCCGTTGCACTCTGCAAATGACTGGTGTCGTTATCGTTTGTCACTGCTTAATATATCCTGCCTGAAGGCGGAACAGAAAAAGCAGAGAGGGGGAGGGGGAGTGGTAGAGAGGTTGTGCGTGGTCCGGTGAAAACAATCTGCCGTAATAAAACGTCAGTAAACAGCGCGATTGTCTAAATGACACTATTTATCGCGCAAGCTGGGCGTGCTCAGTGTGTCTGGGACATGTTCAGTTCTCTAGTCACTTCTGAATGATGTGACACTGTAATAGAATATACAACAGTGAGAACGAAATTAAGACGCATATTAAAATAAATGTGTTCTAGCCTAATGGCGTTCGTCTCGCTTTACGCTTCTTTATACCTAAATTAAACGAAGTGATTTATTGTTTTCAAAACTCGCACTAATGCTAGAAGTTTAGATTCCACTTAAAAATGCCATAGTCGGTGAAGGATGTCACACCGAAAAAACTTGGAGCAAAAAATATTGGAATACTAGCTACCCCTGTTTCATTGTACGGCAGAAGTAGCGCTGTAGTCCATGCAGCAAGAATTCGTTTCTCTGGTATTCTCTTATTGGAGACACATGAATTCTGAAGTAATGCCATTCGACATGTAATTACATGGCGGCTCTTCTTTTGTGTTGTAGTTGAAGCATGTTACATACTGGGCTCACTCAGTCGACCATGTACTGACGTGCTACCCTTACGAGTACATGGCCTCTTCACCACCTTAAGCTGCGCCAAGGCACAAAGACGGGGAAGGGGTTATGTGCCATTAGCATTCTTGCAGATCTGTGGAGGGATGGATTAAACGATAATTGGGCCTGGAAGGAGTGGACGCCTGAACACCATATACAATGTAACCCACAAAAAATTAAAGAGCCCTGCAGAATCTGCAATGGAGCAGTGCGAAAGCACGGATGCTGCTGTTGGTTGCTTCTAGTTGCTTAATTCACTTGTTTACCCATTTTAGTCTTCGGTACTTTCAAAGATGTAGCTACGTGCATGATTTTGTGCCGCTTCGTAAGTGTCGTGGAAATAGCGCTACCCCTGGCTATGAGCTGCAGAGAGAGAGAGAAACAACTTGATTTGCTCGAGCTAAATACGACGTCTGCTTAGACGCCGTAGATGGGAGTGGTTCCCTCTTCACGGGCCCCATATGCATTCCTGGCCGCCTGGCCCCTGGAGTGCTTTGGAGGGGACGCGCTCTTTCGGTTGGTGTAGGGTTTGAAGCGCTACTCAACAGTGTACTGCTTTCACACGTCGCATCCCGTCCACGAGCGGCAGAAAGTTAGGTGTGTGGATGAGATTATTAAATCTGAGGGAACTATTCGAATGCTGCTGTACAGAGCTGGTTTAATTGAAACGATATGGGAGAGGTCTTTTGCCTGCAGGTGATTGTCGCGGCCTGCGCTTATGCGTGAATTTTGCTGTAGAAAGAAGTGTACTATAAATTGTGTTGATTTTGCAGTTTTTTCTCTTTGCGATTTTCATAGCCTAATTGCGGGGGTGGGAGAAGTAGAGTGTTTTATAAATATGCCATAGCGGGCCTACTACCAGCCTTGTTTTTATTCAGATTTACATTATTTACATTGCAGTATACGCGAAAATATGTTTAGCATTTTTAAAAGAGGCAGAGTTTAAATTATTTTTGATTATAACAGAAATATTCATAATTTATTTCAAAGAAGTTATCAATTGAATTCTGGTTATTACGGCGATGGTTTTAGTGTTCATTTTCACATGTGCTGCAATTAAATTTAGGACATAAGTTTGAGAGGTGGGCGCAATGAGAGCGTAATCTATTTAGCCCGCTGTATAAAGGGCGCTGCCTGGTATTGATAGTGAATGGCATTGGCTGGTAGTTATGGGCTCTACACAGAAATAGCAGTGGAAACCAATTATATGCGTCATTTATAAGCGTGAGTGGTCTCTAATACCTAGAGCGGTTTATCTGCGCATCCAAAAACTGTTTGGGAGTAATGCGGCAGCCGGGTGATGGTACAGGGAGATTCTTCAGAGGGTAAGTGCCTCTAATGTCACGATATATATACGGCTGTTAAGGTTCGAAACCGCGAGAAAAAGAGCTACAGTTGTTGGCAGCGAAAGCCATATAGGGCTCCACGCGAACGTTAAAGGCAAAAGGTGGCCAAATGCGTCCATAGGACCTACGAAGAAACACGGCGCACCACAAACATGCAAAAATATTGGTGTCGCAAATCTCTACATGAAATGTGCTGCTTCCGGTTTCTCCAAATAGCTGCTGCTGCTGTACGAGTCCATAAGAACATTTCTTTCCCACCCCTATCTCTGGTAGCCGAAGGGCATATATTTCGTGACCTATTGTGAAAAAGGAAGGCAAGCTATATTCGCTAATTTCTGCAAAAATAATAGTGTCGCAAATCGCTACTTGAAATATGCGGCTTCCGGTTTCCCCAAATCGCTGCCGCTGCTGTGCGAGTCCGTAAGAACATTTGTTTCCCACCCCTATCTCTGGTAGCCGAAGGGCATATATTTCGTGACCTATTATGACACAGGAAGGCAAGCTATATTCGCTAATTTCTGCAAAAATAATAGTGTCGCAAATCGCTACTTGAAATATGCGGCTTCCGGTTTCCCCAAATCGCTGCCGCTGCTGTGCGAGTCCGTAAGAACATTTCTTTCCCACCCCTATCTCTGGTAGCCGAAGGGCATATATTTCGTGACCTATTATGAAAAAGGAAGGCAAGCTATATTCGCTAATTTCTGCAAAAATAATAGTGTCGCAAATCGCTGCTTGAAATATGCGGCTTCCGGTTTCCCCAAATCGCTGTCGCTGCTGTGCGAGTCCGTAAGAACATTTCTTTCCCACCCCTATCTCTGGTAGCCGAAGGGCATATATTTCGTGACCCATTCTGAAAAAGGAAGGCAAGCTATATTCGCTACTTTCTCTAAGAAAGCGGAAATAAGAGTGAAAAGGGGAATAAAGATGTTTGAATATTGGAAGTTGACGGAATAAATCTTAGAAAGTGAGGCTCTTTTCAAACGCTCATAATGAAATGTGAGATAAAACGTGTGGCATGCGTTGTTGGTGCGGGCTGAGCACTAACAGGTGTCGAAATTAAAATATATAAAATAAAATGGTCTAAATCTGTTGATCGACCTTGGACCCTGTGCGTGCCAAAACGACACGCTAAACGTAATCCAGAAGGGTTCATTGGTAAGAAGATATCAGAGAGGGTCCTAGCGAATGCATTGTGCACCATACTTGAGTGCAAGCATATGTTGACCTATATGTTCGAACATTGGTGCAACACTAACTTTAGGTACTTGTCTCCAAGTCGTGACTTTCAGTGCAAGCACATTGTGCAGCGAAATATTGTTTGAAGTGTTTGAAGTGAAGACCGTCATCACTGTTTTTCGCTGTGCTGGAAACTAGTAAGATACTGTAATCAGAAGGTGCTTTTGTGAACTCATACATTGCCTACTGGTTGTGCTGCATGTCTAAATGCATTTTTCTCTGTAAAAGTATTATAAACGATATAATTACATTAATGAGTAACTACTTTATCCCATAAGGGAACGGGGCAGTGGGAAAGGGAGGGGGTTCTATGCTCGGTACAGGCGTCAGATACCTTCCGAGTTCAATGCAGGATCTGATCCTGAAGATCAGGCACTGGGCTGCGCAGGGTAGGCTCCCAGTGTTCCTTTGAGTGTATTTGGGGGGGGGGGGCGAACACATGCCACAAATGATGTGGTGAAGAAACGTAAGCTCTGTATCTTGCTGTGTTGTATGTGTGTATAAGATTTAGGCAGTGATCAAAGTGCTTATGTCTTGGGCACGGACTGACAAGGCTGCAGAGGCAGCGGCACCGCATGAAGCAGTAGAGGAACTTCGACCAATTGAGGATTTTGCAACCTTAAAGTCTCACTAATTACGCTACTCCAGGACGAAAATTCTATTGGTAAAAGCAGAAAAGTGCACGTTGCGAAAGCTAAATCGCAACTTGCAGGCAGCCCTGCTTTCAAAAGTATTTGCTACATGGTATGTGCAAAGCTGTTTTTTCTGACAATTCCCTTAACACATATTTGGGCAGGCACTTAACACGCGATCTATGCTGGTATTCTGACGTAACTCACGTCACCAACAAGGCAAAAGGCAAATCGTCTTCTCGGTTACTTCCGTCGAACCTTGCGTCAAGCACCCCAATCAGTGAAATCCCTGGCTTATTTAACACTTTCGCCCAAACTAGAATACGATAGCGCCATCTGGGACTCTCACCACATAACCCTTCAGCTAGTCTCGAAGCAGTACAAAATCACGCTATTCGATTCATTTTCTCATCCTATTCTAATAAAGTTAGTATCTCTGAACTAAAACGCAATTCTAACCTGCTAGCCTTAGCTAACCACCGAAAGATTGCTATACTGTGTTTGTTCCATAAACTATACTACCATCATTTTCTCAGCTGCATTATCAACTCCACCCACCGCATCTCTGACCGCACAAACCATGGGTAGGCTGCCTGCCCTACCTTGCCTGGACATCTGTACATTTGTCATTCTTCCTTTTCAAGTCCACAAAGGATTGGAATGACCTGCCAGATGCCATCATGGACTTCCACGACTTATCATCATTCGTATCATCAATAGAAACTTTCATGTGCTAATGTACCACTCCCTCATGTAGTACCCCTTAAATTGAGGTATTCGTAAAAATAAACAAAATTTAGCCAGGCACTCTTAATTTTAGTTCCTGGAGAAATCACTTGTCAGGGTTAACACGGGTAGGGATTGAAGTAGGACGCCTATAGAATGGAAGGTGGAATGATGTTTGGGACGCAGGCAGTTGCATTTTCAGCGCCTGCTGAATATCCTTGCAGGCTTTTATACCGGGTACAGAGCATGTTACCGGCAGCAAATGTCTAAGAAGGATAGGATGTGAAGGTCAAGACATTTCCCATCTTTTTCCTAGAAGAAATCTTAAACCAAAAAGCAGGCTGAATGCCTTATTGTCGACGCAAGTTCCAAGTAATATAAATAATTCAAATGGGAACATCCCCGCGACCACTCTTTTTGAAAGTGGCCCACAGATCCGGCCTCGGCTAGTTACATTGCCGAATGTTGCATTCTTCCCCGCCATGGTGGCTCAGTGGGGGTGCTGAACTGATGATCATGAGGTCGCGGGTTCGATCGCGCGGCCACGTGTCTACAGAGATGAAACGCAGGACCCCATCTTCTGTGCAGGGCTAGATGATGCAGGAATCAGGTGATAAACTGCTGCATCGCAAGTAATTGTGGCAGTGATTCAGCGTCATACTTCACTTATGCGGCCGTTTGACAATGTTTAGCACGCTTTACATTGACAGCATGCCATTCTAATCGATATACTGTCCATCGGCGCTTAAATGACGTGAATTACACCACTTCAGTTCAAGTTCTCTGTCTGTTTCACGCTGCCTCCCCGCACGCTCAGAGCGTAATAAATTTTCTCCTGCTTGTGAGGCAGCTAGATACACACACACAACAAAACTATACCGCCGCAGATGGAGCACGACTTGTCACTTAATGTCTGAGTGTTTTTTTTTCCTTCTCCTCTGCAGCTTAATGACGCAGGTTGTATACATCCCACAGGCACGCAGTAATTTTGTATTGGTTTAGGCAGCCGCCATAAAACAACGCAAGGTATAGCGCACACCCATTCAATACGATCGGTAGCGCCTCGGCGCTGAGGCATGACAGTCCGCTTAGAATGTTCTGCACAGAGTAACGGTACCAAGCCTTGAAAACTCATGTAGATGCATGCATATACATTAAGCTTGTGCGGGGAAAAAGAAAAACACGCGGAGCACAATTAGTAGCAGATTTTGTTTACGTGCTTCGCATTCGGTACATTGTACAGCGCACTAACTGGCTGGCACATTTGTTTTGTTATTTTTGTCCCGTAAAACATTTTACCGCTGGATTCAATTAGCCCAAGTAGCACGCCGTCAATGTACCCTCATCAACCCAATTTTGGGGGAAACCGGCCCCAATACAAGGGGCCAATAATGGCGTTTCATTGGGGCGCTACCAGTGCCAAGATTTAATCCAATCTACTAGACTGGCTTTCCTACAATGGCTCCCAAAGGCAGACTAGGTTATTTATTGGCATGCAGCCTAACTCAACGGCTACCCAATATCTTTCACCCAAGAATACTCACTAGCTCCTATACAATGTACATACAGCCACTCTCACTGGCTATCCAATACTGACAACCAAGCTTACTCACTGGCTTTTAATAACTGCTATCCAGCTGGGTTCATCGGCTGCCCAACATCGCCCACCCAAGCTTGTCCGTTGGCTTTATATCATTTGCATTCAGGCAATCCGATTATTGTTGAATGTTGTTTTGGTGACTATTTTTGATTATACGGGTGTTACGACGCAGAGGCAGCTAAGGCCATCATGCGCCAAACACAGGTTTGAGTGTCTATTTGGGCAGGTATTTCACATGCAGCTAATAATATAAATACAGCCTCCTGAAAGTATCCATGCATTCACACAAAAAAGCCAGAATTGTTCGTTTCATGAATATTTATTAGATGCGCATGTGGTAAATAGTGAAGAAAATGAAACTATAGGGAGAATTCTTTCAGACTTATAGGACTTCACCTCTGGTTAGGTTCATTAAAAAGGTGTCGATAGATCCCAGGTTATAGGAAGACGCCGCATTAAAGGCAGCTTCAGGTGTCTGCCAAGCCAGCATTTCTAGCATGCGCCTTTTGCTCTCGGTAAGGACAGCAGCTTTCAGCAGCCCTTGCCGATGTATGTTCGAGCAGTTTGCATGTCACTATCTTGCCTTTCGTGCAAACATCTGCAAACGAAAATAAAAATAGGAGACAAAATTATGCAGAATTGTTTTTTAGTAAAGCTTGGCCAAACTGTTCATGAGCAGTAAGATTTGCCATTGCTACAAAATTAGTTTGTCGAAGTCAGTGTGCTGAAATTAGAATTCATGAAGAATGCATATTTTCTGTTTGGGGCAATAGAGTTGAATCGAAAACTTTTCTTGACACTAAGTATACATAGACAGCAGATAAGCACATTCCGTTAATCTTAATCACAGGTCGCAATGACTGACAAAATGATTAATTTCCAGTTATTACGCCGAACTGCATAAAAATGAATATCTTACCAGTCGTCCAGCACAGCCCAAGAGGCAATGGGCACGCAAAGGTCCGCCCTAGTGTTCCCGAGTCTTTACTCCTACAGGGCAGTATAGCAACATGGGAGGCAAATAAAGCAACAAATGCTCCCAAAAACCTACTCCGTTACAAACATATATCTTAAAATAAAGGGTACGTGGTACTCACACTGAGCTGCGGAGTGTTCCGCGAGACAGGAGGAGGCACGTCGTGGTTCTACTGCTTATTCTCCGAGTGCGCGAACGGAGCTGCAGCAGACAACCTGCGAAGTGCGCACCTGGGGCGCTAGATAGAAGAGGGAAGCGCGAAGAGACAGAGCGCGCCGGTGCCAGTCGTACGAGCGCGGCAGCGCTGGCCGCACGGTTTCATATACCGCAAGTTTCAATTCCACCGGGGTTCACTGTACGCTGTTCAGGCGTGGGAAGGAAGAATGCGTACGCTGCCACGGCGAAGGCTGGCGCCACTACGTCGCAAATAGCCGACTGTCTAACACTGCTAGAGGGGGACGCTAGGTGGCGTCGACTAGAACAGACGGTGGAACATCGAGCTCCGGAATTTACCGTCTTTTTGCCAGACCATCAACCCTGGGACCTCCATCGCCCAACTCACGTCATTCGGCAAGTACCTGGGATCATTCTGACTCCTCATGTGCTGAATTTGATAGCTTTTTGGCTAAGAACCGACCATATATAGGTTCCGATGATGCCCGAGGCTCGCTAAGCCTTGCCACGGATCTCGATTGTGTTACCATGGCAACGACACCGGCGCCGCTACGTGCCGTCAATGAATTTCCTGGAGAAACACGTGTCCACGCTGCCGAAGCACGCAGTCAAGGAGTGCGGACGCGTCTCACATGCGCTCCGCAAATTTTGAAGTCCCAAGCCCAAAATTTCGACTGGACCGCCGAAATTTTCGTGCGAGAAGGAAGAGGAACCGAAGCGGAACACAAGGACACCAAATTCTAGCCGGTGGGTCCACCATTTTTGGATTTATCGGACTTTTGGTTCTCCCACGGGGCCGCCAAGAGCTAAGCCTAGATTAGGCTTAACGAGCACCGGGGACTGCGGGCGGCCCAGCCGCGGCGGCAAGGGCGCCGGAGGCCCGAAAAGACCTTCCCCGGGCACGCGAACACCCTGAACCGAAGAAAATGATGGAGGGACCACCCAGGGGCCTGGCAGAGGCGCAGGAAATGGACTACCACGAGGCGGCCGAGACCGAAGGCGCAGGCCTAACGGGGTTAGGCCTAACCGACGACGTGGTCGGCAGCGAAGCCCCGAGAAGCAGCCCCTCACTCAACCCATCAACCCAAGTCTATCGGAGGAGGAAGACAACCAAAACTGGAAGCTCGCAATATCGAGGAGGCAAGCGAGGCGCCAGCGAGAGAAGAAAAGACAGAATAGTGACGGCAACGATAGCGGCGGACCGGCCGGCACGGTGTTAGGCCTAGCGGAATCGAGGAGCCCGGCGAGCGGCGAGGCCGGCATGGAAACCACCAACGGCGAGAAGCGCAGAGAAGAGGTGAGGAAACGACTTCCTCCTCTACCCAAATATGATTTGAAGATTATTTTGAGACCTAAAGGCCTCATCGTTAGAAACCTACAGACCCACCAAGTGGCTCGGGCGGTAGTCGCGGCGACCGGTTCGAGGTGCAAGGGGGAAGACCTAATTATTAGACTACGCAACGGCTCCAATATAATCCTCGTGAGCACCGACAACGAAGAGGCGGCCCAGCAAGTGAGGCGCATATCCAATCTCATTTTCGGCGGGAAATCCTACGAGGTTAACGCACACGTGGCGGCGCCGGAAGACACAATACGAGGGGTGATCCACGGCATCGAGCCCGGAACAACGCCCGAAGAGCTGAAAGCCAATTTAAGGGTACGTACCCAGGGAGTCAAGATTCACAGCGCTCGCATGCTAGGCAAGACAAGCACGGCGGTAATCACCTTCGACGGCCACATTAAACCCAGACAAGTCTTATACTACGGAGGGGAGATGTGGTGCCACCCATACTTTCCCACCCGCCAATTCTGCCACATATGCTGCAAGCAAGGCCATAGATCCGACGTCTGCCCGACCCCGGACAGTAAGGCCTGCAAGCAATGCGGAGAGCAGAACCCAACCCAAGAACACCGATGCACCCCGAAATGCCTGATTTGCGGCGGAGACCACCAAACAGGCACCAAGGAATGCAAGCAAAGACTGAAGCCAGCGGCGGAGCTGAGAGGGCGACCCGCATTCAGAAGCCAGCAACAGCAGCAACAGCAGTCGCTAGGACGGGGAAGAAGTAGGAGCGGCAGAACAAACCGACGACCAAGATGGTTTGGGGAGGAAGAGGCCACCCAACCACGGAACAATTCGACAAGCCCGAGCCGGGAGAGAAGCACGAGCCGGGACGGACGGCGAGACGAGTCCTACCCGCCACTGGAGAAGCTCGGGGGCCCCGGGCCGAAACAACAGCAGAAGAAGAGTAGCGGAGTCAAGGTAAGCTGGGGAGCGGGTCCTCCTAAATCGTTTAATCCGCACTCAAACACATACACGGATATAAATACACCCTTAAGCAGGGAGAAAAAGCTAGAAGAAGAAAATAAGGCTCTGAAGGAGAAGCTAAAGAAAAGTCGAGAGGAAACTAAACAGAATAAACGGAAACTAGACGAACTCATCAAAGAACTACAATGGCAGCAACAGGGCAGAAACGAGGCAAGCAATATTAGACCAGCCTCTCCCCCTCCTCCACAACCGGCCGAGGAGAAGCAGAAGCAAACGGAGGACCAAAAATGGGACGAAATGAAAAGCTTTATGATGACAGTACAGAAACAAAATGCAGGAATTCCAGCAGAGACTAGCTATGCAAGACCAGAGCTTCCGCAGCTACGTCAAGAATCAAAACAACAGACCTATCCACGAGGCTAGACAGACTATTTAGCGAAAGACGCTTTGGTGCAACAGAAAACCAAGGGGCAAACAACAATGCAAACCCATCATGGCAAGACAACAGCAACTAAATATTTGGCAGTGGAACTGCAGGGGGTACAGGAAAAAACAGGGCCTCCTGCAGCAGTACATAAACTCCAGGGGGAAACAGCCAGACATAATCCTGCTCCAAGAAACCAACAGCACACCCACATTAAAGGGATACACTTGCCAGGAAGGCGGGAAAAGAGCCGCAACCCTCATCAGCAGCAAAATAGCCACCATAGCACACAAAGAGATCGAGGGAACGAATATGGAACACGTAATCACCGAAATAATTCCAAAGAAGAAATTAGGGGCAAAAAGCACCATCATAGTAAACCTATACAGCCCCCCGAGACAAAAGGACGGCGATTTTGGAAGGTTGTTTACCGAAGTAAACAAATTAGCCAAAACAAACGCCCTTGTGATAGCGGGAGACTTTAATGCCAAAAGTCCAAACTGGGGATACCCAACGTCTGACCGAAAAGGCCAAAGCATCTGGGACACTGCGGCAGGCCAGGGCTTCGAACTAGTAACGGACGAAGACCAACCCACAAGAACGGGCAACAGCGTAAGCGCAGACACAAGTCCAGACCTCACTTTCGTAAAGGGTACAAATCAAACAGAGTGGGAAAACACCCTAGAGAATCTAGGAAGCGACCACTACATAGTCCAGCTCACAATGACGGCAGAGTCCACCAGACGGAAGCTTGGGAAAGCCCGCCTCACAGACTGGGACGCATTCGGACAAGGGAGCAGGGACCTAACAGGACAGATTACGAGCATCCAAGAATGGTGCCAGCAGCTCAAACAAATACAGGAAACGTATACGAAGGAGGTAGACAGAACCGAGCGAGCACCAGAGGTGGACAAGCGCCTGCTTAGGCTATGGGAGGCAAGGCGCAGTCTCACCAAGCGATGGCGGAAACAAAAGCTAAACAGAAAGCTAAAGAAAAAGATTGCAGAAATCACAGCCAAGGCAGAAGAATACGCCACACAACTAGCAAGGCAAAACTGGCAGGAATTCAGCAACTCGCTAAACGGCACACTGAGCACGGCTAAGACATGGCGTATCCTGAAAGCCATGATAGATCCGGGAAAAACGAGGACCGAAAGCAACAAGACAATACAAAGACTAATCCACCAGTACGAAGGAACCGAGGACCAAATGATTGAGGACCTAAAGGCCAAATGTTACGGGAAAGAAAGCCCAGAAGAATACAAAGGAAGTTATCAGGGCAAAGAGAATCCTGAGATGGACAGGCCGATCACGCTGGCAGAAGTGCACGAGGCGATGGGGGCCCTCACTAAAAACACGGCAGCAGGGGGAGATAAGATACGAAACTCCCTCATACGCAACCTCAGCGAGGGGGCAGTAAACCAGCTGACAAACTACCTCAACCAACTCTGGGCCGAGGGCACAATCCCGGCCGAATGGAAACATGCAGAGGTGGTAATGATTCCCAAACCGAGCAAAAAATTGCAAATCGAGAATCTGCGGCCAATCTCCCTTACCTCATGCTTGGGAAAGCTGTATGAAAGAATAATTACGAAAAGAATCCAGCGGTGGATGGAACGAGAGCAAATCTATCCACACAGCATGTTTGGATTCAGGTCTAAGCTATCTGCGCAGGACGTTCTCCTACAACTCAAGGAGGACATCATAACCAACATCCCAAAAACAGGGGAAAACGTGGTCATGGCCCTAGACATCAAAGGGGCCTTTGACAACGTCAGCCACCCGGCCATAATGGAGGGACTCCAAAATATAAACTGCGGGGAAAGAACTCACAACTATGTAAGAGCCTTTCTAGCAGGCAGAACAGCCACCATAGGGCTGGGGGAGGTGAGAAGTCAGCCTTTCAGCACCCCCCACAAGGGAACCCCACAGGGGTCGGTGATCTAGCCCGTGCTCTTTAACCTAGCCATGATCGGCTTGGCTAAAAGACTGGAAGAAATCGAAGACATACAGCATGCCATGTATGCGGACGACATTACGGTATGGACCAACCGGGGCACGCTAGAAGAAAAGCAGGAAAGCCTACAGAGAGCCGCAACATGCGTAGAAGAATACGTAAGGGCAAGAGGCCTAGCGTGTTCAACAGACAAGTCGGAGCTACTCAGGGTGGCGAAGAAACCTATGAAGGCGAACCTGGAAATCAAGCTCGAAGGCCAAAACATACCGGAAAAAAACGTCATAAGGATATTAGGCATGTGGCTGCAGAGTATCGGAAAGTGCATCCACACGATCAGCCTACTGCAAAAATCAACCGAACAAGTCAGCAGAATGATTAAAAGAGTCTCCAATTGAAGGCATGGCATGAAGGAAGACGACACCCTTAAACTAGTCAGAAGCCTGGTAGTCAGCAGGGTGACATACTCCCTTCCATACCACCCGGCAATCAAAAAAGAAAAGGAACAGGCCGAAGCTCTGATAAGGAAAGCCTACAAAACGGCCCTAAACCTACCAAGAAACACCCCAAACAACAAGCTACTAGAACTGGGAGTTCATAACACCTTTGAGGAGCCGGCGACGGCCCAACTGGAAGCACAGCTAGAAAGGCTAGAACTCACGGAAACAGGCGGAAGACTACTGAGAAGACTAGGCTACCAGGCGGAAAACACGCCAGACTCAAACGAAAACATTCCAGACGAAATCCGGCGAACCCTTAGAATTCGCCCGATACCACGAAATATGGATCCCAACCTACACGCGACCAGAAGACAGGCAAGAGCAGAATACGTGGAGAACCACCTAGCTAAAAAGGCATATACAGTATATACAGACGCAGGGCTATACCCGAGAGACAGATACAGCACCAACACGAGGATAGCAGCAGCGGTGGTTGACTGCTCAGGCAACACGATCAGCTGCGCATCCGCGAGAGGAAGATCGGTAGTAGACGGAGAGGAGATCGCTGTGGGACTCGCAGCGGCCGAGGGCTATTGAAGAAACGAATCACAGGTTATAATAACAGACTCCAAGACAGCCTGCAGAAGGTTCCAACAAGGAAGGATCTGCAGGGAGGCCCTACGCATTCTCCTCGGCGCAGGAGCCTCGGGCTATAAAGCAACACAAGTAGTTTTCTGGGCACCGGCGCACACCAACATAGAGGGCAACATGAGGGCAGACAGCCTGGTTCGCGAAATCACGCACCGAGCCTTGCTGACAGAAGACCTCGTGGACCCCGTGATGGTGGACCCGACGTACGCAGATATTTTAAATCACTACAGAGGCAGCAGGTTAAAATACCCTCCGCCCCACAAGCGACTCACACAAGAAGAAGCGACCAGCTGGAGAAGACTGCAGACTGGCACCTTCCACAACTTATACATTCTAAACAAAATGTTTCCCACACAGTATAGAGATAGCTGCCCCTGGTGCGGAGACAGTCCGACCCTATACCACGTCACATGGGAATGTAAACACAGCTACACTTTCCACAAACAAACTAACCCGAGTGCGGAGCAATGGGAGGGCCTGCTAAACAGCTGCGAGCTCACCGCCCAAAGGGCATTGGTGCAGCACGCATGCGAGGTAGCCAGGACCAGTGGAGCCCTGGAATGAGGGAACCACCCGTGCTAAGGAGTCTCCAACGGTGGCGAAGAAGCGACTGCAGGAAGACTCTTCGAGACTAACCAAAAGACCTCAATAAAGTTTTTTCACTCACTCACTCACTCACTCACGCGCCAATGCCTCAGACGCCAGAGAAGAACGCGCTCATACCTCTGAAGATTTCGATGTGTCTGACTGGATTACCCCAAAGAGGAAAGGCAAACAAAATATTCCTGCGACACATTTCTCAACGCTGAAAACTGTCGTAATGAGGGCACCAAGTACACTCAATATCTCCCAGGTTAAACCCTACGAAATTCTTCAAGAAATTTCCTCAGCAGCAGACTTGGCGCCACATGAGCGACAGGCTCTGACTCTACAAATCAAATACCACCAGAATGTCATCCTTCTGAAGACCACCAACGAATTGACCGCCCGAAAGGTAGCAGCACTTTCCTCGTTATCCATCCGAGCCAAAACTCATAACATCCAATCTTACATGACGGCCCCGGTGGCATCGTGCCGGGGCGTAATTCATGGAATCGAGAAAGATCTTTCAGAAGCCGAACTTTTAGAAAGCCTTGAATCGTGGCATGCGACGATCCTGTCCGCTCGTATGATGGGACAGACCGAGTCTGTATTAATAACTTTTGAAGGCACCCATGTACCTCGACAAATTCTGTTCCGCCGCGTCTTGTACAGATGCAAGCCTGAGAGACCAAATGCTTTGAAGTGCAGCAGGTGCCGTGAATATGGTCATCGGCTGCTGAACTGCCCTCACCCTCCGACATATCAACGCTGCCCCACCTGCTCAGCCCAGCTCAGCCAACAAGATGAACCACATCGTTGCTCCGCCTATTGCTTCCACTGCGGTGGAACCCACCCAACTTTTGACCTCACCTGCCCTGTACAGAAACAAGACCAAAAGAGCCACAAGGCTGCATATGACCGAAGGAAGAGTCTCAGGGAACAGCTGGAACCTTCTGTCCAAGAGCAGAAAAAGCCATTTAATTCCCAGCGTCCTACTACAAAGCGACTATTGACTACGAGACAAAAAATGTCTGGTCACCCTGACAAGAAGAATACGCCACCCCATCATCCTCCGACTCGCGAGGACTTCCCCCCTCTGTCACATGCAAATCAAGAAACGGCACCACCCCCTCGGACCAATGTCTGGCATCAAAAAGTTCAAGAACTGCCAGCTGCCCCACGTCCGCTTCTCAAGCCAGCTACGCTCCCACCACCGGGTAAGCCGAGCCCGCCACTTCCCATTTCCCCTCCCAAACCTTTCTCTTATACATCTTCCGATTCCACACCAGTTATCACATCTGAGAATTATATGCGCCACGTAAAAGATCGAAATGACCCTATTATCTGGTACCTTGCAGAAGAAATTTCCGCCATTCGCCAAGCATTTGAACTCATGCATACCCTCCTTAGCAATCTCCTGTAGGATGACGAACGCATGGATTTCCTAAATCATTCTCTTAAACGGCCCCGTCCATCTACATCCCCTGAAGCAACTGCTGCATCCTCTTCTGTCCCTCCCGAGAAGCGCGCTAACGTAGCTTAAGAATGGCAGGGAACAATCACATACACATTGTACAGTGGAATAGCAGAAACCTGCATACCAATCGAACACTCTTTATCCAATGGCTCCTGACTTTACCCTCGCAGGCCCGCGTCATTCTCATTCAAGAATCGCGTGCGCTTAAAGGTATTCCGGGCTACCGTGCCCTGCATGCAGCGCATGACAGCGACTGTGCCCCATTAGTGAGCACTTATATTCGTCGGGACATCCGATTTGAGGCCATTGAAGTCCCCAGTCGTCTTGAACGTCACCTTATTGTATTTACACTGTATTCTGATCACTTATCTCGCCCTTTATCCATTCTAAATTTTTATAACCCTCCTACAGAGTACACGCTTTTCAAACCGCTAATGCACTTTACTTCAAGATTGTTTCGAGACTCCGATTTCTTGATAGGTGGGGATTTTAATGCCCCGCACGTTATCTGGGGTTACCCACACACCTTCCGACCTGGCCGTATACTCAACGACGCATTAAACGGAGCTCAATTAACTGTTTATAACACCCCAAACTCCATTACCCGGGAAGGTTACAGGAACCAACAATCCACCATGCCAGACCTCACAGTGGGCCGCGGACTGTGAGAGGTCACCTGGCAAGTTACAGATGAAAAATTGCTCAGCGACCATTACATTATTAACATCACTGTCCCTAGCCGTACCCGTCCGCGTAAACGTAAAATTTCCCACACAAACTGGAATACCTCTCATACTACTCATACACCTCTCATACTACTGGCAGTCTTCAGAGCTGGACAAAAGCACTCAAACATGCTCAGAAACAAGCTACGCAGGAGAGTTCCACTTCAGCCCCGTCAGATAATCCGGACCCTTACCTTGTACGCATCTGGAAGAGGCGGAAACTACTCTTGCGCACTCTTCGCACTCAGCCCAACAATGCTCGCCTCTCCGACCGAGTCACCGAATTGACGCGACAGGTTAAAGAACACTGCGTTACACTTGACACCAATCAATGGAACAAAATTTGTAACACCATTAACGGCACACTAAATCAAAAAAGAACCTGGCATTTACTCCGAGAACTACTCGGGCCTCAACCGGCGCCTGTTCCCACTCTCGAGAAGCACTATTCTCAACTAGGCGCGGATGCCTTAACAGCCCAACTCCGCGATCTCTACATTCCTCCTCCCCTACCCAGCCTTTATACTCCGTACACTGGTGCTTCCAATGTAGAACTCGATCAGCCGTTTACCCTCTGGGATCTCGACTGGGCGCTAGAACAGCTAAAGTGGAAGTCAGTCCCAGGTGAAGACCAGATTACATACTCACTCATTCGAAATCTCTCTGACAAGGACAAAGAACATTTTCTGAGCATTATAAACTTACATTGGGAAGAAAGCACACTCCCAGCATCTTGGAAACAATCACTTATAACCCTACTTCCAAAGCCAGGCAAAAAACCTGCGCTTCAAAACCTCCGCCCAGTTTCTTTAACATCATGCCTGGGAAACACCATGGAGCGGATGGTGCTCAATCGGCTCGAGACTCATCTTGAATCCATAGATTTCTTTCCCCCTCAACAAATTGGCTTCCGAAAAGGTGTGTCTACTCAGGACCTATTTTTTCTCCTCATGCACGAATTTCACCCTCCGCCCACTTCCCAGATCCAAGCCATAGTGGCCCTTGATGTGCGAAAAGCTTTTGATAACCTTGCCCACGATCCTCTATTAAGCATCCTTGCCTCTACTGGTTGTGGTCTAAAGATGTATGGCTACCTCACAGCATTTCTCCGCGACCGTACGGCCAAGTTCCGTCTCCCCGATTCGATATCTGATCCTTTCTCCCTCACACGTGGTACTCCTCAGGGCGCTATTCTATCACCCACCCTATTTAACCTTGCAATGGCTCCCCTATCTCGTACTTTAGCGTCTATCCCAAACCTAAAACACACATTCTATGCAGACGACCTTACTCTTTGGTGCACTTCTGGGTCTCCTGGAGCAGTAGAGGAGGCCCTACAGCAAGGTATCGATGCAGTCGTTAGTTACCTTGATAAAGTAGGGCTATCTCCCGCACCTGAAAAATCCGAATTGCTGCTGATTGCAAAAACTCGCTATCAACGCCAACATAACCAGCTGATCAATCTCACAATGGCAGGTCACCCCATCCCTCGTGTATCATCCTGCCGGATCCTCGGACTTCATATCCATGAGTCAACCAATCAGGCCAATGTATCTACAACCGTTAAAGTTTGCAATCAGCTTACGCATCTAGTTCGCCGCATAGTCAATAAGCACACCGGGCTACGAGAGGGTCAAGTCAGGCAGCTTGTCCATGCATTAGCACTTAGCAAAATTTTATATACGATTCCTTACCTTACACTAACTTGTCGCCAAAGACATCAGATTGAGGTACATATTGTACAAGGCCGCCCTTAACGTCCCTGTACATACGTCCACGGAGCGCCTATACTCTACGGGGTTGTTCTTGCCCCTGGGAGACCTCATACAACAACATCGCGACCGGCAAATGGCACGTCTTTCTAGCACCAAACAGGGACATTGGATACTACAGCAGGTTGCACTCAAACCTATAGACCTCCCTATAATTGCCCTGCCTTCTTCGCTTCCGGATAACCTCAGAATAATTCCCATTCCAAAAACGTTGCACCCGACACTAACACAGGCAGACGTTCCGCTCGCGTTTCCAACCATGTTCACCCGACAGATTCCACGATCATCTACACAGATGCATCACGAACTAACGTCGGAGCGGCTGCTTACTGAATTCAGAGCTGTAGCGATGTAGTGACGCATACCCTCGGTCCTTATATAGATCCTCCTCCTACAGCGACTCTCGAGACCCTACCAATAGTTACCAGTATTCAAGACCTCGCACAAGCACCCCCTAACCCTTCAGGATATACCATATACACTGATTCAATACAAGCTATACGCGCCATTCACACGGGTCGCATTCCTGAAGAACTACACGATGATTTACACAGAGCTCTTACCAAACTACGTCCCCACACTGTAACACTGAGGTGGATTCCAGGTCACGCTGGAATCCCAGGCAATGAGGTAGTGCATCGCCTCGCCCGCGAACTTCAAGACCGGGCGCCTGAGATTCCCTGGCCTTATCCACCAACGTGGGACACTACTCTTCACTACAAAAAAGAAATCAACGTTCACTACGACAACATTAGAGAAACACTCCGTACACTTCCTCTTTCTGATAAATCTCTCACTACCACGCAAATCCGCATTCTTAGACGCATAAAAATAAATACACTGCTTACTCCTGCCCGATCTTTTCTATACAGAATCATACATTCCCCTGCATGCCCAAATTGCCCAGAACACTATGCAAACTTGGAGCATTGCATCTTTTCATGCCCTGTCGCCCTCCAATCTCCTCACTTTCCACACCCTCCTCCTCCAACGTGGCGGGCTTGGTTAGCCTCTGACCAGCTGCAAGATCAGTTGGCCTTGGTGACCCTGGCCCAGGACATTCTTAACGCTTAATGCAATGCGTTAAATAAAGTTGTTTCCTCCTCCTCCCTCCTCCTGCTAGAAAAAACAGACTTTGTTTAAACTGGTAGAGCAAATGAACGTAATTTCTAATGGAAATTCCCTCGGTCTGGTCGCAATATGATTTGATAATATTGCACAAAACCATGGAGAATCTTCCAAGAATACTGCATAAGAACAAGCCTTTAAACGCGTGATGTTAAGCCGACTTTGCAAAAATATTTGAAGGCAGATCATGACAGTTATACACGCGCTTATACAACTTTTGGACAAAAATATTTTCCTTGAAGAGCAGCATGACCATGCAACAATAATTTTGACAAATATTTCAGTGGTGAGCACGCATTCATGTATTTTGTTTCTGTAAAACAAAAACATTCATTGACATTATTTCCAGTCTCCAATTGTGGGGTTGCTATGCTTCAAGGTTCTTCAATATTTTCTCTTTTGAGTCTTTACCAGCAAATGTTAAGCCATAACTAATTAAACAGCTGCCAACCCAAGTACACAACTTGTAGTAAAAAGTTGGGCAGCGTGCAATGCTATTGGATTTAAATATACCTTTTTCCAGAACATCTGAGAAAGCTAGAGTTTTTTCTCTGTCAGGCGAAGGCAGAGAACATATAGAAAATAATGCTTTTATTTTTTTTATGTGGGCGGATCTACCTTTTGACTATGAGCGATGCTGCATCAGCAGCCTAAAGGGTTTGTTTATCATTCGTCCCTTGCTGAAGCACTCAAAGCAGAGCACGCCGGCATATAGAAATTAAGTGCATGTTTATGGCTGATGTAAATTACAATACAAAATATGCTGCAACTAGCCTGTCGTCTGTGCTTACAAGACCACCTTCGGCGCAATACAGTCGGTGCTGGCGCTCGTTGAGGAGTCAGCTAGCGCACATGACAAAAAGGTGCAGCATTTGCCTTCACTAGCACAATTTCTTCGACCTCTGTTTTCCAGCATTTGATCTTCTCTTCGACCACGCAAATGAAATAGTGCATCAATAAAGCATTTATTTGTCTATTTCTAGTCATGGACAAAAGGTTTCGGGATGTAGATGTATTTATTTTATTTTATTTACATGATACTGCAGACCTCCTTGGTCCAAGCAGGATGGGCAAAAACAGTGTTAAGAAGAAATAACAAAGAAAAGCAGAAATTTTTGCGTGTCATGCACAGATACACTTCTACAATAAGATGGAAGCATGAATTGGTACAGATGGCCATTCTGATTATGTCGCTAGCAAAATAAAGAAAGAAGAAAAAAAACGACAATAACTCTCTCAGAGGTCAAAAACATTGCAAACATCCGGACAAAAACTCTCTGAGTGGTCAAAAACATTGCCAATGGCTTCCCTGAATTTTTCACAAGTGAAAACTTCCCCAGGCAGCACATTCCAGTCCTCGATAGTTCTTGGAAAAAAGGAGAATTTGTGAACGTTGGTTCTGGCGAAATGGGGAGTTAAGCTATAATTGTGTGTGTGTCTTGTTTTTCGAGTGAGGGATGGTGTGACATAAAGTGTTGCCAATATTCCGAGCTTCCCATGAATTAAGGAGTGTAAAAATTCTAATCTTGCTATCTTTCGTCGGGTACAGAGCTGTTTTATTTTGTTCGTTTCCATAAGGAAAGATGGAGAATCAGAATTTTGATATTTGTTATAGATGAAGCGTACGGCCCGCCTTTGAACTTTTTCTACCCGCGCGATGTCTTTTCGTGTGAGGGTCCCACACCACGGCAGCGTATTCGAGCTTTGGCCGAATAATAGATTCATAAGCTAATTTTTTACGCTACTTGGGGCACCTTTCAACTTGTGTCTTAGAAAACCCAGATTAAAAAACCTCTTCGCTACGAATTAGGCTGGGCTGACAGCCTATAGCATATTCGGTTTGCAAGGTGCTACGCCTTACTGGCCTACTGCAGATTGCAGAAGTGTATATGCTTGTATACTGCGCTGTATTGTGCTTATATACTTAGGCAGCGACCGCTGTCAGGTAAAAAAATTATGCGTCTGTTTTGTTGCGATTTAATAGAGGAGGGCAACGAAGTATTCTTAGTTTTGATGCATGAGTGGCCTCACACGTCACACTGAAGACGTATAGAACGAATGGTAGGGTCTGTAACTGCTACGCGTTCCACCTCTGTACTCAACTTCTTCACAGTTCAGAACAACGCAACAGTCGGGCATTTCTGAGTGCTTCGTAGATAGCATAAGCCACGCGTCCGTCTTGATGGCAACACTGCACGAAGCATGCCCTGCTTGTATGCGTAGTGGCACCCAATTATTCAATTTGGCGCTTTCTAAATGTTTTGGCTCAAGAATCTCTGCCTTTATCTCATGGCATGGGTTTGTCAAGAAAATGAAGCCTTACGCCGACCGGGGTTCAGCCAACGGAACAATAGGGGAGGGCTCTCTCAAGTAGCACAGAAGCATTGGTCCAACAATGGTTCATCGCTGGAAAAGAATGGCATCAATATTGAATTGATATTGGCATTTCCGCATTTTGCTACATTCTCCATTCTTGCCCCATCTTTCGTTCCAAAACTGGTCCAGTGTTCAACCAAGCTGGAGCCACCTCCATTCTTGCCCCATCTTTCGTTCCAAAACTGGTCCAGTGTTCAACCAAGCTGGAGCCACCAATGTAGGCATGATATTAGACTTTCCATTCATGCACCATGATTCTTTCCAATACTGTCCAGCATTATACCATCATGGTATTACCTATAATTGTTTAATACCAGCTATTTCATTGATGACCCATTGTCAATGCCAATATCATACCAATGGTTAGCCATTGCAGGTGCACTGGCTACTCCATTCATGTCCCATTGATGATGCCAAGATTACAGATTTTGTGGCACTCTGTGGAGGCCATAAAATGCAGCCTTTTCCATTCAAGCCATATTCGTGACAGCACATCGAACTTGCTGGGAGAATAATGGCCTTTGAAATAGGAGTGGCCATAATAATGCAAATTGCCGCTCATGAGCAACCAGTACATATTCACAAAACAAGGGCAGGGTTCACAAAAAGATAATGTTTATTGCAATTGTTACAAGCCGGCAGTTGTTACTAGCAGCGCTGAGGGCACACACAGCCGCAGCTGACAGGGCAGTGGCAGGCAGAGTGGCAGCAGTGGCATGCAGGGCAGTGGCAGAGTTGGGCAGGGCGGGCTCTCGGAAAGTGGAAGGAGCCAGGGAGCTGGAGGGCGGACTCATAGGCATAGTGCAGGGGGCTGACCCTGCAATAGCATTCACAGGTGGCATGCTTGGTTTGCCAGGGGAGGTTTCAGCACACCTTTTTCTTCCATCCCCTCTATCACAGGAACCAGGCAGCCACCTGCGAATAAAGGCGTGTGCCTTCGAAACGTCCACCCCAACGTTTTCGCAAATGGCACCTGCACAAAAACAATGAAGAAACCAAATTTACAGCAACAACGTCAGGCACATAAAATCGCCCGCATTATTTTAAGAAGATGTATAAAATTCCAGGATTCATGTACCGAAATTCATGGTCAATGAGATACGCTATACTGATGAGTTCCAGATTAGTATCAGCTGCCTTGGGCTTTTAGGATAAAAGACGAACATACATTGCATAGCATGTGCCCTGTTGCATTTTGATCGCCTTCATAGCAATACAGCTGAGACAGCCAGTGTTTCATCCCACACTAGAGATCAGTGCTTTATTACCGCCTGTCTCCGCGTATGACCAGCGCGCTCGTTTTTTGCCGCTGCTACGCTTTATACGATGTGCAGTTTATACTAAATTGCGTTACCAAGAGAATGTTCGGCAACCATTTGCACTTTTTTGAAATGGCCAGATATAATATCCACAAGCGATCTAAGCCCGAGACTGCTGCACTGGCCGCTGGGCAGCTGATATACGCTTTCGGCTGATTTTGTGGGTAGATCTGACATCATTTTCGCCAACTCTACACTCAACGACCGTCATGCTTGCTTAAACGGGGTTATTATCGCTTTTCACACACGCCGAAATCACTAGCTCTATCTGCATACTTGTCACGGATAAGCGCTTATTTACAGCTCTTGAGTGCTGAAGTGTGAACACCGAAATTTAGCCACTCGATCGTTACAATCTACTATAATTGTGCTGAAGTCCATAAAATACACTGCAGCTATTGAAGCCAATGCTTATCGCTCCGCTGCCAGTCTGCCGAGGACGGCTGCGACCGGGCGCGTACGCTCGAACAATATTCGATCGTTGCGTCATCGCTTGCCAGAAAATACCCATAGCTGTCACGGCAGTCCCAAGCGAGAATCCTATGGTCGGCCCGCGCTCGGCCATTGCCAATATGGCCGACTAAAACTCATCGGGCCGACCTAGGCCACCCACCTCAGCAATAAGTCGGGAATTGACAATGGCCTAAGAACGGCGCATTATCGGCAATCGACCTCGGGCCGACGAGTATGGCCGACTTGGCCAGACTACTGCCGCGCTAGGGTCATGCATGGACCATGGCTTAGCCACACATGGTCCAACCACTTCGGCGGTACACGCTGCCCGGTGGTTTACCCATGTATGCTTAGTGGTGTCTCGTGCATGGCGTATGATTTCCCATTAAAAACGTCTGCAGTTTGATTGTGCATGGACGTTAGCGCATCGGCAGTATTTTGAGATCCGCATATTCTCCTCCAAGCGGGCTCTAACTTTGTGGCATCGGCAATGGTCCTTTCCGGGCAGGTGAAAAGCACTCCATACGTATGTAGCTTAAAAAAGCCTGCGCTTCGACAATTGTAGGTTTAAAAAGCACTTTTTATTGGTTTTTCATAAATATTCGAAACAGGCTCAAAGGCCTGCTAATAAATAACTGGAACTTACAGCTTACTAAATTTGTAAGGCTTCACAGCAATTTATTCTGGCTTTGAGCTTCTAGGCTGAGTTGAAGATGTCACGTTTCCCTGCTCGTTGTGCTCGCCGTCCCATTACTTCACTGTTACGAGCCATCGGTTGATTGCTGCCGCGGTCTTCCTGGAGAGGACGTCACTCAGGCACACGCTGCCTCTCCTCAGGCGTCCTAGAAAATATACGAAAGCAAATATCAGCCTTCATTCCGTATTCATATGAATTTCTAGCCTGTTAAATTGA
The DNA here is from genome assembly GCF_055883805.1 of Amblyomma maculatum. Lineage (NCBI taxonomy): Eukaryota > Metazoa > Arthropoda > Arachnida > Ixodida > Ixodidae > Amblyomma > Amblyomma maculatum. The sequence continues at coordinate 120,263,581 of NC_139349.1, forward strand.
TAAAAAGCTGTCACTCAAGCAATTATAAGGACCTTCAGTGGGATCAGTGGTGATTTAGTCATCGGATGAAATCTGAAGTCAATTTAAATATGAGGTGCACCATGTTTTCGCATATATAGCTTGTCCAAGCAAATTTGATCCAAGGGATAAAAAACATTTCGGAGGCAGGCAAAGAAAACCAGATACATATTGCTGGAAGCTACCTTGAGCGCCACAGAAAAGGTTTTGTTTGGAATCCTTATTGGCATTATTTACCTAAATTACTGATTAATGACTTACACAATAAATAGTGTTGCTACTTTGAAGAGTACCGGCACAAACCGCATTTCATTATTTGCGATAAAGAACAATCACATCTGCATTTTGTTCCCCAGATACACTAGCAAACCCCAAAAATACAAAAATGCGATTCCCGGACAATACGATTGCGGACTTGGCTTGGCTCGACAGCCCTGTGTAGCGTTAGACCTATACGTTGCCTATGGTTTCTTCCTCCGCGCCAGCACATTCGTTCAACAAGACTGTATTTGTATTTTTTAGCTTAAAAATACTGTTACACTCATTTATGTCCTTACCGCTTTGTAGTCATTATCCGCATTGCAAAGTTTGGCGCGCTCACTGTAACTCGCGCCTGCATGTGCGCCAATAGGCCGCCGCGAAGCAACCATCGCCAGCATATCACCCTTACTCAAGCATGAAGCCAACCATCATAGCGGCAGGTTGTTTCGTCTGCTCACAATTATCTTGAGAGTTGCACAATTGAGGTGCGCGAATGGGCTGGTAAAGGTTTCCATATCTACATAACCCGGAATTTCTCTGCAGATGGAAAAAAAGGTACACATGAGGTTTCTAACCGCAAATATTGAAACAGGGGTTTTCCGAACGTGCTCACTCCATTACTGTAACTATTCAACCGTCCATTTATACATATCGTTCATTAAGCATCCATGCACATCATATTAGGTTGCTCTTTTCTACTACCAAATGATTTTCTATAGAATTAGAATACCTGCATCGCTGCTTCGGTTTCAAAATTTTTGGATGGCTATGGCGTGAACTTCGTGCATACAGCTGGCACAAAGAGCTATAATTGCCGAACAGGCTGACCTGATGTCCTGTCCCATTTCGCCAGAAAGTGCGCGCGGTGATCGAGCGCTTCTCGAGCGATATATCTCGGACGATATGGTCGCCTCACACCGGCCGTCAATGTTTTGTACAATGTGTAACACGTTTTTTGCTTTGCAGTGACAGGGGCGCAGTGCACACACGGCTTATGTGCCTTTTTGCTGGCTTTGTTGTTTTCCTCCGCCCTCGGAGCGCGTCTGCGAAATCGCTCTCCTCTTGTCACCGCTTCCTGACAACGCCCTCACCTGAAGGCGCTTGCTCAGAAGGGGGGCGTCGGTTAAGAAAATTTTGAAAAAGGGCTCACTTGCGCTGTTCACGGCTTTCAATTCCTCAATATGACATTTATTTATTTATTTATTTATTTCAGTACCCTCAGGGCCCGAGGGCATTACAGAGGGGAGTGGGGTACAATAAAAGAAAAAAAAAGGAAAAGAACAGCAATCAGTAATAAAACAAATTTGAACAGTAGTATGGTTGAAACACATAAGCAAGTTACAGCAAAATAAGAATACAAATTATTAGCTATTGACATAGACGTATGAGCGAATTGTATAAGCACACAAAATATACCACGTGAGCAAAAAAACAATTTTACTAGCAGGCAAGAAACAAAGTTGCTGAAATATACCATCATACACGTAATCAGCAGCACGATTCGGGGGGAAAAAGATAGAAAGTTTATAAAAACAGCAGATGAACTAAAAACAATAAACAAATGGCAGTGTGGGAGAATTCAATGTTCTATGTTAACATCAGATTAGCTAAACAAGATTTAAACGCTGAATGGTCGCTCACTTCAACAACCGATGGGGGAAGGTGATTCCATTGTGCCGATGTGCTGGGGATGAATGAGTTGTAGAAGTGATTTGTTTGGCACGAAGGAATACCAACCTTATGACGGTGATCGATCCGAGCAGACATGTAGCAAGGAGGCGTAATTAATTTTCTCTTAAGGATGGGGTTATTATAGTAGATCTTATGAAATAGACAAAGACGGAATATATTTCTACGTTGAGACAGTAGTGGCAGTGATAAGCTTGATTTCATAGCAGTGACACTAGAATTACGATGATAGTTAGAGAGAATGAAACGGGCCGCACGGTTCTGAATAGATTCGAGTTCATAGATTAGTGTCTCTTGATAAGGGTCCCAGATGGATGAAGCATACTCCAGTTTACTACGAACCAACGATTTGTAAAGGAGCAATTTTACGGAACTGGAGGAAAGACTAAAGTTACGACGTATGTAGCCTAGCATGCGACTAGCGTTGTTGGTTATGTTATCTATATGAGCCTTCCAGTTAAGATTATGGGAAATAAATACACCTAAATATTTATAACAAGGCACAGACTCAAGGCTACTATTATTAAGAAGGTATGAGGGTAATAAAGTGTTACGACGAGAGACACGCATATACTTGCATTTGTTAATATTTAGTTCCATGTTCCACCTGTTAGTCCATTCAAGGGCATGATTAATATCGGATTGAAGGAGAGCAACGTCAGAATCACTGTTAATTTCACGGTATATGACACAGTCATCCGCGAAAAGATTTATTGTTGAGCATAAGTTATCAGATAAGTCATTGATATATATAAGAAAAAGAAGAGGCCCTAGCACAGAGCCTTGTGGCACGCCTGATCCAACTGGAGAAGTAAAGGATGATGTGTTATTAGCAGTGACAAACTGTGAACGATCTGTAAGAAAAGAATGCAGCCACCTGAGAACGTTAGGGTCAAGGTTAAGTTTACTTAGTTTCAGAAAAAGCAGTTGATGAGAGACCTTGTCAAAAGCCTTTGAAAAATCAAGAAATATGCAGTCGACAACGGAACCCCTGTCAAGGAATGAATTTAGATCATGCGTGAAGGTTAAAAGCTGCGTTTCACAAGAAAACAACTTTCGAAACCCATGTTGACTGTCAGTAAAAAAATTATTAGAATCAAGGAATGATGCAAGGTGAGAGTAAATAACATGCTCCATGATTTTACACGGAATGCTTGTTAGTGAGATTGGTCGATAATTATGTGGGGAATGTTTATCTCCGGACTTATGCAACGGAATCACCTTCCCGACCTTCCAGTCCCCCGGTATGCAGGCTGTTTGAAGCGATTGCTGAAATAGGTTAGATAGTATTATTGCGCTGTACACTTTGGTTTTAATCAAGAACTTGGAATTAATATTATCAACACCACATGATGAAGAAATGTTTTGTTTTTCGATTATTTTTTCAACACCAACAGAATCAAAGACAATAGAATCCATTGGCAAAAAGTCAGCACTGGTATATGCAGGGGTTTCAGAACGCACATATTTAGAAAACGATGAAACGAATACACTGTTAAGGACATTTGCACACTCATTTGGGTGGATTAGCTCGTCACTAGAGTCTTTAAGGCTGATGGATGAAGTGTCGTTTTTGTTAACTAAGCTCCAAAATTGTCTAGGGTTATTGATTAAGAGGGAAGGTAATGTGTCATTGAAAAATACATCCTTGGTGTGCTTGAGTGCAGCTTTATATTCAAGGGCCGCGGCCTGATAAGCAGTCCAACGTTCTTGGGAACCGGTTAGTTTTGCAGAGCGGAAAATGCGTTTTTTCTTATTGCAAAGCCGTTTTAACGATTGAGTGAACCATGGTGATTGTCGATTAGCGGTGATGACTAAACGTGGAACATATTTTTCAGTGAGCGCAGCAACTTTTTGTTTAAACAAGCTCCAGTTTGTATTCACGCAACGATCGTGAAAGCTTGGTAAGTAATCATCTAGAAAAACAGAGAGTTCATGGTTAATGGCATCAAAATTAGCATTTTTATAGTCGCGGATACATTTTTTGTGGTTACTCTGATGAGGTATGGTGCAAGATAAAGAAAAATGAAGCAGCAAGTGATCACTTAGCCCTGGTAGGAACGATAAAGGCTGAAAAAGATCGGGCGAAGTAGTAAGAATTAAATCAAGGATGTTAGAAGTAGTCGACATGATCCGAGTTGGCTGCATCACAAGCTGGGACAAGTTGAAGTCACTGCACAAACTCAAAAATCTATCGCCTTCACTGGAAAAAGGATTACAATAAGAATTTACATCACACCACACAATGTTAGGTAGATTGAAGTCGCCTAGTAAAATGAAGGGACTGTTTGGATACCGAACAGTAATCATATGGATCACATCATGAAGGTCGTCGGCAAAGGTTGGTGAACTGGAAGGCGGACGATAGCAAGTACCCAATATCAATTTCTTGGAGCATGCGCGAATTTCAACCAAGACTAGTTCTAAATCGGTTGTACAATGGATAGGAAAAGACAAAATAGCATCACAGACGGCGATAAGCACGCCTCCACCACACCGAGCACCCCTGTCACATCGATAAATGTTGTAGCGCTTTTGACAGTCAAAGAGTTCACTGCTATCAACCTTGGCAGACAGCCAGGTTTCAGTAAGGCATACTATGTCGGCATCACAAGCATTGATAACAGAGCAAAGATCGTCGCGTTTTGGAAGTATGCTCCGTATATTTGTGAATAAAAATGAAAGTTGGTTACTGACGGGTAACTTTATTCCACTGCCCCTCGCGTAGTGCTAATCAGTGATGGGCTGAGCGGATGAGGTGGAAGGAATAGATAGTGCATGCATGTCATCAGAAGATTCGACCAGTGCCGTAGAGACACTGGAAAGTACATGCACGCAATCATCAAAGGGATTGTAGGTGTAACACGTTTTGTTTATGTACAATTTATTGAAGCGAAGTTTGAAGGTTAATGGTTGGGTTTTGCCAAATTCAACCAGTTTCTTCCTAGCAAGACGAGTAGCGACGGAATAGTCTTCACTAACTCCAATTTTTTCTTCCTTCAGCTTAGAACTAGCGACGAGTATTTTCTGTTTAAGCTTGTAAGACGAAAATTTAGCAATAAGTGGCCTGCATTTATTCGGGGTATACACGCCAAGCCTGTGTGCTCTTTCGACCAGAATTTCGGTGGGTGGAATTTTCAAAGAGGACGAAAGCATGCTAACCAGTTTTTCCTCTGATTGAGCCCAGGATTCGGATTGTGTGTCTGATAGGCCGTAGAAAATAAGGTTGTCTCGCCGCTGCCTGTCTTCAAACTCAGCCTGCTTAGAGTGCAGTTGAGAGTTTTCAGTTGAAAGACGATCAATCGACTGGCGAAGACGCTGTAGCTCCTCCTCAACTGCCTAGAATTATGAATAATTATGAAAGTGAGAATTCATTATGACTAAATTATAGCCTACTCATCAAGCGGCATCACGCGCACAATGTCCGCCCCACTGTAAAATTCACGTGCACAGACAGCACGGACAGTTTTCAAATCGTCGTCTATACATCTAAAAACAAAAAACTGCCTTAACTCTCAACGAAATCCAAAAACTGAGCGAACATGGCTTCCTGCGCGCAGACGAGACGCTGTCCAAAATATATTTTTAAAGCCGGGCGCGGAGTATGTGGTCACTAATTGATTGCGGCACGCTACGCAGTCAGAAAACTTTGCGCAAATGGCTACCTGCAGTGGTCTGTCGCGCGTTGGTGGCACATACACCTGTTATGCACTGCTTCTCTATTTTCGGCGCAAGTGCTGTTGATATCACAGCCAGCAAACAAGTCCACGCAGTTGCTTGCATGCAACCCGGATGAAAATTCGCTAAGTTCTTGATGTCATGCTTCGCGCAGTTGTTTTGAGGATAAAAGGAAAGAGAACATTTTTGACTGGTAGGAGAATATACAGAACGAATTATGAAGCAATGGCATGCTGCAAAGATATATACTCAAGGTCTAAGATGACGGCGTTCACTGAGTACGACAATGCCGATGGTTTCCCGCCGTTGCTGTAATCCGTACTCCGTCGACATTTCACAGCTCTGCTATTCACTGATATGTAGCAAGCACAAACCGAAGCACATGTACTATGTATAGACGCAAGAGAAAACTATGCACAGCACAATGAAAACGAAAAGAATGAGGGAAGAAATTAAAGAAAGGTATAAGAAGCGGTCACAAGTCTTGTAGCGTCTTCAACAAGCTCTGAAATGAAAGCTTCGGGAGGAGGCCGCACAGCCGCGCCGCTGGGGATGCTTTCTGTTGTGTCTTGCGCGTAGACGCGTAGACGAGGAGGGACTATGAACTTCTCAACCAGAGCTCGATTCCCGCCGCGGTGTTGTGTTCGTAAGGGCTGCGCGTGGGAACGAAGGACCAACGACCCTCTCGACGTTTCATTCCTCCCTTGCCCAGCCCTCTCCTGCTTGCACCGGCCAGCCGTGACATCGGATCGCGCCGATGAGCGGCGCCAGCGCGCACCGCTCGAGTCGAGTTCTAATAAATAGTTTTTTAGTGTTCGCAAACGCACTGTTTCTTCAAGCCAACCACGGACATAACATTTTCTAAAAAAAATAGAAAGCCTCCCCATCTACCATCCACAACCTTGCGTAAATCCATACAGTTGGTGCACCGACAAATGCGCGCGTCATATTTTCCTTCCCGTTCCCCACCTATGATCGAACAAAGGATGGTCTTTCGACATTTCATATTTACTTCAAAATATTATATATTGTTGCGTGATGACTGAATAATAATGTCGAAGAGGCGGAGTTCCGAGCTTCTTTGCTGTTCTGGCCGACTTTGGTTATAGATTACACAAATTATGTTCAAGTTAGCTAGCTGAAAATTATCTGTTTAAATATATACATATTGATGCGGGGCAGAAAGCTAGCACAGGGAACCACAGCAGGTGATGAGCAAGTGTTCACAGCACAGCAGAGCAGAACACAGCAGGTGTTCAGGCAAGCTCGACGGTTTCTTCTGCTTTGTCGTCTCTCACTCTATTTTCTACCGTCGTCCTCTTCGGTGGCATATACGTGACATTACCCCGCCACGAAAAGCACAGTCCCGGTGCGCACTAGGACGAACTACTGGAGGGGTAGTACGGCTTCATTCTGGCGACATGAACAATCTCGGTGCGTGGCATAGAGGACTGTCGCGGCGGATGTACAGGGGCGACCTCGTATGTCACAGGAGTGACTGGCCGTAAAACGCGGTAGGGTCCTGCGTAGCGTGGCAAGAGCTTCTCACACAGCCCAACTATACGAGCGGGAGTCCAGAGCAAGACGAGAGAGCCCGGAGAGTAGTGGACGTCCCGTTGGCGAGAATCCTGGCGTCTTTTTTTGAGAATTTTGGGAGGAGGCCAGTCGGTGGCGAGCAATAACGCGGGCTGCGTCAGCTAGGTAGATGGCGTCACGAACGTAGCAACGTAGATGGCGTCAGGGACGTATGTATATATATATAGATATAGTGATACGGGGCAGAAGGCTAGCACAGGGAACCACAGCAGGTGATGAGCAAGTGTTCACAGCACAGCAGAGCAGAACACAGCAGGTGTTCAGACAAGCTCAACGGTTTCTTCTGCTTCGTCGTCTCTCACTCTATTTTCTATCGTCGTCCTCTTCGGTGGCATATACGTAACAATATTTTAATAAAAACATGTATATATTTAGTATTCAATTAACTTTCGCTTTTCGGGTATTAGTAGATGTTTGTACAAAATTCTCAATATCGGCCCAGGAAACGAAATTTTCCTAATTTGCAAGCCTTTATTTCAGAAAAGGTTCATGGTAGAGCAGCAATAAGATCACACTGTGTTCTCAGCATAGTTATCTGCAAACAGCTAAAGCTTATATTTATATGGCATTTGAATACAGAGATACGATCGCACTAATTTACAGCGAACATTGAAAATTTTGTAGCAAAACAAAACAGTTTTAACATTGTTTAAACTTTTTCCATCTATTCTACACTACCTCAGCTTTCAAAATCAATAAAAACACCTTGCATTTTTGTTGCGCTAGGAATTATTGCCATTCGATAAGGTATTTGTCCAATTATAGCGCACTGTGCAGATCTGAAGATTCTACGGAATTTTTGAATTGCTCAATGTTTTTACATTTTGGCATATTGTTGTAACAGGGTGAAATATATATACAAAAGAGGAATAAAGATATATACATTGAGAAACAGCCAAGGAGCCAGGCAATGAGGCCGCCCCGTTCGACGTACTTCTTTTTATTAATCTTCCACAAACAAGCGCATCACTTCGCCCTCATCTTTTTCCAGCTGTAACAATATTTCTTCGGTCATTTTTTCTTCCGACTTCGCAAATTGACGGTGACAGACACAGCAATGAAGGATTCAGAATCAGTTTTGTACGCGTCGAGGTCATGATGCGCTGTGGCATCAGGCAACACACACGTTTTTCGCAATAACCTTCACCTTAACGCGGATTGCACAGAAAGACGATAACGTTCAATGAGCAAGCAACGTATTCCAAATAATTTTAGTAGAATGAAAAATTGTGAAAGGCGTGGAAAACTGCCTCAGTAAAGCACAGTGTTTCTGGGCTGCATTCGTTTTTCCGAATGACTCGACAGCGCACAATATTTTTTTTATTTGCTGTACAGTTTCTTCCACGCCGTCCCGGCTAGCGTGCCTGCATGAAGTGTGAACAACGGATAAACGCGCGGCAAAAGGCCCACTTCAGGCCGTCTGGATGCCGTCATCTGAGAGAGGCATGAGCATCCGGTTACCAATAGTTTTTTTTTCTTTTTTTTTTACATTCGATACCCATGCTTTGCCACTGCAGCACCACATTCATGCTTTTCACCTATCGCATCTGGCGCAGAAGTTTCTCATGCGGCAGAGGCTGTTGCTCGCGCTGGTGAAGCGGGCTCTCCGACAGTGGTCGCATCTCATTTACTTCACCCCGTGTTATTGGCGTCTGGTTGCGGTGCGAAAAACAGGCGGATAGAATAGTGAAGCTGCAGTGCAGATGCGGTGAACTGCTACAAGAGAATTACTGTAAGCCCTTTATACCTAGTGGAACGGGAAGAGGCTTAATATTTTTTTGAGTTTCGTGTAGCCTCACCATAATATATGTATCTAAGTCTGTCGGTCTCAAGACGCAAAAACGAGCTCTCACTGCTCCGCCTTTTCAAACGAAAGTCTGCGGTGAGCGCACCGCCGCGCTCATAGCGGCTCCGAGCGCTCATCTCAACATCTGAACATTAAAGGGACACTGCAGTGGTTTTCAAATGTACCAATACTATAGGCTTTTGAAGTAGATTATTTGTTGATCATGTCTGTGGAGTCATTTTTTCGATTATAGATAAAACACCTGCGCAATCGGCGACTAAAACCGCGCAATTCAAATTTCCCGCGCCCCGCGCGACAGCTACAGATGAGGAAAGCGGAGGGAGAAACATCGCTTCACTGTCCGTCGTGACGTCACCGTTAGGAGCCGGAGGCATTCAGAGCCAACGGAGGGGGTTTTCGGCGTGCGCTGTTCCTCGTTTTGCGTACGTTGCGGACGTACAAAACACGTCAACTTCTTGTTGTGCACCTCGTACAACACAGCTCTGTATGTGTACAGATGCACGAACAGCTGTGGACGCGACGATGTGATCTTCCATTGTATTAAAAGCTCGCGGCGCAATGTGGTGTTGCCGAGAAGATAGATAAATTCAAGCCGGCCAAATGGAACAATCTACTCGAAGCATTTTCGTAACTGACCACATGAAGATTGTTTCTAATGCGATTTCTATAGGGCTTTGGCAAAAAGGCATGGCTGAACTATGACACGGTTCCTTCTGTTTCCTTGTACAAAACAGTCGGGACAGTCATCTGCGATTCGTTCATGGACTGTTATCTCATGATGGGACGATCAGACAGCATCGGTGCACGGTTGTACTCGCGTGTCTCTTTTTTTTTTTTTTTTGCGCGAAAGCTTCGCGCAACGGCTTCTGTGCTAAACATGAACAACGCATCAGTAGCACGCGCAGATGATTTTTGCGAACTAGCAGATGATTAGGAAGAGTCCATTGCTGTGTCGAGCTAGGTTGTGAAGACGGCGAGATCTTTTCCAGCACGGCACGTGCCTGATATGTTCGTGGAACCCTTAGGGACCATTATTAGAAGATAAGGAGTGTACCGCTCAGCTGGGTAGAGGAGCATTCAGGTAAGGAGCGCAAAGAGCGAGGCTTCCTTCGGTGCGTCCAAGCAATGAATCATCAAAGTTGTTCATACATGGCCTTGCGATTTGGCACCCGTTGCTGCCTCGTCAATTTACATAGCACTGTCTTGTTTGGAGACGCACATTAGGTTGGAAATGAAAACAACGAAGCTAAGAAAACACATTTGGGAACACGGCTTTCTCATTAAGGTATGGTTGCGGAGGAGCTGCAGCTTGGCTTTCAACATACGTCAGCCGTCAATTCACTAAACGTGTATTGTGACAGTACAATAAAAAGGAAAGCCCTTCAACGTCGGCTAAATATCTTATGACTCAAGCAGCATTCTGCGCGCATTTGACTTGGTCCCCAGCACAATGGCCCCGTCAATGCCTCGTATGCATTGCAGAGCTCCGCAACCGCGCTTTGCTTATTGTTCATTTGTCTGGTGGTAGCTGTGTACTGCTTCACCCTTTCTATTACATTCCTAGTCTTCCCAAGTTACCACGACTGGCATTCAAAGCAGGATTTGGTACACCAAGCTTTCAGTTCATTTTTCACAACAATGACCTTTCGGGCGGGGCGAGAGGCCTGAGACGGAGGTAGCCGACTAGGTCATTGTTTGCCGCCCTTCCTTCCCAGGAAAATGCGGGCCGAGGTTTTGCTGAGGGCCATGTATTTTCTGCTAATAATGACACACACTATTTTTCAAAATGCCTGTAACTAAAGCAAGTTTTCATGCCAAATCTACGCTACCCACAACGGAAGTGTTGTATCGTTTGTGGGCGTATCTTGTACGGATACATGCGGCAAAAATCCCTATGATGATTCGTGTGGAAATGGCATGCCATAATGACATTCACAAAGCCGCAGAGAGCTGCGATCAACCCAGCGCAGCGAAGGAGCCGCATCGGCAGCTTCCCCGCTCCTCAGAATGTCGTCACACGACGCCTTGGCCAATCACGGGCGGCGGCGCGACCCGCGGTGAGCCCCGTCGCGCGGTCTGCGTATCTCTGCTGAAAAAGGCTGTTTCTGCTTTCGTCTGCCTAAATTTGATCTGATATTAGAGCTCGCAGCATGAAAAACTATGACTTTCTGCTGAAAGCCCAACTTTTGCAAAAAGTGCTGCAGTGTCCCTTTAACGTCCTCATGTCCGTCGACATCTTTTCCCTAATGTTGGACCATAGCCTCCTTTATACACTCTGTGCCTGGCAACTCCGCGCTTCACGGCCGTCACCGCCGCTCCTCCTCCGTTGACAAGTTACGCCGCTGGCTGCCGAGAGATGGCGACAGCGACGTAGGGTGACCCTCGCCAGGCGAGTGCCGGGTGCGCCGTGTTGCAGAGCAGTCCGGATATCCACGAGCTGCCGCTTTCTCGCTTTTTCGTGGACTGTTCTGCAGTGTGCAAGGTCATGCTTCTACTTTTCTCTGCCTTCGGGTGCTGCAGGAATACAGCATTACACCAACTCGTAAGTGCCAGCTTTGTTTTGCCCTTCCGGCGATCACTGCAAAGTGTTCAGCTGCTTTGAGGCTTGTAAAAAATAGTGACAGCATCAAACACTGTGTTTATTAGGCATCAATACTGCAATAGTAATGTTAGATGTGCACCTGTGCTTTCTGGACTGCAATGCTAATTGCTTCCCTGCCTGGATCATCTGCGTAGTGTGTTAAATGTGCTCCTGCGAAGTTTTTTTTGCTGTATACGCTAATTATGAAATTCTGTGATAAAATAGGAGCACACAATTTACCTATTGTGAGGATGACTACTTTAAAGTGAGTTAAACCGAATCGTGCAAAGCCTATATTAGTTTTCCTTGTCAACTAAATCGCTGTCCCTCTCTAGCATCGGAAACCGCAAAACTCGTACTCAACCGCATTAAGACCTGTGAAAAATAATGACAACACCAGAAGTGTGTTTATTACGCGTCAGTAAGGTAATAATAATATTAAATGTGTACGTGTTGTGTACGTGCATTTTCTGGACTGCGATGCTAACTTCCTCCCTGGTTAGCTCGTCTGTGTGGTATGTTACATGTGCTCCAGCAAAGTATTTTTTGTTTCGCTAACTGCGCAATTCTGTGAAAAAATAAAAACACAAGCTTTGCTATTGTGACGAATATTTTGGAGTGATCGAAACGGAAAGATGCAACGCGTATATTTGTCTTTCCTTGTTTTTCAAGTTAAAAAAAGTTAGTACGACGCGCTGAATCATTGAAAATAACAGCTGATACCAAAATTGTACTCCTTACAGATCTCAATGGCATACTGCGATGCAGTTGTTCCAGTCATCTGTAAATTAAGCTGGCTTCTGAAGTGCTATCAGTGACAGCAGTCACCGTGAACATTTTTTCTTACTTGTGGCAACTATTCATCACACCACTTCCACATGGTACTCTTGTAGCACAATTGCTGTTGTGAGATGTGTAAATAAATGCTTGTTCCTTTCTTCTTAAATTTTGTTTTATTGCAGCATAGACTAGCATGGTAATTTTTCTGTTACCATTGGCGCTAGCGGAGCAGTCATGTAGTTTTTCGAGCCATGCGCAATTTCATGAAACTGCCTGACATAAAATGTCATATAGCATTAGTGTTATTGCCTAACAAGTATCATGATCACTTGTTATGCTTAGTGGTTGTCGGCCTTACAAGTAAATATGCTGAATATGCATGATTCATGCTTAGGAATGGTTATCAGGCAAGTGAATAACAGCGCACCCGCCCCGCACCGTCGTTCGTACCCGTGCGCCTTGATCCCTACGTCGGTGGCGCCGGAACGGCAGCGCCGCGCAACTTTACCCGGCGGCTCCGCTTTACTGTTCGCGCGGCGCGTAGACAGGGACAGCGTATAACGGAGTCTATGGTTGGACATATTCTTAGAACCTGAAATCCAATCCTGCTTGCATTTTATTCGCTTAGTGCCCAAGAAGTCAGACCTATAGCAATTGCAAGTTGCTGTTTAAGGGTCTCATTCTACAGGTCGTAACTACTAGTGCATCAATATCCCAGACAGCACGAGGGCCCGGGCCAATATTGTCAGTGAGTTGGCAGAGATCAGCCCTATTAGGCCCAGCGCTGCCAAATTATGGCTGGTATTGGTTGTGCCATTCTATAACACGTCCAACACTGGCCCTGAGGATTCCATTCGTAACCAATATTGTTCGTACCTATGTATATTGATAACAACATTGGCCCGTCATATCCGATGCCCTGACAATATCGGTGGTACCATTATACGATGGTGGCAATGATGGGCCTGGATATCCGGCGTATCTGCGGTGTTGGCACTGCTATTTGATAAGGATGGCTATAACGGACAGCATTAGCCGTCAGCCGCCAATATTCGACATATGCTGGACAATAATTTGAGCTCTGTTACAATGGCCAGCCAATGTCAGAAATACAATGGCATACCTTACATATCAACGGTGTTGGCATTGCCCTTTCATAAGGATGGCTATATCGAACAGTGTTAGCATTACTCCACTGACGTTGGCCAATATATGGCATATGCTGGGCAATACTGCCAGTTCTGTTACCATGTCCCGCCAGATGCATTGGCATACACTTCAGTCAACATTGTCTTGTCTATTTCACCTACTGGTCAATATTAGGTGCAAATTAGCATGTGGCTGGAAATATTCTGTGGGAAACTGCATTAGCGTGCTTGTGCGGTTGGCAGGCTCATTTAATATTTGGAGTCGTTAACTGTGCTGTTATAATCGATGTTTTCAAGTTATCTTTGCAATTTGAAATGCTTCGGAAATCTTGTGTCTAAATAGTTATAGTTCCGCGGTGCTGGTTTTCGTCGTGTTTGCTTTAATCCCACCTAGCTGTTGTTGATGTTGCTTGGGATTACACCCTGTTCTCTCGCACTAGGCCTTCATTGACTTAAGCTGGCACTGTAATCAATCCACATGTATACTGTGACGAATTTGGATGAGACCGACGATCGGTCAACGGCTTCAAATACCAATACGTTCACCACCGTTTGCTGGTCCGTCAGGGCGGCGGTGGCGATAAATAGCTCCACGCCGACCGGGAGATTATAAATAATCAAAACGACATGTCATATATCGTGCATAGGCAATGTTTGCTATTTTTTGTATTCTATTCGGCAATGGTCTAGGTTCTTCCATGGCGGCTCCCGTGGCGATTCCTACTGCTCTGGGTGAAGAGAATTCCAAATGTTTTGGCAAGCTAATTTGCTCCCGAGTGTATTAGTTTTAACAACAGTGGCTTCAAGCAGACGATTGCCACAAATGCCACAAAATCGGACATGTGAGTGCCGTTTGTCGAAACGAGGTATCCTGCCGTCGATGCGGCGGTACGCATCCTCATGACACATTCCAGACGGATACTATCAGGTGTGCGAACTGCTCGGGTGCCCATGAAGCAACGGCTAAGGACTGTCCTAAAATTAGGAACGAAAGACGTATACTAAAGAAGATGGTGCGAGACAACTCGACTCATCAAGAAGCGGCTGCATCTATTCGTCATAGCAGACACCGTTCCCGACGCCGACACAAGGAATCGGAAGGCAAGCCTAGCCTGGATAAGTCAACTTCAGAGTTAACGTCAGCTCAGGTGCCACAACAGATTGTCTAATCCCGTTAAGATACTCTTGCTGCAATGTCACAGGCAATGTCACAGGCCAAGGATCAGACAGAAGCTGTTGTATTACCTGCCGCCTCTGATGTTTAGTGGCCTGCTCTACCATCAAACGCCATCGCCAGGCCTCATCCCAGTTTGGCTGCCACACGTGCTGAAAATTCCGACAACCTCGACAGCCAGCAGGTGAAAGAAATGCTGAACTAGCTGGTTCGTTCAATGCGGGTGCTGCTCTCCAGCATCAACACGCAAACAGCAACGTTTGCTGTTCAGTTTTTGGACGCATTTGAGCCGCTCTTGGCGGCATTGATATAATTCACAATGGCGCAACAAACTAACGCCACCTCTATGACGATGCACTTGCGCCGCAGTGTAGTGATGCAATGGAATGCCCGAGGCCTGCGTGGTCGGCTGAGTGACTTCCGACAGCGGGTACAGAAGTACCGCTTTCCCGTGATTGTGATCTGTGAGCCCAACATGTCATCTGCTTTCCGCCTTTCTGAATATGTTCTGCTGTGGTCTCGAGAAGCAGACGAAACAAGCAAAGTGCTGGTGTGTGTACGCCAAGACATTGCGCACGTCCGCCATGCTCTGCAGCCCCACAGCACGAACCACTACATTTGTCTGACATTAACCCTGAAAGGACGAGAATTTTCTGTAATTGGCGCCTATATTTCACCGAGAGATGGCTTGGACAAGTCATATTTATTTTCAACAATCCAGTGCTGTACAGCTCCTCGTATTATTGTGGGGGCTTTAATGCTCACCACCCTCAGTGGAGTAGTGCCATAATGAGCAATCGAGGAAGAGACCTGGCAGACTTTATGCATACGCAAGATCTCGTCAATATAAACGACGGCTCACCGACGTTTCCGCGCGGAACAACCTACAGGAGCTGCTTGGATGTGGCGTTTGTTTCCAGAAGCCTCCATCCCTCTTTTTCTTGGTGTAGTGATGTGGAAACACATGGGAGTGATCACATACCAACGTACATATGCATCAAGTGGTTTGCACCTGCCACTTCGCCTCGTGTGCAATACACAGACTGGCCCGCGTTCAGGGCATCGGTGGAGATTTTGAGCATGGACCTCCAGTCACCATCTCAAATAGAGGGCCTCATTACATCCTCTCTAAGTGAGAACGCTCGCTATGTTTGTGTGCCGATGTCAATGTCCAGCATCGACGTGGAATTCGAGCGACTTCGCGCGATCCGTCGACGAGCTGGAAGTACAGAAGAACGAAATCCGCGCAAGATCTCGCACTTTCTCGCAAAGCTAAACGACACGTTGACACGTTCTATGCCACTTGGAGAAGCTAGGACGACAACGTTGAAGGCAGTTCTGCTCATCACTGGGTCCCCGTGAGCATTTTAGGAAACGTAGCGCAAAGAAGACACGTTTCCTACACGTGCGCTACGTTTCCTAAAATGCGAATGCACCAACTAGCCCAATTTAGCATTCTTGTGCAGCCCCCGTAAGCCCCTGTCGCGTATCTGGCATATTGCAAGAAGCTTGCGCACCTCCACGAGAAAGGCACCCTTTTCGTGCCCTGGCCCTTTATCAAAGCCGCAATCAAGTTGACGTAGCTGAAGAGTATGGTAAAATGGTTGTGGGCACAAACCAGGCACAGTTACCAATTTCAGAGGTTTTCGCGCCACATTCTCCGAATGATCAATACGACGTGCCCTTTACAATAGCTGAATTAGACGCCGCTCTTGCTTCTTGTCGGCATTGATCTGCACCTGGTCCTGACGGAATTACTTATACAACCTTATCAAACCTAAGCAAGGATGGCAGAACTGCACTACTTAATTACTTCAATGATATATGGGCTTCTAGTACTTTTCCTGAACACTGGAAGATTAGCCGCCTGGTTGCTCTTTTGAAGCCTGGAAAGCCTCCTCTCGAACTTACGTCATACCGGTCAGTTGCCCTAGCAAGCTGTGTTGGAAAAGTTATGGAGCGAATGGTGCTGACAAGACTGGAGTGGTATCTAGAGAGTAATGATCTTTATCCGAATATGATGACTGGATTTCGCCGCGGACGCTCTTCCATTGATAGCGTCATCGACCTTGTGGCGACAGTAGAACACGAAAAGCGTCACCGTCGACTAGCAGCTGCTGTCTTTTTAGATATAAAGGGAGCTTACGACAACTTCCTACATGATGCTATCCTTGATGCACTTGACGACGTGGGAGTTGGTGGCCGGCTGTACTTGTGGATTGTAAGCTATCTCGCTGGCAGCTCTGTTTACATGACTACGCCTGAAGGAGATACTACCCGCTTTCAGGTCGGTCATGGAGTTCCACAGGGAGGAGTCCTCAGCCCAACTTTATTTAACGTTGCGCTAATTGGCCTGGTGAGTTAACTGCCAGCTAACATTCACATAAATGCATATGCTGACGACATCTGCATCTGGGCCTCTGGTTCGAAGCGCCCACAACTACGTGTGAGATTACAACGAGCTGTGTCATCGACATCGATGTACTTACGGCGTCAAGGTTTATACTTAGCGGCAGAAAAGTGTGCAGTGATTGCGTTTACGGGGAAATGTGTCAGCAAGCTACCCGATTACCCTTCATGGAGTCGTAATACCATACGTCTCCAGGCACAGATTCTTGGGAGTAACTATTGACCACCGACTATCTTGGTCGAAACATATTACTATGGTGAAGAAAAGGCTAATTAATTTTTGTCATGTACTTCGTTACATAGCTGGCATCAAATGGGGTCCAACTGAGCGCTCCTTAATACGGCTTTACGAGACCCTGTTTGTTGGCTACATCCGGTACAGTCTTCCTGTACTCTCTAGTATGAGCATTTCATGCTTGCGGACTTTAGAGAGCGTACAATCGCTGGCACTGAAAACATGCCTCGGACTGCCTAGATGCGCCTCTAACAAAGGTACAATTGAAGAGGCACATGCTCGCCCAATATCCATATACTTGTCAAAAGAACCACTTCGTGTATATTTACGAGCACTTACAAGACACAGTTTTCACCCACTCAGCAAGATTCTGGATGAAAGGCTGGACTGCTGTTTTACAAGTGCGCTCCGCTGCCATCAGTCGCACGTACCGACAGGATATGTCCTCCCATATCGTCCCGCCCAACCACCTTGGACGATGGATAAACCTTTGGTGCACCTTCGTGTTCCCGGAATACTAAAGAAATCAGTGGTACCAATTAGTGGACTCAAACAACTTACTCTGGCGCACATCTGGTCAGAATATCCTCATTATATTCACGTATACACCGATGGATCTGTGTCAGCTCAGACATCCGCTGCAGCTGTGGTCATACCAACTCAGAAAACGACTCTGCATTTCCTTTTGGGACATACCTCTACGTCAACCGCTGCTGAACTTGTAGACATTCGGGGAGCTATTCGCTACATATCTGGGGAACCACCTCAAAAATGGTGTATATTCACGGACTCAAAAACGGCATTACAAATTATGAAAAACTTCTTACGCCACACTGCCTATCAGTCCCTGGCACTAAACATTATGGAGCTCCTCACATCTGCCCAGCTGCAAGGCCACAGGATAATGTTTCAATGGAGCCCTGCCCACTGCGGGCTGCATGGAAATCAACAGGCCGATGTTGAAGCGAAAAGCGCACTCATCAATGGCTTCCAAACAGCCGTGCTTTTTTCAAGAGTAGACATGACGTGCCTTCTTACGAGTTGTATGAATATTGCTGCAGCAGCGTACTGGGCCCAGCCAGACGCCCGACACATTCGTCTAAAAAGGCTCGATCAAACATCAAAATGTTATGTTCCGCGTGATATTCCGCGTCATCAGGCATGCTTACTACATAGACTTCGTTTAAACGTGGCTTTCACGCACAGGTACTTACATTTAATTGGACAGATGGACTCGCCGGAATGTTCAACTTGTGGCATCCCAGAGACTGTGGACCATATATTATTGGTGTGCCCAGCGTATGCGCGCGAAAGAGGTGTGCTAGCGGCTTCCTTGAAGCGTTTAGACAAGAGGCCTCTGTCGGAGAGACTGCTGCTGGGCGCTTGGCAGGACAAGGGGAAGGGTGTCCAGGCAGTGCGTGCTCTTTGCCGTTTTCTGTGCTCCAGCGGACTTGATTCGCGCTTGTAAAACAAGCTACTGTGTCTATATATGTATCTCATATGCATTCTCCCACATCGTCACCTATAATGACCTTCTTTCTTCTCTTCTTCCCCTTCCCCAGTGCAGAGTAGCAGGCCAGATTTGAATTATTCCGGCCAACCTCTCTGTCCTTTCCTTTCAATAAATACATCTATCTATCTATCTTGCCACAGGACACGCATGCAGTGCGATGCAATTAATGAGCGATAAGCGTCGGCCTATTAAGGCTCGTACGTGACTCAGATCGACTATGGCGAACGCGCTTTCATCAAAATACACTTTAAAATAAACTAGGCCATTTAAGCTATACGAATACGAAGCATCGCAGCACATTTTTTCGCTTAAACGACTTAACAATGGTGATCTAAATTAAAGCTGGGTTATTTAGCGGTAAATTAAACATCGGTCCGCACATGCATGGACGTTCTCACATATGGCAAGCCGTATCAACGCTTCCTGCTTCGTTGTCGCTCTAAAAAGTATTAGAAAAAAATGGAGAGAAAACACTGCACGTACAATCTCAGTATCAATAATATTAAGGTTATGCTGAAAAAAATTAACTGGGTTACAGTTTCACTTGCCTTTAACGCACTCGTTCGCACATTTGTTTTTTCTCAAGCGTCCGCTCTTGTTGGCGACACACCGCGCACTTCTGTTCCAGTCCACTGATGGTACTCACTCGCGCCGAAATATGAACGCTCGGTTCGCTGCTTGCTAGGTCCGTTGAAAACATTACAAAGAAAGGACGAAACACATGGAGGCACGGCGCCAGCAACAGCGGCGCCGACTTGCCCGAGTGGATGCGCTCTGCAGGTGGGGTTGTCGGGTTACACGCTGCGCGATGCAATCCAAGACGCAGGCCCTGACGCTCCACGTGTGGTTCAAGGTGCACACGGCAGCCGCCCAGGCGGGAATTTACGACGCAATGCGTCAGCCGCTATACGTTAAGGCTCTATTTCTTTCATATACCTATTTGACATATGTAGAGCTAGCGTAACTTGCGTCTTAGGCTTTGCAAGGGAAGACCATTCCATACGTCTATAATCAAAAGTACGACTGCAATGACCATGGCGAATTAATCACCGATGGAATATCGCACACATACGGTACTGGTAAATGCTCTATGACTATCTTGAAACACTCATTCGGAAAACGAGTCCGCCAGCTATTTGCTAAACAAGCCGCGAATATTCAAATCACTGCAGTGGCAAAAAGGATCGCAGAGCCAGTTAGAGTCGCCCGTGGCACGGAGGCGGGCCGGCTTCCTCATTTCACAAGAACTTGGAACGCGAAATATATCCGCGTGGGGCTTTGTCACACTGAATTTCATAGGAACACAGAATAGCTTCGTGTAGCAGCCAGTATACAAGAACGGCAGCTCAGCAGAAAAACATTTGATTCGACGCCATGCCAAGTGCATGGATAGCATAATTTTAGAATTTCCGGTTTATTTATTCTTTTTTCGCACACGTGCAAAAAAAAAGTCTGTAACGTTTCTCCGCTTTTATTCACACCCCCAATTTTGCGATTCCGTCGTCGTTCACTGCAATACAATGCTTGCGCTACATATGGCAAGAAGGAATAACTGTAGAGTTCAAAAACTAAATAAAGAAGTCGTTGTTTTACAATTAACCTTAATTCGATATCAAAGCTTATTTATTCTCTAATTACCTCCGTGGTGGAACAGTTACATGCGTGCGAGGGGAAGGTGTTTTTTCTTTTTTTTTTACAAATATTTTGCATGGAGAGAAGATACCCACATGTAAACGAAGATACCCACATGTAAACTGACTTGTTAGCATTAGAACGAAAGAAAAAATGTGAAAGAAAAGACTGGAAACACAAATAAAATACGAAAAAGTACAATGGGTATATTAACAACTGGATTACAATGACACATCTTTGTTTCGCACACGCTCGTTCGCACAGTTTTCGAGCGCCTGCTCTCCGTGCTCACGCACCGCTCAATCCCGTCCTCGCGCACTTCGCACTCCTGGCGTTCCCCGGATCGCACTCTCTCACCGCATGCGATGCGAGCAAGGTCCGAGGTTGCATGCGCGCATCGAAATTCACGCAGGTGCGCCAAAGCGGTGGACGGGTCGACGCACCACTCAGGGTCCAAGGGACGGACGGCCGCCGCCCAGGGGAAGGAATTCCGCAGTAATAAAAAGACGAACGCTAACAGACTGGAGACTTCTTTCAAACATTTACGAGCTCCCATAACAATTTGCATAAAGAAATGTGCCTTTACCGCATTTTCTTGGCCAATAAAATATACGAAAGAAACTAAACTGTGAGAAAGAAACAAGCGCCTAACGAATCGGGCCAACAAACGACTAATCTAGCAGATAGAATGATGCTGACGGTGCGGATATATGAGAAAAAATGTAAGCATCGTATGCAACTAGCTATAAAGAGGTGGCAAGTCGTGGTACTGAGATGCTTAACTCAATATTTTTCAACAAACTTGCTTCAAATCCTCATTTCAGGGTGATTGAAATATTCCACTTGATTGAGCACTATTGTATGACAACATTTTCGTTGGTATGATAAAACTGAGCAAACTATTCGTAGTACAACACAGCATTCACAAAATACAACTTGAACAGGTTTGGGTGTTGTAAACAAAACAGCTAGGCGCCTCTCCAGGGCGACGACGCGCTTCGCTGCTGGCACAGAGCTCTACACAGATGAGCAGCTGCAGCAGCGCATCGTTCAAGGCTGGTTCAAGTCCTGTAATCTAGGAAACGCTTGCTAAACGCAGGGTACAAAACCGAGACCATCGAGCTGCTGAAAAAGCGATTACTACAAAGCCTAAAGGATGACGCGACAATCGCTTAGCCGGCATGACGGCGACAGTTGTATTTTGTTTCAAAGAAGGCGCTCCGTTATTTCATCCAACGGCCACTCGTACGCTCGGCTCAACGTTCTATGGCACCGCGCACTGAAAATGCTTCTTTCTTCAAGAAATATTTTATGTAAGTTTTCAAATTTTTTCATTCAGATTTGATAAAGCCTTTGTGTATATTGGAGCAAAATATTAGCCTCTTAGATTGAGCATTTTTTAAATTACAAGCGTTGTCTTACATTTCATTGTTGCTGCAGGCTGCGTAAGCCATGTGCTAGGGAGATTTGTCTTCTTTTAGCATCTTTTTTCGTTGTTAACTTTTCAAAAGTGGTTCTCAGGTGTGCGCGACTTGATCCCGATCATTTTGCCGCTTATTTCAAGTTAAACAATTATAGTTTTGCAGAGTACTAATTTCCTAAAGTAAACAACTGCGTGGCATCGTAGCCCTAAAAGGTATATTCACGGCGTATAGCCGTCGCGAGGCTCGGCCGCTCGGGTTCCCTCGGGTGACTCGGGCGGAGTCGGCGGAGTCCGGGAAAAAGCATATTTTCTCGTGTCTAGTGCGATAAAGCGCTAACCGCATGAGTCACGCGGCAGCACGATGCGCGGTGGCCTGAGGACCGCTAAAGCATTGCCGCTCGGCGCTGTCGACCAGGTTCTGGGTTTTTAGAAAATGGCTCATGTGGCCGGAACCAGCTCGCGAGGCAGCCAATCGCAAAAGGCTTTGGGGTACTCATCTTCGTTGTTTTCTTTGTTTTTTTTTGTTTCTTTTTGCATGAAAAGTTCGTTTCCCTAGTCCGGTATGAGCGAAAATCTTGCAGACGCTCATTTCGTCCGATCCGTGCATATATGAACGTATCGAGACGGTTTAATAAAAGCTTGGTAGAGTAATATTGCAAAACAAAAAAGGCTAGTGTGGTTAGATATTGCTAATTTTCGAAAGCTGCAGAAAAACGCCACTGCTTTCAATCATGTCTGCATCACAGCATAGTAGCACGCCGCTGCATTGGGACCATTTTTTTTTTTGGGGGGGGGAGGGGGGGGTGGGCTCGACGCTTTTCAAGAAATTTCATGAGTGTTACTTTTTAGTGCAAGAAATTGGATATCGCGCAACTGTACTTATTTACCAAACGAAGAGGCGGCGCTAACAAAGCAAGGCTGAAAACGCGTCTCTGTCGCTGAGGTCCTTGCTCTGTGCGATGTGCACCAGCGGCAGCGACAGGCATTGGCGTCGTCGTCGCGCGATGCATTGCCAGGGATTGTCTCCTATTTTTTTCTTCCTGTATCGTTGCTTCTG
The DNA here is from genome assembly GCF_055883805.1 of Amblyomma maculatum. Lineage (NCBI taxonomy): Eukaryota > Metazoa > Arthropoda > Arachnida > Ixodida > Ixodidae > Amblyomma > Amblyomma maculatum. Next base: position 120,286,582 of record NC_139349.1, read on the forward strand.
CTGCAATAGATCAGTTGCAAAACCTACAAGTCACCTTCCCTGTGCGGCAGACATTCCTGCACAATGGCGGCATAGACTTTGGGGTAATATTTGGGTACAGTGGTAGCACTTCGCCTGACGGGTAAGGTAATTCCCGCACATCTTGCCCATTCGTCACAGTATTATTCGCGCGCGCATTGTCACCCCACTAATACCCTCTTTAGTTAGTGTCCTTTTTCAAATTTTCTTTCACCCTTAGGGTGACAGTGCTCCCCCTTTATTCCAGCGTTAAGAATGCCCGAAAACCTTTCTCTAACAATGGCCTGTGCTTGGGGAACTGCATCCCAAGCAGCGTGGACTGTGGTAGATGCATGTACTGCACCTAACTATTATCCCTGAATCAGGTTCTGTCGCCACTGTGCACGAATTCCTGCCTCACAGGGAAGCCGACTTGTAGGTTTTGCAACTTGTCTGTTATAGCATGTCCAGCAGGGCCGGAGCCTTAATTGTGAGCGCTGGGTGGGCTCAGGCAATTTCAGTCCCAGGTCGGTTTCTGGTTTTTAGCATGAGGCCCGGATCGGGCTCTAATTTATGCCCGTGCACACCTCTAGTCGGGTCGGTTGTGTAGCACACGTTTGGCGCCCGTGCCTGCTTTTAATTTTGTTCTGCGCACTGTGACACTTTGCTCTAGCATAAAGACTGCATGAAACATCAGTATTTTCCGGTCGTTATGCTAACTGATTGCCCCACCGCCCTGGCACAGCTATGTTATACCATGTGTAACATAGAGTTGCAATTAGTCCATTTTTTGAGACAGCTTTCAATTGAAATTATAGATTAACTAAACAGAGAAGAGCCGTGGTATGCTGTTGTCATGTTTTAGAGGCATCGATTTAATGGAGACTTTTTTTCCTTGCATTTAGGGCTCTTTGCTCTATAACGCCCGCAGTCCAGCTGCTCCACTTGTATAATCGCACTGCTTTTGCACAAGCAATCATCTGCCACCAAAGGGGTGCTGCCTGAATGTGAGGGAGACAACATTATCAACATTTTGGTGCTGCATAACCAGTCAACAACTGTTAAAGCCTTGCCATGACACATGCTTGCCATGAAACACAATAACAGACATGGCTTATTGAACTGACGAAGTAGTTGTCATTTGCGTAACACGGAAGTGCAGGTGCTTTAAGTGATGGAATATTTAGCATACTTGATTATGCTTGCATTACAAGAATTCGCAGGAAGCATGTATTGAGGTTGCAGAGAAGAAAGCCATTCAGTATGGCTCAAGTTATTTGCCTTCCACTCTCCCTTCACTACTGCTGCCTGTACTGTATGTATTTGTTCATACAGACGTGCAGTTACTGACTGCTTGTACATTTCTGGTTGCCTACACTGTCTTCAGCCATGTAGATTTATTATTAATTTGACCTAAACCAGGCTATTTACTTTGCTCAAAGTGACAATTATAAATAATTCTCTCCCCAAGCCATTAAGATTCGCCATTAGCTCTCAACTCGCTTTATTCGCAGCTGAAATGAATTTATTCTGTAACCCTAGAGCAAGACATTTTCAGAAAGGAGATCATCGTGAAATACTCGTTCAAATTTTGTAAATTTTAGAGAACATTGTTTGCTTTTGCATATGCTTCTGTGTTCGGAAAACAGAGCAGACTTGCTTACAGTGCAGGAGGGGTGGGCTGAAAGACAAAAGGAAATTATTAGTGCAGGTGCTCATTCAGGCGTGCATTCCTTGTGCATTTATTGCTCTTATATATGTGCACCTTTACCTGCACGCTTGCCAGGGCTTTCCCCATAATGGGTGGCAGTGATCTTGCCGCTTACCTCTCAGGGGTACTGCACTTTTCCAACTACCTGTCCAGAACCAACTCAACTCCTGGGCTTCAAATTTGTCATACTCAAGGACGATTTTCTGTGTTTGATGATACCAGTGATGCCATTTAAGATACGCAGTGTGCATCATTGGCCCATTAGTTTCATTTCGGGATGTCACCCCTTATATTCCGTACTCATATTTCTTTTTCTACATCCCCTTGCAACTGCCAAACGAAATAAGACGTATAAACTGCCAAACTCCCGCAGTGTCTGAATGCTATGCCAACAACAAAAAAGCTTTCGCATGTCTTAATAAATGTAGAGTTGATCCCCCGACGTTTTTTTTATTGTCATGTCTAGTCAGACGGTTTAGTGAACTGCCACATGACCAAGCAAATTGCAACTGTAAGTGCATTGAGGAGTCATGCGTTAGAGCAAGCATATGGATCTTGTGTTGCTTAGCTGCTTAACTCCAAATATCCTCCTTTGTCAGACAAGATATTTTTTTATAAAGCTGGATGGAGCCAGAAGAAAACAGATTGCATTCTTAGCAGCATTGTTACTTGTTACACGTGCGTGCCGCCCCTGTATACATGAACTCGGCATAATTGGGTCGAGTACGTCTGTCGAGTGAAAAATCAGTTGTGAGGTTCATGTATACACAGTAGGGTCGAGTAAAATAAGCGGCGGAGCTGATCGCGTTAACTCGCTTGCAGGTGGTAGGTGAATTCGCTTGACCCGCTTATCTAAAGGCATGTAGACACTGTCCAGTCAGGGAGTGTAGTTATGGGGAACTCTGGGATATGAAAAAGCCTCTGGAGCGGCGACGAGCGTCACTCAAAATGAATGCGTTTTAGCGCTCCTCAACGATAAAAAATAATCGAAGCTCTCGATAGTAAAAGGCAATGGGATCGAATACGAGTAAGAACTTGCACAATAACTTCGAATGTCGATGCTACGCTCTGCTACAATATTTACTCACTAGAAAGCGAGTTCATGTAGACATCAGCTGGGTCGAGTAAGGATGACCTTGCTTACTAAACGCTGATTCACCCGGTGCTGTCGAGTCCATGTACACAGGGCTATTGTACTTGTAATTTTAGGTGAATTCTCAGTTCGTGCATTGCACATTAAATTTGAGCGATATTGGTTCTTTTTTGCATATGTGCTGTTTTGTTCTGCAAACAATACTATTTCTCCAGACACAATCTTATTTTTAATTTGAGTACAAAATAATGTCCATTTTTGAAAAAAAAATAATTTGTGAGGCTGTTAAGAAATTTGGTTTTGAAATATATTCACAAAATAGCAACATTTTATAGATATTCAAATATAAAGTGTTTGTGAAACAACTTTTCAGCTCAGAATTAAACTGGTTTTTCAAGGAACTTGTGATAGGGTAAAAATGAAAAATCAATGTCATGTAAAATGTATCGTTTTTTTATGATCCCATAGTCACATCAAGCATTGTATTTTAAGGTGTGCAGAAGCAATGAAAATAATATTTGGCCTATAAATATTCAGGCAGATTACTATTCTCTATACCAACAACTACTATGAATTGGTTTGAAGATATCACATGCCTGACCACCACACCTGGTACCTGGACATAACATCACCCATGTATGCCTAACTGAAGATAATTTTGCACGTGGAAGGTTGTCGATGGTACGGCCATATGATTAGCTGTGATGAGGGAAAATGCATACCCGGTAGGCTGCTAGCTGATAATGAAGTACGATATCATTGTACTCAGATCTAGCATAACATTTTCCTGCCTATGCAAATTGGGCACTCTCGGGAGCCGGCCCTGTGCGGCGCACCTTCGCGGCCAGCGCGGCGGAACACCGCGCACGCGACCGATGCTCCGCCGTCTGCTGCGGTGCAGTCTGACACCGCGTGGGGCCCGGCGCACCTTGTGCAGGTCGGGGCGCCCGCATCCGCAGCCGAGCGGGAATTTCGTCGCGAGTGCCCATACATTGCACAGTGTGTACACATGGGCACGTGTAGGTCCTCCGCCACCTGTGCAGAGGACCAGCCCACGGTCATCCTTCCTTTTGCTATATCTCGCGCGAATGCGTCCGGAGCCAAAGCAATTATGTTAGTTTTGGTACCATCTCTGGCTTTAAAAGTATCTTCTCGTGGTAGATTCAGAATTTAGCTGTAAATCTTGATTTTTTGCTATAATGTTCTGTATCAGTGCGTCGTCGGCCACGTCAGGGTCGACGCCCCAGATCCTGATGTGTGGCCGTCTATGCTCGGCCACTCTTATTTTCATTGTAGCTTTTGTAACCCCGTTTCTTTCAATTGCGACACGCAGGTTTTCTACTGTAGATCTCTCTCGCGCGAGGACTGTTATTCTGTTTGGAGTAGGTTTTAATATAACTGGGCCAATGCCCTCGTCCTCCGGTACTATATTGCTTTTTAGAGTCTTAATGACTTCAGTCGCGGATGTTTTAGGAATTGTCGCAGATATAAATGCGACGTGGTTGTTCATTTGCGGTTCGATGTTCTGGGCGCGGTGAATGTCTGCCGCAGGAGTCGCAGTAGTTGTCTGGGACTGATGGTCCCCCCGGGTCGACCTCAAGACGTCTGCGAAGGACTGCGGCGCAGCGGATATTGTCGCCGCACGAAGCCGCTCCTCCGCCACCAATGCGCGAGCGCGGGCCTCGGAGGACTCCCTCCTCTCCGCGGCCCACATCTCGCGCAGGACCTCGGCGCGACCCCTCGCGTCCGATGCCAACGCCTTGTACTCGGCGCAGCAGGCGACCGGAGCGCGAGGGCCAGCTTATTTTCTGGCGCGTTGATTATACGCGTCAGTTCGTCCTGCAGCTTGGCCACGCCGTCGAAGGACGGCATGGCCGCGAACCCGAGGTTTAGACGCTCCGTCGCCGGAACCTCCGTCGCAGAGTTGTCTTCGACGACACCAGGCGACGCAGACCGTGTGGCCCCCGCAGCGTCGTCTGCACGCGGCGAGGGAGCGCCCGCCGATGGCGCACCGCACAGTCGGTCGCTCGGCCCCGGCGGTCGATCCGCAGAGTCGCCCCGCGGCGACGTCGCGGCACTGCCCGGGGGGTTCATGACGCTCGCTATGAGAGCGTCACCGCCGTCCGAGAAAGGGGACGCCGATGCTCGGGACGGCGCAGGCCGGGCCGACGAAGTGCTCGACGCACTGGGCGAAACCGCGTGCACCGCCGCGACGTTTTCGCCAGATGTTGCGGGCAAGGCGGCCGCGGGCGGCTTCTTCGCCGGCATGAGAGTAGGTGAATACACCGGGAAGCTTACCGGCGTATACTGTCAGTGTAGAGGGGCGGGTAAGTCTAAATAGGCCCACCCGAGCCCCTCGCAGTAGAAGTCCCGGCCGCACAGAAAACGGCCCAAAAAAGGCCAGCGGGCCGCAAAGGCCGGCAGCGAGGACCGCTCCCGCAACCGGGAGCGCAGCGTTCAGGCGCGCCAAAAGCGCACCCGAACGGTGGGACCGAAGGGCTCGGTCTCGGTGTCCGAGCGCCGGGAAGCACGGCCCGCCGCAGGCAAAGTCCCGGCGCGGCTCGAAAACCGCCGGACGACCGCAAAGGGCGCCGGCGGGAACCGCAACAGGGTCCAGAAGCAGTGGAACCTGGATGGAAAAGTCCCAGTAATCAAAGGAAGATAGGCTGCGGGCAAGCAGCGATCGAACACAGGCACGGGCTGTTGCGCGTGCCTCGGGAGCGCTGCGCCGGCACGTCTGCAGTCTTTCGAAGCTTCGAAAGAGCGCTTTCAGGCGTACCGCAAGGTACGGTGCTTGGGCCTCTTCTTTTTTTGATATACTTAATGACCTGCCTAACAATATTTCTTCTCATATTCGCCTCTTAGCTGATGACTGCGTCGTTTACCGAGCAATAACAAGTTCCGCTGACTATCTCTCGTTACAAAGGGATCTTTCTCGCATACAGGACTGCTGTAACACTTGGCTCATGTCTTTAAATGTCTCTAAAACTGTCCACTTGCCCATTCACCGCCGTCGTAACTACATTGCTCCCGATTTCTGCATCAATAACCTCCAGATTGCAAAAACTGAATCAGTGAAATACCTCGGTGTACATATTTCATGTGACCTAACATGGATACAGCATACTAACCAGATAATAAATTCTGCTACGACGTAACCTTTCTATCGCTTCTCCCCCTATTAAACAACTTGCTTTCCAAACGTTTGTGCGTCCTAAACTAGAGTATGCTAATGCTATTTTTGACCCATACCAAAATAACCTTACTAATGCCCTCGAATCAGTTCAGAACAGAGCAACAAGATTCATTTTGTCAAATTATTCCTACTATTCGAGTATTTCGGCACTAAAAGCACAATTAAACTTACCCTCCCTAGCCTCACGGCGTAGAATCGCGCGTCTTAACCTTTTTCATAAATTTTTTTATTCTTTGCCATCTGATAACACGTACATAAAGAGAGCCCACCGTATCTCCCGCTCCAGCCACATTAATGTAGTGTATCCCCCTCAAGCTCACACTACTACTTTTCAGCAGTCGTTTTTCTTGCGCACCGCACAGGACTGGAATGGCCTGCCCACCGAAGTCGCTACAGTCATCGACCCCAAAATATTCAAACGGCTCATTGAAAACATCTCATATTGATCATCGACCCCAAAATTTTCAAGCGCATTATCGAAAACATCTTAAGATTTGTGTTATACTTATATGCCCTGTAACGCCCACTCCCTCATGTAATGTCTCATGAGAGACCTTTGAGGAATAAATAAATAAATAAATATTGAGCTCTGTATGAAAACTATTCCTTGGTACAAGTAAGACAATTGTTTATAGTAGAATGCAGCAAGCAATAAAGCTGTGAAAACTAAAAAGCTGGAACTTGAAATGGTACGGTTATTGTTAACCAGACAGGTTTCATCAGACAGACATTCATCACTGATCTTGAGAATAAGTCGAACCCGGATATATCGATTTCGGTTATATCGAACTCACGGAATATCCCCTTGAAAATCCCATGTAAAAGTATATGAAAGCCGCGTCATATATCGAACTCAGTTTCACCGGTTGTTCGATATATCGAACTCCGCGCCACGCACTGGAAAGCGTGCCGTTCCCAAAGACGATCACATCACCCTCGACCGTTTGTCGCGTGACGTTTTCAAGCCGCTCGCGGAAGTAATTAGAGGGGACAGTTTGGCTAGGGCAGCGCCGCGCCCGTTCCCTAAAGGCGGTCGTATTTGCGGTTATCGGTTCCCGCGCGCCAGCACGTGACAAGTTTACAAGCTATGTGCGTGAATGAACCAGAGAGAACCGGTGGCAACGAGAAGGGAAAAGCGCGATAGAGCGAAGCGCAAGGGTGTGCCCATTCTTTCGCCGAGCTATCTCTCTCCCTCTTTCCCGGCCTTTCCGCATGCGCCAAGCCAGCTCAGCCCGTTTTCAGACAGAACGTCGGACGCTTTCCCCAGCGTGTGTTGCGAACCCTCTGCTTGCCGCGGCGCGGCTGACGTGGCTATGGCGCCTGCGGAAGTTAACAGTCGTCTATATTTATAGTTGTGCTGTACGCGCGGCGTAGCGTAAGATATGTCGTTACGAAGCAGCGTTTTTTTGCGGGAGTCGTTTATTCTTGCATGTATGAATTAACGAAAGTATGCGGTCAGCTGCTATCATTTCGCTTCAAACAGCATTTGCAGCTACTGTATCACGCTTTCCAATATTTTGTGGCAGTAGACTACGCCCGCCCCAAGCGCGGCGTGATAAATCGAACCAGGCTTGTGCAATCAAGCCATCACGGGCAGTCTGCCAAGTTCGCTCCCCGCCGCCGCAGGAGCTATAAAAAGATAAACACGCTGCGAAGTTATCGCTGCCCAGCATCTTGGGACGCTGCCAAGAAATGAGCTGTGGATGACACGACCGAAACTTAATGCGACATGCAAGCGAAAACGCTGGCGATTTCTTCCGCGGTGACACAGAAACCTTGTTTGGAGCTGCCGCGGTGGCTCGAATTGCAGAGGGACGCAGCTCCAAGTTGGAAATGTTTTGCCCTGTCGCTGCCGCTCGTTGTTGAAATCGCATAATCGCGTGCATGTCAGCGAGCTGGCCTTAACGCTTTTTTTTTCTTTTTCCAAATTCGCGGGTGTAAAATTGAAGGGTGGATTTATTATTCGAGTGAGTTGATTATGCGACAAATGCGGTATCGTTTTTTCGCATCATAATTGCTGTCCCAGGCCAATTTCTGTACATCGAATTATCGATATACCGAACTATTTCGCGATCCCCTTCAAGTTCGATATATCCGGGTTCGACTTTATATGCGTACACAGCCTTGAGAATATCTGCGATGCACACATCTCCCTCGTAAGCTCATTGAAGATAGCTTGATTGATTCTGTCAGGGCAATGATTTCTTTATTCTGGCCGCAGTAATGTATGCGTGCCTGTAACTGGTGCACATCAGAAAAATAGTCATGTGTTTTTTAATATCATCCAGTTTTGCATGCTTAGTAATCCTGAAGGCTCCGCCTTCTAGAATACGGGTTCGCGAGCGATGGTCTCGCCCGACAAGTGAAAACCAGGTCTTTCTTAAAAACACCGGTTTATTCCGGATCAACAGAAAAGTATAAAATAGAAAAGAAACAGCATTGGTCAAAACTGCGCCGGAAACATGCCGTCGAAGTTCGCGACAAGGGACTATGAGGATAAAACGGAACAAGGGTCAGGGCTTCACCGCGACAACACAAAGCACACTGCGGCGCGATGGGCGAGTAATAGGGCCAAAGCGTTGATCCCGGTACAAGAACATTGCTACTCGCGTGGCAGCACTCACGCTAACACTCCTAAGGCTTCCTTGAAGGTGCCGCTTCCGTCTTCGCCTCGCAGGACTCCGCTCCGTCGTCCGTGTACATCCCGCCGGCTTGGGACGCTGCCACGCCGCCCTTCTGTGGCCGGCCTCCCGGCGAAAAAGCCCCGAGCCTTGCTTCCAACGCGCTTATCTACCCTCTGTCTCGCGCCGATAACATGCCGCCCCCGCTCCGGGCAGCTCGCTCATGCGTACTCGCGCTGCCCGGGCGGACACCAACACAAACAGAAAAAAGCGCGCGCGGTTCGAAACGCTAAAAGGGGCTGTGGGGCCCCACACCCCCCCCCCCTCTCAAGACGGGACACCTCCCGACGTGTAAAACAACAATAACGCGGGATAAGGGTGGAACTGGTACTGCGGCTGGCGGGGCGCATGCTTGGAGGTATCCGCCGAGCGTGGGTAGCCGTAGTGCCTGGTAGGTCAAGTGGTTCTATGTGGCTAGTGGACGGCCGTGGTAAGCTCGGAGATCGGCCACGTTGACTGGTCCGGCTTCTCGACCACCCTGCACATGGCGAATAAAGTAAGAAAGCCGAGACGCGCGCTTTGTTATCGTGTAAGGGCCAGTCCATCGTGGAGCGAGAGAAGCAGCAAACCCTTTTACTGCATCACTTAGTGGGTGCGTGCGGCGAAGGACTTTGTCGCCGACTGTGAATTCCAAAGGTCGCCTTCCCTTGTTGTACTGGTTACAGTGTTCCAGGCGGGCAAGGTCCAGGTTTTCCCTTGCCTCCTTCAGAGTCTCGGCCAAGCGGCTGGAAAGATCATGAGCAAATTTAGAATGGCTAAGACCCGGTAAATCAGAGCCATTCAGAGCATGCTCAATAGGGAACCTGAGCTCACGACCAAGGAGAATGGCCGCTGGCGTAAAACCTGTTGACCGGTTTACCGTGGTTCTTGTGGCGAAGGCCATCTCCTGGATACGAGCGTCCCAGTCCTTGTGTCGCTCCGTGAATGCCACCATCATAGTCTTGAGATTTCGATTCACTCGCTCTGTAATGTTTGCTTGAGGATGGTAGGGCGTAGTCTTTTTGTGCTGCACGCCAAGAACTTTGCAAGTGGCAGTGAATATCCTACCGGTGAAATACGTGGCATTATCAGTGATAAGCTGAGCTGGGAAACCAAAGCGAGTGAATGTTTCTAGTAGCTTATCCCAAATTATTTTCGAGTCTAGCCTACTCAGGGGATACAGTTCTACCCATTTCGAGAAATGATCAGTAATTACTAAGAAGTAGCGATTCCCTTTCACTGATCTGGGATAGGGACCCATTATGTCGCAAGCTACAATTTCCCATGGGTATCGGCTATCTACAGGTTGCATGAGGCCCGGTGGTTTTCCTCCCCTTGGCTTCGCGGTCTGGCAGGTATGACAAGTGCGGACGAATGTCAGGAAATCCCTTCTCATGCGGGGCCATGTTGCAACGCGACACAATTTGTCATATGTTTTCTTGCCATCGCTGTGACCTGCGAGGCGTGTATCGTGGAAGTACTCTAGAAAATGCTTACGTAGGCCCTTAGGAACGACCACACGAAATGCGGACTCACCACTGTCGGTGTCCGCAGCAGGTATATACCGCAGGATCAAACCATCTTCTGCTTCCACGTAGCAGTCATAGCTTCCGTTAAGCGCCCGGCTCCCTGCAGGGCTGGCGCTGTTCAGGCTTTGGCGTATCTGGTTGCACTGGTCGTCTGAAAGCTGAGCGTCAAGGAGCTGTTGACGGGACACCAGTGTGCCCCAGGTGTCGGCAGGAGCTGTCACAGCATGGACCGCGGGTGCTCGCTCTCCCTCGCCCGGAAGTGGAGCTCGTGACAGGGCATCGGCCACTTTGTTGAAAGTGCCTCTTCTGTATTCTATCCTGTAATTATACTTTTGGAGAGCGAGTGACCAGCGGGCCAGACGGCCAGCTGGATTTTGCAACCTCGAAAGCCACGAAAGGGCCTGGTGGTCGGTCTGAATAGTGAATTCTGCACCATCCAAATACATGTCAAATTTCTTGAGGGCAAACACAATCGCGAGACACTCTTTCTCTGTCACAGTATAGTTCCTTTCCGGTGCCGTCAGTGTATGACTAGCAAATGCCAATGGGCAAAGCTTTCCTTGATGTTCTTGAAGCAATACCGCCCCAATTCCGTACTCACTTGCATCCGTTTGTAGCGTGAATGGCCGGTTAAGGTCTGGAAGCGGCAGGCGTGCAGTATCCGCGATGGCTGCAGACAGTGAACGGAATGATCCCTGCTCGGCTTCTGTCCATGACCAGCGGGCACCCTTCCGGAGGAGCTGATGGAGGGGTCGCGCCAGGTCAGCGCAGTTCGGGATGAAGTGGCGGTAGAATCCCACCATGCCCAAGAAACGCTGGAGGCTCTTTATGTTGTTTGGTGGGGGGAGCTGCAGAATGGCTTGAAGCTTCTCTTCATCCGGGCGAACTGTGCCCTGTTCCACAATGAACCCAAGAAGATTGATTGTGCTTGTCACCAACTGAACCTTGCCGGGGTTAATGGTGATGCCCGCCTTCTGCATTCGTTGAAGGACATTCGTTAGATGACGGAGGTGCTCTTCTAAGCTTTCTGAGAACACTACTACGTGATCCATGTAGGCCATAGCGTAGTTAAATTTAGCGTCTCCGAGCACAATATCCATCACCCGTTGAAAAGTAGCAGGTGAATTGCACAACCCGAAAGGCAAGCGCACAAATTCGAACAGTCCCCGGTGGCAAGTGAAAGCCGTTTTCTCAATGTCGCAGTGGTCAATCGGGATTTGCAGAAATCCCCTACTGCAGTCAAGAGTTGTAAAAAATTTTGCTGACCCAAGTGAGTACATGACAGAGTCAACAGACGGGAAAGGGTAAGAGTCTCGCACTGTCACAGCATTCAGACGTCGATAATCGACACACAACCGTGCTGTTCCATCCTTCTTAGGCGCGAGAACAACAGGAAACGCCCAGGGGCTTTTTGATGGTTTCACCGCACCGGTAGCCACCATTTCGTCGAGGGCCCCATCCAGCAGCGCTCGCTTGTGGACACTCAAGGGCCTTGGATTGAATCTGATAGGACGAGCATCGCCGGTGTCAATCCTGTGGGTTAGTACGTTGGCCTTCCCCGGAGCCTCCGTGAACATTGCTGCAAAGGGCCTGAGCATTGTCTCGATTCTGCTTTTTTCCGCTGGTGACCCCGTGAAGGAATTCAAAACGGTTAGAATACCACAGCCTGTGATATTGGCCGAATGGCCGTTCGTGGCAAGCAACTGTGACTGTGGCTCAGCGGCCTTAGTCTTGAACTGAAATGCTTCTGTACCGGTGCCATACCGGTAGGTTCCCTTACCGAGATCTATCACGATTCCTGCCTTCACTATGAAGTTACGGCCTAGTATGACTGGCCAGGATAGTCCGGGGAGGTGTAAGAAACGCTGTCTAATCTTTCGACCATTTATAGCAACTGTTAGGCGGGCTGCTGAGGTTGCGGGTACTATGTGAGCCGACGCCATACGAAGGTTAGTGTTTACACTCCGCAACCGGACACATTTTATCTCGCAGGAATTTTTCACCTGATCGCCGAAGACTGACACTGTAGACCCTGTGTCTAAAAGGGCTGGAAGCTCCAGTCCGGCCATTTTGACCAAGACCAGCGGGGTCTTGTCTGGTTGGCTTTCCTCAAAAGAAGTTGACGGGACTGCACTCACCGAGTGTTTGTAGGGCTTCTCGGGGTCTGCCTCATGCGCAGGTGGTGACAATGGTACCTGTGTCGAAGACACCTGGGTCTGTGGCACCTGGTTCGATTCAGGCAGGAAAGGTAGCGACTGGATCAGCTCTCCCGGTGGTTGGCCACGTCTGTGCGGCCTGGCCGCTGGATGGTGCGATGACCAAAACACCCTCCCCTGTGTTGTCCTGGATCTGCGAATCGGAGGACAAGTTGTGCCCGGGGGCGACGCCCGCTTCTCACCTGATGGCGACACCGTTGCACCCGGTGGTGACACCCACGTTGCACCCGGTGGTGACACCCACGTTGCACCCGTAGGTGACGGCCACGTTGCACCCGGTGGTGACACCCACGTTGCACCCGTAGGTGACGGCCACGTTGCACCCGGTGGTGACACCCACGTTGCACCCGGTGGTGACACCCACGTTGCACCCGGTGGTGACACCCACGTTGCACCCGTAGGTGACGGCCACGTTGCACCCTGTGGTGACACCCACGTTGCACCCGGTGGTGACACCCACGTTGCACTGGTAGGAGACGTCCGCGTTGCACCCGGTGGTGACACCCACGCTGCACCCGTAGGTGACGTCCACGTTGCACCCGGTGGTGACACCCACGCTGCACCCGTAGGTGACGTCCACGTTGCACCCGGTGGTGACACCCACGCTGCACCCGTAGGTGACGTCCACGTTGCACCCGATGGTGACGTCCACGTTGCACCCGATGGTGACACCCACGTTGCACCCGATGGTGACACCCACGTTGCACCCGATGGTGACACCCACGTTGCACCCGATGGTGAATGGTAGCCGGCAGCCGCTGTAGGAGATCTCCGGGATTTGCGCGCTCTGACGTGGGGTGTCCCAACTGCTGCCACACAAGGGGTACCAGCGCCTGCATATGGCAAGAAGACACGGGGCCCCGTCTGACCTGTCGCCCCATGAAATCGGCTCGTCACCTGAGTAGACGCATCAGGGCTTGTGACTCCGTGCAAGTCGCCAGCCTCCGTACGGCAGCCTGGCGTCTCCACGCTGCGTGCTGCCGATGATCCAGGCCACGCACAGGATGGCTCAAGGCAAGTCTCTGCAGGGGGAGGTGGTTTGTACTGGAGCTCCGCCAGGAAAGATGCCTCGATGCGGGATGCTTCTCTAGCCATGTCATTGAAGTCCGCGAACTGGCGACGCCGGAAATATGGCTGGTACCTTGGATGGCACCGATGTATAGCATGAGCCACCTTCTCTGGTTCCGGAACTGCAGGATCTGCCCGCTCATGCAGCTCTTGAAAACTGCGCAAAAACTCTAGCAAACCCTCGCTTTCGCCTTGCGTCCTGGTGCAAAGCTCGTCTTTCATACGGATGTCATAGTCAGGCGGCAAAAACTCTTCTCGAAAACGGTCTATAAAATCCTGCTTTGTTGCGAACGGCCGCTGTCTACGCCTCCAGGTTGCTGCGGAACCTACCAAAGCTACGGGAAGCACACGCGTGACCAGAGCGCTGTCCGAAATTGCCATTGCCATCTGATAATCGTCGATTTCATAGAGAAAATCGCACACAGATTACTTATCGGCGTATCCTTCAAACCTTGGCACGGCCAAATTCAGCCGCAGCTGATTATCGCGATACAAGGGAGTGGGCGTTAACGAAACTGCCTCGCTTCCTACCATTTCTCTGAAATCTGCCTTTGATTCCAGTAGCTCGTTCAGGAGGCCAAGAATTCCGCTACAAATGTCCGACGGTTTGCTTTTCCTGTCTTCTGAGTGCTCATGCTCGGAACCCTCCCGTGTGGGAGGCCGAACTGTCTCCGTTAACTGGGCGCTTGCACCCGGTAAGTCCGACATCGCTACGCACGAAACTGCATGAACCTCAAATTGGTACACTCGCGGGGCAAGCCAAAGCTCGAGTAGAAATCACGTTGGGCGCCAAATGAAGGCTCCGCCTTCTAGAATACGGGTTCGCGAGCGATGGTCTCGCCCGACGAGTGAAAACCAGGTCTTTCTTAAAAACACCGGTTTATTCCGGATCAACAGAAAAGTATAAAATAGAAAAGAAACAGCATTGGTCAAAACTGCGCCGGAAACATGCCGTCGAAGTTCGCGACAAGGGACTATGAGGATAAAACGGAACAAGGGTCAGGGCTTCACCGCGACAACACAAAGCACACTGCGGCGCGATGGGCGAGTAATAGGGCCAAAGCGTTGATCCCGGTACAAGAACATTGCTACTCGCGTGGCAGCACTCACGCTAACACTCCTAAGGCTTCCTTGAAGGTGCCGCTTCCGTCTTCGCCTCGCAGGACTCCGCTCCGTCGTCCGTGTACATCCCGCCGGCTTGGGACGCTGCCACGCCGCCCTTCTGTGGCCGGCCTCCCGGCGAAAAAGCCCCGAGCCTTGCTTCCAACGCGCTTATCTACCCTCTGTCTCGCGCCGATAACATGCCGCCCCCGCTCCGGGCAGCTCGCTCATGCGTACTCGCGCTGCCCGGGCGGACACCAACACAAACAGAAAAAAGCGCGCGCGGTTCGAAACGCTAAAAGGGGCTGTGGGGCCCCACAATCCATATTGTCTATTGCAAGAATTTTTAATGCTTATTTTAAAATTGAAAGTTCTTGAGCCTGAACAATAATATTTTCAGGAACTGTAATTCGATATGAACACTAAGCATCCACCTGAAGTTATCGGTTTGCCGGAAGCAGGTTTTTCCTTCCAAATATCTTTCTTTTGTATCGGGAATGGATATTATTTTGCGTATATGTTTATCATCCCTACGTCATAAGATGCTGCATGCCTTTGCAGGTCCAGAAACCTGTCGCAAAGTGCTCTAAAAGAAGAATGTGTGGCAATAGGCCTTCAATATATATAGTAGAACCCCTTTATAGTAAAGCCACTGGGGCCAGCGAAAATATTTACTATATCATGGTCTTTACTGTATCAGTAGTGGTCTGTGATGACATGGTCCTGAAAGTGCTGTCTAGTAGATAAATAGGCTCTTCGTCTTTTTGCTTAATGAAAAAATAAAAACCTAAATACCTTCCATCTCACTTTGATCATCTCTTTGTGTAATTTTTTCATCATAAAATTTCTCTACAGCTTGTGGAAGTACTTCTGAAGCATGAAGACGTGATTACGAATGCAACCAAGTTCGGTTTCATGTAAAAACTAAAGAACTAAAGCCTTACGTGAACACGGTGACCCTTTTTGCTCTTTCCGTCTTTTAAAAGGCAATAAATGATAAATTCGCATGGCACTCAAGTGCTTAAGACCATGCTCGCTGAACCTCCACTTTCTGCCACCACTGCATCATGATTTGAACTGCACATTGCAGTGAATGTTGACCTATTTCTTTCCCTCCCCTATTTCTTGCTGCACTTTTACTCCTTTACCTTCTGAATGTAACACGCCGCCTCCTTGCTATGTTTCTAGACAGCTTTACTTTTTTCTTCTTCGCGCTGCACACTTTCCCTCACGGCTCCAATGCTTCTGTAAAGTAGGCTTCTTCTGACTGCTGCTAAAGCTAGTAGTAAAGCCACCTAAACGAACACTCGGGGATATTGTTCTGTTTTCAAATACAAAATGTCTTGGCCTCGCGACTCTAGGTAGTGTGCGGGAGTCGTTGCCATGGCCAGAAGCACTTTACCGATTTTTACCAAAAACATCTTTACTATAGAGGGGAAAATGTACAGTTGCCTATGGAAGATGAACTGTTACTTCAGTTTCACTTTAATATATCAGAGTTTTTACTATATCCGAGTTTACTATAGCGGGGTTCTGTATTTTGTACTCAATCGTATCGAGCACCCAGACTTCAAATATGTGTTTGGATAAGTGTTGAGAAGGTATGTTTAGATCTTATGGTGATATATGCTTGTCTTCTGTGCAGATGTCATTTGTAAGACCCACGGGCCAATCTCCTCAACAAACTGTTTCTGAATGGTTGTATCCTGCGGGGTGCCCAGCTTACTACCTGGGCCATGCGCTTCCCCCGCCCCCTAAACCTCATCACTTGATCCATTGACCCTTCACTGCCAACGATCATGCTCAACACAGTCCACTGCCATTTTCCATCCAAGGTGGACGCTGCCCTGGAATGCAACCATGCGCAGCCTCTTATTCCTGCAACACCTCTCGCACTACAAGGCTATAGTGCATCAACCCTGCTCAACATGTCCAGCCCCTTCCATCATGATCAATGCACACTGCACACCATCACCTCTACCTGCACTACCTGGTCACGTGTTGCTTAGTGCCCTGTTTCCAATTGCACCTACCAGCCTCTCCCATATTATTAACCCTGTACCCAATGCCTCCTGCACTGAATTTGGTCCTCTGATGTCCTTGTGGCATGTAAATGTATATGAGCTCTCAATAAAATGTTTTCGGAAAATATTTTGCTTGTCTCATTTAATTGCATGGTTTCTATGGCTCCTTAGGGAGATGACATGCAAGGTGGTATTGGAAAATGACTGCACAAGAAAACCGCAATTGTCAGAGTGACAGTTAAGCAAATGGCAGCAGTAAGGGCAAGGGTGAAATAACTGCATGGCTAAAGGTGGCCTAACAGTGGCAGTGCCAATGCTACGTGTGCCAATGAATACTTGTTTCATACCAATAAATACCAATATGTGATACTAGCGGCGCGGCCGGTTTATTGCCAATGTAACATGTGCCAATGAATACTAGTGGCATGCCAATACATGACACTAGGGGCACGGCCAGCTGAAAGCCTATGTTGGCAGTGCCAGGACAGGTGCAATGTTGGCATATAAGCCGGACCAATATATAAAAATGTAGTATTTTTTCTCAAAAAAACACTATTAAGCTAATGTTGGTACCAATTTTTGTCGATGTTGGGCCTGGGTTGGTGCGAAGTTGGTGTGCTGCCTGAAATTATGCAATATGTTTTATTGATATTGAAGTTAATGTAGAGAAGAATACGTGAACAAAATTTAAAAAGATATCAAAAATGTATTTTTTATTGTCAGAAATTTTCATTTTAATGGTGAAGGTGATTACCAAGAACGTCTGTGAGCTGCCCTATGCCACAGCGCATCAGGAACTCTACACATACAAAACGTACTCTGATTCATTCATTGCTGCGTCTTTCACAGCTAGTTGGCAACGTCGAGACAAAAATGACAGGATGATGAGGACGATGGGGCGCGCTCGTTTGTGGAAGATTAAGAAAAAAACGTGCATCGAACTAATTGCCTGGCTCCTTGGCTCCTTGGTTGAATACAAGTACCCTCGCACTTGTATTCAGAACTCGAGCGTAACCACTACGTTTCAGATTCGGATATCAATTTTGTAGGCATGTCGCAGAATCCTGGTGGATTGTGGGCGAATGTTCTTATGATGGGTCCCGAATGCGATAGCGCGCATGCACAGGCTCAATTTCTCGCCGTTCTTCCTAAGGCTCAACAGGCCTCACTCTGGAAGCGACAGACGAACTGAGCATGGGCATTAAAAAGTTGGGCAGAGGCAATTTACGAGACTTTTCTGGTCACAGGCCTATGACAACGACCTTCCTATGCACACCTGCGAGAAAAAGGGGAGAGATCACACGCTTTGACAAGTCTTCACGTCCGCTTATGCTGACGGTGAAGCGGTTATTTCTGTTTAAGGTGCTCTCCTAAATGTACTTGCCATCTTGCCCAAACAATTTTGTCTCGCGCATCGTTTGGTATAAAAAAACAATTGTAGCGGTTTGCTCGAAGCTGTACGTGTTGGTTCAATGCTGCGTACTAAAGCTGGAACGTCAAACCGAAGGAGGTTCTTGCGTCTATATGAGCCTCTCTGCCTCCCTGCCGTTCACCGGTAGTCTGCGCAGAGCGTGCGCAAGCGAACAGAACAGCGCATGAGACGTGCCAGCACAATCGGTGGGAAACAGGCGGAGGAAGAGGGTGGATGTTTACTCTGCGGGCGCGTTGAGGCCAAAGTGCAGGCGCCGATGAGCGCGTTTCATCGTACTGGGCCTGCCGCTTTCGCGCTCGCACGATGTCGAGAATCGGCGAACCTTTCTGCGTAGTCCCTTTATGTTGACTTTACGAGTGCGTTTTTTTTTCTTTTTTCTTTTTTTTTTGGTCAAAATATATAATCTCGCCCATTACTGCCTGTAATATATAGACAGTGATGCTTATTCACTTAATTTGTCGAGTTTTTAGTTTTCCTCCTTTTCGCGTTTCAGGGTTTGAACTGATGTCATATTACTTTTATGGATTCCGTTACGCTTGTTTTTGCGTTGTGTTTCTTCTTGAAAGCAATTAAATGCATATTGTTGCGCCCGAAGAAGCGCGATCGCTTCGACAAAAACGGCGACGCTGCTGCCGTGACTCGCACGCGTGCTGGTTCCGCTGTTGTGTTGCACTGTGCTGTTGCCCTGACTCTGAACCATTCATTGCTGTATCCAAGCTAGTTTGCAATGTCGAGACAAAACGTGTCTAGGTGATGATGAGAATGATGAGGACGAAGTGGCGCGCTCGTGTGCGGAAGATTAAGGAAAAGTGGGTTGAACAGGGGGCCCCCTTTGCCTAGCCCCTTGGCTATATGTCATTGTATATATATCTTTAATCCTCTTTTGTAAATAAATTTCTCCCTGTACAATAATATGTCACAATTTCAAAACCGTGGGTGATTCACAAATGCCGTATAATCTTCAGATCTGCGTGGTGCGCTACTCCTTGCACCAGGGCTTTATTGGAGTGGCCATAATTACTGTCGAAATACAATTATGTAAGGAGTTTTTAATAATTTCAATAGCTGGGGTAGTGGCGAATAAGGTGAAAAAGTTTAAAGAATGTTGAAACTTTATTTTGTACTTTGCTAAACAATTTTCGACGTTAGCTGTTTTTTCTAAATTAGCACGATCGTATCTCTGCACTAAAAGATTATGTAAATATAAGCTTTAGCTGTTTAATACATAACTATGCTGAGAACATATAATGGAATTATTGCTGCTCTGCCATAAGCCTTTGTTGAAATGATTAGGTCTGCAAAGCAAGAAAATTTCGTTTCTTGGGCCGATTTTGTGAAACTTTATAAAAACATCTACACTACCCTGAAAAGCGAAAAATAACTGAATACATATAAAACATGAATATATTTAGTTCGATAATTTTCAATTACTTTCAACATAAATTGCGTATTTCATAACCAAAGTTGTCAAAAAGAGCAGAGATGATAAGCGCGATACTCCCCCTCTTCATTATTAATTTCGTGTGGCGGGAACCATTTTTTGGCACCAAATTCAATTTCAGATCTCTTCTTTCCAGTCATCAGACAATATTATATAAAGTTTTGAAATAGTATAAAAGGTCGACTGACAACTGTTTTTTTCTCTTACGTGGAAATGTTCTACTATTTCTTTATTCCTTTGCCACCGCCTAGCACAGTTGGAATGATCGAACTCTAAACTAATAGGCAGCACAAACTAATTGGTTGTTTAATGCTGATATATATGTTGTGTGCCATGTAAATGTACTGGGGCTTCTCACGCTAGCAGTCTGCGCGAAACACTGTCATTTCTTTTGCTTTTTTACTACTGCGTGAATGCCCAAAACTAAAATGGTAACCTCTAGAGTCTTCCGGCTTTTTATTTTCCAGGGATTGCGTCTAGAAAGTATACACATCATACTCGGACCTTTCTCCAGGTAAACAGAGGATGCTGCGGGTAGTTCCTTATGAATAATGCAAAAGCACTAGAACAAAAACATCGCTGAGAAAATTATCATTTGTTCCATCAACTTGAGCCAACATTTTCCTTCTCGGCAATGAAAAAGCTACCTTCTAATCACTAATTCAATGTCACATGATCGTACTATGATGACACGATTTCGTTTTGTATGCGCGTATGTGCTTGAATGCATTATAATTATGGTCGTCCCGTACGCGGTGCTTGTGAGGTCCGAAAAATCGGCTCAAATGTCGGAATTAAATGCCACGGGTTGGCGTCCCGCGCACGTGTATTCAACCATAAAATTTAGAATTTGTTTTGATTGAATGGTCAATAGAAAATAGTTACTTCGGCAGCCCATTAAAGCTGCGTTTTTAGGATGGCAATGACAATCGGGAGATCAGGAGACAAAGTGGTCCATTGTGGGCGGTTTTTATATAGGAATAGTTAATATTGGAAAAACACAAGACAAATTGGTCCATTACAGCCAGTTTTAAAAAAGAAATGGTCAACGCTGGAAGAAACCAGGACACCTTGGGCCATTGTAGCCAGTTTTAAAACGGAATGGGCAATGCTGGAAGAACACAAGACAACATGGTCCATTGCAGCCAGTTTTAAAATATTAACTGTCAATGACAGCAGAACACAGGACAACTTGGTCCTATGTAGCCAGCTTTAAAAACCGAACATCCAATACTGGAAGAACAGAGGATAACATTGTCCACTGTTGCCAAGTTTAAACACCAGAATCCCAATGTTGGAAGTAAAAAGGACAGTTTGGTCTATGGCAGCCAGTTTAAAAAAACGGAAAACTTAATGATGCCATTGTAGCGAGTTTTAAAACCCGGCGCGGCAATTATTGTAGGAACAACTGACATCTCGGTCCAATATAGACATTCTGTATGTATGGCAGTGAAAAATATCAGCAACGCACTCTACATTTTGGCCCAAGCTGCCAGTGCTGAAAATTGGCAGCGCAAACACTGGGAGAGCATTGGCTAGTCTGGGCCATTAGACGGGGTGTTGACTGACATGTCCTATGTTGGGAGCATGCTGGCAATGCTGGCCCAACGTAGGGTCACTGTTTGCCGTCGTACTTACAACATTGGCCAGATGCTTTGTGCTGCCTGGGCTCTTGTTTAATAAATGGTCTCTAGTATTGTTACTATGTCATTGATGATGTATAAACATACCACCGCGAAGGACACGACAGTATGGATTGAGACATTAAAAAAAATAAGGATATACAGGCTGAGAATTGATCATTAATATGTGCGAGCCAATTCTTGCGAACTCATGTCATGCTATGTGCAATGTTTTTCAGCCATCAAAACTTGGTGGACAATATCAGCCACTATAACCCAGTCATATTCGTTGTTGCAATGTCCCCTAAACTACTGACAGGGCCACAATAACCACTGTATGCCAAAATGTATTTAATGTAGAAAATGTATTCTATTAGTAAAATATTGAGCATTGTATGGCAGTAAATATTTCAAGTTGGCAGGCCATCAATGAGGGAAAGAGAATATTGATTATTCTATGTAAAGATGTATGGTATTTTGGCAAACCATTACACTTCATGAGGCAACATAGACCACTGTAATTGCAGATATACAATGTTGGGAAACCATGATAACTGTCGGGAGGATAGTGACCAATGTATGCCAATATACAATCGATGATAAGCAATCAATATTGGCATTGCAATGCATGCCAGTCGCCACAGCTCATTGGGCAATATTTCCCACTGGAACCAACAAGTATAGATTGTCGGGAAGCCACTAGGACAGTTGGGATAACATTAACCAAAATATGCCAAGATATAGTCAATGTCGACCAGCCACCTATGCTCGCCAGACAACATTTTCCATTGTATGCCATCATCGACCATTTTATCTGGACATATACACATTCTTGGGAAGCTGTCCCGATTGGCAGGGGGATATCGATCAAAGTAAGCCAGTGGCCACCCCTAGTTGGGTGATATGATCCACTGGAACTGAAGAGGCATACAATGTTGGCAAGCCACTAAGACTAGCGGGTGACATTGACCAATGAATGCCAAGCTATATTAATTTTGACAAGCCATATATACAAGCCGATGGGTGGGTAATATTGGTCAACATATATCGTCGTGTATACAATGTTGGCAAGTAATCCTATATGCAAGGCCATTATTGCCCGTAGATAGCCATGATTGCTAATCATGGGGGGTACATGTAAATCACAGATGCTGTACTATTATAGGTAGCGCATTGGCACTGTCGCGCGACTGGCGGACAACACGTCGCCAATCGATTTCTAATATCGGGCTGGTCGCATATGCTCCCTGATAATCGATTGAGATGATTATTTTCAGTCACTTGAGAGTAAAGTTTGACATGTGTGCCCGTTTAGGCATCTATGCAGTCACTGCGTTCCTATAGTCGCGCGCGTTTTTTGGAGCTGAATGGTAATGGTACGAAAGTATATCAAGCTGGCATGCTTGTAATCTTTGTATTGTGGCTGATGCATCTGATAGGTATGTAGCCGCGCCTTTTGCTAATAACGTTTTCCATTCTTATATAGTTTGATATGGTTTGGAGCATCACTTAAATATACTGGTGTATAATTGTTATTTTATAAAACAAGCATGGGGGAATGAGGTTGTGGTATAAAGTTCACTGTGTATAGCTCAAACACCTGAACATGTCAGCATGCCCAGGTAGCACATGCGATCGGCCCGATATTGGAAATTGAGTGGCGACGCCTAGTCCGACAGTGGCCTGGCGTTGCTAATGCTCTACCAACAATGGTACAGTCGTGTGAATAACCAGCGATTTGCATGTTCCCCTCATGTTGGCAATAATCACCATGCGTATAGGATTGCTTGCGAACATTGTATACACAATTATACATGATATCCAATATTCCGCAGCCATCAGCAATGCTTTAGAAATATGGCCTGTACACATGGACTTCACCGGACGGTCTGTACAGGAATCAGATCGATTATATTCTTTGCCGGCAGAGATGGAGAAGCGCTATACAAGCAGTAAAAACAAGGCCTGGGGCCGATTGTGGCACCGATCATCAGCTTCTTGTTGCCAAAATTAAGCTTCAATTGAGGAAAACGCAGAAAACTAGAAGGCCATTCAGGTATGATCTGGATCAAATTTCATTAGAATATTCTGTGGAAGTGAGGAATCGATTTCAAGAATTGAATCTAGAAGACAGAGAGCCCGAAGAGATGTGGACTGATGTTCGTGATAAAATACAAGTTGCTACTAAGGTAGTTCCAAAGCAAAAGAAATGCAAGAAAGCAAACTGGTTATCTGAAGAGGCTTTGCAAATAGCTGAGGAAAGGAGGATGGCAAAGGTCATGGGGGAAAGAGAAAGATACAAGGTTCTCAATGCAGATTTTCAGAAAATCGCAAGGAGAGATAAGAATGCCTTCCTGAACATACAGTGCCAAGCAGTTGAGGACAGGAGGATGGCAAAGGTCATGGGGGAAAGAGAAAGATACAAGGTTCTCAATGCAGATTTTCAGAAAATCGCAAGGAGAGATAAGAATGCCTTCCTGAACATACAGTGCCAAGCAGTTGAGGACAACAGCCTATTAAGGAACACAAGAGCTCTGTATAAGACAATCAGAGATATCAAAGGAAGCTTCTGTGCTAAGCTGGGCGTGATAAAGGACAAACGAGGCAAGGACCTCACTGAAGCTTCAGAGATAAAGAAGAGGTGGCAGGAATACACAGAACTGTAGAAGAAGGACCCGAATGTGCAAACACAGCATAAGACGGTTGTGATTACTGATCTCAAGGCGGGTATCCTGAAGAGTGATGTTGAATGGGCCTTAGCCTGCCTTGCTAAGAACAAAGCTAGCGGAATTGATGGCATTCCAGCTGAGTTGCATCAAAACCTCAACCATGACGCTGTTAACATTCTGCATACATTATGTCAGAAGATTTGGACAAACCTGCAGTGGCCACAGGATTGGAGGAGGTCAGTTTACATCCCCATTCCAAAGAAAGGCAGTGCCAAAGATTGTTCTAACTACCACACGATCGCGCTTATTTCGCATGCTAGCAAGGTGATGTTGAAAATCCTCCAAGGAAGGCTGCAGCAGTATGTGGATCGGGAGCTTCCGGACGTGCAAGCTGGGTTTCGCAAGGGCAGAGGAGCTAGAGACCAAATTGCCAACCTTCGCTGGATCGTGGAAAAAGCAAGAAATTTCCAGAAACCCATCTACTTCTGCTTTATTGATTATGCGAAAGCGTTTGACTGCGTAGATCACAGCAGATTGTGGCAAGCTCTCCAAGAGATGGGAGTTCCAATTCA
The DNA here is from genome assembly GCF_055883805.1 of Amblyomma maculatum. Taxonomy (NCBI): domain Eukaryota; kingdom Metazoa; phylum Arthropoda; class Arachnida; order Ixodida; family Ixodidae; genus Amblyomma; species Amblyomma maculatum. Next base: position 120,310,913 of record NC_139349.1, read on the forward strand.
CCTCATCTGTCTCCTCAGGAATCTGTATGAAGGACAAGAAGCCACAGTCAGAACTGGGCATGGTCTTACTGAATGGTTTCCGATTGAGAAAGGGGTGAGGCAAGGCTGCATACTGTCGACCTGCCTATTTAACCTATATGCAGAGTGCATCATGAGGAAGGCCGGTCTGAACGAGTTTTCAGCTGGAGTGAAAATTGCTGGAAAACGTATCACCAACCTTAGATATGCGGATAATACCACTTTAATGGCAGAAAGTGAAATGGAACTCAAGAGACTTCTGATGCGCGTACAAGAAGAGAGTGAGAAGTTTGGGCTTAAACGGAACCTTAAAAAGACAAAGTTTATGGCGTATTGCCCTATCATGTCCTGGAGCATCAATGAACAAGAAGTGGAAGCTGTGACAGATTTTCTCTTTTTGGGCTCCAAGATTACCTCAAGTAATACTCTTGCTTGGGTGAGTTGGTTCACCTTTGAAAGGTTATGTATACTTGCGCAAAAAACGGGACACAAAAAGGCACATAAACGACATGTACGGAGCGCAACTGAGTTGGAAGTTGCGCTCCGTACATGTAGTTTATGTGCCTTTTTGTGCCCCGTTTTTTGCGCAAGTATACATAACCTTTCAAAGATTACCTCGGAAGGAGACTGCAGCCATGAAATTAGGAGACGCCTGCTTCTGGGAAAGAGAGCAGTGGTTAGCCTTGACCGCCTAGTAAAGAGCAGAGACATTAGTCTGCCAACACAGATCCGTATAACTCGTGCTATGGTCTTTCCAGTTTTGATGTATGGATGCGAGAGTTGGACTGTGCAAAAAGGCTGACCGCCGAAGAATTGACGCGTTTGAATTGTGGTGCTAGCGAAGACTCTTGATAGTTCCTTGGACTGCCAGAAGATCAAATCAGTCGATATTGTCGACCATAAACCCTGACTGCTCATTGGAGGGTCAAATTCTAAAGTTAAAGCTCAGCTACTTTGGTCATCTGATGAGAAGAGAGGAGTCGCTGGAGAAAGATTTGATGTTGGGAAAGGTTAAGGGTCGCCGGAGAAGGGGTTAGCAGCGAACGCGATGGTTAGATGGCATCCTCGAGGCACTGCAGATGAAGTTATGTGATGTTAGGAAGATAGTGAGAGACCAGAAAGCGTGGCGTGACATGGTCCAGAGGGTCACGAAGAGTCGGACACGACTGAACGACTGAACTGTAATGGTATCTATCCGGAAGTTGATGCAGGCGCAATCACTGTTCCTGAAGCTCAGGGATTTAGAGACACCAGCGGCCGGGTGAATAAACCGGCGGTGGAAACTAGCAAAACACGACTGGAAGATTGGTCGCTTAAAAGCAGGGAAGTGACATAATGTTAGTTATATAGAAACAAATATTTAATAAATAGAATGATGGTTAAGTTAACCAATCTAAATCAATAATTACGATATAGGGAGAAAACAGAGCATAATAGCTACTGCTACCACCCCGTTTCAAAGGGGACGCTCCTATATTCCATCCATCCATGCAGCCTAATGCCCCTATATATATTTTGAAAGTAGCGACACTCTCCTCCACTACGACGTTTTCCTCCTCGAATATCCTCTCCCACCGGCTGCGCGCGCTGCACACGGCACGCTTTTTGGTCATCGCTCGCTCTCCGTCCGGGCAGTTGGCTGGCACGTGCGTGCGCTCTTAAGTTCGCGCTTTTTCCGCACTCTGTTATTGAATAAAATCACGAGTAAGACATGCGACACGCTTGACTACCACGAGCCACATAAATTAGCGTCCCGTACGCGCAATGAAAGTGCCAATTAAGAACGCTGGCGGCACGAACAAAACCACTTGCTGCATACATCTGACCTTCCTTTTGACTTTTCAATACCGTCTGTCTCAACACCACATAGTATATGACGCTTAATATTTACAATATATTTGAACGTTCCAGAATATTTTCAGCATACCAATTGTTAGTTAAATTTAGATTCACCTCGAACTAACTTTCGCGAAAGTACAGTTTATGAAGTTGCTCACGACGAGTGGAGTTTTAGTAGTGGGATGTTTGCTGGGAACAAGCTGGGACATTTGCTTTGATGGCCACCCTAAAATTTTTCATTAAGGTTCAGTCTGAGTTTGGCACCGCGCAGTGCACATGCAACGACTTAATCGTTTTAGTAGTTGAGAATTTTCGCGGCGGTTTGAAAACGAATATGAACTTTTTTCTATTAAGCATGAAACGCCTTTAGCTCCCGCTGTCGGCGATCTTGAGGTGATGTCGAGCCGAAACCGAGAGCCAAAGATCCGCGCACCGATTTCGCGTCATCCGAGGAAAGTGTCCGAAACCCAAATTTTGGCCCTCTCGACCACCGAAATTTGGATTCGACTTCACTGAATTCGCCATACCCAAATTATAGGTTAGACATCGATTTTGGTCACATTCGGATGAGGTCATATTCAGAGGGTTCCTGGGGCTGCATTTTGCGGGAGGTCCCGAAATTGGGACGTAACCACTAAATTCGCCATATTCAAGTTAGGTTAGACACCAATTTTCGCCAGATTCGGACAAGGTTAAATTTTAAGGGTTTAAAGAGCAATTTTTGATGTGCGGATATATAGTTTTGCGGACATGTTCTGTGGAAGAGTTTTCTGCACGCTTTCCTGCGACATAAGCCTAATAATGCTTAATAATCTCCCTCATTGCACGCGCTATCGTTGAAAAGCAAGACCTAGGTTCAGAAATAAAGCGGGTATTGTATGCGAATGTATACTCATTGTATGTATCAGCCGTCGCTATTATAGCACGTTGAGCAGAACCATGAAGAGAAAACAATAACACGCATAACGACGCAAAATGATCAGTGAATTAAGTGAGATTGCCAGATTAGTGATGCCCTTGCATGCAGTTTCAGTATACACAGTCGCTTGGAAGAAATGCACAGTACCTCGCAGAGGTGGACAGTCTTCGTCAGCGTAAAGTTCTTGCGGCCGATGTTGTGCAGCCACTTTTTTCTTCTAATGGTGTCTTTCTTGCTGCTCGGAATTGCGAAAAGAACAAAGCCTTTTTCACGCCGGATTGTGCACTGAAATGCGCAGCAACTGGGTATAGTGCTGCACTAAATGAGCGCGAATAACGCGAAGTGCAAGCGCGCAATGTCACGGAGCTCGGTCGTAACAGCGGTGGCTGCCCAAAACATTTCGCCGACGAAAAATGAAAGCACAAAAAGAGCGAACTTATCGCGCGCTTTTCCAGAAGACCGCCCACGGAGCCAATCACCGTCCGGTGGGAGAGGTGAGAGAGGAGGATCGGCGAGGGTGGGCGGCGCTGCGGCATAGTTCACAGAAAGTCGCTACTTTCAAATTATCAAGGGACTTTAATTGCGCCTTAATAGAGGATGGATGGATGGATGGAATATAGGAGCGTCCCCTTTGAATCGGGGTGGTAGCAGTAGCTATCATGCTCATTTTTCTCCCTATATCTTAATTATTAATTTAGAAGGGTTAACTAAACCACCATTCTATTTATTAAATTTTGCTCCTACATTACTAACATTATGTCACTTCTCTGCTTTTAAGCCACCAATCTTCCAGCCGTTTTTTGCTAGTTTCCACCGCCAGTTTATTCACCCGGCCACTGTTATCTCTAAAGCCAAGAGCTTCAGGAACAGTGATTGCGCCTGCATCAACTTCCGGATGGATACCATTGCATTCGAGTATAATATGGTCAATTGTTTCACTGGAGTTTCCACATACAGCACATGCGTCATCTCCATTGTTAAATTTCTTTTTGTAGCTGCGTGTTCTAAGGCACCCTGATCTAGCTTCAAAAAGTAGGGCACTGCCTCTTGAGTTATCAAAGAAATCTTCCTTCCTGATCTGCATTTTCTACTTTCGGTATAATTCCACACTCTGTTTCTTTTCCATCGAATTTATCCAATTTTTGCCTTCTGTGTTTTTCACCTGTTGCTTAATGCTCTTTATTTCTCCGTCCTTGTTACTAGCATACTTACTAGTTAGTTTCAGAGGCTTTACAAAAGTTAGCGCCATCTAGTGAAAGAGACAGAAACTGTGCGCGGCGGCCATGTTTTCTTCAATCCGCCTGCACCTCCCATCGAGTACGCTGTCAACGTGCGCCTTCGTGAACCCGTGCTTGCATCGCAAGGTGCATTGGAATGATCACAAGCGATTGTTTCATTTTTTAACATCACAGCAGTCGCTGCTAGCACCAAGCTCTATTCGGAATGATGCCAGCATGTTGTGCGTACCCTTCGTCAGCAAGCGCACCGTCGTAGATGCGCATGAAAACAAAGTATACGCGTGTGTGTGACCGCTCGTTTGCCATCCTAATCGGTTTTACAAGTGTCACTTGCATCATGTAAAGCATTACTGCACGTTCCTCTGACTGGGAGTTAGCTCACAGAACGTGCTGTCAGCTAAAACAGCAAGGTTGTTTTGCGTGCAATGGAGCCTTGTTAACTTGAAGGATAAGCTTATGCTTCTATGGAGGACACGGGAGAAGGAGCAATGCATGTGTACCGAACGCTATAGTTCAAATACGTTCTTTGAACCCTTCTGTACGTAGGTTCATTTACTGTTGTGTATTTGATTTAAGACAAGGGCATGATTACCGAAAGTACTTTTCACAGTCGTACGAAATTGTAGTGCTTGGTGCAGAGGGCAATACGGCTGTCTAGTGCGCCCGAGGTGCGTGTTTCACGCTGCAAAAGCGGCTGCCGAACCCCCGGCGTCTATTAAAGCAGGAGAAGATGACATCCCACTAGTGTGTTGTAATATGCTCACGCAGCCCATTTCGAAAGATGTTATCACGTGAGAATGCACGCGAAGTCCGGTCCGCGCCCAGAGCGCGCAGCTCAGATTTGCATTCTGTGCCTTCTTACCTGCCAGTGCGGCCAATAAAATAACGAATTTGCTTTTCACTTTTGTGCATTTTATCGAGTCGCCCGATGGTTCGCTAATTGACAGCCACCTAAAATTTAGCTGATTTTGTAAATATGACGATTTCGAGCTTATTCCCTTTGTCAGATAGCAGACATTTGAAGCCTTAGCCTCATATGAAAGTGCTGTCATGGGAAGCTTCGATAAACTCGGAGGAAGAGGAACTCGGCTGAAACTAAAAGAAATTTGGAAAGTCAACTAACATTACTGCGAAGTGTCAGTGCTTGGTGCAACTGGCGGTGTTCAAAAAGTCACATTTATATTATATAATACTGTTATAAAACATTAGGGGGACACTTCAGCTCCGCCGTTAAAGGTATGACGCGATAGCGTCTCTCTCTCTCTCTCTCACACACACACGTTTTCTTTCTTCCCATTTTGAATGTTCAGCTTTTATTCATTTTATATTTCGGTTATTTGTTTCTTACTTTTATTTAATGTTTTATATTTTTATACACCAATACTCAGGGTAAGCAACAATAGCCTTTCCATTGTGAGCTATTTGACACTTTTGAACGCATTCTTCAATTATTTCAATTAACCTGTTATACATTCTAAATTTTCTTCATTAGCATCACCAAGTAGTGGTTTTTCCTTCTGAACGTTTTGGCACCTTTAAACCCTCAATTTTCAAATTTTCTTCTTGATTTATTTCATCAATTGGTCAATTTTTACAAATATTTTATTATGTCATCATCGCCTATTGCACACCAAACAATCTTCACTCACTAGAAGCAGAAATTATCATGACACATTTTTCTTTCTTTTTACGCAGCCCCCGATTATTTCCGAGACCCGTGCCACTAACTGCTTCGACGGTATAGGCAGGAAAGTGCTAAGCGCCATTCCGACTAACGTCAAATTACGTACAATTCTTTCATCTCAAAACAAATTGCATCCTCGCTCATTTCACCAACAAGTATCCCACTGGTAGCAGTGGGATGAGCGCAAACCAAACAAACTCGCGATCGTCTCTCATAGTCGTTAAAGTATATAGCAAAGGCACACAGAAAAACAAATCTGCACATTACAAAACTCTAGATATTGTACCTACATACGGATGACGCTGCGCGGGTCGACGAGGGGCCTGTGCACGACTCGTAGACCAATTTGTAATCGCTACGCCTCGGCTGTCAAAATACGCTTCTTGGCTTCGCTAACAGACCCCGCCAGGGACAGAAGAGAGGTCCAAGCACAGCACACTAGGTTACAACATGAAAAGCGCGGACAGAACGGCGGGCGCTGACGGACGGACACGAAGCGAACCAAAGCGAAAGGACGGAGCGAACAAAATATGGCTGCCAGCGCGGGATCAACGTGCCGCTCATGGTTGCCTGACTTACTTTTGTAAACCCTCTATTGCGCCGCTCGCCTTGCAATCGCTGGTGAAGGGGTCGTTTTGAGCGATGAAATCACGCGCAGTGCTAGAGGGTGTGGCGTGTAAGAGAAGAGGAGAGTGCTATGAGCGCTGAGTAGACAGCTTGTCGAGCTGTGTCTATCGCCGCAGCTTTTGTTAAATTTGTCACGACTGCATAATCTGCTAGGATGTCATACGGCACTAATTTGAAAATTTTGTTGCGCTGATTACAAATTCTTCACCTAACAGATTGTTTCTCAGATGGGCGTCCGCTGAACGCAAGGGCTCCGCGAAACGATGCCCAGGTAGACGAAACCCGACACCTCCGCCCTGGCTTGACACAGTTTGGGCAGAATTTGAAAGCATGGAGGTCCAAAACAGAATTTATTTCTCAAAGCGAAAGAACCTTGAGAGGAGCACATACACGGAGAACGCGTGAGATTGAAAGCAGATAGAGCGTCTACGGCGTTTGTTAATGCCGGCGTCATGAAACCCTGATTCTGGCTGCACGGTTGGACCCGGCTGCGCTACAAAGCGGATAGTTTGTCCGAGGAGTGAGCGGCGCGGTTTTGGGCAGGAATCGATCGAATCCCTTCTAGCGGCATGTATACCGTCATCGACAAGTCACCTCTTCCTCACGACGTCTGCTAGCCGTAGCAAGATGGATTATCAAGAAGAGCGCATTTTAGGCGCCAGTTTAGCCTTGACAATATTCCAATTCCACCGCGGGTTCAAGAAGCGGCGGGAGCAGTCCGCATAAGACCCCTCCCCCCTTTTTAGGAGTTTCCTCCCCACTTCCTCCTGTCCACTCAGTCCTTACAAATCTTAAATATTTCACCTTGGAAGGTCGCGCAGAAGGGTCGTAGTTTTTCAGAAGTGTTCTTCAGGTTTTGCTAAAACTAAAATTGAGGGTACCAAAATAGATTAAAATAGAATGAAATGAATAAACAAACACTGGGTCACTGGCATTTTCAAGTTTTAGAGCAGTAGCTTTTTCTCTGCCGTCCATCCCCTTTTAAGTGGAAAATAAAAGTTCATTCATTCATTCAACTAAATGAGGCCTGTGACATTTTCCGCAGATACCAACCATCATCTTTTATTTACCAATTGATGGATGAATAGAAAATAGGAGCGTCCTCTTTGAAACGGGGTCATGGCAGTTGCTATCAGGCTCGTTTCTCCCCCTATATCTTAATAATTGTTTTAGATTGATTACCTAAACCATCATTCTATTTATTGAATTTTTGTTTCCACATTACTAACATTATATCACTTTTCTGCTTTTAAGCCACCAATCTTGCAATCTTTTTTTTTTGCCAGTTTCCACCGCAGGTTCATTCACTCGGCCACTGATATCTCTAAACCCTAGAGCTTCGGGAAGAGTGACTGCGCCAGCATCGACTTCCGGATGAATACCATTACATTCGAGTATAATATTGTCAATTGTTTCAATGGAGTTACTACATACTGCACATACGTCATCTTCATTGTTAAATTTCATTTTGTAGTTGCGTCCTCTAAGGCACCCTGATCTAGCTTCAAAAATAGGCCACTGCCTTATGAGTTATCAAAGAAAGCTTCCTTCCTGATCTGCCTTTTCCACTTTCGGTATAGTTCCACACTCTGTTACTTTTCCATCGAATCTATGCAATTTTACCTGCTGTGTTTTTCACCTGTTGCTTAATGCTCTTTATTTCTTCGTCCTTGTGACCAGCATAATTATGGGTTAGTTTCCTACTTGTTTTCCTCCATTGTGAGTCAACGCATTTTTTTTAATCGATATTTATTGCCTCAGGGCATCAGTAGGGTATGAGATGAAGGATGAATAAATGATTGAATGAATGGAAAAAGGTTGACTGATTTTATGAAGTCCAGACGTGAGCGATGATGAGGTCCCTGCGTCCAAGTGACGTATGAAGCAGGATTGGTTGCTGAAAGGCCAGCTTTGGTCAGGTGCCGGATTCGGGTTGGTTTGAGTGCTGGGCAGTCCCACAGCAAGTGGTGGATGTCGGCCTTAATATCTTCGTTTTTACAGATCGGGCACCCTGGGCGGGGATATAAGTGCTGGAAGTATGACCACGTCCTAGTGACAGCTGGTGTAAGGGCAACACCGACCCGGATCCTCCCAAGCGCAACCTCCTCTGCACGGGTGAGACCGCGGGGAAGGGATATCGCACACGGAGGGATAAGGGCACGTGTGCGGCGCCGGAGGTGATCCTTTCTTGATAAAAGGAGGGTAGCGTCGTCTACTTCAAGGAGCCGTGGGATTGATGCGTCTTGGTTGACGAGGCGGGTTGCTAAGTCAGCTTGACTTTGGGAAGGCAGCAGATCCCGTGGGACCCACTCAATACGTATTGATTGTGGGATGCGCGCCGCAAGCTGGTGGATGTCTTGGCAAATTTTAGGGCAGCGGCTGACACATCGGAGCAGACGTACTGCTTGAAGTACATCAGTGCGGATGACAACGTGGGCTGTAGGGAGCATTGTTATGGAAGCGACGGAGCAGAGTGCCTCCTGAACTGCCACGAGCTCAGCGCAGAAAGATGTAAGTGGTTCTGAAAGCTGAAACGTAGTGGTCTCATTCAGGCTAGGTCTCTGTGGACAATAGATTGCCGTTTTGGCTTCGCAGTTTTGCAGGCTTCCATCCACGTACACTACTATGGAATCTTGAGGCAGGTGAGTATCTTTCTCTTCAAACTTCTGGAGAAGCAACAATGCCGAATTAGCAGACGTCTGTCTGCGGATATCAGTTGGCTTGTTGTTTCCTAACTGTACAAATTTGCAGGGACGGAGAACTGGCGCAGGTGGCTCAAGAATAATGTGCGACGTTGCATACGCCCTCAGTGCTTGCGTGGAATGTGATGAAGTGGCCTTGAGTCTGCGAGCATCACGGCGCCGCGCACCAGTTCATCGATGGTGTTGAGCTGAGCATTCTCCTGTAACGCTACGCTTTTTAGATACAGGTATTTAAATACTTCAGCTACCCATCTGTTACTATTCAATTTCATCAACCGTTCCTCATTTAATATTTTACTCTAAGCTTCCCGTAATTCGAAAGATGCCCATATCTTCCTGTACCGCCTCATTTGTAGTTTTGCCGTGGGCACCCAGTGCTAATCGTCTGAAGGCTCTCTGATTTATTTTTATTGTCGACTGCACCTATGATCTTAGGCACAAAACCGCATTCCTGAAAGTAAGCCCAGGCCCCAAAATTCCTATCCAAATGGCCCTCAATACCTCATACCTGTTGTATCCCCACGACGCCCTATGCTTCATTATCCCGGCATTTCTTCCCCTTTTGCCTTAAATGATTGTTCATGATTTTCAATGTATGCCAAACCTTCGTTTACCTATACCCCGATATATTTGTATTCTGCTACTTGGGTTTTTCATGGCATTGTATTTTAAGACCCTGATCAGTTGAGCCGCTGAAAATCATCGGACCCGACTTAACTGCGCCAAAACTGAAGCCTAGAGCGTCCCCTTCGTCTCCGCAATACTTAACTAGAGTGCAATTATTCCGGATTCTCTGATAGCAGCACAATATCGTCAGCATACATCAAACCGGGGAGGCGCTGCTCTACCGCCTTTCTGCCTAAGCTATATGACAGGTTAAAACCTAAGTTACTTTCTTGTATCCTCCTTTCCAGATTTACCATATAAAGCATGAACAGCAGCGGTGATAGAGGACAGCCTTTTCTTAATCCTTTGCATACCTTGATAGCTTCCGTACTTCTTATCCTTGCCAATGTGATTTCTACTTTGTTATCCCGGTATATTTCCTCTAGGAACTCTGTTATCTCATAACCGATACCTTCCTCTTTTAATATGATCCACAGGAGTTTAATGTTTACTGTGTAGTACGGCCCGTTTATGTCCAGGAAGAGCAAATACAAAGATCTATTTTCCTCTCTAGATATTTCGATGCATTGGGTAAGAACGAACAGGCTATCATCAAAGCGCCTACCATTTCTAAAGCCGTTCTGAAGTTCTTCAAGTATCTTTTTAATTTCTACCCATGCTTGCATCTTTAATTTCACCGCCTGCATGGCCAACCTGTATATAACAGATGTTACGGTAGTCGGCCTGTAGGATTTTATGTGCATCCTTTCTCCTTTAGGTTTATAAATGAAATTCATTTTACTCGGCCGCCAGCTGCCCGGAATTTGCTTTTGCTTATTCGTTATGACTGTTTCCAAACCTTTTTACAAACTTTCCTTACTTCTTGGGGCAAGTTCACTAATAAGCTTGATCGGAATTCCATATATAACTGTAGATGTGTTTTTAAGAATATTTGTTTTTGCCGTTTCCAGTTTAGATTGGTCAGTTCTAATCTGCTTTGTATTCTGCTATCTTTTGTTGCATCCTGATTTGCGGAGATTACCCTATCGTCGCTCTTAAATGACTCGGCTATAACTGGTGTAATGTAGTTCACTGCGTTGTCTCCCTTTAAACAATTTCCTTCGCTATCTTGAGTCCGGTCCTGCTTTCTTTGATTCTTTTTACCTAGCCAGCTTATGTGGCTCCAGAATTTTCTTGGCCCACCTCTAATAGCATTATGTATATCAGCCATCCAGCGATCGGTGAACTGCTTCATTTTACTTTGGACGAGGGCCTGTACATCAAGTTTCTTTTGTCGAAATGATGCCCATTTTTGGTCTATTTACTCCTGAGATAAATGTGCTTTCTCTGTCTCTCGGTTTTCCCTTGAAGCTGCCCGTCGTTGTTCAATGGCTTCCCTGATTTCTTTTTTCCACCAGATCCGTGGCTTCATTTTTTCATTCCAGCGGTTTGCCATTTTAACCTCCTTAATTTTTCTCCTCATGAGTAGTTCTACCTTTTTCATAATCCCAGTCTTCCATTGGGGTTTTCTCTATTGCTTCCTCTATGTCTGCTGCTATCTGTGCTATTTGATCGTCGTTCAATTTTGCGTTTGATATTTGTCTAAGTTCCATTTCTCTTTTAATCAAGGGACCCATCTGCAGACTAATCCGTTAATGATCACTTCCTAGACTACACTCCCCTTCTTCGTCTGTTTCCATTTTTGAGATCTTCCTCTAAACCCCCTGCGATATTAGACAGTAGTCAATGGTCGTCTGCCTGTTGAGGAATTCCCACGTGATTTGGCCCTCGCATTTTGTTTCTCTATTTACAATAACTAGTTCGTGTCGCTCGCAGAAATCTAGCATTAGCTTCCCGTTACAATCCGTGTATTCATCCAGATCGTCGATGTAGCCGTTCATATCCCCCAGCATAATAATGTCGGTCCCATCTCCAAACTGGCTTATACGTCGCTGAGACATTAAAAGAGATCCTTACTTTCTTGCCTACATTGGTGTCCAGTTCCTAAATAAACTACCACTAGCCATGTCCTTATTCCGGCATTTGTTACTGATACCTAGATATGTTCTTTGCAAAATGATTTTATTCTTTGCCAATTTATTCCTTGGTTTATCAACATACCTACCACTCCCCCCTTTTTTTCGTTCTCATTCTGTCGCACTCTTCGCAGACGTAGGCTTCTACGGCGGATCTTCTAGATCCCTGAGATAAGTCTCGCATAGAGCGTACACACCTATTTTATCATCCTTCAACTGCTGTTCTATCTCTAGCCATTTCGCTCTTTTACCACCTCCTTGCATGTTTATGTACCTGATCCTAGTATTAAATCTCTTTTTTTGTACTATTCTTTGTCGACCTCCTCCTTGCCATTACTGGGGGCTCATGCTCCGCTTTTACGTTTTCTTCTGCTTCGCTTCTAACTACCCCTGTGCACGGAACGCGGACCCCTTAAAAAAGCTACAGCCCTGCCTGCCAGGCGTCAGCCGATCTCTGCTCCCACTCTTCTGTTAAAATGGATGCCATCTCGCTGAAAAGCCCTGCCAAAGCCTGCTTTATGTACCTCCCTGTTTACCTCAATTATTTCGAATCGCTTCTCAAGGCTTAACTTTCTTATGTCCTGATTAACTGTCATCACGTCCTTTTCAAGCTTTCCGTTTGATCTTTGCACCTCCGGTACTATGCACAGGGCTATCTGCGCTTGCTGTGTTATCGCCCTGATATCGTAAACACTCTTAGCTAACCTTTCCAGCACTCCTGCAGTGTCACCATTTAGGATATCATTCAGGCCCTTAGCAAAAAGAAGTATGTTTGGAATACACAGCGGCATATTTTTTACGCATTTTAAATGTAATTCGTATTCACGAATGTGCTCAAAATATGTCTGAAATATGTTCATCAAATTCCTTGCTGAATATTCAAAATGTATTTTTAAAATGTGTCAAAAATATCGTATCTGAAAGTACATTTCGAGTATAGTTCAAATAGGTGAAAAAATATGTAGGCATTTTTTACATACTTAAAATGAATTAAATATGTACTTTTGCAAATATGAAATAAATTTGTCTGAAGTACACTTCAGGTATAGTAAATGGGTGGCCCTTGAAGATATATTTGCAGCACCCTTCAAGCATCCTTAGAAAAACCATGCTTAAAATCATATTTGGGGCAGCATCTTGAAAATGAATTTAAAATGTACTTTTGTAAATGTGAAAGCAATGTGCCTAAAGTATACCTCAATTATGAAAATGGATATTCCTTGAAAATATATTTCAAGCACACTTCAAGCTGCCTTCAAAGATCAGTGCTCAAAATCATATTTGGGGTAGCATATTGGCAATGAACTAAAAATGTATTTCTGCAAATGTGTATTTAATTTGTCAAAAGTACAATTTTAATAAACGGACACTGGGGACTAAATTTAATGATCATTAAACCTTGTGCAAATAAAAATGCATTGTAATGATGTAGATGTGGATGACAGCTCGTGCGGACTGGCCATAAGTGCGAATCCGAACAGTGATGCCGTTGTTAGCTGGAAAGGTCAGGTAACGTGGCCGCGTGAGACTGGCATTCGGCAACGCATCATGGTACCCTGCCAGCCGCCAGCCCGTATGTTATCTGACGCAAGCGCTCAGTGCTCCAAGCCACATGCAGGCGACGCACGCTGCTGTCCCACACCTCGCTGCCAGCCATTGGCATTAAACAATGCCATTCATGTAGGATGCTCTTTTTGTTTTATTGTTTTCCTGTCATTTTCGTTGCCGTCCGTGGGTCCACTACATTGCCATGTGTGTTCAAGCTGTCTCTGGCTCCTGGTGGACCTGGGGCCACTAACAATATCACAGACATTACACTACCTATTACCGCGCGAGCTTTTTTAAACACATAAAACAGTGCTTCGAATAGTGTGCAGAACCCATATTCATTGCTCAACCCTTAATTCCTTCTGTGGATTATTTCAAAGGTAATGAAAGATATATTTTTTGCATATGCAACAAAGCTACATTCACAGAAAGAGTGCTCAACAATTTCTGAAATTTTAATCCAGCAGAAAAATTGACACACACATAGGCGCTATTGCACTGTATGGTGACAAGCAAAAGACATAATGTTGCATTTCAAGAAGAGAGCTTTGTCGGGCTGGCTGGTTCATGTTGAATGGAAGGAAGGAAAAGCTCAAACTGACGGGACGTGTAGGAAGGCGAGACAGACACATGAGCTGCTCATGCGCCTGTCTCGCCTTCCTACGTCCGGTCCGTTTGAGCTGTTCCTTCCTTCCATTCAATGTTGCATTTACCCACAAGCTCCTGTTCCAAGAAACTGCCAAAAAGTTCTTGCACAAAGTGAGACCGAGCAGGTCGGGCTTTTTACTCATTCTGGAACACACTTTTTTTCCAACTTTTGCATGGTTTTAAATATTGATAATGTCAAACTGAGCTACATTCATCAAGCTGACCATCTTTCCCAATATTTTTTCATTTAAAAGGGACTTCTTGCTACTGCGGGTCTTAATCTCTGGCCATTAATGAGCTGGCGGCCAAGCAGCGCTGAATTAAGATGTGGGCTAAGGAGGCTGCGGCCCAGGGTCTTATCTCCGAAGATAGGAGGAGAGGGCCAATTTATTCTAACCTGCTGCATATATAGGACGGCAAATAACGTAACTTAGCAACAGGTATGAAGAGGAAAACTAAGAATGAGACGGGGTCCCTGCTTAATCCGACTGATTTGTTTAGCAACAGGAGAGGCCTTGTCGAGCTGCAAAAGCAGGGATTCCCCACCATTCTCGGAGGCCCCTTTCATGTGAGGTGATCTGCACCTGCTTATATTATCACAGAAGTTTTAATAGTTTCCCCTCCATCCTGTGACATATATTATGTTGAGGCATGCAAAAGGAAAGAAAAATAAAGATGCTCTGCCCGTGCCACAAAGTATAACGGGCTTCCATCCTGTGACAGTGGACTACATAAAAAAAAATGTAATTGAAAGAGCTGATGCAAGTAATTTTTTTTTACACCGCCACCTTCATCCCTATCACTATCGCCCTTCATCTCTCAAATAGTTCTGTCTGTTCTTTTCTGCTTCTTTAGGGGAGGAAAATGGGCTATGTCAGAGTGAGTGCCGGACTAGTCATGTCTGACTGTTAATGGCTTTGCTTCTGTTCTGTGTGGTGCCAAACTAATGCATCACTCTCGCACTAATTGCAATAATCACATCTTGTCCTTCTTAAATTTAATATATATAGAATAAAATGGGGCATATTGAAGAAGTGTAGGATAAAAGTGAGTAAGGACAAAAAAAAGGGGGGAGGGGGGGGTGTTTAGGTAAGCGCTTTAGCCCAGGGCTATTTTTTAACTCTGCAAAAGACAGGAAATTAACGCTCAAAATCCAGTCAGGCTGAGCAAAATGTGGTTATTTTCATCATGGTAAAAGAAAACAGCTTTTCTTTATGCCCTCTAACTTTCCAAACAAGTGTTTGTTGCAATCTATAGTTGTTCCTTTCTGTGCAAAAAAAAAAGGAAATCTCTTATCTGGCATCTTTATTTTAATGAATCTGCAAAAAGCTATGAAGTTTCGAGCTCTAGACTCGCTGCTTCATCAAGTAGGCATGGCTGAAATCATATTTAAACAATGTGTTGAAACTTTACGGATATATTGAAGCACAGAAAAAGTGGAAATCATGACTCATGTGTCCCTTTGCAACTTATGAGCTGCTCAGTGATGTATGTATCATTGTAGGACAATAATCACGAAGGTTGCAAGACATTCAAAAAATTTATTACACATTTTAAACCAACAAAGAATGGTGACTGCACAAAGAAAATAATAGAATCAAAATATAACAGCACCTGTTCTACAAAATGAAATGAGTGAGAATACGAGCCATCCATTAGAATCAGCCAAGTGACACCCGAAGAGCAATGGAGTCAAAACAATAAGCTTAGCCCATTCACGAAGCCAGAGACAACCACGGCTTCATCTTGCGTTATGAGCCTTTGTTTTAGCCATCCTATATAGTTCCCTGTAACCCAGTTGTTTGAGCATCAAAAAAAAAAAATTTAACAATCAAGTAAGACGTGCGAAAGCTTTTGTGCACAGGTGGCAGTTGATGGAGACGAGGACATCCAGTGCACAGTGCAAGAGTGTGTTGCAGTCTGCACATGGGGGGATCCACTGCAGTTATAGCTACAGCACTTCATACTTGCTTCCCATGAGTAATTCCTGGGTTTGAATCCACTATGTCCCCATTGTTTCTTTTTAGTGTGAAAGCACTACAAGCAGACACACAAGCATTAGACAATTTGGCTATGCCCTGAACCGCTGGATTAGTGCTAAATACATTCATGCTCACATAAGGCACAATAAAAGACACTAACTTCAAAGCATCCTGCCCATTCGTAGCTGACCATATTTGCCAAAAGCCAAGACAGTCAAAGCCTAAGAAGCTGATGCCCACCTGCCCCCTTTGCCCCATTACTGCTGCCATAACACTCAACAAATGGGAGGAAGCCGCTGGCTTGGTAATCGCTGAACAATATTGTTATGAAGACGAAATAATCTACAATATTCTTACTGATATTGCCGCCAACTGACCCTGCCACTCTGTCACTGACACAACAGCTCTAGCCAACTTTGGCACCGACCCTGCACAGAACATGCAAGTTCCAACTGTCGACTTTCAGAATCGGCAAGCCTCGCTGCCTCAAGCATTCACAAGAGCAGTGAATGTTATATGACCTTGCTGGACTCCTTGATTGTGACTTTCAATGGCAACAGAAAGCTATTAATGAATAGATGTCAAGATGAACATAAGTATACCCAACAGCTTGCCTTTTCAGATCACTTGCCCCCCTCTCTCCCGTTTTATATCACCCTTTCAAAGCATGATGCTCCAAGCCTTCATTACCATTTCAAAAGCTGATCAGAGTGGAAGCAAGTGCTTATAGTGCAGTTCGGCAAGCAACTTTTTCTTATAAAGGCAAGATCTTGTCAATGTGCCTGAGTAAGCCAGCAGCGAGGAATTCACTTCACCAAAGACAAGATATCTGGAATGTGCCCACTCTCATTAACTGACAAAGATATACTAGTAGCAGATTTAGGAGGAGGAACAACTTTTATTTCATTTATCTCTTTCTTCCCAAGTGGAGCCCTGCGTTCAGTGCTCCATGTGCCACCACTTTCCTCCACACCGTTAGACTACAATTGTAAGAGGTGCAAAAGAAAAAAAAAATGAAAGGCCAGAAAGTGAAAAAAAAAAAAAACCATAGAGACAAAAAATAATGGGAAAAAGAAGATGCACAGAGAACACATCCTTCACTAAATCAGGTTTAAACTGTACCCAAATACTCGCCAAGCAGGCAAAATTAGGAAAGATGTATGAAAGGGTAAATGAAGCACAACTATAAATACATACCTCATAGAAGCCACATGACAGGAAAAAAAAACAAGCTTACTTGTAACAATGGCAAAACACTTAGCAGGGAGAAGGAAAATGTACATATATATATGTATGTATACAATTGGAAAAAGAATGAGCAAAAATGACAAATGTAAAAGTAAAGGCAATAAAAAACTCAGTAAGCATCCATGACTGGAAAACTTCCAAAATGCATAAAGCTGCACAAGTGGAAACAAGGAGTGAAAGAGGAAACCGACACTTACTAAAGGTAATGCCTATTGCACCAATACTGCAGGCTTCTGGAGCTTCAAGCCTCAGTGAATAACAGTGCACCACAGAGGAGTTATGAAATGTATCGACACAACTCGTGTAACTATTGTTAAAGCATCTAGCAGAGCTGGTTCAGTCTAAAGGAGTAACTCAGACCTGCACATCGCAGCACCTCCAGCAAAAAAATGATAATAATAGAAAATAAAAGAAATAATAATAAAAAGAAAGAAGTGGTATGCCCAAAGTACCTATTTGCTCGACAAAGAAGCAGGAGCCCTCCTCTGTACAGAGCAAGGTAGGGGGTCTGCAGGGGGTCTGACACCTTCCAATTACCTAGCTCAGTCTTCAAACCTCATTGGGGTGCAGGTGATCTCTATTGGAGGTGAGATGGTCAACACCAGGCTATTTAGCTGAGTCAATTTGTTTCTTTTCTACCAAGGGCAGTCATACTCGCTTTCTAGCCACAGTTTGAGTAACTGTCACATGACACCAAAGCAGGCACAATGTTGGTAATCGGGGATGAAACCATCCACCACATCAAAACGAGGTCACGGCAAGGCAAGGTCCCTTGACTCTATTAATAAACAGGCACTTAAGATGTGCCTTTTCTAGCCACTTCAATATGCTTCACAGCAGTCCTGCACACTGGAGCAGGATCTCAATATTCGTACGAAGAGCCCCCGGGGTAGTAACACCAGCCACACCCATAAAAACCATTAAATTGTTTATAGTTTCCGGCTGCTGAACGAATGGCATCCACTGAATATGCAGCTGCAAATACCCTTATTTTGACCTGTTCTCCATGTTTAACTAATGGAAATCCTAAGGAAAGCTTCTGTAGCTCCTTTGCAAAGAGTGTAAAAAGAGTGGTCATGTTTGGCTTTGAAAAACCAAAACAAATAGCAGGCATAAGCCTGTTCTGCTTTCAGACTGCAAGGTCCAGCTCAAGAATATCACACTGAACTGGCCAGATGTCAAACGTTAATTTTTAAAACACTTTAATTCTATCTGTATTCCACAATAGTGAAATATTGTGAGTTGAAAAATCAGCCGACAGCCTGGCATGTTCTATGCCATCCACTACGTCATCACACTTCCTCTGATTCTTTGCGGAAGCAACTTCAAGTTTTGCTGCCCAAGAATTCGTTGAAGCTGCTCTTTCAAAGGAATTACAAGGAAGGAAGAGCAAAAGGCTATGTCAATATCCCATTCACAGTTCTCGCAGTGAATCTCAATCTGAGCTGTACTACCCAAGTACCTGGTACAATCAAGACAATAGAAGTGGTTCTCAGCTTCAGGAATGTGTACACCCAAAGCTTTGAAAAGCAAGTATATTTCAATTTTTTGAGCGTTTCCTGGGTACTAGATGATATTCAGCAGGTCCAGCGGGTCTGTCATCCCCCTGGTCGCTGACTTTATGGCGCATCACATAGGACATGAGAAGGGCTGCAACTTGTGTCCTCTCATCAGCAACTTGCAAAGTACTTTGCTGAGCTCTGCAGTCAGCATCTTAAAATAAATGAGATATTCCACAAATATTAATTGGAGGAAAATGTTACTTCACATCAAATTTTCCTACAGTCCACTTATACATAAGTGCCAAATAGCAGAGTCTAACTGATACAATGACAGGTGTATTTTACAGACAAACAGTGCGATATGGTTCCTTGCATGATAAATTCCATTTTTTTACATTTGTTAGGGTCAGCATAAAGGTGAGCATGTACTGAACATGCAAGCCAGAGAAAGGTTATCTGCCCAAAATGCTTAACATTTGCACTTCATTCAAAGCTTTTGGTGTCAAGATGGAATTATCTGGCATTTAAATCTTCAGCATTTCAGAAAAAAAGAAACATGCTCACTTGAGGACCTCAGTCTTCATCAGAACCTGAGCTGTCTTCATCACTTGGCACAGGATAAGGTACTGGCACTTCTTCCTGCTTTGATAAAAAAAAATGTGAGTCCAGAGGAGAAAATCTTGCCTCACTCAATAAGAACTTAGCCCAGCTTTCCTTTCTGAAATTACTGAAGCTTAAAATATTCATATCATGGTAAGCTTCATGAACAGCACTGCACGCCACTTACAACTATTATATGACAGTAGCATATTAATCAATGTTGCATGGCAGTTTCATTAAACCAAGGAGGGGAAGCAGAAAAGTGGACACAACAGAACCAATTCTTTAAAAAAAGAGAGGATGGCCACTACATGCAATTCATTTTTATAATCAGTTTATGAGGCTCGATAAACGTTTAAAGAGACAATAGCTATCCCTGCTAGTTTCCTATTTAACTAAAATTTGTTCAATTACTTTTTAAATCTTCACATAAAGGCTGGTTCACATGCAAGCAATTGAGTGAACTCAGTGGTGAGCGGCATCGACACAGCAAAAAATTTCCAACAGGTTGGAACTGGAGAGCTCGAGCTGCCGTGACAGCTCAAAACAAGTTTTTTAGTTACTCCGGCAGAAATTGCTGGAGTTCTCACTTGCATGTGAAAGGCTTAAGCGCTCATATGGCAATTATAATTTTAAAAGCAACTGTTATAACTGAAATTGATTGAAACGCCCACCTAAAGCCGTATATGTAAACACTTTGGATGTTAAGGGGAGTCAATGGAAGGAAAAGGAGAAATGCTACATGGTGAAGGCTGGAAGGCCAAGTTTGCTACATGGCCGCTTGCCAACTGCAAGCCAAAAAGTGTTCGTAATTTCAGTATCTGGAACGATATTCAACCAGGAAGAGCACCTTTTTTAGTAGTCTTGGCGGCATTAGAGTTAAAATCAGCAATTCTCCAGAACTAAACATTTAAATAACTAAATGTACATTGGAAAAGTGTAAATCTTAAGCAACTACATTGCCATAGGTCAAGCACTCATCTTTCATGTCTTTTATGATAACCTGAGTCTCCTAACATTGTGGCATCCTATGGCAGACACGAGTAATTGTGTGCAGCGAGGGGTAATTATGGCGTGCTCTTGTTGCAGCAAAAACGTGAAGATGCACGTGGTAGCACTGACTGACCATGATTTTGCTTCTTCCAGAGCCACACATGGCTCCTCCTAATGGTCAGGCTAGATACGTACATAGATCTGATTCTGCTAAACAATATTTAAGTATATATTTAGCAATTCTTTGCTTCCACCTTGCGCAGCTACTAAATTAGAGGAGAAAAGAGTAATTCAGGCCCTACCAGTCTTGATGCATAGAAGGTGACAAAGCCCTGACTAAGCCTTGAAGCATATTTTTGTTTATCCACTTCCCTCCAAAATCACAGTGACATACCTCTCCAAGTCACTGAACTGCTTTTTGCATAATTATCGCAGGCATTACTGATCACAGAATCTCACTCTTGGTAGCGCGAGTGACACTCAAGCTGAAAGAAAACTAAAAAACCTTCAGCGTGGTGCATATCAAAGCCACATCCCTGTTTATGCAACAATGTGACCAGGGCTTAAAGTGCTGTTTTGTGATATGGGTCAGGTATTAAAAGGTGGGAAAGAAAAAAATAAAAAGTATCTGAAGAGCCACTGACTTTTCAGTAAATCCATACAACTATAGGTGTCATTGGCATTAAAATTATGATTTTAAAGTCATCAATAAAGCTTGACAGAAGCATATTAACAGACTTTAGTGAGTGACCTTATATTTATTGATGACCAACCTCAGATAGGGTGTCCCCTAAGCATGGTAAACACACTTGATAACACTGTGTATTTTGGAAACTGCAACTTGGTGACATTGGAAACCCTGTCCTGTGCTCTCATTTTTCAGCTTTTGTCAAGCCATTTCCTTGCGTTAGCAGCAACTCAGCCACTAATTCCTGTTTCTTGCCTGAGGCTATCAGTGTTCAGAGCGATAAATGGATTTCAAACCTGCAAACCTGGTCCTTTCTCCATGAATATGAGCATAATACTATGCTTTCATACATAGTCATCTTAATTACTGCATTACGACTTGGGATTTCACATATCCTTCACACGTGACATCACACCACTACAACACGTACAAAACCAAGCTTTACGTATATTTACATTCAGCCCATACCGTGCCAATATTCCCAAGTTTTTTCAGCAACTTAACATTCTTCCCATCTCTGCCTTACTCACGTATAACTTAGGCACTTTCACATATTGTTTTGTTAGTAACAACAATCTTCTCTAGTTTATATATCGTCAAGATCTTACTGACCCCAATACCATTAGATTTTCATCAAGAAGTGATTTTCTCCTGCCAAGAGTGTGCACTAATTACCGTAGTTGGATTCACATCAGTCAAAGCATGGAATAACATACCTCCGGACATCAAATCAAGTCTTTTGCTACATCTGTTTAATGGCGCTCATTTTGTTCTTCAATTCTTCAATCATTCAGTGCCACCAACTAATGAAATACTTCATACACACTTCGTAAAAAGTTACTTTTAAAACTTGTTTTCTTGCACATGTTCACTTGTTTGTATTAATATTTGAATACTGGATACTTGTATTTTCTTGTATTACTTTACGCTATGCTGCTGTTCTTCCTTTCATTTTTTTTATGATATGATACTACTTGTCGTTCTGTCTACGGCTACTTCTTTGTGGGGTATTCTATAATTTCAGAATGAATTTTTCTTCCTTGCCTCTATAACATTTATTTGTTATAGAGGCAAGGGAAAAAATTATTATTGTTATAACATACTATATTTTTACTTTGTACATTTGCTGTAACCACTGCTCCCTTTCATAACTCGTTTTAATTAGCTGAGAAGGTCCCAGTACAGTACATTTCACTATGGGACTCCTTTTGTATTTATTTATTATGTATGTAATGCTATCATATATGAAGTGCAATAAACTTGAAACTTGACAAAAAAAAAATTGAAATCTTGGACCCTGGTTGCAGTTTTAGTTTGGATCTTTAGACCTCAATCTTCTTTTTTTTTTTCTACTTGCAGCACAATAGGTTACAAAAAAAAAAAAACAAGCACGAGAGCTACTGTAACGTTTCCATAACAAATTCTGGGACAGGCCAAACTAAAATGTTACAATTTTACATGCGCTGTTGCCGGCTGCTCCAGGAGAGTGTCATGCACATCTGTGCCTACTGGCAAGCAATATCTTGCTTTGGCCTGGTGTAAGAAAGGCAGGGTTATTGGTTATCACATTTATCACTTTTTAGTGGCAGCTCTAATAGGACACCAAGTTTCTCAACAGAGAAATAAAAGGTATTTTGAAACATCTCAAAATAATGACCATCAAGGAAAGAATGCAGTGTGAGATGTCATGTGTAAACTATGCTAACTGTGCTTAGTTTGAACTGTGCTGAAAATTAGATACCAGATTATAAATCGAGAAACTTCGTACTGTGCGAATATGAAGTTCCTTGTAGTGGGGGCAACTGAAACAAATATGTAATTAAACACTGACAACTTTGTGCCATGAGCATTCTCTTTCTCTGCCAAAAGCCTTTTTCATACCTGGCATCAATCCAGGGGCACCTCTCTATCCTCGTCTTCATCAATGCTCTGTGTAACCTGGTAACAAAGACCATAGATGTTAGACATTAAATCAGCCGACTTCATGAAACATCGGGCACACCGTTAACATACATTCAAGTAAAGCTTCGAATGCAGAGCTCTATGCAACACGCTGAAGTGCATGTGCCCCCCCCCTTACACACACACACACACACACACACACACACCCCTTACACACACACACACACACACACACACACACACACACACACACACACACACACACACACACACACACACACACACACACACATGCTCGCGCACGCACGCACGCACACACACACAGCGGCCCTTCCTACTATGCTATATATCTAATAATGTAAATAATATATCCTGGTTCATATGTTAACCGCATGGAACTAAAATAGTAGAGTTAGGGCAAGGGTGATGCATTAGTTTAATTTCAGCTCACAGAATCCAAGCACAAGCTATTTAACAATCAGACGTGGAGGTAATGCATAAAAGACTAGTCCTGGACTCATGCTGATATGGCCTGTTTTCCTCCTCCAAAGCGGCAGAAAAACATTGATGAAACTATTTGAGAGATGTAGGGTAATTGTGACGGTGGTGGAAGAAAAATATTTTCCTCATTATCTCATTTATTGTGCAGTTCCATTTTTTCAATGTTGTCTATCACCACAGGACTGTGAGATTCACAGTAAACCATTAAAATCACTTCTCCAGTCACTAAGCAAGTGCAGATCACCTCACAAAAAGGGACCTCCTAGAAATCCTGTTTTTGCATCTCGACAAGGTCTCTCAACAGCTAAACAAAGATTATGCGGGGTTCTGGTTTTCTCTCTAAGTGCCTGTTGCTGGAAGTTCCATTATTTGTGATTGCATATATGATGCAGCTTAAAACAAAGCCCCTTCCCCCCCCTCCCTCCCCCTCCTCCTACTCTCATAGGTTGCAGCCCACTGGGAGCAGAGAGCTTATTTAAGATGACACTTATAGTCTATGAAGGTGCTGTACAGAATACCGTGCCAATTACTGTAAAAGGTCAGTAAACATGGCGTCAGTGTAATGTCCAGCGCCCAGGCAGTGAGAGATTCAAAGTAGCAACCTCCGGGATGTTTGGCGTACTTATCCCCCCCCCCCCTCCGCCAATTTTTTTTTTTTCTTTTTTTTTTACGAGAGATCTCGACTGCGCACACCACACTTATGCAAATGAGACGCTCCTCAAAGATCGCGCTTTCCGACCCCAGAACAATTATTAGACTCGGCTCTATGTTTTCAAATGAAATGAATTAACACCATGAAAGCAAGCCCAGATTTGAGTAAAGTCTGTCCGCGCGTCTTTAGCCAACCGAGTTCGAACGTATATATTTACCTCTCCGGCCGCCTTGTACTACTGCAGAGTGGTCGGTAGAACTGTCGTCGTCGTAGATCTCGCCAAACTGGGGGCGTAGAAGTCAGAAGCTCCACCGCTCGAAGAGGCATGAGAGGTCTCGGCAGCCATGTGCATTCTGAACCGCCGATTTTCTGTTTTTCTGTGCATGAGCACATATCTTGCTCAAGGTGGCGTTTGCACCTTAAAGGCATAGCGCGCGTCGTTCCACAGGTTCCACAGTCCCCCTTTTGTCACAGAACGCACATCGACGAATCAGTCCAATAAAACGTACCCAGAAATCGTCCTGCCTTTACAGCTAGGCCTAGGCCTTCCCTTGGCAAAGCGGTGTGTGTTTGTCGATTAACTCTATGGATCTATGGTTTGGTGTGGTTGGTGTGGTGATTAAATAGATAACTGCCACATATCTGGTGAATAGTGTAGATCATGAACGTAAATGTACATACCACTGAAATTAAGTGGTACTATGCGCCACCTGCCTTTTGTATTTTGTGAAAACTACCTTGCAACAGTAGCCTTTAAGCCACTGAATCCTTGGCCTACATCGTTTTAATTCACACGTTTTCATTCTCGGGATAAAAATTCAAACGCTGAAGAGCGTGAAGGCCTGTCCGTTGAACATGCATGCATGGGTACATGAGCGCAGCCGCGGTATCCAAGTTGAAACGGACGTTCAGGGCACAATATTAATTCCCGGGTCGCTCGAAATTGAATTTGGCTTTCCTGCAGTAACGCACTTGCACAATTGAACCGCTGAACGATTATGGTCTAATTGCCATAGTTTTTTTTCTTCAAGGACCATATATAGTTATTTGATACTGCCCATGGTAAATTGCATGGTCTAATTTGTTTATATAACTTAATTCCCAGTTGATATATCTGGCTGGCTTATAGAAATTTCTTGCAAAAAGGGTCCTGGGTTCGCGCTGCAAGCTTTCATGCTCTACGTGCTTCCAGCATTAACACACGCTCGACCCCATGACTAGAGCACTGCACCTGATTTTCCGGTCCGGGCCCGGCCCATGCCCACCGTTTAAAGGCCGAGCCCAGCCCGGGCCCATAACTCCAAGCCCGGGACTGGGCCTGGCCCATGCACACATGAACCAGGCGCGTACCTGGCCCGCGTTTCCACTAGGCCCGCCCCAGGCCCGACAAAGTCGGCATGCGCAGACGCCTTAAAAATGTACTGCTTACCGCCAGTACATAAAAATAAGCCAAGATGAGACAAAAAAAAAAGAAAAAAAAGAAACTTACAGTAATAATATTCTCAACAGATAATTAATTGCAGTAGTATCTGTAGAAGCAAAGGTTTCGTCAAGAGAGTTTTGGGAAGACATTTTACTCCTCTGTCTACAATACGCTTTCTTTTATTCGGCGTCAAATAAATCACTGGACCAAATTCAGCGGCAGGTTTCCTTCATTTCCGAAAGAAGCTGTATACACAGAAAGCCCCGGCCCGCGGCCCGTTCCCATGCAGTGTTCTACCGACCCCCTGCCCCAATCCCGATCACGTATATAACACAAGCAAATATACGGGACGTCGTGTCAGACACGTATGGCGAGCTTAGTACGGATCACACATATGCTCTTTCACATATGTACTACAATCAGCTGAATACGGCAGCGACGATGTCTTGCGATGTGTTTGCTAACACGTTGAAATGGCCACAGAGCGTAGCGTGGCGGAACGTCCATGGCCACGATGGCCACGATGCCGATCTTCTCTGTCTCTTACTCAAGTGATTAAGAGGGACTCACGTATACCACTTTCAGGACTAGATCATACCTCCTAAACCTCCTGCGTCCCTTTTGTTTTCCTGAATACATTCGAGGGATGCACATACATCATGACTGATGTTTTGTGGTCGTGTGCGCCTCTCAGCTAGCAGTTCTAGTGAAATGATGCCGAGACAGCGAGAAAGCCGAATTGTTATCCTCTCGAACAATCGTCCTCATAACGCTGCGGACGAGTTCTTCGTTAACTTCCGGGCAAAAGGAGCAACATGCAGTACGACTTGTCTGACGACGGCGACCGCTAATTGACAAAAAAATAAAAATAAAATAAGAATGGAGTTGATAATGAAATTGCTACGCCTTTGTATATGAAGCTGTACAAATTATGGTGCGTTACAAAACCTAAGCAGACACAAAAGCAGATGCAGAAGGAGCTGTGTAAGAACATTGTGTGTGTCAATGTCAAGCGAGACAAAAATGTGTCGTGTAGGCCTATAAAATTTGAAAAATAAATATATAAAAAGTTGCTTGTATTACGGCCTCCGAGATCACCGTTTGGTGATCTCGGAGGCCATGCTTGTATACATGGTAAAAAGATGTCATAAGTGAAAAAAAAAAAAAAGAGGAAAAATATTGTTAAAATAGAATAACAAGGGCTATATTTGGGCTAAATGGTGTGAGTTACTACTAAAAGAAGAGACAGAAACATTATTTACTCCTTATAGGTGGCGGGTGCGACACACGTGCGATTAGGCCATTTTGGGATCCATTGGTGACATGTGATACCTTGTTCAAGTTCGCGCTGTTCCAATTTCCCGATGAGTCTTTTGCTGTAGAGTATGTTAATGTAATTCAGGGGCACGACGCAGTCGTCAAACGTAACTCAAAAACCTTGCCGACGTTCAGCGGCCCTTCACAGAAGGTCAATCGGATAAACGTTGCCTGGCCCGAGAGGATAAAAAACGGCGGGCAACTGGCTCATCAAAGCTGCTCGTCGCGCAAGCTGTCAAGTTCAGCCGTAAGTATACAGACTGTTATTGTATTTTTTGCAGATGTAGAACTGGCGCCCTTGCATTGAGCCAGATAGCGTTGCTATTTCGCTGTGGCGGTATGCATGCATGTTTATCAAGAAGGAGGAATAGACTTCGCGTATCTCCTCCACCCGCGTCTGGCGCTTCACCTCGGATGCTGGCTGGTGCGCGTTGTTCTTCGGTCAGGTTGATCGCGCCCAGCTGGGTCTCAGGGTCAGAGCTGTGCAGGGTCTCCCAGGTTCTTTGGTTATTTATATTTACGGCTCTCCTTGGGGAGAAGGGGCATGCACGTAGTACTCAACATGTCGACAGTGCAGTAATATTTTTTTCCCCAACGTTGGTATTAAGGGAGAAAAAAATACGATGTCACGCCACAGAAAGACTTTTGGCACATATCGCCGTGTCCGGATTTTGCAGTGGCGTAAACAAGTGGAGCCATGGTTAAAATACTTTATGCTTGTTTCTGTACTCTGAAGGGACGGAAGAGGAAAGTTTTTCGTCAAGAACTGGTCCTAGATACCAAAAACCGGCGTTATTGGGTTTTTCAGATGCCGTAATTTTTTTACCGGCGAATGTTTATCAATGTTTTTTGGTTAGAACCGGAAAGTACATTGCCTGCTTGTGCCGTCTTTTTTTTTTTAACGATATTTACTGCCTAAGGGCATCAGTAGGGTATGAGATGAAGAATGAAGAAATGATTAAATTAATGGAAAAAGGCTGGGTGATTTTATGAAGTGAAGGAGTGAGCATGATGTCCCTCCGTCCAGGTGATATACGAGGCAGGATTGTTTGCTGGTAGGCTAGCTATCGCCAAGTGCCGGATTCGTGTCAATTTCAGTGCTGGGCAGTCCCACAGCAAGTGGTGAATGTCGGCTTCAACATTTTTGTTCTTGCATATCGGACACCGTGGGTGGGGATATAAGTGTCCCCGCCCAGGGTGTTCGATATGTAAAAACAAATATGAACGTAGTCATTGCTTTTTCAGAGCAAGAGCTCAATTTTGAACTGTGCCATTTGTATGTTAAGGCAAGTGATGTCATTCACAAGCCATAATATAGAGTGAAGCAAAGACGGGTATGAGAATGTCTGCTAATAGGTTTTCTTCTTCCTAGCTGTGCGCAGCAATCTGGAAATATTACTGAATGCAATGCTTGAGGAAGAGGAGGGATATGGTGATGCCCATCAACTGAAGACCAGCAAGGTTTCTGTCTTCTGTACCTTCCGTTCGTGTGTTATAGGCCATAATGAGAAAATGTTTTGTATTGCTTTTTAGATTTGTGTAAAAATGTATTGTTTTCCTTCTTTGACAACAGCATAAAATGCTTACGTTTGCAATCTAATCCCTGAGACAGAGTCAGAAATTAAATAGATCTGCAGGCCATTAAGATATGTTTTAAGATCATCATGTAGCAACTTCCTTATTCGAGTTAGCAGTGTGCTGCAGAAGCCTGTTTGAGCCAGAAATCCTGTACAGGGTGGTCGTGAACCCCATGTGTATCGGCCAGCTCCACAGCATCTTGGAGCTGGCAGATTGTCAAATTATTCAGCAGAAAGCTTTTTATGTTATTCAGTAAGTCTGGCACACCAATTTCAGCGAGTTTAACATGCAGTACATTGGCAAAATAAATTATTTTTCTGAGCCTTAATGGGCAGCTTGGTGGCATCACCTGTTGCCTTAGTGTTGATGCTCAGCTTTCACTATTCTCTTAAGTACCACAGCTTGCTATTGAAAATAATGTTCAAATTGCATTCTTCATTATACCATTAGTCTCTTACATTCCTCCAGGCCTCTTATTGATGAATGACTGCTGCTTGTTAAAAGCTAGGAATCAGTTCTAAATTGTTTGTGTTTAAGCAGTTAAACCTCATTTTTGAAAAAAAAAATTATGGTGTTTCTTTTTTGTATAATAGAAGCCAGGAAAACGAAAGGGGGAGACAGCATCTTAGGCTGGAATTAGATCAAAAGGTAAGCAACTACATGTTTTTGGCTATGTTGAAGTAGTTAGAAGGCTTATCTATGCATAACTCATATTGAATAAAAAATTGTCATTGGCAATTTAAATACACTTTTGCAATATTGTGATCCTCCACATAAATAAGAGTTAAAATCAGTCAAAAATTTTTCATATTGTGTCTACTGGAGAAATGAATGGCTTGTTTGCAATTTTAATGGCCTGGGAATGCAGCATCATATTATGCATGTAGTGATCACACAGCCTCAGCTCTCTGTGTCAATTTCTACAGGTCATGTTACAGCTAATGATTACTTTTGTAAATGGGGAAGGATTTTCACGGTACAATTGAGTGTCACAATTAAAGGCCTGTGATCAATCATTACATGGCACTCTCTGGCACATTAAATGATTGGCATGGTGCATGTGCAGAATTAGACATATGATGAGGAATGTTTTTCAATGCCTGTCCCAGTCCTATCTGCCATCACTGCAAATTTGTGACTGCCTGCAACCCAGTATTGATTTCAAAGCTCTGGCTTGACTTAGAAAGGGGTCCATTCACAGCTGGTTCATTTATTGCTATGTCTTGAAGCCGGTTAACCATTGGAGGGCCTGTCTAAGAGTGCACTGTCTTAGCTCAGCGAAACTAACAATAAACGAACACGCAGCGCAGTGCTAATACAGTGGAACCCCACTATAGTAAACTCGGATATAGTAAAATGAAACTGAAGTCCCAGGTCCTCTTCCATAAGTGACGTCTTTTGCCTAAATGGTAAAAACATTTTTGGTAACAATCAGTTGTCGTAAAGTGCACCTGGCCACGGGGATGTACTTCCCTTGAAATTACATCACTGCACACGCACTACTTAGAATCGAAGGGCAGATATAAAAAAAAAATGCAAAACTGCTTTTTTAATGGCTTTATCATCAGGCTCACCAACACTAAGGAGCCAACTTTACATAAGCCTTAGAACCGTGAAGGAAAGAATGCAGTGCATAGGATAAAAAGTAAAGTTGGCTATGAATATGGAAGGAAGGTGGTGCAGTTCACTCAGAAGTAAAAGAGCGGAAAAGCGTAGCAAGAAGTAGGGAAAGAAAGAAATTTCCGAGCTGCAGGGCGAAACACAAGGGAGTGATGGCAAGAAATGTAGGCGCGGCATGTTCAGTTTTGCTGTGCTTGACTGTCACATACATTTCTCATCTATTGCCTTTTAAATGCCCTAAACAGTGGAGCGCAATGCCGTGTACATTCAAGGCTTTGGTTTTCACGTGAAATCACTCAGTTGAACAATAATAGAGTAGAATGTTGAGCTAATTGGTGTAACATCTTGGAAGGAGGCAGCAGAGCAGGGGAACAAAACCGAAGAAGCGCACACAGACACAAGGACAACGCTGCACTGACAACTATATTGATCTGAACCCGCGCATCTTTTCTCCCTTCACTT
Organism: Amblyomma maculatum; assembly: GCF_055883805.1. Taxonomy (NCBI): domain Eukaryota; kingdom Metazoa; phylum Arthropoda; class Arachnida; order Ixodida; family Ixodidae; genus Amblyomma; species Amblyomma maculatum. Next base: position 120,341,246 of record NC_139349.1, read on the forward strand.
TACCTCTGCAGCTAACTTATTCCTTATCTTTAACATCCTGCCAACAAGCGTAATCTGATTCCTTTTTCAACAGTACCACTGAAGGCGTGGTAACACACTGGTCTTCCGAGCTCCTGATTGCACGTGCTTCGAAAATTTCCCTTGTTAACCTGTCCTTATTCCTTCTCAAAACCTTCACATTGTGAAGGTCAGCTGGACATTTTTGGTCTTTGCAAATACAAATAAAGCAGCCTCTGCAGTGCACTGCGAGGTTGGTGTCTGACTTCTCCGATATTGCTGTAGCGTGCTCTCTAATTTTGTCATTAATGAATCTTCCTGTTTGTCCAATGTACTGCTTGATGTAGGTTTTTTTTTTTTTTTTAGCGCAAACAAAGACAAGAAAGGCGAGACGTTTGCGCTAAAAAAAAAAAAACCCTACATCAAGATGAACTACCAACTCGCCCAGCAGGAAGTTTTAATCAATGTATTGCTTCCCACAATGTAAGGGAATCTGGTAGACAATCCCCTGGATACAATCGGAGTACCTTGTCTGGTGCGCAGTTTGGCATCTAGACTTAAACTCCTGGTTATTCACTCGAGCAAACTTGCCTTTGGCTCTGTTTTATGTCGCAGGACACAATCCGGATGCCATGTCTGTGTCCAATCTTCATCAAATTATGGGTCAATCCATGAGTATATGGTACCACTGACCACTTATTTCTTTGTTTAAAGAAATAATGTAAAGGGCATCCTCGGAAAAAGGAGCCGAACAAGCTTACTTTGCGTGCGCCTTTACTGCTGATTCTGATCACATGTCGGTGGCAGCACTTTGCAAAGTGTGGAGGCCACGTGCTCCTGTGTTCTCTCTTATATTGCTTCTAGCTGTACTATGTCGCATAATTACATGCCAAAGTTATTGGCACGAGCACAAGACTGCCTGTCTTGTTTGCGTGATAGAAAACGTTATGCGTTCACATAACCTTTACTGTGTTGAAGAGCTGGAAAGGAGCAGACATTTTCTGCCAGCCAAATAGTCTGTCTCATCATCATTATCATCATCCTTTTCTATCCCTTAAAGGCCCCAAGTGGGGTATTACATTGGGGGGGGGGGGGGGGGATCGATAACATATGTATCAGCGGTCAGGAAATGAAAAACGAAAACAGGCACTACAATGCAGTAATACAACAGCAATACAAGAATACCATAAATTGTACCTGAGCACAATTCAAAAACTCCTAAAACAGACTATGGCAGTATAAGAGCAAAAACAAATGCAACATAGACCACAATCACATAAACTCGAAAGAATAAAAATTGCACTGAAAGGAAACCATTGTAGTTGTTCGTTTAGATCGGCAGCAAGTATAGCCGTAAATTTAAATGTCATGCTTGGAGGCTATTGATTCGGATAATTTATTCCATGCTGCAATTGGTCTAGGAAAAAAGGACCTGTTGAAAGCATCAGTGTGACCATGAAGACGCTGAACGCTCATTGAATTATAATGGCAACAAGAAGTGCCTAGTGGCAACTCTAAGAGCAAGTTTGGTCAATGAGTTGTGCAATTTTCCGTCGGAATTTCCAGTGGGTGAAGGTCAAGGGAGGCTTTGATACCAGTTATGTAATCCAAATAATGTGCGCTAAAATGTTATCTGAGCACTGTTGCGATACAGTGCTTGTCGTTCAGACTTAGCACTGTATGCGACTACTTTTTTAGAGTACAAACATTTTCGTTGAATTGGGAACCAGAAATCTTGCATCTAGAAAGAAAAGTGCAAATTTTCTTGGGCTCACTCATTCAGAATGCACCTTGAATATTTTAATCTGAGTGCTCGCTTTGTCTGTTTCATCTGAGGCAGTTGAGACCATTGCGCATTATTTTGAGCAAGTGAGTCCATTTAACCGAGCAGCTGGCGGGTGCGTATGTAGGCACACCTTCTTCCTGTAGGTATTGCTTTATGTACACTGGAATATGGACACTGCCTCCTTGCATTCCAATCTTATAGTTGGTGCTGTGCAGTGGTAGCTCAATCGGCGTTGGTTGTACAATACATAGCTGCCTTTTGTGGTGCCACCTCAAGGACGATTTCTAAACTCTGCAAGTGATACCTTTCTGATTATGTCTGCAGACCTTGTGCAGGAGCAAATGACAAAAAAAAAAGAAGGTTATTTTCTAAGGCCCAGACAAAGGCAAATAAGTTTTACTCAGTAGCATTGTTGGTTGCTGCACGACATAGTGCAAATGATTTCTAGCTGAGTAGCATCTTTGTGTTGCTCTGTGCTGTCGGTAGCTAAATAAGTTTGCGAAATTTAAACTTCACCCATCTGGATGGATGATGGATGATGGATGGATGATAGTGGCTCTGCCCTTTGTATCGGACGGCAGCTTGCGCCGCCTAGCCAAAAAATTAAAAGAAATATATTTATCTCTTCCCCATTTTTAGCTTCTAATTCGCCCGTATCTGCCCCCCTCCCTTTTTTTCCTCTCTTTATTCTCTTGACTTTTTCCACCAATCCTCTAACCTCTCTTTTCTTATCAGAACGCGTTCCTCATCCATCTTCCCCAGCAAATCCCAGCGCTCTCTCCAGATCTGCCGCTTTTTCCGCGGGAAGGGCAGGACGAAGTTTTTGGCACCTTAGAACAACATGTTCCGTTGTTTCCTCCTCAGTTCCGCACGCCGCGCATAATATATCTCAGTTCAGTTTAGTCGTTCAGTCGTGTCCGACTCTTCGTGACCCTATGGACCATGTCACGCCACGCTTTCCGGTCTCTCACTATCTTCCTAACATCACATAACTTCATCTGCAGTGCCTCGAGGATGCCATCTAACCAACGCGTTCGCTGCCTACCCCTTCTCCGGCGACCCTCAACCTTTCCCAACATCAAATCTTTCTCCAGCGACTCCTCTCTTCTCATCAGATGACCAAAGTAGCTGAGCTTTAACTTTAAAATTTGACCCTCCAATGAGCAGTCAGGGTTTATGGTCGACAATATCGACTGATTTGATCTTCTTCTGGCAGTCCAAAGAACTCTCAAGAGTCTTCGCCAGCACCACAATTCAAACGCGTCAATTCTTCGGCGGTCAGCCTTTTTCACAGTCCAACTCTCGCATCCATACATCACAACTGGAAAGACCATAGCACGAGTTATACGGATCTTGGTTGGCAGACTAATGTCTCTGCTCTTTACTAGGCGGTCAAGGCTAACCATTGCTCTCTTTCCCAGAAGCAGGCGTCTCCTAATTTCATGGCTGCAGTCTCCTTCCGAGGTAATCTTGGAGCCCAAGAAGAGAAAATCTGTCACAGCTTCCACTTCTTGTCCATTGATGCTCCAGGACTTGATAGGGCAAGACGCCATGATCTTTGTCTTTTTAATGTTCAGTTTAAGCCCAAACTTCTCACTCTCTTCTTGTACGCGGATCAGAAGTCTCTTGAGTTCCACTTCACTTTCTGCCATTAAAGTGGTATCATCCGCATATCTAAGGTTGTTGATACGTTTTCCAGCAATCTTCACTCCAGCTGAAGACTCGTCCAGACCGGCCTTCCTCATGATGCACTCTGCATATAGGTTAAATAGGCAGGGCGACAGTATGCAGCCTTGCCTCACTCCTTTCTCGATCGGAAACCAATCAGTAAGACCATGCCCAGTTCTGACTGTGGCCTCTTGCCCTTCATACAGGTTCCTGAGGAGACAAATGAGGTGAATTGGAACTCCCATCTCTTGGAGAGCTTGCCACAATCTGCTGTGATCTACGCAGTCAAACGCTTTCGTATAATCAATAAAGTAGAAGTAGATGGGTTTCTGGAACTCTCTTGCTTTTTCCATGATCCAGCGAAGATTAGCAATTTGGTCTCTAGTTCCTCTGCCCTTGCGAAACCCAGCTTGCACGTCCGGAAGCTCCCGATCCACATACTGCTGCAGCCTACCTTGGAGAATTTTCAACATCACCTTGCTAGCATGCGAAATAAGCGCGATCGTGCGGTAGTTGGAACAATCTTTGGCACTGCCTTTCTTTGGAATGGGGATATAAACTGACCTCCTCCAATCCTGTGGCCACTGCAGGGTTGTCCAAATCTTCTGACATAATGTATGCAGAATGTTAACAGCGTCATGGTTGAGGTTTTGAAGCAACTCGGCTGGAATACCATCAATTCCGCTAGCTTTGTTCTTAGCAAGGCTGGCTAAGGCCCATTCAACTTCACTCTTCAGGATGCCCGGCTCGAGATCAGTAATCACAACCGTCTTATGTTGGGTTTGCACATTCGGGTCCTTCTTGTACAGTTCTTCTGTGTATTCCTGCCACCTCTTCTTTATCTCTGAGGCTTCAGTGAGGTCCTTGCCTTGTTTGTCCTTTATCACGCCCAGCTTAGCACAGAAGCTTCCTTTGATATCTTTGATTGTCTTATACAGAGCTCCAGTGTTCCTTAATTGGCTGTTGTCCTCAACTGCTTGGCACTGTATGTTCAGGAAGGCATTCTTATCTCTCCTTGCTATTTTCTGAAAATCCGCATTGAGAACCTTGTATCTTTCTCTTTCCCCCATAACTTTTGCCATCCTCCTTTCCTCAGCTATTTGCAAAGCCTCTTCAGATAACCAGTTTGCTTTCTTGCATTTCTTTTGCTTTGGAACTACCTTAGTAGCAACTTCTTGTATTATATCACGAACATCAGTCCACATCTCTTCGGGCTCTCTGTCTTCCAGATCTAATTCTTGAAATCGATTCCTCACTTCCACAGCATATTCTAATGGAATTTGATCCAGATCATACCTGAAAGTCCTTCTAGTTTTCTGCGTTTTCCTCAATCGAAGCTTAATTTTGGCAACAAGAAGCTACTTCCTGAAATTTTTTCCTGTACGTTTTTGCTCTGAGGGCCCCTGTCCTAGCCTCAAACAGCAATGAGCTCCCTCGTGAGTTGTCGAATAAACTTTCTTTCTTTATATCCTGTTTTCGAGTTCTATACATACCCAATGCTGATTTTCCTTGCATTCTTTCCTCCCACATTTTCCTTTCTGCCTCCTTTACCTGCTTTTCAATGCTGCTGTTTTGCTGCGGTGTATCTCCAAACTCTAGGTACTTAAATCTGAGCTTTCGGGTTCTGTTAGTCCATTTCGTATTCAGGCTTTTCATGAAGAGGTGCTTGTACATTTTTCGTGCCCACCTTGATTCCTCCATTTCGGTTAGTCTCTGGTCATATTTTAGTTTGCTAATTGCCTCTCTAACCTCAAATGATGCCCAGCCCATATCTCCCTGGACTCCTTCATTAGGTGTGTTGCCATGTGCTCCCAATGCCAATCTACCTACCGTTCTCTGTCTGATTTCAAGGCCTGACTGTACTTCTGATTTCATGCACAGGACTGCATTTCCAAATGTGAGTCCTGGTACCATAACACCCTTCCATACCCCTCTAACAACCTCATACCTGTTATAATTCCAGAGGGCCCTGTGTTTCATAATATCCGAACTCCTTTTCCCTTTGTCTATCGTAATTCTTTCATGCTTTTCTAGGTAATTTTTTCCTTCATTGATCCATATGCCCAGGTATTTATAGCTCTCCACATGTTCAACCTTGGTGCGTTGTATTTCCAGCACGTCCCCCCTTTCATCATTAAATACCATTATTCCTGATTTTTCGCTGCTAAATTGCAGTCCCAACTTTTCGCCCTCTTCTCCACAGATCTTAAGCAGCTCCTGCAACCCATCCCTCTTATCTGCCAGCAGTACAATGTCACCCGCGTACATCAATCCTGGTAGAACTTGTGTTACTTTCTGTCCTCCCTGCATATAGCTTGCATCGAATCCCATATTACTTTCCTCCAGGCGCCTTTCCATTTGGCTCATGTATATCATGAAAAGCAGCGGTGACAGTGGGCACCCTTGCCTAAGCCCCCTTTTTATTTTTGCTGGTTTTGTTGTTTCCGTCTCCCATACTATCACTGCCTCATTATCTGCATACACTTCTTGTATGAACTGAACCAGGTTTTTATTCAGGCCATATTCCTTCAACTGGTCCCACAGTTTTTTCTGATCTACACTGTCGTATGCCCCTTTAATATCTAAAAACGCTATCCATAATGGTCTCTGACTTGCAGCTGCTGTTTCTATACACTGGGTAACCACAAATAAATTATCCTCTAGTCTTCTGTCCTTGCGGAAACCATTTTGTAGTTCTCTGAGGATATTCCCTCCTTCTGCCCATTCCTCCATCATTACTTTTACTAACTGCATTGCTACCCTGTATATAACTGATGTAACTGTGATTGGCCGATAGGACTTTATGTTATCTCTGCTTCCCTTGCCTTTGTATATTAGTCTCATCCTGCTTAATTTCCAATCTTTTGGTACTTGACCGCCCTTTATTGTTTGTTCAATCAACTGTCGCAATTTTACTTTGCTTTTTTGTCCTAATCTGGTAATCAATCCCATGGGTATGCTATCTGGTCCTGTCGCTGTTCCCAAGGGGACCTTCCGTTCTATTCTTTCCCATTCTCTTGCTGTCATCTCCTTGTATTCTTGCTCCTCGTCCCTGTGGTTCTCATTATTCTCCATTTCTTCTGCGACATTCACTTCCAGACTGGCAAAGGCTGTTTCTATTGTGCGCCTAACATATTCCTGTGCTTCCTCTCCCTCCACTCTTTTTCCTTCCTGTGTGGTCAGTGAGTGTTGGACCCCTTCCGTCTTTTTTGCTTGTAGCCTTATGTGGTTCCAAAACCTCTTTGCAGCATTTTTATCTTTTTTACTTATGTCCATCACCCACTGGACCCCAGCTTTTCCTATTTTGATTTGGATTAGGGTTGACGCCTCCCTTTTTCTCTCAAGGTACTCCTCCCATTTGGATTCTACTTCCCTTGGTGTGGCTCCCCTCTTCTTTGCTAATCTGTGCTCTCTGGATGCCTCTTGACGCCTCGTTATGGCTGCTTTAACTTCAGCATCCCACCAGCTTTTTGGTTTATATTTTCTCTTTCCTCTTCTAATCTTGCCCTTTTTTAGCTCTCTTTTAAATACTTCTACTAGGTCATCGTATGTCCATTCTCTATTTGGTTGTTGGTTTACTATGTCCTCAATGCGCTTTGACCCTTTTTCCAACTGCATATCATTGAGTTTCTGGTTGCTTTCACATACCTGCATTTTTGTTGCGGCCGCTGTCCCGCCAAATTGGAGTTTAATTCTTTTGTGATCGCTTCCTAAGCTCTTCGCCCCTTCTTCATCAATTTCCATACCTACTAACCTGTCATACAGCTTGTGGGACATCAGACAATAGTCGATTGTGGAATGAGAGTTATTTCTTTCCCATGTTATTTTTCCCTCACACTTTATCTCTGAATTAACTATTGTGAGATCCTGGGTTTCACAAAATGTTCCTAACATTTTGCCTGTTGCATCGGTAGCTCCATCAAAAAATTCCATATGGGCATTCATATCCCTTAAGATTATCACTTCCTTATTCTGGCCAAATTCCTCTAAGTCTTTAGCTAAACATCTGAAATGTTCTGAATTTTCCTCATTCGAGTCATTTCCTGTTTTTAGGTAAACAAACCCTAGTACTGTATCTAGGTTTCCCACTCTACCCTGGAGCCATATATGTTCTCTGCAGCTTTCCGTTATACTTTTCCAATCTTGGCCTTTGATTAGGGCCCCCAGGCCACCTCCTTTTCGGTCCTTCCCTTTTCTATTGCACCCCAGCCATGAGTATCCTTCAATGTGTGGAAGTTCTTCACTGTCTCTAAGGTGGGTTTCTGCTACACCATATACTACAAAATTTCCAGTTTGCAGCTGCTCCTGAATTTCATCCCATTTAATTCTACTTCTACCCCCTTGCATATTAATGAAGGCCAAATTTACGGGTTGTTTCTTTTTCCTCCTCCATGGCTTCGTCCTGCCCTTCCTCCCTCCATCTTTGTCTCCTACTTCTCGGTATGCAGGGGCAATCTGCTCGCCTGTGAAAAAGCTAGCGCCCTTCGCCCCATCCGCAGCCCAAGCTGCCATCCCGCTGGTGCGGTGTAATGGATGCCATCAGGCGTGAAGGGGAGGTAGTTCCTATCCCCATGTATCACCCTGTTCACATCCATGACATCGCACCTGAGGGCCTTCCCTACCTCCCAGATCATCTCATTAGCCCTCAGTACTTGGTGTGCTACATACGGGCCCTGTCCCTTGACTGCCGGCACTGTGCACAGCACTATGTGCACATTCTCAGCTGTAGCCCGTAGCTTCGCCACCCCTGTTCTTATCTGCCTGCCTAGGTTTTGTCCCCTGTTCTTCAGCACGTCGTTTACTCCGGCATGGATGACTACCAGATTGTCTCCTTCTCTATTTTCCCACAGCATATCCCTTGTCCTCTCCACTACCTGCCCAAAACGCTCGCCCGGCCTGCTTTCCACTTGTACTTTCTCAGTAAACTTCACTGTCTTTAAGACTGCCTTTTTAATTCTCGTGACATTAGAGCTCCCTACCACCCATACCCTCTTGCTGCCGGCTCCTGTCTCTTCCCTGTCAGTGGTATCCAGTCCCTGCTGCCTCGACCCCTGTGTCCCCTCTTCCCTCCGGTTACCATCGGGGCTCGTGTCCCCCATAATCGCTACATTCTCCCTGCGCGCCCCCTGTGACGCGTCCGCCCCCCCGTCGTCCAGGGTGGCATTACTGCCTGCATTCTTGTGGAGTGCTTTCCGTCCCTCTGCCTGTCTCTTTGTCCACTCTTCCACCTGATCTTCCAATCTGCTTGCCTTATCGCGCACCTCTCTCAACTCGCGCTGTAGGCTCTCCACCCTGACGCCCCACTCCTTCTCGACTCTTGTCTCAAACTCCGCCCTTCTCTTCCTTTCCTCCTGAAGCTCCTTCCTCATTCGTTCTACCTCCTTGGTCAGCTCCCCCTCTACTTTCTCCACCGCCGTGCATATTTTGCATTTCAAGCTGGCCTCCTCAGCTTCCATCATGCTCTCAAACCCTGTCTCGTCCAGGAAGCACCAGCGCTCACACGTTCCGCACTGGACGAGATCCCCAGGATCCCCACCCTTTGCTTTCCTGGCCGGCCGCCCCATAGCCTCAACTCTGCGACAGAATTCGCGTTGCTCAGAAAATTTTTCCGGACTAGGCCTAAATACTTTTTCCTAGCGCTGTTCTATGTTATTTAAGTCCTATATGTTTTCACTTCCCTGTCTCTGATCTTAAGCTAAATTATAATCTAAATTTGCCGCCACTATACGATTACATATAAAAACTGGTAAAAGAAAAGTACTCAGCTTCGGCTTCGGTTGTCCTTCGGCATGGCTGCTGCTGCTGCTGCTGTCCAATGTGCAGTATTGCTCATGTTTTCTTTCTGTAATGTTCTGTTGTTTTATAGGGTTGCCAGAACTTGTTGACATCTTCAATACTTCTGGGATGGCTGGTACAGCAGCAGGAAATACTGGAGGTACTGAGTGTTTTGGCTGTCCTGTAAGTGTTGATCAACTGATGCAATTAAAATTAAGTTAACCTGTAGCCCTTTATAAGAGGCACCTATTCTGCATTATTTTTTTATACCCGTTGCTAAGCATGATTCTCTCAGAAAGTACTGTGTGTCAAGTTGGGTAGTGTAAATGCCTCATTGGGGTACTGAAAATTGACCTGACAGAGCTGCACAGTCTAAGCAGTAAGAAATCTAATCATCCCAGATACACCTTCAGTTTTACTATGAACAGAAGAGTTTAACATCAAGTCTAAACAATGTTTGTTGCGCTGTTGGGACCATGAAGGTGGCACATCTATTAGATCAAAGTAGGGAATTCGCTTGTAGGATGAAAGAGCACTGAACAAGTGTAGAGGGGGAGCCTCAGTTAGCAAGCCGAGCCAAAATTTCGACAAGGGGACTTGTCTTCGTCTGGGCAGCACAATTACTGGTGGAGGTTTTAAATACGGTTTTGCTTCCGAAGAAGACAATCTAGGGAGGGGGGGGGGGAGAAAGAAGCAGGGCGAGAAGTGAAAGAATGTTTCCTTGGGTATGAATTTCTATGAGCATGGAACCAGTGCTTTCATCATCACATGAAAAAAAAGAAAAGCAGCAGCAGCAAGAAAATTTAATATGCAAAGTAAACGATTGTCAGCACCTAAAGCAGGTTCGATGCTGACACGTGTTTCTTGAAAGGGGACAGGTAGAACAAAAGGAAGATGGTTTACCCGGTATGAAGAAGTACTGAACAAGGGTAAAAGGGGTGCGCCTCAGTTCGCAGGTCGAGCCAACGTTTCGACAAGTGGACTTGTTTTCGTCTGGGCAAAGCGATTATCACTGGCAAGGGTTTAAATATTCTTTTGCTTTCGAAGAAGAAAAGGTTAGGAGGGGAAAGTGGGTGAGAAGAAAGTAGGTGAAGGAGTGTGGAGGGGAGGATGGGTGAGAAGGAAGTAGGTCATGCAGTGAAAAAATAAATAAATCTTCAGTCTGTATTTCTCAGCCTGGAACCAGGGATCTTGTGGTGGCCTGCAAAAGAAGTAAAAGCAGCATACCAGGAAAAACTAAAATACCAGGTAGATGATTTGTCACCACTTAAGAGGGTTTGGTGCAGATACACCTGACAAAGGGACAGGCTTTGCAAAGGGCCCTGATAAGGAATATATCTAAGAGGGCCAATTCTTAAAACTTTCTGCAAAGCTGGTGGTGGTTGGGGGGGGGGGGAGGTTAGTACAAAGTCACAGGATAATAACTGCACACTGAACCACAAATGACATGCAAAAGAAAAAGTTTCAGGACAAACTCAAGCAACAAGTGATAAGGGGGAAATGTGTTTGGAGAAGCATGTACAGCTTATGCTATTGCAGAAGGGAATAGAGTGTACATGCGTTGTGAATAAACTGTACAATTAACGCTATGTGGGATTGTTTCCCCGAATAGTTATATTGCATAGGGAATATACTTAAGGGATTCTCTTAAGTGGTGACTAATCATCTACCCGGTATTGTAGTTTTTCCTGGTGTGCTGTTTTACTTCTTTTGCTGGCCACAGGATCCCTGGTTCCAGGCTGAGAAATACATACTGAAGATGTTTTTTTTTTGTTCACTCCATGACCTACTTTCTACTCATCTTCTCACCCATCCTCCCCTCCCCACTCCTTCACCTGCTTTTTTCTCACCCACTTTCACCTCCACAGCTTTTCTTCTTTGGAAGCAACAGCATATTTAAACCCCTGCCACTGATGATCGCTTTGCCCAGACGAAGACAAGTCCACTTGTCGAAACGTTGGCTCGACCTGCAAACTGAGATGTACCCCTTTTACATTTTAGGAAACGTAGCGCAAAGAAGACAAGGACAAATGCAAACGCACCAACTCACCCAATTCAGCATTCTTGTACCCCTTTTACCCTTGTTCAGTGCTCCTTCATACATTGAAAGGGACAAGCATTCCAAAGGGACCTGATGAACAATACAGCTAGCTGCATGGGAACAGCTATCAAGAGGTTTTGGAAAGGGGAGAGAAGGACAAAAAAATTAAAATAACAACAAATCAGAGTATACTATACCTGCTAAGCATGGCATTATCTGAAACGATTCAAGGGGGAACCAAAGTAAGAAGTAATGAGAAACGAACATGTTTGAAAAAACACTTGGAGCTTTTGCTATTACAGGAGGGGGGCGGGGATATAGAGTATGTACATATGCTATGAATAAAGTGTACTATTTACACTTTATGGGATTGTTGTCATGACTAGTTGTGGCAGAGAGGAAATATATTTAAGGAATACTAATGCTTCTTTCAAGATAATGTTGCAAGATAACGACAACGAAGTGTTTCCTTCACTTGCCTCTTGGAAGGGACAAGGAGATGACAACAAAGTGGGCCTGGTTCCATGTTGCTGCTCGCGGCTATGCTTGTTGAGGCTGTTGTAAATATACTGTAAATACATAGTTTCCACGTAACAATATTTGCTCCTGTTGGTTCAAATCTTCTAAATTTATGGATTAGATATGCCACCCTATATTTTGTGTCCCTTGAAGATTTAAAGCCCAACATAGAGAATAAATAAATAAATTTCAATAACCTTACGGCCCATCTGATTGAAATGCTGGGAAGCTGCTTTTGGGAGGTTTTTGCCTGTGTCTGCCCGATGTTCATTTACCCTTCTGTTCATTGATTGCCCAGTCTCTTTCGGACAAGTTCGGAGCCATAATTGAAAACCTGCTTGAAAAGCCATGCCCTTTGCTGACTGCAAATATCGCTCTGTAGGATGAGTAAATGAATGCGCTTCTTCGACTGCGATGGGCAAGGCACTGATGCGTGGGGTGCAGCACAGATGTCCGCACAGCTTCTCCGCACCTCCAGTTCCCCCAATTTACTGCATGTAACACACTGCTCCCCTGCAAGTCCACCGTCGTCTGGGGAAGCCATCGCGCAGGGCAAGCCACGAAACTTTTGCTTACCAGTGACGACTTGAAATGTGCCCATGCCACAAAAGTGTAATGCGATGATCAATTACAGTACTGGTACCGGCAGCTGATCAGAGTTATCAAAACTTATGCTACGCCACACGTTCAGACTATAAGGATGGTCGACTCTGGCAAAAAAAAAGAAAAAAAAAACAGATCTGCCGCTCCAAGCGGCCTGGAGTAGAAGTTGCAGTGAAGGCATGTCGTGAATGTGGCAGTTAGTCTTACCGCCATATTCACGACTGCGCCTTCACTCTAACTTCTACTCCAAGCGGCCCCCGAGGCCCGTTTTTCGTTTCAGAAAACAACCTCCACTCGAATAACTCCCAACAGTGGCAGAGAGAACTCGAGTTTTCTCAAGAATCTCTAGTCCGCAGTGCCGCTGCCTTGGCGCCGCTCCTCGACCACTCCACTTGTAAACACTAAGGACATCACATCGTTTGCTCGCTGCGTGGACTTTGTTCTACCGGTATACCAAACTTCACGAAAGTGGATATGACGAGGATGCACCAAACCTTTCTCTAAAGCATTGGCTGAAAGTGACAGCGACCCAGGACATCTGGCACGTTATAGTTTTACAGGTGTGGCCGCAGCCTCTTGCTGCCCGCGCCGAGCTTTTATAACTGTGATCAGCCGCCGGTACCAGTACTGTAATTGATTATCGCATTATGCATCTGTGGTGTGGGTACATTTCAAGTCGTTGCCGATGAAGTGAACAACTTTTCGGAGCCTACTGAGTGCAGAGTTGAGGCGCGCATTTCACGGTTAATGGTGAGCTTGCTTGCAGGTGGACTCGAGCTGTGGGGGAGGCGCACTCCTTCCATAGCTCGCCTTGTCTGATGAACGGCGGCAAACTTGTCGTGGGGGAACAGCATGTCACATGCAGTAAGCTGGGGTGCACCGAAGGCGCGGTGGGGCTGTGCGGACATCTGTGCTGCACCCCACGCATCAATGGCTTGCCTGTCACCTGAGGGTACGTAGTGCGTCTTCGGACGTGCGGCACTGTCGAGGGAGTGCATTGGTGTGCTTGTCCTACGGAAGGATATTCGCTGCCAGCGAAGGCATTCTCTTCAAGCACATTTTCAGTTAGGGCTCCGAATTCAGTGTGTATGCGCTGAAACGCACTGTGAAGCAGCATGCAGGTTTTCACCATTCGCCCCCGAGCCCTCTGAAGGCCAAAGCCATGTTCATAGAAAGTGCCGGCTTTTACTTTTTTTTTTTTTTTTCAAATGTATTTTGATGTCTGTCAAAGCATGGCAATAAAAAAAAAGGCAAAGCAGCAAAGGGCGAGAACATCTCACACCAAACAAATAAAACTCTGTCACCAGCAGCGACTATTGCCAGGCGCAAAAGCATTTTTGGTAGTTTTTCACAGCCACCCTTTTCATCTAGCCCGCAAAACAAGTTCCACTATGCTCTTAACATCGAACTTGCTTGCGAAGGTTGTTGAAGGCTCAACATGAAAAACTAAGCGTGCTACTTTAGCACACAGTTTTCGGGCCAAAAGTACGCCTTAATTTCATCCCCATACGCCATTTGCGCTGCTTCGAGTAGAGAGAGAACTTGTCAGAGGAAATGCCGAGTTGGATTCATGAATCCTAATTGGCCCTGAAGTGGAGGAGTGGCTGTTTTCTCCACTCCAAGCACTGGTGGTAGAGCGTCGAGTCGAGGCACGTTTACAATATGGGCACTAGTTTGCATTCATGTGAGAAAACCATTGAGAACTTATAGTACAAGAATCAAACTGAACTTGGTGGTCTATATTGCTGAGACTTTCAGTTTGCACATCCCATTCCTATTATACCTGCAATGCAGTTGCAGGCTTACAGGCGCCGTTAAAACATTCACAGCGCCAATTGGTTTCATATTGAGTGGGAGCACCCATTTCATGGCAGTTGTATCAACACATGAAGCTCATGATAATTTTTGATGGCAATGTTTGTACCTCCAGCCGTCAGTCAGGATTTTAATTGAGATGTCCCAAGTTTGGTCAAAAGGTTTTCTGTGGGTAAAATTAATGGTAGAGCACCTGTTTGGAGCAGCTTGGCTCCACAGAAAATTTCAACTGTACTGATATTTTGAGGTATGCAATTGTATGTTACCAAAGCTTTACTTGTTTCGTTTGCTGTTTCTTCCAAATTCGCTTGTATTATAGTCACAAATGCATGCATTCAAGATTAAGCGGAAAGGGAAGGGCTTGAAAACTTGGGTTTTGTATTTTCTACACCGCTAAAAGACAAACTGTTCATGCAGTGAAGTTCGTAATATAACAGTGTTTTTTTTTTATATAAATGCTGCTGTGTAAAAACAAAATTTCGTTGTAAATTAGGATGGATTAGGGCGGACGTTAAGAAGCGGAGATTTTTTTTTTCTTGTTTTTTTGCCAGAGTCGACCGTCCTTGTCGTCTGAACGTGCGGAGTAGCATAAGCTATGGTGGATGCGAATGTTAAGAAGCGGCACATTTATCTTTTTTTTTTTTTTGCGAGAGTTGTCCATTCTTGCATTTATAAATCAACGAAAGCATGCGGTCAGCTGTGATCATGACACCGGCTTTTAGAAGGGCGGTACTGGTATATCTAACCTGGCCAGATTCGGGCTGCATTTGAGAATTTTATTCACTTATTTTGCGTAAATAGGGGCTGCCATATTTGTTACAGCTTACAGTATTTATTATTTTGTTACAGTATTTGATTGTTTTAAATGTTAAAAAGAGGGCTTTAATTTGTGTCTTGTTTCCTTCCTCTTCAGTTCATGCGATGTCAATATTTCCCCACCTACCTTACTCTATGGTCCAGAGTTTTTTGCGTCACAAATTCAACAATGCAGCGAGTGCATTGAAGAAAGCAAGTAAAGAATCATAAACAGGAAGGGTCAGGGTTCGGGCTAGTGGGTAATCTACATGAGGTTCCATAGTGCACATTAAAGAAGGGACAGAACACGAGCGCTCGTGTTCGGTCCTTACTTTGATGCACGCTATGGAACCTCATGCATAAACGGGAAGTATGTTTCATTTCTCATTCTCTGATAAAAAAAAAAATATGCTTCCAAGATTCTAACCCGCACTCCTTTATTCTGAAAAATGGAACTATTATATTCATGTCAGGATCAGATAAAAAAACAGAATGCCCCATTGTGGTTTCCATTACAGGTTGGTGGCTTTGCCATAGTCTACATTTCAAATACGGCGTTTCAGACATTGCGGTTTCCAACTCCAGCTCAGCTTTTTTACTTTTGTTTTGTCATCATTCATAACCATGTTAAGAAGGAACGAACCATCTGGTTTCTAAAGCTAGTTCTTGTAGCAGTATATGATTGTTAATTGGAATGTTAAAAAGCCTACTTTAATTTGTGTCTTGTTTTCTTCCTTTTCAGTCCACGTTGCGTCCAAAGTTTGGAACCTATCCAGATCTGCGGTCCGGACTTTCTACTTGCTTTCATTTAGCACGAGATCAGTGTTTTGTTACTCTATATATTGGTGTATTGTAGCACTGTTTCTGGAAAATTAAACTCTGTAAATAGATATTGAGTGGCATAGGCGTATTTCTTTTCCATGGACTGTATTGTGATTTAATGTGTGATATGATATGGCCGAAATTGTTTGCTGCGAGTACTATGAAAGACCCCATAGTGGAGGGCTTTGGAAATTTCGACCACCTGGGGTTCTTTAATGTGCACTGACATTGCACAGCACTCAGGCGCCTTGCTTTCCACCTCCATTGAAAAGTTGCTGCTGCGGCCAGGATTCGATCCCACATCCTCGGGCACAGAAGTCTTGCACCCTAACCACAGCACCACCACGGTGGGTCATTGTACACAAATGCTTCAAATAAAGATATAAAGGAAGTTGTGTCACATATATTCAGACTGGGTGGGTAAAATACGGACGGAAATAACGGTAAGTTAGCTTAAGTAACATTGACTTTTGAAAACTGTCAACCAAGGAGCATGAAAAAGGGTCATGACAATGGACACAAATGTCGCATTGAGGTGTTTGTCGGTATTGCCCTTCATTTATGTTTCTCGGTAGCTAGTTTTCAAAATGTCGGACGTATTTTCAGCATTTGGCAGCTATATTTTTGGTGCATTTTTGCAACATTTTTGTAATGCATCAAAAATATGAGTGCATCACATTTTTCATGTATTTTTAGTGCATTCCGAGAATGGTATAAATTTATGCTTTTAGTATATTATTAGTATATTTTTCTTGGTTTGGAAAATATAACTGCAACATATTTGTAATGCTCCAAAAAATATGAGCGCATCCTATTTTTCATATATTTTTAATCCATTCCAAGGGTACTTTCTCCCAGCATGAAAAATAGGTCAAGTACATTAGTAATACTTTCAAAGTACATTGTCAGTCTATTGGTGGAAGATTTTGTGAACCCTGCCAAGCTGAAGAAAGTACATTTTCAGTATGTTAGAAATATGCTCAATAGGCGAAAAGCATATTTTAAACATATTTATATTAATATATGCAGTGTTGTACTCCTAGTATATTTATAACATATTTATATGGCATTGGGACAAAAAAATGCGAAATTAATACGAAATAAATACAATGCGTTTGAAGTACATTCTTAGTGTGCCTGTTTTTTGCTAAGGGGGCCCACGGCTACTATCACCAAATTGCGCTCTGTGGAATTTTTCAACTGCCTATTTTTACTCTCTTTTAGCACTGCGCTCATTGCCATCCCTGGGAAGGTTCCAACTAACACTCGCTTATCACCCTTTACACGTTCCATGACATCTCGCCAGCACCAGCTCATGTTGTAATCCCCGGCGATAAGCACTTCGGCATTCTCCCTCTCCCTCTCAACTGTTGGCTCCTGTTTTCGATTATCTGTGTCCTTCTCTCTGGGATTTTCATTCTTCCTTACTGCATCCTTTTTCCCCGACTTCTTAGTAGCTACTTCTGAATATCTCTGTCGGTTCGACTCCCCTCGCCTTTCAGGACCGGTGTGCAATCCAGTGCAGCCTTACGAGCGGTAGGTTAGCTAGACCGCAAATGACGGGGCTTCGGTTCCCGCTAGAACGAACCGCAGTTTCAAAGTTCGAGATTATTTTAAAGCAGTCTTTTACCTTCTGTTCCTGATTATCAAATAATCAAGTTGAGACATTAGAATAATGCAAAGCTGTCTAACAATTTATGTGCCGTAATTGTTTAGTTCCGTGGCTGCAATAAATCATGCATAGAAAATGTTTGCTGTGATTCGTGAACTTTCTTTGAATAAGGGTTCAACATTGCGAACAGGTGGAATATGGAGTATTTTTTTGCGGACATTTAGAAGTTAGTAAACCCTTTCTGCAATAGTATTTGTGAAAAGTTTCTGAATGAACATCGCTGAGAGGACTTTGGAAAAATATCTAATTGACGTCCGCAAAAACATATCTGAGATGTCTTTGAAAAGGCGTCTTAGTATAGACTTGCTAAAGAAGTTTTTCAGGAAAATTCTTTCCGTCGACGTCCGTGAGACGTTTTGTTCTAGAATAAAATGTTTGTAGCCTTCCAGAGCTGTTTAAAGAAGTTTATTAGACGTTTTGTGTTTCGTGGGTGTCAACTGTCAAAATTTTACCAGCACTCCTCGTCTCAGCGCCGCTACGAGAATGGCAGCCTTTTTATTGCGAAAGCAATACTACTTGCACTTTCAGCCTTTGCCATGGCGCAATGGTGCCACCATTGACCTTAGTTGACCTCTGTGTGACGTCATGTGTGACACCACGCTCAAGAGAAGGGCGACCGACTCGCGCTGTCGCAAGCCGCGGCGGTGCCACCACCGGCGCCTAACTGCTGCACTCTCCACTAGGAGCGCAACAGGTGTTGTGTCGTCACGCTAAGAGAAGGGCGACGGACTAGCCCCGTCGCAAGCCACGGCGGTGCCACCACAGGCGCCTAACTCCTGCGCTCTCCGCTAGGAGCGAAACAGGTGTTGTGACGTCACACTGAAGAGAAGGGCGACCGACTGGCGCCGTCGCAAGCCGCGGCGATGCCACCACCAGCGCCTAACTCTTGTGCTCTCCGCTAGGAGCGCGATTGTGGCGTTACGCTTAAAACCCCTCAATAAACTAAAAGTAGCGCCATCTCCTCTCTCCTCCTCCGGCGGCGCCGCTCCTCCTCTCGCATTTCGACCGTGGCTCCACCTACGGGGTGCGCGACTAGCGCGCGCTCTCCGGAGCAGGCGCCCTTCACAGCTGTCTCGATCAGCGCCGCGCGCGCGCCGATCGAGGCGGCCGTGCGCCGGGTCTCACCAGAGCCTTGCATTTTGTCGCAATGTGTTCAGGTTAAAATATTACTCACTACTGAAACATAATTACCGAATGTTGACAGGGATTTCCCGCCAGAATACTTTCAGCTGTGAGTGTCATACACCACATATACGCGATTTCGGCGTTTGTTCACCTCGCCGTCATCTCCGTGTGTCCGTAGTTCGTCACATTTGGCCACTCAGCGGCATGCTTTATAAAATTTGTAACTCGGCGGACAGGAACAATTTTGGAACAGTCTGTGTATGGTTTCTTTGCAGCGTTGACTGGATTGCGAGCTGCCGGTAAACTTGAGAAGTGTGGCAGCAGCTGTCTTCCATGTGTTTTCAACTTCAGCTGCAGATCAAATTAACTATAGGCGGCGGAAGCTGCAGTCTGTGTGGAGTCTTTGCAGCTTTGATTGACTTGTGAGCTACCGGTAAACTTGGGGAGGGAGGTAGCAGTTATTTTTTTTTTATATTTGTCGTTGAGACGGTGCCGTGTTCAGCTGCCATGGTGTGTCACCATACGTACACGATTTTGGCGTCGATTTAACTCGCCTTCACCTCCTTGAGTCCGTCAGCCGTTGACAAAAGTGCGCAACATGCTTGAAAAAAAAATTAACTAGGCTGCGGAAGCTGCAGTCTGTGTGGTTTCTTTGCAGGTTGGACTGAATTGTAAGCTACCGTGAAACTTGAGAAGCGTGGTAGCAGTTTTTTTATATTTTGCGCTGAAACGGTTCCGTTTTCAACTGTCAGTGCGTGACACCATTTGTACGCGATGTCTGCGTTGGTTGAACTCGCCTTCACCACCGTGCTTCTATCAGCCGCCGGCCAAAGAGCGCAACATGCTTGAAAAAAAAAATTAAATATCCAGCGGGAACGATTTAGTAGCAGTCCGCGTGGCTGCAAAACACACGGCGATATGTACCGCGCGCGCGCCGCCCGCCCCGCTGGAAAGGAGGAAGCTGCACGCCCAGCAAAAAAAAAAAAGCGCGCGCGCGCACGTGACGGCGCTCGGCCAATGAGAGGGTCAAACCATGAAGGAGAGCGCAGGAGAGGAGGCGGGCGGCAAACTTCACATGTTGGCGCTACTTTTAGTTTATTGAGGGGCTTTAGTTACGCTGAAGAGATTAGGCTCGACTCATGTCGCTAGAAAGCAGTAGCTGTGCGAACCACCAGCGGCTTAACATTGATTCGCGGCGATGCCGCCTACCACTAGGGAAGCTCATCGTAATTCGCGTAAAAGATAGCGGTGAGCTACAGAGACAGAGGAAGAGCGTGAAACAAGACTCGCTAAGCGAAGTGCCCAGTATGTGGCTCGGCAAGAACTTGCGAGCTCTTCAGTGGATGATGGGACTGATTTGCTCAGTGTTGTCGACAGTGAAGATGGAGCCAGCTGTAGTCTTACCAGTGACGAACGTTGGAACTTGACTAAACGGCTGCGACGAGCCCATGAAACCCATAGTTGTGGCTGGTGTCTACATTTCACCGCAAGCAGGAGACGATGCTGCACTCAAAACCTTCGCAAACGGCCTGCCGAAGCACACTGATAAAAGAAGGCTCATATGCACTGGTGATTTCAACAAGGACTCAAGAAGAGACCCCAAATTCATCGAGGCCTTGGACGAAAAATACTACCTCCAGCTATAGCCTCAGCAGCCAAGATCAACTACTCAATGGGGGAGAACAATTTGGACTTGGTCGCCTACAAAAGTGCAAACCGGTATTCAATAAGAGGTACAAGTGAGGAGTCACTTCTTCACGGACCACCGAAGCGTGTTTATTGGCTTGAACAAAAGCTATGAACCACTGTAGTAATGTATCTCTTGTGTGACTAGTGTGTACCTTGGATTTACCAGGGCACTTACCATGAGTGCCAAGCATGCCGTTGTAGCCAGTGCAGGAACAGCAGTTCTACAGTCTGCAATAACATCACCAGCAACCAAGCATATCCTCACAGCCGCAGCGATTATAGTTTCACTACTAGTTGTTCATAGAATAGCCAAGTGATCGCCACAGCATCATAAGGTATACAACAAGTTTCACACAAGCACCACAACAGCATGACTATCATGTGAGCGAGAGCGTAGCCATGGGTATTGCTTTCGCAATTTCCCGGCTTAACCAAATGAGCCACAACCATGTTTTGACTAAGTGGTCTGTCTTCAATGCATTTAAAAAAGCGAAACAAGAATAAAGAATAACTGTAGCTGCATTTTATTGAAAGAGAAAAAAGGAGGCTATCATATGGTGGCATGAACGCAAATACCTGTCTATATGACGCTGTGGCATAGTAATAAAACGTAGTAGATTGACTTCAGATGCTCTAAAGTAATGGAATGCTAGTAGCAGTCAAACGATGCAATATGGCGGCACTATCTGCTAAACCTGATATTCCTGATAAATTCAAATGGCTAAAGTGCGAGTTATAACCTCGATAACTGCCATAAAGTGGCAAGACCTACCAAAATATAAAAAAGTTTCATGCGCATTGCCGGCAGCAGACAGTCCCTTTAATATACAACGCCGTTATTATTATCGCTAGTTACGTTATCGAACGCGCCGCTTTATCCAATTTTGCAGGGAGTGTACACTGCGCGTATATTTTCTCCGTGATTCGAACACTTTGCGGGATAACACTGCTATCCGTAGTTATAGTCACTCCATCTAACTGTCACAGTGTCACCAGTAAAATATGTCCTGCATGCGGTAGTGATGGGAATTACTGAGACAGGTTTTAAATATATTTGGGGATATGATAACATACATCAACTAGCATGTGAGATAACTATGAATTTTAGCTTGCCTACACGGTATCAAATCTGTACAAACCGTGAAAAACCTCAGTGACGTAATTTTAGGCACACATTTATAAGACGATGCTATGGCGAAGCCTTGATGAAGATTACAGTTTTAAAGACAGCAGTTCCATATTTATCAATTTTATTGAGCGTTAAGCAAATGCAATCCTGTAGCGACATTTGCCGTTTTTTTTTAGCATTAGCTTCACGCTATACTGCAACATGTAACGACGTTGAAACGTTTTAAATTAGGTTGCCAATCTCACAACGGTAAATGTCACTTTAACCTTGCTCTCGAGTGGTTGTTTATGCATTCCTATGGACCCCTAGCGCCGAGTGCCTACAAGAGCTGTAGCGGTCTTCTGAGCGCAGCGCGATACTGTATAATGTTGTCCTAACTCTTCTCGTTACTAATAACTGGCCTTTGCGCAGCATGACCTTTAATCCCGGGGAATCGCTTCTCGATATGGAATGAAACTGTTGATGGCCTGTATAAATGCGCAGCGAGCACGCTTTGCGACGATTGGCTGCCAACGGAGCACCAAATAATTAAAGATCGCACTTCTTTACATGAATGACCACCGATATACAGAGCGCCGCAATACGCCTCATCTTTCAGCCATCTGAATGATCTCAACCGCTCGCTTCAGCTCACACTCGATTATAATCTACACGTAGCCAAACAACGCGACTCGCAAGCGGCCACGGCGGATGACGATGTGCACAGAGACATGAAATCTGTTTTCTGGAGTTGTTTTTTAGTTTCCCTTTTCTTGTCAAACAATTTTGAATCATTGACACCGCGGAACCGCGGAATGTTTGAACCTGTGGATTGTCTACCACCGTTTCACAGCTTCAGAGCTGCCATGGACATAACGGTTAAGTCGTGTTTATAACGTTGTGTGCTTAGTACGCAGGGGGGTTTATTTACAGGGATTGGATGAAGCAGGCCATTGGCGAAGCGTACAAACGTCATTCTGCCCTTGCTTTTTTTCTTGCTTTACCGACCCAACTGACCGTACTTCCGTCGATGCTCTGCGAAAGCTTGTGACATTTAATCTCCTCGTGGAGGAAGCCCGTCGGGTGAATTAAATGGAATCTGTGGGATGAAATCGCTTGAGATGGACTACATGCACCACCTGAGACTGGCGTGGCCGTAGGCCACTTGCGGTTATGCGTGCTATGGCGTAATTAAGTCCCTTATACAATCTAACACTACCAACGGTCCAGTGTAGTGCGAAGACAGTTTCTGACAAAGACCGCGCTTACGTAGAGGTGTCCACCCCGCCATGTCACCAGGAACTTAAGAAACGTGTTGGTTTCGGTCGTCGTAGCGGGTCTCAGAACGCTCTTACGAAGATGAAATTCGAATGCGGCAAAGGTGAGGAGCTTCTTCAGCTATGGAGTGTGGTAAAAAAAAGAAAGCTCATCGTGAATGAAAAATGCCAGTATGGTGTCAGGCCACAGCGAGGCCAGCGAGCAAAGAGCAGGTGGAAAGGGCTGTAGCCAGTTGTCTCATGTTGCGCGGTGTTTTATCCATAAGTATTCATAATCATAAGCAATAATAGGGATCATAAGGACGCCATCCCAGTCCTTGTGACCTGCAACATACGTAGGCAGCATGGCGGTGAGCGTTTAATTAGTACGTTCTACCACATCGTTAGTTTGGGGAGGATAAGGTATCGAATGGCGAAAACTGCAAGCGCTGAGGCGAAGTTCTTCGATAACTTCCGCGGTGAATTGGCGTCCACGGCCACTAGTAGGATCAGCAGGAGGGCGAAGTAGAAAATTAGATTCTTCAGACGCAGTAGCGGATGGTATCGCGGCTGTTTCACAGTAGCGGGTTAAATAATTTACGAACACAAGGATCCATCGATTTTCATTAAAAGATTGTGAGACAAGTCCAAAAAGGTCAATGCCAACTTGCTCGAATGGGGCTTTTTGAGGTGTGAGTGGCGCAATTTTCCCGGTGGGCTTGAAGTCGGCAGCTTAAAACGCTGGCATGGCACAATGCTGGCTACATAGCACTCGATAGTTGAACGCATCTTCAGCCAGTAAAATCTCTGCTGTGTGCGGTGGAGTGAACTTATATTCGCGGTTAAGTAATAACACGCACAACGTACTTTGCTGAAGCAAGCGCATTGCGAAAGCGCACAGAAACTGACGGGTATACGCAGCAGCAGCAGCCGACGTACGCTTCGGGGGCTGCCGGCAGAGGGCGCAGCCACCCCGTTTGCACTAAAACCCCTTGAAACTTTGAAAGTTACGCCAACGATTGAACTTTGCCGCCCCCGCGCTACCTCCTCGCCCCTTTTCGCCCCTTGCGCGCTCCTTCGCTGATGGCCGGCTCTCCGCCCGATTTCATGAGGGACGATTGATCTCCCTGCTGTCGCCCTTGGAAACCAACGCGCGTCCGGCGTTTTCCTTGCGTTTTCTTTTTCCTTCGCACCATTTTTCTCCTATTCTCGGCGAGCGAATATTGCGCGCTGTGCTTTTTTTGCAGCGCGCAAGCTCTATGCCGTGCTGTTGCGCGTACAAGTGCAGCAAGTGCGCTGAAGATGGTTATGCGGTATTCATGATACCTCAAGGAAAGCGTAACGGCTTGCGCAAGAGTCAATGAATTCACAACATTAGTCGAAAGAAGTTTATTTTTGGAAACAACAGGGTTGTTGCGACGTAATGCGCCTTTCTCACTCCCCGTAATAACGCGTCACCTGACTTTCTATTTCTGCTTGCTCCTCAATATTTTTGCGGCGGCAACATGTTCATTGTATAATAATAAGGTTGTCTTCTTCAGCAAGCTGAACAATCTGCGAGGCTCCAAGGCTCCATCATTTCACACGCTGTCGACTTTTGTAGTCAGAAATACGGCACTATAATCTGCTTTTGTTGTCATTGATAACTGGAAAAGTACAGTCTCTCGATTGCATTTTTCGCGTTATGCTAGAATCCCTGGCCTCCTTCACTAAAAATAAAAATTGGGGCTTGTAGAGGAGCTAGTCTTTCCAGCTTGTACTTGTAGTCTGCGTCGGTTACTCAGGAGCAATTAATGCTGGCCCTGAAAAACGCTTTGGCAAGTAAACCCGAGGTATTGTGGGTAATCTGCACTAGTTAGGTCGTACGGAATTTTTTTTCAATTCTTGAATGTGTCTTGCCATGCTTCGACGCACGCGTGGGTTAAATCGTATGCGTTCGTGATATCAGGGATACGGCCAATGTGCAGGGGGTGTTCACATGATCACACACGCTTCACTTTGACCATGACTACTAGGCGCTGGTAGGTTACTTTCGCTTTGAAAGCTGGAGCGCTAAAACCGCGATTCCACGTATTCATTTACTGCGAGAAACGTTTTCCCATCGATGTCAAATCAGCCGGAATCATTGCATCAATTTTCTGTATTTACGAAACTTAAACAATCAATAATGATTATGGTTATGATGTAAAAATACAGGAACATTTTGCGAGCAACAATTCTTAGCACTGTAACATATTACTGATTTGTACTGTATGCAAGAAGATTTTTTTTTTCACCAAGCATGAGTGATTAACTTATCGCTCTATGTTTTAGCTACATTTCACTGAAGACCGGTTTGAGCCGCCAATATTACACGAACTCGAAAAACAAGAGGCCCAACGCAGTTCAATCAATTTTCTCTCACCGACCTGTCCTGAAGCAAAGCAAGCCTCCTCGACAGAGACATGAACGTCGCGCTGATAGTAGTCAGTTATTTCTGTGGCTTGCTCTTTTCCCACCTCCATTTATAAGAAAATAAGAACGTATAAGAATTAAAAGTCAATGTACAGTTGTCTCGTCAGATATTATGAGGTAATAGAGATATGACTGACAACGTAAGTCAAAGAAAATTGAAGTATATCAATGGGTCATGGGACGGCATCAGATTAAATAGTGATGGTTATAATAGTGATAGCTAATGATGGGGACTGTTACGGATATTAATAGTAAATGATAGTAATAGGCCCGGATAGTGAGGTGATAGTGTTCGTTGCGAATAGTGACAGTTATGATAGGTCACTTGACGGCATAAGTAGATAGAGTAATAGATAGGATAGCGATAGTTAATTAATTGGCAGTTATATGCTTTCTCATTTCCGCACGTTGAAGACTTATGTGCCTCCTGTTTTTTTATTTGATTGTTGCGTTCAATGAAATTACGCTCTTTTACATAGCGCATGAGGCCACAGCATGCTTGCCCCAGAACTTCAGTGTGTCGGCAATAGGGCCCAGCACTTCTCCCACTCACTGACTTCGCGTGTGGTTAAAAGACAGCAGGGTACCTGCTGTCTTTTAACCACACGCGAAGTCAGTGAGTGGCCGCGTACTCATAAAATTATTTAATTCCTCCATCAAAACTCATATCAAGACAGCCGTGGCAAACCTGTTTGGCTCAAAGGTTGGTTGTATACAAAATTAACTAATTAACGCAGATTATTGCGGATCGCTAACTGGCACAGTGCCATTACACTTGGCCTAAGCTTAACAACGATATACGGTTCAATGTTGCAGCTAAAATTTAGATTTTAATAGCAACTTACTAAATATCAATTATTTTGGCCCAGTAATTGATCAAAATACATATACAATTAACCAATAATCCAATCTTATGGCTGATCATGTGACATATACTATGCTTAGACAGATAGCTTGACCGTAGCGAAATGGACTAAGTCTTGCTTTGACCTTTTCTGATGTTGAAGTTCAAAGCACCAGCCTGGATCGTTTTCCGAAGTTTTACCGCGGTGACAGATTTCACACTCTAAAAAAACAAACATAAAGTCAGAGGCAGTACTAGATTAGGTGCACAAAGTAAAACACCTTATCATGCGACTTAAAAAGTGTCTGCAGCACAGAACTCGCCTGAAAGCTTTGTTTATCAGTATTCCCCATTCAAAC
The DNA here is from genome assembly GCF_055883805.1 of Amblyomma maculatum. NCBI lineage: Eukaryota > Metazoa > Arthropoda > Arachnida > Ixodida > Ixodidae > Amblyomma > Amblyomma maculatum. The sequence continues at coordinate 120,367,574 of NC_139349.1, forward strand.
AGTTCTAAGAAGAAACCAATCAATTCATGAACGTTACTTTCGGCATTCTCAATGCTTTTCTTGCAATTTTTCAAAAACTTTGTGCACTCCTGGAGCGCAGACCTGGCCCAAAAGCTCGCGCTTCACTCACTGCTGCGGCCGGCCGGCGGGCGCCAAGGAGAAAAAGCGTGTCGTGCGCAGCGCTCGCTGCCGCCGCGCGAGGAGAATAGAGGAGGAAAGCGCGGCGCGGAAGAGAGTGTCGCTACTTTCAAATTATCAAGGGACCCCTCAAAAATTTGAAAGTAGCGACGCTCTCCTCCACTCCGGCGTTTTCCTCCTCGAATATCCTCGCCCGTCGGCTGCGCGCGCTGCACACAGAACGCTATTTTGGGCAGCGCTCGCTCGCCGTCCGGGAAGTTGGCTGGCACATGCGCGCGCTCTTAAGTTCGCGCTTTTTCCACGCTCTGTTATTGAATGAAAACACGAGTAAGACATGCGACATGATTGACTACCACGAGCCACATAAATTAGAGTCTCGTAAGCGCAATTAAAGTGCCAATTAGGAGAGCTTACTGTACGAACAAAACTACTTGCTGCATACATCTCACATTCCTTTTGACTTTTCAATACTGTCTGTCTCAACACGGTATGGTATATGAAGCTTAATATTTACAATATATTTGTATATTCCAGAATATTTTGAGCATACCAATGTTTAGTTAAATGTAGATTCACCTCGAACTAATTTTCGCGGAAGTACAATTTATGAAGTTGCTCACGAGTGGAGTTTTAGTAGTGGGATGTTTGCTGGGAACAAGCTGGGACACATTCTTTGATGGCCGTCCTAAAATTTTCCATTAAGATTCAGTCGGAGTTTGGCACCGCGCAGTGCACATTCAACAGCTTAATCGCTTTTGTAGTTGAAAATTTTCGCGGCGGCTTAAAAACGAGTATGAACTTTTTTCTATTAAGCATAAAACGCCTTTAGCTCCCGCTGTCGGCCACCTTGAGGTGATGTCGAGCCGAAATCGAGAGCCAAAGAACCGCGCACCGATTTCTCGCTATCCAAGGAAAGTGTCCGCACCTCAAACTGTGGCCCTCTCGACCACCGAAATTTGACCTTGTCCGAATTTCATCAAAACTGGAGTCAAGCCTATTTTTAGTATGACCAATTCAATGGTGACCTCAAAAATTAGGCGGGCTATCCCAAAGATTTGTCTGTCTGGAACCCACATATTTGATGTCGTCCATATTTGACCAACATTGGGGTCCAACCTAATTTGACTATGGCGAATTTAATGGTGACATCCAAATTTAGGTGTGCCACACGAAATTCTAGCCCACCTGGACCCTGAAATATAACTTATTCCGAATCTGATCAAAATTGGAGTCGAACATAGTTTGACTATGGGAAATTCAGTGTTGGCTTCCAAATTTACTTAGCCCCCCAAAAGTTTCGCACACTTGGGCATTTTCCGCCAACATTCTTGTCCTTTTTCAACCCGCTTAAAAGAAATGGTGCATTAGGAAAGAAAGCTAATAGCAACGACCGTGACAAATCCCAAGAGAAAGTTATAGGGTCTTAGCAATTTGGTTAACCACAGTCAAGCATAACTAAAGCAAATGCCTGACTAATATGAGACTTGAGTATAAATACAGTCACCAGATGACACAGACAGACAGTTTTTTAGATGCAATGTTTATTACAGATGAGACCTGTAGTTTTACAACAAAAATATACATAAAAACCACGAATAAACCAGCTGTGGACATCTGTGACCAGTTGAGCGCAGTCTTCAAATCAAAACATAGTTAGTGAAATGAAACAGCTCAGATGTAGGCCTATAGTTTTTGAGCAGATGATGTATTCAACGAAAAGGCCGCGCGACCATGCTCAAGTGAAGCAAATGATCAGGAACTGTAGAAATGAATGTACAAAAATGGCACGCATTGAATATTTACAATACTTGAGTACATTCAGCAACACTGAAAAGCACTGAAGTGATTAAAAAATGACTGATTTAAGTGAATGCAATATGACGTCTTTTCCGAGAAGTGTGGCATTGATACATCTCACTTAATGTAACGGTCCAGCAAAACAAATAAGCGAAGATCGTTAGACAAGTTGCATTCATAAAAAAAAATCTAGGTTAAATCTCGCTCTGGACATGCGCCGCATTACTGCGATGTGCACCATCAGCAGAGTTTCAAAAAATTTACCGCACCGCGGATACCACTGCACGCATACCAACACTTTTGCTTCCGCACTTGCTGTTGGTAACATCAGGTGTGCTGTGAGAAGCCTCAGTTCGAACGAATATCCGTATTCTTACCATCAGGAATGTGCGAACAACTTTAGGCATTATGTTATGACAAGAAGGAAAAAGCGTTTGCACTGAAATGCTTTTCATTATTGGTTCCTCAATTTCCGACGGGTTGACACGGTTCGACAGTAGTGCTTTTTTGTTTGCACGGGAAAAGTTTTCTGCTACTTTAACGACTTCAGCCACACCTTAAGAAGGGCTGGTGAGCGACAGGTGCTATGAAGAGAAGTTCTTAAGCTCAATTAATTTGCCAACTTGCATCATTGGATGTTAGAGAAGCCCTGCAGTTTTCGCAATGAAATCTCTTGATTATTTTTGAGATAACGTAGCCAGGTAAGAAGACTAGTGACTCTTCTCTTTCCGTGCTCAAGTCCAGAAGGTCAGTGGGAGCCGTTACACTGCTGTTTTCGCTGCTTCGCTCCAGTCTTTTCCTGGACTCAAACCGGTGAGCAAAAATCCTTCATCGTCCGAGTAACTGCCGTACCTGCTTGGCCTGAGAAATTGCGCTAGTGTCACGCTCCTGAGGCTGCACTTGAACTCGTAGAGGCGTGGAATAGGGTTTTTTGAGAGCAAAGTTGAGAACAAGTTTTCAAGGCCATCTTGGCTGAATCTACTTAATAGAACATATTCGAAGTCGTATGTATTAAGTAGCTTGTCTTGAACTTCAAGGGCCGACAGTGTTGACAGAATAATGCCTGTCTGAACTGGCTTCCAAACGGCTTTAGTCTGGGCACCGATAGATATTTTAGAAAATAACTTTACTACCTCGTTTAAAAATACATGCTGTCCTCATAGCTTCCTTCAACTGCGCTGCTAAACGCGAGCTTGGTAGTCCTGGACGTCAACAAGCGAAACCAACGAAATACTGTTGCGACAAACCATGCCGTCGAGAGCGCATTATTCGATATCAAGCCTTTCTGTACCAAAAGCTGCAAACCAGCTGATGTGTCATTGTGAAATAAACTGTAGGCCATGCTGACTATCATTTTGTTATAGTGAATAGGATCGACACATGCAGCATTTAGGTGAGGAGCAAGTTTCAGTTCCGATTTAGCATCACGCTGGATCAAGAATCTTTATATATTCAAAGTTTACAATGTCTGTTGGCAAGTCATTTTTCTGAACTATATCAACTGGAAGGTAAATTAACTGACCTTTAGTTAAGTGGTTCCTCAAATTTTTTTGGGAGTGCGGCACGCCAGCAAAAAATCACAGTTTTCTTTCAGAGTCACAGGGGTGAACACAACTTGTTTTCGGCCTGCTGTGTCTCTCGGCATGAATACCAAAAAAACCTCCAGAGCGCTAGGTTCCCGCCCCCCATGTCTGAGGTCACGGCATGAATTTTCAATCCAAGTGACTCGCATGTCATTATACACCTTAGTGATCTCTTCTTTCAAAGTTACAGCATGAAATGAGTTGCCCGTTAAATGATAGGCGATCGTTTGCTTCCACCTAGTGGACTAGCCTCCCAGCATGAACACTAAGCCGTGAGTAGCTTAGGTATCTTCCGGCAGTGAACCATCAGATAAAGGGAAGGTAGGAGCACCGAGAACACTGCGACATGAATGATCGTAAACGAGCCCTGGTGTAAGTTGCATTTCATCAATCATTAATGTGGCGTGGCGTTCTTCAGGTTTCATGAGGTTTACCTAATAAGAAAAACAATAAACGGCACCGAGTCAAGATATTGTTCACTATATCCACATCTAAACATTGATGTACCGTCAATTTTGAAACCAATCCGGAAACATTGCTGAAATGTCCGTACTTATATTTAAAGCAAAACAAGCAAAACTCGAGCAGATATAATGTGTAGCAACCGATATCGATCTTAACTGTATTGTTAACGCCATCGTGAATTTACAGCTGTCAAGTACCTCTCACGTCGGGAAGGGAGTTCTAAGCCACTGCATCAGGTGTCAAAAATATTTTACCTTCATCCGGAGTGACTAGAGTAAGTCGTGAAGAAGTCCAGGACGAAATTTGAAGTTTTATATGTGACGTTGGAGTGTACGCTCAGTCGGAAATGGGAAACCGAAACTTCTCATAAGACTAGCCTTGGGATCCGCAGGCCAGACGTAGCTTGAGGGATTTGACAAGCGTGTTGGCCTCCCAGCGCATACCTTGGCTTGAAAGCCGCTCCATTGACCTCATCTGGTCGTCGCTGAAAAGGTGTTTAACCTTTGACTTGAACAGTTCCTTTTCTCTTTCACTTTTGAGATATCTTCTTCTGGCAGCCACTAGCTTCCTTTTTGATTGTTCTTGAAGGCGCTCCAGCTGTGATATGCGGTCTATCAGGGCTTGATGTGTGGCGAAAAAAAATTTCGCTTAGAATTCAGAGGCAACTTTTTAAAAAGGCTTTATTAGCTTAAATAAATTTTACGAAACATACAAGCATGCTGAAGGTCAGATGCAGGAGGCTCCGTTGTTGGCATACCCGACCAGAGAGGAATGCGTGCCTATTTGTGTATCTGAAAAAAAAATTGCGGGGCACTTCAGCTGCACCTTCAAGGGCATGACGTGACAGAGTTAATGGCACCCACCTGCGGATTCTCGCTGCGTGCACGTGCACTTTGCGACTCGCTTCCCCTCTATTCCCTAATTTGTGTCTGTATTATTTCATATGTACACATTATCATATAGACTAAGCAACCGCATTTTTTGAAAGACCACTTAACATAGATATAACGCCCCTCCACCCTCCGAATGAGCCGATACGAACGTGCCTGTGTTGGAAGGGCAGCTTGTGCGACTTAAGGTCGAACGTCTGGAGTATTTCCCCTCTTACCATCCAATTTGAAAGTAGCTCCCCGAGTTGGCAGCTCTTGAAAAATCGGTAGTGTCACGTGATGTCACACAACCCGCCTATCAATGAGTGCCTTGCCAATACACCTGCCTATTGCCACATGCCAGTGCCATGCTCATGATTTTATTTTTCGGTCACAACGCCGCCACCGCATTTTCTGCAGAAGAGGGCCTTTTAACGCTTTCACGTTCTAAATCATCCAACACTGTCAACAATACCTTGCAAAGCCTGAGACTCACCGTCGGGAAAAGACGACTGGTCCGCACAGTCGCGCATATCGAAATCCTCATCTGCTTGTACTGAAACGAGAAAGCCAAGAACTGCCGAATTACTAAGTCCCTAATCTGCCGTTTTTATACAATGGCCACCGCTTTCGGTACCTACACCCTTAACCTGATTCCACACACACGTCAAAAGAAGTGCCAGTTATAAGTGGAACTTCCACTTATTTGAGTGGAAATTCCACTTATAACTGGAACATCTTTATCGCATATGGGGAACCAGTTTAAGAGTAACGAGAAATGTGTAATCATTTAACTACTGTACTTTGGATGAAACGCAGCGAATCTTACGAGCATAATCAGGGCAAGTCAAAGTACACCTTGAAGGCATCATGATGTCCTCAGGTGTGTGACCGTCGGTAGGTCTGCATAAAAGAAGAATGTCAGCCACTAAAAGTGTATGTGGGGTGATCCCGGTCTTACTCACGATCAGGAATGCACTGCCCGTTGCTAGCATCATTAATCGACGCGCCTTCATTAGGAGGCTCTGAAATGAAAAAGCCAAAAGTCTGATGCACTTGTTTAGGTTTTAACGAAACGGCAATATCTCAAAAGAGCGTCCCAGGCAGCACACCAACATCGCACCAACCCCGGCCCAACGTCGACAAAAATAGGTACCAACATTGGCGTAACACTGTTTTTTTTTTAGAAATTACTGCATTTTTATATATTGGTCCGGCTTATATGCCAACATTGCACCTGTCTTGGCACTGCCAACATAGGCTATCAGCTGACCGGGCCCCTAGTGTCACGTATTGGCATGCCACTAGTATTCATTGACACATGTGACACTGGCAATAAACCGGCCGTGCAGCTAGTATCACATATTGGTATTTATTGGCATGCAACAAGTATTCATCGGTACACGTGGCATTGGCACTGCCACTGTTAAGCCACCTTTAGCCATGCAGTTATTTCACCCTTGCCCTTACTGCTGCCATTTGCTTAACTGCCACTCTGACAATTGTGGTTTTCTTATGCAGTCAATTCCCAATACCACCTTGCATGTCATCTCCTTAAGGAGCTATAAAACCATGCAATTAAATGAGGCAAGCAAAATGTTTTCCGAAAACATTTTATTGAGAGCTCATACATGTACATGTCACAAGGACATCAGAGGGCCAAATTCAGCGCAGGAGGCATTGGGTACAGGGTTAATATGGGAGAGGCTAGTAGGTGTAATTGGAAACAGGGCATTAAGCAGCACATGACCAGGTAGTGCAGGTAGAGGTGATGGGGTGCAGTGTGCATTGGTCATGATGGAAGGGGCTGGACATGTTGAGCAGGGTTGAGCCTTGTAGTGCGAGAGGTGTTGCAGGAATAAGAGGCTGAGCATGGGTGCATTCCAGGGCAGTGTCCACCATGGATGGAAAATGGCCGTGGACTGTGTTGAGCATGATAGTTGGCAGTGAAGGGTCAATGGATCAAGTGATGAGGTTGAGTTGGCGGGGGAAGCGCGTGGCCCAGCTAGTAAGCTGGGCACCCCGCAGGAAACAACCATTCAGGAACAGTTTGTTGAGGAGATTGGCCCGTGGGTCTTACAAATGACATCTGCACAGAAGACAAGCATATATCACCATAAGATCTAAACTCACCTTCTCAACACGTATCCAAACACATATTTGAAGTCTGGGTGCTCTATACGATTGAGTACAAAAATACAGAATGCCGCTATAGTAAAACCTCTGATATAGTAAAGTGAAACTGAAGTCCCAGTTCATCTTACATAAGCAGCTGTACATTTTTCCCCTTTATAGTAAATATCTTTTTGGTAAAAATCGGTTAAAGTGCGTCTGGCCATGGCGACGACTCCCGCGCGCTACCTAGAATTGCGAGGCCGACTTTTTGTATTTGAAAACAGAACAATAACCCCGAGTGTTCGTTTAGATGGCTTTACTACTAGCCGTACCAGCAGTCAGAAGAAGCCTACTTTACAGAGTTTTGGAGCTGGGAGGGAAAGCGCGCAGCGCGAAGAAGAAAAAAGTGAAGATTCTACAAACATAGCAAGGAGGCGGCGTGTTCCATTCTGAAAGTAAAGGAATAAACATGCAGCAAGAAATAGGGAAGGGAAAAAAATGGGTCAACATTCACTGCAATGTGCAGTACAAATCATGAGGCAGTGGTGGCAGAAAGTGGAGGTGTAGCGAGTAAGGTCTTACAGCACTTGAGTGCCTTGCGAAATTATCATTTATTGCCTTTTAAAAGACAGAAAGAGCAAAAAGGGACACCATGTTTATGCAAGGCTTTATTTTTTACACGAAATCGAACTTGGTTGCATTCGTAATCACGTCTTCATGCTGCAGAGGTACTTCCACAAGATGTAGAGAAATTTTATAATGAAAAAATCACACAAAGAGATGATAAAAACGAGATGGAAGGTATTTAGGTTTTTTTTTTAATTAAGCAACAAGACGTGTTCAGTAAGTGCCTATTTAACTACTAGACAGCACTTTCAAGACCATGTCATCGCAGGCCACTGATACAGTAAAGACCATGATATAGTAAATATTTTCGCTGGCCTCAGTGGCTTTACTATAAAGGGGTTCTACTGTATATATTGAAGGCCTATTGCCACACATTCTTCTTTTAGAGCACTTTGCGAAAGGTTTCTGGGCCTGCAAGGGCATGCAGCATCTTATGACGTAGGGATGATAAACCTATATGCAAAATAATATCCATTCCAGATACAAAAGAAAGATATTTGGAAAGAAAAACCTGCTTCCGGCAAAACGATAACTTCAGGTGGATGCTTAGTGTTCATATAGAATTACAGTTCCTGAAAATATGACGGTTCAGGCTCCAGAACTTTCAATTTTTAAAAACTTCTTAAACATTCCTGCAATAGACAATATGGATTACTAAGCATGCAAAACTGGATGATATTAAAGAACACATTAAAGAATATTTTTCTGCAGTACACCAGTTACAGGCACGCATATATTACTGCGGCCAAAATAAAGAAATAATTGCCCTGACAGAATCAATCAAGCTATCTTCAATCAGTTAACTGAAGGAGATGTGTACATCGCAGATATTCTGAAGGCTGTGTACGCATATAATATTCTCAAGATAACCGTACAATTTCAAGTTCCAGCTTTTTGGCGTTCACAGCTTTATTGCTTGCTGCATTCTACTATAAACAGTTGCCTTACTTATAATGTACCAAGGAATAGTTTTCATGCAGTGCTCATTATAAATTAAAGACACCAGAAAACATGCACACAAACAAGAAAAGAAGAACGAGACAGAGCGCCATTCACAACTGATTTATTGTGCAGAATAAAGTACATATATATCTCACTGCCGGCATATGCGCAAGGAACACATTCAGCATCATGTAGTTTAAGATATGTTCAAGAAGCCCATGCCTCATACCACAGCCTCTTTCTCTGAAAAAGCATTTCTTGAACATAGCTTATCTTAAACTACAGGATGCTGAATGTGATGTAGCTGAATGTGTTCCTTGCGCATGTGCCGGCAGTGAGATATATATGTACTTTGTGCTGCACAATAAATCAGCTGTGAGTGGAACTCCGTCCCGTTCTTTTCTTGTGTGGGTGCATTGTTTTGGCGCCTTCAATTTAAAATAAATAAACACGAACAAGCCCAACAAGAAGTTCTCCTATCCTACAGTGCATCAGTGCATGCTTGTTCAGCTAAAATTATTACAGTCAGCCTGCAATGAGCAATTGAGCAAGTACTAGAAATTTACTTTGCATAGGCAGGAAAATGTTATGCTAGATCTGAGTACAATGATATCGTACTTCCTTATCAGCTAGCAGCCTACCAGGTATGCATTTTCCCTCATCACAGCTAATCATATGGCCGTACCATCGGCAACCTTCCACGTGCAAGGTTATTTTCAGTTAGGCATACATAGGTGACTTTATGTCCAGGTACCAGGTGTGGTGCTCGGGCATCTGATTTCTTCAAACCAATTCATAGTAGCTGTTGGTATAGAGAATAGTAATCTGCCGGAATATCTGAGGCCAAATATTATTTTCATTGCCTAAGCTCACCTTAAAATACAATGCTTGATATGACTATGGGATCATAAAACGTTACATCTAGCATGACAGTGATTTTTCACTTTCACCCTATCACAAGTTCCTTGAAAAACCAGTTTAATTCTTAGCTGAACCGTTGTTTCGCACACATTTTATATTTCAGTAGCTATAAAATGCAGCTATTTTGTGAATATATTTCAAAATCAAAATTTCTTAACAGCCTCACAAATTATTATTTTTTTTTAAATGGACAATATTTCGTACTCAAATTGAAAATAAGATTGTGTCTGGAGAAATAGTATTGTTTGCAGAACAAAACAGCACATATGTAAAAAAGCATCAATATATCGCTCAAATTTAATGTGCAATACACGAACTGAGAGTTCACCTAAAATTACAAGTACAAAAGCCCTGTGTACATGGACTCGACAGCACCGGGTTCAATCAGCGTTGAGTAAGCAGGGTCATCATTCTCGACCCGGCTGGTGTATACATGAACTCGCTTTCTAGTTAGTAAGTATCGTATCAGAGCGTAGCATCGAGATTCCAAGTTATTGTGCAAGTTCTTACTCGTATTTGATCCCATTGCCTTTTACTATCGAGAGCTTCGATTATTTTTTATCGTTCATGAGCGCTAAAAAGCATTCATTTCGAGTGACGCTCGTCGCCGCTCCAGAGGCTTTTTCATATCCCAGAGTTCCCAATATCTAGACTCCCTGACTGGACAGCGTCTATATGCCTTTAGATAAGCGGGTCAAGCGAATTAACCTACCTCCTGCAAGCGAGTTAACGCGACACGCTCCGCTGCCTATTTTGCTCGACCCGACTGTGTATACATCAACCCCACAACTGATGCTTCACTCGACAGATGTACTCGACCCAATTCTGCCGAGTTCATGTATACAGGGGTGGAACGCACGTGTAACAAGTAACAATGCTGCTAAGAATCCAATCTGCTTTCTTCTGGCTCCCCCCCCCCCTCCAGTTTTCTAAAAAAAATATCTTGTCTGACAAAGGAGGATATTTGGAGTTAAGCAGCTAAGCAACACAAGATCCATATGCTTGCTCTAACGCATGACTCGTCAGCGCACTTAAAGTTGCAATTTGCTTATTCATGTGGCAGTTCACTAAACCGTCTGACTAGACATGACAATAAAAAAAAATCGGGGGATCATTTCTACTTTTATTAAGACATGCAAAAGCGTTTTTGTTGTTGACATAGCATTCAGAGACTGCGGGAGTTTGGCAGTTTTATAAGTCTTATTTCGTTTGGCAGTTGCAAGGGGATGTAGAAAAAGAAATATGAGTAGGGAACATAAAGGGTGATAACATCCCGAAATGAAACTAATGGACCAATGATGCACACTGCGTATCCTAAATGGCGTCACCGGTAACATCAAACACAGAAAATCGTCCTTGAGTATGATAAATTTGAAGCCCAGGAGGTGAGTTGGTTGCGGCCGGTAGTTGGAAAAGGGCAGTCCCCTGAGAGGTAGGCGGCAAGGTCACTGCCACCCATTATAGGGAAAGCCCTAGCAAGCATGCAGGCAAAGGTGCACATATATAAGAGCAATAAATGCACAAGGAATGCACGCCTGAATGAGCAGCTGTACTAATAATTTGCTTTTGTCTTGCAGCCCCCCCCTCCTGCACTCTAAGCAAGTCTGCTCTGTTTTCCGAACTCAGAACCAACAGAATGTTCTCGAAAATTTACAAAATTTGAGCGAGTATCTCATGATGATCTCCATTCTGTAAATGTCTTGCTCTAGGGTTACAGAATAAATTCATTGCAGCTGCGAATAAATCGAGTTGGGAGCTAATGGCGAAACTCAATGGCTTGGGTAGAGAATTATTTATAATTGTCACTTTGAGCAAAGTAAATAGCCTGGTTTAGATCAAAGTAATATTACATCTACATGGCTGAAGCCAGTGTAGGCTACCAGAAATGTACAAGCTGTCAGTAACTGCATGTCTGTATGAACAAATACATACAGTGCAGGCAGCAGTAATGAAGGCAGAGTGGAAGGCAAATAACCTGAGCAATACTGAATGGCGTTATTCTCTCCAACCTCAATACAGGCTTCCTGTGAATTCTTGTAATGCAAGCATAATCAAGTATGCTAAATATTCCATCACTTAAAGCACCTGCACTCCCGTGTTACGCAAATGACAACTACTTCGGCAGTTCAACAAGCTATATCTGTTATTTTGCTTTACACCACAGGTTCACTCAATCATGCCTCAACTTGAAATAGTCACATACTGTTGGAATTAAGCAACGAAATATAGCACCAGCTATTAAAGCACTGCCAGGTACACGGAGGATATTATTTTTTGCATACTGTGGGCACGACTTCTGAACAAGTAAGTCTTGAGCTAAAAAACCAGAAAACGTCATATAGCATGCAATCATATAGCAAAAGGACAGCAGAGCATTTAAAGCATTTATATAATGCAAAACAAAGGCAATGTGTGATAGCTACCGAGGCAATGTTTCCTTGCACACAGCATGTTTCATGGCAAGGCTCCCACAGTTGTTGACAGGTTATGCAGCACCAAAATGTTGATGATGTTGTCTGCCTCACATTTAGGCAGCACCTCTTTGATGGCAGATGATTGCTTGTGCAAAAGCAGTGCGATGATACAAGTGGAGCAGCTGGACTGCGGGCGTTATAGAGCAAAGAGCCCTAAATGCAAGGAAAGTCTCCATTAAATCGATGCCTCTAAATCATGATAACAGCATACCACGGCTCTTCTCTGTTTAGTACCTATAATTTCAATTGAAAGCTGTCTCAAAAAATGGACTAATTGCAACTCTATGTTACACATGGTATAACATAGCTGTGCCAGGGCGGTGGGACGATCAGTTAGCATAACGACCGGAAAATGCATACTGATGTTTCATGCAGTCTTGATGCTGGAGCAAAGTGTCATGGTGCGAAGAATAAAATTAAAAACATGCACGGGCGCCAAACGTGTGCTACACAACCGGCGCGACTAGTTGTGTGCACGGGCATAAATTTTGAGCCCGACCCGGGTCTCATGCTACAAACCCGAACCAGGCCAGGAACTGAAATTGCCTGAGCCCACCCAGCGCTCACACTGAAGGCGCAGGCCCTGCCGGACATGCTATAACAGACCAGTTGCAGACCAGTTGCAAGTCAGCTTCTCTGTGAGGCAGGAATTCGTGCACAGTGGCGACAGAACCTGATTCAGGGATAATAGTTAGATGCAGTACGAGCATCTACCACAGTCCACGCTGCTTGGGATGCAGTCCCCACGCACAGGCCATTGTCAGAGAATGGTTTTCGGGCATTCTTAACACTGGAATAAAGGGGGGAGAGCACTGTCACCATAAGGGTGAAGAAAGGATATATAGAAAAGGGACACTAACCGGAGAGGGTAATAGTGGGGCGATAATGCGCACGCGAATAATACTGTGACGAATGGGCAAGAGGCGCGGGAATTACCCTACCCTTCAGGCGATGTGCTAGCACTGTGGCCAACTATTACCCCAAAAGTCTATGCCGCCATTGTGCAGCAATGTCCGCCGCACCGGGAAGCTGACGTGTGGGTTTTGCAACTGATCTATTGCAGCTGAAGCAACGATACAGAAAGAAAAAAATAGGCGACAATCCCTGGCGATGCGTCGCGCGACGACGACGCGAACGCCTGTCGCTGCCGCTGGTGCACATCGCACAGAGCGAAGAACCTCAGTGACAGAGACGCGTTTTCAGCCCTGCTTTGTTAGCGCCGCCTCTAGGATTGGTAAATGAGTACAGTTACGCTATATCCAGTTTCATGCACTAAACAGCAACACTGATGAAATTTCTTGAAAAGCTAGAGACCCCCCCCCCCAAAAAAAAAATGGTCCCAGCGCAGCGGCTTGCTACTATACTGCGATGCAAACATGATTAAAAGCAGTGGCGTTTTTCTGCAACTTTCTAAAATTAGCAATATCTAGCGATACTAGCCTTTTTTGCTTTGCAATACTACCCTAGCAAGCTTTTACTAAACCGTCTCGATGCGCTCATATATGCCCGGAACAGACGAAATGAGCGTCTGGAGGATTTTCGCTCTTACCGGACTAGGGAAACAAACTTTGCATGCAAAAAAAAACAAACAACGAAGGTGAGTACCCCAAAGCCTTTTGCGATTGGCTGCCTCGCGAGTTGGATTCAGCATCATGAGCGATTTTCTAAAAACCCAGAACCTGGGCGACAGCGCCGAGCGGCAATGCTTTAGCGGTCCTGAGCGCACTGCGCATCGTGCTGCCGCGCGACTCATGCGGTTAGCGTTTTATCGCACCAGTCACGAGAGAATATGCTTTTGCCCGGACTCAGCCGACTCCGCCCGAGGTCACCCGAGCGGCCGAGCAACGCGACGGCTATACGCCGTTCCAGCCACTGTTACGCCGTGAATATCCGAAGTTGGCTATTAGGGCTACGACTCCACGCAGTTGTTTACTTTAGGAAATCAGTACTCGGCAAAACAGTAACAGGTTAACTTGAAATAAGCTGCAAAATGATCGGCACCAAGTCGCGCACACTTGAGAACCACTTTTGAAAAGTTAACAACGTAAGAAATATGCTAAAAGAAGACAAATCTCCCTAGCAAAGGGCTTACGCAGCCTGCAGCAACAATGAAATGTAAGACAACGCTTGTAATTTAAAAAAATGCTCAATCTAAAAGGCTATTATTTTGCTCCAATACACACAAATGCTTTATGAAATCAGAATGAAAAATTTGAAAACTTACATGGAATATTTCTTGAAGAAAGAAGCATTTTCCGTGCGCGGTGCCACCGAACGTCGAGCCGAGCGAACAAGTGGCCGTTGGATGGACGAAAGAACGGAGCGCCCTCTTTGGAACAAAATAGAACTGTCACCGTCATGCCGGCTAAGCGATTGTCGCGTCATCCTTCGAGCTTTTTAGTAATTGCTGCTGCTGCTGCTGCTGCGGCTGCGGCTGCTGCTACTGCTGCTGCTGCTGCTGCTGCTTGCTGCTGCTGCTGCTGCTGCTGCTGCTGCTGCTGCTGCTGCTGCTGCTTGCTGCTTGCTGCTTGCTGCTGCTTGCTGCTTGCTGCTGCTGCTGCTGCTGCTGCTGCTGCTGCTGCTGCTGCTGCTGCTGCTGCTGCTGCTGCTGCTGCTGCTGCTGCTGCTGCTGCTGCTGCTGCTGCTGCTACTGCTGCTGCTGCTGCTGCTGCTGCTGCTTACTGCTGCTGCTTGCTGCTGCTGCTGCTGCTGCTGCTGCTGCTCTGCTGCTGCTGCTGCTGCTGCTGCTGCTGCTGCTGCTGCTGCTGCTGCTGCTGCTGCTGCTGCTGCTGCTGCTGCTGCTGCTGCTGCTGCTGCTGCTGCTGCTGCTGCTGCTGCTGCTGCTGCTGCTGCTGCTGCTGCTGCTGCTGCTGCTGCTGCTGCTGCTGCTGCTGCTGCTGCTGCTGCTGCTGCTGCTGCTGCTGCTGCTGCTGCTGCTGCTGCTGCTGCTGCTGCTGCTGCTGCTGCTGCTGCTGCTGCTTGCTGCTTGCTGCTGCTGCTTGCTGATGCTTGCTGCTGCTGCTGCTCTGCTGCTGCTGCTGCTTGCTGCTGCTTGCTGCTGCTTGCTGCTGCTGCTGATGATGATGATTATGCAGACTGCCAGATGTACGATAGGAATGCGGACAGTGCAAATTATAATACGGCAGAATAAAATTCAATTCGCCCTCATTATATGGAAGACCAGCTCTAGTTTCCGCAGCTTTTTTCCTCGAACATGTCCGTTCAAAACGGTATTTTGCAAACGGAAATAAAGCACTTACTTACTAGAAGGGCTCAACCTCTAAATGAAGGCATTTCAAATACCATTGTAACATTAATATAAATGCGCGCAACTGCGAGTATTTCTGTTGGTAAATATCGAGAAATGCGCTCTGTCCCAATATATTTGTTCCTGTAAACATATTGCGGTGAACTATTTAAATCTTTATTTGTTCTTATCGACAGCCGCTGGGATGCGGCCTTATCATTGCGATTTTAGCGCGCTTATCGATCCTGTATTGCGTGTTCGTTCATGCTCGTTCTCGCGAGACGAAGGTTTGTCATTTTCTGTGTCGCCAAAGACACGTCGGGACTTATCTCGAAGACTCCAGCCCCTCGCATGTGTTTTTACGATGTTCCAGGCCATGCTAGTACCTTTTGCGGCTTTATGTATGTCAATCCTCCCCGCTTTTAAATTCAGTGCTGTCAATTGGAACGGGCATTCTTGGAACGATTGACGAGCGCGTTGGTTACTATCGCCGCCGCCGAGTGTCTTAGTTCTTTTGCGGGCGCAAGTCAGCCCAATAAAGAGCATCTTCGCTGCCCTCCAAAACTGTTAATTTGTGTCATCGGCCTTTTCACCACCACCCGACCATATATTAAGTCAAAAGATAAAGTATAAAAAAAGACATGTGGACAAGAGAAAACACTATTTTTTTTTTCAAAGGTCTCTTTCTTTGTTGTGCACAACGCCAGGTATTTTTAATCCCTGAGGTACATGTCACGTGTGCACGCTGCAAGGGCGGAGTCAAGACAGCTGTTCGGCCCATTGCTCGATCAACTCGTATTCGTTGAAATTCAGATCCGTAAGAGCTTCCAATGACGTGTCGGTTTCTTTCAAATGGAGTGGGTCATTTGTTGATCCATTATAGACCTGTAAACAGAACAATCACACTCTTAGTGTGTTGTTGAAAGCAACAGTAGAATATTAGAGGCGCTATATCGTGCGCTTCCCACTGTCGAATGGCTTGGATACCTTTCGTCCATTTCGAACTGTGACACAACCAAGCTGCTTAAGAAATAAACGTTTTCTGCAATCATTTAGTAATTAATGTTCCAGAGCCACTCTGCCATGCCACCACGCGAGTTCATCATTCTGAAATATGCTTCAAAACAGAATACTTAAAAACTATTCGAAAATATGTACATCATACAACTAAATGTTTTTATTATCATCATACCGATGGACTATAATAATTGCAGGGTGAATGCCTCCCTTAAATTCCTCCAATTAACCAGGTCCTATGCAAGCGGATTCCTCTTGACCGGTGCTAACTTCTTAACATCATACGCCGACATCACTATCTGATGCATCCTGTTTTGCTTTCATTTCCTTCGTACCCATTTTGCCACCCTTTTCGACCATTGTTTATCCTCTATTCGCCCTACGCGCCCTGCTAATGCCAGGTTGTTCTCACTGATTTCCACATAAATTTCTTTAAGTAAAATTATTTCTCTGCCCAACTTTGCGTCCATCCTATTTGTGGCGTTTTTCTGCAACTTTCGAAAATTAGCAATATCTGGCCACACTAGCCTTTTTTGTTTTGCAATACTACCCTACCAAGCTTTTACTAAACCGTCTCGATGCGCTCATATATGCACGGAACAGACGAAATGAGCGTCTGCAGAATTTTCGCTCTTTTCGGACTAGGGAAACAAACATTTTGCATGCAAAAAAAAACAAACAACGAAGGTAAGTACCCCAAAGCCTTTTGCGATTGGCTGCCTCGTGAGTTGGTTCAAGCATCATGAGCGATTTTCTAAAAACCTAGAACCTGGGCGACAGCGCCTAGCGGCAATGCTTTAGTGGTCCTCAGCGCACTGCGCATCGTGCTGCCGCACGACTCATGCGGTTAGCGTTTTATCGCACCAGTCACGAGAGAATACGCTTTTGCCCGGACTCCGCCGACTCCGCCCGAGGTCACCCGAGCGGCCGAGCAACGCGACGGCTATACGCCGTTCCAGCCACTGTTACGCCGTGAATATCCGAAGTTGGTTTTAGGGCTACGATGCCACGCAGTTGTTTAATTTAGGAAATCAGTACTCGGCAAAACAGATACGGTTTAACTTGAAATAAGCTGCAAAATGATCGGCATCAAGTCGCGCACACTTGAGAACCACTTTTGAAAAGTTAACAACTTAAGAAATACGCTAAAAGAAGACAAATCTCCATAGCACATGGCTTAGGCAGCCTGCAGCAACAAAGAAATGTAAGAGAACGCTTGTAATTTAAAAAAATGCTCAATCTAAAAGGCTAATATTTTGCTCCAATACACACAAATGCTTTATGAAATCTGAATGAAAAAATTTGAAACCTTACATGGAATATTTCTTGAAGAAAGAAGCATTTTCCGTGCGCGGTGCCACCGAACGTCGAGCCGAGCGAACAAGTGGCCGTTGGATGGACGAAAGAACGGAGCGCCCTCTTTGGAACATAATACAACTGTCGCCGTCATGCCGGCTAAGCGATTGTCGCGTCATCCTTCGAGCTTTTTAGTAATCGCTTATGCTGCTGCTGCTGCTGCTTGCTGCTGTTGCTGCTGCTGTTGCTGCTGCTGCTACTGCTTGCTGCTGCTTGCTGCTGCTGCTTGCTGCTGGCTGCTGCTGCTCTGCTGCTGCTGCTGCTCTGCTGCTGCTGCTTGCTGCTGCTTGCTGCTGATGATGATGATGATGATGATGATGCAGACTGCCAGATGTACGATAGGAATGCGGACAGTGCAAATTATAATACGGCAGAATAAAATTCAATTTGTCCTCATTATTTGCCCTCACTTGGCAGCAGCGGCAGCAACACGACTGCATCGCTAAAACGCTACTGCTGTCTTCGCAGATCTCTGGATGCACCTGTGACTGGGTCCAAGGAACACCACCCCTGCTGATGTGAATCCGCGTACTACTGCGAACGGTCCCCGCTGCTGTGAACTTGCGCCCAACCTGAGGCCACCGTCATCCAACTGTGTTATCGGACACTTGGCGCTTTATTAGCAAAAGCTGCGCAGACGTACACTGGACCATCTACAGGATAAAAGAGCGAACATCGGAGCAGCGGTCACTTGGCAGCAGCGGCAGCAACACGACTGCATCGCTAAAACGCTACTGCTGTCTTCGCAGATCTCTGGATGCACCTGTGACTGGGTCCAAGGAACACCACCCCTGCTGATGTGAATCCGCGTACTACTGCGAACGGTCCCCGCTGCTGTGAACTTGCGCCCAACCTGAGGCCACCGTCATCCAACTGTGTTATCGGACACTTGGCGCTTTATTAGCAAAAGCTGCGCAGACGTACACTGGACCATCTACAGGATAAAAGAGCGAACATCGGAGCAGCGGTCACTTGGCAGCAGCGGCAGCAACACGACTGCATCGCTAAAACGCTACTGCTGTCTTCGCAGATCTCTGGATGCACCTGTGACTGGGTCCAAGGAACACCACCCCTGCTGATGTGAATCCGCGTACTACTGCGAACGGTCCCCGCTGCTGTGAACTTGCGCCCAACCTGAGGCCACCGTCATCCAACTGTGTTATCGGACACTTGGCGCTTTATTAGCAAAAGCTGCGCAGACGTACACTGGACCATCTACAGGATAAAAGAGCGAACATCGGAGCAGCGGTCACTTGGCAGCAGCGGCAGCAACACGACTGCATCGCTAAAACGCTACTGCTGTCTTCGCAGGTTAGTGCAATATTACGCAAAACTTGTATACAGTTTATTCCTGTCGCTGCTGCCACCTTAGTTGGAACTTACTCAACGTAACGGTATGCTTTGTGTTGCGTTGAACGGCCAGACCTTGTGAAAAAAAAAGAAAAATGTCCAGCACATGTTCTTCTTGTGCATCAACTATTCATGAAAGTGTCCCGCGTGTGATCTGTACCGAATGTAACTGTGCATACCATTTTGGCCAGTGTGCTGGGGTAAAAGAGAAATCGTTTCAAGCTAAGCCCCCTGATTCGAAAAAGACGTGGCGCTGTTGTAAATGCCCAGCAGGAAAGGCTCCTGTAACAGGCAAAGAGGACAATGGCTCTGATTCTGAATCTGATATTCGGAAGACTCTTGCCGCTATCCTAGAAAAACTGGAAAGTTTGCCAGAACTAACAAAAAAAGTGGATCAAATTGAGCAATCTGTTCAACACATGTCCAAGAAATTTGATGACTTCGAAAGACAGGTTTCTCGTCAAGAGAATGAAATCAAGGCTCTGAAAAAAAGAGTAGCTGAATTAGAAGAGAAAGACGATATGACGCAGGTAATGCAAGCACAACTGCAGCAAGATGTTAATGACCTCGAACACCGCAGCAGAAAACTTAACCTAGAAATACACGGTATCCCGATTCAACCAGATGAAAATCTGCTTTCTGTATTAAACAGTCTCGCCCCCGAGCTTGAAGTACCGGTTCTAACAGCAACAGATATTCAGACGATACACAGATTGCCTGCTCGGAAAGATAAGAAGCCAGGTATTATCGCTCGTTTTACCCGACAAGCGACAAGAGACACTTGGCTTTCAGCCAAGAACAAAGTAAAAGAGAATGATCCGCCTATCGTCATCCAGGAAAACCTTACTCGGTACAACAGAGAACTGCTTCGTCGGGTGAAGGACTGGGCAAAAGGCAGTGGTTATCTTTATGTATGGCATGTAAATGGAAAAGTTCTTGTCCGCAAATGTGCAGGGATGAATGCCATTCATATCAAAGGAGAAGACGACCTAGAACAGTTGAAATGAGTGCTGTGCTTGCCGAATCGATAAAAGAAAATAAAGTAAGATAAATAAAGATGCAAAGCCAATATCATCTTCCTGCTGACTTAAACCGTATTATTTCCTGTTTTTCGCCCTCAGCGCTAAAAGCTGTACACATCAACGCACGATCAGTGAAGAATAAAACAGAATCCCTAGAAGAATTTTTCAGTGAATTCAAGTTCACTGCGATAATGTTAAGTGAAACGTGGAGCACCAGTGAAGATAATGTTTTCAGAATGACTAATTATAAAACGTATTACCTGAATAGATCTGTTGGCCGTGGTGGGGGAGTGGCAGTTCTACTGGATATGAACGAAAATGGTGAAATGCTTGATTCATACAGTATGATCACACCGCACTACGAGGTCATATCACTGTCTGTGGGGAAAATGATCTATTCCGTTTGTTATCGCCCACCCAATGGGGATATAGCCGTTTTCTTGAAGTTTTATGATCACTTTTTATCGTTTGTAGCAGACGGAGGATACCTGCTTATTGCTGGAGGGGACTTTAACATTGACATGTGCAGTGATAATTATCATGCTAGAGAATTTAGCACTATGTTGGCTTCAAACGGTTTCACCAATGTAATTGAAATTCCAACGAGAATAACTATTGAAAGTCAATCCATCTTAGACTTGTTCATCACCAATTTATGCCACCCGAAACTTAAGGCGGGTGTATTATCGTGCCCCGTCAGCGACCATCTGCCTGTGTATTTCTGTATGGAGGTGCCAGCGCGAACTTTAAAGCAACCGGAAGCTTTCACTTACCAGTGTATAACAGAAGTTGCACTGGAGGATTTCAGAAATGCCCTTAACAAAGTTGACTGGATGCAGATTGTTGAGCTGGATAATGCAAATGATGCTTATAACCAATTCCTTGATATATTCAAACAAATCTACCAGTTTCACTTTCCCAATAAGACATATCAGCGGTCCCGTAAGAGTCGTAAACCTTGGATCACTCCTGCCTTGCGCCAAGAAATAAAAATGAAAGATAAGTTATATAGAACGTTTCTGACGACACGCACGGCTGATAATCTGAAGGCGTTCAAGCAGTTCCGAAATAAATTAACAAAGAAATTACGATCCGCTCGAAAGGACTATTGCTCTGCATATTTGGACATTAAAAGGGGTCGTCATGACCTACTTTGGTCCCGTCTAAACTCTTTGTTGCAACGCAACCAATCCCATGCCAGCGTACAAAGGTTGAAGATTAATGACAATGATTTAACTGGAATTGAGTTGGCTAATGCTTTCAATGATTTTTTTACACAAATACCAACCTATGGATCGCTTCCAGATGCATGTGAGTACATAAACTGTCGTAATGATAAAACAATGTTTCTAGAACCTGTTACAAGAGAGGAAGTTGTGTCAGTATTATTAAGCCAAAAGAATAGCAGATGCCGAGACATTGACAACCTTCAGATAAGCCCAGTAAAATATGTTGCTGATATTGTTGCCCCCGCAGTTACGCACATATTCAACCTCTGCTTAACTACATCTTCCTTTCCAGAAAAAATGCAGACCGCCAAAGTAACCGTTCTATTTAAAAAGGGCGACCAAAATGACTTAGGTAATTATAGACCTGTATCCATACTTCCTGTTTTTTCTAAAGCACTAGAAAAAGTTATGCACTCCAGGTTCACTAAATTTATTGACCAATGTAATTTGCTCACTCCGTGTCAGTTCGGTTTTCGCAAAAATAAGTCAACTGAACTAGCACTTCTACATCAAAAAGAATATATTCTGTCCCAGTTTGACAACAGAGCTTTTGTAATAGGTATATTTGTAGATTTTTCAAAGGCATTTGACTTGGTGAATCATGAATTACTCCTAAAGAAGTTATGGTACTATGGTATCCGAGGCCAGGCTGCAATGTTAATAAAATCATATCTTTCGCAAAGAAAACAAGCAGTTAGCTTAAATAATCTACTATCAGAGGTAAAACCTATATTTTCTGGCGTCCCTCAAGGCAGCGTGTTAGGCCCACTTCTTTTCAATATATTCCTTAATGACATTGTTAACATTAACAAAAATGCCAAATTCATCATATACGCTGACGACACGAGTATTTTTTTTTGCTGGGAAAAACATTCAGGATCTAATAGTGTCTTGCAATACAACAATGGTCACGCTGGAAAAATGGTCGAAATCCAATGATATGCGCGTGAATCAAAAGAAGACAAAAGCCGTAATATTTCGCCCGAAAAACAAGCCGGTTTCTACTCACAGTTATATTCTATATAATTCTCGACCTATAGAAATAGTTAATCATTTTAAATGCCTTGGAGTTATATTTTCTTCAACCATGTCATGGGAACATCATGTAAATCACGTTGTCAAACAACTGGCTAGAGTAGTGGGCATGATTGGTTGCAGACGGCACATTCTTCCGACGTCACTCAAACTAACTCTTTATAACGCACTTTTTTATTCTCACTTAAATTATTGTCATCTTGTATGGGGAACTGCAAAACATTCTTGTCTTCACAAAATACACATGTTGCAGAAAAGGGTCCTTCGCTACGCCTTCAATGTTAGCTATGGGTCACCCAGCAAAGGTCTCTTTCTTGCAGCCGGTGTGGTTCAAATCCATGAATTATATCGATACCGGCTGAGCATTTCTTACAAAACAGAAATAAAAAATGGTACAAACCATATTCGACGATTGGCAAACTTGCAAGAGAAAACCACAAATTACCCTTTCAGACAACCCGAACAATGGATGGTGCCAACAGCACGCCTAAACTCCGGGCAAGAACGTTTGCAATTCACACTCCCTTCCCTTCTGAACGCTTATACATCTGCACATTTTGACTTATTCACTTGTACTCATAAGGTATTGCGTAGGATGTATATAGAAGGTAGCTCCGAACAATTTTCATCCTCAGTTGTGCCAAAATAAGTCTTTGCTTCTGTATCCTATATTTTATGTATGAGAGTGTGATATGTAATAACAATCTTTTTATCCATGTGTTTACTCAGTACGCTTGAAGTGCTCTTGCGATGTACAGCATTACATTTTGTTCTTTTGTTTCGTTTATACGACACCAGAAGTTGAGTCGTTGTTTGTCTTCTGCTGTTGCCTGTAAAATGGGGGCTGCGGCTTTGTCAAGCTGTATTTTTACAGCTTTTTCTGCAGCTCCTCTGTCCATGTATCTTTGAGGCAGAAATAAATTTATTTATTTATATGAAAGACCAGATCTTGTTTCCGCAGCCTTTTTCCTCGAACATGTCCGTTCAAAACTGTATTTTGCAATCGGAAATAAAGCACTTACTTACTAGAAGGGCTAAACCACTAAATGAAGGCATTTCAAATACCATTGTAACATTAATATAAATGCGCGTAACTCCGAGTATTTCTGTTGGTAAATATCGAGAAATGCGCTCTGCCCCAATATATTTGTTCCTGTAAGCATATTGCGGGGAACTATTTAAATCTTTATTTGTTCTTATCGGCAGCCGCTGGCACGCGGCTTTATCATTGCGATTTTAGCGCGCTTATCGATCCTGTATTCCGTGTTCGTTCATGCTCGTTCTCGCGAGACGAAGGTTTGTCATTTTCTGTGTCGCCAAAGACACATCGGGACTTATCTCGAAGACTCCAGCCACTCGCGTGTGTTTGTGCAATGCTCCAGGTCATGCTAGTACCTTTTGCGGCTTTATGTATATCATTCCTCCCCGCTTTTAAATTCAGTGCTGTCAATTGGAACGAGCATTCTTGGAACGATCGACGAGCACGTTTGTTACTATCGCCGCCGCCGAGTGTCTTAGTTCTTTTGCGGGCGCAAGTCAGCCCAATAAAGAGCTTCTTCGCTGCCCTCCAAAACTGTTAATTTGTGTCATCGGCCTTGTCACCACCACGCGACCATATATTAAGTCAAAAGATAAAGTATAAAAAAAGTCATTTGGACAAGAGAAAACACTAATTTGTTTTTAAAGGTCTCTTTCTTTGTTGTGCACAACGCCAGGTATTTTAATCCCTGAGGTACATGTCACGTGTGCACGCTGCAACGGGCGGAGTCAAAGCAGCTGTTTGGAACATTGCTCGATCAACTCGTATTCGTTGAAATTCAGATCCGTAAGAGCTTCCAATGACGTGTCGTTTCCTTTCAAATGGAATGGGTCATTTGTTGATCCATTATAGAACTGAAAACATAACAACCACACTCTTAGTGTGTTATTGAAAGCAACAGTAGAATATTAGAGGAGCTATATCGTGCGCTTTTCACTGTCGAATGGCTTGGATACCTTTCGTCCATTTCGAACTGTGACACAACCAAGCTGCTTAAGAAATAAACGTTTTCTGCAATCATTTAGTAATTAATGTTCCAGAGCCACTCTGCCATGCCACCACGCGAGTTCATCATTCTGAAATATGCTTCAAAACAGAATACTTAAAAACTATTCGAAAATATGTACATCATACAGCTAAACGTTTTTATTATCATCATACCGATGGACAATACTTATTGCAGGGTGAATGCCTCCCTTAAATTCCTCCAATTAACCAGGTCCTATGCAAGCGGACTCCTCTTGACCGGTGCTAACTTCTTAACATCATACGCCGACATCACTATCTGCTGCATCCTGTTGTGCTTTCATTTCCTTCGTACCCATTTTGCCACCCTTTTCGACCATTGTTTATTCTCTATTCGCACTACGCGCCCTGCTAATGCCAGGTTGTTCTCACTGATTTCCACATAAATTTATTAAAGTCAAATTATTTCTCTTCCCAACTTTGCGTCCATCCTATTTGAGGCGTTTTTCTGCAACTTTCGAAAATTAGCAATATCTAGCCACACTAGCCTTTTTTGTTTTGCAATACTACCCTACCAAGCTTTTACTAAACCGTCTCGATGCGCCCATATATCCACGGAACAGACGAAATGGACGTCTGCAGAATTTTCGCTCTTTCCGGACTAGGGAAACAAACTTTGCATGCAAAAAAAACAAACAAAGAAGGTGAGTACCCCAAAGCCTTTTGCGATTGGCTGCCTCGCGAGTTGGTTCAAGCATCGTGAGCGATTTTCTAAAAACCCAGAACCTGGGCGACAGCGCCTAGCGGCAATGCTTTAGCGGTCCTGAGCGCACTGCGCATCGTGCTTCCGCGCGACTCATGCGGTTAGCGTTTTATCGCACCAGTCACGAGAGAATATTGCCACCTGGTGTCCCCATGTTCTTGCTGCGCCTGGAAGAAGAGGACACTGAAGTTGACTCGCTTGCTGTGCGCCGAACTTTGCCTGCTGGTACAGCTTCGTCCCGTCGTATTCCACGTCTAGCCCTGTTGTCCTTGACATATTTTGGGGGAGGTGCGGGGTATCGATCCCAGTATATGTCCCGCACTCCTCCGCATACCCAGGATTCAGGTCCTGTGCCAATTGACACGCCTGTTCACCGCGCTAGCCGGAGGAACCTAGGCCTACCACCTGAGCACGGGCCGTTGGAATTCGCCACCGCAGCCGCCCCTCGACCTGTCATGCAAGCTCCAACGTATTACACTTTCCAGAACCCACGATTGCCTAAGGCTTTCCACGGCTTTCAGACGGAAGACGTCGAAGACTGGCTCACCCAGTTTGAACGCGTCGCCGCATTTAATCAGTGGGACGACGCCGCAAAGCTCAGGAACGTCTTCTTTAGCCTGGAAGATGGCGCTCGTATTTGGTACGAGAATCGCGAAGGCGCCCTAACATCGTGGCGCGAGTTCTGCCGCTGCATCCTGGACACCTACACCAGCCCGGATCGCCGAGAGCGAGCGGAAAGTGCTTTACACTCTCGCATACAGATGCCGAACGAGACCATAACCATGTACGTGGAGGACATGACTAGGCTGTTCCGACGATGTGACCCGGCCATGCCCGAAGAGAAAAAGGTACGCCATCTCATGCACGGCGTTAAGGAACAACTGTTCGCTGGGCTCGTGCGCAATCCGCCGAGCACTGTTGCCGAGTTTCTTTCGGAGGCAGTCACCATAGAAAGGATGCTCCAGCAGCGGTCTACGACCTACGACAGGCCGGTACTGGCCGCTTCGCTCACGGAGCCGCATTCGGCCTTCGGGGCTAGTCCGGACCTTCTTCGCGACATCATCCGCTCCATTTTGCGTGAAGAGCTCCAGACGCTCTTCGGTGCACTCCAGCCGACGGTCGGCTCTATCGCTAGTATTGTCCGAGAAGAGCTCCAACAAGCGTTTCGGCCTTCGGTACCATCGGCTAACCCGCCATCTTTTTCCACCGAGTCCTGCCGGCCAACCTATGCGGACATCTTGCGACGTCCCCCAACTGATTCCACACAATTACCGCCACCTGACCAAGGCTCGCTGTATTCAGCCCACCCCGAGCCGTACATCGGCAACCGCCGACCACCCCACCGAAAGGCAGACCTGTGGCGTGCCCCAAATCGGCAGCGCCTGTGCTTCCACTGCGGAGTACCTGGCCACCTGTATCGACAGTGCCCATATCGACAACTGGGACTGAAGGGTTTCCCCATCGACATGCGTAGCCCTCCTTTAGGCCAACGACCCCGGGATATCGAGGACTACGTAGCCCAGCAGCGCTTGGCGCCAACTTCTAGACGACAGTCACGATCTCCGTCTCCACACCGACTATCATCGCAGCCCAGCTCCTCCTGGATGGCGCAGCGACGGCCGTCTAGTCCGAGCCGGGAAAACTAAAGACAGCGACCTCAGGGGGCGAGGCCGCTTCAAATCGACGCGACGAAGACCCCCCGACAACGCCACCTGTGAGCGACCGCGACTTGACGGCCCCGACGACAGTTCGTACACGTGAAGATAGACTCTCGCTGGATATACCCGTTGTCCTCGACGGCTATAAGGTTAGCGCATTGGTAGACACTGGTGCTGATTTTTCGATTTTAAGCGGGAAGCTAGCGGCGCTTCTAAAAAAAGTGATGACGCCATGGTCTGGCACGCAGATTCGAACCGCTGGCGGGCATGTGGTAACTCCGAGCGGCCAGTGCACGGCGAGAGTCCAAATTCGCAACTCCACGTTTGTTGTAAGCTGCCTTGTAATACCTGACTGCTCCCGCGACTGTATCCTTGGTGTCGATTTTCTTCGGGAGTATGGGGCCATTATCGATCTCCGGAAACGTACCGTGACCTTTTCGACCGAGAAAGCGGATGATACTGACACCGCAGACCGCCAAAGCCACGCCCCTCTTCGCATTTCCGCCGAGAGCGTTTCTATTCCGCCACGTACCAGTGTTTTTGTGACCGTTAACTGCGATGAACTGCGCGACGGAACGGCGGTCGCTGAGGGCAACCAGTCCCTTTTGCTCACCCACGGCATCACCTCGGCGCGGAGTCTCATCCATCTCCGTAACGGCCGATCTGAGCTCCTGGTGACTAACTTCACGAACGAGCCCCGCCATCTTTTCCGCGCTACCGCAATCGCATTCGCCGACGCCTTAGCGGACGTTTCTGAATGTTTTACGTTCGGAGAAGTTGAAAATGTGCACCCATCCCTTGATCGTCTGGATATTAGTGCAGACCTCTCGGAAACACAGCAGCACGACCTACGTTCTCTCCTTCTAAAATACAGTGCTTGTTTCGCGACATCATCGAAAATTCGGCAGACGCCTCTTGTGAAGCACCGTATAATTACTCCCGACGATGCCCGCCCTATACGTCAGCAGCCGTACCGCATCTCAACGACGGAACGTGAAGCGATTCACACACAGGTTCAGGAGATGCTTCGTGATGGTGTCATCCAACCCTCCAACAGTCCGTGGTCGTCCCCTGTCGTGCTTGTGAAAAAAAAGGATGGCACCCTTCGCTTCTGTGTTGACTATCGAAAGTTGAACGACATCACAAAAAAAGACGTCTACCCGCTGCCCCGTATCGACGATTCGCTCGACAAGCTTCGTCGCGCCCAGTACTTCTCCTCCATTGACTTGAAGAGCGGGTACTGGCAGATTGAGGTTGATGAGCGGGACCGCGAAAAAACAGCTTTTGTTACCCCAGATGGACTGTATGAGTTTAAAGTGCTGCCATTCGGCCTATGTTCAGCGCCGGCTACTTTTCAGCGCATGATGGACACCGTTCTCGCCGGCCTCAAATGGCAAATCTGTTTAGTTTATCTCGACGACGTTGTCGTGTTCTCTGAAACCTTTGGAGAACACCTCGAACGCCTTCGAGCAGTATTAGATGCCCTCCGGTCAGCTGACTTGACGCTCAAGCCCGAAAAGTGCCACTTTGGCTACAAAGAGTTGAAGTTTCTTGGTCATCTTGTGAGTGCCGCAGGCGTTAGGCCAGACCCCGACAAAACTGCCGCTGTCGCAAAATTTCCCGTTCCTATCACGAAGAGGAGTTTAAAACGTTTCCTGGGTTTGTGTGCGTACTACCGTCGCTTCATCGCCGATTTTTCCAAGATAGCCGCACCCCTCACCCGCCTCACGCGGGATGATACACAGTTCGTGTGGGCCGCCGAGCAACAGGAGGCTTTTGCGGAGCTACGCAGACGACTGCAAACTACCCCTGTTCTTGCGCACTTTGATGAAGACGCTGCCACCGAAATCCACACTGACGCCAGCAACATCGGCCTTGGCGCTGTACTCGTTCAACACCAAGCTGGCGTGGAAAGGGTCATTGCGTATGCCAGCCGCACGCTCTCTCGCGCTGAAACAAATTATTCCACTACGGAAAAGGAATGCCTCGCAGTTGTGTGGGCAACTATGAAATTTAGGCCTTACCTCTATGGCCGCGCGTTTAAAGTCGTTACTGACCACCATTCTTTGTGCTGGCTGGCCAATCTCCGTGATCCATCGGGGCGCCTAGCACGATGGAGCCTTCGCCTTCAAGAATTTGATTACTCCATTGTGTACAAATCTGGTCAGAAGCACGAAGATGCTGACGCGCTCTCGCGGGCACCCGTCGGATTTGTCGATAACGCCACGGATGACAGAGGTTTTCTTGGACTACTGAATGCCTCAGACATAATGACCCGACAGCGAGCTGACCCAGACCTTCGACCTGTCATTGACCATCTGGAGGGTCGCGCTGCTGACGTCCCCCGCCAGTTTGGAAGACACCTGTCTGCATTCTGTCTTCGGAATGGCGTTTTATTCAAGAAAAACTCCAGCACTGTTGATCGAGCGTACCTCCTTGTCGTGCCGGCCGACCTTCGCGACGATATCCTTTTTGCTTACCACGATGAGCCCACCTCCGGCCACTTGGGCTTTGCACGCACACTCGCTCGAGTTCGTCAAGCCTATTATTGGCCTAAACTTTCTGACGCCGTCCATCGCTACGTCAGAGGCTGCCGCGAGTGTCAGCGTCGAAAGGTACCTCCTCTCAAACCCGCGGGTTTGCTCCAACCTATTATTCCACCTCGGACGCCGTTTGACCAAGTCGGCATCGACCTACTGGGCCCATTTCCGCTGTCATCGATGGGTAACAAATGGATTATAGTCGCGACCGACTACCTTACACGTTATGCGGAAACCAAGGCAGTGCAGCGGGGCACATCAATTGAGATCGCTCAATTCTTTATGCAGCAAATTGTGTTGCGTCATGGCGCACCGTCCCTACTCGTAACCGATCGAGGCACCGCGTTTACGGCACAGCTCATGCACGACGTGCTCGAGCTTAGTCATACCAGCCACCGAAAAACTACTGCATATCACCCGCAAACGAATGGCCTCACGGAGAGACTCAACAAAACCATCGCCGACATGATCGCAATATACATAGACTCGCAGCACAAAAACTGGGATGAAATTCTCCCCTACATCACATATGCCTACAACACGGCCAACCAAGAGACGACGCGTTTTACACCATTTCGCCTAGTCTACGGACGTGACGTTCAGACCATGTTAGATGCTATGCTTCCGAGCTGCACAGAGGATCATCCACTCACGCCAGACGCCGAGCAGTTTGCTCAGCGCGCTGAGGAAGCACGTCAACTTGCCCGCATTCACATTCAGCACCAGCAGGACACGGATGCACGCCGCTACAACCTCCGTCATCGACACGTCGCCTACCATCCCGGAGAGAAAGTTTGGGTGTGGACCCCGGTGCGTCGGCCCGGCTTGTGTGATAAACTGATTTCTCGTTACTTCGGACCTTACGAAGTTCTGCGCCGAGTCACGGAAGTAACATATGAAGTTCTTCCAGTGGGTACTGTGCAGCCTTCGCGTCGGCAACCATGCTCCGAGGTCGTGCACGTCGTCCGCATGAAGCCCTATTTCACGCGTAGTGCGCTATGCGCTTGTTTCGTTGTCGCGTAGGACACCTTACCTCGCGCTCCGTCCCTTATTTCTCTTTTTTAAGAGGGGGAGTAATGCCACCTGGTGTCCCCATGTTCTTGCTGCGCCTGGAAGAAGAGGACACTGAAGTTGACTCGCTTGCTGTGCGCCGAACTTTGCCTGCTGGTACAGCTTCGTCCCGTCGTATTCCACGTCTAGCCCTGTTGTCCGTGACAATATGCTTTTGCCCGGACTCCGCCGACTCCGCCCGAGGTCACCCGAGCGGCCGAGCAACGCGACGGTTATACGCCGTTCCAGTCACTGTTACGCCGTGAATATCCGAAGTTGGTTTTAGGGCTACGATGCCACGCAGTTGTTTACTTTAGGAAATCAGTACTCGGCAAAACAGATACGGTTTAACTTGAAATAAGCTGCAAAATGATCGGCATCAAGTCGCGCACACTTGAGAACCACTTTTGAAAAGTTAACAACTTAATAAATATGCTAAAAGAAGACAAATCTCCCTAGCACATGGCTTACGCAGCCTGCAGCAACAAAGAAATGTAAGAGAACGCTTGTAATTTAAAAAAATGCTCAATCTAAAAGGCTAATATTTTGCTCCAATACACACAAATGCTTTATGAAATCTGAATGAAAAAATTTGAAAACTTACATGGAATATTTCTTGAAGAAAGAAGCATTTTCCGTGCGCGGTGCCACCGAACGTCGAGCCGAGCGAACAAGTGGCCGTTGGATGGACGAAAGAACGGAGCGCCCTCTTTGGAACAAAACACAACTGTCGCCGTCATGCCGGCTAAGCGATTGTCGCGTCATCCTGCGAGCTTTTTAGTAATCGCTTATGCTGCTGCTGCTGCTGCTGCTGCTGCTGCTGCTGCTGCTGCTGCTGCTGCTGCTGCTGCTGCTGCTGCTGCTGCTGCTGCTGCTGCTGCTGCTGCTGCTGCTGCTGCTGCTGCTGCTGCTGCTGCTGCTGCTGCTGCTGCTGCTGCTGCTGCTGCTGCTGCTGCTGCTGCTGCTGCTGCTGCTGCTGCTGCTGCTGCTGCTGCTGCTGCTGCTGCTGCTGCTGCTGCTGCTGCTGCTGCTGCTGCTGCTGCTGCTGCTGCTGCTGCTGCTGCTGCTGCTGCTGCTGCTGCTGCTGCTGCTGCTGCTGCTGCTGCTGCTGCTGCTGCTGCTGCTGCTGCTGCTGCTGCTGCTGCTGCTGCTGCTGCTGCTGCTGCTGCTGCTGCTGCTGCTGCTGCTGCTGCTGCTGCTGCTGCTGCTGCTGCTGCTGCTGCTGCTGCTGCTGCTGCTGCTGCTGCTGCTGCTGCTGCTGCTGCTGCTGCTGCTGCTGCTGCTGCTGCTGCTGCTGCTGCTGCTGCTGCTGCTGCTGCTGCTGCTGCTGCTGCTGCTGCTGCTGCTGCTGCTGCTGCTGCTGCTGCTGCTGCTGCTGCTGCTGCTGCTGCTGCTGCTGCTGCTGCTGCTGCTGCTGCTGCTGCTGCTGCTGCTGCTGCTGCTGCTGCTGCTGCTGCTGCTGCTGCTGCTGCTGCTGCTGCTGCTGCTGCTGCTGCTGCTGCTGCTGCTGCTGCTGCTGCTGCTGCTGCTGCTGCTGCTGCTGCTGCTGCTGCTGCTGCTGCTGCTGCTGCTGCTGCTGCTGCTGCTGCTGCTGCTGCTGCTGCTGCTGCTGCTGCTGCTGCTGCTGCTGCTGCTGCTGCTGCTGCTGCTGCTGCTGCTGCTGCTGCTGCTGCTGCTGCTGCTGCTGCTGCTGCTGCTGCTGCTGCTGCTGCTGCTGCTGCTGCTGCTGCTGCTGCTGCTGCTGCTGCTGCTGCTGCTGCTGCTGCTGCTGCTGCTGCTGCTGCTGCTGCTGCTGCTGCTGCTGCTGCTGCTGCTGCTGCTGCTGCTGCTGCTGCTGCTGCTGCTGCTGCTGCTGCTGCTGCTGCTGCTGCTGCTGCTGCTGCTGCTGCTGCTGCTGCTGCTGCTGCTGCTGCTGCTGCTGCTGCTGCTGCTGCTGCTGCTGCTGCTGCTGCTGCTGCTGCTGCTGCTGCTGCTGCTGCTGCTGCTGCTGCTGCTGCTGCTGCTGCTGCTGCTGCTGCTGCTGCTGCTGCTGCTGCTGCTGCTGCTGCTGCTGCTGCTGCTGCTGCTGCTGCTGCTGCTGCTGCTGCTGCTGCTGCTGCTGCTGCTGCTGCTGCTGCTGCTGCTGCTGCTGCTGCTGCTGCTGCTGCTGCTGCTGCTGCTGCTGCTGCTGCTGCTGCTGCTGCTGCTGCTGCTGCTGCTGCTGCTGCTGCTGCTGCTGCTGCTGCTGCTGCTGCTGCTGCTGCTGCTGCTGCTGCTGCTGCTGCTGCTGCTGCTTGCTGCTGCTGCTGCTGCTGCTGATGATGATGATGATGCAGACTGCCAGATGTACGATAGGAATGCGGACACTGCAAATTATAATACGGCAGAATAAAATTCAATTTGCCCTCATTATATGGAAGACCAGATCTTGTTTCCGCAGCTTTTTTCCTCGAACATGTCCGTTCAAAACTGTAGTTTGCAAAAGGAAAGTAAAGCACTTACGTACTAGAAGGGCTAAACCTCTAAATGAAGGCATTTCAAATACCATTGTAACATTAATATAAATGCGCGCAACTCCGAGTATTTCTGTTCGTAAATATCGAGAAATGCGCTCTGCCCCAATATATTTGTACCTGTAAGCATATTGCGGGGAACTATTTAAATCTTTATTTGTTCTTATCGACAGCCGCTGGCATGCGGCCTTAGCATTGCGATTTTAGCGCGCTTATCGATCCTGTATTCCGTGTTCGTTCATGCTCGTTCTCGCGAGACGAAGGTTTGTCATTTTCTGTGTCGCCAAAGACACGTCGGGACTTATCTCGAAGACTCCAGCCACTCGCGTGTGTTTGTGCAATGTTCCAGGTCATGCTAGTACCTTTGGCGGCTTTATGTATATCATTCCTCCCCGCTTTTAAATTCAGTGCTGTCAATTGGAACGGGCATTCTTGGAACGATCGACGAGCACGGTTGTTACTATCGCCGCCGCCGAGTGTCTTAGTTCTTTTGCGGGCGCAAGTCAGCCCAATAAAGAGCTTCTTCGCTGCCCTCCAAAACTGTTAATTTGTGTCATCGGCCTTGTCACCACCACGCGACCATATATTAAGTCAAAAGATAAAGTATAAAAAAGACATTTCGAAAGAGAAAACACTAATTTTTTTTAAAGGTCTCTTTCTTTGTTGTGCACAATGCCAGGTATTTTTATCCCTGAGGTACATGTCACGTGTGCACGCTGCAACGGGCGGAGTCAAGGCAGCTGTTTGGCCCATTGCTCGATCAACTCGTATTCGCTGAAATTCAGATCCGTCAGAGCTTCCAATGACGTTTCGTTTCCTTTCAAATGGAGTGGGTCATTTGTTGATCCATTATAGACCTGAAAACGAAACAACCACACTCTTAGTGTGTTGTTGAAAGCAACAGTAGAATATTAGAGGAGCTATATCGTGCGCTTCCCACTGTCGAATGGCTTGGATACCTTTCGTCCATTTCGAACTGTGACACAACCAAGCTGCTTAGCAGAAATAAACGTTTTCTGCAATCATTTAGTAATTAATGTTCCAGAGCCACTCTGCCATGCCACCACGCGAGTTCATCATTCTGAAATATGCTTCAAAACAGAATACTTAAAAACTATTCGAAAATATGTACATCATACAACTAAATGTTTTTATTATCATCATACCGATGGACTATACTAATTGCAGGGTGAATGCCTCCCTTAAATTCCTCCAACTAACCAGGTCCTATGCAAGCGGACTCCTCTTGACCGGTGCTAACTTCTTAACATCATACGCCGACCTCACTATCTGCTGCATCCTGTTTTGCTTTCATTTCCTTCGTACTCATTTTGCCACCCTTTTCGACCATTGTTTATCCTCTAGTCGCACTACGCGCCCTGCTAATGCCAGGTTGTTCTCACTGATTTCCACATAAATTTATTTAAGTCAAATTATTTCTCTGCCCAACTTTGCGTCCATCCTATTTGTGGCGTTTTTCTGCAACTTTCGAAAATTAGCAATATCTAGCCACACTAGCCTTTTTTGTTTTGCAATACTACCCTACCAAGCTTTTACTAAACCGTCTCGATGCGCTCATATAAGCGCGGAACAGACGAAATGAGCGTCTGCAGGATTTTCGCTCTTTCCGGACTAGGGAAACAAACTTTGCATGCAAAAAAAAACAAACAACGAAGGTGAGTACCCCAAAGCCTTTTGCGATTGGCTGCCTCGCGAGTTGGTTCCAGCATCATGAGCGATTTTCTAAAAACCCAGAACCTGGGCGACAGCGCCTAGCGGCAATGCTTTAGCGGACCTGAGCGCACAGCGCATCGTGCTGCCGCACGACTCATGCGGTTAGCGTTTTATCGCACCAGTCACGAGAGAATATGCTTTTTTCCGGACTCCGCCGACTCCGCCCGAGGTCACACGAGCGGCCGCGCAACGCGACGGCTATACGCCGTTCCAGCCACTGTTACGCCGTGAATATCCGAAGTTGGCTTTTAGGGCTACGATGCCACGCAGTTGTTTACTTTAGGAAATCAGTACTCGGCAAAACAGATACGGTTTAACTTGAAATAAGCTGCAAAATGATCGGCATCAAGTCGCGCACACTTGAGAACCACTTTTGAAAAGTTAACAACGTAAGAAATATGCTAAAAGAAGACAAATCTCCCTAGCACATGGCTTACGCAGCCTGCAGCAACAATGAAATGTAAGACAACGCTTGCAAATTAAAAAAATGCTAAATCTAAAAGGCTAATATTTTGCTCCAATACAAACAAATGCTTTTTGAAATCTGAATGAAAAAATTTGAAAACTTACATGGAATATTTCTTGAAGAAAGAAGCATTTTCCGTGCGCGGTGCCACCGAACGTCGAGCCGAGCGAACAAGTGGCCGTTGGATGGACGAAAGAACGGAGCGCCCTCTTTGGAACAAAATACAACTGTCGCCGTCATGCCGGCTAAGCGATTGTCGCGTCATCCTTCGAGCTTTTTAGTAATCGCTTATGCTGCTGCTGCTGCTGCTTGCTGCTGTTGCTGCTGCTGCTGCTGGTGCTGCTGCTGCTGCTGCTGCTGCTGCTGCTGCTGCTGCTGCTGCTGCTGCTGCTGCTGCTGCTGCTGCTGCTGCTGCTGCTGCTGCTGCTGCTGCTGCTGCTGCTGCTGCTGCTGCTGCTGCTGCTGCTGCTGCTGCTGCTGCTGCTGCTGCTGCTGCTGCTGCTGCTGCTGCTGCTGCTGCTGCTGCTGCTGCTGCTGCTGCTGCTGCTGCTGCTGTTTGCTGCTGCTGCTGCTGCTGCTGGCTGCTGCTGCTGCTGATGATGATGATGATGATGCAGACTGCCAGACGTACGATAGGAATGCGGACAGTGCAAATTATAATACGGCAGAATAAAATTCAATTTGCCCTCATTATATGGAAGACCAGCTCTAGTTTCCGCAGCTTTTTTCCTCGAACATGTCCGTTCAAAACTGTATTTTGCAAACGGAAATAAAGCACTTATTTACTAGAAGGGCTAAACCTCTAAATGAAGGCATTTCAAATACCATTGGAAAATTAATATAAATGCGCGCAACTGCGAGTATTTCTGTTGGTAAATATCGAGAATTGCGCTCTGCCCCAATATATTTGTACCTGTAAGCATATTGCGGGGACTATTTAAATCTTTATTTGTTCTTATCGACAGCCGCTGGCATGCGGCCTTAGCATTGCGATTTTAGCGCGCTTATCGATCCTGTATTCCGTGTTCGTTCATGCTCGTTCTCGCGAGACGAAGGTTTGTCATTTTCTGTGTCGCCAAAGACACGTCGGGACTTATCTCGAAGACTCCAGCCACTCGCGTGTGTTTGTGCAATGTTCCAGGTCATGCTAGTACCTTTGGCGGCTTTATGTATATCATTCCTCCCCGCTTTTAAATTCAGTGCTGTCAATTGGAACGGGCATTCTTGGAACGATCGACGAGCACGTTTGTTACTATCGCCGCCGCCGAGTGTCTTTGTTCTTTTGCGGGCGCAAGTCAGCCCAATAAAGAGCTTCTTCGCTGCCCTCCAAAACTGTTAATTTGTGTCATCGGCCTTGTGACCACCACGCGACCATATATTAAGTCAAAAGATTAAGTATAAAAAAAGACATGTGGACAAGAGAAAACACTAATTTTTTTTTTTTCAAAGGCCTCTTTCTTTGTTGTGCACAACGCCAGGTATTTTCAATCCCTGAGGTACATGTCACGTGTGCACGCTGCAACGGGCGGAGTCAAGGCAGCTGTTTGGCCCATTGCTCGATCAACTCGTATTCGTTGAAATTCCGATCCGTAAGAGCTTCCAATGACGTGTAGTTTCCTTTCAAATGGAGTGGGTCATGTGTTGATCCATTATAGACCTGAAAACATAACAACCACACTCTTAGTGTGTTGTTGAAAGCAACAGTAGAATATTAGAGGAGCTATATCGTGCGCTTCCCACTGTCGAATGGCTTGGATACCTTTCGTCCATTTCGAACTGTGACACAACCAAGCTGCTTAGCAGAAATAAACGTTTTCTGCAATCATTTAGTAATTAATGTTCCAGAGCCACTCTGCCATGCCACCACGCGAGTTCATCATTCTGAAATATGCTTCAAAACAGAATACTTAAAAACTATTCGAAAATATGTACATCATACAACTAAATGTTTTTATTATCATCATACCGATGGACTATACTAATTGCAGGGTGAATGCCTCCCTTAAATTCCTCCAACTAACCAGGTCCTATGCAAGCGGACTGCTCTTGACCGGTGCTAACTTCTTAACATCATACGCCGACCTCACTATCTGCTGCATCCTGTTTTGCTTTCATTTCCTTCGTACTCACTTTTCCACCCTTTTCGACCATTGTTTATCCTCTATTCGCACTACGCGCCCTGCTAATGCCAGGTTGTTCTCACTGATTTCCACATAAATTTATTTAAGTCAAATTATTTCTCTGCCCAATTTTGCGTCCATCCTATTTGTGGCGTTTTTCTGCAACTTTCGAAAATTAGCAATATCTAGCCACACTAGCCTTTTTTGTTTTGCAATACTACCCTACCAAGCTTTTACTAAACCGTCTCGATGCGCTCATATAAGCGCGGAACAGACGAAATGAGCGTCTGCAGGATTTTCGCTCTTTCCGGACTAGGGAAACAAACTTTGCATGAAAAAAAAACAAACAACGAAGGTGAGTACCCCAAAGCCTTTTGCGATTGGCTGCCTCGCGAGTTGGTTACAGCATCATGAGCGATTTTCTAAAAACCCAGAGCCTGAGCGACAGCGCCGAGCGGCAATGCTTTAGCGGTCCTGAGCGCACAGCGCATCGTGCTGCCGCGCGACTCATGCGGTTAGCGTTTTATCGCACCAGTCACGAGAGAATATGCTTTTTTCCGGACTCCGCCGACTCCGCCCGAGGTCACACGAGCGGCCGAGCAACGCGACGGCTATACGCCGTTCCAGCCACTGTTACGCCGTGAATATCCGAAGTTGGCTTTTAGGGCTACGATGCCACGCAGTTGTTTACTTTAGGAAATCAGTACTCTGTCAAAACAGTAACGGTTTAACTTGAAATAAGCTGCAAAATGATCGGCATCAAGTCGCGCACACTTGAGAACCACTTTTGAAAAGTTAACAACGCAAGAAATATGCTAAAAGAAGACAAATCTCCCTAGCACGTGGCTTACGCAGCCTGCAGCAACAATGAAATGTAAGACAACGCTTGCAAATTAAAAAAATGCTAAATCTAAAAGGCTAATATTTTGCTCCAATACAAACAAATGCTTTTTAAAATCTGAATGAAAAAATTTGAAAACTTACATGGAATATTTCTTGAAGAAAGAAGCATTTTCCGTGCGCGGTGCCACCGAACGTCGAGCCGAGCGAACAAGTGGCCGTTGGATGGACGAAAGAACGGAGCGCCCTCTTTGGAACAAAATACAACTGTCGCCGTCATGCCGGCTAAGCAATTGTCGCGTCATCCTTCGAGCTTTTTAGTAATCGATTATGCCGCTGCTGCCGCTGCTGCTGCCGCCGCCGCCGCCGCCGCCGCCGCCGCCGCCGCTGCTGCCGCTGCCGCCGCTGCCGCTGCTGCTGCTGCTGCTGCTGCTGCTGATGATGATTATGATGATGATGATGATGATGATGATTCAGACTGCCAGACGTACGATAGGAATGCAGACAGTGCAAATTATATTACGGCAGAATAAAATTCAATTTGCCCTCATTATATGGAAGACCAGCTCTAGTTTCCGCAGCTTTTTTCCTCGAACATGTCCGTTCAAAACTGTATTTTGCAAACGGAAATAAAGCACTTATTTACTAGAAGGGCTAAACCTCTAAATGAAGGCATTTCAAATACCATTGTAAAATTAATATAAATGCGCGCAACTGCGAGTATTTCTGTTGGTAAATATCGAGAATTGCGCTCTGCCCCAATGTATTTGTTCCTGTAAACATATTGCGGGGAACTATTTAAATCTTTATTTGTTCTTATCGACAGCCGCTGGCATGCGGCCTTATCATTGCGATTTTAGCGCGCTTATCGATCCTGTATTCCGTGTTCGTTCATGCTCGTTCTCGCAAGACGAAGGTTTGTCATTTTCTGTGTCGCCAAAGACGCGTCGGGACTTATCTCGAGGACTCCAGCCACTCGCGTGTGTTTGTACGATGTTCCAGGTCATGCTAGTACCTTTTGCGGCTTTATGTATATCATTCCTCCCCGCTTTTAAATTCAGTGCTGTCAATTGGAACGGGCATTCTTGGAACGATCGGCGAGCACGTTTGTTACTATCGCCGCCGCCGAGTGTCTTAGATCTTTTGCGGGCGCAAGTCAGCCCAATAAAGAGCATCTTCGCTGCCCTCCAAAACTTAATTTGTGTCATCGGCCTTGTGACCACCACGCGACCATATATTAAGTCAAAAGATTAAGTATAAAAAAAGACATGTGGACAAGAGAAAACACTAATTTTTTTTTCAAAGGTCTCTTTCTTTCTTGTGCACAACGCCAGGTATTTTTAATCCCTGAGGTACATGTCACGTGTGCACGCTGCAACGGGCGGAGTCAAGGCAGCTGTTTGGCCCATTGCTCGATCGACTCGTATTCGTTGAAATTCAGATCCGTAAGAGCTTCCAATGACGTGTCGTTTCCTTTCAAATGGAGTGGGTCATTTGTTGATCCATTATAGACCTGAAAACGAAACAATCACACTCTTAGTGTGTTGTTGAAAGCAACAGTAGAATATTAGAGGAGCTATATCGTGCGCTTCCCACTGTCGAATGGCTTGGATACCTTTCGTCCATTTCAAACTGTGACACAACCAAGCTGCTTAGCAGAAATAAACGGTTTCTGCAATCATTTAGTAATTAATGTTCCAGAGCCACTCTGCCATGCCACCACGCGAGTTCATCATTCTGAAATATGCTTCAAAACAGAATACTTAAAAACTATTCGAAAATATGTACATCATATAACTAAATGTTTTATCATCATACCGATGGACTATACTAATTGCAGGGTGAATGCCTCCCTTAAATTCCTCCAACTAACCAGGTCCTATGCAAGCGGACTCCTCTTGACCGGTGCTAACTTCTTAACATCATACGCCGACCTCACTATCTGCTGCATCCTGTTTTGCTTTCATTTCCTTCGTACTCATTTTGCCACCCTTTTCGACCATTGTTTATCCTCTATTCGCACTACGCGCCCTGCTAATGCCAGGTTGTTCTCACTGATTTCCACATAAATTTATTTAAGTCAAATTATTTCTCTGCCCAACTTTGCGTCCATCCTATTTGTGGCGTTTTTCTGCAACTTTCGAAAATTAGCAATATCTAGCCACACTAGCCTTTTTTGTTTTGCAATACTACCCTACCAAGCTTTTACTAAACCGATGCGCTCATACAAGCGCGGAACAGACGAAATGAGCGTCTGCAGGATTTTCGCTCTTTCCGGACTAGGGAAACAAACTTTGCATGAAAAAAAAAAACAAACAACGAAGGTGAGTACCCCAAAGCCTTTTGCGATTGGCTGCCTCGCGAGTTGGTTACAGCATCATGAGCGATTTTCTAAAAACCCATAGCCTGAGCGACAGCGCCGAGCGGCAATGCTTTAGCGGTCCTGAGCGCACAGCGCATCGTGCTGCCGCGCGACTCATGCGGTTAGCGTTTTATCGCACCAGTCACGAGAGAATATGCTTTTTTCCGGACTCCGCCGACTCCGCCCGAGGTCACACGAGCGGCCGAGCAACGCGACGGCTATACGCCGTTCCAGCCACTGTTACGCCGTGAATATCCGAAGTTGGCTTTTAGGGCTACGATGCCACGCAGTTGTTTACTTTAGGAAATCAGTACTCTGTCAAAACAGTAACGGTTTAACTTGAAATAAGCTGCAAAATGATCGGCATCAAGTCGCGCACACTTGAGAACCACTTTTGAAAAGTTAACACGCAAGAAATATGCTAAAAGAAGACAAATCTCCCTAGCACGTGGCTTACGCAGCCTGCAGCAACAATGAAATGTAAGACAACGCTTGCAAATTAAAAAAATGCTAAATCTAAAAGGCTAATATTTTGCTCCAATACAAACAAATGCTTTTTAAAATCTGAATGAAAAAATTTGAAAACTTACATGGAATATTTCTTGAAGAAAGAAGCATTTTCCGTGCGCGGTGCCACCGAACGTCGAGCCGAGCGAACAAGTGGCCGTTGGATGGACGAAAGAACGGAGCGCCCTCTTTGGAACAAAATACAACTGTCACCGTCATGCCGGCTAAGCAATTGTCGCGTCATCCTTCGAGCTTTTTAGTAATCGATTATGCCGCTGCTGCCGCCGCCGCCGCCGCCGCCGCCGCCGCCGCCGCCGCCGCTGCTGCTGCCGCCGCTGCCGCTGCTGCTGCTGCTGCTGCTGCTGATGATGATTATGATGTTGATGATGATGATGATGATGATGATTCAGACTGCCAGACGTACGATAGGAATGCAGACAGTGCAAATTATATTACGGCAGAATAAAATTCAATTTGCCCTCATTATATGGAAGACCAGCTCTAGTTTCCGCAGCTTTTTTCCTCGAACATGTCCGTTCAAAACTGTATTTTGCAAACGGAAATAAAGCACTTATTTACTAGAAGGGCTAAACCTCTAAATGAAGGCATTTCAAATACCATTGTAAAATTAATATAAATGCGCGCAACTGCGAGTATTTCTGTTGGTAAATATCGAGAATTGCGCTCTGCCCCAATGTATTTGTTCCTGTAAACATATTGCGGGGAACTATTTAAATCTTTATTTGTTCTTATCGACAGCCGCTGGCATGCGGCCTTATCATTGCGATTTTAGCGCGCTTATCGATCCTGTATTCCGTGTTCGTTCATGCTCGTTCTCGCAAGACGAAGGTTTGTCATTTTCTGTGTCGCCAAAGACGCGTCGGGACTTATCTCGAAGACTCCAGCCACTCGCGTGTGTTTGTACGATGTTCCAGGTCATGCTAGTACCTTTTGCGGCTTTATGTATATCATTCCTCCCCGCTTTTAAATTCAGTGCTGTCAATTGGAACGGGCATTCTTGGAACGATCGGCGAGCACGTTTGTTACTATCGCCGCCGCCGAGTGTCTTAGATCTTTTGCGGGCGCAAGTCAGCCCAATAAAGAGCATCTTCGCTGCCCTCCAAAACTTAATTTGTGTCATCGGCCTTGTGACCACCACGCGACCATATATTAAGTCAAAAGATTAAGTATAAAAAAAGACATGTGGACAAGAGAAAACACTAATTTTTTTTTCAAAGGTCTCTTTCTTTCTTGTGCACAACGCCAGGTATTTTTAATCCCTGAGGTACATGTCACGTGTGCACGCTGCAACGGGCGGAGTCAAGGCAGCTGTTTGGCCCATTGCTCGATCGACTCGTATTCGTTGAAATTCAGATCCGTAAGAGCTTCCAATGACGTGTCGTTTCCTTTCAAATGGAGTGGGTCATTTGTTGATCCATTATAGACCTGAAAACGAAACAATCACACTCTTAGTGTGTTGTTGAAAGCAACAGTAGAATATTAGAGGAGCTATATCGTGCGCTTCCCACTGTCGAATGGCTTGGATACCTTTCGTCCATTTCAAACTGTGACACAACCAAGCTGCTTAGCAGAAATAAACGGTTTCTGCAATCATTTAGTAATTAATGTTCCAGAGCCACTCTGCCATGCCACCACGCGAGTTCATCATTCTGAAATATGCTTCAAAACAGAATACTTAAAAACTATTCGAAAATATGTACATCATACAACTAAATGTTTTTATTATCATCATACCGATGGACTATACTAATTGCAGGGTGAAT
Organism: Amblyomma maculatum; assembly: GCF_055883805.1. Lineage (NCBI taxonomy): Eukaryota > Metazoa > Arthropoda > Arachnida > Ixodida > Ixodidae > Amblyomma > Amblyomma maculatum. Next base: position 120,410,082 of record NC_139349.1, read on the forward strand.
GCCTCCTTTAAATTCCTCCAACTAACCAGGTCCTATGCAAGCGGACTCCTCTTGACCGGTGCTAACTTCTTAACATCATACGCCGACCTCACTATCTGCTGCATCCTGTTTTGCTTTCATTTCCTTCGTACTCATTTTGCCACCCTTTTCGACCATTGTTTATCCTCTATTCGCACTACGCGCCCTGCTAATGCCAGGTTGTTCTCACTGATTTCCACATAAATTTATTTAAGTCAAATTATTTCTCTGCCCAACTTTGCGTCCATCCTATTTGTGGCGTTTTTCTGCAACTTTCAAAAATTAGCAATATCTAGCCACACTAGCCTTTTTTGTTTTGCAATACTACCCTACCAAGCTTTTACTAAACCGATGCGCTCATACAAGCGCGGAACAGACGAAATGAGCGTCTGCAGGATTTTCGCTCTTTCCGGACTAGGGAAACAAACTTTGCATGAAAAAAAAAAAAAAACAACGAAGGTGAGTACCCCAAAGCCTTTTGCGATTGGCTGCCTCGCGAGTTGGTTACAGCATCATGAGCGATTTTCTAAAAACCCATAGCCTGAGCGACAGCGCCGAGCGGCAATGCTTTAGCGGTCCTGAGCGCACAGCGCATCGTGCTGCCGCGCGACTCATGCGGTTAGCGTTTTATCGCACCAGTCACGAGAGAATATGCTTTTTTCTGGACTCCGCCGACTCCGCCCGAGGTCACACGAGCGGCCGAGCAACGCGACGGCTATACGCCGTTCCAGCCACTGTTACGCCGTGAATATCCGAAGTTGGCTTTTAGGGCTACGATGGCACGCAGTTGTTTACTTTAGGAAATCAGTACTCGTCAAAACAGTAACGGTTTAACTTGAAATAAGCTGCAAAATGATCGGCATCAAGTCGCGCACACTTGAGAACCACTTTTGAAAAGTTAACAACGTAAGAAATATGCTAAAAGAAGACAAATCTCCCTAGCACATTGCTTACGCAGCCTGCAGCAACAATGAAATGTAAGACAACGCTTGCAAATTAAAAAAATGCTAAATCTAAAAGGCTAATATTTTGCTCCAATACAAACAAATGCTTTTTAAAATCTGAATGAAAAAATTTGAAAACTTACATGGAATATTTCTTGAAGAAAGAAGCATTTTCCGTGCGCGGTGCCACCGAACGTCGAGCCGAGCGAACAAGTGGCCGTTGGGTGGACGAAAGAACGGAGCGCCCTCTTTGGAACAAAATACAACTGTCGCCGTCATGCCGGCTAAGCAATTGTCGCGTCATCCTTCGAGCTTTTTAGTAATCGATTATGCCGCTGCTGCCGCTGCTGCCGCCGCCGCCGCCGCCGCCGCCGCCGCTGCCGCCGCCGCTGCCGCCGCCGCTGCCGCTGCCGCCGCTGCCGCCGCTGCCGCTGCCGCCGCTGCCGCTGCCGCTGCCGCCGCTGCCGCTGCTGCTGCTGCTGCCGCTGCTGCTGCTGCTGCTGCTGCTGCTGCTGCTGCTGCTGCTGCTGCTGATGATGATGATTATGATGATGATTATGATGCAGACTGCCAGACGTACGATAGGAATGCAGACAGTGCAAATTATAATACGGCAGAATAAAATTCAATTTGCCCTCATTATATGGAAGACCAGCTCTAGTTTCCGCAGCTTTTTTCCTCGAACATGTCCGTTCAAAACTGTATTTTGCAAACGGAAATAAAGCACTTATTTACTAGAAGGGCTAAACCTCTAAATGAAGGCATTTCAAATACCATTGTAAAATTAATATAAATGCGCGCAACTGCGAGTATTTCTGTTGGTAAATATCGAGAATTGCGCTCTGCCCCAATGTATTTGTTCCTGTAAACATATTGCGGGGAACTATTTAAATCTTTATTTGTTCTTATCGGCAGCCGCTGGCACGCGGCTTTATCATTGCGATTTTAGCGCGCTTATCGATCCTGTATTCCGTGTTCGTTCATGCTCGTTCTCGCAAGACGAAGGTTTGTCATTTTCTGTGTCGCCAAAGACGCGTCGGGACTTATCTCGAAGACTCCAGCCACTCGCGTGTGTTTGTACGATGTTCCAGGTCATGCTAGTACCTTTTGCGGCTTTATGTATATCATTCCTCCCCGCTTTTAAATTCAGTGCTGTCAATTGGAACGGGCATTCTTGGAACGATCGGCGAGCACGTTTGTTACTATCGCCGCCGCCGAGTGTCTTAGATCTTTTGCGGGCGCAAGTCAGCCCAATAAAGAGCTTCTTCGCTGCCCTCCAAAACTGTTAATTTGTGTCATCGGCCTTGTCATCACCACGCGACCATATATTAAGTCAAAAGATAAAGTATAAAAAAAGACATTTCGAAAGAGAAAACACTAATTTTTTTTAAAGGTCTCTTTCTTTGTTGTGCACTATGCCAGGTATTTTTATCCCTGAGGTACATGTCACGTGTGCACGCTGCAACGGGCGGAGTCAAGGCAGCTGTTTGGCCCATTGCTCGATCAACTCGTATTCGCTGAAATTCAGATCCGTAAGAGCTTCCAATGACGTTTCGTTTCCTTTCAAATGGAGTGGGTCATTTGTTGATCCATTATAGACCTGAAAACGAAACAACCACACTCTTAGTGTGTTGTTGAAAGCAACAGTAGAATATTAGAGGAGCTATATCGTGCGCTTCCCACTGTCGAATGGCTTGGATACCTTTCGTCCATTTCGAACTGTGACACAACCAAGCTGCTTAGCAGAAATAAACGTTTTCTGCTATCATTTAATAATTAATGTTCCAGAGCCACTCTGCCATGCCACCACGCGAGTTCATCATTCTGAAATATGCTTCAAAATAGAATACTTAAAAACTATTCGAAAATATGTAGATTATACAACTAAATGTTTTTATTATAATTATACCGATGGACTATACTAATTGCAGGGTGAATGCCTCCCTTAAATTCCTCCAACTAACCAGGTCCTATGCAAGCGGACTCCTCTTGACCGGTGCTAACTTCTTAACATCATACGCCACCCTCACTATCTGCTGGATCCTGTTTTGCTTTCATTTCCTTCGTACCCATTTTGCCACCCTTTATGACCATTGTTTATCCTCTATTCGCACTACGCGCCCTGCTAATGCCAGGTTGTTCTCACTGATTTCCACATAAATTTATTAAAGTCAAATTATTTCTCTGCCCAACTTTGCGTCCATCCTATTTGTGGCGTTTTTCTGCAACTTTCGAAAATTAGCAATATCTAGCCACACTAGCCTTTTTTGTTTTGCAATACTACCCTACCAAGCTTTTACTAAACCGTCTCGATACGCTCATATAAGCGCGGAACAGACGAAATGAGCGTCTGCAGGATTTTCGCTCTTTCCGGACTAGGGAAACAAACTTTGCATGCAAAAAAAAAACAAACAACGAAGGTGAGTACCCCAAAGCCTTTTGCGATTGGCTGCCTCGCGAGTTGGTTCCAGCATCATGAGCGATTTTCTAAAAACCCAGAACCTGGGCGACAGCGCCTAGCGGCAATGCTTTAGCGGACCTGAGCGCACAGCGCATCGTGCTGCCGCGCGACTCATGCGGTTAGCGTTTTATCGCACCAGTCACGAGAGAATATGCTTTTTTGCGGACTCCGCCGACTCCGCCCGAGGTCACACGAGCGGCCGAGCAACGCGACGGCTATACGCCGTTCCAGCCACTGTTACGCCGTGAATATCCGAAGTTGGCTTTTAGGGCTACGATGCCACGCAGTTGTTTACTTTAGGAAATCAGTACTCGTCAAAACAGTAACGGTTTAACTTGAAATAAGCTGCAAAATGATCGGCATCAAGTCGCGCACACTTGAGAACCACTTTTGAAAAGTTAACAACGTAAGAAATATGCTAAAAGAAGACAAATCTCCCTAGCACATGGCTTATGCAGCCTGCAGCAACAATGAAATGTAAGAGAACGCTTGTAATTTAAAAAAATGGTTAATCTAAAAGGCTAATATTTTGCTCCAATACACACAAATGCTTTATGAAATCTGAGTGAAAAAATTTGAAAACTTACATGGAATATTTCTTGAAGAAAGAAGCATTTTCCGTGCGGGGTGCCACCGAACGTCGAGCCGAGCGAACAAGTGGCCGTTGGATGGACGAAAGAACGGAGCGCCCTCTTTGGAACAAAATACAACTGTCGCCGTCATGCTGGCTAAGCGATTGTCGCGTCATCCTTCGAGCTTTTTAGTAATAGCTTATGCTGCTGCTGCTTGCTGCTGCTGCTGCTTGCTGCTGCTTGCTGCTGCTTGCTGCTGCTTGCTGCTTGCTGCTGCTTGCTGCTTGCTGCTGCTTGCTGCTTGCTGCTGCTTGCTGCTGCTTGCTGCTGCTTGCTGCTGCTTGCTGCTGCTTGCTGCTTGCTGCTGCTTGCTGCTGCTTGCTGCTTGCTGCTGCTTGATGCTTGCTGCTGCTTGCTGCTTGCTGCTGCTTGCTGCTGCTTGCTGCTTGCTGCTGCTTGCTGCTGCTTGCTGCTTGCTGCTGCTTGCTGCTGCTTGCTGCTGCTTGCTGCTGCTTGCTGCTGCTTGCTGCTTGCTGCTGCTTGCTGCTTGCTGCTGCTTGCTGCTTGCTGCTGCTTGCTGCATCTCTGCTTGCTGCTGCTTGCTGCTGCTTGCTGCTGCTTGCTGCTTGCTGCTGCTTGCTGCTTGCTGCTGCTTGCTGCTGCTTGCTGCTTGCTGCTGCTTGCTGCTGCTGCTTGCTGCTGCTGCTGCTTGCTGCTGCTGCTGCTTGCTGCTGCTGCTTGCTGCTGCTGATGATGATGATGCAGACTGCCAGATGTACGATAGGAATGCGGACAGTGCAAATTATAATACGGCAGAATAAAATTCAATTTGCCCTCATTATATGGAAGACCAGCTCTAGTTTCCGCAGCTTTTTTCCTCGAACATGTCCGTTCAAAACTGTATTTTGCAAACGGAAATAAAGCACTTACTTACTAGAAGGGCTAAACCTCTAAATGAAGGCATTTCAAATACCATTGTAACATTAATATAAATGCGCGCAACAGCGAGTATTTCTGTTGGTAAATATCGAGACATGCGCTCTCTCCCAATATATTCGTTCCTGTAAACATATTGCGGTGAACTATTTAAGTCTTTATTTGTTCTTATCGACAGCCGCTGGCATGCGGCCTTATCATTGCGATTTTAGCGCGCTTATCGATCCTGTATTCCGTGTTCGTTCATGCTCGTTCTCGCGAGACGAAGGTTTGTCATTTTCTGTGTCGCCAAAGACACGTCGGGACTTATCTCGAAGACTCCAGCCCCTCGCATGTGTTTTTATGATGTTCCAGGTCATGCTAGTACCTTTGGCGGCTTTATGTATGTCATTCCTCCCCGCTTTTAAATTCGGTGCTGTCAATTGGAACGGGCATTCTTGGAACGATCGACGAGCGCGTTTGTTACTATCGCCGCCGCCGAGTGTCTTAGTTCTTTTGCGGGCGCAAGTCAGCCCAATAAAGAGCATCTTTGCTGCCCTCCAAAACTGTTAATTTGTGTCATCGGCCTTGTCACCACCACGCGACCATATATTAAGTCAAAAGATAAAGTATAAAAAAAGACATGTGGACAAGAGAAAACACTATTTTTTTTCAAAGGTCTCTTTCTTTGTTGTGCACAACGCCAGGTATTTTTAATCCCTGAGGTAAATGTCACGTGTGCACGCTGTACCGGGCGGAGTCAAGACAGCTGTTCGGCCCATTGCTCGATCAACTCGTATTCGTTGAAATTCCGATCCGTAAGAGCTTCCAATGACGTGTCGTTTCCTTTCAAATGGAGTGGGTCATTTGTTGATCCATTATAAACCTGAAAACATAACAACCACACTCTTAGTGTGTTATTGAAAGCAACAGTAGAATATTAGAGGAGCTATATCGTGCGCTTCCCACTGTCGAATGGCTTGGATACCTTTCGTCCATTTCGAACTGTGACACAACCAAGCTGCTTAGCAGAAATAAACGTTTTCTGGAATGATTTAGTAATTAATGTTCCAGACCCACTCTGTCATGCCACCACGCGAGTTCATCATTCTGAAATATGCTTCAATACAGAATACTTAAAAACTATTCGAAAATATGTACATCATACAACTAAATGTTTTTATTATCATCATACCGATGGACTATACTAATTGCAGGGTGAATGCCTCCCTTAAATTCCTCCAATTAACCAGGTCCTATGCAAGCGGACTCCTCTTGACCGGTGCTAACTTCTTAACATCATACGCCGACATCACTATCTGCTGCATCCTGTTTTGCTTTCATTTCCTTCGTACCCATTTTGCCACCCTTTTCGACCATTGTTTATCCTCTATTCGCACTACGCGCCCTTCTAATGCCAGGTTGTTCTCACTGATTTCCACATAAATTTATTAAAGTCAAATTATTTCTCTGCCCAACTTTGCGTCCATCCTATTTGAGGCGTTTTTCTGCAACTTTCGAAAATTAGCAATATCTAGCCACACTAGCCTTTTTTGTTTTGCAATACTACCCTACCAAGCTTTTACTAAACCGTCTCGATGCGCCCATATATGCACGGAACAGACGAAATGGACGTCTGCAGAATTTTCGCTCTTTCCGGACTAGGGAAACAAACTTTGCATGCAAAAAAAAACAAACAAAGAAGGTGAGTACCCCAAAGCCTTTTGCGATTGGCTGCCTCGCGAGTTGGTTCAAGCATCGTGAGCGATTTTCTAAAAACCCAGAACCTGGGCGACAGCGCCTTGCGGCAATGCTTTAGCGGTCCTGAGCGCACTGCGCATCGTGCTGCCGCGCGACTCATGCGGTTAGCGTTTTATCGCACCAGTCACGAGAGAATATTGCCACCTGGTGTCCCCATGTTCTTGCTGCGCCTGGAAGAAGAGGACACTGAAGTTGACTCGCTTGCTGTGCGCCGAACTTTGCCTGCTGGTACAGCTTCGTCCCGTCGTATTCCACGTCTAGCCCTGTTGTCCGTGACATATTTTGGGGGAGGTGCGGGGTATCGATCCCAGTATATGTCCCGCACTCCTCCGCATACCCAGGATTCAGGTCCTGTGCCAATTGACACGCCTGTTCACCGCGCTAGCCGGAGGAACCTAGGCCTACCACCTGAGCACGGGCCGTTGGAATTCGCCACCGCAGCCGCCCCTCGACCTGTCATGCAAGCTCCAACGTATTACACTTTCCAGAACCCACGATTGCCTAAGGCTTTCCACGGCTGTCAGACGGAAGACGTCGAAGACTGGCTCACCCAGTTTGAACGCGTCGCCGCATTTAATCAGTGGGACGACGCCGCAAAGCTCAGGAACGTCTTCTTTAGCCTGGAAGATGGCGCTCGTATTTGGTACGAGAATCGCGAAGGCGCCCTAACATCGTGGCGTGAGTTCTGCCGCTGCATCCTGGACACCTACACCAGCCCGGATCGCCGAGAGCGAGCGGAAAGTGCTTTACACTCTCGCATACAGATGCCGAACGAGACCATAACCATGTACGTGGAGGACATGACTAGGCTGTTCCGACGATCTGACCCGGCCATGCCCGAAGAGAAAGAGGTACGCCATCTCATGCACGGCGTTAAGGAACAACTGTTCGCTGGGCTCGTGCGCAATCCGCCGAGAACTGTTGCCGAGTTTCTTTCGGAGACAGTCACCATAGAAAGGATGCTCCAGCAGCGGTCTACGACCTACGACAGGCCGGTACTGGCCGCTTCGCTCACGGAGCCGCATTCGGCCTTCGGGGCTAGTCCGGACCTTCTTCGCGACATCATCCGCTCCATTTTGCGTGAAGAGCTCCAGACGCTCTTCGGTGCACTCCAGCCGACGGTCGGCTCTATCGCTAGTATTGTCCGAGAAGAGCTCCAACAAGCGTTTCGGCCTTCGGTACCATCGGCTAACCCGCCATCTTTTTCCACCGAGTCCTGCCGGCCAACCTATGCGGACATCTTGCGACGTCCCCCAACTGATTCCACACAATTACCGCCACCTGACCAAGGCTCGCTGTATTCAGCCCACCCCGACCCGTACATCGGCAACCGCCGACCACCCCACCGAAAGGCAGACCTGTGGCGTGCCCCAAATCGGCAGCGCCTGTGCTTCCACTGCGGAGTACCTGGCCACCTGTATCGACAGTGCCCATATCGACAACTGGGACTGAAGGGTTTCCCCATCGACATGCGTAGCCCTCCTTTAGGCCAACGACCCCGGGATATCGAGGACTACGTAGCCCAGCAGCGCATGGCGCCAACTTCTAGACGACAGTCACGATCTCCGTCTCCACACCGACTATCATCGCAGCCCAGCTCCTCCTGGATGGCGCAGCGACGGCCGTCTAGTCCGAGCCGGGAAAACTAAAGACAGCGACCTCAGGGGGCGAGGCCGCTTCAAATCGACGCGACGAAGACCCCCCGACAACGCCACCTGTGAGCGACCGCGACTTGACGGCCCCGACGACAGTTCGTACACGTGAAGATAGACTCTCGCTGGATATACCCGTTGTCCTCGACGGCTATAAGGTTAGCGCATTGGTAGACACTGGTGCTGATTTTTCGATTTTAAGCGGGAAGCTAGCGGCGCTTCTAAAAAAAGTGATGACGCCATGGTCTGGCACGCAGATTCGAACCGCTGGCGGGCATGTGGTAACTCCGAGCGGCCAGTGCACGGCGAGAGTCCAAATTCGCAACTCCACGTTTGTTGTAAGCTGCCTTGTAATACCTGACTGCTCCCGCGACTGTATCCTTGGTGTCGATTTTCTTCGGGAGTATGGGGCCATTATCGATCTCCGGAAACGTACCGTGACCTTTTCGACCGAGAAAGCGGATGATACTGACACCGCAGACCGCCAAAGCCACGCCCCTCTTCGCATTTCCGCCGAGAGCGTTTCTATTCCGCCACGTACCAGTGTTTTTGTGACCGTTAACTGCGATGAACTGCGCGACGGAACGGCGGTCGCTGAGGGCAACCAGTCCCTTTTGCTCACCCACGGCATCACCTCGGCGCGGAGTCTCATCCATCTCCGTAACGGCCGATCTGAGCTCCTGGTGACTAACTTCACGAACGAGCCCCGCCATCTTTTCCGCGCTACCGCAATCGCATTCGCCGACGCCTTAGCGGACGTTTCTGAATGTTTTACGTTCGGAGAAGTTGAAAATGTGCACCCATCCCTTGATCGTCTGGATATTAGTGCAGACCTCTCGGAAACACAGCAGCACGACCTACGTTCTCTCCTTCTAAAATACAGTGCTTGTTTCGCGACATCATCGAAAATTCGGCAGACGCCTCTTGTGAAGCACCGTATAATTACTCCCGACGATGCCCGCCCTATACGTCAGCAGCCGTACCGCATCTCAACGACGGAACGTGAAGCGATTCACACACAGGTTCAGGAGATGCTTCGTGATGGTGTCATCCAACCCTCCAACAGTCCGTGGTCGTCCCCTGTCGTGCTTGTGAAAAAAAAGGATGGCACCCTTCGCTTCTGTGTTGACTATCGAAAGTTGAACGACATCACAAAAAAAGACGTCTACCCGCTGCCCCGTATCGACGATTCGCTCGACAAGCTTCGTCGCGCCCAGTACTTCTCCTCCATTGACTTGAAGAGCGGGTACTGGCAGATTGAGGTTGATGAGCGGGACCGCGAAAAAACAGCTTTTGTTACCCCAGATGGACTGTATGAGTTTAAAGTGCTGCCATTCGGCCTATGTTCAGCGCCGGCTACTTTTCAGCGCATGATGGACACCGTTCTCGCCGGCCTCAAATGGCAAATCTGTTTAGTTTATCTCGACGACGTTGTCGTGTTCTCTGAAACCTTTGGAGAACACCTCGAACGCCTTCGAGCAGTATTAGATGCCCTCCGGTCAGCTGACTTGACGCTCAAGCCCGAAAAGTGCCACTTTGGCTACAAAGAGTTGAAGTTTCTTGGTCATCTTGTGAGTGCCGCAGGCGTTAGGCCAGACCCCGACAAAACTGCCGCTGTCGCAAAATTTCCCGTTCCTATCACGAAGAGGAGTTTAAAACGTTTCCTGGGTTTGTGTGCGTACTACCGTCGCTTCATCGCCGATTTTTCCAAGATAGCCGCACCCCTCACCCGCCTCACGCGGGATGATACACAGTTCGTGTGGGCCGCCGAGCAACAGGAGGCTTTTGCGGAGCTACGCAGACGACTGCAAACTACCCCTGTTCTTGCGCACTTTGATGAAGACGCTGCCACCGAAATCCACACTGACGCCAGCAACATCGGCCTTGGCGCTGTACTCGTTCAACACCAAGCTGGCGTGGAAAGGGTCATTGCGTATGCCAGCCGCACGCTCTCTCGCGCTGAAACAAATTATTCCACTACGGAAAAGGAATGCCTCGCAGTTGTGTGGGCAACTATGAAATTTAGGCCTTACCTCTATGGCCGCGCGTTTAAAGTCGTTACTGACCACCATTCTTTGTGCTGGCTGGCCAATCTCCGTGATCCATCGGGGCGCCTAGCACGATGGAGCCTTCGCCTTCAAGAATTTGATTACTCCATTGTGTACAAATCTGGTCAGAAGCACGAAGATGCTGACGCGCTCTCGCGGGCACCCGTCGGATTTGTCGATAACGCCACGGATGACAGAGGTTTTCTTGGACTACTGAATGCCTCAGACATAATGACCCGACAGCGAGCTGACCCAGACCTTCGACCTGTCATTGACCATCTGGAGGGTCGCGCTGCTGACGTCCCCCGCCAGTTTGGAAGACACCTGTCTGCATTCTGTCTTCGGAATGGCGTTTTATTCAAGAAAAACTCCAGCACTGTTGATCGAGCGTACCTCCTTGTCGTGCCGGCCGACCTTCGCGACGATATCCTTTTTGCTTGCCACGATGAGCCCACCTCCGGCCACTTGGGCTTTGCACGCACACTCGCTCGAGTTCGTCAAGCCTATTATTGGCCTAAACTTTCTGACGCCGTCCATCGCTACGTCAGAGGCTGCCGCGAGTGTCAGCGTCGAAAGGTACCTCCTCTCAAACCCGCGGGTTTGCTCCAACCTATTATTCCACCTCGGACGCCGTTTGACCAAGTCGGCATCGACCTACTGGGCCCATTTCCGCTGTCATCGATGGGTAACAAATGGATTATAGTCGCGACCGACTACCTTACACGTTATGCGGAAACCAAGGCAGTGCAGCGGGGCACATCAATTGAGATCGCTCAATTCTTTATGCAGCAAATTGTGTTGCGTCATGGCGCACCGTCCCTACTCGTAACCGATCGAGGCACCGCGTTTACGGCACAGCTCATGCACGACGTGCTCGAGCTTAGTCATACCAGCCACCGAAAAACTACTGCATATCACCCGCAAACGAATGGCCTCACGGAGAGACTCAACAAAACCATCGCCGACATGATCGCAATGTACATAGACTCGCAGCACAAAAACTGGGATGAAATTCTCCCCTACATCACATATGCCTACAACACGGCCAACCAAGAGACGACGCGTTTTACACCATTTCGCCTAGTCTACGGACGTGACGTTCAGACCATGTTAGATGCTATGCTTCCGAGCTGCACAGAGGATCATCCACTCACGCCAGACGCCGAGCAGTTTGCTCAGCGCGCTGAGGAAGCACGTCAACTTGCCCGCATTCACATTCAGCACCAGCAGGACACGGATGCACGCCGCTACAACCTCCGTCATCGACACGTCGCCTACCATCCCGGAGAGAAAGTTTGGGTGTGGACCCCGGTGCGTCGGCCCGGCTTGTGTGATAAACTGATTTCTCGTTACTTCGGACCTTACGAAGTTCTGCGCCGAGTCACGGAAGTAACATATGAAGTTCTTCCAGTGGGTACTGTGCAGCCTTCGCGTCGGCAACCATGCTCCGAGGTCGTGCACGTCGTCCGCATGAAGCCCTATTTCACGCGGTAGTGCGCTATGCGCTTGTTTCGTTGTCGCGTAGGACACCTTACCTCGCGCTCCGTCCCTTATTTCTCTTTTTTAAGAGGGGGAGTAATGCCACCTGGTGTCCCCATGTTCTTGCTGCGCCTGGAAGAAGAGGACACTGAAGTTGACTCGCTTGCTGTGCGCCGAACTTTGCCTGCTGGTACAGCTTCGTCCCGTCGTATTCCACGTCTAGCCCTGTTGTCCGTGACAATATGCTTTTGCCCGGACTCCGCCGACTCCGCCCGAGGTCACCCGAGCGGCCGAGCAACGCGACGGTTATACGCCGTTCCAGTCACTGTTACGCCGTGAATATCCGAAGTTGGTTTTAGGGCTACGATGCCACGCAGTTGTTTACTTTAGGAAATCAGTACTCGGCAAAACAGATACGGTTTAACTTGAAATAAGCTGCAAAATGATCGGCATCAAGTCGCGCACACTTGAGAACCACTTTTGAAAAGTTAACAACTTAATAAATATGCTAAAAGAAGACAAATCTCCCTAGCACATGGCTTAGGCAGCCTGCAGCAACAAAGAAATGTAAGAGAACGCTTGTAATTTAAAAAAATGCTCAATCTAAAAGGCTAATATTTTGCTCCAATACACACAAATGCTTTATGAAATCTGAATGAAAAAATTTGAAAACTTACATGGAATATTTCTTGAAGAAAGAAGCATTTTCCGTGCGCGGTGCCACCGAACGTCGAGCCGAGCGAACAAGTGGCCGTTGGATGGACGAAAGAACGGAGCGCCCTCTTTGGAACAAAACACAACTGTCGCCGTCATGCCGGCTAAGTGATTGTCGCGTCATCCTGCGAGCTTTTTAGTAATCGCTTATGCTGCTGCTGCTGCTGCTGCTGCTGCTGCTGCTGCTGCTGCTGCTGCTGCTGCTGCTGCTGCTGCTGCTGCTGCTGCTGCTGCTGCTGCTGCTGCTGCTGCTGCTGCTGCTGCTGCTGCTGCTGCTGCTGCTGCTGCTGCTGCTGCTGCTGCTGCTGCTGCTGCTGCTGCTGCTGCTGCTGCTGCTGCTGCTGCTGCTGCTGCTGCTGCTGCTGCTGCTGCTGCTGCTGCTGCTGCTGCTGCTGCTGCTGCTGCTGCTGCTGCTGCTGCTGCTGCTGCTGCTGCTGCTGCTGCTGCTGCTGCTGCTGCTGCTGCTGCTGCTGCTGCTGCTGCTGCTGCTGCTGCTGCTGCTGCTGCTGCTGCTGCTGCTGCTGCTGCTGCTGCTGCTGCTGCTGCTGCTGCTGCTGCTGCTGCTGCTGCTGCTGCTGCTGCTGCTGCTGCTGCTGCTGCTGCTGCTGCTGCTGCTGCTGCTGCTGCTGCTGCTGCTGCTGCTGCTGCTGCTGCTGCTGCTGCTGCTGCTGCTGCTGCTGCTGCTGCTGCTGCTGCTGCTGCTGCTGCTGCTGCTGCTGCTGCTGCTGCTGCTGCTGCTGCTGCTGCTGCTGCTGCTGCTGCTGCTGCTGCTGCTGCTGCTGCTGCTGCTGCTGCTGCTGCTGCTGCTGCTGCTGCTGCTGCTGCTGCTGCTGCTGCTGCTGCTGCTGCTGCTGCTGCTGCTGCTGCTGCTGCTGCTGCTGCTGCTGCTGCTGCTGCTGCTGCTGCTGCTGCTGCTGCTGCTGCTGCTGCTGCTGCTGCTGCTGCTGCTGCTGCTGCTGCTGCTGCTGCTGCTGCTGCTGCTGCTGCTGCTGCTGCTGCTGCTGCTGCTGCTGCTGCTGCTGCTGCTGCTGCTGCTGCTGCTGCTGCTGCTGCTGCTGCTGCTGCTGCTGCTGCTGCTGCTGCTGCTGCTGCTGCTGCTGCTGCTGCTGCTGCTGCTGCTGCTGCTGCTGCTGCTGCTGCTGCTGCTGCTGCTGCTGCTGCTGCTGCTGCTGCTGCTGCTGCTGCTGCTGCTGCTGCTGCTGCTGCTGCTGCTGCTGCTGCTGCTGCTGCTGCTGCTGCTGCTGCTGCTGCTGCTGCTGCTGCTGCTGCTGCTGCTGCTGCTGCTGCTGCTGCTGCTGCTGCTGCTGCTGCTGCTGCTGCTGCTGCTGCTGCTGCTGCTGCTGCTGCTGCTGCTGCTGCTGCTGCTGCTGCTGCTGCTGCTGCTGCTGCTGCTGCTGCTGCTGCTGCTGCTGCTGCTGCTGCTGCTGCTGCTGCTGCTGCTGCTGCTGCTGCTGCTGCTGCTGCTGCTGCTGCTGCTGCTGCTGCTGCTGCTGCTGCTGCTGCTGCTGCTGCTGCTGCTGCTGCTGCTGCTGCTGCTGCTGCTGCTGCTGCTGCTGCTGCTGCTGCTGCTGCTGCTGCTGCTGCTGCTGCTGCCTCGCGAGTTGGTTCCAGCATCATGAGCGATTTTCTAAAAACCCAGAACCTGGGCGACAGCGCCTAGCGGCAATGCTTTAGCGGACCTGAGCGCACAGCGCATCGTGCTGCCGCGCGACTCATGCGGTTAGCGTTTTATCGCACCAGTCACGAGAGAATATGCTGCTGCTGCTGCTGCTGCTGCTGCTGCTGCTGCTGCTGCTGCTGCTGCTGCTGCTGCTGCTGCTGCTGCTGCTGCTGCTGCTGCTGCTGCTGCTGCTGCTGCTGCTGCTGCTGCTGCTGCTGCTGCTGCTGCTGCTGCTGCTGCTGCTGCTGCTGCTGCTGCTGCTGCTGCTGCTGCTGCTGCTGCTGCTGCTGCTGCTGTTTGCTGCTGCTGCTTGCTGCTTGCTGCTGCTACTGCTTGCTGCTGCTGCTTGCTGCTGCTGCTGCTGCTTGCTGCTGCTGCTGCTGCTTGCTGCTTGCTGCTGCTGATGATGATGATGCAGACTGCCAGATGTACGATAGGAATGCGGACACTGCAAATTATAATACGGCAGAATAAAATTCAATTTGCCCTCATTATATGGAAGACCAGATCTTGTTTCCGCAGCTTTTTTTCTCGAACATGTCCGTTCAAAACTGTAGTTTGCAAAAGGAAAGTAAAGCACTTACGTACTAGAAGGGCTAAACCTCTAAATGAAGGCATTTCAAATACCATTGTAACATTAATATAAATGCGCGCAACTCCGAGTATTTCTGTTCGTAAATATCGAGAAATGCGCTCTGCCCCAATATATTTGTACCTGTAAGCATACTGCGGGGAACTATTTAAATCTTTATTTGTTCTTATCGACAGCCGCTGGCATGCGGCCTTAGCATTGCGATGTTACGACCAAGCATCCGCATTTGCGCGCTCTATTGTTCGCCTGTGGGCATGGATAAGTTTTGTGAATATGTGGTGATGGTCCAATGGCTCTAAGTGAGCCTGTTTCCAGGAATTCTGTTTTTGTAAGCCTGTTTTGCTTTGTGGACAACCTGCAAATGCCAAATTGACCCTGTCAAGAGAACGTCTGGAAAAACACAAAGAAACGTCCCCCTGCGGGAAATAGCAGGAAGTGCTTTCTTTCTTTTGTTCACCCTTCCAGTCGAGAAGTGCTATCCTCCAGTGATGAATGCCTCCTATCCAAAGGAGACGACAGAGTGACATGTTCGCTGACGTGCAGGACAAGAAAGGAGCATGACTCATACGGCCATTAAGTGATTTCCCGGGAATGCAGGAAAGATTTGCAATTGTCGAAAAGGGACAATGTTGGGAGCCCTATGCGGCGCCACGTGCACTCGGGTTTCTGAGAAGTAAAACCCCTTTTCAGAACCAGCCTGTGGTTTCTTTGCTGAAGAATAGAAATGTACCTCCTCTCCTCGCCGTTCCCAAGCTTTTCCCGCCAACAAGTGATCACGCCCAACGAATGAATGCCGGACCAGTCAGTGCTTCAGACCATCAGTGCAGTGATGTGTTCGATTGGGTGCCGATACCTGAGGGGCGTGCCCTGGATTTGGTTGGTCAGCATCTTCAGAGAGGGGCTGGACATAGGGGGTTTTTAAGGACGCTGCAGAGCACGAAATGTCGCTCTGAGCCCTGGGTAAACGGCTCATCCAGTCGCTTCTCGCTATGAACCCTTAACGCTTGCCATTTTGCTGATGTACCCTTCTTTTTCGTGTAAATATTGTAAATACGTTTTCTCAAAGTGCCAGTAAACCTGCTTGTACATATTTTACCAACTTCGAAGATTCAGTCCTTCTTCAACCCGGAGTCTCTGCACGCTACCAAGTGAAAGCCGGGTCGCCATAGCCCCAGCATCACGACAACTGGTGATCAGCGGTGGGATCTGAATCTACAAGCCACAACATCTGATGACTGGAGGTGGGATCTGAATCTACAAGCCACAACATCTGGTGATTGGAGGTGGATCAGAATCTGCAAGCCACAACATCTAGTGATCGGAGGTGGCATCTCAAGCAACAAGCAGGAGCAACAATCGGCCAACAAGAAAGCAGCTCGGAACATCGATCGCATGTGTGGGTGAGTGCTTGGCTTTTCTTCTGATGTGGACCAGGTTCTAGAACAGGGTTAGATTTTAGAACTGGTAAAAAAAAGTGTTGAAACGCCTTTAGGTTTGGTAGTTTGCACTGTTGTTTTGGAAGTAGCCGACACTCGGAGCGATCATGGACCTACAAAAGCTGCAGAAACCGGAACTGTTGCAATTGTGTGAGGAATTGGGAATTGATACAAGTGGTTTGGCACGAAAACCCTTGATTATAAAGGCAATCACTGATCTGGGAACCGATGATGAGGAGCTCAGTGAAGCATGGAACCTCATCGGTCAAAAAAAGGAGCAGCTCAGACAGCAGAAAGAGCGGGAAAAAGAGGAAAAGAGGCGTGAGCGCGAACGTGAGTGGGAAAAAGAGGAAAAAAAGCGTGAAAGAGAAGCAAAAAAGCTGG
This sequence comes from Amblyomma maculatum, assembly GCF_055883805.1. Classification (NCBI taxonomy): domain Eukaryota; kingdom Metazoa; phylum Arthropoda; class Arachnida; order Ixodida; family Ixodidae; genus Amblyomma; species Amblyomma maculatum. Next base: position 120,426,718 of record NC_139349.1, read on the forward strand.
ACCAAGAAATTGAGCTCCGGAAATTAGAACTAGAGTTGAGCAAGAGGTCGGGCAATTGTCCCCAGCTAGCGGTACCTCTTCTCAACAAGGAGGCAGATTTCAAGATGTCAAAGTACATGCAGCCATATGTGATATCAGGGGATATCGGTCTGTATCTGGTTAACTTTGAGCGAACCTGCGAAAAACTGTCCTTCCAGCGAGACACGTGGTCTCAGAGATTATTGACGGTTCTGCCCTGCGAGGCAGCGGAGGTTGTCGCGCGGCTTAGCAAGGAGGACGCGGACAACTACGAGAAGGTCAAGGCTTGCCTTCTGAAAAAGTATAGGCTTAGCGCCGAGGCGTTCAGACAACGTTTTCGGAAAGCTACTAAGTCCAGGGACGAGAGTTACCCTGAATTCCTGTACAATTTAAGAGTTAATTTGGGCGAGTGGCTAAAGAGCACTGATTCCTACAGTGATAGGGACGCTGTAGTCGAGCGAATTCTTTTGGAGCAGTTTTATAACTGCCTCCCAGAAAAAGAAAGAAATTGGTTACAGGACCGAGGCGACATTAAGTCGGCAACTGAAGCTGCCGAACTTATTGAGGAGTATGCTTCGCGCCGACAATTCAGCAACCCAGCAGTGGATAGGCCCCGCAATCCCAAGTTCAGTGTGAAAAACCGTCAGGAAAGGCACTTTGCTAGAGTTGGAAACGAAGAAATGAAGGTTTCTTCAGGCAAATTCCCTAGAAAGGACGGCAGTGAGAAAAGTGGGGAAGTGACCAACGTGCAGAACACAAAGAATAAGCTTGAGGCTAGGAAGCCGCTCACATGCTTTAGGTGTAATGAGCAGGGTCACATTGCCGTCAACTGCCGGAAAGAAAAGATTGCTTTCTCGTATGTCAGGGACTGCGATGAAAATATGCAGCTTTTAGAACCCTACCTGCATGACCTAGTAGTCAACGGGAAGCCTTGCAAGGTACTGCGCGATTCGGCCGCAACGATGGATGTTGTCCATCCGGCGTATGTATCGCCTTCCGACTATACAGGACAGTGTGCATGGATCCGACAGGTAGTTGAGGAACAGAGTGTGTGCTTGCCGATCGCGAACGTGGTCATCGAGGGCCCTTTCGGCGAATTAACAACCGAGGCTGCCGTTTCAGGAAAGCTTCCTAAGTGCTATCCGTATTTGTTCTCCAACAAATCGGACATGCTGCTGCGAAAGAGGGGCATCCTTTTCGGAGACAGAGTTGTGCAAGCCTTAACACGTTCAAAGGCGCGAGAACTAGCTACACTGCTCATTCCAGAAAAATCCACAGCGGAGGAAACGGCAGTTAAAACAGTGGTAAATGCGGAAGATAGCAGGTCAGAAAACTTTGAGAGCGAGGCATCTCAGATATGTCAACTTGAAAGTGAGCTTGATGAGACGCGGAATGAGGACGTTCTTGAGAGTAACCTCTTGCCGCCAGTGTCTAGTAATCTCACGAGACTTTTAAGTGGAACCCGAGAGGACTTAGCTATAGAGCAAGCCAATGATCCCAATATACAGGAGATAAGGGAGCGCCACCGCGCCACTAAGACAGCAAACAATATTTCTTTCGAGATGAGAAAGGGAGTGCTGTATCGCTTATTCAAGGATAAGCGCGGAGTAGAGCGGGACCAATTAGTCGTTCCCCAAAAGTACCGCGGAGACTTACTGCGACTTTCCCATGGCAGCTCGTGGTCATGTCACCTTGGAATAAAGAAAACAAAGCAGAGGCTGTTGCAAGAATACTATTGGCCTGGATGTTTTAAGGACACGGAAAATTTTGTACGGTCATGCGACACGTGCCAGCGGGTTGGAAAGGCGCAAGATAAGTGGAAAGCTCCGATGGTGTTAGTACCAATTATTACCGAGCCGTTTCACCGGTTAGTAATAGATGTAGTTGGGCCACTTCCTGTGACAGAGTCAGGGTACCGTTATATCCTCACTATGTTATGCCCAGCCACGAAATTTCCAGAGGCTGTTCCGCTGCGCGAGGTGACGTCCGAGAGTGTAGTGGATTCGCTGCTGTCAGTGTTTGCACGAGTTGGGTTCCCTTCCGAGGTCCAAAGTGATCAGGGTAGCGTTTTCACGAGTGTCCTCACCACCTCATTTCTCGAGCGATGCGGCATTAAGGTAGTGCATAGCTCGATCCATCATCCGCAGAGCAACAGCGTAGAAAGATGGCACTCTGTTCTCAAACGAGTCCTGAGGGGACTGTGCTATGAAAACAAGCGCGAATGGGATACCTGCCTGCCTGCAGCACTTTTCGCTTTGCGGTCAGTGCCGCACGAATCCACTGGATTTAGCCCAGCCGAGTTGGTGTACGGAAGGTCACTGCGCTCACCTTTGCGAATGGTGCGCGAAGCCTGGGAGGGGCGCGGAGAAGACCCAACAGTAGTAGAATTCATTCTGAACCTCTTGAATCGCTTACATAACACTAAGAAACTCGTTGAGGCCAGCATGAAGTCAGCCCAGGCTCGTTCCAAGGTGTACTATGATAAGACAGCCCGTCAAAGGACGTTTTGTATCGGGGACCAGGTGATGTTGCTGAGAAGTTCAAGGCAGAATAAGCTCGAAGTACAGTGGGAAGGACCGGCTGAAGTCGTTGCAAAGCTTTCTAACACTAACTACGCAGTGAAAATTCCCGGTAGGCGTAAAGAAGTGCGCATTTATCATTGCAATCTTATGAAGCCTTATGTGCAGAGGGAAGCCGTGGTAAATCTAACTTTAAACCTTCCCGAGGAGATGGGGGACAACTTGATTTGCCTCAGCGGAAAAGGAAGCAACGCTCAGGAGCTTCTCAAAAAGACGGAGCAGAGAGGAGAACTAAAGAAATCCCAGCTGTCCGATCTGGGCGAAATAATAACAGAGTTTGAGTCCTGCTTCGTGGACAGGCCAGGCAGGACTGATTTGACTGAGCACGATATTGAGCTGACTTCAGACGTGCCAGTGCGATCAAGGTGCTACCGATTCTCTCCAAGGCAAAGAGAAATTCTGGATAGGGAAGTAACTCGCATGCTGGAATTGGGAGTAATAAAACCCTCGGAAAGCGATTATGCTTCGCCTATGATCTTAGTAGAAGCTCCAGGTAAAGACCCTAGGCCTGTGGTAGACTACCGAAAGCTAAATTCTCTCACCAGGGATCAAGTGTATCCTATTCCGAATATTGAGGAGAGAGTAGAACAGGTCAGTAGAGCGGCATATGTGACTACGCTGGACCTTACTCGAGGATACTGGCAAGTACCGCTCACTGAACGCGCCAGCAGATACGCGGCTTTCGTCACTCCGACGGGCAGCTACCAGCCAACAATGATAAGTTTCGGGCTCAAAAATGCTCCATTTTGTTTTTCCCGACTCATGGATAGGGTTTTAAAGGGGTGTGAAACATTCGCGGTGCCTTATTTAGACGACATTGCGGTTTTTTCCGACTCATGGGCGGACCATATGGTACATCTAAGAGCTGTACTGAGCCTTTTGCGTCAAGCTGGACTAACCGTAAAGGCCGAGAAATGTTGCCTGGCAAGGGCGACCGTGGACTACTTGGGTCACAATGTAGGTCAAGGTTTCAGGAAACCCAGCGAGATTAAGATTTCTGCGGTAGCAGACTACCCGCGGCCGAGCACGAAGACGGAAATTCGAGCATTCCTAGGTCTGACTGGATACTACAATCACTACATCCCTAACTATTCAGCTTTGGCCAGCCCTCTGACCGACGCTCTCCGCAAGACAGAACCGACAAATGTAGTCTGGGACGAACAAAAGGAAGCCTCCTTCGTAAACCTGAAGGCTGTGCTGATTAGCCGTCCGGTATTGCGAGCTCCAGACTATGGCCGAGAATTCACGGTCCAGTGTGATGCCAGTGATCGAGGGTTAGGTGCTGTTCTCTGCCAGAGAGATGACGACGGTAATGAGCACCCCGTGCTCTACTTGAGCAGAAAACTGAGTACTAGAGAGAGGGCTTATTGCGCGTCAGAGAAAGAATGCGCTTGCATTGTATGGGCCATTCAAAAATTGCAGTGCTATCTTGGAGGGGCCAAATTCACCGTAGAGACGGACCATTGTCCCCTGGCTTGGCTGCAAACTGCGACATCGAAGAACAGTCGCCTTCTTAGGTGGAGCTTGATTTTACAGCAGTACAATTTTGAAATAAGATACAAAAAGGGGAAGTTAAATGGGAATGCGGACGCGCTTAGCCGCTCTTTCTAAGCGGTCCGAGATGTTCCTCACCATGTATCCAAATTGATAATCAGGTTTTTTTTTTTTTTTCGTGCGCTTGTATATGTGTGGCTATGTAAAGCAGCACGTTTGGTTTTCTAGGAATACGTGGGTCCTGAACGTCTTGAGAGTGGGCTTTTCTCGAACAACAATGGCAGTTTTCTTTTAACCTGGTCTCTTCAGACGGGAGCCGAGTGCTTGCTTCGACATGTGGTTGAGTTTCAGACAGCTCGATTTGGCCTACAACAATCAAGACAACGCGACAAGCAACAGCGAGCTTCAAGCGTTCACGTGCAGGCCATTAAGTCGTCTCTTCATGCAGCAGCTGGGACTGCTGCCCTCCGAGTCTCTTCTGGCGGGGGAGGAGGCTGTTACGACCAAGCATCCGCATTTGCGCGCTCTATTGTTCGCCTGTGGGCATGGATAAGTTTTGTGAATATGTGGTGATGGTCCAATGGCTCTAAGTGAGCCTGTTTCCAGGAATTCTGTTTTTGTAAGCCTGTTTTGCTTTGTGGACAACCTGCAAATGCCAAATTGACCCTGTCAAGAGAACGTCTGGAAAAACACAAAGAAACGTCCCCCTGCGGGAAATAGCAGGAAGTGCTTTCTTTCTTTTGTTCACCCTTCCAGTCGAGAAGTGCTATCCTCCAGTGATGAATGCCTCCTATCCAAAGGAGACGACAGAGTGACATGTTCGCTGACGTGCAGGACAAGAAAGGAGCATGACTCATACGGCCATTAAGTGATTTCCCGGGAATGCAGGAAAGATTTGCAATTGTCGAAAAGGGACAATGTTGGGAGCCCTATGCGGCGCCACGTGCACTCGGGTTTCTGAGAAGTAAAACCCCTTTTCAGAACCAGCCTGTGGTTTCTTTGCTGAAGAATAGAAATGTACCTCCTCTCCTCGCCGTTCCCAAGCTTTTCCCGCCAACAAGTGATCACGCCCAACGAATGAATGCCGGACCAGTCAGTGCTTCAGACCATCAGTGCAGTGATGTGTTCGATTGGGTGCCGATACCTGAGGGGCGTGCCCTGGATTTGGTTGGTCAGCATCTTCAGAGAGGGGCTGGACATAGGGGGTTTTTAAGGACGCTGCAGAGCACGAAATGTCGCTCTGAGCCCTGGGTAAACGGCTCATCCAGTCGCTTCTCGCTATGAACCCTTAACGCTTGCCATTTTGCTGATGTACCCTTCTTTTTCGTGTAAATATTGTAAATACGTTTTCTCAAAGTGCCAGTAAACCTGCTTGTACATATTTTACCAACTTCGAAGATTCAGTCCTTCTTCAACCCGGAGTCTCTGCACGCTACCAAGTGAAAGCCGGGTCGCCATAGCCCCAGCATCACGACAACTGGTGATCAGCGGTGGGATCTGAATCTACAAGCACAACAGCGATTTTAGCGCGCTTATCGATCCTGTATTCCGTGTTCGTTCATGCTCGTTCTCGCGAGACGAAGGTTTGTCATTTTCTGTGTCGCCAAAGACACGTCGGGACTTATCTCGAAGACTCAAACCACTCGCGTGTGTTTGTGCAATGTTCCAGGTCATGCTAGTACCTTTGACGGCTTTATGTATATCATTCCTCCCCGCTTTTAAATTCAGTGCTGTCAATTGGAACGGGCATTCTTGGAACGATCGACGAGCACGTTTGTTATTATCGCCGCCGCCGAGTGTCTTAGTTCTTTTGCGGGCGCAAGTCAGCCCAATAAAGAGCTTCTTCGCTGCCCTCCAAAACTGTTAATTTGTGTCACCGGCCTTGTCACCACCACGCGACCATATATTAAGTCAAAAGATAAAGTATAAAAAAAGACATTTCGAAAGAGAAAACACTAATTTTTTTTAAAGGTCTCTTTCTTTGTTGTGCACAATGCCAGGTATTTTTATCCCTGAGGTACATGTCACGTGTGCACGCTGCAACGGGCGGAGTCAAGGCAGCTGTTTGGCCCATTGCTCGATCAACTCGTATTCGCTGAAATTCAGATCCGTAAGAGCTTCCAATGACGTTTCGTTTCCTTTCAAATGGAGTGGGTCATTTGTTGATCCATTATAGACCTGAAAACGAAACAACCACACTCTTAGTGTGTTGTTGAAAGCAACAGTAGAATATTAGAGGAGCTATATCGTGCGCTTCCCACTGTCGAATGGCTTGGATACCTTTCGTCCATTTCGAACTGTGACACAACCAAGCTGCTTAGCAGAAATAAACGTTTTCTGCAATCATTTAGTAATTAATGTTCTAGAGCCACTCTGCCATGCCACCACGCGAGTTCATCATTCTGAAATATGCTTCAAAACAGAATACTTAAAAACTATTCGAAAATATGTACATCATACAACTAAATGTTTTTATTATCATCATACCGATGGACTATACTAATTGCAGGGTGAATGCCTCCCTTAAATTCCTCCAACTAACCAGGTCCTATGCAAGCGGACTGCTCTTGACCGGTGCTAACTTCTTAACATCATACGCCGACCTCACTATCTGCTGCATCCTGTTTTGCTTTCATTTCCTTCGTACTCATTTTGCCACCCTTTTCGACCATTGTTTATCCTCTATTCGCACTACGCGCCCTGCTAATGCCAGGTTGTTCTCACTGATTTCCACATAAATTTATTTAAGTCAAATTATTTCTCTGCCCAACTTTGCGTCCATCCTATTTGTGGCGTTTTTCTGCAACTTTCGAAAATTAGCAATATCTAGCCACACTAGCCTTTTTTGTTTTGCAATACTACCCTACCAAGCTTTTACTAAACCGTCTCGATGCGCTCATATAAGCGCGGAACAGACGAAATGAGCGTCTGCAGGATTTTCGCTCTTTCCGGACTAGGGAAACAAACTTTGCATGCAAAAAAAAACAAACAACGAAGGTGAGTACCCCAAAGCCTTTTGCGATTGGCTGCCTCGCGAGTTGGTTCCAGCATCATGAGCGATTTTCTAAAAACCCAGAACCTGGGCGACAGCGCCTAGCGGCAATGCTTTAGCGGACCTGAGCGCACAGCGCATCGTGCTGCCGCGCGACTCATGCGGTTAGCGTTTTATCGCACCAGTCACGAGAGAATATGCTTTTGCCCGGACTCCGCCGACTCCGCCCGAGGTCACACGAGCGGCCGAGCAACGCGACGGCTATACGCCGTTCCAGCCACTGTTACGCCGTGAATATCCGAAGTTGGCTTTTAGGGCTACGATGCCACGCAGTTGTTTACTTTAGGAAATCAGTACTCGGCAAAACAGATACGGTTTAACTTGAAATAAGCTGCAAAATGATCGGCATCAAGTCGCGCACACTTGAGAACCACTTTTGAAAAGTTAGCAACGTAAGAAATATGCTAAAAGAAGACAAATCTCCCTAGCACATGGCTTACGCAGCCTGCAGCAACAATGAAATGTAAGACAACGCTTGCAAATTAAAAAAATGCTAAATCTAAAAGGCTAATATTTTGCTCCAATACAAACAAATGCTTTTTGAAATCTGAATGAAAAAATTTGAAAACTTACATGGAATATTTCTTGAAGAAAGAAGCATTTTCCGTGCGCGGTGCCACCGAACGTCGAGCCGAGCGAACAAGTGGCCGTTGGATGGACGAAAGAACGGAGCGCCCTCTTTGGAACAAAATACAACTGTCGCCGTCATGCCGGCTAAGCGATTGTCGCGTCATCCTTCGAGCTTTTTAGTAATCGCTTATGCTGCTACTGCTGCTGCTTGCTGCTGCTGCTGCTGGTGCTGCTGCTGTTGCTGCTGCTGCTGCTGCTGCTGCTGCTGTTTGCTGCTGCTGCTGCTGCTGGCTGCTGCTGCTGCTGGCTGCTGCTGCTGCTGCTGCTGCTGCTGCTGCTGCTGCTGCTGCTGCTGCTGCTGATGATGATGATGATGCAGACTGCCAGACGTACGATAGGAATGCGGACAGTGCAAATTATAATACGGCAGAATAAAATTCAATTTGTCCTCATTATATGGAAGACCAGCTCTAGTTTCCGCAGCTTTTTTCCTCGAACATGTCCGTTCAAAACTGTATTTTGCAAACGGAAATAAAGCACTTATTTACTAGAAGGGCTAAACCTCTAAATGAAGGCATTTCAAATACCATTGGAAAATTAATATAAATGCGCGCAACTGCGAGTATTTCTGTTGGTAAATATCGAGAATTGCGCTCTGCCCCAATATATTTGTACCTGTAAGCATATTGCGGGGACTATTTAAATCTTTAATTGTTCTTATCGACAGCCGCTGGCATGCGGCCTTAACATTGCGATTTTAGCGCGCTTATCGATCCTGTATTCCGTGTTCGTTCATGCTCGTTCTCGCGAGACGAAGGTTTGTCATTTTCTGTGTCGCCAAAGACACGTCGGGACTTATCTCGAAGACTCCAGCCACTCGCGTGTGTTTGTGCAATGTTTAAGGTCATGCTAGTACCTTTGGCGGCTTTATGTATATCATTCCTCCCCGCTTTTAAATTCAGTGCTGTCAATTGGAACGGGCATTCTTGGAACGATCGACGAGCACGTTTGTTACTATCGCCGCCGCCGAGTGTCTTTGTTCTTTTGCGGGCGCAAGTCAGCCTAATAAAGAGCTTCTTCGCTGCCCTCCAAAACTGTTAATTTGTGTCATCGGCCTTGTCACCACCACGCGACCATATATTAAGTCAAAAGATAAAGTATAAAAAAAGACATTTCGACAAGAGAAAACACTAATTTTTTTTAAAGGTCTCTTTCTTTGTTGTGCACAACGCCAGGTATTTTAATCCCTGAGGTACATGTCACGTGTGCACGCTGCAACGGGCGGAGTCAAGGCAGCTGTTTGGCCCATTGCTCGATCAACTCGTATTCGTTGAAATTCCGATCCGTAAGAGCTTCCAATGACGTGTCGTTTCCTTTCAAATGGAGTTGGTCATTTGTTGATCCATTATAGATCTGAAAACGAAACAACCACACTCTTAGTGTGTTGTTGAAAACAACAGTAGAATATTAGAGGAGCTATATCGTGCGCTTCCCACTGTCGAATGGCTTGGATACCTTTCGTCCATTTCGAACTGTGACACAACCAAGCTGCTTAGCAGAAATAAACGTTTTCTGCAATCATTTAGTAATTAATGTTCCAGAGCCACTCTGCCATGCCACCACGCGAGTTCATAATTCTGAAATATGCTTCAAAACAGAATACTTAAAAACTATTCGAAAATATGTACGTCATACAGCTAAATGTTTTTATTACCATCATACCCATGGACTATACTTATTGCAGGGTGAATGCCTCCCTTAAATTCCTCCAATTAACCAGGTCCTATGCAAGCGGACTCCTCTTGACCGGTGCTAACTTCTTAACATCATACGCCGACCTCACTATCTGCTGCATCCTGTTTTGCTTTCATTTCCTTCGTACCGATTTTGCCACCCTTTTCGACCATTGTTTATCCTCTATTCGCAATACGCGCCCTGCTAATGCCAGGTTGTTATCACTGATTTCCACATAAATTTATTTAAGTAAAATATTTCTCTGCCCAACTTTGCGTCCATCCTATTTGTGGCGTTTTTCTGCAACTTTCGAAAATTAGCAATATCTAGCCACACTAGCCTTTTTTGTTTTGCAATACTACCCTACCAAGCTTTTACTAAACCGTCTCGATGCGCTCATATATGCACGGAACAGACGAAATGAGCGTCTGGAGGATTTTCGCTCTTTCCGGACTAGGGAAACAAACTTTGCATGCAAAAAAAATAAACAACGAAGGTGAGTACCCCAAAGCCTTTTGCGATTGGCTGCCTCGCGAGTTGGTTCCAGCATCATGAGCGATTTTCTAAAAACCCAGAACCTGGGCGACAGCGCCTACCGGCAATGCGTTAGCGGTCCTGAGCGCACTGCGCATCGTGCTGCCGCGCGACTCATGCGGTTAGCGTTTTATCGCACCAGTCACGAGAGAATATGCTTTTGCCCGGACTCCGCCGACTCCGCCCGAGGTCACACGAGCGGCCGAGGAACGCGACGGCTATACGCCGTTCCAGCCACTGTTACGCCGTGAATATCCGAAGTTGGCTTTTAGGGCTACGATGCCACGCAGTTGTTTACTTTAGGAAATCAGTACTCGGCAAAACAGATACGGTTTAACTTGAAATAAGCTGCAAAATGATCGGCATCAAGTCGCGCACACTTGAGAACCACTTTTGAAAAGTTAACAACTTAAGAAATATGCTAAAAGAAGACAAATCTCCCTAGCACATGGCTTAGGCAGCCTGCAGCAACAAAGAAATGTAAGAGAACGCTTGTATTTTAAAAAAATGCTCAATCTAAAAGGCTAATATTTTGCTCCAATACACACAAATGCTTTATGAAATCTGAATGAAAAAATTTGAAAACTTACATGGAATATTTCTTGAAGAAAGAAGCATTTTCCGTGCTCGGTGCCACCGAACGTCGAGCCGAGCGAACAAGTGGCCGTTGGATGGACGAAAGAACGGAGCGCCCTCTTTGGAACAAAATACAACTGTCGCCGTCATGCCGGCTAAGCGATTGTCGCGTCATCCTTCGAGCTTTTTAGTAATCGCTTATGCTGCTGCTGGTGCTGCTTGCTGCTGTTGCTGCTGCTGCTGCTGGTGCTGCTGCTGTTGCTGCTGCTGTTTGCTGCTTGCTGCTTGCTGCTTCTGCTGCTTGCTGCTGCTGCTGCTTGCTGCTGCTGCTGATGATGATGCAGACTGCCAGATGTACGATAGGAATGCGGACAGTGCAAATTATAATACGGCAGAATAAAATTCAATTTGCCCTAATTATATGGAAGACCAGATCTTGTTTCCGCCGCTTTTTTCCTCGAACATGTCCGTTCAAAACTGTAGTTTGCAAAAGGAAAGTAAAGCACTTACTTACTAGAAGGGCTAAACCTCTAAATGAAGGCATTTCAAATACCATTGTAACATTAATATAAATGCGCGCAACTCCGAGTATTTCTGTTGGTAAATATCGAGAAATGCGCTCTGCCCCAATATATTTGTTCCTGTAAACATATTGCGGTGAACTATTTAAATCTTTATTTGTTCTTATCGACAGCCGCTGGCATGCAGCCTTAGCATTGCGATTTTAGCGCGCTTATCGATCCTGTATTCCGTGTTCGTTCATGCTCGTTCTCGCGAGACGAAGGTTTGTCATTTTCTGTGTCGCCAAAGACACGTCGGGACCTATCTCGAAGACTCCAGCCCCTCGCGTGTGTTTTTTACGATGTTCCAGGTCATGCTAGTACCTTTTGCGGCTTTATGTATATCATTCCTCACCGCTTTTAAATTCAGTGCTGTCAATTGGAACGGGCATTCTTGGAACGATCGACGAGCACGTTTGTTACTATCGCCGCCGCCGAGTGTCTTAGTTCTTTTGAGGGCGCAAGTCAGCCCAATAAAGAGCTTCTTCGCTGCCCTACAAATCTGTTAATTTGTGTCATCGGCCTTGTGACCACCACGCGACCATATATTAAGTCAAAAGATTAAGTATAAAAAAAGACATGTGGACAAGAGAAAACACTAATTTTTTTTTTCAAAGGCCTTTTTCTTTGTTGTGCACAACGCCAGGTATTTTTAATCCCTGAGGTACATGTCACGTGTGCACGCTGCAACGGGCGGAGTCAAGGCAGCTGTTTGGCCCATTGCTCGATCAACTCGTATTCGTTGAAATTCCGATCCGTAAGAGCTTCCAATGACGTGTAGTTTCCTTTCAAATGGAGTGGGTCATGTGTTGATCCATTATACACCTGAAAACATAACAACCACACTCTTAGTGTGTTGTTGAAAGCAACAGTAGAATATTAGAGGAGCTATATCGTGCGCTTCCCACTGTCGAATGGCTTGGATACCTTTCGTCCATTTCGAACTGTGACACAACCAAGCTGCTTAGCAGAAATAAACGTTTTCTGCAATCATTTAGTAATTAATGTTCCAGAGCCACTCTGCCATGCCACCACGCGAGTTCATCATTCTGAAATATGCTTCAAAACAGAATACTTAAAAACTATTCGAAAATATGTACATCATACAACTAAATGTTTTTATTATCATCATACCGATGGACTATACTAATTGCAGGGTGAATGCCTCCCTTAAATTCCTCCAACTAACCAGGTCCTATGCAAGCGGACTCCTCTTGACCGGTGCTAACTTCTTAACATCATACGCCGACCTCACTATCTGCTGCATCCTGTTTTGCTTTCATTTCCTTCGTACTCATTTTGCCACCCTTTTCGACCATTGTTTATCCTCTATTCGCACTACGCGCCCTGCTAATGCCAGGTTGTTCTCACTGATTTCCACATAAATTTATTTAAGTCAAATTATTTCTCTGCCCAATTTTGCGTCCATCCTATTTGTGGCGTTTTTCTGCAACTTTCGAAAATTAGCAATATCTAGCCACACTAGCCTTTTTTGTTTTGCAATACTACCCTACCAAGCTTTTACTAAACCGTCTCGATGCGCTCATATAAGCGCGGAACAGACGAAATGAGCGTCTGCAGGATTTTCGCTCTTTCCGGACTAGGGAAACAAACTTTGCATGAAAAAAAAAAACAAACAACGAAGGTGAGTACCCCAAAGCCTTTTGCGATTGGCTGCCTCGCGAGTTGGTTACAGCATCATGAGCGATTTTCTAAAAACCCAGAGCCTGAGCGACAGCGCCGAGCGGCAATGCTTTAGCGGTCCTGAGCGCACAGCGCATCGTGCTGCCGCGCGACTCATGCGGTTAGCGTTTTATCGCACCAGTCACGAGAGAATATGCTTTTTTCCGGACTCCGCCGACTCCGCCCGAGGTCACACGAGCGGCCGAGCAACGCGACGGCTATACGCCGTTCCAGCCACTGTTACGCCGTGAATATCCGAAGTTGGCTTTTAGGGCTACGATGCCACGCAGTTGTTTACTTTAGGAAATCAGTACTCGTCAAAACAGTAACGGTTTAACTTGAAATAAGCTCCAAAATGATCGGCATCAAGTCGCGCACACTTGAGAACCACTTTTGAAAAGTTAACAACGTAAGAAATATGCTAAAAGAAGACAAATCTCCCTAGCACATGGCTTACGCAGCCTGCAGCAACAATGAAATGTAAGACAACGCTTGCAAATTAAAAAAATGCTAAATCTAAAAGGCTAATATTTTGCTCCAATACAAACAAATGCTTTTTAAAATCTGAATGAAAAAATTTGAAAACTTACATGGAATATTTCTTGAAGAAAGAAGCATTTTCCGTGCGCGGTGCCACCGAACGTCGAGCCGAGCGAACAAGTGGCCGTTGGGTGGACGAAAGAACGGAGCGCCCTCTTTGGAACAAAATACAACTGTCGCCGTCATGCCGGCTAAGCAATTGTCGCGTCATCCTTCGAGCTTTTTAGTAATCGATTATGCCGCTGCTGCCGCTGCTGCCGCCGCCGCCGCCGCCGCCGCCGCCGCCGCCGCCGCCGCTGCCGCTGCCGCTGCTGCCGCTGCCGCTGCCGCTGCTGCTGCTGCTGCTGATGATTATAATGATGATGATGATGATTCAGACTGCCAGACGTACGATAGGAATGCAGACAGTGCAAATTATAATACGGCAGAATAAAATTCAATTTGCCCTCATTATATGGAAGACCAGCTCTAGTTTCCGCAGCTTTTTTCCTCGAACATGTCCGTTCAAAACTGCATTTTGCAAACGGAAATAAAGCACTTATTTACTAGAAGGGCTAAACCTCTAAATGAAGGCATTTCAAATACCATTGTAAAATTAATATAAATGCGCGCAACTGCGAGTATTTCTGTTGGTAAATATCGAGAATTGCGCTCTGCCCCAATGTATTTGTTCCTGTAAACATATTGCGGGGAACTATTTAAATCTTTATTTGTTCTTATCGACAGCCGCTGGCATGCGGCCTTATCATTGCGATTTTAGCGCGCTTATCGATCCTGTATTCCGTGTTCGTTCATGCTCGTTCTCGCAAGACGAAGGTTTGTCATTTTCTGTGTCGCCAAAGACGCGTCGGGACTTATCTCGAAGACTCCAGCCACTCGCGTCTGTTTGTACGATGTTCCAGGTCATGCTAGTACCTTTTGCGGCTTTATGTATATCATTCCTCCCCGCTTTTAAATTCAGTGCTGTCAATTGGAACGGGCATTCTTGGAACGATCGGCGAGCACGTTTGTTACTATCGCCGCCGCCGAGTGTCTTAGATCTTTTGCGGGCGCAAGTCAGCCCAATAAAGAGCATCTTCGCTGCCCTCCAAAACTTAATTTGTGTCATCGGCCTTGTGACCACCACGCGACCATATATTAAGTCAAAAGATTAAGTATAAAAAAAGACATGTGGACAAGAGAAAACACTAATTTTTTTTTTTCAAAAGCCTCTTTCTTTGTTGTGCACAACGCCAGGTATTTTTAATCCCTGAGGTACATGTCACGTGTGCACGCTGCAACGGGCGGAGTCAAGGCAGCTGTTTGGCCCATTGCTCGATCAACTCGTATTCGTTGAAATTCAGATCCGTAAGAGCTTCCAATGACGTGTTGTTTCCTTTCAAATGGAGTGGGTCATTTGTTGATCCATTATAGACCTGAAAACGAAACAACCACACTCTTAGTGTGTTGTTGAAAGCAACAGTAGAATATTAGAGGAGCTATATCGTGCGCTTCCCACTGTCGAATGGCTTGGATACCTTTCGTCCATTTCGAACTGTGACACAACCAAGCTGCTTAGCAGAAATAAACGTTTTCTGCAATCATTTAGTAATTAATGTTCCAGAGCCACTCTGCCATGCCACCACGCGAGTTCATCATTCTGAAATATGCTTCAAAATAGAATACTTAAAAACTATTCGAAAATATGTAGATTATACAACTAAATGTTTTTATTATCATCATACCGATGGACTATACTAATTGCAGGGTGAATGCCTCCCTTAAATTCCTCCAACTAACCAGGTCCTATGCAAGCGGACTCCTCTTGACCGGTGCTAACTTCTTAACATCATACGCCGACCTCACTATCTGCTGCATCCTGTTTTGCTTTCATTTCCTTCGTACTCATTTTGCCACCCTTTGCGACCATTGTTTATCCTCTATTCGCACTACGCGCCCTGCTAATGCCAGCTTGTTCTCACTGATTTCCACATAAATTTAAGTGAAATTATTTCTCTGCCCAACTTTGCGTCCATCCTATTTGTGGCGTTTTTCTGCAACTTTCGAAAATTAGCAATATCTAGCCACACTAGCCTTTTTTGTTTTGCAATACTACCCTACCAAGCTTTTACTAAACCGTCTCGATGCGCTCATATATGCACGGAACAGACGAATTGAGTGTCTGCAGGATTTTCGCTCTTTCCGGACTAGGGAAACAAACTTTGCATGTAAAAAAAAACAAACAACGAAGGTGAGTACCCCAAAGCCGTTTGCGATTGGCTGCCTCGCGAGTTGGTTCCAGCATCATGAGCGATGTTCTAAAAACCCAGAACCTGGGCGACAGCGCCTAGCGGCTATGCTTTAGCGGTCCTGAGCGCACTGCGCATCGTGCTGCCGCGCGTCTCATGCGGTTAGCGTTTTATCGCACCAGTCACGAGAGAATATGCTTTTGCCCGGACTCCGCCGACTCCGCCCGAGGTCACACGAGCGGCCGAGCAACGCGACGCCTATACGCCGTTCCAGCCACTGTTACGCCGTGAATATCCGAAGTTGGCTTTTAGGGCTACATGCCACGCAGTTGTTTAATTTAGGAAATCAGTACTCAGCAAAACAGAAACGGTTTAACTTGAAATAAGCTGCAAAATGATTGGCATCAAGTCGCGCACACTTGAGAACCACTTTTGAAAAGTTAACAACGTAAGAAATATGCTAAAAGAAGACAAATCTAACTAGCACATGGCTTACGCAGCCTGCAGCAACAATGAAATGTAAGACGACGCTTCTAATTTAAAAAAATGCTAAATCTAAAAGGCTAATATTTTGCTCCAATACACACAAATGCTTTTTGAAATCTGAATGAAAAAATTTGAAAATTTACATGGAATATTTCTTGAAGAAAGAAGCATTTTCCGTGCGCGGTGCCACCGAACGTCGAGCCGAGCGAACAAGTGGCCGGTGGATGGACGAAAGAACGGAGCGTCCTCTTTGGAACAAAATACAACTGTCGCCGTCATGCCGGTTAAGCGATTGTCGCGTCATCCTTCGAGCTTTTTAGTAATCGCTTTTGCTGCTGCTGCCGCTGCCGCTGGCGCTGCTGCCGCTGCTGCCGCTGCTGCCGCTGCTGCCGCTGCCGCCGCCGCCGCCGCCGCCGCTGCTGCCGCCGCCGCCGCCGCCGCCGCCGCTGCCGCCGCCGCCGCTGGCGCCGCTGCCGCCGCTGCCGCCGCCGCCGCCGCCGCCGCTGCCGCTGCCGCCGCTGCCACTGCTGCCGCTGCCGCTGCTGCTGCTGCTGCTGCTGCTGCTGCTGCTGCTGCTGCTGCTGCTGCTGATGATGACTAAGGAAACAAACTTTGCATGCAAAAAAAAGCAAGCAACGAAGGTGAGTACCCCAAAGCCTTTTGCGATTGGCTGCCTCGCGAGTTGGTTCCAGCATCATGAGCGATTTTCTAAAAACCCAGCACCTGGGCGACAGCGCCTAGCGGCAATGCTTTAGCGGTCCTGAGCGCACTGCGCATTGTGCTGCCGCGCGACTCATGCGGTTAGCGTTTTATCGCACCAGTCACGAGAGACTGCAGCTGCTTGCTGCTGCTTGCTGCTGTTGCTGCTGCTGCTGATGATGATGATGCAGACTGCCAGATGTACGATAGGAATGCGGACAGTGCAAATTATAATACGGCAGAATAAAATTCAATTTTCCCTCATTATATGGAAGACCAGCTATAGTTTCCAAAGCTTTTTCCTCGAACATGTCCGTTCAAAACTGTATTTTGCAAGCGCAAAATAAAGCACTTACTTACTAGAAGGGCTAAACCTCTAAATGAAGGCATTTCAAATACTATTGTAACATTAATATAAATGCGCGCAACTCCGAGTATTTCTGTTGGTAAATATCGAGAAATGCACTCTGCCCCAATATATTTGTTCCTGTAAACATATTGCGGGGAACTATTTAAACCTTTATTTGTTCTTATCGACAGCCGCTGGCATGCGGCCTTATCATTGCGATTTTAGCGCGCTTATCGATCCTGTATTCCGTGTTCGTTCATGCTCGTTCTCGCGAGACGAAGGTTTGTCATTTTCTGTGTCGCCAAAGACACGTCGGGACTTATCTCGAAGACTCCAGCCACTCGCGTGTGTTTGTACGATGTTCCAGGTCATGCTAGTACCTTTTGCGGCTTTATGTATATCATTCCTCCCGGCTTTTAAATTCAGTACTGTCAATTGGAACGGGCATTCTTGGAACGATCGACGAGCACGTTTGTTACTATCGCCGCCGCCGAGTGTCTTAGTTCTTATGCGGGCGCAAGTCAGCCCAATAAAGAGCTTCTTCGCTGCCCTCCAAAACTGTTAATTTGTGTCATCGGCCTTGTCACCACCGCGCGACCATATATTAAGTCCAAAGATGAAGTATAAAAAAGACATGTGGACAAGAGAAAACACTAATTTTTTTTAAAGGTCTCTTTCTTTGTTGTGCAGAACGCCAGGTATTTTTAATCACTGAGGTACATGTCACGTGTTCACGCTGCAACGGTCGGAGTCAAGGCAGCTGTTTGGCCCATTGCTCGATCAACTCGTATTCGTTGAAATTCAGATCCGTAAGAGCTTCCAATGACGTGTCGTTTCCTTTGAAATAGAGTGGGTCATTTGTTGATCCATTATAGACCTGAAAACGAAACAATCACACTCTTAGTGTGTTGTTGAAAGCAACACTAGAATATTAGAGGAGCTATATCGTGCGCTTCCCACTGTCGAATGGCTTGGATACCTTTCGTCCATTTCGAACTGTGACCCAACCAAGCTGCTTAAGAAATAAACGTTTTCTGCAATCATTTAGTAATTAATGTTCCAGAGCCACTCTGCCATGCCACCACGCGAGTTCATCATTCTGAAATATGCTTCAAAACAGAATACTTAAAAACTATTCGAAAATATGTACATCATATAACTAAATGTTTTATCATCATACCGATGGACTATACTAATTGCAGGGTGAATGCCTCCCTTAAAGTCCTCCATTTAACCAAGTCCTATGCAGCGGACTCCTCTTGACCGGTGCTAACTTCTTAAAATCATACGCCGACCTCACTATCTGCTGCATCCTGTTTTGCTTTCATTTCCTTCGTACCCATTTTGCCACCCTTTTCGACCATTGTTTATTCTCCATTCGCTCTACGCGCCCTGCTAATGCCAGGAGATTCTCACTGATTTCCACATAAATTTAATTAAGTCAAATTATTTCTCTGCCCAACTTAGCGTCCATCTTATTTGTGGCGTTTTTCTGCAACTTTCGAAAATTAGGAAAATCTAGCCACACTCGCCTCTTTTGTTTTGCAATACTACCCTACCAAGCTTTTACTAAACCAGCTCGATGCGCTCATATATGCACGGAACAGACGAAATGAGCGTCTGCAGGATTTTCGCTCTTTCCGGACTAGGGAAACAAACTTTGCATGCAAAAAAAAAACAAACAACGAAGGTGAGTACCCCAAAGCCTTTTGCGATTGGCTGCCTCGCGAGTTGGTTCCAGCATCATGAGCGATTTTCTAAAAACCCAGAACCTGGGCGACAGCGCCTAGCGGCAATGCTTTAGCGGTCCTGAGCGCACTGCGCATCGTGCTGCCGCGCGACTCATGCGGTTAGCGTTTTATCGCACCAGTCATGAGAGAATATGCTTTTGCCCGGACTCCGCCGACTCCGCCCGAGGTCACACGAGCGGCCGAGCAACGCGACGGCTATACACCGTTCCAGCCACTGTTACGCCGTGAATATCCTAAGTTGGCTTTTAGGGCTACGATGCCACGCAGGTGTTTACTTTAGGAAATCAGTACTCGGCAAAACAGTAACGGTTTAACTTGAAATAAGCTGCAAAATGATCGGCATCAAGCCGCGCACACTTGAGAACCACTTTTGAAAAGTTAACAACGTAAGAATAATGCTAAAAGAAGACAAATCTCCCTAGCACATTGCTTACGCAGGCTGCAGCAACAATGAAATGTAAGAGAACGCTTGTAATTTAAAAAAAATGCTCAATCTAAAAGGCTAATATTTTGCTCCAATACACACAAATGCTTTATGAAATCTGAATGAAAAAATTTGAAAATTTACATGGAATATTTCTTGAAGAAAGAAGCATTTTCCGTGCGCGGTGCCACCGAACGTCGACCCGAGCGAACAAGTGGCCGTTGGATGGACGAAAGAACGGAGCGCCCTCTTTGGAACAAAATACAACTGTCGCCGTCATGCCGGTTAAGCGATTGTCGCGTCATCCTTCGAGCTTTTTAGTAATCGATTTTGCTGCTGCTGCTTGCTATTGCTGCTTGCTGCTTGGTGTTGCTGCTTGCTGTTGCTGCTTGCTGTTGCTGTTGCTGCTTGCTGTTGCTGCTTGCTGTTGCTGCTTGCTGTTGCTGCTTGCTGTTGCTGCTTGCTGTTGCTGCTAGCTGTTGCTGCTAGCTGTTGCTGCTTGCTGTTGCTGCTTGCTGTTGCTGCTTGCTGTTGCTGCTTGCTGTTGCTGCTTGCTGTTGCTGCTTGCTGTTGCTGCTTGCTGTTGCTGCTTGCTGTTGCTGCTTGCTGTTGCTGCTTGCTGTTGCTGCTTGCTGTTGCTGCTTGCTGTTGCTGCTTGCTGTTGCTGCTTGCTGTTGCTGCTTGCTGTTGCTGCTTGCTGTTGCTGCTTGCTGTTGCTGCTTGCTGTTGCTGCTTGCTGTTGCTGCTTGCTGTTGCTGCTTGCTGTTGCTGCTTGCTGTTGCTGCTTGCTGTTGCTGCTTGCTGTTGCTGCTTGCTGTTGCTGCTTGCTGTTGCTGCTTGCTGTTGCTGCTTGCTGTTGCTGCTTGCTGTTGCTGCTTGCTGTTGCTGCTTGCTGTTGCTGCTTGCTGTTGCTGCTTGCTGTTGCTGCTTGCTGTTGCTGCTTGCTGTTGCTGCTTGCTGTTGCTGCTTGCTGTTGCTGCTTGCTGTTGCTGCTTGCTGTTGCTGCTTGCTGTTGCTGCTTGCTGTTGCTGCTTGCTGTTGCTGCTTGCTGTTGCTGCTTGCTGTTGCTGCTTGCTGTTGCTGCTTGCTGTTGCTGCTTGCTGTTGCTGCTTGCTGTTGCTGCTTGCTGTTGCTGCTTGCTGTTGCTGCTTGCTGCTTGCTGTTGCTGCTTGCTGTTGCTGCTTGCTGTTGCTGCTTGCTGTTGCTGCTTGCTGTTGCTGCTTGCTGCTTGCTGCTTGCTGTTGCTGCTTGCTGTTGCTGCTTGCTGTTGCTGCTTGCTGTTGCTGCTTGCTGTTGCTGCTTGCTGTTGCTGCTTGCTGTTGCTGCTGCTGCTTGCTGCTGCTGCTTGCTGCTGCTGCTGCTGCTGCTGCTGCTTGCTGCTGCTGCTTGCTGCTGCTTGCTGCTGCTGCTGCTGCTGATGATGATGATGCAGACTGCCAGATGTACGATAGGAATGCGGACAGTGCAAATTATAATACGGCAGAATAAAATTCAATTTGCCCTCATTATACGGAAGACCAGCTCTAGTTTCCGCAGCTTTTTTCCTCGAACATGTCCGTTAAAAACTGTATTTTGCAAACGGAAAATTAAGCACTTACTTGCTAGAAGGGGTAAACCTCTAAATGAAGGCATTTCAAATACCATTGTGACATTAATATAAATGCGCGCAACTCCGAGTATTTCTGTTGGTAAATATCGAGAAATGCGCTCTGCCCCAATATATTTGTTCCTGCAAACATATTGCGTGGAACTATTTAAATCTTTATTTGTTCTTATCGACAGCCGCTGGCATGCGGCCTTATCATTGCGATTTTAGCGCGCTTATCGATCCTGTATTCCGTGTTCGTTCATGCTCGTTCTCGCGAGACGAAGGTTTGTCATTTTCTGTGTCGCCAAAGACACGTCGGGACTTATCTCGAAGACTCCAGCCACTCGCGTGTGTTTGTACGATGTTCCAGGTCATGCTAGTACCTTTTGCGTCTTTATGTATATCATTCCTCCCCGCTTTTAAATTCAGTGCTGTCAATTGCAACGGGCATTCTTGGAACGACCGACGAGCACGTTTGTTACTATCGCCGCCGCCGAGTGTCTTAGTTCTTTTGCGGGCGCAAGTAAGCCCAATAAAGAGCTTTCTTCGCTGCCCTCCAAAACTGTTAATTTGTGTCATCGGCCTTGTCACCACCACGCGACCATATATTAAGTCAAAAGATAAAGTATAAAAAAAGACATGTGGACAAGAGAAAACACTAATTTTTTTTAAAGGTCTCTTTCCTTGTTGTGCACAACGCCAGGTATTTTTAATCCCTGAGGTACATTATTATTAATATAACCAGCGCGAACACGAAAACAAGGGACAAGAAACACGAAAGCCACAGTACATGCGCTGTGGCGCGGGAGGTGGTTAGTTCGAAACCCACCGCCGGACACCCACCGGTAAAAATGGGTACAAGCGTCCCCCGGCCTGGCGCTCGGCTTTTCCAGGGGTGTGCGTTTGGGAGAAGCTCCGTAAACCCCGCTGCGCGCCCCTCCTCCGCAGTGGGCCCAAACCCAGTTTCGAACCTCGCAGCCTGCAAAGGTGGTTCTGTTTGTCTTTCAAAGGGGTTTACGGAGCTTCTCCCAAACGCACACCCCTGGAAAAGCCGAGCGCCAGGCCGGGGGACGCTTGTACCCATTTTTACCGGTGGGTGTCCGGCGGTGGGTTTCGAACTAACCACCTCCCGCAGCCGAGACGGGCGCTCTAACCACCGAAGCGGTGGCCTTGTGGTAGAGCATCCGCCTCGCATTCGGGAGGTACCGGGTTCGATCCCTGGTGCCGCCGGTTACCCACCGGTTTTTCAATGGGTACAAGCTTTCCCCCGGCCTGGTGCTCGGCTCTTCTGGGGTGAAATGCTTGGGAAAAGGTGCCACGGCCCAAATAGTTGCGCCGATGTGGCAGTGATTCGTTCCGCCATCGGACAACAATAAGTCCGCCTTGCGCGGCAACAGCCCATTATGTGGCCCTTTTTTTTAGGACTGCTGCAGCTGAGGCTCTAGGGGAGCACTTCAGGTGAGGGTCAAAGGGAGTACCTTTGAAAGACAAACAGAACCACCTTTGCAGGCTGCGAGGTTCGAAACTGGGTTTGGGCCCACTGCGGAGGAGGGGCGCGCAGCGGGGTTTACGGAGCTTCTCCCAAACGCACACCCCTGGAAAAGCCGAGCGCCAGGCCGGGGGACGCTTGTACCCATTTTTACCGGTGGGTGTCCGGCGGTGGGTTTCGAACTAACCACCTCCCGCAGCCGAGACGGGCGCTCTAACCACTAGGTAGCGCATGTACTGTGGCTTTCGTGTTTCTTGTCCCTTGTTTTCGTGTTCGCGCTGGTTATATTAATAATAATGAATAAGTACCAACTCGCCCAACAAAGTATCTTGGTAACCCTGAGGTACATGTCACGTGTGCACGCTGAAACGGGCGGAGTCAAAGCAGCTGTTTGGCCCATTGCTCGATCAACTCGTATTCGTTGAAATTCAGATCCGTAAGAGCTTCCAATGACGTGTTGTTTCCTTTCAAATGGAGTGGGTCATTTGTTGATCCATTATAGACCTGAAAACGAAACAACCACACTCTTAGTGTGTTGTTGAAAGCAACAGTAGAATATTAGAGGAGCTATATCGTGCGCTTCCCACTGTCGAATGGCTTGGATACCTTTCGTCCATTTCGAACTGTGACACAACCAAGCTGCTTAGCAGAAATAAACGTTTTCTGCAATCATTTAATAATTAATGTTCCAGAGCCACTCTGCCATGCCACCACGCGAGTTCATCATTCTGAAATATGCTTCAAAATAGAATACTTAAAAACTATTCGAAAATATGTAGATTATACAACTAAATGTTTTTATTATCATCATACCGATGGACTATACTAATTGCAGGGTGAATGCCTCCCTTAAATTCCTCCAACTAACCAGGTCCTATGCAAGCGGACTCCTCTTGACCGGTGCTAACTTCTTAACATCATACGCCGACCTCACTATCTGCTGCATTGTGTTTTGCTTTCATTTCCTTCGTACCCATTTTGCCACCCTTTTCGACCATTGTTTATCCTCTATTCGCACTACGCGCCCTGCTAATGCCAGCTTGTTCTCACTGATTTCCACATAAATTTAAGTGAAATTATTTCTCTGCCCAACTTTGCGTCCATCCTATTTGTGGCGTTTTTCTGCAACTTTCGAAAATTAGCAATATCTAGCCACACTAGCCTTTTTTGTTTTCCAATACTACCCTACCAAGCTTTTACTAAACCGTCTCGATGCGCTCATATATGCACGGAACAGACGAATTGAGTGTCTGCAGGATTTTCGCTCTTTCCGGACTAGGGAAACAAACTTTGCATGCAAAAAAAAACAAACAACGAAGGTGAGTACCCCAAAGCCTTTTGCGATTGGCTGCCTCGCGAGTTGGTTCCAGCATCATGAGCGATTTTCTAAAAACCCAGAACCTGGGCGACAGCGCCTAGCGGCAATGCTTTAGCGGTCCTGAGCGCACTGCGCATCGTGCTGCCGCGCGACTCATGCGGTTAGCGTTTTATCGCACCAGTCACGAGAGAATATGCTTTTGCCCGGACTCCGCCGACTCCGCCCGAGGTCACACGAGCGGCCGAGCAACGCGACGCCTATACGCCGTTCCAGCCACTGTTACGCCGTGAATATCCGAAGTTGGCTTTTAGGGCTACGATGCCACGCAGTTGTTTAATTTAGGAAATCAGTACTCAGCAAAACAGAAACGGTTTAACTTGAAATAAGCTGCAAAATGATTGGCATCAAGTCGCGCACACTTGAGAACCACTTTTGAAAAGTTAACAACGTAAGAAATATGCTAAAAGAAGACAAATCTCCCTAGCACATGGCTTACGCAGCCTGCAGCAACAATGAAATGTAAGACAACGCTTCTAATTTAAAAAAATGCTAAATCTAAAAGGCTAATATTTTGCTCCAATACACACAAATGCTTTTTGAAATCTGAGTGAAAAAATTTGAAAATTTACATGGAATATTTCTTGAAGAAAGAAGCATTTTCCGTGCGCGGTGCCACCGAACGTCGAGCCGAGCGAACAAGTGGCCGGTGGATGGACGTAAGAACGGAGCGCCCTCTTTGGAACAAAATACAACTGTCGCCGTCATGCCGGTTAAGCGATTGTCGCGTCATCCTTTGAGCTTTTTAGTAATCGCTTTTGCTGCCGCTGCCGCTGGCGCTGCTGCCGCTGCTGCCGCTGCTGCTGCCGCTGCTGCCGCTGCTGCCGCTGCTGCCGCTGCCGCCGCCGCCGCCGCCGCCGCTGCCGCCGCTGCCGCCGCCGCCGCCGCCGCCGCCGCCGCCGCCGCCGCCGCCGCTGCCGCCGCTGCCGCCGCTGCTGCCGCTGCTGCCGCTGCTGCTGCCGCTGCTGCTGCTGCTGCTGCTGCTGCTGCTGCTGCTGCTGCTGCTGCTGCTGCTGCTGCTGCTGCTGCTGCTGCTGCTGCTGCTGCTGCTGCTGCTGCTGCTGCTGCTGCTGCTGCTGCTGCTGCTGCTGCTGCTGCTGCTGCTGCTGCTGCTGCTGCTGCTGCTGCTGCTGCTGCTGCTGATGATGATGATGATGATGATGATGATGACTAGGGAAACAAACTTTGCATGCAAAAAAAAGCAAGCAACGAAGGTGAGTACCCCAAAGCCTTTTGCGATTGGCTGCCTCGCGAGTTGGTTCCAGCATCATGAGCGATTTTCTAAAAACCCAGAACCTGGGCGACAGCGCCTAGCGGCAATGCTTTAGCGGTCCTGAGCGCACTGCGCATCGTGCTGCCGCGCGACTCATGCGGTTAGCGTTTTATCGCACCAGTCACGAGAGACTGCAGCTGCTTGCTGCTGCTTGCTGCTGTTGCTGCTGCTGATGATGATGATGATGCAGACTGCCAGATGTACGATAGGAATGCGGACAGTGCAAATTATAATACGGCAGAATAAAATTCAATTTGCCCTCATTATATGGAAGACCAGCTATAGTTTCCAAAGCTTTTTCCTCGAACATGTCCGTTCAAAACTGTATTTTGCAAGCGGAAAATAAAGCACTTACTTACTAGAAGGGCTAAACCTCTAAATGAAGGCATTTCAAATACTATTGTAACATTAATATAAATGCGCGCAACTCCCAGTATTTCTGTTGGTAAATATCGAGAAATGCACTCTGCCCCAATATATTTGTTCCTGTAAACATATTGCGGGGAACTATTTAAACCTTTATTTGTTCTTATCGACAGCCGCTGGCATGCGGCCTTATCATTGCGATTTTAGCGCGCTTATCGATCCTGTATTCCGTGTTCGTTCATGCTCGTTCTCGCGAGACGAAGGTTTGTCATTTTCTGTGTCGCCAAAGACACGTCGGGACCTATCTCGAAGACTCCAGCCACTCGCGTGTGTTTGTACGATGTTCCAGGTCATGCTAGTACCTTTTGCGGCTTTATGTATATCATTCCTCCCGGCTTTTAAATTCAGTACTGTCAAATGGAACGGGCATTCTTGGAACGATCGACGAGCACGTTTGTTACTATCGCCGCCGTCGAGTGTCTTAGTTCTTATGCGGGCGCAAGTCAGCCCAATAAAGAGCTTCTTCGCTGCCCTCCAAAACTGTTAATTTTTGTCATCGGCCTTGTCACCACCGCGCGACCATATATTAAGTCCAAAGATAAAGTATAAAAAAGACATGTGGACAAGAGAAAACACTAATTTTTTTTAAAGGTCTCTTTCTTTGTTGTGCAGAACGCCAGGTATTTTTAATCCCTGAGGTACATGTCACGTGTTCACGCTGCAACGGTCGGAGTCAAGGCAGCTGTTTGGCCCATTGCTCGATCAACTCGTATTCGTTGAAATTCAGATCCGTAAGAGCTTCCAATGACGTGTCGTTTCCTTTGAAATGGAGTGGGTCATTTGTTGATCCATTATAGACCTGAAAACGAAACAACCACACTCTTAGTGTGTTGTTGAAAGCAACAGTAGAATATTAGAGGAGCTATATCGTGCGCTTCCCACTGTCGAAGGGCTTGGATACCTTTCGTCCATTTCGAACTGTGACACAACCAAGCTGCTTAGCAGAAATAAACGTTTTCTGCAATCATTTAGTAATTAATGTTCTAGAGCCACTCTGCCATGCCACCACGCGAGTTCATCATTCTGAAATATGCTTCAAAACAGAATACTTAAAAACTATTCGAAAATATGTACATCATACAACTAAATGTTTTATCATCATACCGATGGACTATACTAATTGTAGGGTGAATGCCTCCCTTAAAGTCCTCCATTTAACCAAGTCCTATGCAACGGACTCCTCTTGACCGGTGCTAACTTCTTAAAATCATACGCCGACCTCACTATCTGCTGCATCCTGTTTTGCTTTCATTTCCTTCGTACCCATTTTGCCACCCTCTTCGACCATTGTTTATTCTATATTCGCTCTACGCGCCCTGCTAATGCCAGGAGATTCTCACTGATTTCCACATAAATTTAATTAAGTCAAATTATTTCTTTGCCCAACTTAGCGTCCATCTTATTTGTGGCGTTTTTCTGCAACTTTCGAAAATTAGGAAAATCTAGCCACACTCGCCTCTTTTGTTTTGCAATACTACCCTACCAAGCTTTTACTAAACCAGCTCGATGCGCTCATATATGCACGGAACAGACGAAATGAGCGTCTGCAGGATTTTCGCTCTTTCCGGACTAGGGAAACAAACTTTGCATGCAAAAAAAAACAAACAACGAAGGTGAGTACCCCAAAGCCTTTTGCGATTGGCTGCCTCGCGAGTTGGTTCCAGCATCATGAGCGATTTTCTAAAAACCCAGAACCTGGGCGACAGCGCCTAGCGGCAATGCTTTAGCGGTCCTGAGCGCACTGCGCATCGTGCTGCCGCGCGACTCATGCGGTTAGCGTTTTATCGCACCAGTCATGAGAGAATATGCTTTTGCCCGGACTCCGCCGACTCCGCCCGAGGTCACACGAGCGGCCGAGCAACGCGACGGCTATACACCGTTCCAGCCACTGTTACGCCGTGAATATCCAAAGTTGGCTTTTAGGGCTACGATGCCACGCAGGTGTTTACTTTAGGAAATCAGTACTCGGCAAAACAGTAACGGTTTAACTTGAAATAAGCTGCAAAATGATCGGCATCAAGCCGCGCACACTTGAGAACCACTTTTGAAAAGTTAACAACGTAAGAATAATGCTAAAAGAAGACAAATCTCCCTAGCACATTGCTTACGCAGGCTGCAGCAACAATGAAATGAAAGAGAACGCTTGTAATTTAAAAAAATGCTCAATCTAAAAGGCTAATATTTTGCTCCAATACACACAAATGCTTTATGAAATCTGAATGAAAAAATTTGAAAATTTACATGGAATATTTCTTGAAGAAAGAAGCATTTTCCGTGCGCGGTGCCACCGAACGTCGAGCCGAGCGAACAAGTGGCCGTTGGATGGACGAAAGAACGGAGCGCCCTCTTTGGAACAAAATACAACTGTCGCCGTCATGCCGGTTAAGCGATTGTCGCGTCATCCTTCGAGCTTTTTAGTAATCGATTTTGCTGCTGCTGCTTGCTGTTGCTGCTTGCTGTTGCTGCTTGCTGCTTGCTGTTGCTGCTTGCTGTTGCTGCTTGCTGTTGCTGCTTGCTGTTGCTGCTTGCTGTTGCTGCTTGCTGTTGCTGCTTGCTGTTGCTGCTTGCTGTTGCTGCTTGCTGTTGCTGCTTGCTGTTGCTGCTTGCTGTTGCTGCTTGCTGCTTGCTGCTTGCTGCTGCTGCTTGCTGCTGCTGCTTGCTGTTCCTGCTTGCTGTTGCTGCTTGCTGTTGCTGCTTGCTGTTGCTGCTTGCTGTTGCTGCTTGCTGTTGCTGCTTGCTGTTGCTGCTTGCTGTTGCTGCTTGCTGCTGCTACTTGCTGCTGCTGCTGCTGCTGCTGCTGCTGCTGCTGCTGCTGCTGCTGCTGCTGCTGCTGCTGCTGCTGCTGCTGCTGCTGCTGCTGCTGCTGCTGCTGCTTGCTGCTTGCTGCTGCTGCTGCTGCTGCTTGCTTGCTGCTGCTGCTTGCTGCTGCTGCTGCTGCTGCTGCTGCTGCTGCTGATGATGATGATGATGATGCAGACTGCCAGATGTACGATAGGAATGCGGACAGTGCAAATTATAATACGGCAGAATAAAATTCAATTTGCCCTCATTATATGGAAGACCAGCTCTAGTTTCCACAGCTTTTTTCCTCGAATATGTCCTTTCAAAACTGTATTTTGCAAACGGAAAATAAAGCACTTACTTGCTAGAAGGGCTAAACCTCTAAATGAAGGCATTTCAAATACCATTGTAACGTTAATATAAATGCGCGCAACTCCGAGTATTTCTGTTGGTAAATATCGAGAAATGCGCTCTGCCCCAATATATTTGTTCCTGTAAACATATTGCGTTGAACTATTTAAATCTTTATTTGTTCTTATCGACAGCCGCTGGCATGCGTCCTTATCATTGCGATTTTAGCGCGCTTATCGATCCTGTATTCCGTTTTCGTTCATGCTCGTTCTCGCGAGACGAAGGGTTGTCATTTTCTGTGTCGCCAAAGACACGTCGGGACTTATCTCGAAGACTCCAGCCACTCGCGTGTGTTTGTACGATGTTCCAGGTCATGCTAGTACCTTTTGCGGCTTTATGTATATCATTCCTCCCCGCTTTTAAATTCAGTGCTGTCAATTGGAACGGGCATTCTTGGAACGATCGACGAGCACGTTTGTTACTCTCGCCGCCGCCGAGTGTCTTAGTTCTTTTGCGGGCGTAAGTCAGCCCAATAAAGAGCTTCTTCGCTGCCCTCCAAAACTGTTAATTTGTGTCATCGGCCTTGGCACCACCACGCGACCATATATTAAGTCAAAAGATAAAGTATAAAAAAAGACATGTGGACAAGAGAAAACACTAATTTTTTTTAAAGGTCTCTTTCTTTGTTGTGCACAACGCCAGGTATTTTTAATTCCTGAGTTCACGTGTGCACGCTGCAACGGGCGGAGTCAAGGCAGCTGTTTGGCCCATTGCTCGATCAACTCGTATTCGTTGAAATTCAGATCCGTAAGAGCTTCCAATGACGTGTCGTTTCCTTTCAAATGGAGTGGGTCATTTGTTGATCCATTATAGACCTGAAAACGAAACAACCACACTCTTAGTGTGTTGTTGAAAGCAACAGTAGAATGTTAGAAGAGCTATATCGTGCGCTTCCCACAGTCGAATGGCTTGGATACCTTTTCTCCATTTCGAACTGTGACACAACCAAGCTGCTTAGCAGAAATAAACGTTTTCTGCAATAATTTAGTAATTAATGTTCCAGAGCCACTCTGCCATGCCACCACGCGAGTTCATCATTCTGAAATATGCTTCAAAACAGAATACTTAAAAACTATTCGAAAATATGTACATCATACAACTAAATGTTTTTATTATCATCATACCGACGGACTATACTAATTGCAGGGTGAATGGCTCCCTTAAATTCCTCCAATTAACCAGGTCCTAGGCAAGCGGACTCCTCTTGACCGGTGCTAACTTCTTAACATCATACCCCAGGCAGCACAACAGCCCGGGCCAATATTGTCAGTGAGACGGCAGAGATCAGCCCTATGTAGGCCCAGCGCTTCCATCTTATGGCTGGTATTGGTAGTGCCATTCTATAACACGTCCAACACTGGCCCTGAGGATTCCATTGGAAACCAATATTGTTCGTACCTATTTATAATGATAACAACATTGGCCCGTCATATCCGATGCCCTCACAATATCGGTGGTACCATTATACGAGGATGGCAACGATGGGCCTGGATATCCGGCGTATCACCGGTGTTGGCGCTGCCATGAGATAAGGATGGCTATAACGGACAGCATTAGCCGTCAGTCCACTGATGTTGGCCAATATTCGACATATGCTGGACAATAATGTCAGCTCTGTTACAATGGCCCGCCAATGTCAGATATACACTGGCATACCTTACATATCAACGGTATTGGCATTGCCCTTTCATAAGGATGGCTATATCGAACAGCGTTAGCCATTACTCCACTGACGTTGGCTATTATATGGTATATGCTGGACAATTCTGTTAGTTCTGTTACCATCTCCCGCCAGATGCATTGGCATACACTTTAGTCAACATTGTCTTGTCTATTTCACCTACTGGTCAATATTAGATGCAAATTAGCATGTGGCTGGAAATATTCCGTGGGAAACCGCATTAGCGTGCTTTTGCGGTTGGCAGGCTCATTTAATACTTGGAGTCGTTAACTGTGCTGTTATAATCGATGTTTTCAAGTTACCTTTGCAATTTTTAATGCTTCGGAAATCTTCCCGACGTGTTATTCGAAGGTCGTGGGTTCGGTTCCCACCATCTGCACGTTGTTTTTCTTCTACTTTCTGTTTAATATATTTTCCCCTAAACAGATTACATTACTAATCTCTGTGGCTATCCAAGTAAACATTTAAAAAAAGACCTAAAGTACCATTCCCAACGCTTTCCTTGGCCTCGCCGACTGTTGGCTTCTTTCTTTCATGTATTATAACGAGCACCCTCATTTCCCCTAATTGATCATCTTGTGTTTAAATAGTTATAGTTCCGCGGTGCTGGTTTCCGTCGTGTTTGCTTTAATTCCACCTAGCTGTTGTTGATGTTGCTTGGGATTACACCATGTTCTTTTACACTAGATCTTCATTGACTTAAGCTGGCACTGTAATCAATCCACATGTATACTGTGACGAATTTGGATGAGACCGACGATCGGTCAACGGCATCAAATAAGTTCACCACCGTTTGCTGGTCCGGGCGGCGGCGGCGATAAATAGCTCCACGCCGACCGAGAGATTAGAAAGAATCAAAATGACATGTCATATATCGTGCATAGGCAATGGTTGCTATTTTGTGTATTCTATTCGGCAATGGTCTAGGTTCTTCCATGGCTGCTCCCGTGGCGATTCCTGCTGCTCTGGGTGAAGAGAATTCCAAAAGTTATAGCAAATTTCTTTGCCCCCGAGTGTATCAGTTTTAACAATAGTGGCTTCAAACAGACGATTACCGCAGAACACGCATGCAGTGCGATGCAATTAATGAGCGATAAGCGTCGGCCTATTAGGGCTCGTACGTGACTCAGATCGACTATGGCGAGCGCGCTTCCATCGAAATACACTTTAAAAATACACTTGGCCGTTCAAGCTATACGAATACGAAGCAGCGCAGCACATACTTTCGCTTAAACGATTTAACAATGGTGATCTAAATTAAAGCTGGGTTATTGAGCGGTAAATTAAACGTCAGTCCGCACATGCATGAACGTTCCCACATATGGCAAATCGTATCGACGCTTCCTGCTTCGTTGTCGCTCTAAGAAGTGAAGTATTAGAAAAAAAATGGAGAGAAAACACTGCACGCACAATCTCAGTATGAATAATATTGAGGTTATGCTGAAACAAATAACTGGGTTACAGTTTCACTTTTCTTCATCGCACTCGTTCGCACATTTGTTTTTTCTCAAGCGTCCGCTGTTGTTGACGACACACCGCGCACTTCTGTTCCAGTCCACTGAAGGCACTCACTCGCGCCGAAATATGGACGCTCTGTTCGCTGCTTGCTAGGGTGCATTGAAAACATCACAAACAAAGGAAGAAAAACATTGAGGCACGGCGCCAGCAACAGCGGCGCCGACTTGCCAGAGTGGATGCGCTCTGCAGGTGGGGTTGTCGGGTTACACGATGCGCGATGCAATCCAAGACGCAGGCCCTGACGCTCCACGTGTGGTTCAAGGTGCACACGGCCGCCGCCCGGGCGAGAATTAACGACGCAGTGCGTCAGCCGCTATACTTTAAGGCTCTATTTCTTTCATATACCTATTTGACATACGTGCAGCTAGCGTAACTGACGTCTTAGGCTTTGCAAGAGTAGACCATTCCATACGTGTAAAATCAAAAATACGACTGCAATGACCATGGCGCATTAATCACTGATGGAATATCGCACACATACGGTACTGGTAAATGCCCTATGATTATCTTGAAACACTCATTCGGCAAACGAGTACGCCAGCTATTTGCTAAACAAGCCGCGAATATTCAAATCACTGCAGTGGAAAAAATGATCGCAGAGCCAGCTATAGAGTCGCCCGCGGCACGGCGGCGGGCCGGCTTCCACATTTCACAAGAACTTGAAACGCGAAATATATCCGCGGGGGGCTTTGTCACACTGAATTTAATAGGAACACAAAATAGCTTCGTGTAGCGGCCAGTATACAAGAGCGGCAGCTAAGCAGAACAACTTTGATTGGACGCCATGCCAAGTGCATGGATAGCATAATTTTAGAATTTCTCGTTTGTTTGTTCTTTTTTTCGCACTTGTGCGAAAAAAAGAAGTCTGTAACGTTTCTCCGCTTTTATTCACACCCCCAATTTCGCGATTCCGTCGTCGTTCACTGCAATACAATGCTTGCGCTACATATGGCAAGAAGGAATAACTGTAGAGTTCAAAAACCAAATAAAGCAGTCGTTGTTTTACAATTAAGCTTAATTCGGTATCAAAGCTTATTTATTCTCTAACTACCTCCGTGGTGGAACAGTTACAGGCGTGCGCGGGGAAGGTAGTTTTTTTTTTTTTTTTACAAATATTGTGTATGGAGAGAAGATACCCACATGTAAACTGACTTGTTAGCATTAGAGGGGAAAAAAAATGTGAAAGAAAAGACTGGAAACACAAATAAAATACGAAAAGGTACAATGGGTATATTAACAACTGGATTACAATGACACATCTTTGTTTGGCACACGCTCGTTCGCACAGTTTTCCAACACCTGCTCTCCGTGCTGACGCACCGCACCGCTCAATCCCGTCCTCGCGCACTTCGCACTCCTGTCGTTCCCCGATCGCTCTCTCTCACCGCATGCGATGCGAGCAAGGTCCGAGGTTGCATGCGCGCGTCGAAATCCACGCAGGTGCGCCAAAGCGGTGGACGGGTCGACGCACCACTCAGGGTCCAAGGGGCGGACGGCCGCCGCCCAGGGGAAGGAATTGCGCAGTAATAAAAAGACAAACGCTAACAGACTGGAGACTTCTTTCAAACATTTCCGGGCTCTCACAACAGGTTGCATAGAGAAATGTGCTTTTACCGCATTTTCTTGGCCAATAAAATATACGCAAGAAACTAAACTGAGAAAGAAACAAGCGCCTAATGAATCGGGCCAACAAACGACTAATCTAGCAGATAGAATGATGCTGACGGTGCGGATATACGAGAAAAAATGTAAGCATCGTATGCAACTAGCTTATAAAGAGGTGGCAAGTCGTGGTACTGAGATGCTTAGCTCAATAATTTTCAACAAACTTGCTTCAAATCCTCATTTCAGGGTGATTGAAATATTCCACTCAATTGAGCACTATTGTATGAAAGCATTTTCGTTGGTATGCTAAAGGTGAGCAAACTATTCGTAGTAGAACACAGCATTCACAAAATACAACTTGAACAGGTTTGGGTGTTCTAAACAAAACAGCTAGGCGCCTCTCCAGGGCGACGACGCGCTTCGCTGCTGGCACAGAGCCCTACATAGATGAGCAGCAACGGCAGCGCATCGTTCAAGGCTGATTCAAGTCCTGTCATCTACGAAACGCTTGCTAAACGGAGGGTACAAAACCGAGACCATCGATCTGCTGAAAAAGCGATTACTAAAAAGCTCGAAGGATGACGCGACAATCGCTTAGCCGGCATGACGGCGGCAGTTGTATTTTGTTTCAAAGAGGGCGCTCCGTTCTTTCGTCCAACGGCCACTCGTTCGCTCGGCTCGACGTTCGGTGGCACCGCGCACGGAAAATGCTTCTTTCTTCAAGAAATATTCCATGTAAGTTCTCAAATGTTTTCATTCATGTTTTATAAAGCGTTTGTGTATATTGGAGCAAAATATTAGACTCTTAGATTGAGCATTTTTTAAATTACAAGCGTTGTCTTACATTTCATTGTTGCTGCAGGCTGCGTAAGCCATGTGCTAGGGAGATTTGTCTTCTTTTAGCATATTTCTTACGTTGTTAACTTTTCAAAAGTGGTTCTCAAGTATGCGCGACTTGATTCCGATCATTTTGCAGCTTATTTCAAGTTAAACCGTTGCTGTTTTGCAGAGTACTGATTTCCTAAAGTAAACAACTGCGTAGCATCGTAGCCCTAAAAGCCAACTTCGGATATTCACGGCGTTACAGTGGCTGGAACGGCGTATAGCCGTCACTTGGCTCGGCCGCTCGGGTTCCCTCGGGTTCACCATGACACTTTGCTCCAGCATCAAGACTGCATGAAACATCAGTATGCATTTTCCGGTCGTTATGCTAACTGATCGCCCCACCGCCCTGGCACAGCTATGTTATACCATGTGTAACATAGAGTTGCAATTAGTACTTTTTTTGAGACAGCTTTCAATTGAAATTATGGATTAACTAAACAGAGAAGAGCCGTGGTATGCTTTTATCATGATTTAGAGGCATCGATTTAATGGAGACTTTCTTTCCTTGCATTTAGGGCTCTTTGCTCTATAACGCCCGCAGTCCAGCTGCTCCACTTGTATCATCGCACTGCTTTTGCACATGCAGTCATCTGCCATCAAAGGAGTGCTGCGTGAATGTGAGGCAGACAACATCATCGTCATTTTGGCGCTGCATAACCTGTCAACAACTGTGGGAGCATGCTGTGTGTAAGGAACCATTGCCTCGGTAGGTATGACACATTGCCTCTGTTTTGCTTTATATAAAGGCTTTAAAAAAGGCTCTGCTGGCTTTTCGCTATATGATTGCATGCTATATGACTTTTTCTAGTTTTTTAGCTCAAGACTTACTTGTTCAGAAGTCTTGCCCACAGTATGCAGAAAATAATATCCTTCATGTCCCTGGCAGTGCTTTAATAGCTGGTGCTATATTTCGTTGCTTTATTTCAACAGTATGTGACTATTTCAAGTTGAGGCATGATTGAGTGAACCTGTGGTGTAATAGCACAATAACAGACATAGCTTGTTGAACTGACGAAGTAGTTGCCATTTGCGTAACACGGGAGAGCAGGTGCTTTAAGTGATGGAATATTTAGCATACTTGATTATGCTTGCATTACAAGAATTCGCAGGAAGCCTGTATTGAGGTTTCAGAGAAGAAAGCCATTAAGTATTGCTCAGGTTATTTGCCTTCTACTCTCCCTTCATTACTGCTGCCTGCACTGTATGTATTTGTTCATACAGACATGCAGTTACTGACTGCTTGTACATTTCTGGTTGCCTACACTGGCTTCAGTCATGTAGATGTAATATTACTTTGATCTAAACCAGGCTATTTACTTTGCTCAAAGTGACAATTATAATTAATTCTCTCCCCAAGCCATTGAGATTTGCCATTAGCTCCCAACTCGCTTTATTCGCAGCTGCAATGAATTTATTCTGTAACCCTAGAGCAAGACATTTGCAGAAAGGAGATCACCATGCAATACTCGTGCAAATTTTGTAAATTTTAGAGGACATTCTGTTTGTTTTTGCATATGCTTCTGTGTTTGGAAAACAGAGCAGACTTGCTTACAGTGCAGGAGGGGTGGGCTGCAAGACAAAAGGAAATTATTAGTGCAGCTGCTCATTCAGGCGTGCATTCCTTGTGCATTTATTGCTCTTATATATGTGCACCTTTGCCTGCATGCTTGCCAGGGCTTTCCCCATAATGGGTGGCAGTGATCTTGCCGCCTACCTCTCAGGGGGACTGCCCTTTACCAACTACTTGCCCACAACCAACTCACCTCCTGGGCTTCAAATTTGTCATACTCAAGGACTATTTTCTGTGTTTGATGTTACCAGTGACGTCACTTAAGATACGCAGTGTGCATCATTGGTCCATTAGTTTCATTTCGGGATGTTGTCACCCCTTATATTCCCTACTCATATTTCTTTTTCTACATCCCCTTGCAACTGCCAAACGAAATAAGACGTATAAAACTGCCAAACTCCCGCAGTCTCTGAATGCTATGTCAACAACCAAAAAGCTTTTGCATGTCTTAATAAAAGTAGAAATGATCCCCCGATTATTTTTTTGATTGTCATGTCTAGTGAGACGGTATAGTGAACTGCCACATGACCAAGAAAATTGCAACTGTAAGTGCACTGAGGAGTCATGCGTTAGAGCAAGCATATGGATCTTGTGTTGCTTAGCTGCTTAACTCCAAATATTCTCCTTTGTCAGACAAGATATTTTTTTAGAAAACTGGATGGGGAGCCAGAAGAAAGCAGATTGGATTCTTAGCAGCATTGCTACTTATTACACGTGCGTTCCACCCCTGTATACATGAACTCGGCAGTATTGGGTCGAGTACATCTGTCGAGTGAAAAATCAGTTGTGGGGTTCATGTATACACAGTCGGGTCGAGTAAAATAGGCGGCGGAGCGGGTTGCGTTAACTCGCTTGCAGGGGGTAGGTTAATTCGCTTGACCCGCTTATATAAAGGCATGTAGACGCTGTCCAGTCAGGGAGTCTAGTTATAGGGAACTCTGGGCTATGAAAAAGCCTCTGGAGCGGCGACGAGTGTCACTTGAAATGAATGCTTTTTAGCGCTCATCAACGATAAAAAATAATCGAAGCTCTCGATAGTAAAAGGCAATGGGATTAAATACGAGTAAGAACTTGCACAATAACTTCGAATCTCGATGCAACGCTCTGCTACTATACTTACTCACTAGAAAGCGAGTTCATGTAGACATCAGCCGGGTCGAGAATGATGACCTTGCTTACTCAACGCTGATTCAACCCGGTGCTGTCGAGTCCATGTAAACAGGGCTATTGTACTTGTAATTTTAGTTGAACTCTCATTTCGTGTATTGCACATTAAATTTGAGTGATATTGGTGCTTTCTTGCGTATGTGCTGTTTTGTTCTGCAAACAGTACTATTTCTCCAGAGACAATCTTATTTTTAATTTGAGTACAAAATATTGTCCATTTTTGAAAAAAAAAAACATAATTTGTGAGTCTGTTAAGAAATTTTGATTTTGAAATATATTCACAAAATAGCAACATTTTATAGATACTGAAATATAAAATGTGTGCGAAACAACTTTTCAGCTCAGGATTAAACTGGTTTTTCAAGGAACTTATTGTGATAGGGTGAAAGTGAAAAATCACTGTCATGCTAGATGTATCGTTTTTTTATGATCCCATAGTCACATCAAGCATTGTATTTGATGGTGTGCTTAAGCAATGAAAATAATATTTGGCCTCAGATATTCAGGCAGATTACTATTCTCTATACCAACAACTACTATGAATTGGTTTTAAGAAATCAGTTGCCCGAGCACCACACCTGTTACCTGGACATAAAATCACCCATGTATGCCTAACTGAATATAATCTTGCACGTGGAAGGTTGCCGATGGTATGGCCTTATGATTAGCTGTGATGAGGGAAAATGCATACCTGGTGGGCTGCTAGCTGATAAGGAAGTACAATATCATTGTACTCAGATCTAGCATAACATTTTCCTGCCTATGCAAAGTAAATTTCTAGTACTTGCTCAATTGCTCATTGCAGGCTGACTGTAATATTTTTAGCTGAACAAGCATGCACTGTATGATTACTAGAACTTCTTGTTGGGCTTGTTCGTGTTTATTTATTATAAACTGAAGGCGCCAAAACAATGCACGCACACAAGGGAAGAACGGGACAGAGTTCCACTCACAACTGATTTATTGTGCAGAACAGAGTACATATATATCTCACTGCAGGCACATGCCCAAGGAACACATTCAGCTACATCACATTCAGCATCATGTAGTTTAACATAAGCTATGTTCAAGAAATGCTTTCTCAGAGAAAGAGGCTGTGGTATGAGGCATGGGCTTCTTGAACATATCTTATTTTAAACTACATGATGCTGAATGGGTTCTTTGCGCATATGCCGGCAGTGAGATATATATGTACTTTATTCTGCACAATAAATCAGTTGTGAATGGCGCTCTGTCCCGTTCTTTTTTTCTTGTTTGTGTGCATGTTGTTCTGGTATCTTTAATTTATAATGAGCACTGTATGAAAACTATTCCTTGGTACATTACAATTAAGGCAATTGTTTATAGTAGAATGCAGCAAGCAATAAAGCTGTGAAAACTAAAAAGCTGGAACTTGAAATGGTACGGTTATCTTGAGAATATTATATGCGTACACAGCCTTGAGAATATCTGCGATCTGCACATCTCCCTCAGTGAGCTGATTGAAGATAGCTTGATTGACTCTGTCAGGGCAATTATTTCTTTATTCTGGCCGCAGTAATGTATGCGTGCCTGTAACTGGTGTACTGCAGAAAAATATTCTTTAATGTGTTCTTTAATATCATCCAGTCTTGCATGCTTAGTAATCCATATTGTCTATTGCAGGAATGTTTAAGAATTTTTTAAAAATTGAAAGTTCTGGAGCCTGAACCGTCAGATTTTCAGGAACTGTAATTCTATATGAACACTAAGCATCTGCCTAAAGTTATCGGTTTGCCGGAAGCAGGTTTTTACTTCAAAATATCTTTCTTTTGTATCTGGAATGGATATTATTTTGCATATAGGTTTATCATCCCTACGTCATAAGATGCTGCATGCCTTTGCAGGCCCAGAAACCTGTCGCAAAGTGCTCTAAAAGAAGAATGTGTGGCAATAGGCCTTCAATATATACAGTAGAACCCCTTTATAGTAAAGCCACTGAGGCCAGCGAAAATATTTACTATATCATGGTCTTTACTGTATCAGTGGTCTGTGATGACATGGTCCTGAAAGTGCTGTCTAGTAGTTAAATAGGCACTTACTGAACACGTCTTGTTGCTTAATGAAAAAAAAACCTAAATACCTTCCATCTCGCTTTTATCATCTCTTTGTGTAATTTTTTCATTATAAAATTTCTCTACATCTTGTGTAAGTACCTTTGAAGCATGAAGACGTGATTACGAATGCAACCAAGTTCGATTTCATGTAAAAACTAAAGCCTTGCATGAACATGGTGTCCCTTTTTGCTCTTTCTGTCTTTTAAGAGTCAATAAGTGATAAATTCGCATGGCACTCAAGTGCTGTAAGACCTTACTCGCTGCACCTCCACTTTCTGCCACCACTGCCTCATGATTTGTACTGCACATTGCAATGTATGTTGACCCATTTCTTTCCCTTCTCTATTTCTTGCTGCACGTTTACTCCTTTACTTTCTGAATGGAACACGCTGCCTCCTTGCTACGTTTGTAGACAGCTTTACTTTTTTCTTCTTCGCGCTGCGCGCTTTCCCTCACGGCTCCAAGGCTTCTGTAAAGTAGGCTTCTTCTGACTGCTGCTACGGCTAGTAGTAAAGCCACCTAAACGAACACTCGGGGTTATTGTTCTGTTTTCAAATACAAAAAGTCTTGGCTTCGCGACTCTAGGTAGTGCGCGGGAGTCGTCGTCATGGCCAGAAGCACTTTAACCGATTTTTACCAAAAACATCTTTACTATAAAGGGGGAAAATGTACAGTTGCCTATGGAAGATGAACTGGGACTTCAGTTTCACTTTACTATATCAGAGGTTTTACTATAGCGGGGTTCTGTATTTTGTACTCAATCGTATAGAGCACCCAGACTTCAAATATGTGTTTGGATAAGTGTTGAGAAGGTGAGTTTAGATCTTATGTTGATATATGCTTGTCTTCTGTGCAGATGTCATTTGTAAGACCCACGGACCAATCTCCTCAACAAACTGTTCCTGAATGGTTGTTTCCTGCGGGGTGCCCAGCTTACTACCTGGGCCATGTGCTTCCCCCGCCCCCTCAACCTCATCACTTGATCCATTGACCCTTCACTGCCAACTATCATGCTCAGCACAGTCCACTGCCATTTTCCATCCATGGTGGACACTGCCCTGAAATGCACCCATGCTCAGCCTCCTATTCCTGCAACACCTCTCGCACTACAAGGCTATAGTGCATCAACCCTGCTCAACATGTCCAGCCCCTTCCATCATGACCAATGCACACTGCACCCAATCACCTCTACCTGCACTACCTGGTCATGTGCTGCTTAGTGCCCTGTTTCCAATTACACCTACTAGCCTCTCCCATATTAACCCTGTATCCAATGCCTCCTGCACTGCATTTTGACCTTTGATGTCCTTGTGGCATTTACATGTATATGAGCTCTCAATAAAATGTTTTCGGAAAATATTTTGCTTGCCTCATTTAATTGCATGGTTTTTATGGCTCCTTAGGGAGATGACATGCAAGGTGGTATTGGGAAATGACTGCATAAGAAAACCACAATTGTCAGAGTGACAGTTAAGCAAATGGCAGCAGTAAGGGCAAGGGTGAAATAACTGCATGGCTAAAGGTGGCTTAACAGTGGCAGGCCACGTGTGCCGATGAATACTTGTTGCATGCCAATAAATACCAATATATGATACTAGCGGCACGGCCGCTTTATTGCCAATGTCAGATGTGCCAATGAATACTAGTGGCATGCCAATACGTGACACTAGGGGCACGGCCAGCTGATAGCCTATGTTGGCAGTGCCAAGACAGGTGCAATGTTGGCATATAAGCCGCACCAATATATAAAAATGTAGTAATTTCTCAAAAAGCCAGTGTTACGCCAATGTTGGTACCAATTTTTGTCGACGTTGGGCCGGGATTGGTGCGATGTTGGTGTGCTGCCTGGGACGCCGACCTCACTATCTGCTGCATTCTGTTTTGATTTCATTTCCTTCGTCCCCGCCGGGGTGGCGCAGTGGTTACGGCGCTCGACTACTGTTCCCAAGGACGCGGGATCGAATGCCGGCCTCGGCGGCCGCTTTTCGGTGGAGGCGAAAAGCAAGGCGCCCGTGTGCTGTGCGATGTCAGCGCACGTTAAAGAACCCCAGGTGGTCGAAATTTCCGGAGTCCTCCACTACGGCGTCTCTCATAGCCTGAGTCGCTTTGGGACGTCAAACCGCACAAAACCAAACCAAACCATTTCCTTCGTACCCATTTTGCCACCCTTTTCGACCATTGTTTATCCTCTATTCGCACTACGCGCCCTGCTAATGCCAGGTTGTTCTCACTGATTTCCACATAAATTTATTTAAGTCAAATTATTTCTCTGCCCAACTTTGCGTCCATCCTATTTGTGGCGTTTTTCTGCAACTTTCGAAAATTAGCAATATCTAGCCAAACTAGCCTTTTTGTTTTGCAATACTACCCTACCAAGCTTTTACTAAACCGTCTCGATGCGCTCATATATGCACGGAACATACGAAATGAGCGTCTGCAGGATTTTCTCTCTTTCCGGACTAGGAAAAGAATCTTTGCATGCAAAAAAAAAAACAAACAACGAACGTGAGTACCCCAAAGCCTTTTGCGATTGGCTGCCTCGCGAGTTGGTTCCAGCATCATGAGCGATTTTCTAAAAACCCAGAACCTGGGCGACAGCGCCTAGATGCAATGCTTTAGCGGTCCTGAGCGCACTGCGCATCGTGCTGCCGCGCGACTCATGCGGTTAGCGTTTTATCGCACCAGTCACGACAGAATATGCTTTTGCCCGGACTCCACCGACTCCGCCCGAGGTCACACGAGCGGCCGAGCAACGCGACGGCTATACGCCGTTCCAGCCACTGTTACGCCGTGAATATCCGAAGTTGGCTTTAGGGCTACGATGCCACGCAGTTGTTTACTTTAGGAAATCAGTACTCGGCAAAACAGATACGGTTTAACTTGAAAGAAGCTGCAAAATGATCGGCATCAAGTCACGCACACTAGAGAACCACTTTTGAAAAGTTAACAACGTAAGAAATATGCTAAATGAAGACAAATCTCCCTAGCAAATGGCTTACGCAGCCTGCAGCAACAATGAAACGTAAGACAACGCTTGTAATTTAAAAAAAAATGCTCAATCTAAAAGGCTAGTATTTTGCTCCAATACACACAAATGCTTTATGAAATCTGAATGAAAAAATTTGAAAACTTACATGGAATATTTCTTGAAGAAAGAAGCATTTTCCGTGCGCGGTGCCACCGAACGTCGAGCCGAGCGAACAAGTGGCCGTTGGATGGACGAAAGAACGGAGCGCCCTCTTTGGAACAAAATACAACTGTCGCCGTCATGCCGGCTAAGCGATTGTCGCGTCATCCTGCGAGCTTTTTAGTAATCGATTTTGCTGATGATGATGATGATGATGATGATGATGATGCAGACTGGCAGATGTACGATAGGAATGCGGACAGTGCAAATTATAATACGGCAGAATAAAATTCAATTTGCCCTCATTATATGGAAGACCAGCTGTAGTTTCCGCAGCTTTTTTCCTCGAACATGTCCGTTCAAAATTATATTTAGCAAACGGAAATAAAGCACTTACTTACTAGAAGGGCTAAACCTCTAAATGAAGGCATTTCAAACACCATTGTAACAATAATATAAATGCGCGCAACTGCGAGTATTTCTGTTGGTAAATATCGAGAAATGCACTCTGCCCCAATATATTTGTTCCTGTAAACATATTGCAGTGAACTATTTAAATCTTTATTTGTTCTTATCGACAGCCGCTGGCATGCGGCCTTATCATTGCGATTTTAGCACGCTTATCGATCCTGTATTCCGTGTTCGTTCATGCTCGTTCTCGCGAGACGAAGGTTTGTCATTTTCTGTGTCGCCAAAGACACGTCGGGACTTATCTCGAAGACTCCAGCCACTCGCGTGTGTTTGTACGATGTTCCAGGTCATGCTAGTACCTTTTGCGGCTTTATGTATATCATTCCTCCCGGCTTTTAAATTCAGTACTGTCAATTGGAACGGGCATTCTTGGAACGATCGACGAGCACGTTTGTTACTATCGCCGCCGCCGAGTGTCTTAGTTCTTTTGCGGGCGCAAGACAGCCCAATAAAGAGCTTCTTCGCTGCCCTCCAAAACTGTTAATTTGTGTCATCGGCCTTGTCACCACCACGCGACCATATATTAAGTCAAAAGATAAAGTATAAAAAAAGACATGTGGACAAGAGAAAACACTAATTTTTTTTTAAAGGTCTCTTTCTTTGTTGTGCACAACGCCAGGTGTTTTTAATCCCTGAGTTCACGTGTGCACGCTGCAACGGGCGGAGTCAAGGCAGCTGTTTGGCCCATTGCTCGATCAACTCGTATTCTTTGAAATTCAGATCCGTAAGAGCTTCCAATGACGTGTCGTTTCCTTTCAAATGGAGTGGGTCATTTGTTGATCCATTATAGACCTGAAAACGAAACAATCACACTCTTAGTGTGTTGTTGAAAGCAACAGTAGAATATTAGAGGAGCTATATCGTGCGCTTCCCACTGTCGAATGGCTTGGATACCTTTCGATCATTCGAACTGTGACACAACCAAGCTGCTTAGCAGAAATAAACGTTTTCTACAATCATTTAGTAATTCATGTTCCAGAGCCACTCTGCCATGCCACCACGCGAGTTCATCATTCTGAAATATGCTTCAAAACAGAATACTTAAAAACTATTCGAAAATATGTAAATCATACAACTAAATGTTTTTATTATCATCATACCGATGGACTATACTAATTGCAGAGTGAATGCCTCCCTTAAATTCCTCCACTTAACCAGGTCCTACGCAAGCGGACTCCTCTTGACCGGTGCTAACTTCTTAACATCATACGGCGACCTCACTATGTGCTGCGTCCTGTTTTGCTTTCATTTCCTTCGTACCCATTTTGCCACCCTTTTCGACCATTGTTTATCCTCTATTCGCACTACGCGCCCTGCTAATGCCAGGTTGTTCTCACTGATTTCCACATAAATTTATTTAAGTCAAATTATTTTTCTGCCCAACATTGCGTCCATCCTATTTGTGGTGTTTTTCTGCAACTTTCGAAAATTAGCAATATCTAGCCACACTAGCCTTTTTTGTTTTGCAATACTACCCTACCAAGCTTTTACTAAACCGTCTCGATGCGCTCATATATGCACGGAACAGACGAAATGAGCGTCTGCAGGATTTTCGCTCTTTCCGGACTAGGGAAACAAATTTTGCATGAAAAAAAAACAAACAACGAAGGTGAGTACCCCAAAGCCTTTTGCGATTGGCTGCCTCGCGAGTTGGTTCCAGCATCATGAGCGATTTTCTAAAAACCCAGAAC
The DNA here is from genome assembly GCF_055883805.1 of Amblyomma maculatum. Lineage (NCBI taxonomy): Eukaryota > Metazoa > Arthropoda > Arachnida > Ixodida > Ixodidae > Amblyomma > Amblyomma maculatum. Next base: position 120,471,128 of record NC_139349.1, read on the forward strand.
CTGGGCGACAGCGCCTAGCGGCAATGCTTTAGCGGACCTGAGCGCACAGCGCATCGTGCTGCCGCGCGACTCATGCGGTTAGCGTTTTATCGCACCAGTCACGAGAGAATATGCTTTTTTCCGGACTCCGCCGACTCCGCCCGAGGTCACACGAGCGGCCGAGCAACGCGACGGCTATACGCCGTTCCAGCCACTGGTACGCCGTGAATATCCGAAGTTGGCTTTTAGGGCTACGATGCCACGCAGTTGTTTACTTTAGGAAATCAGTACTCGGCAAAACAGATACGGTTTAACTTGAAATAAGCTGCAAAATGATCGGCATCAAGTCGCGCACACTTGAGAACCACTTTTGAAAAGTTAACAACGTAAGAAATATGCTAAAAGAAGACAAATCTCCCTAGCACATGGCTTACGCAGCCTGCAGCAACAATGAAATGTAAGACAACGCTTGCAAATTAAAAAAATGCTAAATCTAAAAGGCTAATATTTTGCTCCAATACAAACAAATGCTTTTTGAAATCTGAATGAAAAAATTTGAAAACTTACATGGAATATTTCTTGAAGAAAGAAGCATTTTCCGTGCGCGGTGCCACCGAACGTCGAGCCGAGCGAACAAGTGGCCGTTGGATGGACGAAAGAACGGAGTGCCCTCTTTGGAACAAAATACAACTTTCGCCGTCAAGCCGGTTAAGCGATTGTCGCGTCATCCTTCGAGCTTTTTAGTAATCGATTCTGCTGCTGCTGCTGCTGCTGCTGCTGATGATGATGATGATGATGATGCAGACTGCCAGATGTACGATAGGAATGCGGACAGTGCAAATTATAATACGGAAGAATAAAATTCAATTTGCCCTCGTTATATGGAAGACCAGCTGTAGTTTCCGCAGCTTTTTTCCTCGAACATGTCCGTTCAAAACTGTATTTTGCAAACGGAAATAAAGCACTTACTTACTAGAAGGGCTAAACCTCTAAATAAAGGCATTTCAAATACCATTGTAACATTAATAGAAATGCGCGCAACTGTTGGTAAATATCGAGAAATGCGCTCTGCCCCAATATATTTGTTCCTGTAAACATATTGTGGTGAACTATTTAAGTCTTTATTTGTTCTTATCGACAGCCGCTGGCATGCGGCCTTATCATTGCGATTTTAGCACGCTTATCGATCCTGTATTGCGTGTTCGTTCATGCTCGTTCTCGCGAGACGAAGGTTGTCATTTTCTGTGTCGCCAAAGACACGTCGGGACTTATCTCGAAGACTCCAGCCACTCGCGTGTGTTTGTACGATGTTCCAGGTCATGCTAGTACCTTTTGCGGCTTTATGTACCGTCTTTGCCAAAAGTAACCAGGCTGCTCCGAAGGCTGCCGGAGCAAGCGCGCGGCCGTGTGGCGGCGTTGCGCTCGCTGTGGCTTATCGGTGCTCGTCAGCTCCGAGGGTACAGCAGCTGACATAACTTCGCACCCTCCGTCTCGCTCGTTGGATGATAAAAACTAGGCGCGTATGATGTGTGGGCTGCGGTTTCACGCGTGCGAAGCCTGGTTGTGCCCTGCGAGGGCGCTCAGTATAGCGACGGGGCTATTCGCTCTTCTTCGCAACTGCGGAAAACAGAAAAGCAGGTGATAGTAGACGCGGTGAGCTCTTGTCCGTTTCTAGGACGAATATGTGCTAGATTTGCCAGACAATGCTGATCTGAAATAAGGATTCCGCGAACGAGAAAGCAGTCATGTGCATATAATGGCTAAGCGTGACGAAGCTTTCATTATAGATTGTTACCTATACCAAAACTTACCTACAAGCAAATGCAAGAATTTCTTAGAATCAAAGATTGATCTTATTTATACACAGCCTCCCCAAGGGACTAGCACAATTTTGCAATCCTAAAAGAGAGATAAGGTGGCTTGTAAGGGTTCACAAGCTTTCCCATAACTTTGTACCGGAGTTACGGTCCGTAAAATTGCAGTACGCAAGGCACCTCGGAGAAAGCATGTTGAAATTTCAAGGTGCGTTATCATTCTTTATGTACAGGCTAATCAAACACGCAGGAAAGCGCAATTCTGCTGGTGTGTTTCAGTAGCGGATTGCAGAACACAAGCACGTATAAATATATAGCGAGAAACGCGACATCTGCTTCAGGGCAGTGGCCGAGAAGAGCGAATAGCCCCGTCGCTATACTGAGCGCCCTCGCTGGGCATAACCGAGCTTCGCACACGTGAAACCGCAGCCCGCACATCATACGTGCCTAGTTTTTATCATCCAACGAGCGAGACTGAGGGTGCGAAGTTACGTCAGCTGTTGTACCCTCGGAGCTGACGAGCACCGATAAGCCACAGGGAGCGCAACGCCGCCACACGGCTGCGCACTTGCTCCGCCAGCCTTCGCAGCAGCCTGGTTACTTTTGGCAAAGACGGTACATCATTCCTCCCCGCTTTTAAATTCAGTGCTGTCAATTGGAACGGGCATTCTTGGAACGATCGACGAGCACGTTTGTTACTATCGCCGCCGCCGAGTGTCTTAGTTCTTTTGCAGGCGCATGTCAGCCCAATAAAGAGCTTCTTCGCTGCCCTCCGAAACTGTTAATTTGTGTCATCGGCCTTGTCACCACCACGCGACCATATATTAAGTCAAAAGATAAAGTATAAAAGAGACATGTGGACAAGATAAAATACTAATTTTTTTTTAAAGGTCTCCTTCTTTGTTGTGCACAACGCCAGGTATTTTTAATGCCTGAGTTCACGTGTGCACGCTGCAACGGGCGGAGTCAAGGCAGCTGTTTGGCCCATTGCTCGATCAACTCGTATTCGTTGAAATTCAGATCCGTAAGAGCTTCCAATGACGTGTCGTTTCCTTTCAAATGGAGTGGGTTATTTGTTGATCCATTATAGACCTGAAAACGAAACAATCACACTCTTAGTATGTTGTTGAAAGCAACAGTAGAATATTAGAGGAGCTATATCGCGCGCTTCCCACTGTCGAATGGCTTGGATACCTTTCGATCATTCGAACTGTGACACAACCAAGCTGCTTAGCAGAAATAAACGTTTTCTGCAATCATTTAGTAATTAAAGTTCCAGAGCCACTCTGCCATGCCACCACGCGAGTTCATCATTCTGAAATATGCTTCAAAACAGAATACTTAAAAACTATTCGAAAATATGTAAATCATACAACTAAATGTTTTTATTATCATCATACCGATGAACTATACTAATTGCAGAGTGAATGCCTCCCTTAAATTCCTCCACTTAACCAGGTCCTACGCAAGCGGACTCCTCTTGACCGGTGCTAACTTCTTAACATCATACGGCGACCTCACTATCTGCTGCGTCCTGTTTTGCTTTCATTTCCTTCGTACCCATTTTGCCACCCTTTTCGACCATTGTTTATCCTCTATTCGCACTACGCGCCCTGCTAATGCCAGGTTGTTCTCACTGATTTCTACATAAATTTATTGAAGTTAAATTATTTCTCTGCCCAACATTGCGTCCATCCTATTTGTGGTGTTTTTCTGCAACTTTCGAAAATTAGCAATATCTAGCCACACTAGCCTTTTTTGTTTTGCAATACTACCCTACCAAGCTTTTACTAAACCGTCTCGATGCGCTCATATATGCACGGAACAGACGAAATGAGCGTCTGCAGGATTTTCGCTCTTTCCGGACTAGGGAAACAAATTTTGCATGAAAAAAAACAAACAACGAAGGTGACTACCCCAAAGCCTTTCGCGATTGGCTCCCTCGCGAGTTGGTTCCAGCATCATGAGCGATTTTCTAAAAACCCAGAACCTGGGCGACAGCGCCTAGCGGCAATGCTTTAGCGGTCCTGAGCGCACTGCGCATCGTGCTGCCGCGCGACTCATGCGGTTAGCGTTTTATCGCACCAGTCACGAGAGAATATGCTTTTGCCCGGGTTCCGCCGACTCCGCCCGAAGTCACCCGAGCGGCCGAGCAACGCGACGGCTATACGCCGTTCCAGCCACTGTTACGCCGTGGTTATCCAAAGGTGGCTTTTAGGGCTACGATGCCACGCAGTTGTTTACTTTAGGAAATCAGTACTCAGCAAAACAGAAACGGTTTAACTTGAAATAAGCTGCAAAATGATCGGCATCAGGTCGCGCACACTTGAGAACCACTTTTGAAAAGTTAACAACGTAAGAAATACGCTAAAAGAAGACAAATCTCCCTAGCACATGGCTTACGCAGCCTGCAGTAAAATGAAATGTAAGACAACGCTTGTAATTTAAAAATACGCTCAATCTAAAAGGCTAATATTTTGCTCCAATACACACAAATGCTTTATGAAATCTGAATGAAAAAATTTGAAAACTTACATGGAATATTTCTTGAAGAAAGATGCATTTTCCGTGCGCGGTACCACCGAACGTCGAGCCGAGCGAACAAGCGGCCCTTGAATGGATGGGATGGATGGAATATAGGAGCGTCAACTTTGAAACGGGGCGGTAGCAGTAGCTATCATGCTCATTTTTTCCATATGTCTTAATTATTGATTTAGAATGGTTAACTAAACCACCATTGTATTTATTAAATTTTGCTCCTACATTACTAGCATTATGTCACTTCTCTGCTTTTAAGCCACCAATCTTCCAGCCGTTTTTTGCTAGTTTCCACCGCCGGTTTATTCACCCGGCCACTGTTATATCTTAACCCTAAAGCTTCAGGATGGACGAAAGAACGGAGCGCCCTCTTTTAAACAAAATACAACTGTCGCCGTCATGCCGGTTAAACGTTTATCCCGTCATCCTTCGAGCTTTTTAGTAATCGCTTTCGCTGCTGCTTGCTGCTTGCTGCTTGCTGCTTGCTGCTTGCTGCTTGCTGCTTGCTGCTTGCTGCTGCTGCTTGCTTCTGCTGCTTGCTTCTGCTGCTTGCTTCTGCTGCTTGCTGCTGCTGCTGCTTGCTGCTGCTGCTGCTTGCTGCTGCTGCTTGCTGCTGCTGCTGCTTGCTGCTGCTGCTGCTTGCTGCTGCTGCTGCTTGCTGCTGCTGCTGCTTGCTGCTGCTGCTGCTTGCTGCTGCTGCTGCTTGCTGCTGCTGCTGCTTGCTGCTGCTGCTGCTTGCTGCTGCTGCTGCTTGCTGCTGCTGCTGCTTGCTGCTGCTGCTGCTTGCTGCTGCTGCTGCTTGCTGCTGCTGCTGCTTGCTGCTGCTGCTGCTTGCTGCTGCTGCTGCTTGCTGCTGCTGCTGCTTGCTGCTGCTGCTGCTTGCTGCTGCTGCTGCTTGCTGCTGCTGCTGCTTGCTGCTGCTGCTGCTTGCTGCTGCTGCTGCTTGCTGCTGCTGCTGCTTGCTGCTGCTGCTGCTTGCTGCTGCTGCTGCTTGCTGCTGCTGCTGCTTGCTGCTGCTGCTGCTTGCTGCTGCTGCTGCTTGCTGCTGCTTGCTGCTTGCTGCTGCTTGCTGCTGCTGCTGCTTGCTGCTGCTGCTGCTTGCTGCTGCTGCTGCTTGCTGCTGCTGCTGCTTGCTGCTGCTGCTGCTTGCTGCTGCTGCTGCTTGCTGCTGCTGCTGCTTGCTGCTGCTGCTGCTTGCTGCTGCTGCTGCTTGCTGCTGCTGCTGCTTGCTGCTGCTGCTGCTTGCTGCTGCTGCTGCTTGCTGCTGCTGCTGCTTGCTGCTGCTGCTGCTTGCTGCTGCTGCTGCTTGCTGCTGCTGCTGCTTGCTGCTGCTGCTGCTTGCTGCTGCTGCTGCTTGCTGCTGCTGCTGCTTGCTGCTGCTGCTGCTTGCTGCTGCTGCTGCTTGCTGCTGCTGCTGCTTGCTGCTGCTGCTGCTTGCTGCTGCTGCTGCTTGCTGCTGCTGCTGCTTGCTGCTGCTGCTTGCTGCTGCTGCTTGCTGCTGCTGCTTGCTGCTGCTGCTTGCTGCTGCTGCTTGCTGCTGCTGCTTGCTGCTGCTGCTTGCTGCTGCTGCTTGCTGCTGCTGCTTGCTGCTGCTGCTTGCTGCTGCTGCTTGCTGCTGCTGCTTGCTGCTGCTGCTTGCTGCTGCTGCTTGCTGCTGCTGCTTGCTGCTGCTGCTTGCTGCTGCTGCTTGCTGCTGCTGCTTGCTGCTGCTGCTTGCTGCTGCTGCTTGCTGCTGCTGCTCGCTGCTGCTGCTCGCTGCTGCTGCTCGCTGCTGCTGCTCGCTGCTGCTGCTCGCTGCTGCTGCTGCTTGCTGCTGCTGCTTGCTGCTGCTGCTTGCTGCTGCTGCTTGCTGCTGCTGCTTGCTGCTGCTGCTTGCTGCTGATGCTTGCTGCTGCTGCTTGCTGCTGCTGTTTGCTGTTACTGCTTGCTGTTACTGCTTGCTGTTGCTGCTTGCTGTTGCTGCTTGCTGTTGCTGCTTGCTGTTGCTGCTTGCTGTTGCTGCTTGCTGTTGCTGCTTGCTGCTGCTACTTGCTGCTGCTGCTTGCTGCTGCTGCTGCTGCTGCTGCTGCTGCTGCTGCTGCTGCTGCTGCTGCTGCTGCTGCTGCTGCTTGCTGCTTGCTGCTGCTGCTGCTGCTGCTGCTGCTTGCTTGCTGCTGCTGCTTGCTGCTGCTGCTGCTGCCGCTGCCGCTGCTGCTCATGATGATGATGATCTAGACTGCCAGATGTACGATAGGAATGCGGACAGTGAAAATTATAATACGGCAGAATAAAATTCAATTTGCTCTCATTATATGGAAGACCAGCTCTAGTTTCCGCAGCTTTTTTCCTCGAACATGTCCTTTCAAAACTGTATTTTGCAAACGGAAAATAAAGCACTTACTTGCTAGAAGGGCTAAACCTCTAAATGAAGGCATTTCAAATACCATTGTAACGTTAATATAAATGCGCGCAACTCCGAGTATTTCTGTTGGTAAATATCGAGAAATGCGCTTTGCCCCAATATATTTGTTCCTGTAAACATATTGCGTTGAACTATTTAAATCTTTATTTGTTCTTATCGACAGCCGCTGGCATGCGTCCTTATCATTGCGATTTTAGCGCGCTTATCGATCCTGTATTCCGTTTTCGTTCATGCTCGTTCTCGCGAGACGAAGGTTTGTCATTTTCTGTGTCGCCAAAGACACGTCGGGACTTATGTCGAAGACTCCAGCCACTCGCGTGTGTTTGTACGATGTTCCAGGTCATGCTAGTACCTTTTGCGGCTTTATCTATATCATTCCTCCCCGCTTTTAAATTCAGTGCTGTCAATTGGAATGGGCATTCTTGGAACGATCGACGAGCACGTTTGTTACTATCGCCGCCGCCGAGTGTCTTAGTTCTTTTTGCGGGCGCAAGTCAGCCCAATAAAGAGCTTCTTCGCTGCCCTCCAAAACTGTTAATTTGTGTCATCGGCCTTGTCACCACCACGCGACCATATATTAAGTCAAAAGATAAAGTATAAAAAAAGACATGTGGACAAGAGAAAACACTAATTTTTTTTTAAAGGTCTCTTTCTTTGTTGTGCACAACGCCAGGTGTTTTTAATCCCTGAGTTCACGTGTGCACGCTGCAACGGGCGGAGTCAAGGCAGCTGTTTGGCCCATTGCTCGATCAACTCGTATTCGTTGAAATTCAGATCCGTAAGAGCTGCCAATGACGTGTCGTTTCCTTTCAAATGGAGTGGGTCATTTGCTGATCCATTATAGACCTGAAAACATAACAACCACACTCTTAGTGTGTTATTGAAAGCAACAGTAGAATATTAGAGGAGCTATATCGTGCGCTTCCCACAGTCGAATGGCTTGGATACCTTTCGTCCATTTCAAACTGTGACACAAGCAAGCTGCTTAGCAGAAATAAACGTTTTCTGCAATCATTTAATAATTAATGTTCCAGAGCCACTCTGCCATGCCACCACGCGAGTTCATCATTCTGAAATATGCTTCAAAACAGAATACTTAAAAACTATTCGAAAATATGTACATCATACAACTAAATGTTTTTATTATCATCATACCGATGGACTATACTAATTGCGGGGTGAATGCCTCCCTTAAATTCTTCCAATTAACCAGGTCCTATGCAAGCGGACTCCTCTTGACCGGTGCTAACTTCTTAACATCATACGCCGACCTCACTATCTGCTGCGTCCTGTTTTGCTTTCACTTCCTACGTACCCATTTTGCCACCCTTTTCGACCATTGTTTATCCTCTATTCGCACTACGCGCCCTGCTAATGCCAGGTTGTTCTCACTGATTTCCACATAAATTTATTTAAGTCAAATTATTTCTCTGCCCAACTTTGCGTCCATCCTATTTGTTAATTTCAGCCTGCCCATTCCGTTAATAGTTCAGCGCGTTGTCCTCAGTCTAAGCAGAAACGTCTTTGATAGCTTCCACATTTCAGCCCCATAGGGAGGACATGTGGCATATATACTTTCCCTTGAGCATAACCGTTAAATTTTTCAGCATAATCTTCGAGTACTTGCCTAATGCGATGCATCCAAATCTTATTCGCCTGTTATTTCCCTTCCGTCCTACTACTTGTCCTAAGTAGGCATATTCGCGGACCACTTTCAGTGCTTCGCTATTTATTCTAAGCTGCTGTTTCTTGAGTAGGCTGCTGCTTGAGTAGGCTTAGTGTTCTGTATACTTATGTCAATACCTATATTTGCGCTTCTCCTGTCTAGGTCATCAATCAATATTTGCATCATCCCCATAGTTACTTAGCATGGCAATGTCATTGGCGAATCAAAGATTACTTCTCCATAACCCTCATCCTTAAACTGCTCAGGTTCAAAGAATTTAATACTTTTTTTAAACAAGCTGGAAAGTACTGGGGACTTCGTGGTGCGTTGTTTATCAGTTTTATTTTTAGCTGTCTTATGCATTTCTTAATACAGAACAATGATTGCTGTGAAGTCACTATAGACATCCTCCATTAGTTTACCGTACGGCTACACTACACCTTGATTTCGCAGTGCCTGCTTGTCTGCTGTGGTTTCGACTAAGTCAAATGATTTTTCGTTCTCAGTGAATGCTATGTATAAACGCTGGCTATATACAGAAAATGTTTCCATCGCCAGGTTGATAGGATAAATACCATTCGCAGTTTTTACCGCTTCCCAAAACGGGAATGATCCTTTAATTCGTTAGTTAGTCTAAAGTTGCCCTGAGTCTACTAGCAATTACCTTAGTAAATACCTTGTACATAACGGATGGTAGGCTTACTGGTCTGTAACTTTTCAAGTCTTAACTTCCACTTTTTATAAAGTACGATAATTTAGTGGTACTCTGATTGCCACCAGGCACTGCGTGTGGAGGGTGGCCAGTTGTTTATTGCTATATCCCCTTCGTCCTTCAACAACCGGTCGTAACTTAATTTGTCGTTAGCTGCTTTCTCCCTTTCCATAGCTTCTAAATCCTTCCTACCCTCGTCGTTCGTCTCTGGCAGAACGTCTGACTCCTCGTCACTGCTGTCAGTCTCAACATTAACCTGACTACTTCGGTGAATACAGGTGAGTATAGAACACCTCGACTACGCTTACTACCTTGTCCATGTTAATACATTGGCCGTCTGGTTCACAAGCACATGCTCTTGATTTTCCGTGTGCCTAATTTCCTTTTCACCACTTTAATGCTACCTCCGTTCTTTAAAGCATGCTTGATTTTCTTTATCTTATATGTTCATGTCAGACACTTTGCACCTATTGATTAACTTTGATAGCGTGCCACTTCTATCTTCTCTATGGAGTTAACATTATATTAAACATTAAAATATAAGATGGTTCTGCACGTACGTGTCTCTCAAAACATCGTAAAAATGCCGTGAATTACAGCCTAAGCTTACAAATGAGTACTGTAAAGAGGAGGTATAAATGATCAGCTTCAAGCGCGTCCTCATGCTCTCCAATATTAACACGGGGAATCACTCTCCTTTAGCACTCTCCTGTCACTCTCCTTTAGCAGAAAAACATAAAGTGCGTTCGTCCATAACCGCACGCACATGGGTGTGCTATTAAGCCATGGCTAAACACAAATGGCTGAAAAAGAAAGCAGAGTCAGTTCAGGCTTATTTCACACAACTATTAACATTTATTGCTCTTTTAGAACCTTCAATAGTGTCGTGTGTTTCTAATTCCGAGGGTGTTGATTGTGAAAGATAAAGATTCTCAAAGGGAACATATTCAAAGGGAACTGTGGCCAACCATAGAAGAATAGGCTCTATAGCAAAGAGGGTGTGCGACGGAGGAAGTTGTAAGCTGAACCACAGAATCGCAGGATCTCAAAAACAAAGTAGGAGTGCATCTTGAAAAAACGAAAGTAGGAATAAGACACATGAAACCTATTTGAGTATTATCTTGTCAAAAAGCCAAAAATCCAACAAAAAAATACACGAGCCAGATAAAGTACATGCCATGCACATACAGTTGGCTTCTTTGCAAGTGAACGTTCGCGTTCAGTGCCAAACCGCTTCTAGCGTCACCAGTATGGTCCTTGCAACGGCAATAATAGTTCAAGGTCAGACAGCGCGTGTAGCTGTTCGACTTAAACGGGGGAACTTCTGTGGAACGCAATCAAATCTGAAGGTATCAGTAAAGAAGTAATTGAATTGCTAAAGAAAATATACAGAGATAATAAAGTTGCGAATATATGGTAGGGGCTAGAACCACATCTACTGTAGAATTGTGCAAAGGACTAAGGCAAGAATGTCCGGTATCAGCGCTGTTGTTCATGATTTACAGGAAGTATATGGAAAAGAGTCTACAGAAAAGCAACATGTGCTTTAATCTCTCGTATAAGCTAGGTATAACAGTAGAACAAACTGTTGCATGATTAATGTATGCGGACGACATTGTCCATCAGCCACTTACCAGAGATTTGCAAGCATTGGTTAATATGTGTGAATACGAAGGTCAGTTTACCTTCAGTGCACTTGTTTGAAAGTATTGAAGTATTCAGAGACTTGGAATGGGAGCAGTTAGGCATAAGGGTAGATGGAGAATACCTCAGTAATCTGCGATTTGCTGATGACATTGCCTTGCTAAGCAACTCGGGGGATGAACTGCAAATAATGATTGATGACCTAGACAGAAAAAGTAGAAAGGTAGGCTTGAAAATCAATATCCAGAAGACTAAGGTAATGTTCAACAGCCTCGGGAAGGAACAGCAGTTTACTTTCGGTAGCGAAATACTGGAAGTAGTAGGCGAATATGTCTACTTAGGACAGGTAGTAACCGCAGATCCGGACCATGAAAAGGAAATAACAAGAAGAATAAGATTGGGATGGAGCGCATTTGGCAAGCACTCGCAGATTAAGACTAGCAGCTTACCGGTATCGCTCAAGAGTAAAGTATACAACAGTTGCATCTTGCCTGTACTCACCTATGGGGCTGAAACGTGGAGGCTAACCAAGAGAGTTCTACTTAAGTTGAGGACAACCCAGAGGGCTATGGAACGAAAAATGGTAGGGGTAACATTAAGAGATAGAAAGCGTGCAGAATGGGTCAGAGAAATAACTCAAGTTACCGACATTCTAGTGGAAATTAAGAAGAAGAAATGGACATGGGCAGGACATGTAGTGCGAAGAGAGGATAACCGATGGTCGCTGAGGGTAACAAACTGGATTCCAAGGGAAAGAAAGCGTAGCAGGGGGCGGCAGAAAGTTAGGTGGGCGGATGAGATTAAGAAGCTCGCAGGGGTCAAGTGGATGCAGCTAGCAGAGAACCGGGTTAAGTGGAGAAATATGGTAGAGGCCTTCGCCCTGCAGTGGGTATAATCAGGCTGATGATGATGATGATAATGATTGAATCAATTCAGTGATAAAACGCTGACAATAAAAGGCAGTGAGATACTTGCAGAATATAAGTACTTCTAGTGTGGTCAGGTATACATACGCACGTACGTACGTATGTACGTATATATGTATGTATGTACGTACAGGTATACATACGTACGTACATACATACGTACGTACATAGGTACATACGTACATACGTACGTACATAGGTACATACGTACGTACATACGTACGTACGTACGTACATACCTACATACATACGTACATACGTACGTACATACATACATACATACATACGTACGTACACACATACCACGTACATATCTACATACATATGTACATCTGTACGTAGTATGTACATATGTACATGTGTACATCCATCCATCCGCCCACCCATCCACCCATCCATCCATACATCCACCCACCCTATCCACCTATCCATCCATCCATCCATCCACCCATCCACCCACCCACCTACCCACCCATCCATCCATCCATCCATCCATCCATCCATCCATCCACCCATCCACCCATCCATCTACCCATCCACCCATGCACCCACCCATGCACCCACCCATGCACCCACCCATCCATCCATCCATCCATCCATCCACCCATCCATCCATCCACCCATCCACCCATCTATCCGTCCGTCCGTCCGTCCGTCCGTCCGTCCGTCCGTCCATCCATCCATCCAGGTGAGGCCCTCCGCACAGTATTTGATAAAGCGTCATTGCTGCGGCAGCGTACGTTTTCTGTGGTACAAGTAATATTTTAAAACTAGAGGCCGCACCCACTTTTTCTTATAGTTCTATAACAGGAAGGGACTTGAGAATCCACTGCATTATTGCCACAGTGAAAGACTCGCGATTTATATCCTACATTAACAAGCTGTAAGCTCAGTTGCACCGTATTGTCACGCAGCAGTTGCAAATTCACAATAATTGATCAGAAGAGGAACGGCTGGCTTTCGTTCAAGGAGATAGTACTGTGGAGAAATATTTTGGATAAAAATATCCTTTTTAGCGATGCCAATAAGAGGACCTACGCTATGACTTTGCCTGGTGGGTGGGTACGCTTCTTCACATTATCTGCACCAAATGTAAACATGTGCAGGTAGGTACCTACACCTCTGTTGATAACTTGAATTTAGAAACAAATATGCTGCATAAACGAATATATTTAAAGAGATCAGTGGCATAAAACCTTTATACTGTTGTTTCACACGCAAGAGCGGCAGCAAGATGAAACTATGGAGCACAATATGAAAACAAGCAAACCGCAGTGTGTGATGCCTGCAAATGGCTTACACAACTAGCCAACAAAATGTAAACTTCTGTTTAGAACATGTAAAACCACTTCACCTGTCTCTGTATCTACAATAGCTTTTTGGTGCTAGCAAGCGGCATGATATATTGTAAAGTTTGGTTTGGTTTCTGGGGTTTATCGTCCCAAAGCGTCTCAGGCTATGAGACGCCGTAGTGGAGGACTCCAGAAATTTCGACTACCTGCGGTTTCTTAACGTGCAGTGACATCGCACAGCACACGGACGCTACTCGTTTTGTCTCCATCGATATAGAGTAAAGTATACAGAGTGGTTCAAAATATATTTCTACATTTTGAAAATTTGTGCAATGCTCTGTATACGTTGTTACAGAGATTGTATATCTTTCTTCAGATTTATCTGTATATCAGTGTTCTATTTGAATTCATTGTTTATTGCATCCCTGGTAAATTAGAATTGTAATCTATATTAACCAACATGATTCTTCGTTTCTTGCCTGCTGCTTGCCATGCACGTCCAAGGGAATGGGAAGGCCTCGTCAGGACACAATGTTACCTTTTGTTTTTACTCGTGTACGTACTTCCCATTTTCAAGTTAGCTGCGAACAGTTATTTAGTGGACACTGCAGACACCAGAGGGCAACCAAAAATGTAGTAGTTGAAAAATGCACAGGAAAAGAATACAAAAAAGAAAGCACAGATGTCGAAAAAAATGTAATATTCCATGTTATTCATCCTATGGCCAAGCTGCACGGATGTTCCAGTTTAATATTGTACCTGTGAATGAGCTCAGGAAACAATAAGGAGAAAGTTGCTGAAGAAATTCTAAACGATTGCTTTATTTCTGATTTATTTTTTTTTCTTTTCCGCTGTTATGCACGTGGTAAGTAATCAGGTAAATTTTTGTATGCTCGTGAGAAAACATCCTATGGCAAACGTGATAATTATCCTAGCGATGGTGTCGCCTATTCAATACCTGTATTCCGTGATAAAAGAGTGAACTAGATTTCGACTGTTAAAGTTATATAATTATCTATTGTATGCAACTCCACATCATACGTCTGAAATTCCTGAGGGCTCACTACAGTATTTGCTACGTGAATGTGGTGAGCACAAAATTAGACAGTCCATAAGCTGGCATTTTTTCATGTAATGCTTTGCAAAAGAGAAGCAACCACTCTTCCAGCACATGGAACTGCAAGCATATGGAACTGCTTTACTCAACAGTATTAACGCTTACCGATATAACGTCGTCGGTTGTGCGGAAAGCCCTGAGCTCAGTCGCTCTCCGGATTCGATTAGATTGTGTTTTGTGGCGGCGATTAAAAAAAAAAACAGGCGCTTTTGTGAAATGCAATATTGCCATGAATATTGTATCACAACATGTATTAGTAACTTTCTCTTAATATCCCTATTCCGTACTTCACACCAAAAGCATGTTGGCTGGCAGTACATAAAACCATAAGCATGGCGCTCTGATCGTTTTACTTTTAATCTCTGGAACACTGACTGTGCATTGCGGTGCAGCGGAAGTTGTAAATGCTTATTTTTAGTGAACGCAACACAGGCAGCAAATTTGAAGCAGGTAGAATGCAGATTATCAGCTTGATATGAAAAAAAAGGAACCTTAGTTAACAGAAATTCCTAGAATGCAAATACTTCGTCGACTGTTTACGGCCATTACATAGCACCCATTTCATAACCTTTGACGTAAAAACACATAAGGAAGCAGGTATATTACAACGTAGCCAAGTTTTCCTAATAAAATGGAACTTACGTAGGCATATCGTCACCGGGACGTAGACTCAAGGTTCGTATGATTTTCCCGCGTATTTTTGCGGACAGGCGCACTCCGGTGGTGCCTTCGCTGTCCAGATCTCTGTTTAGCACGTCCATCGCAAGACTGTGAACAATTAGAGCAATTATTGGTGACCTCACTGGCACCACTCTCTCAAATGCCTTGAGTGAATAGTCTGTAATTATTTTACGCAAGTGATTTAAAGAAACCATTAGATATGAATATTACACTATCATAATTTACTCTCAAAAACTACATTGCCAAAGCAGAAAAAATAAAGTAATTGACTCTACATTTCGTCTAATAAAAACGATTCCCGAGATAATTAACTTCGTCTACCTTCTTGAACACAAGTTTCAGACATTGTCATCATTGATTTTCTTTCACACTGCGTAAAATATTTCGCCGTTGGATGTACGCCAAATGTTTTTTAATCAGTTAATGACAATGGCGCTATAATAGCCCGAATCGTGACAGGTTCCCCTGTCTGATTGTTCGCGCTGCACCGTCAGTGCTCACCAAAAGCGCCATCTTGTTAACCGCAATGAAGCTAGAATAGAAAGCAGGGCTGTTAAGGGACCTTGTGTGAAAAGACGGTGTAAAAGGATTAAGGCCAGCTTTATTCCTAAGTAAGCAGGCCCCTTCTCGCACTATTTCGCATTGGCCCAGCCTTCTTAGCTATAGACACGGCTTCTTGCGGAGTCGCCGAGATCGCCAATGTTTCAGCTCAGTAGCGAGATTGCTTTTAAGGGCACTTCTACTGTACGTGTCATTGGGTTTACCTGTTTTTGTCATGATCAGCAACCGCTGCGCCTCATTAAAGTACTGTTAGCCCTATCCGTTATCTATCAGCGTAGCGATGCACCTGTCAGCATTCCCGCATGTTTTTCTGGCTGTAAAAGCCACTATTGGCAACACACGCGACCCTTCCTCAATTTGAACGACAATTGGCAAGATTAAAATTTTCCTGGCGCATCCCGAGAGGCTACCATTTTAACAGGCTTCGCTAAGAGCAGTCGCTTTGACGTCAAAGCTTCCGAAAGCAATTTTAATCTCGTTTCGCCACCCCTGATTCGAGTTTCGACCAGGGTGATCAGAAAGGTATTTTTTTCTACTCCCTTCCATTAGGACAAAAGGACTAAGAGCATTTTATAACTTAAGTTCGAACGATATTCTCCCTGAGTTATCTGGAATATGAACCTGAGCCGTTTCAATTATAATACGACTGACAAGGCATCTGACACCATAGAAAAAGACAGCTTTTTTTTTTCAGTTCAAGTCAGATTGCTAACCAAGCCTAGTCCATATTGAGCGGGGTATTGTCAATCCTGTCTCGTTTTGTTGTATTTCCCGCGACGCAATCAATATGATTGGGGCGAAACGAGACCACTGGATGCACCTTTGTTCTGCACTGGGCGCATTCCAATCCATTATAAAAACGACAAATTTAAATCGAGTGATTCTACCTCATGTCGATTACAACTGTCCAAAATGCATGGAAGTTACGATTTCCATCACGTCTCTATGCCTATACCCCTGTGTAACCAGTACGGTGGAGACATTTACCATGCAGGCTAACGCAAATTGTTCTTCAGTCATGCATGAAAATTTCAAGATAACTTCAAAGTAATCATGTATAGATTATTCGCCTAAAACATCTGGTTGTTAACACGTGCGCCGAAGTAAAGCGCTGGACTAGTGTATTCATAACGTCTCTAACACGTAACAAGCTGCCCGATTAGGAATAAGGCTTAAGATAAGAATCTGGTAGAAACTAAAAATATATGAAGAAGGACGTTTCGGCGAATTATTTCACTTCAACAATGTAATTACAAAATTGTGATGTAAACGCCCAATGGCAGCTATGTCAAATTAAATGCTGCCCTGTCCACAAAACATTTAGAGCCTGAAAATAATGCTGTAGGGTTTGGATAGGACTATGGCAACAATTTCGTCCATGCCAGCTCACAAACCTATTGATTGTCAATTTCTGTAGTAAAGGTAGCATAGATTTGAATGGCTTAAATATAGTTTAAATAAAGAACGCAGCACTAAGGTCCACTTTAAATTCCCGTATACATTCTAAGGTAAATAGGCATTAAAACATCCTGGTATTGCACGTCATCGTAGCGCTGTGCTTAGTCACGCAGCTTTAGATGAGGAGTGGGCTTTATAGATGGCCTGGTCTAAATACTTCCTCTTTCTCAGTAACTGTGCACCTCTACAAAGGGGATTCATTAGATCATATTCGTTAAAGCGATTTATGGCAGTTAGTTTTTTAAGGGGCAATATTACGTCGCCGATTGATTTGTCGATATACGAGAGACAGGAAACTAGTCGCACACTTTAGCACTCAAAAGAAGGGCTCACCTTTCCTGACTGGCTTCGGCGACTCCCTCACGCAAGCAAGCAGCCAAAGCCAGGCGCATAGAGATGGGAGCCCTCTTCACCTTCGCATTGAAATCGTCATCATTTGACACTTCAGAGCCGATTCTGCATGCCACCGCTTCGGGCGATATAAGCGTGCGAGCTTGCACAGTCCTGCGCATGAAGAAGTGCCGTGAGAGGCAGCATGGAAGTTTAGCAAAGACACAGCTGCTCCGCATTGCTGTACTGGCGACGCCGTTGCTCTGATCGCAAAAGTCTACATTTTTAGTGAACGAGCAATACGCTATCAATAAGTACCATGGTCCTGCTGCCAAAATAGATTAGAGGTACAGAACCCAGGAGCATGACGGCAGTGTAACAAAACCCTATCTCAATAATTGCACTCTTTTTTTACGTCCGGTGAATAAAAACGTTCTCGCGCATTTCGTGAATTGGCCGCTTGCTGTCGTGTTAAAAAAAAATGTTACAGCTTTCACTCAGAACATGGTCGCGCCAGTCGTGTTGTTGGCTCTCAGAAGCGCTCTTCTGCTAAATATTCCGTTTCTCATTCCGACTCTTTTCTTCCAACCCAATCCTTTTCGCTCCTACTTCGCATTTTTTCTCTGCGAAGCAGAGGAATGCCGGAAGAGTTATATTGTCTCTAGAGTGGCACAGCTTCAGTTGAGGACACGTGTGACAGTTGAGTTTTCTCGACACGGCAAACAGTTGTGAGGACGTGTACAATTTCACACGTAACGTCCCTACCTGAAGCGACCACGCAAGGGCCAGCGTAGTAGGCTCGTACATTTTGACGCAAACCTCGGCGCCGTACTGAACACCAACATCGCCAGCAGCGTAGATACCATGCCGGCGGCGGTCATAGTATCTCTACTTGAAGCTCTCTTGTGATGGTGCGCTATGCAACGACAGCCATATAAAGGATTTCGCCAAATTACCGGGTCCGCCAAACACATTAGCTCTGCGATGCACGTATTGTCCGTGGTAGTAAATTGCAGAATAGTGCCCACGGTGTAACGCGGAGCGCAGTCGTAAAAGAGATAGAATGGACTGCATCCGGTCGATTCATAAGTAGCGGTATTGAAAGCGTGTGAGAAGTACAGCCGTTTATGTCCCGGTTAGGGGTGCTAAACTATCAGTAAATTGACTATCGCAGTATCGATAGTTTTTTTTTTTGACACTCTGGATAGCGTAAAAATCTATCGATAGTACTACGGCCTTATCAGCACCACATGACAATGTTATTTGCGCGATAAACATTGTCATATGAACAGTGTCTATGTAAACCTAGCCAAACCTGCAGCGGAAGTGATGTTCGATGAACAGCCGCACATGGAGTGAATAACGCTAATATGTGCCATAAATCGCGGCTAACCTACACTTTATAGTAACCCTATCGATGAACTATCGATAGTGCAATCGATAAACATATTGTCACGTAGTGGTGACGAGGTCGACGACACAAATGAAGGGGTCGATGATTGCACTAAAAAAACTATTTGGGCTGACTTGCGCCCGCAAAAGAACTAAGCAACTCGGCGGCGGCGATAGAAACAAACGTGCTCGTCGATCGTCGAACAAAGAATACTCGTCACACTCGGCAACGCTCAATCTAAAGGCTGCACAGAACAATCTAGATAACATAGCAAACAGCTACCAGCACGGGCTGGAACATTATGGAAAGACACACGAGTGGCCGGAACCTTCGAGACAGATCTCGGTGCATCTCGCGCTACAACAAAACTGATAAAGGTGTGACTCGCGACATCGAGCATTAACAAACAAAGATTACGGAACTGATACGCGGTCCAGAATCAGAGTGATAGGCCTGTATGCCGGCGGCTGTTAAAAAAACAAATACTGTTTTGAAGGTTTCGCGGCAATATCAATAGTGTTACTATAAAGTGTAGCCCAGCCGCGATTTTTGCCACACATTAGCGTTATTGCTAATATGTGCGGCTGTTTATTGTCCAAGGATTCCGCTGCAGGTTTTGCTGGGCTTTCATAGACATTGTTCATATCACGATGTTTATCGCACAAATGATGTCACGTGGGGGTGATAAGGCCAATGGCAACAAGAGTGCACTAAAGAAACTCTTTATTGGGCTGACTTGCGCCTGCAAAAGAACAAAGCAACTCGACGTCGGCGATAGAAACAAACGTGTTTTCTGGTCGTCAAGCGCACATTGATTACGCACATATCAACGCTCAATTTAAAGCTTGCTAAGAAACATGTATATAAAGCCGCAAAATGGTGACTAGCATAACCTAGAACATTGTCAAAACACACTCGATTGTCTTAAATCTTCGATATGCATCTCGGCGCATCATGCACGGCAAAGAAAATTATAAAGCGTCACCTCGTGACAACGAGCATGAAGAAACGCAAAGAATAAAGAAACGATCCGCGCCCAGAAATCACAGTGATAAGGTCCCATGCCGGCGGCTGTCAGACAAGAACAAATGAAGAAATTTTGATTAGATCGCGGCATTACTCCCCCCTTAAGAAAGCATCGCCTCGATGCTTACGAAATGAACACATAAATATAAAATACGAGACATTAAAACAAGTAGCGCCTTTAGCACGCGTAATAGTGCTTTAGCGCAAGGACGATTTTTGGGCGCGTCTTGCGCCGCTGGGATGTGATCGTGCCGTCGGGAATGACTTGATAACTAAGCGGCCCGTAGTACCGCCACAGGAGCTTTTCACTCAGTCCGCGGTGGCGTATCGGCGTCCAAACACACACTTGGAATTCCGGCCTGTACTCTGCGTCTCATCGTCGCAAGTTGTACTGCCGGGTGTGTTGCTGATTTTTGATGCGGATCCGGGCCATTCGTCGGGCTTCCTCTGCACGCTGCAGGTAGGCGGTGAAGTCATGGTTGTCTTCTGTCCCGTTCGGAAGCTTCCCGTTGACCGTCGTTGTGGGCTCCTTGCCATACACAAGCATCAATGGGGTCGCTCGGGTTGACTCCTGGGTGGCCGTATTATACGCGAAGACCATGAACGAATGGATGGCGTCTCAGGTCTTCTGTCCGGCGTCGGGGAACACAGCAAGCATGTCCGCAATATTTTTATACAGACGTTCTGTAAGGCCTCAAGCTGCACGGAAGCAGCTTGAGGGGCCCTTGACAACTATTGTAAACATAAGCAAACACTAAACTTAATACACAATCGTAAATCGCGACACTTGGAAATTTGCACCAAAAAGAAAAACGATTGTTGAACAGCAGTGGTTTTAAAACAGTTCGGAACATTTTTCCACACAAGAATGAGATTATTAGAGTGAAAAAGCATCAAACGTTCACTTCTTACACAAGAAGGTTAGTGGAAAGGTCCGAGTGTAGGAAGGATTTGAATTCGGGAGGGGTTAAGTTAAGGATACTTATGCCTTGGTTTTCTAGACAGTTCAGGTGTGTAGGCAAACTGTGGTAAAGCTTGAGCAGCAACGTAGTTTCTTCTACTTTGAGGTATTAGCCAGAATTCGTTGTGTCGTGTGGAACGCGAAGGCACTGTTTAGCGTAGATTTGAGATGTTAGCTAAAGTTGTGCTATTTTTTCTATTGCTATAATAAAACTGTCAGAGCTAGCTATATTTGTACAGATGTTGAATTCTTCTGATTTTATGCTTCTGGAAAAATTCTGTGGTGTGCTCTGTGTATGAAGCATTTTCAATAACACGCATAGCCTTCTTCTATAATGATATCTTATTTGGGCTCGACTGAGTTGTGCCCACACTAAATAACAGTATTTTATGTGGGAAGCGCACAATGCTTTATAGAGTAATAATTTTCCTGGAGATGGAAAGTTATAGCGATTCCTATTGATGAGCCTCACTGAATGACTAATTTGTTCGGAGAACAAAGTTCCCATGATTGTCCCATTGAAGTGTGTGTCCATGTTCTTAACGCTATTTACGATTGCGATATGAGTAGAGTTAAATGTTAAGAGAACATTTGAAAGTACTCGCGAGCCTCTAGTCCGAAAAATAATTGCTTTTGTTTTGGTTGCATTCACGTTTAATCTGTTTTCTTTCCACCAGGTGTTCAATCTAAATGGGAGATCGTTCGCCTTGTAATGAAGTCGGTTAGAGAATCAGGTGGAATAAATATACTTATAACTTCGTCATACACTATGAATTTCACATGTTCCTGAATGAAGACAATATCATTAACGTAAAGGCTGAAGAGAAGCGGGCTAAGAATGCTTCCTTGCGGAACACCTGAGGTTATTTTATTTACTTAGGAATGTACGCCGTTTGTACAGACAAACTGGTGTCTGTCCGCTAGTAAGATATTTCATATGTGAGACCCCTTATTCGGTATCGTTCAAGTTTTTCAAGTAAAAGTCTGTGGTTTATGTGGTAACGTAAGCCTGTGAAAAATCAACATATATTCCCATGGTTAGAAGTTTCTACTGAAAGTTATTTAATAGGTACACTTTTTGATCAAGGAGCGCTAGCTCTGTTGACTGATTTCTCTGAAAACCACGTTGAGCCTTTTGTATGAGTTCAAATTTGTAGGGTTTAACGTCCCAAAGCGACTCAGGCTATGAGAGACGCCGTAGTGGAGGACTCCGGAAATTTCGACTACCTGGGGTTCTTTAATTTAGAGCAGAACGATGACAACTGATTGTTTATGATATATATAATGTCAGGCATGCGCACAGAAGAGGACAAGGATGTGCGAAAGCGAGGCTCTCCAGAATAGAGGTTGAAGAAGAGGAATCTCACCATCTGTTGGTTAGCGCATCAGGCTAAGGTAAAAAATCACTATACATATATATAACATATTTTACCCGCCCAAACTGCAAACTGTCTGCATCACACCTAATGGGGTCTTTAAATCCTGAAAAAAATCGAGCATACCTCAGCGGCAGTACACTGCTTCAAAAATACTGTGTTTTGGTGTGCAGAGAACCTGAAGATTTGAGGCTCAGTTAACGATGACTCATGTTCTCTATGAAAGAAATAATGGTTAAATGTATCAAGCGTGTCGTCGCCTTCTACAATTCCACCATCTATAGAATGTTTTTCCACTGGCTCAGATTTCATTTTTTCCCCCAAGATATTATTTACTCTAATCCCGAGTATAGCAGTGTTTCCGGAGCATGACGAAAAAAGTTGAAATTAATAACTTTTTCTTGTTTTACTTAACTCCTTGTTCACTTTATTTCGGATATCCTTATATGTTTTAAATCTCCGGGCTCGTGAGTTTTCAAAAACCTTGCACAAAGGAATTCATGCTTCTTTATTTTATTCAGGTCTCTCGTTACCCAAGGTCACGTGATGGCTTTTTGATGGCTTCAGTGATTTCCTGCGTAAATGCTGTTGCCCTGTCCATGATGAGCACTTCTGGGGCACCGTTTTGGAGGAGACTTTAGTCGACGAAAAACTTGGCGACTTCCACTGCGGAACTGTTAGACAGGGCTTTGCTCAGGCGTAGCGGGCCATATAGTCATTGGCCACGATGATCCACTTCTTTCCCGTCGATGAAGTTGGGAAGGGCCCGAGGAGGCCCATCCCTGTTTGTTTAAAGGGCTTAATTGGTGGCGGTATCGGATTCAGTGACCCAGCAAGAATCGTCGGAGGTGTGTTGCGTCGCTGACACTCACGGCTCGTTCTGATGTAACGGGCGATGTTGGCAGCTAACCGTGGCCAATAATGCAACACCCGGTTTCGGTGCAACATGTGTGCGAAGCCAGGCTATCCTGCCGTCGGCTCACTGTGGAACGCGTTTAGAATTTCCATTGTGAGGTTTGCAGGCACAACAACGTGTGCAGTCCTGTTGGATGCAAAGCTTTTCTTCACAAGGAGGATATTTTGTAATGCGAAAGGCGACAGCTTACGTCCTAACGCACGCTGAAGGGAAGCAGTCTTTCCTTCTAGGTAACTGGCTAGGTCTTTCAGATCAGGGTCTCATTGCTGCTGTTGTGCGAAACTGCTGGCGCTAACCGATCGCCAAAAAGGCATCGTCGTCTTCTTTCTGTGGAGCGTCGACGGGAGCTCTGGATAAGAAGTCTGAGTCGGAATGCGTGCGGCCGGACTTGTTACTAGTCAAATCGAATTTTTGAAGATATAGGCTCAATCGGCAGTCGGCCGGAGGGGTGTTTCAAATTCGCTAGCCAGCATAGCATGTGATGATCGCTTACCACCTTGAATTGGTCGCCGTATAAGTACGGACTGAACGTTGAAATTGCCCAGATGATCTCGAGACACCCTCAATCGTCGACTAATCCGCTTTACCTTTTGACAGCGAACGGCCGGCGGGCGCTATAACTCGTTCTTATCATTCAGTTCTATGAACAAGAACTGCGCCTAAGGCAACGCTGCTTGCGTCCGTATCTATTTCTCTCTCGGCGTTTTCATCGAATTGCCCGAGGCCAGGTGGGACCTGCAAGCGACGCATAAGTTCCTTGAAAGCTTGCGCTTGCGGCACTTTCAATTTGAAAGGCACATCAGCCTTTGTAAGTTGCTTCAACGGTTCGACGATGCGCGACAAGTTCTTGACAATTTTGTGTTAGTAAGTGCGCAGCCTAAGGAACCTTCGCACAGCTCTCTTGCCTGAAGGCTGTGGAAACTGAGCAATCGCGGATGTTTTCAGCGGGTCTTGGCGAATGCATCGCTTGCTCACAATATGACCCAAGAATAACAGCTCTTCTTAGGCGAAGTGGATATTTCCTGTTTTTAACCTTAGTCACGATGCCTTGGTGGCATCCGGCTGCAACGACGTCGTCCATGTCTACCAAACAAATCTGACACTTCAAGCCAGCCAGGTCAGTGCCCATTACTCGTTGGAACTTTGCAGGCGCGAAGCAGAGGCGAAATGAATTCCAGAAGAGGGCAAATACGGGCTAGTTTGTACATGCTCGTGTCTGTCGTTCACGTGCCCCGTTCCGCTAGCGCTGTTTTACTCGATTCTTCAGCAGGCCAAATGACACTACCTCGAAATCGAACACGCAGTCTAGAGTTATGGACGCCTTCTTATCGCGGTCTCTTTCGTCTACCTCAATTTGCCAGTACCCGCTCTTTAGGTTCATGGATGACAAATACCTAGCGTTGCCGAGAGGGTGTAGAGTGTCATCGATGCGAGGCAGCGAGTAGACATCCTTTTCTGTGACGTTGTTCCAGCGGCGATAATCGACGCGAAAGTGAAATGTGCCGTCTTTCTACACTAAAACGACTGGTGCCGCCCAGGGGCTGTTCGATGCCTGAATCACGTCCCAGCGAATCATTTCCCCAACTTGATTGCGGCGTTCGCCAGGCGATACGCGGTAGGGGTTTTGACGGATAGGCCTGGTGTGTGCCTCGGTGATAATGCGGTGCTTTTCCAATGGAGTCTGTCGCACGTTTGACGTTGAGAAAAAGCACTCGCTGTAGCTTTCAAGAAGACTGGGAATCCTGTCTTGCCTGTCTCGGAGTAGTGGTGAGATGATGTCGAACAGGGGCTGCTTGTATAGGTCGGGAGCATTGTCTTCAGAATGACCGGGAAAGGCGAAGACATCTCGTCGGCTGTCCGCTAGCTCTTCGAGGAAAGCGATCGTCGTGCCCTTGTTAAAATGCCAGTATTCTTACTTAAAGTTCGTCACCAGCACCTGAGCCTCTGCTTCTCGTATGTGGGCGACGCCTCTTGGCGATGCCAGGCCCTCTTTCCAATAGCAGCTGGGTGCTTCCTTCGACGGCGCCTTCGGTGGTTTTGATGACTGCGTTGCCCAGGCAGGCGCGACGCTTCATCTCGGCGGCACGGTCAAGTCTCCGTTGAGGACGTTTAGAGCGATGTGTTGCGTCGAAATCGCCGTAGAAGGTATGGCGTTTTCCGTAGAGCTGGATGACCTTGGATCGGAGGTCAATTATCGCCATATGTTCATTTAGAAATTAACATATCGCCATATGTTTATTTAGGCTCCTTTCACGTACGCTGATGTTTTGGTGAAGCCACCACCCCCTGTCGCCCCTTATACAGCCGGCCTCCCCTCCTATACAAGCCACAGGGACATCGGCAACCTCAGCAGCCTACAATCCCCTCTTACCGTCCGGTTCTCCGCCGTCGATTACAGCCACAGCCTTCCAACCCCTGGCGCACACAAGACAACCGACCCATTTGCTACGCCTGTGGAGTCGCCGGCCATGTGGCTCGTTTGTGTCGCAATCGTGGCCCTCGTCCCTACGACTATACACGTGAGCCGATGTACAATCTTACCCCGTCCCCCTCGCCCGTGTTCCCTGAAGCTCCTCCGCAGTCCTCTTCAAGTTACGATCGCCGATGCCACCGCTCGCCTTTACCTGGCCGTCGTTCCTGTTCTCCGATGTTCCGCCGCCAATCAGCCGTTCACACGGAAAACTAACGGCTGCAATTCCGGAGGCAAGAACTGCGCCATCATGGACTAACACAAGACCTGTTTCAACACCAGCCAACATTATAACCGTATTCATTGAGGGAGTTCCTGTCGAAGCACTTGTGGACACTGGCGCAGCCGTATCAGTTTTTAATTACGCCCTCTGTCGCAAACTCAAAAAGGTAATGACGCCGCTTCCTGCCGTTTCTCTTCTATCCTCTCCCTCGTATCGACGATGCCCTTGACTGCCTGCAGGGAGCTGAGTTCTTTTCTTCAATAGACCTGCGTTCCGGCTATTGGCAGGTGCCGATGGCAGAAGCCGATCGCCCAAAAACCGTTTTCGTCGCACCCGATGGGCTCTATGAGTTTAATGTCATGCCACTCGGACTATGCAATGCCCCTGCCACATTCGAACGCATGATGGACATCCTACTAAGAGGGCTCAAATGGCAAACTTGCCTTTGTTACCCGGACGACGTTGTCATCTTTTCTCCAGATTTTCCATCTCACCTCCAGCGCCTTGAGGCAGTTCTCCGATGCCTGACCGACGCTGGCCTCAATTTAAATTTAAAGAAGTGCCGTTTCGGAGCACGACAGCTAACCATTCTCGGGCATGTCTTCTCCAAGGATGGCGTTCTTCCCGATCCGGCAAAACTGCGCTCTGTGGCAGAATTTCCAAAGCCAACTATTGTGAAAGAACTCCTCAGCTTCGTCGGCCTCTGCTCGTACTTCCGCCGCTTCGTTCGCAATTTCGCCACAATCATCAACCCTCTCACCAAGCTTCTGTCAAGCCACGATCTTTCAGCCTGGTCTCCACAGTGTGATGATGCCTTCGCGACACTCCGCCACCTTCTAACGACTCCGCCAATCCTGCGTCATTTCGACCCTTCTTTTCCCACGGAAATCCACCCTGATGCCAGCGGCGTCGGCCTCGGCGCAGTACATGTTCAGCGGAAGTCTGGCTTTGATGAGTACGTTGTCGCTTACGCCAGTCGGACCCTAACAAACGTTGAAGCAAACTATTCTGTCACCGAGCAAGAGTGTCTCGCTATCATCTGGGCAATAGCAAAATTTCTCCCCTACTTGTATGGTCGTTCTTTTGATGTCGTCACCGATCATCACTCCCTCTGCTGGCTGTCTTCTTTGAAAGATCCTTCTGGTCGAGTGGCCCGTTGGGCTCTGAGGCTCCAAGAATACGACATTAACGTCATCTATCGCTCTGGCCGTAAACATGCCGATGCTGATGCTCTTCTCCATTGCCGTCTGAAGCCACTCTTGCTATATCCGTTCTACATCCCACCGACATGGCCACCGATATGACTTCCGAGCAACGCAAAGACGCATGGATCGCTTCACTCCTGGATGTTTTATCTGGCCGCGCTTCACGACCTCCTTGCCGCGCTCTCTGTCGCTAGTCTCACCATTTCGCCATCAGAGGAGCTCCTTTACCGTAGGAATTACCTTCCGAATGGTAGAAAGTGGCTGCTTGTAATTCCGACCCATCTGCGCTCTGTGATTTGCTCCCATTACCACGCCAATCCCCAGTGTGCCCACGAAGGCTTATTGAAAACATTCACTCGCCTGCGACAGCGGTACTACTGGCGTGGGATTTACCGTTATGTTCGTCGGTTCGTCCAGTCCTGCCAAGAGTGTCAGCGCCGAAAACATCCCCCTCGCCAGCCCGCCGCTCTTCAGCCGCTGACCTGCCCACCCGCTGACCTACCCGCTGACCTGCCATTGATCATCTCACACGGCGTCTTTGCCATCTGCTACAGCCCAAGACATTGCCTCCTTCATCCTCCATCACATCATTCTTCGCCATGGGGCTCCCAAAGAATTGCTGAGTGACAGAGGTCCCGCCTTCCTTTCTGAAGTTGTCGAAGCTGTTCTTAGAGAATGCAAAATCGTTCGTCGCGCCACCTCCGCGTACCATTCGCAAACAAATGCAATGGTTGAGAGTTTTAACCGCACCATGGGCGACATGCTGGCAATGTATGTCGCTTCCGACCACTCCAACTGGGACCGCATTCTTTCATTCGTCACATTCGCTTATAACTCTGCCACTCAAGCAACCACAGGATTCTCGCCATACTTCCTTCTGTATAGTCGTGAGCCCTCTTGTACCATGGACACCATTCTCCCTTACCGAACGGACTCTTCCGAATTCACGACTGTTTCACAAGCTGCAACTTATGTTGAAGAATGCCGCCAGCTTGCCCGGTCCTTCACTTCTCACGCCCAGCAACAGCAGAAAACCACACGAGATCAAACTGCACTTCCTACTTACCGTACAGACTCTTTGGTCTGGTTTTGGGTGCCTTCCTCCAGTCCCGGCCTTTCATCCAAACTTTTGAGCAAGTATCTGAGCTCCTACCGTATTGTCAAGCAAACATCCCCCTTCAACTACCTCATCGAACCCCTTACGCCATCCACTTACCACCGTCGCCGCAATCGTGAATTAGTACACAGTAACCGCCTGAAGCCTTACTACGAACCTGCCATCGTCACATCGCCATAATCCGCCAGGATGGCGTCTTTTCGCCAGGGGGAAGTTGTAAAACAGGTATTCGGCTCTCATATGTTCAGCGCCTGATGCTCTGAAGAGAACGACAACAATGTTCAACGCGCGTGACGGTCAAGAAAGAAAACGACAACGAAGCTCTCTCTCCGACGCTCGGGCGTGCGCTTACAGAAATGCGAAGACTGATCGCAGAACGTTTCATTGACTGTTGACGGCGTAGCGCCCTGTTCAAGGACTCAAATCCCCCCGGCAAAAAGGCGGCCACCCTGGTCGCTGTTTAGATGGAAGCGGATCGGCGGGTGTATGGCTTCATGCGCGAAAGAGAAACAACTTTTTCTGAGCGCCAATGCCGATCGGCGATTTATGCGATTGGTCAACACGGTACTTCACGGGAGATGTTTGCTGGATCGCAGTGCAAGGACCAATATAGCGGTGAAGAAACTTCTCGCACAATCCAGGAGGGCGCACTGGCATGCATAGTAGGACTTCATGGATTCAATGGCACATAGCGCAAGAGATGCCAGGAGAGTTCGCATGTATTATTGGATACAGCAACGTCAATAATGAGGAAGGACTCACAAGACAGTTACAACGGTGTGCTTTGAAGTTCAGCAATGTGTCTCGAGGTATTTTCTGCTACATTGAGGCAAAGTCTGCAAGTTATACGCACTTCAGTTTGGCCAGGGAAGGATGGTTTAATTTTATACACATATTCTTTATACGAATATAGCTTCTGTACTGTCAACGGTCGAAAAATGGCGCGATCCTTGTTCGGAAGATTTTCGCGGTAAGAATTACGGTACGCATTCGCGCCGGTTTCCGTTTCAATCGCTATCAACGAGGATGTTGTGGCAATGCAACTTCTACTAATCCAATCCCAACTTCTCGCTCTATACCCTCCTCTGCAGGTTAGAGAGTGATTAACCCTCGTCATGCCCTCTTCAACCATACCCCATTTCTGATGGCTCCAGCAGTGCGAGTACTACGGTTCTGCTTTCCTCAGCTCTTATAATACCCTTCTGATTCTACAGTACCTACGCCCTGGTTGGGATGACTACAAAGCAAAGGCATATTGGCGTACAATATAGTCCTCGGTTTAGGTGGCATACTGGGGCTGAACCGAGGCGAGTGCTGAAATGCTCTTCTGCCTGCAACAACGCTGCAGATTTAGCTCTCACCGTTCCGCGGCGGTCCTCCGGGTTGAGTTGTGGTTAAGCTAATGAGCATGTGCGATATAATAAACGATCACGTGCCGCTATCAAGACATACCCGAGCTTATTAAGTCACCTAATTTTAGCACGGTAGAGACTAAGGCCCCGCAAAAAGGCCGCTTGCGCATTGATGTTTTCGTCTTCGCGTAGTGAGCGAGACGTCACGGGCATGCCTGCGCAGGTTCGTAATTGCCAGGCAACAAGTCCAGACACTGATTGGCTGGCACCCCGTGCGACATCATGAGACCGCCTGGCATGGCAAGAGCAGCGATGGTGGAGATGGGAGGCTGAGATGGCAATCAAGCCCACATAGAAACTTGGTTTTGGTGTCAGGCATTCTTCACGTAGGTTTCGTAAACAAATATTTACTGTTCAGAACAGAACAACTCATTAAAATGATGTCACCTGTTACATAGTGCAGAAGTCTGCGAATGCATATTCATGGGCATGATTGAAATAAGAGGGCCACATGTTAAGAAAGCAACTGGGCAAGTTTAGAAGCACATATATCAAAGATACATAGCAACGGAGTGGCTCTGCAGACTAGAGACATTAAATAAATCGTGCCATATCCTTCAGACAGAACTTAAGTGTCCGGCCGTCTTTTCAGAAGAGCGGCTTTTTTTCTTCGCTAAAATGGCGATGAATTAAGTACAATAGTGCAAGTAAGGCTGGTAAGAATAGCGAATTTTGCTTAAGGCAAATGAAGACTTACATTTTGAAGTTGGCATCAATAATGAGATTTTCAAGGCCAGCAGTGAATTGTGCGCACTTCTTGCTCCCAACGAAGCAAGCCACGTTCGCCAAAGCTACAGCTGCAGACTTTCTGTAAGGAGAAAACATACCAGACTAGGTCCTTTAAGCAGAAGAGAACAAAATTTTTCTTGATACATTTTTCTTCATTGGTTTCACTGGCGTTAATGTCCGCCAGTAAGAGATGCGTATCTGCGTCTGTCCTGATGCGCTAAAGGAAGCTAAGAAACAACATTACTCCTGCTATTAATGTTTCTAACAACTGTATATTTAAAAAATTGTACTAAAGCAAAACCTAGATGTCACACATAGATCGGTTATTCCTTGCGGTGTTTCGGGCTTAACGGCCACAGTTCTATTGATGAAAGAGACCGTGAAATACTTTATTATCGCACTGAGCAAAATCCACCTAATCAGGAACTGTGAAGAAAAAAACCAAATATCTCATGGGCGAAAACAATAGCGCCATTTAAGTTATGTGATAACACGTTAAGTCGGGCACATTTAAGCACCATGCACAAACCAAATCTGCAAAATACATGCTCAAAGCGAGGATGCACATTTTGAAGATGGCTTTTTTTCGAACTAAATTTTACCTTTTTCGTTTTCATAACTTTTTCACCACTAAGAATTATAACTCTGTGTGTAAAAATAGTACTGAAGAAGCAGGAAGTGATCGGAACTTATTAAACTCACAATCAGATAAACTGCAGTTCGTAAAAAAATTATCTAGATGTGCATAACAGGCTCATGTCACAAGCGAAACTGTGACAATTTCTGCAAAACTGTTTAAAAGCTCATGAATAGCGTCAGCAGAAATTGTGAGCAGGAACTGCGCACAGAAAATGTGCGCCGCTCCATTTGAATTAAAAAGAAAATAATGGGCCTACTATGCAACTCTAACCGAAGCCGTGGCAGCCTATGCGAGAACGTTTCTACCCCCCCCCCTCCCCCCCCCCGCGAAGACAACGTCTACACGTGAATAAGGCGAGTGTAGAGAATGCACGCGTTTCTTATTAAAGCAACTTCGTGATCTGTGCTGAGATGTACATGGACAATTATGAACATGTAAATTTCAGACGTTGAAATTAGCTGAGTAGCATACGTTTCCTGTGAATTTCCTCCGTTGTTAGCGTGGAGGCACAGCGTCATCATATAGGACCCTGCGAAGCCAGCCTGACCCCCCTCACCGCGTACGGCGCCCACATGATGGCACTGAGCGCGCTCAGGAGGAAGCCACGGAGCTGATGGAATAAGGAAATCAGGGAAGCCATTCAACAACGACGGGCTGCTTCAAGGGAACACCGAATGGCAAAGAAAGCACATGTATCTCAGGAGGAAATCGACCAAAAATGGGAATCATATCGACAAAAGAAACTTGAGGTGCACGCCCTCGTCCAAAGTAAAATAAGGCAGTCCACCCATCGCTGGATGGCTGACATACACGATGCCTCTAGAGGCGGAGCAAGAAAATTATGGAGCCATATAAGCTGGCTAGGGAAGAAGAATCAAAGAAAGCAGGATCGGATTCAAGTAACGCGGGAAATTGTTTAAAGGGAGACAACGCAGTGAACTACATTACATCACTTATAGCAGAGTCATTTAAGAGCGACGATGGGGTAATCTCCGCAAATCAGGAAGCAACACAAGGTAGCAGAATACAAAGCAGCTTAGAACTGACCAATCTAAACTGGAAAAAGGCAGAAAAAAATATTCCTAAAAACACATCTACAGAAATAGATGGAATTCCGATCAAGCTGATTAATGAACTCTGTCCAAAAAGTAAGCAAACGTTGTTAAAAGCTCTGGAAACAGTCATAACGAATAAGCAAATTACGGACAGCTGGTGGTTGAGTAAAATGAATTTGATTTATAAAGGGAAAGGAGACAGGATGCACATAAAATCCTACAGGCCGATTACCATAACACCTGTTATGAACAGGTTAGCTATGCAGGCGGTGAAATTAAAGGTGCAAGCATGGGTAGAAAGTAACAAGGTACTCGGAGAACTTCAGAACGGCTTTAGAAATGGTAGGCGCTTAGGTGACAGCCTGTTCGTGCTTATCCAATGCATCGAAATATCTAGAGTGGAAAATAGATCTTTGTATTTGGCCTTCCTGGACATAAACGGGGCGTACGACAACGTAAGCAGGAAACTCCTGTGGAACATATTAAAAGAAGAAGGTATCGGTTATGTGATAATAGAGTTCCTACAGGAAATATACCGGGATAACAAAGAAGAAATTACGTGGGAAGAGATAAGAAGTACGGAAGATGTCAAAGTATACAAAGGATTAAGAGAAGGCTGTTCTCGATCACCGGTGCTGTTCATGCTTTATATGATAAACCTGGAACGGAGGATACAAGACAGTAACCTAGGTTTTAACCTGTCATATAGATTAGGTGGAAAGGCCGTAGAGCAGCGCCTCCCCAGTTTGATGTATGCAGACGATATTGTGCTGCTAGCTGAGAGTTTGGAAGAATTGCAAACTCTAGTTAAGTATTGCGGAGACGAAGGGGACGCTCTAGGCTTCTGTTTCAGCGCAGTTAAGTCGGGTCCGATGATTTTCAACGACTCAACTGATCAGGGTCTTAAAATACAAGGCCATGAAATACCTAGAGTAGCAGAATATAAATATCTGGGGGTATGGGTAAACGAAGGAATGGCATGCATTGGAAAGCATGAGCAATCACTTAAGGCCAAAGGGCGAAGGAATGCCGGGATAATGAAGCACTATGCATTGTGGGGATACAATAGGTATGAGGTTTTTAGAGGTATTTGGAAAGGAAATATGTTGCCCGGACTTACTTTCGGAAATGTGGTTTAGTGCCTAAAATCAGAGGTACAGCCGACATTAGAAATAAATCAGAGATCCGTTGGACGATTTGCACTAGGTGCCCACGGCAAAACTACAAATGAGGCGGTACAGGGAGATATGGGCTGGGAATCTTTCGAAGTGCGGGAAGCTACGAGCAAAATATTATATGAGGAACGCCTGAAGAAATTGGACAGTAACAGATGGGCAGCTAAAGTATTTAAATACCTGTACTTAAAAAGCGATGACTCACAATGGAGGAAAAGAACTAGGAAACTAACTAGTACGTATGGTAGTCACAAGGACGGAGAAATAAAGAGCGTTGAGCAACAGGTGAAAAACACAGAAGGTAAAAATTGGATAAATTCGATGGAAACGAAACAAAGTGTGGAATTATACCGAAAGTGGAAAATGCAGATCAGGAAGGAAGATTTCTTTGATAACTCAAAAGGCAGTGCCCTATTTATTGAAGCTAGATCAGGGTGCCTTAGAACACTCAGCTACAAAAAGAAATTTAACAATGGAGATGACGCACGTGCTGTATGTGGTAACTCCAATGAAACAATTGACCATATTATACTCGAATGTAATGGTATCCATCCGGAAGTTGATACAGGCGCAATCACTGTTCCTGAATCTCCGGGGTTTAGAGATAACAGTGGCCGGGTGAATAAACCGGCGGTGGAAACTAGCAAAAAACGACTGGAAGATTGGTGGCTTGAAAGCAGAGAAGTGACAATGTTAGCAATGTAGCAACAAGAATTTAATAAATAGAATGATGGTATAGGTAACCAATATAAAACAATAATTAAGATATAGGGAGAAAAATCAGCATGATAGCACTGCTACCACCCCGTTTCAAAGGGGACGCTTCTATATTCCATCCATCCATCCATCCATCCATCCATCCATCCATCCATCCATCCATCCATCCTTCCATCCATCCTATCCCATTTGTCCAGTGTAGATTCTGCAGTTTCCTCGTAATATGCTTTGTTTTGTGTTGCCACTTTAGCAAAAAGAAAATAATCAAGCTGCGATTCGTAGAAATCCGCATTTTGATACTCCAGAGTTGCATAGCGCAAGCGCCTCCCCAGATATTTGCTGTCTCTCTTATTCGCTTCTTCACTGTGAAAATAGGCATAGATGCTAAGTATTCCTACCACATGTTTTAAAGGTAGATATTAGCAAATAGGTATCCTTGCTTCTTTGGGGGGAAATGACTTTGAGGGGAAGTGTCACTGCCTACATTGATCGGTACGTTTTTTCACACATGTATCTATCTTTTTTAGTCGTTTGAATCGTATAGCTCGAAAATACACTTACTAAAGGCGCTTGACGCAAGGCTACCGTTATGGTGCAGCAGATTGAAAAAGCTCTCAGACATGTATTTGACCAAGTTGCAATTGGACATGAGCATTCCCTGGCTGTTCTCAAATGCGACATCAGTATTCCACGCGCTCAGAACAAAGGTTTCACTGTTTGTCGTCCTTGAAGTGTAATTCTCGGCCTTGTACAGCAGCGTCATAGAAGGATTTTGCGAACAACGGTCCGTAGCATTGCATCGGATTCGAACACAGCTACCTGTCGTACCCCAGCTTTCCGTCACCAACGTCTGCGGAACAACTGACCAAGGCGGCGGTCAGACCTATGACGCAGCGGGGAATGCTAAGAATTACTGGCTCCGCTGGACAGGCCGCCATTGGAAACTGACCCTAGCAACGTTTAACGCAAGAACCCTAGGTAATGTAGGTAGATTAGCAGTGCTGTTACAGGAACTAGGGGGTATGAAATGGGATGCCATAGGGCTTAGTGAGGTTAGGAGGCCGAATAAGCCCGAATGAAGCATACAAGGTACTGATGGACGGGCATGTACTGTATTATCAAGGTTTACCGGAGAGGCGAGAACTGTAGAGTAGGTTTCCTTGGCAATAAGTATATAGCTGGAAATATAGATTAATTCTATACCATCAATGAGAGGGTGAAAGACATCGTAATTAAGCTTAATAAACGGTATAATCTGAAGGTTGTACAGGGCTACGCTCCTACTTGTAGTCATGATGACCTGGCAGTTGAAAGCTTCTACGAAGACGCAGAATCGGCAATGCGGAAATGAAAGACGCAGTATACTGGCGACTTCAATGCTAAGGTAGGGAGAAAGCAGACAGGAGGCCAGGCAGTGGGTGACTATGTAACTGGCTCAAGGAATAGCAGGGCGGAGTTACTAGTTCAGTTTGCAGAGCGCAATAACTTGACAATCACGAATATCTTTTTCAGCAAACATTAAAGCCGGAAGTGGAGATGGAAAAGTCTTAAAGGGAAGACTAAAAATGAGATTGACTTCATATTGTGTTCTGACCCCACCATTATGCAGGATGTAGAGGTTATCGCGAAAGTGCGATGCATTGATCTCAGAATGGCAAAGTCTAGACTTGGTCTACATCTAAAGAGGGAGCGAACCAGAGGAGTAAGAATCCATCAACAAATTAGCGCTGATGGGAAGGGCAGGAGTTCTCAGGATCTCGATACAGAAACGATATTCAGCTCTGAGGATGAAGAGGTTAGCCTAGAAGCAATGAACAATACTTTCAGAATTATCATTACTGAGTGCGCTGTAGAAGTAGGCGGTAGGATAGTTAGAGAGGATACCGGTAAGCTGTCTAAGAAGACAAAAGATTTGATTAAGGAACCACAAGTTATGAAAGATTTCAATCCAACATTCCAGATAGAATTGGCACAGATATGAGCTAATCAGTAAGCGCAAAGTGGCCGATATAATAAAGTATAACATTCATAAAATTTACGACGGTGTAAAGAACGGGGTAAGCCTTAGGAGGTAAAGAAGAAATTGGCCATAGGCAAAAATCACATCCGTGCGCTAAGGCACAAGGCCGGGAACGTAATCACGAATATGGAAAAGATAATCAAATTAGCCGGAGAATTCTATACTGATCTGTACAATAGCCAAAGTAGTCAGGACAATAATGAGATTGGCAGTAGGGAAAGGCAGTAAGACGTTCCGCCAGTGACCCAGGACGATGTTAGGAAAGCGTGAAAAACTATGAAAAAGGGGAAAGCAGCTTGAGAGGATCAGGTAACTATATATTGGTTGAAGGACGGGGGGATATCGGGCTAGAAAAACTGGCCACCCTCTATATGCAGTGCCTGGTGTCAACGACAGTACCGGAACCATGGAAGAACGCAAACATTATCTTAATTCATAACAAACGAGACGCTATGGACTTAAAAAATTACACACGAATCAGCTTACTCTCTGTTATGCATAAGTTATTTACCAAGGTAATCGCTAATAGAATCAGGACAACATTAGACTGCAACCAAGCAAAAGATCAAGCAGGTTTTGAGAATGGATACTCTACTATAGATCATGTCCATACCATCAATTAGGTGACAGAAAAATGCTCGGAATATAACCAGCTCTAATACTTAGCATTCATTGATTCCGACAAAGCATTGAACTCAGTAGAAACCTCGGCGGTCATCTAGGCATTACGAAATCAGGGTGTAGAGAGTCGTACGTGAAAGTACGGGAATGTATATAAAGTGGCTGCATAGTAACCTTAGCTCTACATAAAAGTAACAAAATGACTATGAAGGAAGGTGTTAGGCAAAGAGACACGATCTCCCCAGTACTGTTCAGAGCCTGCTTAGAGGAAGTATTCGGAGACTTGGAATGGAGAAGTTAGGAGTAAGGGTAGATGGTAATCTGCAATTTGGTGATGACAGGGGTTTGCTATGTAACTCAGGGGATAAACTGCGCAATATTGATTGATGACCTAGACAGGAAAAGTAGAAAGGTAGGCTTGAAAATCAATATGCAGAAGATAAGGTAATGTTCAACATCCTCGGGAAGGAACAGCAGTTTATGGTAGGTAGCGAAGCACAGGAAGTAGTAGGCGAATAAGTCTACTTAGGAAAGGCAGTTACCGCAGATCCGGACCATGAAAGGGAAATAACAATAAGATTGGGATGGAGCGCATCTGGCAAGCACTCGCAGATTATGACTGGGAGCTTACCGGTATCGCTCAAAAGATAAGTATACAAAGGTTGAATTTTACCTGTACTCACCTATGGGGCTTAAACGTGGAGGCTAACGAAGACAGTCCTACTCAACTTGAGAGCAACGCAGAGGGCTATGGAACGAAAAATGGTAAAGGTAACGTTGAGGTATAGGAAGCGTGCAAAGAGGGTCAAAGAAATAACTCAAGTTATTGACATTCTAGGGGAAATCAAGAAAAAGAAATGGGCACGGGCAGGACATGTAGTGCGAAGAGAGGATAACCAATGGTCGCTTAGGGTAATAAACTGGCTTCGAAGGGAAGGAAAGGGCAGCATGGGGCGGCAGAAAGTTAGGTGGGTGGGTGAGGTTAAGTAGCTCGCAGGGGTAATGTGAATGCAGCTAGCACAGGACCGGGTTAATATAAGGAATATGGGAGAGGTCTTCGTCATGCAGGGTTATAGTCAGGCTGATTATGATGCTGACTTGTCGTAATAAGCTTGTATTTAAACCGTTAGGAAGCTACTTAAGGAGCCAATCACACAACGGGTTTATAAGCCGCTTCCTCGCACTGCATACAGCCTGTTGTCGTCTTCATTGACTTGCATCCATGCACAATGAGTACGACCCACAGCTATATCATACACTTCATACATTGTCATCTGTAGGTGCGTTTAACGGCCCGAAGTTTTATGATGAGCTGTTATTAGGGGTCCAATGTACCAATTTCGTCGCTTTTTGCGTCAAGCGCAAATGTGAACGCCTAACCTGATCTGGGACCGAAGTTGAACATTACGTGCTTTAGCGCACACTAAGTATTTTGCAAAATGAGCTGAACTGGCTATAGTCTTTTTTATTTACCCGCAGGGGCCACCTGTTAAAGCAGGTGTTCGTGTGTTTTGTGCGACACCACGGACCCCGAGCACTCACGCTTAGCCGTGCATGGCATCGTCGTGTCTGGGGAAAAGGGGATCCTGTTGGTTGAGCCGATGCCGAGTGTTTCGACTCTTAAGGCCCCTCGGCGGAGGCAACACACCACTTTGGCCCACGCTTCCCATCGACCGCGCCTTCGGGCTGACCCACCCGGGGGAAATCGGCAGTCGCCTTTTCATATCCTCCCCTCCATCTTTCACTTTCCTATCTTCCTTCTCAGAACTTCCCTGTCTTCTCCTCCCTTCTCGCTTTTTCCTTTTTCCTGGCGGCGAGGGTTAACCTTGTGTGGCTAACCACACTGCGTTACGCCGTATTTGGTTATAGTCAGAGTGTACAGCTGACGTGGCCAGGACTCTTTGTACAAGCTCCTTTCCCGTCCCCTTGTTGGGCTCCATGGGGGGTGGCTGCCACTTTGGCCGAAAAATATCACATTTTATGGCTGCTTCTCTTTCTGGAACTGATCGCCCTCTCAAAAGAGGGCGGACCGATGTAACCCATGAATTTTTCCAAACAAACAAAGAAGTTTTTCCAAAGTACCAATACTTAGTGAAGAAGAGCAAAAATTAGCGAGAATTATCTCCCCATTCATAGTTGAGAAATCACTGACAAGTGCACTAGGTGCAGGTTTCAGGGTGAAAAAACTGGCAAGTGGAGACCTACTGCTTGAATTGAAAGACTACATGCAATAGTCGAAACTGTCCAACATTGAGTCTATCGGGGACATACCTGTCTCGATCACTGCGCATCGATCACTGAACACTGTCCGAGGTGTGATTTCAGAAAATGATTTCATACACTTGAGAGAAAAAGAACTGTTAGAAGAACTTGCTGATCAGAAAGTTGTAAATGTCCAGATGATTAAGATAAGAAAAGAAGACGAAAAAATCCCGACGAAACACATTGCCCTTACAGTCGCTTCCAGTGCTCTCCCTGACACCATTGAAATAGTCTACCTGAAGATAAGTGTAAGACACTATATACCGAATCCTAGACGATGCTTAAACTGCCAGAAATTCGGCCACGGCTCACAGAGTTGTCGCGATCGCCGAATTTGTGCGAAATGCAATTCAAAAGAACACTCAACTGATGAATGCACCGAAACCACATTGCAATGTGCTAACTGTGAAGGAGAACACCCTGCTTATCCAAGGTCTTGCCTCACGTGGAAAACTGAAAAAGAAGTAATCACTATCAAAACAAAATTAAACTTCTCATATAAAGAAGCGCGACAAAAACTGGCTACTACTCCTGCTTTTCAGTTCACTGCAAAACCAAGTTATTCTGGTATGGCGCAACGGTGCGGGGTGCCACATCAGTATTTAGCACCTGCCCAGGCCACACAGAGTGAGCCTCGGGCAGGGCTACCCGCGCCCCAGGTGGAAGTAGCTCATGCTGCTCCCCCACCCCCATCTCAAAAGAAGGCTATGCAGCCCTCCGGGTTGACAAGCCTGAAGGTCTCTCCTCGTGAGGCGAGGCCTAACACGAAAGAACACTTATCTGGGGCGCGCTCCTCCGCTGCCTCTGAAGAGGAGGCAATGGACACGAGCCCCGGTAGGGCTGTGCCATCGACGTCAGACGGACGGCGGCACAGCTTAGACCGTCAAAAAAAAAAGACAGACCCGAGTCGTTGGGCCAAAAAAAACCTAAGCTAGTTTTCACATTTTCATAAAATAAGATGGCATGTATAATACATTGGAATTGTAGAGGACTACTAAATAATTACAGCGACATAAAGGGCATCCTGGCTACATTCTCCCCATTGGCTTTATGTCTCCTGGAAACCAACCTAGGTCCTCAGAACAAAAATTTTCTTAAGAACTATAAAATCATCCGCCGGGACCGGGAGCTGTCCAGCAGACTCTCGGGTGGTGTAGCCATCGTCGTGAAAACTGGAGCCGCTGCTCAGGAGCTGACTCTTAATACCAGACTTGAAGCGGTAGCAGCCACATTATTAACACATAAAACCATCACAGTATGTTCAGTATACCTCCATCCACACCTCAAGATACCACTAGATGATTTAGAAGACCTTTTACAACAGCTTCCCGAGCCATATCTTTTAGTTGGTGATTTTAATGCTCATTCGTGTCTTTGGGGCAGCGAGCAAACAGATACTCGTGGTCAGCTTATAGAATATTTTATTTTATGCAGCAATGTGTGTCTCCTAAACTCTGGCAATCCAACATACTACTCCCCAGCCACAGGCAAAGCGAGTTGTTTAGATCTGTCTTTTAGTTCACCGTCTATTTTCACCGATTTTAAATGGGAAGTCTTAAAAAATCCGTACGGAAGCGACCATCTTCCCGTCATGATCAGCTTATCATCCTCACCATCAGTCATCCCGACAAAACCCAGGCGGTGGAAACTGCATTTAGCTGACTGGTCTTTGTTCAGACAAGAAGCCAGTCTAAATGAAATAGCTTTAGAGAAAAGTGATATAGACAAAACTAATTAAATGTTTACAGTTTGCATTCTTGTGGCAGCACGTCTATCTATTCCCCAGTCCACAGGAGTAGTGCACCAAAACCACAAAGTCTGGTGGACACAGGACTGCGAAGAGGCCAAAAAAGAACAAAATAAAGCCGGGGGTATTTTTCGGAGATACCCAACCGAAGAAAATCTGACAGTTTTTAAAAAAGCAAGAGCTAAAGCTCGATATATTCGTCGTAATGCCGAAAAAAAATCATGGCAGAAGTATGTCACATCTATAAACAGCTCCACAACATCAAAACAAATGTGGGAACAAATTCATAAACTAAA